>NC_140666.1:29945000-31355000 GCF_054131305.1 Coturnix japonica | reverse complement strand
TTCTTCAACAAGTTCTGCAGTTGCTCCAACTCATGCTACAGGTTGTCAGGCTGCACCAGGTACTGCAAGGAGAAAAAGAAAAGAATTCCTCCCATGGGAGGGGCACAATATCCCAAGGTACCGCCCTGTGGTCACTCTAACTCTTGCAATGATCCTGTGGTTGTTTTGACTACTACAATTGGCCCTGCAGCAGCTCCAGTCCTTGCAACGGATCCTGTGACTGCTCCAACTCTCGCACAAAGCTCTGCAGCAGCTCCAGCCCCTGTGATGGATCCTATGGTTGCTTTGACATTTCTTATAAACCCTATAGCTACTTTAAACCTTCTGACAGGTGCTAGGCCCTTCAGAATCAGCCCTGTGATCATTCCAGTCCCTGTGACAAGCCCCATGGTTCAACCAGAAAACACACTAATGCCAGTTTCAGTTGCTCCTATGTGCAAGATGCAAAAATATCTGCAAAAGTCAGAATGTTTAGCAAAGAGAGAAGTTTATCAGTTTGGAGAAAGAAGATGGAAATACATGCAATTCCTAACATTCAATGAGCTACAAAATTGTTGAAAGGATTATGGCCACTGTCCAGGAGAGAACCTTGTCATCTGTCTGCTTCAGTGCTGGGACAGTGGGGCCAGTAGCCAGGACTTAACAGGCAATGAAGCCAAGCAGCTGGGATCTCTTTCTTGGGAAAGTGGCATTGACAAAGCAATTAGAAAAGGGACACACTCTTTCACCCTATGGCAGCAACTCTTGTTAAAAAGATAAGATGAAAGATATCATTTCAAGGAATATCTGGTATGCAACTGAGGCAAATGGACTGTTTGGATTCAATGGCTTGGCACATCATAACCACAGAAATACAAGGGTCTAGTGGACACTGGTACATAATGTACTCCAATGTCATCACATTATAAAGGGGGTACCTGTATTTCTGGGGTGATAAGGGGCATCCCAAGTGTTAACTGTATTGGAAGCCAAAGTAAGCCTAGCCAGAAATGAGTGGCAAAAGCACCCTACTGTGACTGGCCCAGAGGTTCCATGCATCCTTGGTATAGATTACCTCAGGAAAGGGTACCTTGAGGACCCAAAACAACCCAAAACAGTGTTGGTGGACTTCTAGTATAGCTGTCTTAGAAATGGAGGATGTTCAGCTACTGTTGACCTTGCCTGGTCTCTCAGAAACAACATAGTGGAATTGCTATCACTACTGCAACAGTGCACCTGCAGCAATATCACACCAGCATGGGATACCTGATCCCCATTAATCAACTGATTTGCCAACTGGAGAACCAAAAAGTAATCAGCAAGACTTGCTCACCCTTTAATAGTCCCTTATAGTCAGTACGAATCTAATGGAGAGTGAGGGCTAACAGTGGACTATCATGGATTTTGGACAATGGTGAAAAATGATTAACGGGAATCAATCTGCACACAACATGTGCTCCACATTCAGATAACACAAATTACTCCATATTAGCAAATCATATTTGCATTCATCATGAGCTCTGAGTCTGACTGTCCCTGGCATCTCTGAAAAGGCTGTAGATCTTTGCATTAGTAATTGATATAAGGATAAAGGCCTCCTCTAGGCATATAAATCAAAACAGAGACTTATACCTTTGACTAATATAAAAACTAGACAGCATTAACTTAACATGTTTTGCCAACAGCCAAAGAAAAATATCAGTACTATATTTGTGGAAAATTTTCTTTTACTGAGTAGTGTTTACATTTTCTCACTGCAATCCAATCCAACTGTATACAGCGATTGACATAAATAGATTAAATGAGCAGTGTATATTAGGAAATAACAACCTGATCTACATGAATATTTTAAATCAAGAAGACCCACTTTTTTAGGAAACTATCTAGTTGGAATAAAGTAGCAACAATACCTGACATAAAGATCCATCTGAATGGGGACTGTAATAGAGTGAGGTGTTAGCTACTCTGAGAATTAGGAAATGTAGGTTCTTAACTGGGTGCTGCCATTGTGAATATATCCATTTATAGTAGGTAGATGGAAACTCATTTTGTTTGCTAGTGGAATTGTCCTCAGCTGAAACCTATGCGATCATATTACCAGAGCTGAGCTAACAAGACAACTGAATGCTGAAAGCAAATTCTTCCAAGTTCAAGTCTCTGCTTCTGTGGCTTTTCAGATTTCAGACTAGACTCCTCTCATCTCTCACCTCCTAAGTGAATTGGGAAATTCATTTCCTCTTTTTGTTTCCCCTCCCACTTTTCATATCTTGCCCACTCTGAGTAAAAGCTCTGCAGCGCAATGCAGACATGATCTCAGTTGGGACTTCCAGATTCTTCTGTAATATGAACAATAGCAATAAATCATGAGAGGATAATGGAAGTGTCAACTGAGTCCTAAGTCTAGCAGCAGAGCTGTAATGTACTGTGCTATACTCACAACACTATTCTTCAAGGAGGTCTTTGCAAACTGTGGCTTATTCAGCTACAAAAGTAAATGTATTCATGATCATCTCCACATATTACCCAGCGCTATAAATGAATCACAGTAATGCTACCTTCACTTTTCTCCAACAAGAAGATAATGCTTTTTGTATGTGATGCCATTTTGTACAGTTTTTGACAAACTGGGAGTACTTTAATGAAGTAGTAGGACTGTACCAGGACTCATACTGAGGCAGCAATATATAAAAAGAGAAAGCCGGAATAAGCAAGGCAATTCAATCTATATTTGCTTAGCTGCTTAGTTATTCTTAAACTGTTCTAGATCCCATTAGATACTTCCTTTAATCCTTCTCCCATTCACCATGATCAGCACTTTCTGAGAGGTTTATGAGAAGCTGCAAGATGTGTAGGAAAAGTCAGCAAGTATATGCTTCACTAGAACACAGAAGAATCAGATTGCAAATGACATTTAATGATATGTAAGGAAAAGCTTGTTTTTTAAAATCTGAGATAGGCTGTTACTGATAATCACATGAATGTTAAGTATAAAGAGCTTACACAAGTTGTTAACATTTTCTACATCACACTGCTCTTCATTAATGAATGCTTGTTCTGTCCACACTATTATTCTTTCTGTTTTGACAGGTTTGACAGATATGATGCCACATGACTCCGTAAATCTGACTAAATATCAAATGTTTTCCTAAAACCTCAATAAATTCTGCCATGTAGCTGTTTCACTGTTGTCCGCTAATTTAGTAATGTTTGAGCTAAACACATTTATCAGTCTTGGGGTCCTCTTTATAACTTAATGACAACAGACATCTCACTACACATCAAGTTTTACACAAGAATATCCTTTAATTTTGCCAATATTTTCTGTGTGTGTCTTCACAAGAAAATTCAATGCATTCTCTTAGCTCCCACTACTCTACAAAAACATTTTTCTCTCCCCTTCCACTGATTACATCTATTAGCCCTCTTGGCAGAAAACCTTCCATTTCTATTGCTAATAACTTTTGAATCCTGATCTACGATTCTTCTAAGCCTGCTTCTTTGTCAGCTTTTGATCGTTCTAATTGCCTTATTATCATCTGCTTTCATACAGTGATAAAGACTTTTAATGTTTTATGTGCTACGAAAGAAGAAAAAAAAAAGGTGAACAAAATCACTCTCTGTTCCTGGAATATTACCATCTCCACAGTACATAATCATTAGGGTGAAGAATTCATTTTGGCCCTCTGTTATGTCAAAGTTCTATCCTTTCAGCGGCCCTGCTGTCTCTTTGCTATTTTGTTCGCTTCAGAGGCAAAATGAATTGATCATCACTGTTCCTTTTGCCACCTACTATTTCATACCCTACTTTAACATCCCAGAATAATGATTTGCACTCCTTTAATTTTTTTATAGGAACTGTATGTCACATACATTTCTCTTAATATAGATTCTTATATCTATGTAAAGAATTGAATAAAAAAAAATTATTATATTAACAACCTTTTTTTCTTCACAAGAACGCATTTCACAAAGCAGATTTAAAAACATGAATAAGCTGCTGCAGATTTGCCCACCATTTTGAGTTCTGTCTTTTCAGGAGTTCACAATGGCCACAAACAATGCAGCCCCCATCAGCCTCTCAGATATGCTGCCTTAGAATACAGCAGTATTTGCCAGAACCTTACAAGTACCACCAAAATCCTAATAAAAAAAAAAACCAAAAAAACCCAAACAAAACAGTCTTTTCAGATCGTCTTCTATTCTATAGCCCACTTAATTAAAAACAAAATAAACAACAATGGAAAAGGAGATATTTTTTTCCTTTCTCTTTTTACTGTATTCACAAACACCAAAATCACTCAATCCCAAACTTCCCCCCTCTCTGATGACTTGCAAACAGTAACTTCACTTATCTTCCCTGGCACCTCCATGGTGTTGCAAACAGTAACCTACCTTCCATGGTGTTGCCAAGTTTGCCTCTGTATCTTCATGGGATTCCCCCACACTGAGTTGCAAACAGCAGCTCTACTTATCTTCACTTGTCTTTAAAGACCCTGCATTGCTATAGTTTCTGTGCTCCTCCCTAAATTTTGCACAAGCTACGAGGCCTAGTTCAAGAAAGCTGTTTCCTTGATTCAGCAATTACCCTGCATGTATACACTCTGGAGCATTCCTTAGAAAACCAGTATGGTTCTTCCTCACTGACAGCTCTCAAGGTTTTACAAGTCTGAATAAGCAACATGACATGACTCTTCCACATCCAAAGTCATTCGTCTGGATATTAGTCTCTGCCATCCATTTTTTAGTCTCTCATTTTGGTTTATTTTCTGCTTTAGAGAAGTAAACACATAACTTGCACAAGACATGAACATTACACGATCTGATGGCTATGCCACACACCTAGAAGACAAGAAGAAATAGAACATTTACAGTCCTTTCTGTTAAAGGTAAAACGTTTTCTATCCACTCTCTAGCTATTTATAATAACCATACTAAAAACTTCTTTTTCCAATGCATGTAAGTAGTGCGTATTTTCCTGCAAATTAAAAATGCATACACACTTAAAGCTAAGAGGATTTTTTGTAGGTTTTTTTGTTGTTGTTTTGTTGTTTTTTTTAAAAAATAATTTCTACCAGTTGCTCAGTTTGAGTATACTCAACATAAAATTATGGTGTGTTTTTTGCTATTTACTTCCAAATAAGAACAAAGAACTCTTTCACCACTGAAAAATTAACTGAGAAATAACAATTATGCCACCCTAAACTTCAACAATAGCCTCTAAAATGTTGTTTCCATACAACTTCATGTAAATGAATTGGGTAATTTGATCCAATATGAATGGTCTTTTCATTCTGAAAATCAGCCAGAAAATATATGATTCATAAAGCCTGAATACTCTTTTCTTGCATTTTTCTACTCAGAAAACCCTACAGTTGTCAGTCTTGATTTTCAAAAGATACCTACAGCAGACTTTCAAAGAGAAGTCTGAATGACTTGGGAACAGTCCCATGCTTTACTTTGTCCCTTTAGAAAGTCAGACTTTAATCAAGAAGCAAGAGCCATACAGGTCCAACTCAGTAATGTTTTTGTCATTCTCTTTTTCATGTTCTAATAAAAAATACATTTAGAAAGAATATCTGTTTTTAAAATATTACTTATTTTATATGTGGCCCAAGATAGCTCCTCTTCACTCAGTGTGGCCTAGGAAAGCCAAACGGTTGGACATTCATTGCACTAAACTTTGGATCTGTAAAGTAATCTTCCACAAACTGGAACTGAATTGAACAGCAGGTACATTTACCTGAAATTAGATTTCAGTGTCTTGCCATTCGAGCAAATTTATTAAAAGATTCCTCTCCCATTTCCAGGTACACCATCATTACTATCACATTATTCTATGCAATGGCATAAGGAATAAACATTCTTCAAACACTAGGTTAAATTCAGAAAATAAATATAAGGATCTATTTCTACTAAGACAGCTGTGGTTTTCTAAGAAAATCAAAATGTTCCTCTCTCACATCTTTAATAATAGATAGTCATGGGATCAATTATGCAGCCAGTGAGAGGGAAGGGGGTTTAAGGCAGAATAATTAATCCACAACTATGCCACATATTGTAAATTAACAAGTATCACCATATTTTAAGTAATATATTTTAAGTAATAGCATTTTGCATAGTACTACAAATGTATGCAATATATTACAAAAATCTAGAGACATATTCCTTTGTCTAGATTGATTACAAGCTTCCAGTTATAAATATTCTAATCATGCTTTTATACCTCTTCTGTCAGTGTTGTACTGGAGTGCCTTTCTATTACTCTATCAAGCTACATGACTAGCATTTATCTGTCTTTCTGTTCTCAGGTGGAAAATTGCATGTGTTTAAAAATAATTAATATTTTATTTTTATCTATGATGTGCCTGCACTTTTACTTGCAAATGCAAGCAGAAAAATATATATCCCATTTTACTGTGTTGAATCTAAAGTGCTTGATGAGATTTTTGTATTAAAATCAGCGTATTTATATGCTGAACTGGTGAAGAGCAACAACTTTAAATGTCTTGAGAAATCTGTTTTATACCCTTAGCAGCAAATATTTTTCATTACTCACATTCCAGAGTAACCACTGATGTACACTTAGGATGGATTTTTTTTAATATGTGGCCTAACTTTGCTTCAACTGGAAATTTCATCACGTAGTGCAGTGGGAGCAGAGTTGGGCCATTGCTTAGTGCATCTGCAAACTCCAGACTCAGAAGGCACACAGTGTGAAAGCTCAGAAGTCCCTGACTGGTTGCTGAGGGACCTAATTAATCTGCCCCAGTTCACTTCCAGTCTGATATAGTTCTTTGTTTGCCTCCATATGTATGAGTTGCAGAATTTCCTCCTGCTATATCAACTGCTGTCACCAATATCATGCTTGCTATTTCACATAGACAGTCCAGTTAACTTTACCACAGTAATTCTTACCACTTTTCTACCTAAAATAGACTTGGAATGAAGAAATTTTCAAATACTAGAATATTATACTGAAAGTGTCAGTTTTAGTAGAGAAAAAACTTACATGACCTCCTGCACAAGGTTATACTAGCACGTTTATGAGTGACCCAAATAAATTACCCATCCATTCTGTATCATGCAATTTGTTACAATTTTGACTTCTGAAATGCTTCTGATTTTTCATTGAAAACCCCTACTTATCCTTTCCATTCCTAGATAAAGCCATTCTGAATTTTTGAAGTCCAGTTACTTATGAGTATATAATTTAATCAAGTTTATTAGGAAAACAACGATACACCAAAATGATTTTTGTAACAGACATGATCTAAAGATTGCTTTATTAAAGATGCTACTAACTTTAATAAAATCAGAAGAAATCTGTGTAACTAATTTCAAATTGCAAGACAAACATGGAAATTAACATAAAATTTTCAAAAATTTCTATGTCAGATTAGTTATCAAAAACAGGTCCTTTCACTTATATTCTCCTGGCATTTGCTCATGGAACAGTTTTCCAAGGACAGACATCTTCTAACCCCAGACACCAAGGAGACATTATGTCATCACTAAGGAAAAAAATATATATTCAGCTATCATACCAGATTTCAATAAATGATAAATACAACATTTATTTTTCCTTAATAATTTATGTTGAAATATCACTACTTTCTTATCAAAAATAGAGAAAAAAAAATGATTTATAGAAAAGTATGATAAACCCTGCAGCAGAAAGATGTGAAGATCTCCATTAACAAGAATGAGTTTTAAAAGAGAAGCCTGAATTATGCATCAACAAAGTTCAGAGTGAATTATTGTACCTGGTGCACACCTTCTCACCATCCCTGTCCCCAAAAGCCATCAGTCACTTCAAAATAATCTCCCTTGAAGATAATTTCACTAATTTTTTATAATTTTTATTTTTCATATAGATGAGGAGTTACAAGATATGTTTTAGTGGTTTGTTGCAGCTATAGTTATGGGAGGACGGTTGGACTAGATGATCTTGAAGGTCCTTTCCAACCTTGTGATTCTATGATTGTACCTAATGCCTTTAAACCATATTCCTCCTTCACATACCAAGTCCCGCTCAAGGAATTATATTCACAGAGAACTTATAAAGAGTTTGGAAAGATAAAATAAGCAGATTTTCTTACACATGGATTTGCAGCGTTGGGGTTTTTTTTCACCTCATACATCTTTACTGCCTCCTATGCTTATACTTAAGTTCACTTCCTGATTCATCTCTTCCCTTAACACACATCTCTTCCCTTACCCTACATCTCATCTTCTAAGAATCTCTATGAGTTTTCACTACCCAACAGATAGGAAATGAAGTGACTAGAAAGTTATTAACATGCTGATCAGCTTGCTGTCAGCAACCAAACAGAATACATAACAGTTGAGTTGTTTCTGCCTTTCCCTGAGAGCTCAGAAGGGACAGACATTTTAGCTTTTACTCCTCTGTCCAGCTTTGGGTTTTCATAAAACTTCTTGTAATTTCAAAACTATTACTTTCCTTCAAATCCGGATGAAGCTGAACAGTTGGTTTAAAAACTACTGAGGAAGGATTAGGAGAGAAGTAGATAAACAATCAGCTTGCTTCATGCCTGCCCTCAAAAGAGAATAAAAATGAGAAGTGTTCAAAAATTCACCAGCAAGTGAAGGCAGAAATCACATAGCTTCTGTCTAGCTGAGGGAACCAGAATAACAGCACTGTTATTTTTAGGAGACAACCTTTTATCAAAATGAATATGCCAAGGATTATTTATTGCAAAGACCAGACATCACCAAGTTCTGTGACTTTTCCAAAGCTTAATATTGCAAATATACTAGTACAACAAATGATTTTAAAAGATTATCTTTTCAAATGAGCTACCTCTGTAAGCGTTAAAACTGCAAATATTTAATATGGATCTCATTCTGTTAGGTCATCTATTACTGTTTATAAAATAATCAAGAAATGAAAGGCTATATCTGAACACCAAATATGGTACCTGATTTCAAATCTCAGCAAAAGGTATAGGTGTGCATATAAACATGTTCAACTGAGCCAGCCAACGTATGAAAAAGAAGTCATATATCATATGAAGATCAGGCCCAGATCAGCAGTGGAAATGACAAGGTTAGTAAGATTCTGACCTAGGATACCAGGAAAGCAGAGCTTACCTAGTCATTTTCTGAAACGTTCTTGTGTGCACGAAGGTAAACCATTGTGACATGGGGCTATAAGAACATTTACTCCACTTAAGAAGGAAAATCTGGGAGATAACTAAGAGTATGCTCTTCCATTATTCCAGCCTTTAGACATATTGTGCCTCCTTCAAATGTAGAAAATACAGCCCCCCTTCCACAGAGTGGCTTAAAGAAAAATGAAACAGAAAATAACTACATCTGGAAAGCACAATCATAATTCAGCAAAATCTTCCACCAGTATAAATACTTAACTACTCAGAAACATACTTTAGCTTGCTTATAGGATTCCATTACACACCTGTATTCACAGAAAATTCTCTATTTAGCCCAGGTACAAATTGGATCTTTGAGTTATAGACAACTTCGCCTTCTGCCCAGCAGACACCATGGCTAGATTTGTTGTTTGAGAGGCAGCCGACAGGTCAGCTGGCCTCCTGAGAGGGCAAAGACACTATGCCCTTCTCCTTGCTTGTCTGCCCTGCATGAAATGCACACACAAATTGCCACACCATGCCTTGTTTACCTGACCTGTGTGCTGCACTCCCCAGTGGCTGTCTTCATACACTCGGGGTGATCCTGTCACTGCTCCTGGTTCTGTCCCCATGATAATGACACTGCCTCGTGGAAGACAGTGGTGCCCAGCAGCTGCTCCCTGACAGGGCTACCCAGCAACCAGTCAAGGCAATTCCCCGCTTCAGCATGAGATACCTCTGCTCCAGAGCTGAGTTCCTTGCTGAAAACATCAGTAGATCTGATGAAAATCTTAATGAAGAAAGATGACATTTGTAACTGACCTTAACTAAGTTTGAACTTGATCTATCAGTACTTGCCAGTAAACAGTCCATATATTTCTGTGTAGTGCTGCTGCTTTAACAGGGGTGTGCAGGCCAGCTTTTCATTGAATTCACAGCAAGACTACAGCTCCTGAAATGTATCTAGCCTCAGATTTCCTTAACACAAGCTGTAGCGTCTTTCCAACTGGAGACATAAGACAATGCCCTGCAAGTCCACACTGCACACTTCAGCCACTATTCATGAGCTGCTTGTAAAATATTATCTTTTTTTCGACAATTTATTGTCAAGGGCTGTTATAGGAAAAAGAAAAAAGAAAAAAAAAAAGAAAAAGAAAAAGAAAAAAAAAAAGCTGATAAAATCTGCAGTAGAAAGATGAAATATTTTACAGATAAATATAAAACAAAATAACTCCATGCCTTTTTATCATCTTCTAATTGACTTAAATATTATTTTTGATCATATTATAATCTTATTCAATTGAAGGACAAATCTCTGTAAATATTTCCATTATTCAACATGAGTACATCACACAGATATCTGGTTAAAAACTTGCTTTAATTTTATAGTTTTATTTGATCTGGAGATAAATTAAGATTATATTCTAGAAAATAAATGGATAGCAAGAAACACATTTGATCATACTTCAAAGAAAATATTTCATATAACTGCAGGTTTGTAATCATATTCACTAACAAAATCAAGATAACTCGAGTAAATATAAACAAATCATAAAAACAGATTTCTGTATCATCTTTGGTAACCAGCTTACTGATCAAATAAGTAAGTACAGTACTCAGCAGGCTTCAGTTTTTCTTATTTTGTTTTGCCAATGTGATCTACATAAAAATAGAAAAACTCATAGAAAAAAAAACAATACATTAATATGAAGGACTCAAATTCTTATTCAATAAAAAGCTACTATTACACTTTAAACACTGTGGATTTTTAAAAGTATGTTTGGACTAGAATGCTTTTATTTTAAAAGATGGAAATTTTTCCACCTCAGCTCAGTTCATTAGTGACTATTTTTAATTTTTTTAAAATTTTTTTTAAATTATAGTCTAAAAGTTACAATAATTAAAACCATATGTAGAATAGAAATGTTTCATTTTTTATGTTATATTACTTCTTCAGCATTATTATAAGCTCAGCCTGCCTTATGTGAGTCTAATTTTCTACTCAATCTTAGACTGAATCCCACTGGGAAAGTGAGATATTGTGATTATTAGGAAAAGCCAAGAAAGAAGAGATTAAAGACTCCCTGATAATGAGTAGAAGACAAAAGAAGGAGATGTGTCAGTCTAAATTGTATCATCTCTAAACTGAAGTGCACACCAATAAATAATAAATAATAATAGGAAATAAACAATTCTTCATCACAGAAAAAAATTTAGATATTTGTAGATAAACACGGATTGCAAAAACAAACAAACAAACAAACAAACAAAAACTGATAAAAAAAGAGGAAAGACCAAAACAGTCAGATGCAAACTGAAATGTACAAAGTGTGACTACTTTCCTTAAATCCTTTGATGGAATGAATATAATACAGACATCTGGTGTATCCATTAAATATTTGAAAAGACAGATGAGTAATGAAGGTTCAGTAAGATAGTGCTAGTTTTATAATTTTTTTATTTTTTTTTAATCTGCTTTGGTTATTAAAATAAGAACAGAGTTTCACAGAGAAGAATGTGATTACACTGTGGACCAGTACCCATGCACAAAACCACTTAACTAATCAAAGGTCATTGAAAATATAACAATATAAAGATATAAAGAGTGATAGTACTGTATCACAGAAAATATTATTATTTAATTAGTATCAAGTAAAGTATTTCTATTTCATCAGATCTCAAAACACTTTAAAAAGGAGATTTTTTTTTTATAATAACAAAACAAGAGAGAAAAATAAATCAGGTTGCCTCTAATTATCTAGAATACTAATGCTGCAGAAGTATTAGCTGTAAATTTAAATTAACCTCTTTACAATGTAGTATTTGAAAATTAACCAAATGAGCTTGATGCAACTTAACAGAATTATCACAAAGACTGGTCTAACTGTAGATCTACCTACATATGTTCATCTACAACCTGTTTACCAATAATCTCTGTTCCTCTGATTATCAGTGACATGTGTTCTTTATGTTCACCTGTCAGTATTTGCACCAACTGAACACTAACTAAGAATTAATGACAGTGTTTATTCCAAGCCACTAAGAAGATCTGCAACAGTGTATCACCATCCCTGATCAAGACTAGACCCATGCCTGCCTGGCAATTACTCATCATTCACGCGATCACTCTTCATTCGCACAGCACGTACTATCATGACCTCACATTGTTCTAAGTGCGTAATAAAAATTCTCTGCCGCCCCCAGTCCCCCCTTCCCATAAAAAACCTCCCTACATCAACAGCTCTTACATCTATCAACTCAAACTGTAATCTCATCTAAAGGGTGTCATATTAGTTTTACAATATCTATTCTGTAAGTCTTACAATTATCATTACCCTTATTTTATTATTCATAATTGAGTCCTATATCAGCCATGGTACTATTTTAGCCAAGATGGATGTCAAAGTGACAAGCTTATAATTACCATTGTAACCTCTTTCACCCTTTCAAAATATTGGCTCAACAACAGATTAATTCTCATCTTCTGGAATTTTCCAGTTCCAGTTCTATTGAAAAGATGTGATAATAGTCCTCTGAGCTCGTCATAGTTTTTCTATAATGTATAAACACTTATCATATAGAAATATTTTGAAAATATCAAGTTTTAGCAGCCAGTATTACCTTCATTAATTTTTGAAGTAATGTATTTCAGCTTCAGCAGCATATTGTTCTTTACACTTTCTCAAAGAATTAGGCTCCTGTTTCAGTTCCAACTTCTATTTTTACACATTGACCTGCAATGTATCCCACCTGATAAAGGAGGAAAGTGAAATGATAATAGAGAAATGGATGGAAAATAACTGCCATTCAGGCAATAAAATGAGCTAAAAGGGGAGAATAATACTGATCTTAGAGAACCTAGAGAAGGCAAAAGAATTGGCTTCCCAGAAAGAGGACTACTGAGGAATCCTAGAATCCAAATGGACAGCAGCAATTTGGTGTTCTCAATAGGGAGAAAAGTCTACAGGCACAAACAAAAATTTTAACCCAGATCTATTCATGATGAATCCTTGGAAATTCAAAATCAACATTTAATCTAATTATTTGGTTTTTGTCTCATCTCTAGTCATTGCCCATCTGACAACACCTTTGCTATGTTAATGTCTACCTACTACTGCTTAATCACCAATTTTACCAGCAGTACTTCTCTTTTATGCCTCTCAAAATCTACCTGGACCACTGAATATCTTGGAAATTAGTCATGATAGCTAAGCTTTCTTAGACAGAATTTAGACTAATAGTTGGTTAAATATGTAACAGAAACATTTATCAAATACCTCTATTTTTCTTTTATAGTTACATAATTTTCCATCTTTCCTAACTATTAACAAACTAATATCATTTATTAGAATATTCCCTTCTTAAAAAAGAAAAAAAAAAAAAAAAAAAAAAAACTTTTAAAAATTCTTAATTTCAGTGGCCAAATTCCAGTGGCCAAAGTTATCTCCCTATGTCCTTCCGGTTCCTTTACAAATATCTTCAATTCCTACATTCTCATTTATATTCATTTATTCATTGCTATCAACTTCCTGTGCCCCATCCCTCCACCCCCTATTTGTTTCATTATATCTGAATAAGCTGCGATCACTTTCCCTGTAAGCCACACTAGATTTTAGCTGTTGGAAAATTTTCATTGAAAAATACAAATAAACTGACCGTGAAACATTTTGCTCAAGACAGGATCTTTTTCCCCTTTTCCTTTCACCTGTTCCCACCCCTCCATCTTCTCTGCTTATGGCAGTATGAGACAGTATCTTTCTGATCATCTTCAAGGCATTCTTAAACACTTCAGCATTCTTCACATTATTTATCTCCTGAATCCTAACTGATCCAACTTTTTATCCTTGTAAAGCTTCAAGCAAAAAAAGGACTTATTACTGGTTTTTACTACAGCCTACTTACTTACAGTAAAATAATAGGTATTCTGCATCTGACTTTCACCTAAGTATCCAGAAAGATTTTAAACCTGTTTTTAAATTGATTCCTCTTTCCTCTCAGAACAAAATGTAATGTGTAACTTGCTAGAGACTGCTATTCTACCACTGTTAAAGCTGATACAAATTTACCTCATCGTGGTCATCTTGCTCTCCAAACACTATCCATCCTGCTACCAGGCCTTCCTCATTCCAAGAGTCTCTCCAATTTCTGCATGAGATAAAAGCCAAAGAAGCTACAACCATTATATCTTTTTACATGATTATTTATGACAGGTAGGTGGCAAGAATCCAGATAGCAAGCCACCAGGAACTGGGGGGAGTGGACATCCAAATGAGAACCACAAAATTACAATTAAAATATTAGTACATTCTTGTCTACATTGCCATTACTTGCTTAGCTTACTCAATTTCAACATTTTGTATCTTTAAATTCGTTCATCTAACTTATCCGCAATCTCGAGCACCGATGGTTGTCTCTGGGTAAGAATGACTGACAGGTGCTGTGCAGTCACATGTGTAATGAATGTCATAGATAACACCAAGGCCTCCTCAGAGAATGCCATCAGGAGAGACAGCTTGTCTTCCAGCAGTTTGTAAATAGAAACCCAGTGGGAGTTGCATGGATCTGAGTTACCAGTCACTTTATTCCTGACTGCTCTCCACAGGAATCAAGAGAATAAACAAGTACTTTTCATTGTTGTGCTTTGCATCCACAGTAGAAGACACTGTGTATGCAAAACAGACCATTACAAAGGATATTCCTTCTCTCATTTAGTTTTATCAACATCACAGTCACATTGTTGTGACTGTAGTTATGGCCATGTAGGTATTGCAGTCCTCGATTTCTACAAAATACATTTTTATTACTTGCTTATTCACTCTTCTTTCAAACAGAACATGCATGCCATATGGAAATGGTGCATAGATTTCCAAAGGCAATGTTCTTTAGGGAGGCAATAATATGAACATAGCTTCTTTTGCTTATATTACTTAGTGTCACCTAGAAACGAAGCAGATACTTTGCCAAGAGTATGCTCTCACATCAATGTTGGGAGCACGCTTCTGATATAAGTTTTTCCTATAAGGAATAATGCACTCCATTGTGTATTTGTCAGGATCCTTTTTTTTTTTTTCTTTTCTTTCTTGCTTTTCCGCCTTTTGTTATTGTTGTTGTTTTTGTTTCCTCTAGTGCAACATTCTAACAAGACAATAGAAGAGCATACCTAAACAGCATTATGCAGTTTTTTTTTCAGTGAAATATAGATACCAGGAGAAGTTTGGAATGCATATGCAGTTGCTGTCTTTCAGTCTGCATTGTCCTAGGCCAGCTGACAGGCATGAGAGAATTGTATTCTCTCAGGCTGTACTCAGGAACTGGCACCTGACACAACAGTACACCTTCAGAAAAATGTTTGCAGATCCGTAAATGGTTAAGAGATTAAAAGCCAGCAGGTGGCACTCAAAATCATATAGTGGTGCCTGGATGAGAGCACAATCAATAGATTTTGTCCACTGGACGTGGCAGCATGCTTCCTCTTATTAGTATCTCAACTAGAGAACGTGAAAGAAATGAACAAGATAAACAAATTCCTGATGGCCAAATAATGATTTTAGATCAAATTTCAAAGAAACATGGATGAACACATAATTCCAGATAATAATGGCTCCATACGTGGCATCTGAGAAGTCATGCTTGCACAGCTAAACAAGGAAAGATTATGTTGTTCTTCTGTACTGTTGCATTTTCTTCTTCTGTTTCCATTGGTGTGGTTTGCCTGCACATTTAAGATTTTCATGCATGAAGACATTTCTCAAAACTCACAAGGGAACAAACTGTATCAAGTCTGCAGTGGCAGGTGTTTGTTTCTATGGGACTGGTTAGCTTTTACCAGTAGGCAAATGTCTGTACCTATTTAATGAAGATAATATTTTCCTAACAACATGTAGCCATTTTCTCAATTAATAAGTGTCCAAGCTCAAAACTGAAACCATCATATTTCACTGGTAGACATTCAGTCCTCCTTTATTAATGATTAAAGCAAGGTGACTTAAATTTATGAAAAGGCATGACTAATGGTCACTAGCCTTTTCTGTCAATAAATAACAAGAAGTCAGCACTGCTTGTCATTCTTTGAAAGACGCTCCAAGTCTGCCACTTAAAGCACTACTCTCATTATTTATTCTCTTTCTTCTACACAGCCCGTTATCAAAATAGATTCCCTTTCATTTTTCAGTTTTTAAAAGTTTAAAACTCGACATTTACAGCCTTTTTTTCCCCACTCTAATTAGACTTTCAAGCGAAAAAGAAAAAAGACTTAAAAATTGCAAGGCTGGATCTTACTGCTAAAATTTTAGTTACTACATTTTTATTATACCTTCCCAAGGCTAGACATTACTGAGGACACTATATATGTGTTGTTAAGAACAAAGACCTTAATACCTTTTCTAAAAGGCTGGCCATATGATTGATTCCTAGATCAATCAGATGCTCTAAAGTGATAAAACAAGAAAGATATTCAGAGTAGCCATAAGAAGAATAAAGTAAAAAAAAAATTAAATTTTTAAATGCTTACTGCTCTTTTTTCTTTCTTTCTTTCTTTCTTTTTTTTTTTTTTTAAATCAGCCTCACTGTTCCCCTTCTTTTCAAGAGTCAGCACTAAAAATACAAAATAAGCACATTCCTTTCTAACACCAAAAAATCCAGTAACAATAGAACTCTTCATTCATGTATGTGTGATAAAACTAAACTCCAAAATATTTCAAGAAGTAATAAAAATCCACACAGTTATTCAAGATCCTTCACACCACAAAGTCAGTGTTGCCAGTTATGTCTTCTAATGAGGCAGAACATGCAAAATGCCCAGATTTAATTTTTAAGGGGAACAAACCCGCATTTCATTCCTTCTAAGTAACCATATTTCTGTATCTGTGCATCCAGATAGGCCTAGTCTTCATTATTAGTTTAGGTTAAATACCCAAATAAATGAACATAATTCTAGATAAGGAAGTTGTCACTTGTCTTTACAAAGTGCTGATCTTTTTTAGAGTAAGCCAAGCCTAAATTTTACAGTCTTGATTAAATTATTGTCAACCTCTAGGAGATCATTTTCTTCATCACTGAATCAGGGTTTTGGTAACACTGTTATATACTCAGATTTCAAAGGTAAGGCTCAGAAATGGTCACCCAGCATGAAATTCCCACACATTTCAGACTTCATGTTTTGCAAGTTTTGATTTAAAAAACATTATTGTTTGAATTACTCTGCTGCTTTCATCCCCTATAAAATTTTAATTTAGCTAAAGGTGGAATAGAAATAATTCTTTGTATTAAAAAAAGAACAAAGAAACCTTTGTGTTTGTATTTCCTTTCTCCTGTAATTTCCAAGAGGCAGATTCTTTCATGGAGAAATCATTCATATTACTCTTAGATTATACGCTCTGCTTATAACTATAAATTAAATATCAAGTACAAGTGAACTGCATTTTAAACATTAATTAGAAATTACATACCTGTTGTAGAGTAGATGGCAGAAAGGGCTTTATGTTGATCTGAATGTTTTAATTCATTTCGGCTGACTTAATTACATGATTTAAAATTTTATTTTTTTTTTTTAAAAAGCCTTTGAACAGACACCTATTTGGGCATGCGGATATTTTCAGGCTTTGATAAGCCACAAGTTTTCACTACTCACCATGAATGTAGCTCAAAATTAGTTCCTTCTTTACCTTGATGATAATCGCTTGATATAACTGAACATAATCCAATTCTATGATAACTCTCTTGAAATGAGGAAAAAAAAAGTCAGGATGATCGAAATTCTGGCACAGAAAATTTATTGGGAAGTTTGGATGCTTAAGGAGACAGCTCTATTTTTTCACACCCAGAAATGGTTGCAAGTGCAACCATTATAGAATTTCAAAACAGAATGCAACTTTAAAAGTTACAGAATGAATAATTTTTTGTCCAAGATTTCTTTTACCTAAGGTAAGTTTTTTAGCCATGGACAGACTCAACAAGTGGCATGGCATCAGAATATTTTTGCACAGGCTGGAGACCATCTATAAGATGTTAACATTTGGAAAGGTATTGTTTCTTCCATCACATTTTTATCAGAGAAGTTCTTCATTCTAAGATGAGTGACTATAATTAGACATTTCACTAACCAATCCCTCCTACTTTCCCAGTTTTTGTTGCAACAGTACTTTATTTACACATAGAATAAGCCCTGCCACCAAGTCAATGAGCTGCATAACAATTCATCATTAATTTATGCTAGATACTATTCCGTTCCCTTCTCATCTACTTCTGTTATCCTCCCACAGCCCTCAAGCTAATTCTAATTGATGGTTTCAATCAGCAAATTAAAAAACAATATACCAATATACTCCAGACTATAGTGATGAAAAACAGAGAGTAAAACAGTACGTTCTAAGAGAATACCCCACTTCGTTATCTTTATGGTGCAGAATGAAAGACAAATTAGGGAAAGAATGCTATGCAAGTCTTTTTATTGCTTTTATGATAATAAGGAGATAGCCCTTACATGTTTGATTGGATGGTACAAATTATGGTCCTGTTACAAATTATTGATTTGGTTGAAAATCTGTAGTTGCCTGATTTAACACTTACGGATGTTTCCTTCTGATAGTTTACATTTGCAATTTAAATTGTGTTGAGACAGCTTAAATAACTAATCCTCAACTTGTAGGCACACATCTCTTCAGAAAATATAATTCCAGTGTCAAACAACTTTTTTTGTTAAATACATTATTGATGAATTTTATTTTATTTATTTTTTCTTATCCTGCTAAATTAGAGAGCATCACAAAGTTTAGCAAGGGCAGATGAAGTACATGTGTGTTGGCTGAAGGGAAGGTACTGAAAAATTGCTTTAGTGTGTGTTTCAAGGTAACCCTACATTAATGGCATTTTATTTGGTCTACATGCAAAAGTAAATCCATGCTTTTATAGGCAGAGGAGGAAAGCAGCTACAGTTCATTCTAAGTCCATCTACACCATGCTACATCTATCCTGGTCAATAAATAGTTGAGATACTGTTACAGAAAGCAAAACTGCAAGCCAACACAGAACACACACCAGCGCTGATATTTGGTGTCAGGAACTAATTATCTTCTTATGAATACAGAGAATGGTTTCTTCTTTCTCCACTAACCGGGCATGGAATGTATAATAATCACAACAGTGATTTGGGTTAATGCTTGCAATCAAGTTACAGATAAACCAATTTTATTTTTCTTATTTCACTGCTGTTTCTCAGTTGACAATGCCAAGACCGACCAACCAGATTAAATACACACACACACACACACACTTGTGTTTTTGTTTGTTTTTTTTTTATCTTGAGTAACGTCTCACATTTCTCCAGAGACATATGCCATTTTCTAATAACACTAACAATGGCAACCCTGTTTATAGGTATTTTGCCTGGGTCTTTTATTTCATTTTCTCCCATGGACCATACATTTACAAGACATCTTTAAAGTTCATCTTGCTGTTATGCTGCACCTTGGTAGTATTAATCAGACTTCTTACTTAGCTTTCCATTCCACATCTATAATTTTGAAAGTTCCCCAACCTTGGTCACATATGTAAAAGATAAACACTGTAGCTTAATGATTAAGATGATAATTTTAAAATAAAATCGAATGTAGTCCATAAAAGTATAAGCAAAAAAATATGAGCACAGACTCACAGCCTGTTTCTGATATTTTGTCATAACTGTTCTTCATTTATTATCATTATATGTCCTGTCTGTCATCAACAGAATAAGCTACTCTGCCATATGAACTTCTGCAACTTCAGTAGACTTACTGTACAAGTAAACAAATCTCCTGCGGGAACAACACTGATAATCTAATTTTTTTGTAGTGTGAAAAATAGTATTTTACAACAAGTTCCTTTCCACTTACCGTCAGTTGAGTTCTGCATTTTTTGCAAATAAATATATGTATATATTCTTCTCTGACTACTTTGCCATTTGCAAAAATCTGCCAAACATCTTGGTTTGAGGTGCATTACATTCCATTCAAATAATATTTATTTTCCTTCAGTGAGCTTTTACTAAATTTGCTGTAAACACAGTCCAAGAGATGTGCATTCTCTATACAAGATGCAAGCTTTCACTTGAAGTCCTGCAAGGAGAATGATTTAAGGATTTGACCTATATACTCAAAGTGTGTTAAAATCAATATTCAGTTTTAACCATAAGCAGTACTTAAATATCTCCTCTACAAATAAACCATATCTTTAGTAAAGAAATGTCCTGCATTCTAATTCCTTAATCTGACAGTTATTCCTCCTGTAGTCCCAAATAATTGGAGCAGGACTTCCTGCACACACAAAAAAAGAAGCAGATGCTTTACTTCATTTCCTTGTCTACTGTGTGTCCATTCTCTTTGCTCTGTATATTTGCAACTTTATTTCAAGCACAGTTTATCCTGTGCCTTATACACTCAGAATATTATGTGAGAGGAAAACAGTGCTACTTTACCTGAATGGATCTATACCACAGAGCAAAGCATATACATGGAGCTTTCAGCCTGAAGAAGCCAATAATGAGATGCAGGCAATTATTAGTGACATCAGCATACAATATTGTCTGAATATATACAATATATATTCAGACGAAATACAACCTGCTGATCAACACTGCAACCAGATTCCATTGCTCAATTCAAGCAATTGTCATACTAAGAGATACAGGCGAATGAAAAGGATGTAAAAGCACAGTTGTTACCAATCTGAATCTCCACCTGACTAACAGGAGAGCTACAGATTGACCAGCAAGCCAAAACATCTGAGTAAACACCAACAGGATGCCATTCAGAAGAACAAATACTGTTTCTTAAAAAATAGATCAGACTTATGGGGATTCTACAGCTGCACCACAAGTAGCCACAGGCGTTTGGTCTTCTGTCAAAATGCATCAAAGGAAAGAGGGGACAAAGAGGAAGAAAACTCTGAAGGCTTCCGGAGACTGAAAGCAGTCATTTCAGGCTACTGCTATTGATAGGAAGTATTGTACATGTGCCATTCACATTTAGTATCCAATTAATATTTTAAAGACAATCTCAATCACTTAATTTTTATTTTATTTCTACTGCTTAAATGTCCTCTAAGAACCTTGAATATCCCATGTCTTTCCCCATTAATTTTGCCCTTTTCTGACACACTTGCTCACCTGACTTTCTTGGCAAGTTTCAAATTAATATCTTCTCTTTTTCCTCCCCTTTCCTTGTTTGGAAAGTCTGGTTTGCTTCATATGGAGAAAATGAAATATCTTAAAGAGCACATTACACGAACATGAACTCAGCAACTTTGGCTTTTAACTTCCCAGGTATCACCAAGATACATCTTGGTATCACCAAGAACCATGATGAGGTATGTATATAACAGCCGCCATGTAACAGTATTCAGGAATTAAAAAGATACTGGTTTAGTTTAACTTGGGTCTAAGCATTTTGGCATTAAAATATAGACTGTAAGCCTGAACTATCAGAGAATGTAGTTGCAGTAACCCAGGGCACCCCCTTGAGAATTAAGAAGGAAATTACAAATCCACAGCTCCAGTCCTGAAAGCTGTAACACAGCACCTGCCTAATTTGAAGGTACCTGAAGTCTGGATATGTTAGTTCTTTTCCAAATTCATACTGTTTTCTAATCTGACATATGCTTTGTCTGCACAGAATTGCCACACTTAGAAGGAATTGACACTTCTAAGGCAAAGCAGTATGCAGCGTGTATCTCCATCTGTGCCTACAAAGTGACTAAATCCAACACAGTCTTTCACTGTATAGTCTAAATACACTATAATGGATACTTGCTGAGGCATTCTGTACGTACCTACGTTAGCCAACAAACTAAGTGGCAAAGCTCCACTAGTAGTCAATGAAAAGGGCAATTCAAAGCACAAGATAGACTGAACTGCTGTTATGAAGATACTATGTTTCTGCTGACAACAGGAGAAGCGTAGCTAAAGAATTTTGCTAGCTAAATTAAATGCCTACAGAGAAGTGCTATCATCAAGTGATATAAAACATAAATAAATAGTGAAAACAGAATTCAGTAGCCTTGCATTCAGTATTTCAGACTTACTCTGGTGTGTTTACATATTATAGATACTGGCTGCCTAATATGAGTTACAAAAGATTGCTGTAAGCACTAAGTAATAACATTCCTCCTTCTTCAAACAGGCTTAAGCTATATGAGTCATGGCCTCACTTGTCCTCCAGTTTCTCCTGACTATGGAGACAGCAGCCCCACTTAGATTACTTTTTCATTCATATAACGTTCCTAGTGCTAAAAAGACTATGCATGAAGAAAAACATTCACTCCAGCACCTCAGTGTCCTTTCTGTACTGAGGTGCCTAAAACAGAACACAGTACTTGAGGTGAGGACTCACCAGTGCCGAGTAGCACTGCAAGGCTACTATAAGGTTCCCCTGAAGCTGTCTTTTCTGCAGGCTAAAAAGCCCCAACTCTCTCAGCCTGTCCTTGTAGGTGAGATGCTCCAGCCTCCTAATCATCTTTGTGGCCCTCCTATGGACCTTCTCCAATATCATGGTAAAGAGTAAAAGGGTAGGATTTTAGGCACATCGTATTTTTTTCTGATTAGTTAAGCAGTTTGCCCTACTCATTGTTTGACTCTCCACAAACAACACACAGAATCATAGATGGGTTACCTAGGGATCTGTTTGCAGTAAGAACCTTCCTGATATTTGTATTCTGTATCAGAACTAACCACATTGGAAGTAGTCACAGCAAGTAATCAAGTTGTCAGAAGCAGATTACTCTAAGATGGATAAAACGTGGGTAAAATTGAGAAAGCTGGTTTAACAGAACAAGAAAGGTAAGGAAGGGTCAACGATTGCTGAGTTATCTTAAAGCAGATATTTTGCTCTGAAGAAGCTATGGATTTTTTAATCCCAGGTGCTCAAGAGAAGCAGCAGAAAAATCTTCATTCCTTTTACGTTGTAGTAAAATTATGTATTCTCTAAGCTAGTATATGATAAAGTAACAAAATACCAAGAGAGAAACACCAAGAGAGAGACTCACAATATGATTAATTAAGAAGTTTACCCTCTTTCTTGCATCTCAAGGTCTATGTAAACTATAAAACTTCAAATTCCATAAACACTTGGCAAATTGTGGCTTTCCAAGATGCAGATAAGGATCATATTCCATGCAACTTGCTTTGTATTTTTACATACATTGAAGGAGGCTCAGGAGAGACTATTACTTTCTACAACTACCTGATAGGAAGTCATAAGGCACTGGAACTGGCTGCCAGTATCCTGGAAGTTTTCAAGAAAAGCTTAGATGTGGCACTGAGGGATGTGATTTAGTGGGCACAGTGGCAATGAGCTGATGGTTGGACTTTTCCATTCTTAAACAGAAAGTCACTTCCTGAACTTCATTAGGTATTTCCTGATAGTATGAGAAGGTATAGGTTCCCCTGGAAATATCCCATTATGTGAGGAGTGAAGGTGAGTACCAGAAGGGAGGATATATCCAGACATCTAGGCACTATATCCCAGATCTCCTAAACTGCTTTTGGCCTCTTGATTCACATTACATGAGTCAACATATTTATCTCACCTATATTGCTTGAAGTTACAGTTGGGATAAGAGAGATATTAGTAAGAATTAGTTTTCTATCATGAAAGGCACAACGGAATCAGATTTTTCTTTGTTTCTGTATTGAAATGGACCTTAGAGACTATTGACTTTCATTTAAAAGAAAAACAAAATAAACAAAACCTCTGCTGAAAAATTAATAGCACTGAGTTTTATAAAGCTCAATACTCTCAGGTTGTTCCCAAAATCCAATAAATAATGATTCTTACAATTGTTACACACAAAACTACGCATAACATAGCACGCTGACTGCTGCCACTCATGAGAGACAACATATTCTACTAGAGCGTTACCCTTGCTAAAGACGATAAAAATTATTCTCTTTTTACCAATCCTCCCCCCCAAGAAGAGTTGAGGCTTTGACAGTTCTCTCAAATCTGAATGAAATTGCCTGGCTGAGTTCAAAAGTTATTAGAGAGACTGATGTACTGAAAGAGAGGTCTTAAAACATCATTTCTTTAAGAAATTTAGCAAATATATATATATATAGAGAGAGAGAGAACTGAAAATGACGGTTCAAAATGTGACAACATTTGAACACTGAGACCATAAAAAGAGAGACAGTTCCTGGCTTTTGAAGCTGCTATATATTTGAATTCTATATTTAGGCAAAGAAAGGACTTCTAAGAGGAGTTTAGGAATGGCAATACTAAATATAAGAATAAACTAGTTAAATGCAACTGAGCGTTTTACATAATAAGCACCCTTACGATACTCAAAAAAAGAAGGATACTAAAGATTTTGGTTATAGGATTTAGGCACTGTGAATACTGCTCATCAATCTGCAATTTCTAGTACTGGTAAATATTCTGCTGTATATGGTGCTCTTTTAATATAAAATAGGACAAGATAAGACTGTAAAGGTTTTAACATGCTTACATTTTTTTTTGGTTTTCTTTTCCTCTTAACTTGTATCCTGTTTATGAAGACTGAATTAATTCTGTCTCATTTGCAGACATTAGGTCAAGAAATAGCAGTATATATAGGGTTTTGCGAGATCTGAATAACAAACGTGACTGTTACTTTCTGCAAATTGTATTCACATAAGCACATGCAAAATTCTACAATCTTAATTTGATTGTAAGATTATTTGATGAACCACATCAAATACAAATGTTCATTTAAAAAAAATCACTATCAGGTCACAGATAATTCACAGGTAGAAAAACTGATAAAACCCCTTGGCAGCTAATATACAATGAATGGCTTGACCCGTTATATTAAGTACACGCATACTGAAGAAGTCAAGAATATTGGCTCTTTCCTGACACTTCATAGATTTTTGCATATATTATTCAAAGTATTCCATAGATAGAAAAAGGAAAAAAACAAAAACAAAAACCACTATGCTAGCAAGCTGCTGCTGAAAAATTCAGCATTTACAGTGATTCATAAGCCACATTCTGAAAAATCTTTCATAGGTTCCATTAAAATTTACTTAAAACCTTCTTTAGAATAAGCCATGAAATAGAAAACCAGCAGTGTTTTATATTTTTATTGGAAAAAAAATGCTTTTGTTCTTTCAGAATAGTAGTTTACAGGTGCTCATTTGAATCATTAGCCAAATAAACTTTTATCGGGTTATGAAGAGTCTTGTTTCAGTAATTATTCCATTTGATTTTGCCTATTGATTTCAGTGGAGCTATTACACTGTCTGCTGTGAAGTCTTATTTCTTTCTCATTTAAAATCCTCACTGCTGCGTTTGCTCATTTCATTTTATTAGTGGTTCAAATCTTTATGATATTAAAGTAAAATATCCAGAATAAATCTCTGAAATGACAGAGCCTACAAATCAGAAAGCCAATGATAAAGATGGTCACTTATAAAGAAAAGGCTTACCTATTTTCTTTGAAGACTGTTAGGCCTAAAGAAACACAACTAGTAAATGACACTTAATCTTCCTTAACTCTAATATACCGTATAATCTTATTTGTGGCTATTGTTTTTATAGAAACCTCTGTGATGTAAGCTTAACGGTACTTAATAATTAAAATTACTTAAATGCAAAATTGACTACTTACAGGGACAAGCACTGATTATGTTAATTTAAATTATAAATGCTTTTTCTTTGGAGTGATCATGTATTTTTAAGTCTTTTAGACAATCATGCTTCAAGCACATTTGGCACAGAGTATATGAACTGATAACTTTCATATGTTAATAGGTTTCCAATTTCATGTAAATCTTTTTTTTTTCTTTCTTTACTGAAAGCAATTATCTTTTATTCATTAAATAATATTCTTTATGCACAATGACTATACAAAATATCAATATTAATCTGTTTCATTTCTTTGATTGTTTTAGAATTTTCTCCAAGCCGAAATTTAATTTTCATGTTTTCTGGCTGCAGGGCTGTACACATTTGCTTGGTTCATTTGTTGCTCACACCCAAATTCTGAAGCTCTGATATGAACATGTGCAGGCCTTAGCTCAGTGGAAGTACTTAAAACAGCTGCATTTGGGGCTGTCTGTGACATAATGTATGTACTAGAATGCTTAAAGCTAGACAAGTACGTATGTGCTTTGCTGCATCTTGAAGAAACTTGATTTTATATTCAAGGCATTATTGCCACCTATATGAATACACTGTGAGAAACCATCACATTAATAATCTAACATATTAAAAGTTTACTGAAGAATCAAAACTTTTCATATTATCTGCAAGCTATTTACAATCCAATCTGCTGTAACCCTTCTTAAGGTATATAGATCATAAGATTATCAGTAGTTACTGTTTAATACATTCAGAATAACTAATTGCTAAGAGCTGGACTGTTCTAACAGTTCAAATGGATGCTTGTCTCTCTGTGGAGCCTCAGTACATACAGAAAAGATGAATTTAACTCCTTTCACTGTAAACATGCTTCTCTAAGACAGCCCATTATTACTACTTTATAGCTACTGTAGAAGTATGCGTTTTTACAGAATTATTTATAACCTCATAATGTGGATATGTACCACGTGTCTTCTGAACCATGTTTTTCTGTTCACCACAGCACATGTCTCCAGGACTGCAGATGCCTGATAGAAGGTGAAATGACTCCTACTCTAGTGCACTTGATAAGGGTTGCTTTGTTTTTTTTCTGAAAGGATAGGAGATCTTCAGCACTGAGAGAAAAAGCATTATATGTAGGCCTGACAAAAACGTTCAAACTGTCATCATCAGTCCAAACATTGCAACTGCATCTGATTCACCAACCTATTTCCAGTATATGCTACATTGGCATGCAAACAGGTCAAAGGTTCCCTCACCATTTGATAGGGCAGTGGTGGTTTTTCCAATGCTCAACCCTAATTGTGTGACCAGTTTTTCCACCTTTATTTATTTATTTATTTATTTAAAGGCAGAAACAGCTCACAAGAATAAGATTAGTCTTTTAGAATTGAAATGTCAGATAAATCGTCATCCACCTTGCAAACTATGCTTCTGAAGGAGACTGGCATGATTTGTGACTTGAGAGCTTGTTTCTTACTATTCATATTCCTGAGAAAAACACTGTGGAGATCATCTGTTTCAGATCCTGCACTGCCACGCACTCTAGTAAAAGGATCTTGCAGAAGGCATGGCTGTATAAATTACTGCTCTTTTGTTCACATAACAGCACCTTACAGAGGTCAAATAAAAACAATTCTGATACTCTTGTATTAATCATCATCAGCTTTATCTCTTCTGTAGTTCACTGCATAGTACTGGTTTTCATGAAAAGGAGAATACAGTCTTTTTTTGTAAATAACTGGACACTCATGTACAGTGTCCTGCCCTACCTCATTCTGTGCATCTTAAGCAAATGGTTGCAGCCTTAACCTGCACCAAGTGATTTGGAGATAACTAAATAGAGCACAAATCCCTAAATATTCCTGTGTAAGATATTCTATTTCAGGTATCAGTAATAAAAATCTGCTTTGATAAAAGCTGAGAGCACCTTACTTAAAATACTACTTGTGCATCTTTGTCCAAAATGGGCTTCCAGCCAGGTCATTAGCAGTGAAACTCCATCAGTACACCTGGTTGAGAAGCATTCCCACAGGCAAAATTGTAGGGCTCAGCAGCTGCTAAGCAGGGGCCAAGTACCTGGCAGAGGCATTTATCCCATGCTCTCAGGTATATTCATGGTCTGTGTTTATGTGACTGAAAAATCATTCTTATTCTTCCCTGCATTTAAAATAAGATATATAGGATAAGCCACCTACAGTAAGAAATATTTCTTACCTGACTATGGTCTAGTTCTGTTTACTCAACAGACAGATCAGAGAAGGCTAGTTGTGCCTTTAAAATTGGTACTAACATTACTGTCCAACATTCACTTAATCAGATCTCACACAACCATACCATCTGACAAGGATAATTTGGTTACACGAAGACCATTATGAATTACCCCTTTGGTACCTGAAACAGATGTTCCTGTAAAGGTCGCCAGTTCACTGTGTGATGGTTATGTGCATCAGCTCCTCCTGTAAGAGACTGGGCTAATGTTTTCTGCCAGATATTCTCCCAAATTGCCTGACTTTAATGTATCTCTATGGAGACAGAAGCCAGCCACGTTACCACAGTTCTTGAATATGTCACAACTATGAACACTTCTTTAGACTTGTAAAGCTCTTGCAGGGAAATATCTTTACATTACAGACAGAAAACAAGGGCACAGGGAAATGGAGATGACCCAGACTATGCCACAAATGACGAGCTCTGGATTTTACTTTTATTTTACTTTTTTAAGTCTAAGTCAAGTACCTTAGCCATTCGACAATCCTCCCAAACACAAAGATAACTGCATACTAATTAAACAAAAGCCATTAGATGTTCAAGTCTTCCTTATGCACCCATCAGAGAGATTAGAAGATTTTAAATACTGCGTGTCACTAATCTTCTGAGAAGAGTGATTTAAATATATTACTTCATCACATATACAGACATCTTTTCTATTATCATTTCAACAGGACGTTAATAAATGGAGTATAGACAGACCATCACTTGAATCTGAATAACATTTTGAAGACATATGAATTTATAAAATATATACGAGTCCAAAATAAAGCCAGTGTAAAGCCTAATCAGATAAATATAAATGATGATCTAAATGTATTTTTAAATATTTCACTGACAAAAATCAACATTTCTGTTGATGAACACCAGTGACTAAAAAGTGCTAAGGATGTATGTTACATCCTTTTGAAGGTTTTGAAGGTTTAAGTATTAGAAAATCTCCTAAAGCTTCATTCTTCACATACAGATTTTTCCTTGTAAAATATATTAAAATCCAACATATAAAAAGTAAATATCAAATTCTAAATCATATAATCAGGACCACAGTAAAAAGCACTTGACATGACAAGGACAATGACATCTCGCTCACAGTGAATGCAGGAAGTTTTAACAAAACAATTCAACTTCTTTCCCTTCTCTGAATCAATTCATTGTTTTTTTCTGTGTCAATCAATAGGTCAGTTCCCAACAGACTAAACATTCTGGGAGAAAGTAATTCAGGATACCAGGATTACGTACATATATATGTATATACACACAGTCTTGAATGTACCATTTTTTCCCTACTGGCAAAAGAATGCATGAAAGCATTTTGTACTGAAAAATCATCACATAACATTTAATTATAGCACCTAACAATAAAATACCATAAGTTTAAAGAACAAAATAAAACAAAAAAAAAAAAAACAACCCACCACCACCACCAACCACCACCTGTATTCCCTGTTTGCTTTTTTGTTTTGTTTTTTATTTTAAAATAAAAATAATAGGTTGTAAAATGTCACCACCAATAAAAACAGATGATTAGCTGCCTCTTATTTCATATACAGTGGAAACACAATGAATTCAATAGTCTTAAGGAAAATCCTCAAGTCAGACTACAGTGCTGCTCAATTCAACCCAGTGACAATTTTCCTCGTAAGAGCTCTTCCCTGATGGCAAGAAAGATGCAACTGGAAAGATGCAACAAGTTCTCCCATGAGCCTTCTCTCTTCTAAGTTAAATAAGAACAATTCCCTCAACCTTTCTTCATAGAAGAGGCCAGTAGCCTACCTGAAGTGCCTCTGCCCACAAACGGAGGTCTTGTCAGCTCTTCCACTACAGAGGAGGTCCATCTGGGTGGACGTCAGCCCAGAAACGTGATCCTTTTATCTGGGTTACTGCCTTAGCCCAGCTGTTGGGGCAGGTAGTTGCCATATTAGTTTCAACAGAATGCTGCACCCTCACAGCCCCAGGTGAGAAGAACAGCCTGCCTAATGCCCTCCACATTCAACCTGTCTGCACCAACTGCCACATACCACCCTGTTTGCATGTCCTGATCACTGCATTCCTTGGCATCAGCCTCTGTATATGAAAATGGTTGGCTCACACAAAATACAACAAAATAGGAAATGAGGCTAATAAATAAAATAAAATAAAGCTAATAAAGGCTGTATGTGGGAGCCCCAAGGAGCACAAATCTAATTCTCATTCTGCACAAGATTTACCTATATTAGTATCATCTTGCCCAGAGCCTGGGTACTTTTAAGACATAGGAGCTACAAGTTGACTTCTGCCTGACGTTACACATTAGTTTACTTTTTTATTATTTTTTTTATTTTCACTTAATTGCATGATAATGAAGAAAGTGATTCTGCCTCTAAAGAAACTGAATGATTTAGTGCTGACTTGATGTTGAGCAGTACACACAACCAGACAATTTGTGGTTGCTTTCTGTCATGGTCTGGAAAAAAAAATGTTGTGAATGAATCAGTACTTTTTGTTTTGTTTTATTGTCCTACAGAAAATAGGAATGACAGTATCAAAACCAATCCTTCTACCCTAGTACCATTGCTCCAGTGAACCCAATACTGACCAACAGCTGATGGTTTCAGTGAGGGTATAAAAACAGAGCAAGTATGTAGTGGGGAAAAGACAAAATGCCAGGGTGCAGTGGCTTTCAGCTGAAGAATTTCTAAAACCAGAAACACTGATTGATGCATCCAAATCAGTAGGAATTGAGCTGGTACAAAGACCAGTGGAAAATTAGACCAAGTTTACATTCAAAGTAGTGGATACTCTCTATTTTAAATTACTTTTTCTGTTCTGCAGTAAAAATGGGTAAGAAATGAGCAATAAGGAAACACTAAAGATCCCTGTAAAGATAAATTCATTAGGGTTTGTGAAGCAGTTTGCTACTACCACTAAAGAATATAACAAAGGAGAACACAAGGAAATTAATAATTTTGTACTCTCTGTGGTTCAAATGGCAAAGTAAATAAGGCATAGGGCCATGTACCACATGATCCAGTGTTAAAAAAAATTTAGATCATTAACCCCATGATACATCTGTGTGTAAATGCATATATAAACCAAATATCAATATGCTTTTATACTATATATAAATACATGTATATATAAATATAGATATATAGCATAAAAGGCAGGGGTCCTGCAGGAGCTAAAAACCTCCACAATATCTGGTAACTAAAACCTTTTCAACTGTACAGTCATTGAAAAGCTATACGACGTTTCTACAGATACCATCCTGCATTCTGGCACTTCAAAACTTGGCATTCTATGTTTTTGCTCTTTTTTTTTGTATTGTGTTCCTACAGAGGTAAGATGCGTAATATGTGCATTTCAGTTTGTACAGTGAATAAATTGACTGAATTACTTTTCAGTTTCCTCTTATATAAGTGATATGCTCTCTCTTTGGTTATGTTTCTGTTGAGGATATACATGGAATATATATGCACTGGAATTACTTTTAAAAGTATTATTTAACATAATTTCATTTAATTAAATTTGATTCAAACATTTGTATTCTTTTTCTCTGCAAGTAATCACATTGACTGTTATTATCTTGTTAGGCACTAAGACTTTGTCATGTACTTATTTAAGTAATATATTATGACCACTCCTCTTCCTACAGCTGATTCTGAACTAATTTGCAATTAGTAAGTGCATCATTATCTAATGTCTTCTAGAAGACGACAATGAAATTTATTCTGTGTAGTATCAGATACTTAAATTTTGAAGAGTGAAAGTGTAAGAATAATAAGGCTGAGCTTTCACCTCAGCTGTGCCACATATGCAATTTGCTTTGTGCAAGATCACTTAACAGAAAGTTGCTTTGTTGCCCAAGGTAAATAGCAGTATAATTTCAGTCCAGTAGGAAAGGAAACATAGCTGAGCACAATGACAAGCAGAAAGACAGCTCTCAAAACTATTTTATATGAATGATATTAAATCCCTATTTACAGGATATTTTTATATTTCTATATTTGAATAGATGCTCATATATACATTTCTACTTTCTTAAATCGCAGCAAAGTTTTTCCAAGTTTTACTTGTCAACTTTCCCTTTTCTGAAGTCTTGGTTCATCCCTCAGGAACTACAGCAGAAGCTCAGAACAGCATATTGCAAACTTTTAAAACTATTATATTCATATTCTTTGGGAGAAAAAAAATAAATCTGGGTTATAAAAAAACCTAACCATTAGGAAGCCATTGGTTGCTTTCTGATTCTAGACTTATTCCTGTAAAAGTCCAAGTTTCACTCCCAAGGAATGCAATACGTCAGAAACATATAAGTATACAAGGCAGCAGCATCTTCCCAACTAGCATCAACACAGAAAGAAAAATTAAAACTAGTATTCAGTACATGAAAAAGCTAAGAAGCACCATCTTTGTCTGACTCATTCCTAGACAGCTTCCAGCCTTTAGTAAATATTTGCTTTTACTGCTGTGTAATGGTCATGTGAAAAATCCTAGTGTTCCTAAAATGTCACTAGTCAGAGTTTCCAAGGACATACATTTGAAAGTTGTTTCTAAAGGTACAATCGACTCAGACAACCTTTTCCATGTTACTGTGAATGCAGATATTCTAATGTGCTAATGTGGGATACTACTGTATGTGTCACACCATACAGCTACCTGCTTTAACTTTGGAGTCAGGATATACTTAAAAGCACCAAAATATCAGTATCAAAAAATAATCACACCAAAAAAACTTTGGCTATAATGAAATCCAAAGGATTTTTCATTAGCTTTCATCTGAAGAGCCCCAGTTACAAGACTGAGATCTTTGGTAAGCCAGGTGTAAAGGGCAGTATGTCATGGAGTGGCCAAAAATAACCTTACAAAATAAGCTCATACATATTTTTAGCTGATAATTTTGCCAGAGAAGGCAGAGCGGTTTACAGATAATACCAAAACTAACTAAGCTAACTTTAAATGATCCAACTTGAGTTTCCAAGTCTCAGTAGCATGAAGTACTCTGAGGTTAATTTATCTTGCTGAAAAGTAATTTATCTCGACTCAGTGAATTCCCAATAAGCTAAATGCTGCATCCTGTCAAGCTAAATATTGTTCATTGTGCAAGGGGTATTAGAGACTTTCCCTCTGTTCATGTACTGCCATGTACTGCACTACAAACTGGATTTCACCTAAGATATCACCTCTCCATCACTTTCCCTATTTGTCATAAAAACTAGCCTGACTACCATGTCCTTAAAACAGCAGGACAGGTTTTAAGAAATGAAAGTCCCATTCTGTCTATAGCATGTGTGCTGTTACACCTCGTATTCAGAGCTGAAGAACATGCACATTTCAAAAACATTACTACTGAAATGTTATCAGCCCACCAAAACACTTTTTTAGATGGCTGTGGACACGGTCTGCTTTGCTTATATGAAAGAATTTTTTGTATAAATGAACTGCTTCTTCTTGAACCGTCAAATTTATAAAGCTTATAAAGCAGCTAGTAGCCATTCAATAATAGCATATTATCTCATAAACCCAACCTTCATTAGAAACAATTCAGGAGAGCGTTATACTGAGTGTAGAATAATTTAAATTGTTACCTTCTTGATAGAATAATAGGGGCTTTCCATATTCATAACACGTAGGTAACAAAAAGGATTTCAACCCTAAAGTGTCCTGTAGATCATTTAAATACATACAATTTTGAAGTAACAAATTAAAGCTTGGAGGCTTTGAAATCCTGCCTGGTGGCCAAGCTTAATATTTTGTGTGCAGAGAGAGAGGTTTCGTGCCAAGGCAGGAAAGGAGATGTTGATAACTTTAACCCACCTTCATGTTCACAGTATTTTAAACCTGGTCCTGAGCTAATTCAGGCTTTTCACATATGCTATGTTATTTTCTATTGCCAATAACCAGAAAGCAGGAGGCAAATCACAACATGTTAGAAGGCAAGATAAACCTTTTAACAAAAAACAAGTATCTAACAGATGAGGTATTTTCAAATGAGGTTTTTTTTGCATTCTTTCCTGCACTGAAGTAGAAAAATGCAGGGTCAAGTGTGAAATCAAGCACCTGCTGTTGCACTGGTGCCTTGGAAAACAGAAAAAGTTACTCCATTTTGTCTATAGCTTTTTAACTGAAACACATGATTCACTGAAAAATTAAAATTTAGGAGTCTGACCCTGCTTTTACAGAATTTAGCAACATTATTTTTCTCCTATGTGAGAAGAGCAATCAAATTTTTTGTTAGTACTTTCAACCCACCACCTCCTAAAAGAAGTTCAAAAAGGAGGAGTTTCCATGTGGTCATCTCTGACTATTTAAGTGATTCATGTACATTTTCTTCTATAGTCTTATTTTTCCAGCTTCAAAAAACTGCAGTGGTATTTTCCTTCCTCAGTAGTATCTGATCAGTCCCAAGCACACATACACATTTTGAACACAAGTAAGAAAATTAAACTTTGATACGTACTATTCACTCACTGGCACTGAATGCAGAAGAGAAATGCTGATTTCACTAAGCCATTACCATATATTTATTTCTAGTAGGCACTTCATCAGAAATGGCAAGTGTTGCCCAATGAAATCTGAGACTGATACATGAAGATATTCAAAAGGCAAGCACTTCAAAAAGTCTAAATGGCAAGACTAAATCTTCCTCAAAGCTGAAATTCCATTCTGAAAAATAAACTGGATTATAGATTATTCTTCTCCATGCGTGTGATATGATCATTTTGCTGTAGGCAGTACATCTTCAAATGTAAGAAAACCAGCTCTTTGCTAAAATAAATAAATAAATAAAGTTTCAAGATGAAGAATCTCAGGAAAATAAGACTGCTCTCTGAAATAGTCAGCAGCTGCTGGGCACATCCCAAACCCAGTTCCATGGATGGTTGCAAAACTGCAGGTAGGACTTCTGCTAAATGCTAACCTGGAGCAACAGCCTGGCTCTCACTGCCCACAGTTAAGTCTCTGCTGGAGCTCAGACTCTCTAATTCACGTTATCTTTCATTATTGTTTTTCTTAAATCTGAAACATAAACTACAAAGCATCCTTACCTTTCAAAATGACAAGCACAACAGTCAGATGAAATAAAGTACCTGGGCACTGGGCAAAGCATAAATACCACAGTACAATGCTTGTCAAGCAGGAGTTGGTTTATTCATTCAAGAGAGCAGTATGGGCTTCAAGGACACTCAGTGGGCCTCAAAACATCAATGTCCAATGCAGACAGCCCCAAGGTATCAGATTCTATTAATTGTTATACTCTGGTTCATAAAATGAAAATAATAAAAATAATTAAAAAGTTTTCTTAGAGCATTTTAAAGGGTCTCTTGAGTTCAGCAAATTAAATTTTTTTTCATCCTTTGAGACTAGAACAAGTAGATTCACGTTACTAAGGAAACCTGTCTGTGCAAGTGCCTAGATAAGTAAATAGCAAGAAAAAAATCTCTAAATCCATTGTTAATAAGGTTATTTTCTCATATTTTTGGCACACACCAAAAGCATGAGTGTACTGTTACAAACTCAGTCACTTGCATGACCTACATAACTCATTCATGGCTTTACTGCATATCAGTCTTTGAAGCATATATCCAGAAGAGAGGTCAGTAAAACATTTATACCACACCATACTATCCAAGGTTCTGTAGCTATGATAAATGCAAGTTGTACATTAAAGTAGCCAAAATTTCAATCCATGTGCTTTTCCATAGTGAATGAAATTGCTGCTGCTTTCTTCTGGTAAAAGCAAACTCCAATATCCCAAAATGGAGGCAGACTATATTAAAACTCAAACAGTCCTCAGCAAATATATAACTTTGTAATGGGGACCAAAAATGAATATATAAGCCCAAGATGTGAAAAAAAGAACAGACTATGCTCACAGTACTTAAAACCACTGGTGAACAATCTACCTATCTCATTGTCAGACTACCAACTAAAAGATAAAAAGGAAGAAAGCAGGGGAAACCTTTTCATATTACAGGGGGGAAAAAAAGACAAAAAGAAAATTACTAAAAAAAAAAACCACATGTACAATTCTCTCAATATGTCAGAGCATATCTGTGCACTCATCAATCAATGTGCATATAGGAAATACACGCAGTTCCAGCTTTGTAGCAAGATTAAATACTTAGCAAATAAGACAAGAAGAACTCAACGTCAGCATATATTTAGAAAATATCTATATACAACCATGTCATGGCTTTATGATTTTTATTATCAGTATGCCACATCATAACATCATGTAGAGTACTGGGAGTTAAAGAGTTAGTGCTCGAGGTCCGTATACTGTGGATATTTCCAGGTACCTCATTCTCAGAAGGAAAGAACTACATCTCAGAAGACTTTCACGGTTTCATTTTCACTGCTTGGGAGTCACAAGTTACTGCTCAACTCTGCAGTGTGTGCTCCATAGCCATCTTGACTTCAGCATCGGAGCAAGGCCGTCGGTTTTTGGACACTCTCTTATTTAATTTGATCTACTAACTTAAATTCTAATTAAATTGTATTATATTGTGCTATCTGGTGTTTTGCTATCACATTTAGTAAATAAGTTCTTTCCCTCAGTATATTTCCACTGCTTTGTTTTTAGGCCCATCTTTTACCTTTTCTCCATTCCCCCTCTACTGGGGCATGGGCCCTTGAGTCCCCTGGCCCCATTTGTCATGGAATTGGGCTGAACCAGCCCAGAATTGTTGATAAAGCACATCCTCTGTCTACTGAGACAAATATGCGTAGATAGAATGAAATATATTCCATTAGACTATATGTTAAATTATTAAATTATTACTCAGTTTCTCAACAAAATTGAACAGAAAAAGCCTTCCACAGTATATCCAAAATAAAAACCTGAAAATCATCTCATACAATCTATCTGCCAGGAAAGGGATAAGACTGTGAGAATTCTTTCAGATACCTACTTAATCTGATCACAACTAAAATTACATCTCAAATGTCTGTGAAAGCAGTTTTACAAATCAAGTACAGAAGTGAATCCATGTTTATCATGGAAAGCTAGGGTATTTTGGAAGAAAAACACTGAAAATAAGTCCGCTAAAATGTAAGGAGATTAACAGAACATACAAAAAGGAAGAATTTTCTAAATGCTTGCCAGACCTCAGCTGAAATAACTCTTAATATCTTTTCAGAATATAAGGAGAAGTCTAGTCATTTCAGTTGAAAAATGAAATTACATACCAGATAGCAAAATAACAGGTTATTAGAACAATATTGATATAAATTCAAAGGGATGGGGGGTGGGGGGGTGAAATTACTTCAGATGCCTGTGTGAATTTAGATGGAAAATGTTGCATTAATTTTGTTATGTAGAAACAGTTTAGATACTGACTCTGTGAGAAGTCACTTCTATGCTTTCAGTGTTCAACTTTCCTCTCTGAAGCTTTTAGTTCTCCCTTAAGCAATGTGTTCGTCATTGAACAAATTATATTGTACGACACAGTCTGACAATAATCAGCATTTAATTAAAAATCAAACAATGCAATTTATATAAATAAATCTCTGGGTTAACTGAAGAATGAAAGCATTTCAAGTGTACAGTATTGTTTTTGTTGTTTTGTCTATTTGATTACTCTTGGATTAAGAGATCTCCTGGGAAGAGTACTTTTTTCTTTTCACAAATGACAGAGAAAGACATTTCAAACACTGTAGGTAACAGAACATGACCTAAGAAGCTGTGATTACCAGGAGGTCTCAGACATGTTCTAATAAGGAAGATGAAGATAAAAAGAAGCACTCTTTATTCCCCAGCTGAACAGATGAGGAACAGAAGAAATGAGCAGTTTAGAAGAGGATGTAGACATGGCAGGTGAAATGATATGAAAGTAAATGTTCTTGGTTTAAAATGAAAGTAAATTGTACAAAAGATGACTAGCAAGAAGTCAGCCTCAGCGGATAAGCTGGAAGCTGAATACAGCACAGTATTTCCATCTCCAGTATTGAGATGGAAACTTTGCAACATCATAATGCATGAGAAACCTAAATTTAAATAGACTATTCACTTACCATAAATGATAGTGACTGCCTTTGCACTAACTGAAATCAACTGTGCAAACAATAAATAGGGTTTTGATAAAATCCTGATCAATATCTCTTACATTTGACCCATTTTTAATCTAAAAATTTGTCCAGAGGATGGGAAGAACAGAAGAGAACATAAGATTTAGTGCTATTTGGAATTTTAGAGAGGAAGGGAAGAGTTGGAGACAAAACAAAGCTCTGAGATGCAGTATCTGGGCATATGATTAAAAGTATATAATTTATTTTTTTTTCCTCTAAGCTATCTTTTCTAACATGACAGTGGTACTTTTAAATTAAATCAGATTAAAGATTAACAAAATAGACTTGTTATGAGTTATATAGTGTACAGTATATCCACAAAGTAGTAAGTAAATCTGGTGCAACAAACTTGGAATGCTTTTTATGAGAATGCAATAACGTTTAGTCTCAGAAGATAGGATTAATAATAGAAAATTAATTTACGGTTCCTCTAGAATAGTAGACAGAGATGCTAGCAGCCTGTATAGTCTCAAAAATGTCTGACTTGCTTGTCCCAGGTACAGCAAGTTTAGATGAGGTACTCTCTATGAAAACAAGACATGTACCTGATTCAAAAGTAAGAAATACAGTATAAAAAATTTGCAAGGCTGTATCAGGCCCTATAAAATAATGTGATATGAAATCCATAGAAATCAAAAGCATTCTTATTTTTGACCTATATTGAGAGATACAACATTACCTAAGTGACAGGACTGGTAATAAGAGCTGCAATGGTTCACACTTATTATGGATTAAAATTCCAGTCAGTGCAAGATTAAAACAGCATATTCAGTGATAGATTTTATACATACAGGAATGAATCATGATAAAAAGCATACATGCTCTAGAAAATTTAGAGGTATGCCAAACATAGTAAAAATATTGCAGGCATAAGCATTTGTGACAGTTACTGTAAATTCTGCTTTCAACATAACCCCAAAATTTTGCAAGATGGATGCCTGTTACCCTGCTGTCCCTCTTAAAAGGCAAGCTAAACTTCTTTTTCTCAGGGGAAAAAAAATGAACATCGGGCATTTCAGCTCCACAGAGTTTATCATGGCAGAGTAACTGCTAAGTGGAAAGTTAAAGCACCACGGCCATTCCCTGATTCTGAACCTTTATGATCCCTAACATTATTTAGATGATACTGAAGGACACTAACATGCATCTGCTGGTTATGGTCTCTAGAAGATGGAATATCAAATAAATACATTCAAAGCACACTGTCATGCCCCTCTTGCCTCCTGCACAGTGGATGAGCATAAGAAACAGAACAGCAAATGAGAGGTCACCTTTCTAACAGTTTCATGAATTCTAGGCATGATCTGCACATTGATTAAAGTCCTGCTGCATTACCTGAGTGCTTTTCCTTCCTAAATTTAATTTGCATTGCATGAAATGATCAAAGCCAGCATTCACCCCAATAAGGTTGAATGCAAGCAAGTGTATGGAAAGCAAGTATGTCTACTACAACAAGAGCAATAACGGAGAATCTCATTTTTCATACATTTAAAAAAAAAATAAAAAAAAAAATCTTTCAGAGGTCTGATTTTGCATGCATTGAGCATTTCCTTGTACTGAGTGGCACCTTATTTACAAAATACTCTAATTCTGCTGGTCTCTCAAGTACTTAAGGCACCACCATTTACCACTGTGAGTATAACATTCAGATCCAAGGTGGAAAAGTTAGACTGCAATTTTCCAGCACTTAGCCTTGCAAATCTAGACAAGTGAATAAAGTGATTCTATGATAAAGCAACGGCTGACTTTCAGAGAAACAAGGTGAGAAGCAGCTGTGCATTTGAAAACCAAGACAGCTTTGATCACAATAGCATAGCTCAAGTCATGTTTGAAGAAAATATTCCCAATTCTTCTGCTACACTCCACCTCAACAGTAAATTTATCAAAGCTTGTCCGTCTGGACTTACATCCTGCAAAATACGTAATAATAAAAGCCTTAAGAAATCCCCTAATCAAATGTAGAGCTGGACATCTAGTCATCTTTTTATATTTCATATATATTTTTTAATACAAATACATTTATTTTAAATGACTGGATATCTCCAGTATTGAGATGGAAACTTTGCAACATCATAATGCATGAGAAACCTAAATTTAAATAGACTATTCACTTACCATAAATGATAGTGACTGCCTTTGCACTAACTGAAATCAACTGTGCAAACAATAAATAGGGTTTTGATAAAATCCTGATCAATATCTCTTACATTTGACCCATTTTTAATCTAAAAATGTCTTTTAGAGTGCCGGATGAAAAATTAAATGCTTTAATAACAGAGTACAGCTCTTAACTATAAGCTGAATCATAATAAAAGGCACATGGTTTTAATGTAGAGCTTTTAGCATATACATAGATGATTATATATGTCAGAATTCAGGACATCACAGCGTGCAAAATGAAAATAAGTTAATGGTTCATCATATTATTATTATCATACATTCTGTAGTGAAGGGATCATAGTGTTCCTGGGCTGACATAAGTACAATCAGTGCAAGATATTGGAATTTAAAGTAATTTAGAAAAACTATAACACATGTTGGAAAGAGACACCATTAACTGAATAGCACACAAACAGGTCCAGTGGCTTGAAAATTTAAAACATTCACATATGGTTTTTCCCTTCATATCCTTTTCCTGTGAAAAAGTACTGACATTCAATGACAGATGCCCAGTCGTAGCCAAATCATATACTACAGCTGTGTGTTAGGGTGCAACATACTCAAGTCTAACTTGCATTAGGCTGTCAAGTGTATCTTTAAATTGTTTTTCAGTTTCATGGCACTAATGTTCTATCACAGTGTTTACAAGCACTGAGTAAATTCATATTCGTATCACTTGAATTCTGGATTTAGGTTGGTGTCATGTACAATTTATCCATTCATAGTAAATATGAACAGTTTTACTGGATGGGGTATGGTTGCACAATCTCTTTTTTATTCTATTTTTTTAAAAACTACTGATGATGACACATGCCTCATTCTGCTGACAAGGTGAGGAGCTTATTCCTCTGCTTCCTCACAGGACACTAAAATCTTTACAGCTCCTTTCACTTGCATTTAGTACTTCTTGAATATGGGTATTATAGAAATTAAAATTCACCTTGTTTACTTTAAAAATAAGCAAAAACCCAACTGCAACATAAAGGTTAGGAAATTCAGGTGATATCATGTCTGTAGTGCCTTAGTCTTTCTGTCAGTAAAGTGTAAGACGCAGTTTTCTTTTACTTGAAGGGGCATCCAGTACATATGGAATCAACTGCCCCAGGAGTGGAAATGCAGCTTTACAGTTTTTCATGAGCCCATCCAAACTACACTGGATCACAGGGAAGATCATAAACAATACATTAACAGCAACATCATGTGGGGAAAACCTTCTAAAAGCTGCTTAAGAAGTAAATAATCCAAATCCTTCTAAAAGCCGTCTCTGCCATGAAGCAAAGTAAGATGAAGGGACCTGCACGAGAGATCCAGTTCTTAGGAACAAAATGGCAAGATAGACATTGTCAGATACCCACGGATGTGACTGATAAAATAACTGCTATGTCTCTACCAATTAACCAGCAGGAAATACAAGGTGTTGTAAGTTTCTGAAATTCTGGATTACAGTCAGATTGTCAACCCTCTCTATCAAGTGACCCAGAAGAATGATTTCACATGGGGCCCTCAGCGACAATAATCCTTTTACAGATTAAACAGGAGATACTTCTTGGGCCAGTCCAGACAGGATATGATGTAAAAAATATGCTCTACTCTCTGAATAGTCCTACTTGGAGCCTCTGGCAGAAAATGCCAGGGGAGACTCAAAAGTTTTGGAGTTGAGGATACAGAGGATTCGAGGCCCACTATACTCCAACTGAAACAGAAATATTGGCAGCACATGAAAGAGTCTGAGCTGTGCAGGGATGGATGTTCAAAGGGAGGGCCCCCTCCACACATCATGCAATTGATGTTATGTGGACTAAGTGGGTCAAACTGATCACCCAAGTGGCTCAAATTGGGAATTCCACTTGCCCAGGAATCACAGAATCAGAATTACAGGGGTTGAATCTTCAAGTTAATTATAGACTGGCCTGATGGCAAAGATTTTGGAACATCCTCAGAAGAGAGGCAAACCCAACTGGGCTGCTGCCCAAGAGTCATGCCACTGAAGATCACCAAAACAATTAGCAGATGGATCAAGCTGCTAGAAATAATGTGGCTCAGCTAGATCTGACCTGGCAACATAAGAGTTAATTACTTCCAGCTCAATGGGCCTGTGACACTTCAGGCCATACAACATTTACATGGGCTCAAAATCAAGGGGTGGACTTGACTATGGATGCAACTGCACATGAAAGGAGCATTCTGAAGTAGATGGAAGTTGATCTCATTCTCTTCCACAGCTACCTGGACATTGGTCAGCAGGTGGAGAGTAATTGTTTGTGCAGCACTTATTATGCATGTTTCATATACAAAATGTCATAGTTCTTTTTTTCCTTTTTCCTCTATCTTAGTAAATAGCTTTTATCTTAATCCACAAAATCTACTTTATTTCTTTTTCCCTTTCTATTCTCTCCACCATCCCACTGGGATGTGACTAAAATGTGTGGTGCTTAGCCACTTGTTGGATTAAACCACAACACCTAATAAATTTGGAAACACTTGTACATATGGCATAAGCTCAAACAGGCAAATGCAACACCATTATAGCATCTCCTGTCAAGTACTCAGATACCGTTATACCCCTGCTGCTCAATATCACTGTTTTTGTTTTTGTTTTGTTTTTTTAATTAAAATAATAAAAAAACTCTTTCAAAACAGCTTTGTACATCTGCCACAACTCACTTGAAATGACTGAAATTGCATCTTGATATTGGGGAAATCAAAAAAGCTACAGATACATTGCAAGCCTAGAACTGTCAGTTCAGAAAAACCATTTTTTACTTATCAGTGCAAGATGAAAGCTTTTTTTTTTTTCCTTTTCTCTTTAACATTATAAGTAATAACATACACCTGAGGACAGTGATAGCACAAGGCATCACACTTGACTATTCAACCAATTGCTTACTGTTCTCACATTGGGAAAATTCCTGATTAAACATACTTCCCACAGTAACTGTATTTAAAAACTGAGAAAAGACCTACTTGTTTTTAGTGTACTTATTTTTCCACTAATCTTGACACCACAGTAACAATAACCTGTCACAATATCATTGATGACATCAGCATCGCTTAAATCTCAAAATTTTCCAAAATACTGCATCTGGGAGCACTGTAACATACATTTACCTCAAATGCACAACTCATTTGAATCCATTATAATTCCAATGTAAATTCTGTAAGGCTTTTTAGCGAATTTAATTTGCCAGAAATAAACACACACACAAAAACCAACATGTTAGTGACACAAAATCATGTGCCTCCAAGTTAATCTATAGAATTTTAAAAAATAAATAAATAAATAAATAAATAATTTTAAAAAAATCAAGAAAGCTTCAGCCGTTTTTCAGTTTTCTACAGAAAACATGTAGTAATTTGTTATCTCATACAATATTTTCCACATCTACCACTGTGTTTGGAGGTATCAGAGACAGCTGCTGATCTCAACTCGGTATTTGACAGAAGCTAAAAAAAAATCAAAGCACAGTATCAAAAAAGTTTGAGTAACACCCTCACTCATATATGCTCACTAGAAGGAAAGGACATTGTTTCTCCAAAACTTGAAAAAATATGTGGGTATGCCAGTATGCAGTCTGGTGGGTGGCCTATATGGAGTGACTGCATCAGTTAACAAGGGAAGAGAGTAAGAGATTATTCTTTTAAATCATTGTCTCAAAGGACACATTGCTGAGGACACAGATGAAGAAGTCCAAGCAAGTCCTGGTCAAGGGTTGCAGAATCCTTTGTCTGAGTGACACAGATTGACAAGAGAGAGAGAGAAGCTGCAGCTTAATGGCCATGAAGCAGTCTTTTGTGTGGACAAGAAAGATGTTCATCTCAGGAGGTGCTGCATATGACTTAACCCAAGCACCCAGGAACGCCACATTGGCAGAAGAAGGAGGATAAGAAGGGGACAAACAACCATGAAGTTAGGTTTTTTGACAACAGATTCCTCATGACCTGAGATCTGCATGCTGAAGAAGAACAAGAGACTTCTGACAAGAGAAGCGTCACAACCTGCCTATCCCTCCTGGACTTGCTCTGCACTCTACCTGCTTGCTGCCTAATGCCAGCCACTCTGCTGCTGCTCTCCCCCAAAGGTGCCTGCCATCAAATTCCTCACTATGGAATGCTGAAGGACTCACCTGGGCCTGCTACCTGAAACCTGCTGCTTCCTCCAAGACTTACCCTGCAGCTTCTTTCTAGACCTACTGTGTCACTGCACCTTCTTGCTGCTTAAGATTGGCTGTGCTGCTGCTGCTCTCCCTCTGTGCTTTTGCCTCAGGCCATCAGAACAGCGTGCAACGGGATGGATCCTGGTGTTGACTATCCCTGCTTCACACAATTCTTGCTTCTTTCCTACCTTTTCTAACACCCACCTTCTCCATCACCCTAATAGTCTCTGTCTTCCCATTTCCCATCTCCCTGACTAAGATTTGAAATAAACTGTCAAGACCAACATTTGAACTGTTATTTCTTAATTTCACACTGGGTATACATGTATCAAAGAACCTCCCCACCCTCCTATAAATTGGAGTGAGACAAAGAATAACAGGTATCATCTACCTGGACTTCTGAAAGGCCTTTGGCAGACCTTCCAAACAGTGAGCACATGTACATAAAACACTTATATTAGAACAAAAATCATTCGTTTGTGAAGTTTCAAGTGTCAACTATACACAGTAGTTTCCCACAGTTACTTCCATTTCAAATCCCATCGTTTTTAAAATCTCCATGCCATATCAGCCCATTTTTCCATTCTTTCAAAGTATTTTTTCCAAGTATTTTTTCAAAGTATTTTTTAAAGACAAAAATGAGTCCTCGTCAGATTAAAATGAAGACACGTAGAAATAAGTATGAATTTCCATCTCTCAGGCAACTCAACAATGACAACAGCATTTCTCACAACTCTCAGTAAACCACTAAAGTCAGTTATCACCAAAATATCCTTTAGAAAGACTACTACATTTTTGTGAGACTTTCAGTTAGGATACTTCAAAACACTTAAGCAATTTATTAAGGCTCTGTGCTCCTCCTCATCAGTAGTTAGCACTTATTTTCACTATTATTTGGATATTGAGACCATCTACATCTGTTCTATAATTTAAAATACAGTTCCACATTTTCCTGTAGCAGTGGTTTCATAGTTGCTGTCATTCTTCCTTAGAAAATGTCCACCTCATTTAGAAATGCAACAAAATAAATAAATAAATAAAAATCCCATTTTCCCTACTTCAACTTCCTACAATACCTTTGAAACTGAAGAATATTTTTACTTTCAGTAAATCTTTCTTTTACTTCCATTATTACTTCAATGCTGTCCGAAGCTCTACGCTAACACACAGTTTACCACTCTCCTTCCTCAGTATCTCATGGAGATTTTTCAGAAAAGTGCAAAATAATAGTGCACTGCAATTTCTCACACATTGGATCACTTTAATACACACTTTTGCTTGCTCCGTGTAGTGTTGACATATCTGGATCAAAAACTGTATAATCTCATTAATAAATTATTAATGAGACTCAGTTTGCCTTTTAGAGCCATAATTGTCATTGCTCCAATTTTAATCAGCAGTGGGAAGTTAATACTGAAAATGACCCCAAGTAAAAAATGTCAATGATCAGATAATTAACATTATAGTAACACCCTTTCAAAGATGCCCTGCAGCTCTTCCAAAGATTCCCCCTAGAACAGTATGCAGCCCTACTTAGGGGATTTGGAAGGTATTGCTGGTCAATTGCAACTCCACATTAGCTTCAAAAAGAAAACCAAAACCATTTATACAGTATTGCTTAATTCTGTAACAGGATTTCCTAATATTTAAGAGAGGTGTTTGAAATCCAAAGAAGCTTTAAGCAAGTAGGTAATAATATAAATCCAAAAAAAGTAAATATTTAAGAGAAATAAAGAGGATTTAAAATATATTTTACACAACTGCTTTTGCTGTGACTGTTTATTAAGCGTCAAGGGATATCACAAGCTAAACAGAATTGTCAGTGTCTCAGTCACTGCCACAGACAGTATCAGTATTTCAGAGGAAGACAATTGCTTTATTGATTCATTGAGTGAAAGGCTGAGCAAAAATCAGATCCAAATGGAAGCCAACATGCAACAGTAACATGCAACTGGAAAAAAAAATAAAAATGCTGAAGTTACAGGTTTTGCATACTGGTAGACAGAAAAAAACTGAGAATTTGCCATTTTTAACAGCTTTGAGACTGTGATGGGGTACATACTTTTGGATATTCCATTTCTGCCAGAGAAGTTTTTTTGATCCAGTAACATCAGGTAAGATCCCTTCAGTTGTGCCATTCACAACTGATATATTACTGGATCTGGAAGAAACATGGGAACACAGCACTCCATTCTAGGCATCCACTGAAAAAATTCTCAATCAAAACCACCTTCCAACAACACCAAATTACACTAACTATCACCAATATTTTTCTTCTAATTAAATTCTTCCCCACTAAATCTTGATTAAATTTTAACTGTAAAATGAAAAAAATAATTGCTCTACATAATACCATCAAAATAGTTCAGTAATTCAAACAGGAACTCTACTTCACTGGGTTGATTCCAACACTAAATTATTGCCATGCTACTGCTCATTCTTATTTCACACCTGTAAACAGAGTAGTGCTGCAAAGCAGAGAAGAGGCTGAGAGAGAAAGATACAAAAGCAAGAGGCAAAGTCCATTTGCCTGACTCATGCAAACACTTCCACAGAAGTCAATAGAACTACACTTGCAAATCAAGAAAGCAGTATATGACCCTGTGCTTTTCCCCTTGATATTTAGAGAGAAATCATTGCACTGCATATGCCACACAGCTAGACCCCAGAATAAAAGACAGTGACCTTTAAGAGCTTGTTTCTAATTAAAGTTACCCATTTGAAATCACACAAATACTTTTGACACCTTTGGCCATTCATGGATACTATCTGTTTTCTGAAAAAGTACTAAAATATGAGCTGAAATTAGAAGTTATTTGAAGTTCTGTTTTATTTAAATTTAAAAGAAAAAAAAATGTTCACAATACTGCTAAATTTTCTTTCTAGTCCTCTGAAAATATTTTGAATATTGTGGAAGTCTTTCTTTTGCAACCTGAGACAATAACCCATTATGGAGTCGCTAGAAAAATCTGAGCAGTAATTATGTGGTATGTTTTTTTTTTCCCCAAAATAGTTAACTGCAAGATAAGATGCCATATCACTAAGTAGCTATTTCTGATGGTCCAGCAAATTAACAAGTAAGCTATGTCACAACAGCTTTCCTGTAGCACTTGTTTTTGTGGGTTTTTTGTTTGGGTTTTTGTTTGTTTGTTTTTCGTTTTTTTGTTTTTTTAAACACACATTTTCTTTCTACAAAAAAAAAAAAAAGAAAAAAAAGAAAGCACTCAGGAAATAAATCAAGCATAAGTCATTATTACAAGAAGAACAGAAACCAGGTGCACATCCTTCCACTGTTTTCACGATCTGTGTCATCACAGGACATTCCTTTCTTAATAAAGGGAGAGGTGAGGCCTAAAAAGTGCACTTTTTTCACGACTTTTATTTAGAAATAATCTGTACCCCATTTTTCATCCTTATCAATGGAAAAATTCTTCACCGATCTGCTAAGTCTCTCATGAAACCTATGGATTTAGTACCTCTGACTACTGAGAAGAGAAGCACACAACCACAGAAAAGTTCAGCAGTAACACAGTTTGGTCATGCTAGGCTTCAGAATATATTTGGAAATCAAAACTAAATTAATACAGTGTAAGAGAAGAATCATAGAGTCACCAAAGTTGAAAAAGACCTCCAAGAGCATCTAGTCCAACTGTGTACCTACCACCGATATTTCTCCACTGTATGGGAACTGTCGAATCATGGTCTGAATCACTGATTGATCACCTGAAGCAAGCACTGAGTCAGCTGTGGGAGCACAGGTGAAGGAAATTCAGCTGTGTGACTGGAAAGGCCTGGCTGCACCTCTCTTAGACCCCATTTAAGGGCTGACTGCCACTGGGGAAGAATCTCTTACCAGAGATCACTCCCTTTAGAGTTCTTCTGCAAGCTTAGGACACAGGTAAGCACCTCCATCTATTTTTTATTATCCCTTTCCACCACGATAATCCTTCTAGTTATATGGTCTGTGGAATACCAGCCTAACCATGCTTCTCTGCTAATTTTACACCCACTAAACCATGTCCCTTTATACAACATTTGTTTCACAAACATCTCCAGGGACTGTTAATCAACCATCTCCCTGGGCAGCCCATTGTAATGTCTGACCACTCCTTTGGAGAAGTTTTACTAATATGAAACTTGAACTCCCTTGGTACAACTTGAAGCCATTCCTACTAGTCTTATTGTTAGTTACTCAGAAGAAGAGGCTGACACCCACCTTGCCACTGTCTTTCTCCTTTCAGGGAGTTCCAGAGAATAATAAGGTCTCTCTTGAACCTCCTCTTCACCAGACTGAGCAACCCCTGTTCCCTCATAAGGCTTGTGCTTCAGATCCCTTCACCAGTTTCACTGCCCTTCCCTGAACATGCTCGAAGGCCTCAATGTAGTTATTCTAGCAAGGGTCCCAAAACTAAACACAGTACTCAAGGTGAAGTTGAAATGAGGAAAGTAAGTTAGGTTAAAAGTTATGTACCTTCATGGGATGATGAATCAGCATCTACAGATCTGGCCATGCAAGTTACGTTTTCACTGCTGATAACAGATGCTTCTCTACAGACTTAGACAGTTAGTACAGACAGCTGGTTTCCTGTGTCTCCAAATAACGTAGTTAGCTATCCTATCTCTGGAATGCAAGGCAGCAAGCTCAGACAGAAAACGGCAAGTTTACAAAGCAGCAGCAGATTGGTGGACAGAGTTGTAGCTGATAAGATGACCAGCCAGAGGCAGTCAAGCATCCTCCAACTTGATCCAAGTCAAAGAGTACACAGCAAGAAAGACATTCAGCCTTCATCAGAAAGACCACCAGATGACCACCAAGAGATACCATGCATGTGTAAAAAAACTGAGACTCAGAGAGGGGAAAATGTCAGTCATTCTGGGGACTTACTGTAATAACCCAACCTTTCCTAATGCATATGTAAGCACCTTGTTCTTTAAGTCTGTGCCTTTCTTGCCATCTGGTATGCAGGCTAGGAGGGGTTACCCCCCTTGCATCCAGTGTACATGCATAGCGCTGAGTATACATACCTGATTTATGACCACTCTGAGGTTTTAGAGTTTGATTTTGCACATCAGCCTCACCAGAGCGGAGTATGGGAGAGTAATCACCTCCCTGTTCCTGATGGTAACACTATTTCTGACACAAGCCAGGATGCCATTGGACTTCTTGGCCACCTGGGCACACTGCTGGCTCATGTTTAGCCAAATGTCAACCAACACCCCTAAGTCTGTTTCTTCCACACAGTCTTCCAGCCACTCTGCCCTAGGCCTATGAAGAACCCTATTGCCTGGGGTTCTTGTGGCCAAAGTGCAGGACCCGGCATTTGCTATTGTTGAACTCACCTCATTGGCTTCAGCCCAGCTACCCAGCCTGTCCAGATCCCTTTGTAGGGCCTCACTACCCCCAGGCAGATCAACACTTCCTCCCAACCTGGTTTCATCTGCAAACTTACTGAAGGAGCACTCAATGCCCTCATCCAGATCTTCAGTAAAGATATTAAACAGAACAGACCCCAGTACCAACCCCTGGGGAACACAACTCAAGACAAGTCACCAGCTGGATTTAATTCCATTCATCACTAGTCTGGGCCCAGCCATCCAGCCAGTTCTTTACCCAGCAATAACTGTACCTGTCAGAGCCACGGGCTGCTACCTTCTGAAGGAGAATATATGGGAAACAACGTCAAAGACGTTTCTGAAGCATAGTTAGACTACATCAACAGCCTTCCCCTCATCTTTTAGGCAGGTCACTTGGTCATAGAAAGAGATCAGGTTGGTCAAGCAGGACATGCCTTTCATGAACCTATGCTTGCTGGGCCTGATTCTCTGGCTGTCCCACACATGCCAAGTGATCTCACTCAAGATTATTATCTCTATAACCTTCCCTGGCACTGAGGTCAGGCTGACAGACCTGTATTTCCCCAGATTTTCCTTACAGTACTTCCTGTAGTTAGGAGTCATGCTGGCAAGCCTCTGATTCTCTGGGATCTGTCTGGTTGACTAGGAATGCTGAGAGATGACAGAAAGCAGCTTGGAAATCACCTCTGCCAGCTCCCTCAGTACCCCTGGATGGATAAGAAAATGAGATTGTCAAGATTTGGCATGAGAAGCAACACAGTAGCATAAGGCTGACACATGAAAAGAAAGGTCCCTCCCATCTGAAACCAAATGATGGGGATACCATAGGCTTCCCTAATATACTGTTCCTATGCAAAGAACAGTAACACATTTTCATCATCAATACAGTCAGCACAAAAAACTTTGTGTATGGGCTATTTATTTATTTTTTTTTTAACAATTTCATTAATTTTGTTATATTCACACAGTAATGGAAAGAATATTCACTGGTCACAAGAGGAATAAGTAAGAAATCACATTCAGTGATAGAGGGTGGAATAATTACCTAATTAAGTTATAATTGCTGAAAATTAGGCAAATTCATGAAATATGCATAGGTGGTGGATCTGTATATTTTCCAGGCTCCTACTCTGCTGTTTTCATCTGCAATATGCATGCTGAAATGGCAGCAGGGAGAGGGAAGAAAAAAAAGTGCAGGAGAACAATAGTGCAGAAAGACTGTGTGCTGCATCTACTTTGCAACTGAAATTAAAATAGGTTTTCAAAACAAGTTTCAGGTGGTTAATGTCACATACATGAGAGAGATTATCACTCTGATATTTAAAATTAATGTTTGTCACATATACCTATAAACATCTGTATACTTATAAACACAGATCTTGTTACTTGGTAGTACAACATTCCTTGTTACTGTTCTTCATGGTGCACTCTGGGAGGCATGTAATTCAGTTCACTGCACCTCATGAAGGAATAAATAACCAAATGAATGCCTGAACATCATCTTTAAACCAGCTAGAGAAGTTTTTAACTATTTATCTCCTTATGAAAGCTTTTTTGCATTGGAGAAGAAGAAGAAAAGAAAAAAAAAAAAAAAAAAAAAAAGCCAGATTAAAGGAAAGCCAAGTAAGCCAAATACAGGTCTCATCTTGAAATGACCAAGGTACCCACTATGAGTATAGAAAGTAAATTTGCTTACAGTAAATTTTCTGTAGTTTTTCATATCTACAGTACATCCTAACTTTATTTCTTCCATTTTTTGAATTACCAAACTATCTACACTTTGAGCATTCTCTCCATAAAGATACTCTGTCAATTAATAATAAAATTCAATTAAGTCAGTCTCTTTTTTCAAAACTGCTTCAAGCAAGCTGAAAAGTTGGGAGGGACATTTGATAGAGCCTTCAGGTTAATTACAAGGGGCCCTTAAGAATGAAGCCCATTACAAATGAGTTTCTTCCTTTTTCAGTGCATGTATTGAAGCAAGTACATCTCTAGATAGCAAAGGATCATGCAAACTTGGGACTTCAATAATGTATACTTCATTTAAGAGTGTTGCCACTGCTAGGACCACAGAAAAGCAGCACTATGTCAGGCTCCAAAGAAGACCTCTGACATGTTCTTCATTTATTTCTTTTCATGTCTGTCACTATTCATAATTATTTTAACTTTTTTTCCATGTCACAATCCCTGAGTTGCAATTAAATAAAGGCCACAATTATGTGAAAGATTGCTATGCTAAGCATACTACTTTGTTCTGCTTTGGTGGGTTTGTTTTTCAGGTGTAGAGGCACTGAAGTTGTTATTTAATTTTTCTCCTGTTGTTATTTGAGCTTATGCATTAAATCATAGTAAAGACATATTTTTAGACTTTTGAAGTGTTTTCCTCCCTCTCTGTTAATTATCAAGTACCTGGTTGATTGCTTATGATTGATGACTGTTGGGGAGAAGGTTCAGCAGGTGTTAATGGTTTGGTAAATGCAAGTGGCACAAAGGAACCAGGAAGTGGCTGTAATTCCATCAGACTCTGCTGCTGTTGCCTGTGAAAGGACACCACCATGGCAGTGTGTATGTTGATTAGTACTATAAACAGAAGACTGAAATTTCTACAATGTGTTGTTACTAAAAAGAATTCAACTATTTGTTATTTCCACTTATTTTCTATTTATTTAAACTTTCACACAACAGTACAGTAAGGTGAAAAACAACTTGAAATGAAATAATCAAACAGAATACTAAAACTGAATTCAGGGGAAAATATCGTGCAGAGCAATCAAAAACTATCCAAATAACTTTATATAATTATAAAGGTGAGTTAATTTACATGAAATACATAAATCTGATTTTTTAAGTTAGCAATCAAAGTCATCTTAAGAATACAATTAAGAATACAATGATGAGTTCCTCCAAGACAAACAATGCACTCAAATCATTTAAATGCATAATTTGAAACAGACTCCTATTTAGTAGAATACGGGCTTTTTGTTTGTTTTTGTATTTTTGGTGAGTTCAGTGCTGTCGTAGTTATTGTTATAAAACGTTTATAAGAATTAGTCCCAAGCCTACATCTAATTTACTTTTCTTAGAATCAGCTCCTGAATAGGCTGGCATTTCTGCTTATATGATACATATGATAAGATGCTTATATGATATGAAAGAAATGAGAATGTATACAGAATCTTCTGATAAGATCCAGTTTTATGCAATCTCATGTAATCAACTAAGTGGTTGGAATGAAAAAAATTGAAGTGACAAACGCATTTAATAAAAATACCTATGCATAAGCACATATGAAGTCTGGGTATGAAAGATTATTTTTTTTAATTGCTAATTTCATGCTGTATAATCAACAAAAAATAGACTGGTGTGGTCAGAAAGAGATAATAGGAAATAAACTAAAAAGGCTCACCTGTGTAGGCTCACAGAAAAAAAAAACTCCAAGAGGAGTGATCTCCAAAAAGAGATCCTTTTGTAGTGGCAGTCAGCCCTAAAATGGGGTCTAGGAGAGTTGGAGCCAGTTGGACCCCTTCCGGTCTCACAGCTGACTCATTGCTTGTCTCAGGTGGCCAATCAGAGGTTCAGGCCATGATTCAACAGTTCCCATACACATGCACAAAATTTTACCATAATTATATTTTTTCTGTTTCCAAATAGGTGGAAATTCCTACAACCAAAAAGAAATCTCTGCCCAGCGTAAAATTCATAGGAAGCACTGAGATGTTATCTTGAAAAAATTGCCATACGTACCTGTTTTAGATATCTGTGTGTGCATATCTATGTTATGTGCCAAATATATTCATTTATGTATATATTTTTTTCACCTCCATTACATCAGTAGGATTTGAAGTATTTGCTATATTCCACAATTTTGAATTATTTACTATACTTCATCAGTTTGTGTCATAACATCCTTACTTCACCAGAAGAAAAAAAAAAAAGAGAGAGAGAGATAGAGAGAGGAAACATGCATATGTTATACCATAAAGACTATTGATACTGTTACTTATTTGTAAGGGGATGATTAAAAGGACAGAAAAAAATCTCTGCAAACCAACCATACTACCCTAACTGTAACCCTCTGCTAAATAATGTCCCTGAGCGCTACATCCAAATGGTTTTTAAACACATTCAGGAATGGTGACTCCCTGGGGATCCTATTCCAGTGCTTATCAACCCTTTCTGTAAAGAAGTGTTTCCTCATATCCAACCTAAACTTCCCCTGGCACAAACTGAGGCCATTTCCCCTCATCCTATCTGCTGTCACCAGTGAAAAGAGGCCAACCTTGCTCTTGCTGTAAGCACCTTTAAGGTATTGAAAGAGAGCAATAATGTCCCCCCTCAGCTTCCTTTTCCCTAGTTCCTTCAGTCATTCCTCATAGGGCATGTTCTCCAAGCCCTTCACCAGCTTTGTTGCCCTTCTTTGGACCTGCTCCATCTCAATGTCCTTTCGGTACTGAAGCGCCCAAAACTTAACACAGTACTCGTGGTGAGTCCTCACCAGGTACAATCATTCTTTTGAAAGTGAACACTGTTTAATAAGAGAAAATAATAATATTTGAATATTTCAGCCAATGGATTACTAAATGTCTCTAGAAACAACACAAGCCTGCTTTTAATGTACTATTCAACCAGTTAGCGTTGTACTGGAATTTTAAGGACATGCTATGGACCACAGTAAATTGCACTCAGAGGCAAGAGACACTCACAGGAGATAAATGTATTATACATGCAAAGCCTGAAAGAATGAAGCCAAGTCTTACGAAAAAGCTTTCAAGTATTTTCAGATGAAAGAAGAAATAGTGTTCAGTTCAAGAGCATCAAGAATAAATTATGAGCTAACTGGACTACCTACAATTCTTAAAATTTAGACTGTTAAGCAATTGAATGACACAATGTCCACTGTTATTGACCGAGATGCAGTATGCTTAAATAATAAAATAAATAATAAAAGCATGTTTATTTTATGTATTTGTTCTTGAATGTCAGATTTATAAAACAATACAAATCCAGAAAAGTTTTGTTTTTTCATTCACTCATGGTTTTGTTTCTCTTGAAATTAATGGTCAATAAACAACATTTATTGCTTTCAGACTAATTGAAGAGATGTTTATATCAATAAAAAAGTTCAAAATTAATCAAGGATGCAAGGTAATCAACATCAGGTCATTATTATTACCAGGTCTAATGACTGCAATAAGACTGACACAAGAAGTGATCATTGAAGTATATATCTGTTCAGTCTCCCTAGGATGAATATTAGTCATAGACCTGCTAATGCTAAATCTTAGATTACAGTCCACCAAAATCACCTCTAGGGAGAGTATCTAGAGACATTTCTCCCTAACCTCCCAATATTACTATTTGATTTATGCCTTGAAGAATGAAGGGTTTTACCCATAATTAGTTTTATCCCATCTAATGGAACTGCACATAGTTTTCAGTACCCATGTAGCTATCTAATCCCACTAAGCTCTTTACCTTCATGGCAAATAATTTCCATAAGATAATTACAGATTTGGTAGGAAAATATTTCCTTTTAATCTGTCACCCCTCTCTGCACAATCATCCCTTAATCTTCCACTGTCTCACAACTCATCTTATGCCCTTCAGAAATCCACTGCTTGTCATTCAGACTCCTCTCACCCCACATTCCCAAATTCATTTTCACTCGCTCAGTGATAGTATCATAGTCTCATAGTGTCATAGTCTCGTGCAGGTTGGAAGGGACCTTAGAGATCATCAAGTCCAGCCCCCGGGATTCGAGCCTCTGTGTAGCAGAGTGGCAGTTCTACCACTTGCGCCACAGGGGGGATTCGAACTCCAGGCAAGCATCCTTAACCACTACACCACCGGGGCACACACACACTAGATATATATATACGTATATATATATATATACATACATACTATAGATATATATAGTGATGGTATATGTGTGTGTGTGTATATATATATAAACTAGCCAACATAGAATATTTCTTTATTGCCTTCATACTCAGGAAGGTGAATATCATCTGAATATTTAGCAGTGGAAGGAGCAGATGCTGTAAATTGCCCCTCCTATTCACCCTTGTCAAAAAATACATGCTGACATAAGAAATACTGCCAATGATTCTTTGTCTAATGGAGACTAGAGAGCAGCAGCTCCCCTCACGAGAAATCTTTCCAGTTAGGTTACTCAAAACATTATATATATTCCCCTGTGAAAACTTTAGCCAATACATACAAATATGACCTTATGTAAAGGAATCTTCATTTTTGCTAACCAGATCTGCCATGATCACCATCTTACCACAAAGTGAAAAGATAGACCAGACATGTATTTGATATTTGCAAAAATAATTAAGAATGTATCTGATTACTTTCTGCAACAGTCTGAAATTATTACATCAGAGTGTATAACTTACAGTGAGAGTCAAACAAGTCCTATAGTGGTAAATCCTACCTGGGAGCTGTGAATAGAATAGCAAATATGTCATTCCGAATATTTATTTCAATACTATCAAAACAATAGAAACAACAATAATGACCAGTAGCATTAGAACACAAGCATGACAATTACTAGAAAGTTTAGAAAGGAATTCTGCAAGCTAAAATTCAGCAGAAAGCCTTTGGATTTTGTTGAAAAGAACCTCATTTCATACAAATCCCATAGAACTTGTTTGGAAAAAGCTACAGAAGTCACCAGTTAACATTTTGCCTGGGGGGAGACACAAATTTCCTTGTATGTTTTGGACAGATGCTTGTATGAATGCCATTTTTAAAATTCCAGGTTCAGGCAGAGATTCCATCTTGCTGGACAATCTACAGTGTTACATAATTGCTTTTACCAGTAGAAAGAATAGATTTGTATTCAGAAGTGTGCATAAACACTTAAAGTGGACAGAACACATAAGAGGATGATTTTCCCTGCAGTGAGTAAAATAAATTACTCTGGATATTTTGGTTTGTACATTTAAGTATGTTTTCTTCTCCAAACATAATTTTAGTAATGCAAAATTAGTCTATAATTCACTGTAAACTATATTCTGAGGAATTGTTGCCTGTTTATTCCTATCTAAGTACAACATTCATCAGTAGGACACAATTCCATAAAGAAAATCAAACACACTAAAAACTGTTGAGTCAGTAATAAGAATCAAAGACCGGCAGACCTCAGAAGCAATTGCAGTCATACAAGATTTCATGCATAGGAAAAAGAATGATTTCAGTGCAACACAGAAGCCATTAATAAAATACTTCAGAGTACTGGATGCAGGATAGATCCTTCCCCACACAACGCACCACTTATTAAATTCTAAAAATACTATTTCCAAACCAGTCATTAACTTTAGAAAAGTTTTGCTGTATTTAGTGGGGAAAATGATGTGTGAGCATTTGTCCTAGCTCTTTGAAATCAGTTTTCTTTGTGAGATTAATCAAAATGAATGGGCAATCCTGCTCTTCCTTAATATTTCACACTGCAGAAGTGACTTTGGAAAATCTCATCGCTTATAAAGACAGTGATCATCGCAATTGACTTGAAGTTCTGTTTATTATCGTTATTTTGAATGTTTTATGAAAATATTGCTGTTTAAATCAGAAAATTTACTGAGCTATATTATTCCAAATATTGTTCATTCTGCTTCACATGCTTCCTTTCCTCCCTCTCCTCATTTGTAATAACTGTTGTGCCATTTAGTTACACAGCAATCTTTCCTTCTAGGTCAGTGATAGGTACATCTGATAACATTTAGAAAAGTAAACTTGCCAATATTTTCTACTTACAACTCAATTTCTAATCTGTTTCTACACTGACTCTTTTGCTCCAGTTAACTATATATTATATACACACACACACACATACATATATCTGAGCTCATATCAATTTCAATATGTACAACTTGTCAAAATTATTAATGTTGCTCACTGAATTCTTAGCTCAGACATTTCACTGACCAGGCCCCAACTTCTTTCTTTACATGAGTCTTAAATCAATTTCTCAGAGCTGGCAACATCCCTCACAGAAGGTAATAAAGATAATTTTAGTACAGATAAAAGCAAAAGATCTAATTCCTATTTAAATAAGCATTGATCAATGATGACACTTTCCTGAAGTTTCAAGAGGCTTCATGTAAACAATCAACTTGCAGCAAGAGGTAGCACCGTAGAAGAAAAGTATTTGTTGTTTGGCATCAGCAGCAGATCAGATCACTCTTTGTGAGCTGCAGGGGCTGCCTATAGACATCATGAGGGCAGCTCAGCTGCTCCTTCCCACCTCTGTGGTACCAGTTTGCTGCGCTGACAGAACAGGAAAAGCTAGATACAGGTTACCATTTGCTGTCATAGGAAGACTTTAAACTGAACAGTTTAAAAAGAAACAGAACATTCCTCCAAACATCAAAAAACATGTTTGGCTTGGGAAGGGGAAAAAAAAAAAAAAAAAAAAAAAAAAAAAAGTTGGTCACTTTGATATGGCTTTAAAATCCAAAATTTTAATTTTAAAATTTAACAGGCTGAAGACTGAAAACACTGAACTGTCCAATCCTGAGATAATCAGCCCTTCAGGATAAATGCTAAATGCTACATGCAGCCGTAAACTGATTGTCAATGAGAAATATGAGGAAAAAAAATTGAAGTGATTTTATGACTCTTTTAATAAACTTTCTCCTTACACTCAGCTTTATTTCATTAACATAAACAGACAAAACACACACAAACACACACACATGGAACATTCAGTTCAGAAAGAAGGCTAGGCAGCATAATCTTGTAATTCATTAGCTAAAAACTTCCATATTCAAATGACCTCAGAGGTTTTGTAGGGCCTTAAGTATTACAGCTGCATTAAATATCCTCAAACTTTTAAATCTTATCCTTCAGACAGTATAGTTAGGCCAATTTTGCATTTAATTTCTCACTCTTATGAAGTTTGACTTTTCCACCTCAGCGTACCTTAAAAATTGAATACATTATTTGCAATAATAAAATAACTTCTTTCAAGGATATGAGAGATAATTTGATGATCATTCTTTAAAGCAGTAGGTTAAATCTTTTTACTGTGAAGTTGATGGCAGAAATTATATCAATACATAAATGCTCTACAGCAGCTCTAATATCATTTTGTAACACTGATTTCTCCCAGTTGGTCTGCAAATATGATGAGGTAAATCCCAAGGTCAGAAATCAATAGTAACACATCTCTTCTTTCTGTCATTACCAAAGAAGATCTTTCAGATGATTTTTACACAAGTAACTTAAGGGCTAGGCTTAGTTTGAGGTTCTATCTAGCAATTTATTTATTTTAGTAAAATGCATTTCTGTGGTGTTTAGAATAATTACTCCTATTTCCAGAGGCTGGTGGACAAGGGTTCATTTGAGTTTCAGATTTAAATGTTATGTAGTATGTGATTACACAGCTAGTTTTTTATTTTCTACTTTGTTTTCCAATGAAATGCAAACATTTTTCTGTTAGTGATCATAAAACAAGAAGAGTGATAAGATCTGTTTTGCAAACATTTTTGGGTGAGCATGATTTTGCTGCTCTGGGTAATTCTTCAGACATCATGAGAGCTACTCATGTGAAAAAGCTATTCATGTGGGTAGGCGGTGAATTATTGTCAATACAAGATTTCAAGATCTAGGGATGCAAGGAGTTGACACCAAGCAGCCTGAGACATCATAAAACAGTGGACGCTGGTGATACAAAGGCAAAGCAAAGGCAATCTGGATTGATTAATAAATTCCTGAAATTTCAGCTGTTACAGCAGACATTTCTTCTGGCTTCCTGCAGTTCTTAATCAAGCTAAGCATCAGCAAGACGCAAATTTGCAAAAGCATTTTAAAATTGTGAATAAATAACATGGTGCACTTGTGTTTTTATACATGCACTGATAACTATCTTTTAGTAACTAGGGAACTGCAAACCCACTCCCTGTATGACTGCATAGATATTGTCTAGAAATCCCCTGTGGAGATTTTTTTGTGTGGCAATAAAGATTTTTACTCATTTCCCAGGAATCTTACTGAAAAACTTCATGGCATTATTCCTCTACACCCTTTCATGTCACTCTTTTCTTCCATTCACCCCACTGCCTGATCTGTTCAACACTATGAAAAAGAAATTTATAAATTCTGACTTGTATAAAAATGGTTGAAAGTTGAAAACATCCTTCTCTTACCTTCCTTCCGGTGAAAAAATGTTTGGGATTTGTGTTTCTAAACTTAAAATCAATACACCTCCCTTGATATCCTTTATGACATTCTTCACCCCAGAGCAAATACATTACCAGGAACTAGCAATTGTAATGGAAATACTAACAAACTCCCAAACTGCACCAATGCTATCAGACATGGTTAAGTTCAAAATGGGAGCTCCCATGACCAATCTAACCAAACTTTAAGGCAGTGTCAAGTTTACAAAGATGGTGGAAATATAAATTCAAGAAGGAGGGGGGCAGGGAAAGGGGGCAAAGGAAAAAAAACAAAAACAGCACTAGACTGAATATCAAAAGCCAGTGTTAAAAATAAAAGATTATAAAGTTACAATGACATAGCTGTGCTAGCAACAGCCTTCTCAGAGGTACAAACTTGTGGAACAAGCAGCACTTATGATGAGATATTAAAACAAAGAAAGATTTTTAAAGGGATAAAATGAAGGTGTTGGGGAAGAATAAAAGGGGAAGTTTTCTATTTACTTTTTAAGATTCATAAGTCTTCAAAACATTGCAGAAATTTTAAGTTTACAGCTTTAACAAAAGGAAGCTTCACTTATATCCCCGCTCAGAAGGATGGGCATGTATATGAGTTTTTAACAATTTTTCATACTCAAATATGAAGACTAACATATGAGAAATTTACACTACGTACTCATTTAATCCTTATTACAACAGTAATTATTATTTCAGCATTGCAGTTATTACAGAAGGACCAGTTCATTATTCTGAGACCTAAGCTGTACACAAGGAAGGTAAAATACTTTGATGCACCACACTCCAAATGAGTCCTCTCGACACAAGAGAATGCTTGCAGCTACGAAATTTTTGGGGAGGGCAGGGAGACAACACAAAAGATATTTTTCCTAAACAGCTAAAAATACATAGCATTAGATGTTGGTACTCAAAATGAGACCACCTTTCCATAGGCTTCACTAAAGCCAGAAAGAGCATTCAGAGCATTTGGCAGCTTGCTTGGCACTCAATTATTAAAAAGATCCTTACATTTCATAAATGTTGAATCCATCCCAGAACATAAAGTATCTCTCCAGTTGGATTAACGTATGTGTAAAGGTATTGTAATAATTTAAGAATGTATTCATCAGAAATTAAATATTAACATCTATAATAGCGTTTCATGCTACCAACTTCGACTGAAACTTCACCAGCTAAAATATAGATGGAACAGTGAAATACAATCCTTTGTTCATTCAAGATGCCATTTAAATTCACCTCTTCTGTAAAGCTCATGTCTTCTCACTCTCAACAGGAAGAATTCACAGCACACTTAGTCTAATAATTCACACTGCAAATACAGTAGTTAGGGAAAGAGAGAAATAAAAAGATCTGCTCTCACCACTAGCATAACCATCACTGAATTCCTTCTGTACAGTATTTAGAAGATTCAACTCTTGTGTGATTCAGTATACAAGAACAATGATGCTAACAGATATCTAGACAGAATCTAAACTAAAAATTTCTTTGCACAAATTTCATTTTAGTCTCAGAGGAATCCTGTACTGATTAGCTACTACTGAAGTAGAGCCAAGCACATAAGTTATTCCACCAGTAATCACTAACTGCCAATTTAGATAATGCCATTAACTAATAAAAGCACAACTGCCTTATAACGCTAGTAGATGCATACTTACTGTCACATAACTTCATATGTATGTGCACACAGAGTGCACAGGTAACACTGTTTAATTCTCTTCCTTTAATCCCATCATACTAATAGCATTTATCACCGATTCCAGTCAAATTCAGATCACAAGTACCTTTTAAGACAAATTTACAGCTTCCAGTGTTCTCTGAAATCCTCCAGTGGATAATCTTTATTGTTCTGGTTAGAGAACAGTAGAAAACAGATTATAGTTATATAAAGAAACTGTGAAATTATTTCATTTTTCCACTAGGAAAGCATTTTCTTTTATAGCTTTTGTGATTGGACTTTCAATTGTTTTCTCTTAAAAGAATTAACTGAACAAATTATATTTTTTTCTTCTATTTTTTTTTTTCATTGTCTACAAAAGTATATTACCATATTTCCATAGAAGAAATAAATGATGTATCTGAATACAACACAATATGCTCAGGTTCCAAACTCATTTGCACTTAGGTGGAAATTCTAATTTTTGTTGACCAATCATAGTGACAACTGGAGAAATTTCACAGCAACCATTTGAGAAATCACCTTCTCATCTTTCCCAAAAAATGGCAGGGAAACTCATAGAACTATTTAGGAGCAGTGAATATTTCTTTGCTTTTAGCATGCACAATTTTATACCAGATGTGAAGTCTCTCATGATATTGTGGAGGGAATAGATCTTCAAGCTATTTTGCAAAAATCTTCATATATCTAAGTCCTAATTCAAATAATGCAAATTAGGGTTGCAATATATAATTTTCAACAGCACAAGTTTCAGGGAGTAAAAAGTGCAAGTATGTTATATCATTTATGGAAACCTCAGTATTAATTACGTCTTTGATAAATGTCATCTCCTTTGATTTAGGAGGAAAAGGCTACATATTGATAACAAAATCTCTAGTGGATTTCCTGAAAACATCTTATGCTTTCCCTTAAATTGGTAGCATGTCTGACCAGTACATGGAGTACCACAGAGAACTTCTGATAGATGCTCACCATTCCGGAGTGGTTACATCTACAAATAATCGAAGGAGCTAACATCACCTCTTTCATAGGTAGAACACAAATCAGAGATGAAGGAGGTTTGAAATGCACAGAAGGACTTCTGGGACCTCATCTTTGAGTCCTGTCTCTCAGTCTAAAATAAAATGAAATTCATGCTTATTGTTGCTGTTACAAAAATTGATTTCTCTCTCATTACAGGCTCTCATAGGATCCCATTTTGGGTCACAGTATTCTGAAGTTTACTTTTAATAAGATTTAGGCTGCCCCACTGTAACAGGGAGGCCACTCCCCAGTGTGCCCAGTCAAGGTTAGAATTTCAAAATCTTTGTTAAGAAATGTACTGCTTTGCCAAATTGATGCATGGTACGCTGCCTTTACTAATTAAATTAATAGCTACATTTGCTTACTAAAGAGATTAGCTTCTGCATTGCCCTCACTGGATGAGTTAGTTGCTAGGCAGCTCTCACTGGAGGTTTGGCACTATGTTCTTATCTCTGAGGACAAAAGCTGCTATGCATCTTTCACTAGGAGAATGAATGCTACACTGCTCCCAGTAAGAGCATTCATCTCCGTCTTTATATCTCAATTGCTTTCCTTTAATTATTTTAATCAGTTGGTGCATTCTGATGTTGCAAACCTGCTTAATCTGGAGTATATTTTGATTTATAAGGTATGGAGTTGTTTTCATTTTCTCTCCCTTGTCAGTTTAGAACTTCAAAATTTATTTTAAGTTACATGTGAAGGTCTTGCACACCAGAGCATGCCACATCTACTGCTGTAACATTATTCAGTTCGATGTTTAAGCTCTTCTCAATGTTTTTCTATCCACTGAACTGTTCACTCTCAAATATTTGTTTGTTTACTTCATTCCTTTTATTTTCCATTCCAGTTCACATCTAGGAAGTCACACCTTTTATTAATAGCCTCAGTGTGTCAAATCCCTAATCAATATAAGCAGTGCTAAGGCAAAGACTTTGCTGCAGATATGACTTACTCCAACAGTTTGGTCCCCTCCATGAAAAAGATGGACCTTCACACACCAGATATGGGTGTCTTAACTCCCTTCTTTTTCATAGTGAATAGATCTACATACAGCCTACATCTCAAAAGCTGAGGAAAATAAGCTTAGTTCCACAGATCTCAGCAAAGCTGAGACATGGCTCCTAATCTCCAAAGCAAGCCAAACCAAAACAACAAATGAGTGAAATCTTCAGCTTTCAGCTGCAACTAGATTTAATTCCTAGACTAACTCCATCACTTATTCTAAATGAAACAAGCACAGACTTAGAAGTCATATGTCATTGTTATTCCTAACATACAGAACAAGCAGCAAATAATGTCTGAAGAATGTATCATTATATTTTTCCCCCTTGTTTTTGTGTTTTTTTATGTTAATTGAAGTTTTACTTTTAAAATTATCTCTTAATTGATTTGCAATTTGAGTATAATCATGACATGCATGTTATGCTAGCCCATGTGTAGCTATTTTTTCTTTTTGCCACACAGCTAACCTTGCCTATCTCGTAGACAAATCACTATCCAGTAGATTTAACTAATGTTATATAATTATTCCAGAAAGCACCACAATATTTAACTGGATGGCACAAGCTCTAGAGATTGCGATAGAAAAGCCTTTAATTATTAATAAAATCTCCATACAAATTCAAATTCTTTTCTCCAAAGAAATAATTCAATTCACATTCCACATAAACAGTATGTGAGCACATTCAAGTTCAAATATTTTTTATAAATAAACTGCCTACCCTTTGGCCTTTTAAGTTTTGAGAAGTGGCTGTTTTTCCTGTGATTATAAATACCGTTGATATCTTTCAGCATAAAATTAATTTTACCCTACCAATGGATCATGCAAGAAACTAGATACTCAGAATATGGAAAGTTGGTCAACTAATTGTCTCTGGAAAGAAATAAAAGCATGAAGATTTTAAAATTAGAATGAGATAGAAAAAAAAAAATGAAGACAGTGAAGTTAAAAAGAGAAATGTTTGCTAAGGAAGATCATGTTAACACTGGTTTTGTAAGAAAGATATATCACGCTTTTGTTTTAAAATAAAGTTTATATTGGTATTAAATGTCATCAAGGTTTTTAATCTTTTCACTTTTCAGGAAATTCAGAGGGGGAAAAAAAATGAAGCTGTCAATTTTTATGTAAATATCAACCTGATGACTCTTTAGAGAAAAACATGAGGTAAAAACCCTGCTTGAAGGCACTTTTTTTTTTTTCCTTAGAAAATGTCAGCATCTTGCGACATTTAAGGAAAAATAGTGAATATTCAAAACTTTGTCAGAAAATTTACCAGAAAATTTACTGAGACAAATTTGAAGAAGTATATTCTCCTAATGATACGTTAGCGGCTCTGAAATCTTTCAGACTGACATACATAATTCATAAAGTCACATGAAAAAAAGGTGTTTTTATTAACAGTTCTGTTATTAACACATTAAAAAGTACTTCAGACAGATTTGCACATGGGTAGAGACTAGATTCTACTTTTTTAAGAAGCAGATTCTGAATAAAGTGGTATGGGTTTTCAGTTCTCTCCCTTTTGACCAGTTTCTGTTTGTTCTTATATATGCAAATAAGACTGTGTCTGCAGGCTTTAAGAGTTGCAACTATGACTGTGGAAAAAAAAAAAAAACCCCAAACCAAACCAAATTTTATAAAATAATAATGAAACTTATAACCAAACAAACCAGAATAGTTGTCTTTCACTTTGGTTCTACAACATAAGAGTTTAGAGCCATCCAGATGCTTTAAATTAATAGAAAGCTTTAACTTTCATATAAAACACTCAGAAAAGAGGCAAGTAGCACACTGGGTTGCTTTTTTGGTTGTTTTGTTGTCTGGTTTTTTTGTTTTTTTGTTGTTGTTGTTGTTTTGTTTTGTTCTTGTTTTTTTGTTTGGTTTTTTTTCTTCCTAAAAGACTTGCCCAGAACTGAAAGTTTGAGCACAATGACAAAGCTTGGATGCAAAGGAAGCTAAATCAATAGTTCCTTACAGACTAATGAAAGATTCCTCAACAACTGATCAAGTGAATTCACTTGATGACCTGACTCACTGCTTACTGAGTAACTGTAAAGTGTCTTAATTCAGAAAGAATTAAAAGCTTTCATTCCAAATGGATGAGGAAAGACCAAACATTAAAAGATGATACACTCTGCAGTGCTAGGAAATTGATGCATGCTAATAGTAACCCTCAATATTAAGAGCTTGATAACTTCCACTTTTTCTCGGGTTTTTTTTTTTTTTCCTTTTTTTATTTTTTTATTTTTTTATTTTCATTTTCTAATTTCTCTCTCTGAAAAAGAGAAAAATAAATAGTTAAATCAGGCGTGACACTAGTGAAGTATCACTCCCTTTTATACAGATAGAATTATCATTCAAGCAAGGAAAACATATAATAGCATGTACCAAAGAAGGAAAAGTCTAAGTATTTTCTTCCCAAACCAAAGTTGCTCAGCAGTACCACTCTAAAAATAGGACTGACTTCAAAATCCAGAGAATCTGCTTTAGCAGTGAGGATGGATTAGATGGTCTCCATGGGTTCCTTGAGACACCTAGAGGGTTGTGAAACAACTGCTAGGAAGTTTTCTGCAGCACTTCCATAGAAGATGGTAAGAAAATATCCCATAAGTTTGTATTCAAAGAAGAAAAGTAATAATGAAGACATCTATTGAGGAGAGATGGTATGCAAGCAAGAATGTTAAGTATCAGTAAACATATTACGTGAGATCAAATCAATGACTGGATGAATACTTACAGAGATTTTACAATAAAGAATGACCAAGATGAAAATGTTAGAATGATGCAGAAGATCAGACTTAAGAAAAAGAAATAAGGAGGAGAATGAATGAATTAACATTCATCAGGACAATTAAGACAAAAATAAAAACAACACCCATGAAGATCCGAGTAAAAATTTCCTATCCATTTTCCCTTTGATCCATATTTTCATTCCAAATCACTAGTGATATCATTCAGATCTTCCAGTGGCTGTAGACTTCAGAATAGACATATCAGACCTTTAAACTTCACTGAAATCAGATGATTATATACTTTTAAGTTCATTATGCAGGAAGAAAAACTATATCTAACTTGTTTGAACTGAATTTTATGATACTGCCTGAAAGAGCAGCCATACGCTATCTTTTTAAGATTATGTATAGTACTTCATAAATCAAATGTCAGAGCAGAACTTTGTTTATTCTCAGTAGTATACAAGCAGATATTTTTGTAACGATATTTTACCAAATATATCCAAATATCATGCTGACACAGTATTTCAAGGGAGTCCAGTGAGGCAAACAATGTGACAGTAAAAAGAATGTGGAATATATGTCAGAGCAAATAATTGAAGTAGCAGATGATAAAATCTAATGCAAATATAGCTTTTACCAGGGGGAAAATAGCATGAGAATGTTAGTCTCTGAAAATTAGTATTATTCAAAAAGTATATATAGCAACTGCACTATGCCATTCATGGCATGTAATGAGCCATGATAATGTTCTGCAATATGAGGAGATATTTAGAAGACTCATTTGCATTGTTTGGAGTAAGACTAGCTTTATAAATGGGTTTATATTGTCAGCTGAAAAGTTTCCAATTTTGAAACTTCTTTGGCATTCTTATAGTTGGAAGAATATTAGAAGAAACTATCCTCATTAGTTGTCCTTGTTGAAATCTTAATCATGCAAGTTTGAGTAGATAGAACTTTTGTTCTAAGCATTCCTGATGCAACTTGTAACTTAGATTGAACATAATATTAGAAAAGCTTACTCTATTTTTATTATTGATGTTCAGAGTGATGGTCAAATTTGGATCCATTATTTTCTTTTTTTTTCCTCTTTTTTTTTTTTTTCTTTTAAGTCACAATGATTTATCACAAAAAGTCCAGCTTGGCCTAAAACTGTCAATGCCTTTCTAGAAATATAGTAAGTAGAACAATCCTAAAAAAACCACATCCTTTTCCCAGAACAGATACTACCAGTACCATTTGAATCCTAACATTTACAGTTAAGGTAGCCAGGTATCCTAATGTAAGCGAGATAAATCACAGTCTCACAGTCACAGTCTCGTGCGGGTTGGAAGGGACCTTAGAGATCATCAAGTCCAACCCCCAGGATTCGAGCCTCCTGTGTAGCAGAGCGGCACTTCTACCACTTGCGCCACAGGGGGGATTCGAACCCTGGTATTCTCTGGAATACCACTGAATACCATTATTTTTTTGTAACAGCCTGGATTTATAAACCTTCAAGTCACAAGCTTAGCCATTTAACTACTAGAAAAATTATAGAACATTTTTTATATATATTTTGTATTGTCATATACAATATTGTAAGATGTTTTCTAAACTGGAAATTAGTAAAAAGAAATATCTGACATTAATTTGGCTTCTTCCTTCCCATTTTAAATTTGGCAAACTTCTGAAAGACAAACTACCTCTGCTAAATGAATAAGAAAATTCATAATATCACAAGTGTGTCTTTACAGTAATTGTTATCTATCTACAATTACAAATAAATTGACAGCTTTATGTGTAATACACACAGAACCCATACAAAGAATTGTCTCTGTCTAGTTACTAGGCTTTTCTTTTTAGTATGGATATCATGATATTATGAATCCCTTAGTTGTTGATGAATTGAACAAAGTTCTCCAAATTGAGATTTTGACCAAAATATTTTCTAAAAACTATGTTTGTTGAAAAAAATATTTATGCAAACAAAAACATCCTCCACCTCTCACAGTGTCTTTGCGTGATGCTTTCTTACCTTCCCCATCTAAAATGGCACTGTACTTCATCCCGGCAGCAGTAACTCATACATCTTAACCACATCTAGTTATTTTATACACTATTCATGAAAATACATTATTGCACAACAATATCTTGAAGATATCTCAAAAAAATTCTTCATTGAATGTTTTAGGTAAAAACTCTTAGCAGCAGAATCTGTGATTTTTCCCTTCATAAAAGTGGGATCAGAAAACACTCTAATGTTTAATTCTTTCTGATTTTAAGACAGTTTCAAATCTGAGTGTGTGTTTATGAGAGAAAAGCATGATTGGAATTCTTGCTTGGGGATAACACTTGCTATATTTTAATTGAGGAATACTTTGCCCAAGTTCCCTGGGCTAATAGAAGTCTAATTGAAGTCAACACCAAGTCCAATGTATTGTCATATGTGAAATTTAAATTCACATCCTAAAATCATATCAAGCACATAATAATATTGTAACCAGACTTATTAGAGCTTGCAAAGAGTCATGAGCCCTTCACACCTCTTGAGATGTCTAACAAGCACCAGCAGACTGTGCTGGAAACTCAAAACAGAAAAGAAAGAATCACAGGAAGTCAGCTGCAGTCAGCAAGTTCAATACACAATCCTCTGGAAGCCATATGTTCACTCAAAGTGTCTGCCTGTGCCTGCAGCAATGCCTCTGGGGCAAGCCTTTGTTCCATCAGACCCCAGCAAAAAGCATCCAAGAAGCCTGAGTGTTGAGACAACCTATTTCTGGCTCTCAGCTTCTGGGCTGGCAGAGGTTAATTCCTTCTAATATACTTTTAATTAAAAAAATAAAAATCCCAAAGCCTTCACTTTTTAAAACAAAAGGACAAAGGGACAGGGAAAAATTGGAGATTAGTAACAGAAAGCAGTCATCATTGATTTAACCCTTATGTGATTATAACCTTTTACTGAAGGTGGGCTTTACAGTGCTTTAAGTAGATAGCTTGGAGCACGTGAAGATACAAACCTGTGTCAGCTTCAACCTATCAACTCTAGAATCAAACTCAAATAGTAGTTTAAAGATTAGAAGAAACTGACATCATCAATAGCTTTAACCTTTGGAGTTTTCAAAAGAATATACAGTGAATGAAAATAATTATTAGCCTGTCACCTCAGGGACCTGGGTACAAAAGTGTAAGTAGTTCAGAAGATAGCTAATGAAACTGGCAGCCTTTGTTCTGCTGTAACTCCACTCACTCACCACTATCTGCCACCTCTCCCATCTTAACCTTCCCTACATTTTTCTTGGTACTTTCATTTTGTTTGTTTTTCTTTCCAAAATCAAAATGAAAATCCAAGTGGTCAGGAACGTTTGACATCTAATCATAGAGTCATAGAATTCTTGGAGATCGAAGGGACCTTTAAAGACCACTTTTTACCATATTGTTTGTCAAAGGCTAGGTGAAGTAGCAAATGAATTATCTGCAGTCATTTATTTAGTAATTCTGCATTACAGCTAAGTACAGTTATCTTATTCATGCCCTTCAAATGAGAGTGCAAGACCTAAGACAACACTGATAATTAATCCATTTGTTATTTTGAGTCAATAGCAATTTGTCCAAAAATTATAAATGCTTTCTTATTTGTGATCCATCTGTAGTTAAAACATATTTGCCTACTTAAAACCAGTTAAGGAAACAGAAATGAAATGAGCTGGACGATGTTGCTTGACACAGTGTGTGTCTAGATACCACGTGAAATTCAGAAGTTAAGGCTAGTATGCATAAACTGTTCAACAGACAAATTTTAGTGAATTCCTTCACAGCAACTGTGGCTGCTGGCAAATAAGGCAGCGGAATAAATACAACGTAAATCAACAATAACTATACCCAACAAATTCCAGGCTGAATGATGAAATATGTTTGGTTCTACTTATATTTTAGTTATATTTCCAAGAGCAAGCATAAGAAAAAATCCCACAGGTGTCTGTATTTAATACTTGCCTTATCTGCTGTTCTATTCATTTGGACTTTTAAGAAATACAGGTACATAATTAAAAATGATTATTTTTGTCTGTAGTAAAATAAAACATTCCATACCAGTATCATCTTCTATTGTAAACAGAATGATTTTCTGCTTTTAGAAAAAATTGAGAGGACAGAGCTTTTAAGCATTCTTTAGCTTTTATGAAGTATTTCTTAAGGAGTTATATAAGGATCTATTCTTTCCAGAGCATATTTTTCACCTTGAACAATGATTGTGAAAGAAGGTACAGGGAATTTATAAGTCTGAAGAGATATACTCCAAAGAATGTCTAAATGACTAACTCAGATACTTTTCATCTTTGTAATACTGCCAATAAAAGCATAATAATAAATATTTGCAACTCTCATTGTTTTGCATGCTGTTTTAAAATAAAATTTGTATTTAATTACCTATAGTCCAGTTCTTAATGCAGATAAAAAAAATTACATATTTCATGATAGTTCCAAAAGCTTGCATGATTGGGAATGCATAAGAGAGAGAGAGAGAGAGAGAGAGAGAGAGAGAGAGAGAAGGAACAAAGTAAAGAGGCAAAGAGAGACATCTCCTGCAGCTCTCAAGCATCTACAAGAAGAGCCTAAAGAATACAAGAATACTATCTCAGGTTACATGAATCCAGTCCTAACTATCCTACCAAACATGCTACCAAACAATATCTACATCTGTCATTTATGAAGCTTTTCTTGTGTGTTGGAAAAGCCATGGCTTTTCCTTAGATTGCCTTCTAAAAACTTCTTTTTCTAAGACATCACTCTCTGGAGACTATAAACCTCATCTGGCAACTACAATAAAAAGGCAAAAAAGGAAAAGGCATAGGAGAAAATACCAGCTCTGTTTCCTGCAAACACTTTTAGAAAAGAGTTGCGTTAATGGTACAGTTCATAGAGACTTCAGTAGAGGACAGGACCTCTTACCCTTCTAAATTCAGAGTACAAACTTGCATAACACCATAGTGTATTAGTAAGCCGAATATACCTAGGGAATCAATATATGTAATATATCAACCTCTTTCTAAGATAGTAGCCTGCACTACATTGATATGAACTTCACAGAGATCAGCTGTGAAGAATATAAACAATTTGAACTCACCAACAGCATTCTCTATTATGTTATTTTTATGATTTTAAATTTTATTAGCAACCCAAGTTAATGAAAGGAGTAGCAGCAGATAAGAACTAATTGAAAAGGAAACAAACATTTCATAGTGCAAATTGGTATGTCAAAAATGCTTTGGACAAAAAAATCAACAGAAAATCTAGAATAAGTAGAACTACTATTATTATACATCTTAGGTAGTTCTGATTAAGAAAACACTTGAACCTTCAAAATTCATTTAAGATTATTGACAACGGTAAGAAGGGGGAAAGAAAAGAAAAATAGGGGAAGGGAAATAATGGCAAAAAGCAACCCTTCCATAGTCCTTAGATTTTTTTCCATGTACATTTGTTTTATCCTTGCTTCCTATAATTATATTGCAATATTAACAGCTGCATTCTTAACAATAACTCCATAGGAAGAAGAAGGAAAAGGAAGAATTTTGTCAGTACTTACTCTGCTCTACTTTTTACAGTTATATCTCAGACATATGTAAAAATGCAGTCAAACTAAATGACCACTTCATGATCTACTGGGAGTAAGACTTTCAAATCTTTATAACATATTGACAAAAGCAATTGCTGGATAGGTCATTCAATTCACAGGACCTTTCAACCTCATTGAAAATTTCAGAGAGGAAGAAAACAAAAAGCATCAAAGTCTTTGTATTTAGTATATAGACCTTTTCGCTAGTTCAAGTTTTTAAAGACCTTTTTAAAAATGCACTGTCAGCAGCATAGCTTTTAAAGGGAAAATGAGTCCTTCAAAGCAGGTGTCCCACTGCGCATTCTACCACTGTGCTGCCTGTGGAGTGTAAAAAACAAGGACAAAGCTGGGACTGAAAGTCTCAAACACTCTCTTACAATAGCTTTCATCTTCTTTTCCAAATCTGTAACCTTTGAAGACAGAAGGAAATGCAGTTAATGCGTTTACAAATAGGCTGTAACCTGCTATGTTTTTAAAGGAAACTCAAAAAGGGCACAAATGGCCAGTGGAATCTTATTATGTTATTTAAAGGCACATTTTCAGAGTTGGCCCTTTAATTTCATCTGTTTGAAAAGTTCATGCAAATCTTTCTCAGATTCTTTTAATGACTTAAAAATGACTCTTCTCTAAAAATGAAAAGAAAAATGTGACTAATGCAGTATCAAAAGAAGCCTGAGTCAAGTCATAAATCCATTCCTAACATTCATGCTTTGCATGGAAAATACCAAAAATTTAGCTGACAAAATATGTATCACTTTGAACATTAATATATTGGTCTTTTATCAATGCTAAGTAGTCAACAAGGAACCAGCATACCAGAATGAATGAATAAATGTGAAATAAAGCAATATGCATCACCCATAAAAGAAAACATATTCTGTGAACATAATGACTGTATAGGCTAGGCATGTCCAACTCCTGCACAGGGCTGCACGCATTGTGGCCCAGCCTTTTCTGCAGCCACCCTCTGCTGCACACCATCATGGTGACAAGCTCTGTCCCGCTCATAGCCTTGGCCTGGCCCTAAAGCATGAAAACATTGCTGAGCAACAACATAACATCAGTGTACAATTGGCACTGCATGGGCTGAAAAAAGGGCATGGGGAGGGCACAGTGAAGTACATGCTCAACTTATTGCAAATAGCTGTCTGCATTCTGATACACTGACTAAACACAGTCCTATAAGCAGTGACAAACATGAAGCCTTGCTTCCCATTTTGAGAAAGGAATTTAAGAAAAGCTTTCAAGAGTACAAAAAAAAATCATTGAACTCATGGCATATTTGCGAATCCATTTTCAATCAACATAAATACACAATATGTGAATTTTCAAATGGAACATATAAAGTTGCAATGAAACATTCAACTCAAGAAATCCAATTGTGTCTCTTCACCAGAGAGAAATAACCCTCTCCTCAAAATAACACCTTATTCATATCAATGCTTCTTGGTAGTAGGTACATTTGTGAGCAAGTGCTTTCAAGTATGAAACACAGAAAGAGTAAAATAAGATCTAAAATCTCTTATGAACACCTTGAGAACTCACTAATTGCAGACACTTCTGGTGAATTAAAACTCTCCTAGTTCTCTTTTCCAATCCTACAGTATCCTCAGTAAGTGCAGATAACATAATCATCAGCAGATCCACATACATCGTATCAGTGAGTTTTGAACATTTCCATCACTAAGGTGCACAGAAGTGATCAAAGATGAAAATGGGGTTATACAGATCACCTGTTATAAATTCTGTCATGGAAAAGAACGGTAGCTAAGGGAAGTGGTACCATCTCCTGGAATTCTTAAAGGATATATAATTAATTACAGTATTCATAAGCACCAACAGCATGACATCTACTCTTAAGATACAAACAGTAATAGCTTCCCTCCACAAAAATTCAAGTTGGAATAAACATTTTCTCAGGAGAAACTACAAAAAAAGATCTTTGCCTCCCCTCCATTACTAGGCTATATCCACACCACAGTTTGAACCAGAAGATAAACCAAATCATATTAGAAAGTCAAGGAACTCCAGATCCATTCTTCTCAGAAATAGTGGAAGTGCATTAAGAATTTCTACCTATTCACAATGTCTTTCTACCTGATTTTTGTTTCTGATTTTTATCTGGTACAAATGGTTTGGGACAGTAATAAGCTGATTGTCTTTAAGAATCAGCATCAAATTTCAATTTATTAGTGTGGATTGCTTGTTAATTCATATAGGTTTACTTTCTGCATGATCTGTAGATTAATCTAAAGTTAAAATGTGATACAATGTGATCTGAGAGGACCAAAATCTCTATTACCATTTGAAGTATTTTGAATAAACAGCCTAAAGATAAGATCTTTATTTATTTTATATGTTTTATTTATGAACTTGAGTTTACAAAATCTTTGCTACAGGGAACTATACAACATAGTAACTGAAGTGCGCTTTGGCAGGAATGATCCTGGGAAAGGGCTTTGACATACACAGCCTATGAATGTCCACTAGAAACTGACAAAGCATAGTCAGTCTATTTCCAGAGTCTAAAACATCCATGATTTCTCTTGGTTGTTCTCACTGGTCAAAGGAAAAGATAAAGTATACAAATAATGACTGCAGGTTTCAAAATGTTCTGAAGCTTCAATTGTTTTGATAAAGAAAAACAACCTTTCTGGGCTCTCAACGTTACTTGTCAAATAAAGCCACTGAATATTGTTTCCCACCCCCTAGAATGCATCTCAATCAGTAAAATGTTGTCCCAATATGGTAACACCAAGAATTAAAAATATATATATAAACAAAAGCAAACAAAAAACCCTCAACACCAAGTCCTCCATATCTAATATACTATTACATCATTAATGCACTTCATCCAGTTTAGTTGCAAAAGGAACAAATTCAGGTTCCTGTTCTGCCTGTCTGGATTAGCAACTAAAAGCTCCCAAGGGCCAGGGCCATCAGGACTAACAAAAACAGTATCCGTTTTGGATATGTTTCTTAAGGACTGATGGCTTCAAGTACATGAGGATAATTGCTGACAGACAATAAGAACCAATCACTGGCAACACATATTGACAGTCCGGTAAAGAGTAAGGCTCGAGTTTGAAACTACACTGATCTGTCTCTTTCTAATATTCCTGTTTCCGCACTCCCTAATTCTCAAACTGACAGATGGGTTTATGTATAGCCAGTTGCAACAGGTTATGTGTGTCAGTAAACTTCTGTCTGATTATCCTTATAGGATACAATCCCCTCAGGAGGCCAAACACTCAACAGCATGCAGTACCACAGCTTCCCTCTCGTTTTTGTTCTGACTGCAGAACAGGAACAGCTACAAAGCAGTAAGATGACTCCACAGCTAGAAAGAAGGTGGCAAACACAGAAATATTAGACTGACAGCATGAGACTTGACAACCCTGCTTTTTTCTATCACAAACTAAATTCTCTTCAAGTATATATGAAAGCTCTAGCAGTCTCCACTCTAACAGCTAGTGCTCTATTGTGGAAACTGAGAAAAGACTTCTGTACTGTTCTTGTAAAAGACAATGGCAGCAATATTATGATATTTGCTTGTCTTTACCCTTGAGAATTTGTGGTAACTGCAGATGTGCATTTTAACTATTATTAAACAGGATTGCATTATGCAGCAATAATAGGATTTGGATTGAAAATTATGGTTCAACCAATGCAAGTTTCAAACTAGACACCTGTTGACTTCATGGGGCTACAATTTCATCATTAGGTATTCTTAAAATGCATTTTGGTGTTACCAGATATCATTTAATCTGGTACGTATGTATATTAACTAATTACTTGGTCTCAGTATTGTGTCATACACTATGAAGTCTGAAGTATTAGTCAGAAATGGTTACAGAGTAAACATGGCAATATACAAATAAAATATGAAGGAAAGAAGATTTTTCTTTTCATTTTTAAATTAAAGTCAAATTCATTTTAATATTATTCTGGTTTATAGGTTAATAGAATACAAGATAAATCAATTACTAGCAGAAATAAATATTTATAATGCAAATACCACCATAATGACAACAAATGAAAAAGCTTCCCAGTGGAAGTGCTTGCCCTAAAGGGTAAGAGATATGCCAACCTAATAACCTCACCAGGGGTTATGAAAAATTTGCACATTGCCTGACAGCCTAAGGTAAAGTCTTATGGTAGCTCTTCAAGTGGATAAAAGAGAAAAAGGAATGCATTGCAAAGAGGTACAGTTTATCTAAATCAATGGAGACATTTCCTACTGCATTGACCTTCACTATATCTTGAGGAGTATAAAAAGCACTAAGAAACATTTTTAAAACACCCAGGGGTTTTCTTTATCTAGGTTTTCTCCCTGATCAAATAAACTGGAACTCTTTATTATAGATATTTCCCATATTTCAAGTTAATGTACATTTATCTGCAGCACAGCCAACTAAATAATCTTACAATTCGTGAAAGCCCTGACAGCCTCCCAGAAATGTCATATATTCTCCAACAGTGAACATCCCTCAGAATGATAGCTTTCCAATGTCCCCTTGCACTGACGCTAACTGAAATGATTATCCTTAAGATGACCAGAATCAAGCAACAAAACTGAAGGTCCAGCGTTAAACATCAGCACAAGTACTTAGAAGTAGACTAGTAACAGAGTGTGTATGTTGATATTCTCTATGTGATCATATTACTGACAGAAGGGCCATCTCTGTCACCTATGACAGCAGATTAAGTTATCCACTTTTACACAGCTTTCCTCTATCAACTGTATAATGCTGTTCTTCATTAACTTGGTTTTTGCACCAGAAAGAAATGGTAAAAATAACATTATTGAGCAGAACTTAACACTATTTCACCCATAGTGCCTTTTTGATCTGTAATACTATAACAAAATAGCAAGGCTTAATTAAGAAAAAAAAAATCTCATATCCTCTGCTCCTTATTGGTACTTATGGCAACATCCATTACTGTGATAAGCAGGAGCTCCTCACTAGATGAAGAATATTCTTTTTTTTTTTTAAATGCACATTCTATCCAGTAACACAGAGTAGTTTTCTTTGGAAAGATTTATAAGGTGAAATACAGAATAAATGCGGTGGGGAAAGAACACGACAGGGAGGGGGAAGGGAAGGTTCAATTTCTGTAATTTCCCAACCCATTTTCTCTCACTTTTGCAGCTGCAATATTTTGTTCACACATGAATTTGATTGGATCTTTCTGTACACTCTTTCTACTCTCTGCATAAGAGTCAGTTCTTTATTTTTTCAACCTGGCTGAATACCTAGTTCCATTTCCTGTTTGTTTCTCCAAATCTCTCAGCAGACATTTATTTGAATTTAAGCAGGAAACACCAAAGTCTAAAATTTAATTTACACCTTTCATATAAACAGTGCAGTGCATAAAATATTTCCTCATCATTCTAGCACCATGGGAGTGATATTATATCAAAGGTAAATTGTATCAAATATGAATACACAAAACACAAGCTCTTTATTTTCTATTTATATGTAAGTTTTCAAACTGATATACATGCTTTATGGTTTCAGGCTCAGTATATGACGTCTTATGAGGTTCTGCATACTGTTAGTAACCTCTGTATAGATATAATATGGTGTAATACTTTTACTTCTGTGTAGTTTCTCTTTACTCATCAGTCATTTTTCCTTATTACACTTTGAAAGCAGCAGATTTATTTCTAAGAAGAGTAAAAGATGCATGTTTTTCTGTTTAATAAGTAAACTGCAAAGAGCAATTTTAATAATCATTCAAATCACAAGGTTACACTATAAAGCTTGACAACAGCACAGAAAAACCACAGAATAAACAGTTATCAATAACATTTTTTAAAGCTATTGATCAAAATATTGAATATACATTGACTTAAAATTGGTCATGAGAATTCATGTTTTTTATCATTAAGAAACAAAACAGCTCCTTTAAAAATTCAAGATAAGGAACTGTGTGTCTTGCCTGCTTATTTTATTGAGTTCCCTGCATCTATCATTGAAGCAAATGTACCGAGGAGTTCTTGGATTTTATCCTCTCCTCAAAATTAATGTGAGCCATAAAAAGTACCTGACACCAGTAATCATTCCTTTATATTTAAAATCTATGTTGCTAGAATAAACGTATGACTCACTTGGCTATGTTCCATAGCTGTGCTACTGTACCTGAATAGCTCTCCAGTACTGCACCTTTTGTACATATTACATGCTTTAAAGCTGTCTGGTGTAACAGATAAATCTGGGCAATCGTGCATTTTGTAATGATTTCTCCTGACACTCTCAATTACATTTTGGAGAGCTCTGAGTACAAGATTTCCAGCAGCTCCCTCAACCAATAGCATAAATTTTGTTAAACTGCAACAGAGTGCTTCGCAAGATTTATTTGCTGAGCAGTTAACTCTGTTTCCACCATCAAAAGCATGAAGTTAAATTGCAAAAGATTTCACTGGTAGTAATTAATTTGTTACTTTGAAGGGAAATGGTAAGAACTAAGGAACAAAGATTAAATTCATACATTTACAGTGCAGATTCATTTATTTAAATCTCCTACACATTAATGTGGTGAGGAAACAACATAAGGTCAGTATATATTTTCATACATTGTGAGAGGGGACTGATGGTGTTTCTAGTAACAAGCCAGATGTCAAAAGCTATGAAGCCAGAGCTCCAAAACACCAACTGACAGCAGGTAAATTCCTACATACAGAAATACTCATTATATACTATATGGAAAGCTGGATTGGAAGGGAAATAGTGGATTCTAACCTGTGCATGTAAAACCTGCATTTTGAAAACTCAAAAACTGGATCCTTTTAATTTTATTTTTTTATTCCCTTATTTTAATGAGAAAGTTCTTAGGAACAAAATAAGAAAGCATAGATCTTTTACTGCCCAACTGGAAAAACAGCCAAAAACTACTTTCATGAGTGGCTCCGTGTGATAACTTGCAATACTGAGTTTCCTCCATCAGTAACTTAAACCATATCTTAGTTATTCTGAAGAGACATAAATCAGAGAGTCATATTTCTGGATATTAAATACCTGTCCAATTCTCTTCCCACAAGACTGGGATAATTAATGGAAGGAAGTACGTTGGTTTATTTTTAAAGGATCAAAGTACTAATTGGACTACCGACTAAAAAGAAACTATACTGAATAAACAACTGGCGTACTGGTTTACTCAAAACAATAGATTGGAGAGAAATAGCAGGTAGGTAAACTGACTTTTACAGAGAAAACAAAACGCAAAAGCACAATTTGTAACAAGAAAATACTTAACTGTAACAAGAAAAAAGTGTAATATTTTGTGAAGAAAAAATGCCTACCCTTGCCTACTAATTCTTGAAAAGATCCTTATTGATAACAAAAAGAGAAAAAAGTGGAGAAAAGACTGCTTATTGGTTGATCTTATAAAATATTATCTACAGTTTTCATTTTTCACTAAATTCACAATTCTTAGGAGGTCTCCTTTGAGTAACCAGCTGCAGTTTCATGCAAAACCAAACTACATTAGACATCCAATGGAAAATTTCAAGAGAATATTTAACAGCACTAAGAATCTCCTAGTGCCAGCAACTTCATTTTAAGTTAGTACCTGAACATTTGGTGTGCAGTATTAGAAATAGGATAGGATGCCTTGTGACAGAAGTAATGTTGAATATTTAGCTTGAAATTCTTTTGCTTTGGTTTTCCCCAGCTACAAAGAAGGATATGCATGTACTTCCCAAAAATAAGCTCCAGAATGATAAAGTCATCCATCAAGAAATACTTGCATAACACAGAGATATGTACTCAATTTTTAATTACCGAAGCTTTTTTTTTTTTCCCCCCTCCATGAAATAAGCAGATTGAGTTCTACATTTCCACTGATGCTATTTTTGGACAGTCTCCCACACTGGTCCCACACTCGCAGTTAACTTTAAAACAATGTACATGAAAGCAGCCACAAAGAAAGGCAGATTTGAAATAGACCCTTTCTAATGGAAACAGTATGTAGGTGCTATAAGTACTAGCTCAATTTGACTGCCATGAGAGAAGGCTGATAGAAGAGTTACTAAAAAGAAGATTATCAAGTGGATATGGGTGTAGTTAAAATAGCATGGAGAACAGAGTAAGCTCACTGCTTATGGACTATTGACTACATAAATTGTCAAAATGGCACTCATTACCAGATTTCTCCAGTTCCTTCCTTTTTCGTGACGTGAACTGTTTTCCCTTTGCAGTACTTAAATTTTCAATTCTCGTCTTCCACAGCTTATCCTCATTTTTCATTTATTAAACTCATCTCCTCTCTTCTTCCTACTTCTACTTAACTGCTGTCATAAACCCTAAGCTACCTACAGTTTTGTTATCTGCCTTCCCCTTGAACATGTTTCATCTTTTTCTTTAGAAATGTAAAGTCATATCTAAATTCACTTGCAGGATGTCAGCAGCTTCTTAAGGTTACCTCTAAATTTTCTCCAGCACATTTCAGTGAATGCAATATCTCATGCAGCAAGAGTCTGTTTGTTTACACAATATAGAATACTTGCCAATCTAGTAGGGAGGTACATATCTGTTGGAGGGAGATGTGATTACATCCTCACTATAAACAGTTTCGTTTTCTATTATGAAACCAATTAAAATTCTTGTTTTAGCATAGGACATGGGTGATCTTATATATTAAGATATTGAACATGGTGACAGACTGTCCAAAAAGCACACACTGGGCTGCAGGAACAGAACGCTTTCTACATTTTGCAGTGTTGTTCCTTCCAGAAGCAGTAGCTCCTGTCAGTGATAAACAAGAAGCTGCTGCAGATTCAGCACAGTTGGAAGCCAGCAAACTGCAAGCAGAAGTGGCAACTACAGTAAATGAATTCAAAATTAAATACAGAAAAGTTTAAAAGAATGGAAGATAGGGGAAAAGAAGAGGTCAGTTCTTCAGTACTGTAAATGAATTTAAGTTGTTCTACATCCACATTTGTAGGGATTTCTCCATCAAGCTTTACTTACTCTCTAGTAATATACAAAAACAGCCATAACCACTACTGTTATTAGCAGCAAATTACGCTTGTTTCATTTCTTATTTTTTCTTTAAGCAGCACTTAGACAAAAATAATTATAGCACTTTTTCTTGAGAAGTGACTAGCTGATAAAAATTTGTCTCAGAAATAAACGTGCACTCACTGTGATAATACTATTTTAAGTGTGTATGTAAGAATATAAGCGTGACAACTGTTTGGACAGTGATATATGTTGTGTCCATTCTTCTTCAGTTTTAGGAAAGAATAATAAAACAGTCACTGAGAAAAAAAGTTTTGGGACCACTGCTTTCAGATTCATAGGTTTAAGTTTGAGTAAGTGATATAATTTCAGCTATATAATCTTTTCTATTGTCCTGTATTTCAGAATATCTGCAAATAGCTTTGCTACTTGTATTTTTACAAATTAAGGTATATTAAAAGAAAGACAATTCCATAACAACTCCTGTAGCCCAGACTGTATTCCTGTAGAATGACATCCCAGGAATCTGGGTTGTATTTTGCATGATTACACATATGGAACTTAAGATGATATTCATTGTTATGTAATGATAATAATTTGTGCGTGGAATGTTCATGATAAAAAAAAAAACAACACACGCATTTCTCAATTCTTTACCGTATACAATGTATACAGAATATATACTTTCTTGTTTACTGAGATAAATACTGTCTATCATGCATCTCCAATGCTCTTCTTTCTTTTTCTTTTGTCACTGAGTAATACTCAAGATTTTAGCCAAGTAGCCAGAATCTCTAGAAGTAGTTACAAAAAATTACTAAGGAAAAATCACGTTGACGATACTTCTATATCACTTCAGTGTGAAAAGATCACAAACAACTATCATATAGAAATTATTTCAAAAGGAAGATCCAGCATTACTATGTGTACTGAAACCAGAAAGAAGATTCCAAAAGAAGAAGGAAATAAAGAGGTGACACATCATGTCCCAGTACAATACCACAGCCAAGACATTCACGGAATGCATAAGGGACTATCTGGAAGAAGAGAGACAGCATTGCCTCTGCAGCTAGTACACATACTCCAGTACCAAAGACAACACCAAACACTGGGTGGAGTTAAAAAAAAAAACAAACAAACAAAAAAAAAAAAAACCAAAAAAAAACCACCATTCATAAAGGATGTTGAAAATCTGAGTAAGATGTAGAAAGGAACCAGAAGAATGGCTTTCACAAATATCTGCTTTCACTGATGCATACTGTTATCTTTATCCATAACCACTTCTTACTTATGGCGTAATTCCATAACATGTAAGGAATATCTGCAAACAAAGATTCCTGATTGCCCTCTTTTAGAAGGCACCTTTTTCTAGAAGGCACTTATAGCAAAGCTAAGTGGCCAGAAACAAACTATGTAAGTCCAGAAAAGCGGACATTTTTAATAGTGAGAGGAAATACTAGGACAACATTCCTAGGAACATATCTAATACTCTGCACTTCGTAGACTCTGAATTGGTTTTGAATGTCATAGACTCACACCATGAGGTATAAATTTGCAACAGAAGAAATTGTTTAAATAGCAACAGGATGCAATTACGCTGAGATGGGTCTATGACAAAGGTCAAATAATGCAGAAGGTCATAACGGATTCCTCCTCTTAAATCTGCTAGTTAGTTCTGTGTATTATCTATAAAATGCAAATATTCAATATTATTCTTTGATTCTGAAGAATATAATGTCTACTTGCTGAGCAAAATTAGGAAAAACGTAGAATGTTACATCCATTTTTATGCAGCTAGAATTTGCTTTCTAGGGCAATAAATACAGCAAGCATAAGAATTTTTTAAGAACACAAGACTGAAAACTGCTGCACAGCCTACACTGCACTGTTTTCACCTATCGTTGCACATTAGTTGTAGCTGCCCAAATTGAATCAGTGCAGGAACTTCTGCAGTTTTTTGAAGCAGTGGGTATGTGAAAATGCCTTCAAATTTTGTTTCTGTTACTTTAAGATAATCTTCCAAAACCAAAATTTACATCTATTCTAAATCAAAGCAAAATGAAAGAAATAAATAAATAGAGGTGGAGATATAAATACATGCACACGTTAGCAGCAAGCCACTGTGGTTTTCCACGTCTAGCCCAGAATCAGGTTTTGGTGACAAATTCCGAATCCTTGAAAATCAAGGGGTAGAGTAAAATGCAATCTTCCTATGGCTGTGGAAGCAAAATGGGCACCACTTTAACAATAGCCTGGGATCAGCTCAGTGAATTCATTACTTTCTACAAGAGCGGACATTTCTGTATCCCCTTTTCATTTTTCTAAACCATATAAGGAACTACAGCTCCAACACTTCACCCAGATGAACACAGCAGTTCTGATCTCCCTGGCCATGCTGGAGCTGTTCCAAGAACCAGAGAGGGAGAGACATATATCTAAGAAGTACAGCAGTCATCTTTTTCAGCTTAGGCTTATGCACACCACTGCCAGACATAATAAATCCAGACAAAAGAGAGTCTGAGATAACTCACATAAAGAACCCTTCATTGAACTCATATAATCTATATTGCACCCAATGAGCAAAGAAGCAGGCTATTAGGCGTGAACACTGTAACTGCTTTGTTAAGTGTCTGCAAGCTCTTGGATGATTGGAAGCAGGGTTCAATTTTTGTGCACAACTCTAGCAGCATACTGCCTGGAAATGGATTTTGAAGGCTTCAGACTTTATGCATTTATTGTAAATGTTACTTAATATGCATGTGCTGTGAGATTGCACACTAACTGGAGAAACAATGTGATTTATGTTAGATGTAAGCAATTTTCAGCTAGACTCAGCTAGACTGAAATAGCAAGTTAGCCTTTTACCATATGGCTTATTTTTAGCCATCACATAGCACATCTTTTTGCCTGACAGTACATGCTTTTGAAATCAGCACCCTGTCCATGCCTGACAATCTTCTTGGTTCCCTAAATATAATTTTTTTCCTCTCCGTCAAACTCTGTCACAATAAAAGCAAGGGAATACTCTTCAACTTGTACTTTCTGATAAATTAATATGAATCAGTACCAAAAGTCATTACCACCTTTTATCAGATATTGCCATATCATTCAGGCTCATAAGAAAGAATACTGCTGGTATCCTTGCCATGTGCTAATATGGAAAAAAAAAAAAAAAAAAAAGAAAAAGAAAAAAATGGCATCAGAATGTATTGAATAACAGGAAAATGAAAACAAGTTACACCAAGACGATGAGCTACATACAGCAGGCAGTAGTAGTTTTCATTAGCAGTTTTCATTAGCAGTACTTTCTGCAATACTTTCTTTTGCACATCCAGTTCTTCAAAAAGTCTCGTCAGCCCCAGCAAGTTGGTTGTTTATGTTGGCTTTGTCTTTGAAAGTGCAAGAACAGCATATCATGACTGATACATCTCCTGACACTGCCACTCTGAACCAGATCATTCTTAGTTTTGAGATTTTAAAATACTATCTGAACTTCCTATAAATTCAATTTCAAAAATTATGAAATCCATTCCGCTTAGCTTTTTATTAGCACTGTGGATGCAAGCAACTTCTTAAAGGCAAGAAAACATAGCTATCTTTGGTGAAGCATTGCTCAGACAGGTCATTCTGTTTAATCTCCATTGCTTGAACTTGAATAAAGACTTAGGTCTAAAAAGTAAAACAGAGAGAATACTAACTTCTGAAGTATTAAGAAATTCAAAAAAGCTGCAATTATTGCTACAAAACTTTCCAGCTAATATGCCTAAGAAGTGTAAAAGTCATTTACAGCCAGGAGATACTCTGACTAAACAATGATATTGCTTTTCAATTATTTTTCACTAGTTCTGAAACAATCTGATGCTAATCTCAACTAACTCCAATACTGAATCTTCTTTCTTCTGCTCCTCAGCTGTCTGACAAAAATCAGTTTGTTGACGCTTACATATTTAATGGCAGCAATGAGATTTTCCTATAATTGTTCTTTTGCAATTTCCACCTAGTTCTCAGTGTATTCCTATACAATTGCTGTTTTTCTTCTCATAAAAACCCAACCTGTATTCTCCAGCACAATTCTTAATCTGCTCATCTCCCAAACTAAAATTGTAAAAAAAAAAAAAAAAAATCATCTATTCACACATTTATGACTATTCAAGATTTACAAATCTCATATACTTGCCTAGTTTTCCTGCTTTCAATACATTTTAATAGAATTTTATCTATCAAGTCATAATCAGACAGCATTTTTTATTCCCTTTGTTGAAAGAATTTGGGAATTTAACAGTTTTTCCTTTTAATTACATCTAAAATTTCTCCCATCATTCATCACAATCTCAGCCTGCTTTTCTTTTATGAAAAACAATACAGTCCCACAGTCTTCAATTTTACTTGCATAAAATAATTGATAAGAACTGTGTAGCTTGTCCTTCTGAAGAAATGTGGGTGTTTTTTTTCCAGAAAATGTGCTTATTCATTTATTAGTAATGATAAAAACTGCCAGGAGCTGTACTTCTTATGTCTCTGTGTAAAGATTGAACTGCCTCGAGGCTAAACAAAATGCCTTTCACTTGGGAAAGTGGCAATATCTTTATGCTAATGATAAAAATATTCTGTGGATCTATTCATGTATTTCTCAGAAGAAATACTTATTAAAAACATTTCTTTGCACATTATCATAGTTCATTCATAAAGACCTCAGCAATGAATCAAACCAAGTTACAAAACCCTCTAGAACAATAATTCAGAATAATTTCTAGAAATACACTGGAATACTGCATTGTATAATGGCAAAAACTGTCAAAATGTCCTCCACGATGGCAAAAGCTGCAGCCAGTATCAAACCAAAGAATTTTTTTGCTTCCAACAGATCTAAGAAAGCAGAAAAGCTGACCCTTCAGCAAATATGCAATATGAATTTACATCCAGGTTATAGATGTTACTGCTCATGTTACTGTTCATCAGTTTTTAGTACTGTTACTGAAATTTCTCAGAATAACAGCCTAGGAGAAATGAAGTGTTACCTGTATTTATTTATTCTAACTTTTTTTTTTTTTTTTAAACCTCAGCACCTCCTATTTTGGAATCATATTTCAGATAAATATTTCTTCTTCATTTCTAATGAAGACTTTATTAGGTTTGTATGCATTGCCATTACATCCCAATGGATGCCTTCCACAGAACTGTACTGATTTTCATTTATCCTAAGATGTTTTCTCATCTGAAGATGATAGCAGCAAAGCTAAATGTAATTATCATCGCTATACTGAGATCAAATCAAATAGTCTGTTTTGCTCACATCAAAGTTAATATTATTTCATTTCTAAAATAAGAGTTCTCACGACAAGTTCTCATATTGAATTTACCACATAATCTATCTGCTCAGAGGGAAACATCACCTACTAAATGCCACTTTCTATACCACAACTTGATAGCAACAGTGATAGTTCTAAATACAATAGACTTAAAGTCTGCAAAACATAGCCAAGGGAATCAGCACACCTGCTTGCAGTTTTTATCACTTTGGTTAACCATTACATACAAGCATTACAAAAACTATGTGAAAATACAAATTCTTCATGCATCTGTCAACCAATTCCCAAGCACAAGTCTTAACCTATGTTAAGGGCTTTTCTCAGTCATCATGTACAATGGCAGAAAAAAATATTTCCCTGAAGAACAAACTCATTTATAGAACTAGTGTTGCATATTTCAGAATACAAATATGTCTTCTGCTGCTTTCAAAACTCATCAGATTACAAAAACCAGAGCCAAACCAGTTGGTCCTATTGAATCAGTACTCTCCAACAGATCTTTATCCCATCTGAAATTTCCTGACCATCCCTAATTTTACTTATCTTCTTAGCAAAGTTCTTTTGAGAGTTACAGGTGAAAAGGACAATATTAGAACTGCCTATTGTTGCTATTCATTGCTAAAGACCTCTTCTCCAAAGGCTGTGAGAAAAGAAAGGACAGTTTAGCTATTAAGAAAGCATTCATATGCCTAGGGATGAACTGAATTTAGCTACAGCTCAAACTGCAACCAAATAAAAATGGAGCTCCAAATTGAAGGAAGGATAATTCAGAGGTTAGTCAGCGCCCAAGATGAACCCTTTCCCCTCTTTCATAAGCTTATGTAACCACAGCATCATACATCACACAACAGAGCCTGCAGTGAGACATAACAGCTGGTTCATTCTCACAGATACAACACTTTATGTTGGGAGCAGCTCCAATGGCCATGCTTTGCTCCCAGTAAACTGTACAGAGCCACCCCTATTTCTCTGCAACTCCAGAATGTACAGGCAGACACAGTTCACCTCCCAGAATTATTGATACTAGCACCTACTTGTTATCCTAATATTATGGTAACAACTGCATGAGAACAACTCTGTAGTAAAATTGTATTCTATAAGTTTTTAAGATAAGGAGAAAACAATAGTGAAAGTATCCAGTTTCTTATTGTTTGTTGATACACAACAGAAACCAATCCCATTTCCTAGATCATGTTATTGAATCTCTCAAGAGCTGTGCTTCTGTCACCACAATCATCTCTTAATAGGATGTTCTTACAGCAAAGGTGGAGTTCTTAACTGGCAGCATTTAGTTGTCACTGAAGATTTGAGGGTAAGGATGCTGTTAGCAGACCTGATCCAGCAAATGCATACAGAACAGTCACTAAAAGGCAGTATTTGTTTTAAATACCAACAAAATAAGAATGTGTCTCCCAGTGTTATGTGTTTAAGCACCTATTTATAACATAGCATGTTCCTTCTACAATGTACATCTCTTGTGTACATTCACAATGTACATTTGTGTACAATCAAATTTTTATTATCTATGAAGTTAAAACATTTTTTAAGGATAATTATTATGTTTATTATTATTTACAAAGATTTCTGTATGTGACAAACCTTTCTGTCTTTTGCTACCTGAATAAAATGTACCTACTAAAACCACTGTGTTGCTTCTAGCCAATAGACAAAAAATTCAGCTAAAATAGATACAATTTACTGTTGTTTCTTACATTCTATTTTGCTCTAGCAGCATAAAACACCTTCCAAGAATATACTTTTCATGGACTTCAACAGAATATTTGTGGTATTTACTCCCCCTCTGGTACACTGAACATATGCCAACAAATCAGCATAAGCTGCCAAAATGTAATATTACCTGTGGTACCATAATGCATAAAGTTTGACAGAAGCAATCATTTGGAGGACTTTCGGTTTGATATCCTGGCCAAAATTCAGTAGGGTCAGTGATGACATGACCATTAAAAATATGCTTGTAACAATGCAGAAACAACACAGGAGTATGAACATCTCAGGGAAGGCTGAGACCAAATATCTCAATTTCCTCAGCAGGCCTACTTTTCTTATACCAACTTCAGCTCCACACCAAGCCTCCACAGTGTGCAAGAAGTATCTACACCACTATCTCCAGAATTTTGCCTTCGAAACAAGGAACCCAGATATTTTAATCCTTTATAATAAGGACTGAAGGCCCACCAGACCACATAATCCAGTGATACATTCAGCTAAAGGTTGAATTTCTAGAAGAGTTATGCACAAATTTCCCTGCACATAGCAGAGGGGTTGAATTAAATGATCATTGTGGCGCTTTTCAACTCAGGCCATTCTATGAGCCTATGAAGTCCAGCTAAAGGTAGGAAGGGAAAAAAAAAAAAGACGAAGCTTATGTAAAGCTTATTCTGTTTACTACCTGTCTCTACCAGTGGGGACTGGAAAAGTTAAAAACCAAGAGAGAAGCTGACAACCAGCAAATGCAAAGCTTTTGCCTGGGCTACATGATCAGATTACCACAAAAATATAAACCTGGGCAACACACATATCCCTGGAGTAGGACAGAGGAACATCACTACTGGACAGCTCCACTTCCTATCCGGTCACCTCAAAATTACAATCTCTGCAGCAGAGTTCTCAAAGTGAAGAATATTAAAAATATGCTGGAGATAAATGAAGACACATTTTATTATAAGGCACTTTAAAACTGAAATATCCACTTCATAACATGAAGTCTATGAGACTGCACACTTAAATATTGATTTTGTATTCAGTGGCATTGACAGAAGCAATTCTGTTTTTGCTGAATGTAATAAATATGGCTTTAAAAAGAATAAGGCCCTTTCAGCAAGAAATTTTACATCTATCTGTTTATAAGCCTAAAATTAAAACTGCTAGAATTTAAAAAAGAAAAAAATAACCAAAGGGGTTTTCAAAAATTTAAAACTCTATCATGCATAAATGGAGCTCATCAGATAAAGTAATTTCCCTGCAGAAAACACTCCATCTTTTGTTTTATGTAAGTTACCAACATGAATATTTTATTCATAGTGAAACTGCCATTATCCCCTTTGCATTTCATGACTTTGCTTGGTGTCTCAGATAAATAGGGTTTTTTCCATCTTTCTCTTTACTGTTCAAGCTCATTGTAATTACAAATTTTGCCATAGCTCACAAGATATGAGAGTCTGGGATTTGGCATTAGCATCAACTATATCAATTGTCCCTGTCTAACATCCATTCTAGAAAGTGGAAGTTAAGAAAGGTGCACTAAGGAAAAACCATGACATAGAATGTAATTATTCTGAGGATATTGATCATCATTTGGAAGGCACATTGGCTGCCACTGTCTTCAGGTAATTTAGTTTTTTCTCAGAACTGTCTATATTCAAGCTAAGCAAAATTTTACATAGTAGGAAATAAAACCATCATCATTGCATATTTACATTAAAACAATGTTCTAAGCGAATATCAAACTGAATTATCAGAGAAAAGCATTTCAACTCCAAAAAGACAATGATAAAAAGAATCAGTACAGTTGATAACATATTCCATTCCTGAGAGCTGCAGCACAAAACTGAACAAAACGGGTGGCACAAGAATACAGAAACTATACAGAATTGTATTTTAAATGAGTTTCATCTTGAGAATCTTAGAAGTAACTTTTTCAATCAGGCTGAAAATTTGGGAAAGATAGGGTTTATGACCTACATGTAGTTCCATTATCATTGTAAATTCTCTTCTTTCAGAGCAATTTTACTTTTAATTTTGTTACTTGGAATGCAATAGTCTGAGAAACTGGTATTCTCACTTAGGCCCTTTCTTTTTTCATGATTTTTTGTTTGCTTAGATTTAACAGTTCCAAAAATGGCTGCATCATATATCTGATCTTCCACTGAAACAGCCATGCACCTTCTTCAGATGTGATCTTCCGTATAGGTTTGTTTGTTTGTTTACTGCAGCAAGTAGGCAGGGGACATAACAGCTTGATGTGTTTAACACAAGGCGAGCATGTACACAGTTACCTGAGTGGCATGGTAACACTGACTGCAGGCACTAACTCTGGACAACATTATTATTATTACAAAGACATCCCTGGCTAATTAGTTCTGCTGTTCTTGACTAAATTGCCCAGGCTTCAAGTCATTCTGATAGATTCATACAGTTTCCACTGCCAAAGCTGAAGTGCTAACTCACGGACTTGTATACAGTGTTTACAATGCACAGGATAAGCAAGCCATGCATTTCAGACTCTGTTGAACACTACAGGTTGATTAACGACACAGAACATAGAAATATATTCTGGCCATACATGACAACACCTACATCATGGTGCAAAAGCAAACCTCTGGCATATTATGTCAAAAGAGTAAAATCTACAAAATAAAATCAAATACCTATTACAGTAACCTAGGACATAACCAAAAAGATTTGCTTTCCTAACCAAAAGTCACTGGGGGAAGATATATATTCCAGAAGACCATACTCTAATCATCCTAAGAAGAAATCAGTATTTAGTTGTTATCCAGTAAAAAAAAATAATAATAATAATAAATGAAAGGAAAAAGAAGACTATTGTGTGTGAGGAAAATAAATCTCTGGCTTCATTGGTGAAGATCCAGCTTTCTATACTGATGAAGTCCAGAAAACTCAAAGCACTGACATTTCAAAATATTTTTCATTTCAGCTAACTGCTTTTTTCTTTACCCTCAGAAGAAAAAAAAAAAATCCATGTTTTTCAATGTGACTTTGTGAATGCATCTACATAAGTGAGGATTCATAATTCTTGCAACAAAGATATTAGGATAAGAGCAGCTCATTCATTAATAGATTCAGTTGGAATGAATCCTACAGATCATCTAATTCCAATCCCCTTGCTGTGAGCAGGATTGACACCCACTAGATTAGGCTTCACTGGGCCCCATCTAATATGGCCTTGAATACCTGCATAGGTGCAGCATCCACAACTTCTCTCTGGACAGCCTATTCCAGTGCCTCACTACGCCTTCCAGGAGCCTTTTCTTCTCCAAGCTAAACAAGTCCAACTCCCTCAGCTTTTTTCACAGGAGAACTGCTCCAGCCCTCTGATCATCTGTCTCTGTAACCCTCATCAGAATCTGATCCAACAGCTCCACATCCCTCTCTGGGGCCTCAGGCTCACAGTACTCCAGATAGGGCCTCACAAGGGCAGAGTAGAAGGGGACAGTGACCTCTCTCCTTGCTGACCATCCCTATTTTGATGAAGTCCAGAATACTGGTGGCATTCCAGGCTGCAAGTGCACAGTCCACCAGGATCCTCAAATCCTTCTCTGCAGGGCTGTTCTCAATGAGTTCTTCTGCCAGTCTGTATTTGTAACTGGGATTGTCCTGACACAAGTTTGATAACTTACTGAACCTCATTAGGTTTTTATGGCCTCACTTTTCAAGACAATCCAGGTCCATCTGGATGGCACCTCCTCCTTCTATTGTGTCAACTGCACCACTAAACTTAGTTTCATCAACATCAGTCCCAAACAGACCACCTGGGGACACAAGACTGGCCTCCATCTGGACATGGCACCATTGACAACTACCCTCTAGTTGTGACTAAACAGACAGTTCTTTATCCATCCAGTATTCCAGGCTTCAAGCCCATCTCTTTCCCATTTAGAGTTAAGTATGTGGTGCAGGACCATGACAAAGTCCTTGCACAAGATCAGGTAGATGACACAGAGCTGCCCTTCCTTTGACCACCAATGCCATTACTCCTTCATAGAAGGCCACCAGACATGTATCAATGTTTGTTCTCCATTCTACAATTTAAAGTCTACAAAGAAAAAACATTTATTTGTGATTACAAATACTGGAAAACAAGAACAGACAAATTTCATCTCTTACTGAAGTGATTAGCTCAGCAAGTGGTAAAAATACATCAGCAAGATTGGAGTTTTAAAGTTTCATTGGTCTTAATATTATGGGACATATTAAAGAATTTGACATCAGTATTCAACTTTAAATTACTGTAAAATCTTACACTGAATTAGTAAAACTGCTTAGTTTTAGAATCATAGAATCCTCAAGGTTGGAAAAGATCTACAAGATCATCCAGTCCAATAATCTGCCTATCACCAATGGTTCTCACTAAACCACATCCCTCAACACATCTAAACATTCCTTAAACATCTCCAGGGTCAGTCAGTCCACCAACTGCCAGGGCCGCCTATTCTAGCACCTGAACACTATTTCAGAAAAGTAATATTCCCTAACATACAACCTGCATCTCCCCTGCTATAACTTGAGACCATTCCCTCTAGTCCTACCAACCAATTACACAAGAGAAGAGACTAACCCCCAGCTCACTACCTTCCAGGTAGTTATGAAGAGTAATAACTTCTCCCCTGAGCCTTCTCTTCTCCAGAGTAAACAATCACAGCTCCCTCAGCCACTTCTCATAAGGCCTGTGCCCCAGACCCCTCACCAGCTTTGTTGCCCTTCTCTGGACATGCTCCAGAGCCCTGATGCCTTTCTTGTAACAAGAGGCCCAAAACTGAATACAGTACTCAAGGTGGGCCTCACCAGAGCTAAGTAAAAGGGTAGAGTTACTTCCATGTTCCCACTAGTAACACTACTTCTAATACAAGCCAAGATGCCACAAAGTCTACCTGGGCACACTGCTGGCTCACATTCAGCTGAACATCGACCAATACCCCCAGGTCCATTTCCTGTACACTGTCTTCCAGCCACTCTGTACCAAGCCTTTAATGTTGCTTGGGGTGATTGGGGTCAAAGTACAGGACCCAGCATTTACTCTTGTTGAATCTCATCTCATTGGCTTCTGCCCAGCTATCCAGCCAGTGCAGATACCTCTGTAGGGCCTTCCTAATCCTAAATAGATTGATACTTCCAGCCAACTTGGTGTCATCTGCAAACTTACTGAGGGTGTTCTCATCCAAGTCATCAATAACAATATTGAAGAGGACAGGCCCCAGTGCCAACACCTGAGGAACACCACTCATGACCAGTCACCAGTTGGATTTAACTCCATTCATCACCATTCTCTGGCCCCAGCCATCCAGCCAGTTCTTTACTCAGCAATGACTGTACTTGTCCAACCCAAAAGCTGCCAGTTTCTCCAGGAGAATGCTCTGGGAGACAGTGTCAAGGGTTTTGCTAAAGCTTTTTACAATACAAGACTTTTACAATAGTTCACATGCTAATTATTACTCATCCTCAGTCATTCCTTCTTGGGATTAATTGAATAGTTGACTGTGTAAAGCAACACAATCTTCGGTGTTGTGCTCAACAGATTTTAAACACTTTATCAATCACTGCTTTTTTATTGTAGTTTGCTAGTGAAATTAATTGCATGTTTTCTTTATCTTACTTTCTGAGGTCCAGTTGCCCATTTTCTGTTTTATTTTCTGAGCGACTAATCAAATATGAACAAAAATATGCCAAGTTTGTACAGTGACAATAATGTAAAGATAGTAGTAAATATCCAAAAGGTTATTTACAGGAAAAACTCACCCATAAGGAAGCCCTCAGTCTGCTGGGAAATGCTGAGGCAATCTCCACTGAGGAGCAACCTCCAAGAGATGATGCCTCAGTGTTGGTCAGCCCTTAAATGAGGTCTAGAGGAGGTGGAGTCAACCTCTATCCCTTCCAGGAGCACAGCTGAATTACCCTTACCGGTGCTCCCACAGCTGACCCAACACTCACCTCAACTCAGCTGATTAATCAGAGGTTCAGGCTGTGATTATCTATTTCCCATACACAATAATATTCCAAATGGATCTATAATAATTTCCAATATGGATGGGAATTTGCTAGTATGCCTCATTTCTCTAGCTTTTTCTCTCTCCATCTACTTCTTTGTTTTTAATTTTCTTAATGCTTTTAAATCTCTTTTAAAAATTTTTAGAAGAAAGTTGTAAGCAAAATACACAAGAAAATAGTTGTTGCATTCATATCAAAGCTATACAAAAGATATAACTGGAGTAGATAACTCCTCTGAAAAAGGCTGAGGAAATCCAGAATCCAAATCCTCAGTGATGACAACAAAAGCTATAGTTGATGACATTTACAAATTAATTAATAAATGTTACATATAACAAGAAGCTTGAATTCCTTTTTGATAGTCTGACAGCTGTGCAACTTTTCTCTTGCTCATTCATATTTTAAAAACCACAAAGGTTTTTAGGTCAGTTGTTTTCCCCATCTGCAGCAGGAGATGTTGAGATAGGACCCTAAATCTAATTTGCCAATTGCAGGCAGAATTTTAAAAATAAATAAATACATAAAATTGCATTTTGTTATGTGGTTTGGATGCTGTTTTTTGCTTTGCTTTGTTTTTTCCCCAAATACTTGAAATAACAACTTTTCAACTTAACATCCAAGACAGAGAAAAAAAAAAAAAACAAAAACACAAAAAAACAAAAATCAATCAAACAAACAAACAAAAAAACTAATAACCAAAAATGCATGGTTTAAGTTCCTGCATTATATTGCTTTTGAAAACAACCAACAAAGCATTCTATCAGTGACTATAAGCCAGAATTTTGTGCCAGTGCTCAAATCTCTCACTGGAAGTAAAAAAATCTAACTTTTAAACTTTTAAAAAGCGGTTATTCAACTGGTCCATACTCCATACTCCAAGAAACAGATTGCTTAATTCTTGTAGCCTTCTAAGACATTACTTTTCCTACAACTTTTTAGCTGTGTTATTCTGAATGTAAATATTGGGCAGACAGAAGCTAAAGGAAGGAAATAATTTTCCTAAGGAGTTGGACTACTTCCCAATTGTTTATTACATATGTATTCTCTTTCCAGAAATTGAGAATTGGAATTCCATCTTCTTGAAAGTTTTCATGTTCCTTGGATCTGTTAAGCATTTATATTCAAATTCACAGCAGTGTCACAATTCAAGTGATATTTTTAATGTCTGCAACAGTCAATTGTTAACTTATTTTCTTTCAGGCAAAATGCAGATAATCTCTTAAGAGGTTTGCTTGCAACATTTTGTTTGTGTTAATATATTTTCAGTGAATAAATTAAAAGAAGACCAAATATGACTGTTTTTTTTAAGGCCCTTCTGAATCTAGAAAGTTTACTCATTTTTTGAAAATTACTAGGAAATTTTCCTACAAGAACTAAACTTGAAAGAAACTCACTAGAGATTCTGGGCTGCTCCATTTTAGATTTATGCTAACCATGATCATCAAGGGTAGGGAAATAGCAGCTTTAGAGACATAGCACCTATTTTGAGCTCTTCACCAGAAACCCATTCTCAGCCACAAAGACTGTCATGTAAGCTACTACTCCCACATTACCTGGAGGCTATGAACCCCAAGCAGCGGTCCAGAAAGAACTGAGATGTAAGAAGCTGTCAGAGCATGTACTTTCCCACCCTGCATCGTAAAAGAGTCTTGTAAAATCTGTTTTTTCTCTTCTCCATCTGGTATAGTCACAGGTTGTTACAATCAATGAAAACTTCAGAGACACCTGACTTAGTTTTAAGTGCATTGCAAACAGAAGGAGAAAACAGATCCAGTCCTCACAGGCTCAGGCAAGCACATTTCTTTGTTGGGATGCAATAGTACTAGGAGGAAGGTTCAGATTATCTGTAATGTCTGAGCATATTCAAGAGATATATCTTATTTTTATGCAGTTTCAATATTTATTTCAGTGGTGTGTTTTGAGGTGAATTATAACTTTGTAAGATTCCGTAACACCTGATAGCACATTGCTTCACAGGAGGATGGTTTAAACACTTAGTCTGCACATCTGAAAATCATCATCTCCATGATGATATTTCTAATTCTTTTCATATTCTGTTGAAAAGGAAAGGAAAGGAGTAAAGACTCTTGAAGTTCAGTTCTATTCTTACTGGAATCAATTAATCAAACTGGAATCAATTAAATTTTGCAATTATGTTGAAATAAGCAGGACGGAATTTTAATGTAAAAATGTGGTAATGAACAAGAGGTACTGCTTACATAAACAGATTTTGGTTTCCAAATCATTTTGTTTCAAATTAATCCCTAGTAAATTATTCTTTCCAGTTTAAAAAGCCAGTTAACTGTGCATCAAACAGACTCAAATTGGTCTTTGGATCTATACATACTTAATTATCTATTCTTTTTTTTTTTTTTAAATCAATTTATTCACATTATGAAAAATGTTAGCATTTTCCCATGCATTTCTCATATAAGGCTACACTTTCTTTTATACAAATTGTTTTCTATTTGGAAATGTAATTATCTTCATAAAATAAAAAAAATAAAAAATAAAATAAACAGATTAATGTTTGATAGCCCAGCCTGATTAATTGTTACTGCTTAGAGAAAGGAGAAAGATTATTACAGAAGTTATGCAAATAATTAGATTTTTTTCCCAATGAAATACACTATTATTTCATGTAATGTATTTTCTAATGAAGACAATATTTAGCATCACTGCAATTTATTCCAGATTATTAACTTTACAACTTTGACCTTCTATTTCTGTGAACACTGAAATTGTACACTGAAAATCAAGTTATAATTTTGAGTTTACTGACCAGGAAGATTGCATTAAGAAAACTGAGTCTCTTAAAATTTTCTGGAATAGACTAAACACAAGTTTGTTTCTGAGCAACATTAATTCATCTACAAAGTGATAATCACAGATGAATGACTGTGTTTATTTATTTACTGCATTGCTTGCTCAACTCTTAGTTTGATTATTACAATAAACAAGAAATTATATACATGATTCTTTAAGAATCATACAAGTGCAAAATGATTATTCAGTGCTCTTCAGTGTGAAAATACACTGTGAAACAGACTAATTTCCTTATTTTTCTTCCTTTTATTTCATTTTCTTTCAATGCCTGTTAAATAAGAAAAAATCTGATTTTTTGAAAAATTTCACTATCTTAGATTTCAGACAATAATGACTATGTGCATTTGGTATACACAGATTCAAAATTATACATGTCAGTTATCACTTCTATTGCTCTACTCAGTTATTTTAGACTGGCAGATGCAAATGTCTTTATACCACATGGTAAAATTTTAGTTGAACTTACATTTAGTTCTAACCAGGTAGAATGACCTCTCTTCCTTTCCTTTCTACATTACTCCCTTCCACAGAATTTCTGACAAGGAATATCTCTTCCCTGGCATGTACTGTAATAATCATACTAAGAATTCAATCCTAATTGGAAACCTCGTGCACTCCCAGCCTTTAGATTTCTAGCCTTCACTATCCAAACTGCCATATTCCAGCTGCTACAGTTGCTGCCTCTGCCTAGTCCAAGTTGCTTAGCACAAAATAGAGCTGTCCTGGTAAATTTGCTCCCCAAGCCCCTGAGGTTTCACCTTCTGCCAATTGAAGGAGAGAGAGCCAATTGGGCAGTAGAGAGTGGCTGAAACATATTTTACTTCCCTCACATAGCAATCACATTCAAAATAAGGTTAAACAATTCCTAGCAGATAATTTTAATTAACTTCATTGCCAATTAGAGAACATCACATTGTTCCTTGTTTGCTATCACATACCAAAATGTGACATTCTGTTAAATGGGCATATTTACTCTTTTTTTAAAGGCTAACATAAGGAAGATTAAGCCATTGATCAGAAACAGGTTATCTGGTAACACGGACCAAGTTACAAGTACTTTCGATGTGTCTTTGATAATCACCTTGATAATCAAATGGCTCTGGTTTTGAAATTGCTCTGATGACATCATTTCACTTCTGTATTGTGACATGTGCTCCACAGATTCCCAGTGACATTATTTGCCAACATCTTGACATGATGTAACTACAATAGATTTGCATCACTAAGTGTTATGAAGGCTTGGAAGAGCATTTCAACTGATGTAACAGCATGTCTGTGGATACACAATGACATGCTCAGGAGATTATTAAGATCACAAAAAAACCCTTCAGGAGTGATTATGAAATCTGCAGCACTATAAAGTGAACAAGGGTTTTAACTTCCTTCTGAGGGTCATCATTCCAGATGTAGGAGACAAAAGGACTTAAGCCCTTAAGTCATTTTGGTGGCACAAGCTCTAATTGCCTGTAAATCGTTCTTTGCTATCTGGTTGGCACGTAAAGCTTGTCTATAAATATAAGTGTTTTAAAATCCATATTTCTGTCTAGCACTAAGTCAAACTGGTAAAATGGCACACTTTTCTATGTTCCTTTATATGCTTCAGATTCAGAGGAAAACACTTTAAAGTGATGTTTCTGATTTGGGGTTTTTATGTTTGTTTCTTGAAAAACCAGTCTGCTGCTAAGCAGAGAAGACTAGCTTATTGTCTTAGAAATAGCAGTCAGACAAACTCCAACACTTAAGTAAGCTTAAATTGAATTTATTCACTCAAAAAAAAAAAGTCATGTTCAGCTCATTTACACTGCCCTCAGAACTGAGTTTCTTGTATGCGGCTTGCCACTTTGTGGGTACAACCAGCAGAACTTAACCAATACTGGTTTATGAGAGCAGGCCAAATATTCTAGTAGAAAGTTGTTTCACATAGAAGAGAAATTTGATAGATTTTTGATAGATGCCAAGCTTCCCTCTCCCTTGGACTTGCAATTTATGGAAGATCACAGTAATAATTTACCATACTGTGACTAGAAGATCATCACGTATTAGAGCTTATCTCTCCTGTGATTTTAAAACACCTACACAAGTACTTTAGAGCTATTTCTGAGATTCCCTGAGCTGTTTTAGTCTGCATGAGTCATGAAGCCAGTGAAAGTTTTATCAAGTTTCACTGTTCTTATTTCTTATTCTAGACAGAGGGAGGAAGAAAAAAGAAAGAGCTCCACCCTGTTTTCTGAGGGGTACACAGAGGTGCAAAGTTGAATCATCTGTGCTATCATCCTTTATCCTGATATTTATTTCAGTGCAACATAGAGCTGGGAACATGGTCTCCTCTGCTTGCATGTATCATGGGATCAGTGCAGGGTTATGACATAAGTGTGATAGTTAGAGAAGGAGTATAAGACAGATTTTAGACATATTCATAGGCCACAGGAAAAATCTAGCAATATTTAAACACAAAAATCATTTTCAGTAGGAAATCAAGACACCTCAAAAGAAAAGAAGCCTTCTTCCAGGCACATTACACTTTACAGCACAGCTGAACCATCTTGGCTGGCAGGAGTGAATCACAAAAGATTAAGTCCTCTCATTTAATGCAGGAAAAAATCTACAGTGTAGACCTACATCCCATGAAGAATCTTGACATCACTAGATGCTACTTAGAATAACTGATTGCAGGCAATGCCAGACACACTTTGCTGGTCTCAAAGCAGGGAACAAAACCCTCATTATACCAGAAGTGTTTCCAATAACATCCCCAACCATCTCCACCTCCCCTTCAAATCTGCAGTGTTTTTATTGTTCTGCTCTTAAAAGTCTGCAGGATTGCTTTGTCTTCCCTCTGTGCCTAACAGCACTCAAGGCATAGGTAGATACCAACTATAAACCATCTCACAAAAATTCTGCTTTTTCACGCCTCTCCCATGTTCTCATTGCACAAAGAAAAGCAAAAAGATCTGATCAGAATTCAGTATCTTCCTTATAAATGGCTGCTGGTGTGAGTGTGTGGCAGGAATAGTCCTTTAAAATAGACACATCCACTATGACGAATTCCACTGTTTTGGCATCTAGGGCAGCACAAAACTAAAACAAAAAGCAAATCAGTGTATTTCAGTCATGTGAGCTACCAGAGCCATGAGTGCAACAGATTGTCTCTTTTCCAAAGGAGGAACTGAGACCACCTAGGAGCAATTTAGGAGGACACTGTGTCTGGACTTTAATAAGCATAGTACCCAGCAAAAACTTAGCCAGAGGATACTTTGTTTGTTGTTGGTTTTCCATTTGCTTTGTTGTTGTTTTTAAAAAACAATGAATACACAACAAAGCCTGAATAGATAAAAGCTAATTATAATGTTCAACAGTACTTATTTATTTATTTATTTCCCATAAGAATATAGCATAAATACACTGCAAATGAAAATACAAGCTAGCATCCTGTGATACAAAGACTAAGTAGAATTCCAGGTTCTTATACATCTTCTCTTTCGAATGCATGAAAAAAAGAAAAGGTAACATATTCCAATTTTAAAAATAACATACTTGGAATAATACTAAAAATAGGATTCAGTGATTTTTATAATATCCATCAAGATACTTTAGATGCCAGAACTATGTCTTATTGCAGTCACTGCCATTAATAAGATCTATTGCCTCAAATTTGGAAATCCCCTACTGAGGTAACCAGGAAGAGCATAAGACTGAATAAACCAGGGGCACTCAGAAACACTGGTTGCTTCCAGGAAATGCTAATAGTGAGCAGTTAACAAGCTGAACAACTGAAATTCCTTCATTAAAAAGTGTAGGCAGATTTTAAAATAGCAATTAAAATAATGCAAAAAGAATTTTCACATGGACTATTCACAAATAGGAAAGACGCCTTCATTAGTCAAATCAATTATTCTTTCAAATTACTCACATGGAACTTGCAGAGTGTTGCTTTCTGCCATCAGTCACTCAGAGTGCACCTGTGGGTACCCATCCTGCCTGAGATTTGTTGCTGCTCTGCTATGGAGATGATTGCTGCTTTTCTTCTTGCAATCATATCTGGTAAAAAGAAAAATAAAACAGTCTAAGAAAAATCTCATAATAAAAACCTTTCTTTTGAATTTCTTTTTCCCTAGTACAAATTAACATCGCTGCAACATACCTGCATTGTTTCAAGTAACAAACAAGCAAAAAATCTTCATTATGAATTCTCTGAGATTTGCATATTTGTACTTCTTTAAAGATCACGTCAAAATGCTTACATGACAAGCAAATATAAAATAAGAAGTAGTCAAGCATGTTAATGCATTAATTAATGCACTCATTGTGTTTCACTGAAGTAGGACGAGACATTTGGATAGTTCAAGTGGGTGCTTACATTCAAAGAAAAAAAACCTTCACTCTGCTAGTTTAAGTCAGAGGAGTCATAGCAAATATTAAGTCAAGAATTGTACTCATAAATTTGTCTTATTCTCTGTGTCAAAATTTCAGCAATGAAGGAATGGGAAACATGATTTAAGTTGCAGAGAACAAAACAAGAATACTAAAGTAGCTGACTATGAATTTGTCCCATCTTCATAATTCCTTTGTTGCCTGAGAAACTGAGTCATTTTTATGGCTTTTAAAGTATAACAACATCAAAAATCCTCACCAAAACAAACTCAGTTAGCTCAGCTTTACTACTAAAGTGCCTGTGTTTACATGAAGGAGTAAATCCAAGAATAAGCACACATTCTCTGCAATTAATCTTAGATTCTCTATTCCACTGTTCAGAACCAGCCTGTGTGCAGACACTATGCACTCCTATCGACTCCAACAATCCCTGGTGTTCCCTGTTAGCAGTTTAGGCACAGCCATGAGGTCTCATAATGCCTTGGTACTTTGTAATGAGGTACCAAATGCATCCCATCTAAAAATAAATTTTTGGAAGGAGTGTGTATGCTAAACTTCCATCTCCTAGGAGGTTACCCAAAAGCACTGGAGTTAAGACATGTAACAGCAACGTGCAATGTGACACAAGATTGAAATGTTGAAACAATTTTTTTAAAGCCTTCCCTTAGAATAAAGCTCCCTTCCTAGCTCAAGAAAATTGAGTAATATTTCATGTCTACAGTTATTAGTGATGATGAAAAGGAGTTCATCTGATGACAACCTGTCCCTTATACATCAAGCACTGATCTACTAGTATGAGAGGGAGAAGACAGTTAAGTATAATTCAAGTGAAAAGATTCAGGTCTCTGTACATCCTAAAATAGGAGTTGATTATACTGTGTATGCATATGTGTGCCCATAAATTACTGTACCATAATTAAAAGATGTCAAAATATGAGTCTTGCTTCCTGTCTGCCCCACAAAATTTTGGTATGTTTCGACGTACTGAAATAGCAGAATTAACAATCCCCCAGACAGGTAATAAATTCAGCCTCATGAGAGCTGGAATTCAATAACATTTGCTTCTGAGAACCAGACACGTTAGTAGAGCACAACACTTGTGAACCAGCACAGCAGCATTTTCAAATCAAAGGTTTCTATCTTTTAGCTGAAAGCTGAAAGTTTCTGTTTTCATGTATCACTTTTTGCTAAGAAGTCAGAACTGTCTATAAAGAGCACACAGAAAATAATCTTAATAAAGAAACTACTTTCAACAGAATATTTTGGGCCGCTTCCACAATGAATTCATGCTGGTTCACCTTTTACAAAGCAACAGCATGAAACCTGGGGATTCAGAGCTAATCCAGTAGAGCAGATTCAACCCCAGTGAATTTTAATCACAGAAGGTGCCCACAACACCCAACACAGCTAACCTCACATTATTCATTTAAATCAAGTCAAAAGCAAGAAAAGGAAAAATCCTCGCTCTTTTCCTCTTGGTGGAGCCTTTTTATATTTGAATTACACTGTTTTATCTCCAGTGACAAATCTGTTATACTTTGGCTGCACCGACATCTTAGAGTCATGCTATTTCTTTCATTCATTTCCCCTGTGCTTTTACCTCTGTACCTAATGCGCTGTCAGAATCTAAGAATCCATCCATAAGTCTTATGTGATGAGTAACTGCTGTATATGCAAGCACTTGGGAGAAATGAGCTTTCGTTTTTTTCACTGCAATCATTTACATAGTGAATATGATCCCTTATAAATTACTTGTCGTCTCTTTACATTTGATCAGCTGAAGGATCCTTCTATCAAAACTTGAGAAAAGAAAGAAAAACTATCAGCTATTTGACACCCCTTTATACTTAGAGTTTGAAGGTTTGTACAGCTTTATATTTCAACTGCTATACTTTCTGATGGCTTCTCCTCTTAGAAGAGGATTCCTTTGATAGCAAGACAAATTCTATCCTATTCCTCCAGGCGAAAAATCTCTATTTTTGTGACTTCCTTCAGAAAATTAGACTCTCTGTATACCACAGTATTAGGCAGAAAGGTGTTTCTAAGTGGTTATAACTTGACAGTAACGCCTTAGCTGTGTGAGAACTGACAAGTGCACTTCTGGAGGCTGCAAGAACCCACAAAGTCTTCCTCACTGACATAAAGCTTCCTACTCTAGACATTTCTCACATTAACGTTGGTCTTCAGCCAGGTTCTCCAAGAATTTAATATGGAGCTATATCTTGACAAGATTCATCCTAAATCACATCTTGGTCTACATTCCTTAATACAAAAAAATCCACTTTGCATTAAAGTGACAAAAGGGTATGATTTAAACTCTTAGCACAATGCAATTCAGAGCTGAAATAACTGAGTAGCATGTCTTTTTCTGCGTGAGTTTTACAAGGCATTTGAAATTGATGACTAATACTGAATACAAACTCTGTTCCATTTTTAAGAAATCATATTGCTAATGAATATTTTACACCATCTTTCAGATGAGAATGCCAAGGTTGGTGTGCAAGTATTTTTCTTACTGCCATTAGCAAGTCTAGCACATGTCTAGGGCTTTCTTAGACAAATCTGTCCTGAGGAATGATGGAACAGGTTTTGTTTTAGCATGACATATATTCAAGAGTCTCCAAAATACTAGTGAAAAAATAATGGGCTAAATTCTGCTTATTGTTTTCAGTGCCATTAACAAAACAGTGAACAGGATTTGGCCATTTCATTTGACCACTTTTCATTTTCATGCATCTGGGTGATCAAGATGAGCAGCTCATACCACATCATCAATTTAAAAAGAAGCAACTAAATTAAAAATGTGTTCTCGCTGAAGAAACATTCTACAACTACAATCCACAACTTTTCTTTATAAAAAACAAAACAAAACAAAACAAAAAAACACTAGCCAAACTACAGTGCCAACAGGTTAAAAATTACTTATGTAACTATATGAGTATCCCAAGAACACAAAGCTCAGATTAACAGCACCACCAATGGCCACCATTAAGATTTTAAGCATAATAGCCTTATTTAAATACATGTATTTCAAAAGTGCACTTTCAGGTTGAAAACTGCCATGTACATAAAAGTCCTACACCATCTTCACAAAAAGGACTCCTATAGTCTTGGCTGAAGTAATGCAGAATCAGAAAAGCAAACCCTTTCCATGGAATTGCAGAAGATAAACTGCCTTCTTGAAAAACAAAATCCCCACAAATCTGTGGCCACTAAGCATTTATGTTACCTCTTTAAATCATTGTTACTAGGAGATTAAACCCTTTGAGTTTGGGCATCAAGGCTTCTTTTCAACTACACACAGCACAGTACTCACTTTTACAGGGGTGCTAGAACACAACTCTTCCACAGAGAAAATACATATATTCCTTTAAAATGTGCTAGAAATAAATCATAGGATCATATATCTATATAACATTGTACATCACAGAAAGATATTCTTCATGAGAACACTAATTTTTGTGTGGTTTTTTTTTTTTTTCTCAGCTCTGTCCAACTGATGTAAAGTGTCTTGACAGGAAGACTAATACAGTAAGCTTTATAGCAGGTCTCCCCTATATTTTTGTCTATTCCAGACAGAGTGCTACTGATGTTTCCCTGTTAGCTCTGTTGTATCAGTTAGGAACCAAACACAGCAAAAGCTACACTTTTTCTGCTTTAAATTTTAAGACTGATAATTTTACAGCTGTTCTTGAGAGCAACATAACAAATCTTGTAACAGAAACTGTATTGCTTAGTATTGCTACAGCATTCGTGGTACCAATTTCATTGTCCTCCTTATCATCTCAATTATTTGCTATTAAAATTCATGCCCTCTCCTACATCAGGTTACATATGAGCTGAACTGTGGGTAAGTTGCTATGATGTTCATGGACTTCTGAAGAGCAACGGCATATATTTGAGCACACGCACACACACACACACACACACACACAAAAAAAAAAAAAAAAAAAAAAAAAGGAATGTAAATGAAAGTATGCATCAGTAGCACAGAAGAAGACCAGCTCACACACTGAATAAATTTGTGATGAATATCAGGCAGACTCTTGTACAGGCAGTCATGCATCCACCACATTCTGCTTGCTGCTTCGCACAAACCCCATCAGCCTCATCTAAGAGGCACATCTTAGATGATAACATTGCTTTAGATAACTGGTTCACCTAACATACTTTTTTTAAAAACATTTTTTTCCTTGCTTTAACACTGTGAGCAAAGCTGCAAATTTCTGACAGAAAAGGGTAAACCAGGCACATCAGGGAGATTATTTAAAACTGTATTTTTCCCACTGTTATCTTCAGAGTATTAATAGGCCCTAACATTCCAACCCAGGATGCCCCTCAATTCTCTCCCACAGCTATATTCCAAAAGTCCTTGCTGCTGCAAGGGACCCCAGTGCTTTTCCCCGCACACCACCTGTGCCAAGATCTGTCCATTCACAGTCCTGGCTGCATTTTTCACTGTGATGGGACCTGACAGATCACCTTATTTTCAGTATAGAAATTTGAGGTTATGTGAGCAACAAGGTATTTTTGTTGAAATTAAGGTTTTTTTTCTGCATATATTATGATTTTCACATGCTGGAGAATCCCACTTATGGATTTTTTTCTTAAAATCTTAGACCATTTCCTCTGACAGTAACACTTTATGATAAGTGCTTTTTGTTTGGTTTGTTGGTTTGTTTTTTGTCTGTGTGTTGGTTTGTTTTTTTTAATTCACTGACTCACATTCCATTCCCACTCCTTGGCATAAAACTTCAATACATATCTGCAAGTATTACTTCTTGGGAGAGTGGAATGAGGTGAATCCGTCAGCTACATGTAATACTTTAAAAAGCAGGATAAAAGATGAGTCATAAAAATATCAAGAGGATCCCAGTGGAAAGAGATAGCAATCCTCAGATTGTAGTTTGAGAGTTGCCACTTAGGAGTACATCCAGCTTCATCCTTTGAAATATAACTGTATGGAAAATATTCCAGGCTCCTCTAAGACTACAGAAGTAACAAGAGGTCTACATGATCTATTTACACTTTGGTCTGATTTACAGAAATATCTCTTGGCAGGAGGCAAGTTGATAATAAAAAGTGAAGCTTTCCCATTCCTCTTCTAAGCACATCTTTAGATGTTGTCTCTCTGTTCTCCACCCATTAAATGATGGATCTAAAGACTAAAAAGAAACTGAAGAAGTGGCAAGATCTAACGCCTGTTGGACTAACTGTAAATTATGAAATCAAGTCTCAGAACTGGAAGACCTTAAGTCAGAATACTGGTAAGTCAAGAAAGTGATGAAAGCAGTGCTCACCATTATAAAAGATGCTGATTTTATCTGTGACATTTCTAGCCCTCAGAAGTCTACAATATTTTTCATACAAGATCAAAGAAAATGCATTAATATTTGCATGTGGTTTTGGAGTATATTTTCCCCCCTTCCATTTGCATCTCTCTCACTCTCAAACTTCAAACAGTGGATAATACTGAAATCTCTAGTTTAAAAGCAACAAAAAACCCTCCACTTCAGATAACTAAAATGCATATTGAAATTAATGTGAAGCATTTGATTCCTTCCCATGAAAAATAAAAATCCGACATTTTCTGGAAAAGGCCCATCTTTAATCTCCAGGTGAAACATGAGAGCAGAGAAGTGTGGTTACCTAATGAAAGCTTTTTTTTTTATTCTGACATTTTTCTGCCTGAAATTTTTGCAGTGTTTATTTGTATAACTATAAGTTCACTTATGTTGTTTGAACTTTTTAAGCAAGCACTTTGCTTTTACTGTAATACAATTTTATGATAATTAAGAAGAACTTGACATATTTTAATAAGTTCTGCATGATTGGCATTAAAACATTCAGTGAAAGGAATTAATGAGAATATTGAATTAGATATGTCAAATGCATCTAATTTTTATAACCTCTACATAACACACACAAAGCACAGGAGCTATTTTGTCAGCATAAATGATACTTTATAATGAGACAACTGTATGATTTTGAACATCCAAAATGAGTTTTCATGGGGGTTTCTGTGTTGTTTCATTTTAATATTGTAAGGCTTCCTTACTGAGAAAAGAATACACCTAAAGTAAGAAGTTAATAATGTGGGGTAGTCTTCCGGAAGAGTGAAGGTCAATATTTATTAGTTCAAAACCAATAGGCAAAGAGCTACATTAAGGCATTTCCCATTTTTTTGCATTTTGGTGAGCATTGCACAGCCATAGTTGTAGTCTATTGAGCCTAAGAAGGTGACTGATCATAAAATAGCCATCCTCAGGCTAAACGTATTGACAGAACTTGTGTAAGAATAAGAACAAAAATATACATATGTTTTACCAAACTCTGGCAAAAGATCAGAGCAAGTTTGAAGGTAAGAGTTTTTCTTTTAACATTGTGTATAGTTTTAAAATATCTCTGTCTTTTCCAAAGTATGGATAATAATTCATGACATTAAGCATATAAGTTAAATCTGAAATCCTATTACATAGCTAGGAAAAATTAGCAGTGGGATGACATAAGACACAGTCTTCAGCTCCTAATAATATAGGAGGAGTTTGTGTTCAACCATTCAGGAACTTCAATTTATATATAATTCTACTAAATGTCACCCTTCTCATGAATTTCTTAAGGATTGCTTCCAGGAGACTGGTAAGGAAGAAGGGTCATTGGATCCTTTTTTTTTTTTTTTTTAATGTTACAGTAGGGACATTCATAGAAAAAAAACAGAAAACAAAACAAAAACAAAAAAAAAAAAACAAACCAAAAACAAAAAAAAAACAGTAGGCATAATCAGATATGAAATACAGTGGAGACTAACAAAATGTTTAACATTCTTTTTGTTAAGCATGGAGGGAAGCAAAAATTTCCTTTCCACAGAAATGTATAAACACTGGCAAAATATCAGAATATTTCCTGTTATTTAATAATCTACAGCTCTTCCCAAAATCTACATTTAAGAATAATCATAAGTACATCATTTGGTAGAACAGAATGTCCTGTTCTAAGTGACTTGGGCAAGACAGCTGCTCTTCAGAGAGCAGAAATGATTTTATATTTTAAAATCTATTTACAGAAAGTAAAAGTGCACTTGGGCAAAACTAGGATCAAACACAATCATTTAAATATATTATTTACCTAATAGGCAGCATGAAACAGAAGTCCTGATCAAACCATTTAAACACTGAGGTCCTTTAAGGATGCCCCTTCCACAGGTAGCTAGCAGAGAGAGGCCAAGCAGGCATCCTGGCAGATGCTTTCACCATTGAAGGATTTTAAATCCGAGTAGGGGGTTTCCAAGCCCCAGGCTGAAGAACACTGTACTTGAAGGTGTTAATGGCTGCCAGCAAGTGTGCCTCTGATCCGTGGGAAATCAGGCTTTGTGCATGCCAGCAGCCCTTTGTTCAAAGTAATTAAGATCTTTAATAGAGGAAAACAGCTGAAACAACAGAAAACCATGTGGGAAGACCCAGGGGATTGATTGAAAATGTAGAGTCCTGTATTGACAGAAGGTGGATGTGTTGGTACATGTAGGCAGAAAATCACCAGGAAGCCAGAAAAGCAGCTGTAGGCCTGGCCTTGAGAACAGAAATAGACTTCCTTGGGTGCAGGATTGAATGGAAATTACAAGTTGGAAGAAAACTACCGCTTATTATTCATTCCTGTTGCATTTAGGAAAAGAAGATACATTCACTGTGAATGACTAAGAAATACTTCCAAGAAATACCTGACAAATGTAAGTCACTTCTGCTCCCTCACAAGCAAGCTAGTTAAGCCAGCTAATAGAAGCAAGGAGCTGAAAACAACAGTTTGGTGTTCAGGCTACAATGAAAGGATTTATTCCCTTAAGAGATCAAAGAATAATTCAACTTCCAGTTGTGAGCAGCTGTTGTAATTGTTTCAATACCCCAAAATGCTCCACGCTCAATAACTGCTCCCTATAGCAACTTCTTCCTGGCAAACTTCCCTGTGGAACAGCCAGTCTGCTTTCAGAGCTCCAGAGACCAAGTAAGGAGCTCCTTAGACCTCGTCCTCTTCCCACAGCAGGCCTGGCATGGTAGCGTCACCTCAGGGCCAGCACCTTCACCAACCAGTGGCCATGCCATCTGTGAGCGAGTGTGAACAATATCTAGGGCAGCTCTAGGACAGTACTGTAAAAATGAAGGTTTCTTTTATGTATGAACAACCTAACAGAAAAAGAAGAGCTGAGTAGCTAGATTTGTAACTTTCTGAGGAATCTCAGCATTCACCAGAGCCTTTACAGTAATCTACTGAATGTGAAAGGCATAGTAGGCACAGCTAATGCTGCATCTTCCTAAGCCCCCAACAAATGCTTTTGAAGCATTTCATTATATTTATTTTATAAATGCAAGCATGGGTCCATCACCTCAGAACATAAAGAAACAATGGCAATTTGGGCTTTTCAATCCATGTCACCGTTAAAAACCAACACATCCTGAAGAGGAGTATTACTACATTTTTTTTCCAAGTCATTTGCCACACATACATCTAATGCATTATGTTTCTTTGCAGTGCTGTGACATAAAATATTAACAGCAGCAACTAACAACTAAACACATACATTTTTATTGTAGTTGCTCATGTTTTATATGACAGTACTATCTAATCTAATGCCATTTGATGAACTTCATGTCCCAAACCTTTATTTCTCCCTAGCTGGAATCACTATGAAGAAGGAGGAAAGAAGAAACACCAGTAAGCCTTATAGTGGCACTACTGTTGACAGCACAAGAACATGTTTATTTTTGTTATTCCTTCTGGTGCTCATTATAAGTACCATAGTTTTAGATGAGTTATGGCTAAAGTGTCTAGCTATCAATAAAACATGGGTTTACTGAGTCTGTAGCAACATGAGCCATAAGAGCCTAAGAGCAGTAATCTGTTTACTGATAGCACATTATGTGACATGATTTTTATTCAACCCTGACCATTAGAAATTTAAATGAACTTTGATCACTTTTGGAGATTTTAGGCCATGGTTTCTGTTTGTAACTATCAATTATATAAAGTATAGTTTTAAAGGGCTCTTTGAGATTTTTTTATTTTTATTTTTTACTATGTAGTAATTTAAGCAGCAAATGAAGATGGTGACAAGTCTTAAGCTTCACATGAAATAAAAAGACTGTATAAAATAGTCACATTGCCATCTACTGACAACTCTTTATAAAAAGACTTGTTCTTTTCATTAAGTGCCTGACTATATACTAAATGTTCTTTCTTCTGACATACAGTAGTATGAAAAATTAGGGACCTACAGTATATGTTGTTCAATACATTCCACTGCAATAATCCCACCTCTCTTCAAATCCATTTCAAGCCATTCAGCCTTTCAGTTATATGCTGCAATTAGATACGTTTATTAATGGCATTACTGAACAATATTTCATAGGAGGTAAAACAGTCTTTATGAAAGGAACTACAAAAGGGTATGTTAATAAATCTGAGCTACAGGCACAGTACACAGGGACTCACTAATAGGATTTTGATAATAACAGCATTTATGTCACTGCACATTTTACAAGGGCTGCTCCCAAAGTAACGCCTCTTGTTTTCTTATGTTGGTCCAGAAGCAGATGCTCATGGTATGGAAGTAGATGCTGGATCTTCTTGCCAATAACTATTACATTTTATTGCCATGAGGCAGGGGGCAGCACAGTGGCAGTCTGACAAAACGGCACCTGACATAGAAGTGTGTATAAAGCAAAGGTGTGTCCATTAAATTTCTCCATGCAGAAAAATGTTATCCATTAATATTCATCAGCTCTTGCTCAATACTGATGGAGAACAAACAGTGGATGTGAGCACAGTGAATGGTGCATTTTAGCAGTAGTTACTACAATATGAAAGATAAGCCATGTTGCAGATGGCCATGCAGCTTTTTTACGGGGCAGGCAGGCTCTTGTTCATCACTGGCAAAAATGCATAGCTAATGGTGGTGACTATATTGAAAAATAGTGTTTTTTAGCTGAAAATTTGCTTTCTTAAATAGTGTTCTTGTTCTCTTTGTATCTGTTGTAGTTTCCATGGAAATAAATAGGAGTTATTTTCAGAGTAACCTAAGTATAATACCAATCACTGGCAATCACAATATTGTTATTATGTGAAAAATTGGAGTTCATGTTAATGACACATCATATAGACTAAAACAAGTGTCACCAATTCACTCATATATTCACAAAAACTTTTATCTCGTCTTGGCATCAAAATACATTTTGGCCTCAGCCTTAACGCCTTCATTATTAAAAGAACTACATGTAGTTGCACTTTGAAGCGGAATCTAGCATTCATATTTGTTCTACCTTACAGCAACATGTGTCTGTGGATTCTCAAGATGTCCTGTAAACTGATGAAAAATACACTCATGAAAGCAAATACATCAAGTTCAGGGTCTCCTCACTGTTACTCAATGAGCATTTGAAGGCCATCATCACCTCCCCGTTTCCTAATTCCCTACAAACAGTTTCTGCATGTTCTCTGGTCCATAACATAACTTTATTTCTCTTCACCGTGTTTCATAGTTTCATAGTTTCGTGCGGGTTGGAAGGGACCTTAGAGATCATCGAGTCCAGCCCCCGGGATTCGAGCCTCTGTGTAGCAGAGTGGCACTTCTACCACTTGCGCCACAGGGGGGATTCGAACTCCGGGCCCCAGTGTTGCAAGGCGGCGTTTTTAACCACTGCGCCACCGGGGCACACAACATTTCCTTATTGTAATACTCAAATTTGAAAGAAGGATAAAAGAGACAGTAATCTACCAGGTTCTGCAAGTTTACCATGTTTATCTGAAAACTCTACATCCTGTTTAGCACTTGATTGCTATCATTTTTTGCACTCATTTGAATACAGTCTATTATTTTACCACTTTTGAGAAAAGATCTCAGCATACAGAGCAGCCCAGAGAAGACAACAGACATCCTGTTGGACATGGCATTGTGACACCCTGTTGAAAAACTTTGCACCAGTGATCTTCAAGTGCCTTCTGAGGACTTTCTCCTTAGCCAAATTAATGTAGCAGAGAAGCCTACCTCAATCTAGCACAGCAGTTCATGATCAGAGAGCAAATCTAACTGCTGTTCACTAGCCCATATGCACACTCCTGGAACTATTAATTGTCAGTCAACAGAAGTATTTTTGAAGAAGGTGAAGTCCTTTGTTCAACTTCATACTATCTGAATATATATATCCAAAGAAACTTTCCAGGCGTAAGAAAAGTAACAAGCACACAGAAGTGTACTACAAGCCAAAGTGAGAACTTGCAGAAATATAGATACTTATATTAACACTTTATATGGACCACCTCTGAAAACTGTATACTTATGCCATATTTCACCATGTCTGAACTATCATCACATACCTCAGTATCTTGGATTCCATTCTGGATATTGCTTCATCGCACTAATAGCATATGTTTGTCACATATATCCTAGTACACCCAAGCATTTTATTTTGCCTCATTTTCTGAAATTACATGACAGCTTATAACTTTTTGGAGATACTGAGCCATATCTAATTATTGCTTACTCAACTATGTATTTATAATGACAAGAATAACTAGATGTCCAGAAGAATAATTTAATATGCACATCACATGAAGAAGAAGACAGGCTACTACAAATTAATGTGCTTAGCTAAAATTTGTATTTTTTATTATTATTTTTTGTTTAAAAAGCCAACTGTCAGATTTCTCAATCAACAACTTTCCATTTTGTCTACTTATACAGAGGTTACTGGCAGTTATATCACCATGAAATAAAATTCTTGCAATTCAATGATTGCAGAACAAGCTATGGAAGTCAAACTTGCCCCTCCTTGTAAACACCAGTTTTTCTAACAAAATACTGTACAGAGTGACTAGAAATATATTACACAAAGTTTATAAAATTGCCCATTGTAATCATTAAAAGGCATCTTTGATGAAGACTGAATAGAAATTAGTTTTTAGAAAGCATAACAATGTCTCTGTATTAGCCTAGCAAAATCAAAGCTGGCATTTCTTTTTTTTTTTCTTTTTTTTTTCCTAGAGTAAGGTACCCATTACCCAGGAGCCCAAGGTCAACATATGATAATAGGAAGACTAGAATCACTTATTTCATTGGAACTGTGGCTGAAAAACACAAGAACATAATGTATGAGAACAGTATGTGCATAATATCTCTTCTCTTGAGGAGCTCAAATTTGAACTTCATTACAGGTGATGGAGTTTTTCTATTTTGGTTTGGGTTATTTTTGTCTTTTTGTCAGTTTTTGTTGTTTTGTTGTAGTATGCAGTGATAGCTCGTACAGTGGTGGGGAAAAGTGGTGGAAGCCAAGAAGAATTACCATAAATTTAGCTGCTCATCATGCTCAAGGCTCTGCTCTCCAGACGATAAGCTGAAATGGCCAAGAAGCATGCAAAGAATGGAAACAATCAATTAACACAGTTCTGAACTGAAATTACTTTGTTTGTATAACGGAGAGCACACAACAGTGATAAATTATTGCTTTAACACTGTAACAGCATCTGTTGCACACAGCCTGAAGGGCTAAGATCTGGCCTTTGATCTGCATCAGTCACAGTGAAAATTACAAGGTAATTGGGATACCTGTAGGACTGTATACACTTATAGAGAAGCTATGAAAAAAAAAAGGAAAAAATAGCAAAAACAAAACAACAACAAAAAACCTACTTCTAATAATCTCTGCCCTCCTGGTCATTTGTTTTGTGCATGTGTGTTTTGTTGGTGTGTTGCTTTGGCTTTTTTAAGCTTAACAAGGGAATTAGCATGAAAAAACATACAGTTCAGAAGGCTAGCTGGATTTGTTTTTCCATTGTTTCTATTTGCAGTAAGCAAATACATACAAATTTGCTTATACACAAAGCATGATTGAATTAGGGAATGAAACAGTTAATGATGGTGGATAGCTGCCTCTTTAACTCACTTGTGACAACTTTTTTCAGTTTTTTAGTTTTTAAACAACCTCCATATACTTCAGGGGAAAAGGAAAAAAAACACAGCAAATTCCATGGTGTCAGAATTGTGGCTTCTGCAGTGCAGAAGGTCATGTCATTCAGTAAAGTGTCCTGTGAGAGCCTCTGAATTAAGAGTTTGGTCTTCTAGCTCATTAAAAACTAATTTGAAAGTCTCAAGGTTTCAAAGCCACCAACAGCAGAAAATAGAAGCTTAAAGAGCATATAGGAATGTAACAACCCCAAGGGGCTTGTGTTCATGCTTTTGAAGACATCACTTAATCATCTCCTGTGCTTAAATTTATAAATATGAAAAAAGCATTGCAAAGCTAAGCCATAAAGAACATTTCTCTAAAGATGTTGTGAAACTTTTTAAACCAAGTTTAATGGGGTCCCCTTCTCGCCTGGACCTGCATATTCAGAAGAAACAATCTCAAAGAGAGACAACTTTTAAGACATTCACGGATGAAAATGTAACTCAGCTTTCAGACTCACACATTCTGCAACATGAAACGCCTTTGGCAGTAAACTGAAGGCACGAGTGACAGAATGTAGGAGTGCAGCTGTCATCCTCAGTGTCTTATAACACCAGTGGCCAGTGCAAAATATTTCTGAAGGCTGCAACGGGTGACATGACACTTCATGAGGAGACAGGAAAATCAAAGGACATTGACTGTTTTATATAGTTTCTAAGAAAATCAGATAATATTTTGTCTGTAAGAACAGGATGCCTGCCTTTTTTTTTTTTTTTTTTTTTTTTTTTTAAGGATTCATTAACACAAACGAATGTTTCTTATTAAATGATGCTTTTTGAAGATATAGGAAAAAATAAAGCTGTGTAGAAAAGAAGGATGCTGGATTGTCAAAAGTACACAGAAAAAAAAACGTGTTCTGATATCCTTGTTACAACGAAAACATTTCATGTTGAGTGACTACAGAAATATATTTCTAGTTTTAGAAAAGTTTTTAAACAAACTTTCTAGTTCAGAAAAATTTATATAAATTGAATATAAATATATGTGTGTCTATTTGTCTATTCACATATTTGTAATTATTAAAGACTAATTAGTGGAAAATTGTCTTATTCTTCTCTAATTATCTTGATCCAGCAAAAGTCTAATTTTAAGTTTGTGCTCAAGCGCTTAGAAAGTAGTCCCATGCTGAAATTCTGTGATTCTGTGAAATGATAAATTAAATTATTGCAGATGTATTCAGAAACTCAACTTTAAACATTTCAAGTTACATAAAGATACTCCTAAAGCCTGTAAAGAGGCTAAATGGCTAAAATTTACAATAACACTTTTTAGTAACCTTCTTATGCATGTCGCACGCTGGGCATGACTTTCCATATTCAGAGAGTATTAAAGATTCTGCAACAAAGACATATATATTGCCCTTTGTTTCAAGTGCATCTCCCATACTAACAAACTCTGCTAGAAACTGCAGCCATCTGTAACAGTTTATACTGTTAACTACAGGACGTTGCAAGCGTGACCTAGACCTGAAAAAAGCAACTGTAGTTAGTGAAGATCAGGTCCCACAGCAATCATCACACTGTACTGGCTATTTTATGAATGAAAATATGGCAAAATCTTCTCAGCTCTCATTTCACTGCACATACGTGTCAAAATAGAGAATCATCAGTGTTGGACTTGATGGTCTTAGAGGTCTTTTCAAACTGCTGACTCATCACTACTGTGCCCACTAACCCTTGTTCCACATTCACTTGTTTCTTGAACACCTCCAGGGACACTGATTCCACCACTTCCCTGGGCAGCCTGTTCCAGGACCTGACCACTCTTTCTGAGAACAAGGGTTTCCTAATATCCAACCTGAACCTCCCCTGGAGCAACTTGAGTCCATTCCTTCTCATCCTATCACTACTTACATGAGAGAAGAAGCCAGCCCCCATCTCACCACAACCTCCTTTCAGGTTGTTGTAAAAAACGATAACTCCCCTGAGCTTCCTCTTCTCCAGTCTAAATAGTTCCAGCTCCCTCAGCTGCTCCCCATAAGATTTCTGCTCCTTCATATCTTCATTGTCCTTCCCTGTACATGCTCCAGGGCCTTGATGTCTTTCTTGTAATGAGAAGCCCAAAACTGACCATAGTACTTGAGGTGTGTCCTCACCAGTACCAAGTTCAGAGGTAAGATATAATTTTATAAATATTTTATGTAAAGATTAAAGGAAAAGGTGAAATTGCATGACTGAAGGTGTTAGAATACTTTATTGTTTGTTCTAAGCTTCTAAGCTTATGCTTAGTGGCTCAGGACTTGTTCTTCAATGGGGCTTAACTTAAACACACCTAATTTGAGAGCAAATAAGATAATAGTAACAAACAGGTTAGAAAGGGAGTGAGATATGGAACAGAATTCACCATCACTGGTCTACTGCATCAGCACCACTTACAGTACCTTAGCACTAAAAGTTATAAGTTCTAAACATATAAAATTAATCATGTTATACTCGCTTTTTTCCTAGGCTGTTAGTTAGGTTTCCTAGGCTGTTAATTAGTCTTAATTTATTAAAAATGATCTCAACATGACATTATGAATGTCTTTCAACAGCGTATAAAGTATCACAAGATATTTGAATCAGGTTCCTTTACAAAGCTCTTACTTCCAAAAACTAGCAAATCTATTTATTAGACATTGTGTATTAATGAAATTATTTGCATCACTGCACTTCCTCAGCTAAATATCATACCCAGCACAAATCTAACACGTAGGCCATCTGCCAGCACAGAAATCATGCATCTTACAGCCTGAGGTCTTAGAATCAGTGATCACCCTTATGACACAACTTTAATGAAATAATGCTGCACTTATGAGTGGAACTTATATATATATATATGTCTAATCATTCTGCAAGATATTGCATCCCAGGTCTGGAGGCAGAGAATCTTAAAAGGCAATCAGCATAATATGCTTACTTGACATCTAGTCCTGGCACCTGAAAGAGCACGTATTGATCACATCCAATTTTGCCCATAGGAATGAAAAAAAAAAAAAAAAAAAAAAGATTGTGTAGATAAGTTCAGTGAAAAGATAAAAAATGATCACCCAATAAAGATGTACCTTGAAAATAAAGTGTTTTCTCCTTATTTATTTATAGAAAAAACACAGAGCTTTAATTTATACTGCATTCCAAGTCATGCCAAGAAACGTGACACAAAAAATATGAACATGAAACATGCTTACCCTCTGCCTCTCATGCTTCCAAATATCTGTTTTGCATGCCATACCACTTCACCTTCTTTTAAAACACTACTTCTAAATGTTAAGAAACTTCCTTCCTTCACACCTATGAAAAACATACTGTAGAAACAACAAATCATGTTTGGAAGGCAGGCTTTAGAAGTACTTACAATTCACAAAATGCAATTACATTGATACAAATAAAAAAGTTTAAGTGTTTGTGTGGAAAGTGAACCCAGATGATAACAGCAATCTGTTTAAATATACTAGTAATATTATGCTTAATTGTAATTCATAATAGAAATGTATTCAATAAATATTTCTTCTTTGTAACTCCAAGAAGAATGATCTGTCACAGGAAGTGAGGAAATACTTTTCTCTCCTATATTAACTCAGGAAGTTGTTAGCAGCAGCTTCTGAAGTCTGACCTTTTAGAAACTGGCAGGCCAGATAACAGAAGAGCTTTAGAAGAACCAGCCAAGCATTTTTCTAGACTGTCAGTGACTTTTGTCACATTGGCAAAGCTTCAGAAAACTGGAGAGGATGTAGAGTTACAGCAGTCTGATGATGGGACTTTCTAAAATCCCACAGTAATTGTCATAAAGTAAAATAGTGAAAAGAGCAAGCAATTCATCTCTCTAACTTAATCCCATGTAAATACATTCTCCTACGGACTCAAATATAGAATCACAATATTCTGAATTTTGTATCTGTCAGAAGCAGATGTTTGAATGAGAATTCTGGTACATAAATACATTTTTTTAGAAGAATGTATCAAATACTTCTTTGAAGAAGGAGAGATGAAGTGAACTGAGTAGATTACAAGATATTCCTTCCCTATTTCCAAGTTGTCTTACAATTCTGTGTATTAGATACTCCAACCACACAAACATGCTCTTTCACATATCAGTAGTCAGACAAATGTTCTTCATACAGAACATCTGGATTTCTAACTAGCTGTCTTCATTTTGGATGAAAACAAACTTAGCTGTCTCATAGCTGCCATAAAATAAAGGACAGTAATTAGTAATTAACTGCCAGCTTCTACTACATTAACCGAACTTATACCACGATACCCAGCTAAGGAGGATAGTGGTAAAATTAATGTGCATTGTTTTCAGTGTATTTAATATTAGGCCTAACTGATAGGGAAAAAAAAAAAGAAAAAAGAAAAAAGTAGCTTTCTGTGCAGTGACAGCACTTATAAAAGCTTATTCATTTGAATTAAATGGATATATTAAAAGCGATCTATAACTGGCAAAAGACCCCAAGGGTATTTGCATACAACAGGCAATACGACGTGTCTCATGGTCTCAGCTGATTCTTTTCAAAAGAAACCAAGCTAGGAGAGAAGCTGAAGCTTAGTGGCTCAGGACTTGTATTCCAACTGTGCTTAACTTAAACACACCTAATTTGGGAGCAAGAATTAACCACAGTAGTCTTTAACAGCCCCAAGCAAAACTGCTAGCTATATGTTTTGTTTTTTAACTTGGTCTCCTTTCCATCTATCCAGAGGAAATTCTGCTCTTACAAGGCTTGTTCTGTACCAATTCTTGTACAGGTGACAGCTCTAAATCCTAAGCATAGTAAATGTGAGATTTAAGAGTATCACATTTCAATTAGAAATCTACTTAAAACCAGTGCTTAATTACTGCTCTTTTTCCACCCTTGCCTCTAGTACCATATCCATATCCTTGAAACAGAGTATTTGTCAAGCTCCACTCTCTCCCTTCGTAATAGAGTTCTACATAATAATATAAGGATTTGGTTCATACTCCATTATATTGGGAACTCAACCATTAATACATGAAACTATCCAGTGAGTAGGATACATCAGAGATTAGAGTAGGTTCAGAAATGAGTGGTAAAAATTGAATTCAACTGATGAATCCATGTGGACACAAGAATACACTGAATTGAGCAATGCTCTATGAAAGTTTGAATATTTGAAAGTGAGAATGTTATTTCCTACACTCATCAGGGACAAATGTCTAGACAGACCGTGCTGGTGAGACACTTGCCTTTTTGTCTTATTCTTCTTTGAACTCTTTTAAAAATAATTCTTTTTTAAAAAAATAGAAAGGAAAAAAAAACAAAAAAGAACAAATTCTTTCTTTATAACCTATTAACTTTCTGAAGTATTTAATATTCAAAATATTTTCAAAACTAGAGCCAATTTAATAAAATCTATATATGAGAAGATCATTAAAGCTTAATGAACTACCTGCTATTTGGCATGGTCTATCCAGGGCTGCCACACTTTTCCTATCAGTGGTGCCACTAGCAGAGCATTGATGCAACAGCTACTTGCTCCTGTGGGTAATTGTTAAAATGAGTTAAAAGTAGCTCAGTCCAAGAAAAGTCCAAGCATGTCCTGACTTTTGACATTTGTCAGCTCAGTACAAGTTATGTGGCCTCTTACTAGCAATTGCAGAAGTCCCAGGTGTAATACATGGAAAGCAAATATGAAACTCAACATGGAAAAGGTGTAAGGACAATGCAATCACATAATCTGACAAAACATCAGTGGTTTATAGACATTCTGCTAATTATTTAAAAATATATTTAGAAATAAATTAGATCACTTACCACTCTGAAACCTTTCTAGATAGGGCTTGAAGCAGCAGAAAGTATTACTGTATGGAGTTCAAATAAGGATTTTACAGCACTTTATACACAAAAAAAGAAAAAAAAGAAAAAGAAAAAAAAAAAAAAAAAGAATGTATGGGAGAAAAGATCAAAGGAGAGTTCAAGCATGGAATCCTATAAAGAGTGAATAAAAGACAGAAGTATGCAATTTTGAAATAAATTCTACATTACAAAGATTCTCTTTCCACTAAGCGTTCGGTATTTTAGCCTCATGTATTTTAGCTTTTCACAAATAGTGTTTCCCCAAGTCTCCCCTCAAAAAGGGGGTTTGTTTTACTCTCTTGGAAAGCACAGTGGAAAGAATAATACCTACAAACATCTTTCAAGTTCACCCATAGTCCCTGTGACTCTACAGCTCAGGGTGTTTCTCTCCTGATGAGTTTCTTGTGGCTGTTATATTACAAAAGCTTTACAGCCTTCTAACACCAAGTGCTTTAAAACTGGCACCTTTTTGAGAGCATCTTCAGTTGTCTACAAAACCTTTTGAACTCTCTTGAAATAAAGAGGATGGTTGTCTGCAAGCACTTACTGAGAGACCAAGCTCAAGCATACATTGTATAACTAAGAAAATGCAAAGTAAAACCAAATTATTAACATTAAAGATGCCAGTTTCCTTCTTCCAACAATACATACCTGTGAGACATAATCTTCACTGCCAGGCTGCAGCTGTAAAGTGGCAGCAAGGAGTGGAGAGATGTACATCAAAGCTAATGGTGAGCCGGACATCTGCATTCCCTTTGAAGTCCTCTGTCATTCTTCTGCAGCTATCAACAAGGGCAGCTACAAGATAGGAAAAGGTGGGTGGCACTGTGCCCAGGCTGCTAACTTTTAATAGACAGAAAGAAAGAAAACTTTCCATTGCAAGCATAACTGGAGATTACTGGCAGGATCTCTCTGGGAAGCCTGTGCCAGAGCTTAGCCACCCCATTCTTGTACATCAGTATAAGGATTGAACAAGGCCAAGAAACTTTGGCCACTCCACCACCACACCTGCAGGTTAGAAATATCTGTAAGGTCTACTTAAATGGGCATTTACACCTTAAATGCTTGATTCACCAATTACGACAACAGAGGGGCAATGCAGAGAGAAACTACTGGATGCAGAATGCCATCTGAGTCTGAAACCAAGTTCTGAAGAAAAAGAACATACATGTAGAAAGACAGTCGACAGGAAGAGAGCTTCTTATAAACCTATTTTACACCTAATACCCCTTTCATGTTACTCCAAGATTAATCTGTTAAGGAGTTAATTACTTTACTTATGTTCTAGTAAAACATCGCTTTCAGCTTAAAAGCTTTGTTACCTTCTTTAGTTGCCCATGATACAGATAGGGAACAAATAGGTATAACCCAAAGTTCTGGCTGCCAGGGGTCCTGTCACAAGTATATTAAAATTACTTAGTTAAATTGCTCTCTGAATGTCTTTATTTACACATAAGAGCATAATCAAGAGCATTTTATGCCAGCTCTTTTTTTCTAGAGAAAGCTACTACTGAAAAGTCAGTTTCAACAGAAATGGATTAAGTACTTACTTTTTAAATATTATATAAGAACTTTTCCATTGGAAGTTGGGGGCAGAGGGAAAAGTAACAAGACTCTACTGACACACTCAAAAAGAAACTTGTCAAAGCAAGGCAATTTTAGATGCTAGGGTAGTACCAGCAGAGAAAGACCGAGGAAACAGCATTTTGTAGGTATTTGTTGGGGGTTTTTTGGAAAGCACTGAAATCCAAACCATGCTGAATACAAAGAATGTAATGAACTTTTGTGAGATAAAGTCTGACAGATTACTTATTTTAGTGTTACTATTAACAGACTTTTCTAAGTGCTACTCAACTAAGGAAATACAAAAGTACATAAACAGGAGCATGTGAACAACCCCGGACATACATACTCAGTGGATAATGAAATATAGATAAGATTTCATATTTCAGAATAATAAAACTAAATATTTTTGATGACCAATCACATACACTGATTGCAAAATCCAAAATCAGTAGCCACTAGAATACAAGGTCAGATTCTCAGCTTCTTGTAAAGAAATGCAGCATAAAGTAATGATGAAGATATTAAGTGTTTGGAATGGAAAATGTGTTCATTTCATGAATGGTGAACTTCTCTGAATTTAATTTTTCTTTTTTTTTTTTTACCAACTTGAACTTATATCACTGGGCTCCTATGTCTGATATGTCTGGCAGACAATAGACACCATTTCCTTTTGAAATAATTATTTTTGGGTTTTGGGTTTTTTTTTCCCACCAGAAAGTTATGTTTTAAAGAAGAATCCAGCTTACTTGCATGTTATCCAACTTCTTAGATGACCAAAGAGATATACAAAAAAATTTGCTATAGGACTCTGTTAGAAAACATCACATGTTAATGACAGAGTCAAAATACATCAAGAGTGCATCCATGAGACACTAAGGTTGGTCTACAAATATGAAGCATTATCAAGGGTCATGATTTGCATCAGCACAGTGTCCAACCACCAAAATGAAACCAAAATTCAAAAAAAGTTGGCTATTTCACTGACAACTTTCCTTCACATTATTCTGACACAAAGTAAAGACAAGAAATGTGATCCATAAGGAAGCAACAAATGATACTTCTGTTTAGCAGATCATAATTTGAGTCATAAATCTGAATGAGTAGCTGACATGAAATGTAGTGAGATAATGGGAAAATATATGCTCAGAATTAAAACTATAATAATTTTGTTTTTTGAGGCTTGGACAGTAATCACCGTTATGATTCTAATATTTGGACTTTTAGTCTCTTTGTATTGGTTGCCTCACTTCTTAAAACTTGGGTTTGCCAAGACAACTGCTCTTGCACTTGTCTACCCCTAATTGCAAAACAGACTGCTCCTATACTTGCAGTCCCCACTCCAACAGCTTAATTTGCAACAATATCAGAATTCATTACATTCCTCCCTGACTCAGGAAGACAAAAAGAAAGATAGCAGTACAATTCACAAAATGAAACTCCAGCTCTGAGTTGGTGAATCCAAACCTCACAAAATTTAAGCTCAGTTTTTAAGTTTTAACTTAAGCTCAGTTGACAGTTCTTTTCATACTAACATCTACACATTAGCATGTAAGGACCACTTTAATGATCACCTTTGCTGCTGAGAATATTTGTATATTTGTTTTGGTTTCTTTGTTGTTGGTTTTCTTTTGGATTTGGATGGGGGGGGGAGGGGAGAGGCTGTAAATCAAACATACATCGATGGACATTTATACTAGAGTAAATTTTCTGAAGAATTTTTTGAAGAATGCCTGCAAAAACAATTTCAGAGTTTGTCTAGTCAAGATTCCCCAAACTCTTGGTCATTTCACATGAAGACAAACAGGAAATATTTCTTCACTGTAAATGAAGAATACAATGAAAACTATTCCCATTCCAATTATGCTGAAATTCAGACTTAAATTAGATACACTATTACATTAAACAGGGCAAGCAGTGAAGTAAGTATGAATAAATGCCATGTTAGCAAACCAACAAAAATTGCTAGAATTAATATTGTGAAAGTCATTAATAGAAGAGTAAGCAATACAAATGTATGCTATTATTAACCGCTTTTGCTAATAAAACTATCAATAAAATTTAGAGACTGTTATAATAACATATTTTGTACAAATTAGAAAACGAAAGTCTTAGGACAAGTCGCTTTTCTAATTTACAACCATTTATCTGAATAAGCATAGTTTTTATTTTTATCCTGCTAGTCAGGATAGAAACTTAAGAGAAGGTGGCTGAGCGCTGTTATTCAAGGCTGAATTTCCATGCTTTTTTTATTTTTAAAGCTGTCCACAATGAATTGGGTACATAAATAGAAAATGCAAAATAGAAAGAAATACAAACAGCAACACAGATGTGAATTGATGTGCAAATATTGAAAGCAAATCAGTGACATGAACTAATAATATATAGAAACACTGAAAATTTTCTGGTATATCCTACTCAGACACACCACAGAAGTTTGTAAAAACTTCTCCACAGTAGGCATGGCATGAATAAACAGTAGACTCTAATACCTACCAATTTTCACACATCCTTTCTTCCTGATGGAAAAATACTGCAAAAATTCCATTTAAAAGGAAAAAAAAAAAAAAAAAAAAAAAAAAGTCCATAATATGCATGCTCTGGAAAACTTCATGGAAATGAAGCCCTTCTATGTTATCTATTTTATTTTCAGCATCACAGTTTATGCACAGGAAAAGAAAAAATACCGATACAGGAAACATAATTTCAGATGCAACAGCAATTCTTCCAATCAACAGGCTCAGTAACGATTCCATATTTAGAGCTTTTCCAGTCGGAGTTATTTTAGTATTTTCAGCCTTCTAGGGAGTGAGGTTATTATTTTAACAACGCAAGGCATCCTTTAGTTTTTAGTCAACTATCCTTATCATCATGACATTTGAACACTGATTTAAAATGTTTGCTTTCTCAGTAATGAAATAAGGAGGATGCTGTTCCTAATCTTCCTTTGAACTGTTGATTAAAATACATAAATATATATCTATCGATGTATGTGGTTTTGTGATGGTTTTGATCTACACTCTTGACACTTTACTTTGAAGTTGATTCAAAAAAAGAAATTTCTAGCATATGCCAGTACCATTACAAGCATAAGAAATCCAGAAAGACTGTAAAAAGATACGTCAGATTAAAAAAAAGGAGACAATTGTTTTAAGCTTATTTACTTTCATAAAAAGTCAAAGTACTCAAATATTTTAGAGTCCTCTGGGATGTATTAAATATTTCATTTTATATAATCCATTACATTTGATAATTTATTATGTTTTTAAAAAGTATTTTATGAAGTGACTCAAATGGGAACGCTGATACAGGAGCAAATACTTTAAGTATTTCAATCTGATAACTTAAATTTGAGTTATTTTCATGTATCAAACATAAAAACTTATGCATTGTTTCTAACTTTGTAAGGTAAGGTTTCTGTTCAAACTTTGCATGAACACTGTACAAATGAAAATTAAATTCTTTCTTTAACATTTCACAATAATGTATTTGGTAGGCACTATTTCCATCTTAAATGCTTCTATCCCCTTTTTCATCACATTTCTCTCCAAGTTAACTGAATTCCCACTTTAGGCATAAATATGTAAAGGTCTTCCAGACACTGACTCTTTTTTTCTTTTCTTTTTTTCCCCCTCCAGAGCTATACATGGAAAAGCCTCTTTTTTACTTATTTTTTTATTTTATATTATATATTATGATAAAACCAAATGTGAAACAACCCTCTTTTCTCACAGCATGTGCCTGAGCAGTCTGCGGGCAGCAGCATCAGATCTTTTACAGCCACTGAGAACCGCAAGGCAGTTGTGAATCAGTAAATGTACAGTATCCCTAAGCACAGATCAACTAAATCTATTTCATTTCAGGCTAACCTACACTATGAAACATGTAATTGGTTATGCCTTTTGCATTATTTCCAATCTAGCTCAGATTTTCATTGTAAACAAATCAATTTGCCACTTTAATTGTTTAGCTCTGAGTCAGCTTACAGGGCTGAGAGGGCACACAAAGCATAATAAATGGTTTCATGTCCAGATTTTATCACAAGGAGCAGAACTAAATAACTTATGAGCCCAGTCAGTTCTATTGAGTTATGAACAAGCTCTTCCTTCAGAGTAAATTAAAATTCTTACTGCATACAAAAAGCCTAGTGAACACATTTCATTGCTCTTGCAGGGCAGTGAGGAAAAAAGAGGTAGAACCAAGGAAAATACATAACCCAATGCCTCTCCAGTGGATTGTTTTCTAAACCTTCTAATTTTACGCACTGGCATTTTAATGTATTTTCTGCCTGTCTATTCAGAGAGATTAGTAAAAAAAACCCTAAGTTCTTGGGACATGACAAAATGAGAGCTCTATAATGACAGAGGTTGCTACCATAAATAAAGAGCAATGACAATTTTCTATGTTTTCAAACAGGCAAACTCATCCCAATTCAGGAACAACTGGTATTTTAGTTAGTAAACTAAAATATTTTAGTTAGTAAAATAAAATAGGTAAAAAACAAAACAAAACAAACTTCTCTGCAAAAGGAACAGAAACTAAGTATATGGAAAAATTACAAAGTTCAGACAGAGTGGAAGCTGGTGTTTACAGTAAGGATCCCTAGACTCAGAAATATACAACTATATAGATATATAGTTGTATATTTGATATACAACTAGATATGCTCTAGTAGATATGCTAGATATGCTCAACAAAGAGGAACACACAAACTTATTATCAAAAACCAAGGCCAAAGCCCCTTAGTAGGATAAGCACACACAGAGAGGAATGGTTGTCAGATGTGATATGCAGGTAAACTAAGAATAAAGCAACTGCATTTTTCTGCAAAAAGTTACAAAAGGGCAACAGGCTAAATTCACCACTTAGCAGCAAAATTATATTCAAGTCTAGGATTTTGTGCACAGAAGACAATTGCAATAATTGAAATGCATGGACTCATTGTAACAAAGATGGAACAAGCTTAAACCTTATCAACAAAAAATGCCTTACATTTGAACTAAAGACAATCTATTTCAACTTTTTTTTCCTCTCTGATATGATTAAATGAACCTACAGGCATCTCATGCATGAATGATAAAATACATTTCAAGTTTTGATTTTTTTTAGGAAACGACAACCCACAATCTCCAGTTTGATTCTACAAATGGACAGGACTTGTATGAATCAAATAAGAAATACATTCAACACAATAAGATTTTAGAAGTCACTGCACAGAGTTTCAGGCTAGTCTTTGAGGATAGCTCATAAGAAATAGATCATACCAGTGCAACTAGTGGTGCTCTGAAATAAAGGAAGATCATCAGTTCAGATACAAACTGAGCAGCAGGTGACAAGCTAATCTGTAGAATTAGAATACTGATCAAGAAAAATGCATGTTTAATGAAAAGATCAAAATTATGTAACAAATCAAGTTCTGTTCCACAGGCTATGTAGCACTCAAATTTCATTTATTTATTTATTTGGTAAATGGAATAAATTTAAACTAAATAATATGAACTAAAACTCAAACAAAACCTCAGTAGCAAAAAACTGTACAGAGACCATCACAGAACAAGTGTTATCACCTAAGGAATTCAAAGCCTGCTCAACATTAAAGCATAGAAAACATACTGGAAATTAGGAGAACTAAAAAGAGATTTGAAGAGCAGCTTGCAAAGAATTTTCACAGTCTGAAACTATAATAAAGAAAAAAGTCAACAAGGAACTGAGAGGGACAGTTTGACAAGGTCTTTTCTAGGTCTTTTCCAACCTTGATAATTCTGTGACAATAAAAGTGTGAAAGAATCACTTGAAATTACTAAGACCATTGCAGAAATCTCACTTACTGTTTTGGTGATCTACATCAAAGATGTTAGAGAGATTCTTGCAATCAGATTATTTCTCATAGCAAAAAACTCAGAGGAGTTGTATGAGCTTGGAGAAAGTAAGGTAATAAAACAGATGGAATGATCAGATGTCAGGAGGGCCCAACAGAATTCACTTGACAGCACTGTAGAGATTAACAGTAATAAAGTCTATTAAAGTAACTGCTGCTGGATTGGAGATAATCTTATATTATGAACTAAAATAAAGGTCAAATAGCAAAGGATGGGTCTAAGTGGTCGTTTTTCACGATGGAGGATTAGGGTTAAGGATCCCCAAAGATCACTTTTAGAACCATTTCTTTCAACTACAGTCAATAAATCCAACTTTAACTAAGAAATCAGTTCAAATTAATTAACTACCAGTGAAAGGATACTAGCAGTGCAACTAAGCTCATTGCTAAGAACAATACAAAAGAGTTCATATATTCCTACATCTTCAGTAGTGTGTGCAGTGATGGCTGAGGTCAGTTCAGAAGCATGCAGTGGAGATGGAAAAAGTATAATAGAGGCAACTGTAATGTTTAAGGGGTTGGAGCAGCTGCCCTAAGAAGACAGAGTAAAAGGAGAGGAGAAAGTCCAAGGGAAAGAGAATAAAGATTTCTAAGATCATGCAACCAACATGAAGAACTTAATCTTCTCACCTTTTAGCATACCACAAGTAGGGAGCACATGGTGAAACTAAAAGGGAATAAATTTTATTTAAAAAAAAAAAAAAAACCCATGAAGGGACATCTGTACACAATGGATATTAATGTTCTAGGACTTGCTTCTGCAGGAAGACACTATAAGAAATTTCAGAAAGGAATGAGACATTCGTGGATAGCAGGACCTAAGATCAAGACTCATAGTACTAGAAGTATAAAAATGAATTCTACCAGGTAGGGATGTAGCCTCTGATGTCCCTGACATAACTCCAGATCCTGAGGACTTATCTGCAGAAAGTAAGTAGGCTCACATGCTTCCCCTAGGTAGCATCTCTTTCTGCCACTGCAAGAGAGAATTCAGGCAAGAAAAAAACCTGCCCCAGAAGTAAATGTGTTTAAAGAAACACAAAACAAATGTACAACTAATTTAACTTCTGCCTGCATTTTAGTGAAAAGGAGAAAGGATTTTGCAGTCACTTTAAGGAACTGGAGCATATCCTCTTACACAAAGACTGATTTATATTTGGGTTTTCTGGTGTGCATTTTAGAACAAGGCTCTGATGGCTTTGACAAATCCCAGTTCAAAGGTGAGATGAAAAAAAGCAACCATACCAGGATCTGGCACCCCTCTGTTTGGTACTTGAATAGACCTCATCAAAAATTTCACCAAGAGAGGAAATGTATGAACTGACAAAATGATAATACATGAGAGATGCAATAAAAATATAAAAAAAAAATAAAATAAACAAACACAAAGCACCCTTTTAGAAGTGGATTCAGGTATAAATTATGGCGCACCTCAACCATAATGGCAGAGATCTTGACTCTCACAAAAACTCACTGCTGTGTAGAACTTGCTTTTAAAAACTGTATGATGAAGGAAATTTGTAAATAAAACCTAAGAGCAAGTCCTTACTACACAGGAAATACAGATTTTTAGTCAGACTCTGTGCTTCTTTCATAGAATCAGAAAGAGACTACAGTTTATACTTCTGGAAAATAGCTGAGGAGTTCAGAAAAACAGACAATATACAACATTCTTTTCTGCTCATCCAGGAAAAATGCCCTTTTGAATGCCACAGAGAATTTAGGTCTGCAAATCCCATACTTCACCAATCATTTATCTCTTCCGATTTTGGCTCTGAAATTCTTTGTAGACCTACCACTCATGCAGAATGGTTTAGTCTCTTTTTATCTCATATGCAGTCATGTTAGCCATGTCTAAACTACTTCAGTGTTTCCTAAGATCTGAAGTAATGGAAGCTGAGACATTCTTTGAGAAATCCCAAATGCAGTATCCATGGAGAAAGAAAAAACTCTCAATAACTAAAAATCCAACTTCAATCAGTATCTATTCAGACCCTTCTCAGAAAAAAGGGAAGAAAAAAAAAAAAACAAAAACAAAAAAAAAAAAAAAAAAAAAAGGAGGAAAAAAAAAGTTTTATGCAACAAGCTAGCCCCAGGAAATGATAAGATGTTCTGTCCGCTGCTGTAAATGGTGATTATGTGCGCTTTTAAGATACTTTTCCATTCTCAAGGTAGCCCATTAGTCATTTTTCCCAAGTCAAGATTTCCTATTTAACCTTTTTGAAAAGACAAAAGAAGATTTTTTTAATTTCTTTTTTAATTATATTCATCTTGATTTTATTTTACTTATACAAGACCTAAAGTGCTAGAAAAATAATTTCAGAGCTGGCATAAAATTACTTAAAGTTAATTCACTTCTCATCCCTAATTTCTATTCAACATCAGTACCATGGGTTTTGTTTTGTTTTTTTCTTCTTAAAGCCACAATTAGAACAAGGGATCAAAAGTGACACAAAGTGCTTCTTCAACCGCTATGTGACTGTTATCACCACACATTGTATTATCAACAAAGGGGACTAGCAATAACTGTTATTTCTGAAGGAGAGTCAAATAAGCTCTGTTTATAGTACAGCCAAGAGCAAGATGACTTTACTAATGAGTAACAAATTGCCACTCTGATCTGTGCCAGCTGTCCAGCAAAAAAAAAAAAAAAAAAAAAGAGGATCATGCATGGATGTTTTGGAATGCTTTCTTTTGTAAAATATGGGCTGGGTACAACACTATTTATATTCAGCTATTCAGCTCTTCTGCATGCCACATCTGAGATGAAGTAATAGCTACCATGTTAAAACAGATATAAAGTCATCTCTGTCATATAATCATATCAACTGGGATGCATTTCAATGTATAATATTTTGTTTTTAATTAGGACAGTGAAAATTTAGGTCCAAAATGAGTATGTATGGCAGTCCATGATTTAAAACAGTAGTCTTCAGAAACCTCTTGTATCTATTCTATTCTACTTCAGCTGAGTTAGAGTTTTGTCCTTACACAAACATGAACATTTTCCCTTTCTGAGGATGTCCTTACAGCCCTACAAGGAGGGGTGGAAGGAAAGTGCGACAGAAATGGCAATTGTTCACTCATTCCTCACTACTCTCCAGCAGATCATGCTGACTGCTGACACTTTCATTTTCCAGGTATGTAATTGCTTGGCCCTGTTACATCTTCTGAGGCCACCTCCCTCCCTGCAGATACCTAAACACAGTTACTATGTTTAAAAGGTTACTGAAAGGGAAAAAAAAAGTACCGAAAAGTTTGGTCATCATCAACCCAAATTCGGGTTTTAGTCTTTCATCTACCTAAGACTTTTACACAGGTGCATAGCTTCTTCTCTCATTGGAACTTCTTCATCTATTCCCCCCACATGGAGATAACAGGTTTTCTACATTCCTATGCAACCTCTTCAGCTGGCATGCTGATAAAGGATGAGCTATTCTGCTGGAACCTCTCACATAAGCAAGCTAGAATTTATGTGGATACACATCCATATAGCAGGAGACAGTAGCTTTTTCACCAGGGAGATGAACAAAAAAGGAGTAATGTGAAGCAACCTGTTTGTCTCCCTTGAACGCTAATTCAGGCTCATTTCCAGTTCCTACTTTATGCTTTTGGATGTTTGGTTTGTTAAGTATAGACTTTCCATACTTTCAGAACAATTAAACAAAAAGGCTTTGGGACTCCTCTTTATATGTGGGTGGTGTTTTTTTATCCACTGGAGTAGAAGTGGTAGTTTTCTGACAGGACATTAAATATCTGAGGACCAATCCAAGAACATCATTATTGTTCAGATCAAATGCATGAGTTAGATAGAAATAAACATTGTAATGAAACATGAACACAGTCTCTTAACCCCAGCCAAGTATCTTTTCTTCTAAAATATTTTCTTTTATACAAGATGATTTGTAGACATATGTCAGTGACATTACAGGCTTCAATCAAAATGAAAGGAAAAGATAGCCTGAAGAAGCTACACTGGTTTTGTAACTGGTAAGGGTCAAAGACGTTACAGATGTGCTTCTGGCTTTCCATGAGTATGGCTTGAGGTTGCCAGAGTAAGACAATTCCTGGCAAGCCACTCACTTTTAATGAACTTCATTTAAGAAAACAACTGTTCTCCAAAAACGCGCCCAAAAATGGCTTGTCTGCTCACATTATTACTGTAGTGTTCAGAAAAAAGTCACATGAATTTATGGCTTCAGAGAAAGAGAGACAACAATAACAAAAAAAAAAAAAAAAAAAAAGGCAAAAAAGGCAGGAAGGCAGGGACAGTACTCTTCACGTGCGGGCCAGATTCTGTGTTCCTGCTTATCTGAACATCCTGCTAGAGTCTACAGATATTTACTGTAGCATTTTCAAAATAAAAGGAGAGTGCTTTTGGAGTCTAGTAGTCTGGATTCTTACCTATTTTCTTTCTATTTTTCCCTCATTATTACAGTGTCACAGCCTTTAGCATAGTAACTCTTTCCTGCTGAGAGGAAATAGGAATAGGGGCTGAGAGGAGAGAGTTTGAAGACATTTATTATTCTGCTTTAACAAGAAAAAAAAATGGTGAAAATTCGGAAACTAAGAGTGGCCCAAGGCTAACGACGATCTAATAGAGGTAAGTTAATGCAAAAGGTCCCACGAGAGGCCAGATTTAAGCACTTAATTTTGTATGCACATTTTAAAAAAAAAAAAAAAAAAAGAAAAAAAAAACAGACAAAAGGCCTAGATAGAGATTCACATATTTACAGAACAGCTTCAAGCAGCTTTACACATTCTTTAAAAGAACAGAAGTACCTGTTTTATCAGAAAACATCTAGCTTCAGTAACAAATTGGCTTATCTTCACTAAAACTGAGAAAAAATAAGGTTCCTCCTGTCATGTATCTTACCAGTGGTGGGGAAAGAGAGACAAAAGCAAACAGAAGTAAAATTCCAGTATAATTCAGAATCCTTCTCTAAAAAGCTATAGAATATGATTTCAAACTCACCGGTACATATCATCATTAAGTGCATGTGTCAGGGCTGTGGTGGGAGGCTCCCAGGTCTGCCTCTATGGGGAGAGGTCCTGTGCAGATTTCAGCCAGCTCCAGCGCCCTACAGCTGGGTATCCACAGACAAGGTGGAGGCACCTCTAGGAGAAAGTACTTCCAAAGGGGGAAAAAGAGAAAAGTGAAAGAAACAGCCCTGCTGACAATGGGCCAGGGAAGGAGCAGGGCAGTTTTAAGGACAAGAGAACTAGGGAAGAGAGTCTGGATGTCCAAGTCACCACTAACAATCAATAACAAAACAGAAACTTGTTTTTATTAGGGGTCTGTAAAAGAGCCCGTGATGTGGATGTGCAGCCCAACAGCACTCAATCTGTGTGACTAGAATCATTCATTGAAAATCCTCAACAATTCCACCAGCCTCCTTTCCCCAGCTTTTTCTCATATTCACACTAATAAGTGAGGCAAATATGAGCTATTTCGGGCACTTGGGGAAATTTCTCACAGAAGCAGAAGTCAGTATTTAGAAAAGGAAATGCTACATTGTTAAAAAATAATGACCTTTGTGATTTACAACACATGAAAGTGCTTGGGTATTTAAAATGAATAAAATTATAAAAGACACCAAGGACTGAGGTTACTGAAGTTTATTCACTACAGAAAAAGTCTGAGTAATTAATAAACTTTCAGCTGTGATTCTGCAGTCACTGGTTAACATTTGAAAATTTTACCACTTTCTTGGCTCTCTTATAAAGAGAGCTAAACTTGCAAACCAAATGGAAAATGTATTTGCCTTGAACACAAGAAGTAAACTTGGAAATAATATGTTTACAATAGGTGAGCTACTAGAAACATTTCAGTGGAAAATAAGAAAAAACCACAAAACACACACACACACACACCAAAAAAAAAAAAAAAAAAAAAAAAAAAGACTCTCAGAAGCAGAAGGGTGATTTTTCAGCCCTCTCTCTCATCAGGTCCTTCTTTCTTACCACACCTCCACAATGCACATACTTAATCCATCCCTCTAGCTGACCCTCAAATTGATCATTTTAAAGAGCTTGAAACTAAATTTTTTACTCCTCCTGCTCCTAAAGTTGGTGATCTAATGTTTACGGAAGATTCTACTCATTAACAGAAGCCAACATCTTGTAATATGGACAACCTAACATGCAGCCACCTATTGATAGCTCCTCCTTGGACTCTTTTGTCACCTATTTGCTGCTAGGAGACAAGCTGCTCCTCACAATTCGTTCACCCTGCAAACATGCCTAAACTAGCTATTCACATACCAGCTGAGGTTCTGCTAGCAGAGGCTAGTGCGAAGCTTAGCACAGGAGGCATTGCTCAGTGCACAGGGTCAGACTGGTAGCTTTCTACAGTGTCAAAAAGCCCCAGGTTACTTCTTTCTTTCTAAGGCAAGTTAAGTCCATCTACACGAGTATCTGTCACCATAGGAACTGCAAATATAGATATGTTGCAAGAATTAGTACCTGCAGAGATTTCCCATCAGAGAAAACAGCCAATTACTTCGCTAAGCCAGAATGGATCCCTGAGAATCTGTGCAAAGATCAAGATGTTTTCTTTAGTCTTACAATGCCCACAGCCTGTTAACATTACTAAGTGCTCAACAGTTTCCACAGTTTCAGAATGGGTTTGTGTGTCACAGAAATGAAGGGTTTTTAAAACCCTTCTAAAAAATATGGTTAGCAAACTAGCAACATTTCTGCAGACTTCAACAAGGTGATGTGGAGACCAGCTGCTCTACTTACTTGATGTGGGCACTCACAGTAGCGTATCTCTGAAAAGGAGACAGGGTGGAGATAAGGGTTAACGCATGTGTTATCAGTGGACACCCGTCTTCCTTTACATGGCATGTTTGATAAATTCCGCTGAGTGGAGCAGAAGGGCAAAAGATTTCACTTGACTTGCAGAATCAAACTCTATAACCATGAAGTAGTTATAAAGCAGGTGTGCTTATTCAGTGTTGTGCACACAGTGGATGCAGGAGGAATAGCCCCTCTTAGCCTGCATAATGGACACAAGTAAGCATGTTTATTTATAGAATGAGTACATGCGTATTCATAATATCTCTAAGAAAAGGAGTGGTTACTACAATTACTTCTAGGAATTTATTACAATATTTCATGCCCATTCTGCAGCCGACCCCACCCCTAATTAATGCTTTCCCATTGTTTGTACTCAACTACTTTTACAGTATAACAAATTAGCCCTTTACTCTCACTGAGTTACTGAAACAAAAAGTCAGTACATTCAAAATATTCCCTTAGAAAAGCATAAACACTCCAGTTTAATGATTCTGCGTATTGCTGAAACCTGATACTTGGTACCATTGCCACAATATAAAGATACTTCAAGTATTTTTGTACATTCAAAATGCATGTACTAAAACTGGAAAATATCATCTCAATGCAATTCAATACACAAGCAACTGCAGTTTTTCTGCCTCCTGGGTAGTTAACACTGCTTTTAATTTCATCTCTGTCTTTTCACATTATCATCTGCAGAAGCTCATGACCAAAAGTTTGCCCTGGTAATAGCTGACTGTTCTCTTTGATATTATCACTCCTTGCGCTTTATGGACAGGCCAATATTCATTGTGATTAGCAAGGGACAGCCCTGTCTATCCAGATTAGTCAAGAATACTTAGCAGTTCAGTCCCTGCATCATCACTAATTGCTGTAAAAGAAAATGTCTGCTTTTTTTTCTTTAAAAAAAAAAAAAAAAATCTCTCTCCAGGGAAGACAACAATGCTTCACTTGTTTTCATCACATTTGGTGAAAATTTGTTTCAGTCAGTAATTATAGCAGATACTCTTATTGGTCAGCTTTTGTATTTCACGCCTAAGATTTTGTCTTGCATTAACCTGTACTAAAATATTACATTCCAAAAACAAATTTCAAAAGACATTATCAGGTGACTCAGCTATTCTGGTACTTTAGCTATGTAACCATTCATTTCTAAAAAACTGTACTCCTCATGAAGGTTTAGTGGCAAGTCCATGTGCCATGTGAATGACTACAGTTGATAACGTGTTTCTCATCCTACAAAGATACAAAGGTTCTATTTCTATTCTCAATTTAGCTCATGTTCCTGAAATATTAATAAGAGGTTTTTTTCAAACAAGCCAAAAAAGAAAAAAAAAAAAAAAAAAAAAAAAGCCCACCCCTTTAAATATTACAGCCTTCCCCTTATAATATTACAGCTTTCCCCTTATTTGGATGGATTTTCTGACAGAGATTTGCTCTTTCCTTAAATGTTTTGTTTATAAAGTTATCAGTTATTTTTCTTGTCTTCAGAGACATAAAAAGTCCTTTTCAACTGATCTGCTGTTGAAATGTCTTTCAGGTGAAATTTGTCTAAAAGAATGCCATTTCTCACACCCTGAGGCATCACACAAACCAAAGCACAACTGAGGTATTCCCTTCACAAAGATGTTCCTTACCTACAATAATGCACTTTAATAGATGTACATAAGATGAGCCAACAAAATGAGCACTGTTTCCATGAAAATAACGTATATTTATACACAAAATAATTCAACTAAGGTAATTATCTTGAACTGGATATGAACAGCTACTGTGTTGGTAAGTAGCTCATAAGAAATTTTCTATCGAGATTTACAGTATCTTAGTTTTTGTTGAACATCTGGCAGATGCAGCAGAGGAGGGACACTTCTGAAATGTTCTCAGTCAATCAATAAATAAACATATGGAGAGAAGGATTTGTGTGTCCTACTGAGAGTCTTGACCTGGAGCTGTCACCATTTAACATTCAGAATAACCTCTCTTTGATTAATATTGTTACACGTGGAAGATAGAAGCTATGCAAGTAGAATATTTAAGATCTCTCTGCATCTCTTCTGCAAACCTAGTAATGAAATCAGTCTGCTAATTATCTAGTATTATTTATTTCCCTACAGCCCATTAATATGCTGTCACTCTAGCACCTATATATCATATTGCGTTTGTCAGCCTGTTTGTTACTTTGGTCCACATTCTCAGGAGACCCACTGTGGATGTTAGAACCACATTCCAAAGCCTTCATGGCAATACCCATACTTACATTCCTGTTACTGATATGCACATTACCAATAGTAATAATTTATTAAGGAATGAAAAAACTTATTGGAAATTCAAGTTTCTGAGAGTTTTAGAAGCCCTTCCACATTGTATATTATCACATTTTCCCATACATTTATTCAGAAATCAATTTTATTGCTCATACCACACCTAATGCTGAAATTTGAACTACTCTGTGTTACTGATTTAAATTATGTACTTTCTTCCAAAATTATATATGCAGAACCTTGAATGTGATCATAGCTGTTAATAACCTTAACAGTACATAAAAGTCTAAATACACAGATCAGTTCTCTCAGAGAGTGGTCAGACTCTGGAATGGCTGCCCAGGTAAGTGGTGGAGTCGCCACCCCTGGCAGTGTTCAAGAGGCATCTGGATGAGGAGCTATGAGATATGGTTTAGTGGTTTGTTCTGGCTACGGTAATGGGAGTACAGTTGGACTAGATGATCTTTTAGGTTCTTTCCAACCTTGTGATTCTATGATTCTATGTATCTTCACCTTCAGGGGATATTTTTAGTGCCTGTTGTGTATTTCTATTTTAAGGCATTTTAATTGTCAACATTCTGATCATCAGCTTAATACACTGTAAATTCAGGACTGAGGATACCTGAAAGCAAGAATCAATAAATATATACCCTGAATGTCACTTCCACATTAACTCATTGGTAACAGCTCAGACTGTACTTCCTGCAGGCAACAAAACTGGAATAGTGTAAGATATGCACACTCCTACTTGTCCAATGTGACAATGACATCTATGGCAGAGCTTAGAACCATTAGTGAACACAGAAATGTAAAAACTCAACCAAAGATGTCACATCAACAGTCCAGATGGTTTTTACACCTATTATACCTCTACGGATGGAGGAGTCTCAGTAAGAACATGTGGATAGCCAGAGCTGATACTATTTTATCTCTGTTCTATCTGCAAAAATTAAGCTGTATCTTATTTTTTTGTGGATTATGTAGACAATCAAAACCAATGCTGAGACTGTTCATGTCTCAGAAGCATTTTTGTTCTTATGTAGTCTTTTCAGATACAAGTCTACTTGAAATATGTATGTACTCATATGTATGAATTTCCTCTGTGGTCAGTTCACTAGCTGTGGTGCAAACATGATGGTTTAGAACTACAGCAGCAGCAGCAAAGCCACAGAGTTCTCTTAGCTGAGCGCAGATAAGGGAATGTTCAGTATGACAAACTCTTACACTTCTTTCCCCTCCAAGCCTTTTCCTCCTGCATCTGAGTGGAGAAGGTCATCTCCTTTCCATAGCCTCAGCACACAACACATATTTATTATGTTCAAGACTTCTGAGTAGGGAGTACAAATCTGTCTCACCAGCTGACTCTCATGCTGAGAGGCACAGCTTTTTCTGACAGCTCTGGAATCTAAAGGTGATTTATTTATTTTTTTCCCCTCATGTAATAACATTGGCAAAATGCCATCTGGCATCCAGAGCTCTGGTATGGGATTTAGGTTCCAATTCTTGCACAGTGGGAGAGTTCCAGTAAGTCTGGTAGGTTACAGCCAAACAGAAAATATTGTAAGTCAATAGACTATCTGGTCATGGCCTGAAGTAGGAAGGAATATATCTTATGCAGGTAGTCATTCTTCTTTGGGGCTTCTAGACAAATTCTCCAGAAAGAAATGGGGATGTAGGTGGGGGTCTGGCCTTCACACTGACCAACTCTTCCTAATACATCAAAAATCATTAAAACATCTGCCATGCAATCCCTCTAGGTAATTTGGTGCATACATCCAAGTTGGATACAAAGGTACAAAAAAAAAAAAAAAAAAAAAAGCTGAAGGCTTCCTACATAACTCTTATTACCTAAACCATATTGTGTTCTGGTACATGCAAAATCTGTCACTGATTTTTCAGTCGGGTCATTTTTCTATATCTTACTAAAACATCTTAGATGTGAAAACAGATTATTTCTATATCCATTTTCTTTCCACATATATTAAGAGATTTTAAATAACAATTAAATAAACACATAAAATTAATCATCTCAGTTGTCTCCAGTTTGTCTTAGAGACATTTCATGACTTATCTTTAGTGCCAAAAAAATGCTATCTGCCCCATTATAAAATCCCAAAGGATACATCTGCTCCAGCAGGGAAAAATAGACAAGGTCACATATGGAGGGAATGAGGAGTAAAAGGAATGAAATATGTAGCTACATCTGACTAATAGAAGAAACTACCAGCTCTTACCTATACTGTGGCCTGGCACCGTTTGAATATGTTACTCATTTTGCTGAATAAGATAAAATATAAATCATCTTAATAATGAATACAGTCAAAAGTTTGCTGGAAGTACAGTCCTGTATGGTAAAGTGCACTACTCTGAATAGCTCAAAATATCTTTCTCCAGTTTAGGCTTACATAATGCACAGCAAATTCACATTCACTTAGAAGTGAATATGTGACTTGAATGTAGTTTGAATTCATTTCTGAGACAAATAATCCAATTGAGTATAATGGGTCTGTGAAACTGCCTATAGTAAAACATGTGAGTAAGTGATTGCATGATTGAGGCCTGAGACATTAAGAAACATACTGCTACTACTCAGTAATAGCACCATTAATGCACTCATGTATCAGTTTATTTTTGCTTAGAACAGGAGAAAATGCATTGCCCTTCTGAGACCATGAGAAATCAATACATTTTCAGCTTTTAATAACATGATCTAAAACACTTGCCATAGTCTGCAATGAAATCTGTTGTGGGTATATGATACCATTCATTCTCTCCATAATATTATTTGCATTTTAACAGACACAAGCAAAGACTTCAGCAAAGCAATAATTAAACTTACGTTACACTGGCTAAAAAGAGAATGCACTTAAAAATTTTAAAACGTAATCTAAACATCTTTATTTTCACAACAAAGAAAAATAGTAATCAAAATGTACACACAATACAATCACCAACTCACAACAGCACCAAACTGTATTAACTTGGTGTCACTGAATACTGTCATGCTGTAAAAATGCAAAATACACAATAATGTATGCTGAATCAAATACCGTTTTTTGGAGCTTTTAACACCTTACTTTGAGAAGATCTGCTATTATATATTTAAATTTTTACACATTCTTTTTCCCAGAATGTAAAAAGTCTGCAAATGTGGCATGGCAAGACTTAAAATGTCGATTACATTAAGCTGTATGGCTGCTAATCAAAACAGAAAAGGTATTACCTTGGGAGACACTGTATTGAGGATCTAGCAAATGAAAGAGGCACCAGTGACTCAATAGGCAGCTCCTTTAAAAGCATCATGTCATCCGTAGGGAAGGCAGAAATCCCTAAAGTCAAAAAAGCAGGGCTTAGTCAGTTCAGTGATCATCACCATTGCTGGTCAGTAATACCAAATTCTTTTAAAAGTCATTCACATTTAATATTCTTGAAGAGTCTCATTATTCATCATTATCACAGCTTTTCTTGTTCTCAAAGAAGCATCTTGGATGGATCCTTAGGAGTTCATATACAAAGCTGTCTTTTGGAGTATTTTGTTTTAAAAGCCAAAGACTCGGTAGAAACCATGCTTGCTTGGCTTAGAAAAGAAAATTCATTTGCAGTAAATGTAACTCAAAATAAATCAAAATCAATCACAATTTCATTGATTGAACATGATATTACAACCTTCTGCTCCATTCAGCAATCATTTATGGTTGGCAGAGCTTAATCTCATTCAGAACTTTTATTTTTCATTTCTAGTATAAGAAAACACTTCTTTGCTTATGTCCAGTATGTTCATTTGTTTGGGCACACCAAATCAAGTCTATAGATATTTTACATGTAGTACCTAATATTTAATGACCATTTCTAGGTCTCTGTCATAGTATTTCAAGAGTCTGTTGGGGTTGTGTGCTAGTGCTTCTAAGTTTTTAGCATGCAGTTGCATTTTTCCTTTTGTCTTATAATTAATCCCTGGGCATGTTCATTTTGGCCACTGTATCCAGTTATGAAGGCTCCAGTGCTGTAAGCTTCACCAGCCAGAAGGAAGTCTGTGGGACTTCACATGAGCACAGATATCATGCTATAAGAATGTATTAAAATATAGTTACTTCTTTACAAACAGCATTAGGAAGGACATATTTCCTCCCAAACAGAATGATAGCACTCTGTCCAAACATATATGCTTTTATTCCCACTTTCCCTCCAAATTAAAAACTACCCCACACCATCAGTTTGCAACCGAACATTAATCTATCAGCTTAGGCAGGGATTTGCTCAACATATTGGTTTCCGCGAATCCTAAGACTATGATGCCTATGAGTTAGGGGGATTACAGCTTAACTGCAGATGGTCAAGTAAAACACAGGTACTGAAATATTTAGAAATACAAATCTTAACAGGGCTGGTGGACTTCAGAAAACCAAGGAAACATAGCCACCTGATGTTTCTCATTTAATGATTATACACTGTTCTATAAAGATAGTTATTTTTTTCCACCTGCTTTTGTAACTTGACAGTAACAGTAGTTCTCCAGTGTGGTACTGAATTAGGAGGCATTTTGTTTGTATTATTAGAGACTTAATTGAAACAGTCAGAGAGAAAATGTTTTATTAGAGAGAGAGAAAGGACTTTTTTTAATAAGGCTCTAAGGAGAATCAGTTTTAATGATGCTTAACACAGTGTTTTAAACCACACAGTACATTTACACACTATTCCTTGTTAAATGTTGGCTATTTAACAGCAAGCTGGCACCAGATTGCCTGCTGTGGATAGTTAGGTCTGCCTTGTACAAGCTCTGACAGTTTCAACATTGATGAAAGACAGCGTCAATTTTAATTCTCACAGTATTTCACTTCTTGACATTTTCTTTGTCAAACTATTTATAACAGATGTTCTTAGCATGGCAGAAAGAGTAAACAAAAATGTAATCAACTACTAAGCTATACATACTGACATCACTTGAAATAGTAGATATGAGAACAGTACTCAAAAAAGGAGGTACAGCTGTTCCTTGTAGGTGCTTAACACTTGATTATTTGTTATGAATAATAACAAAGGAATAATAAATGAATAATAAAGTATGCATATGATAATAGTCATAAAAAAATAAATGTCAAGATTCATCAGCTGAAAATAAAAAGCACAGTATAGAAACTCAGAAACTAAGAAATATATTAGTTTGGGGTTTTTTTTTATGGATAAGAATAATCAACACTTAATAAATCAGATTTTGAAAAAATGATATCAAAGCATAAATTTCAGATAAGTAGTTCAGCTACAATCTAGCTGTCTTTCAAAGTAGTTGAAAGAAAACATCAAAATTAAGTCTCACTTCCAAAATATAATTTCTTGTCTAGAATGTGACAGATTTAAAGATGTGGCAAACTTTTGACGTTAAGACAAAGAAAAGGTGAGAGTTCAAATAGCAGTATACAAGTCACAGGTTGAAAGTCAGCACTGTAGATACTCCTAAAAATAGTATTGTTACTCATAGAAGCTATAAAGACAAAACACAAATAGGGCATTTAAACATAGAGTTTTGCTTTATTTCTTCTGATATTTCCCCATAGCTTAGTTCTAAAAGGCAACTATACACTAAAGAAAAAGCAAATCAAATGTTGATAAGGTGACTCAATCAATCATGGGACATATTAGCAGTGGTAAACAAGGTTTTCTAACCAGAGCGTTAACCTTCAGGAAGAAGGAGGAGGAAGTAACAAAATAATAAATCCCCCAAGCACATCAGTTGGTATGCAAATCTAATAACCAGTTACTTCATTACTGGTACTAACATTCCTTTTGTTGATCCAAAAGGGGAATTTGCACTCTGCAACAGAACTTTCTAATGCAATACATAAGATCAAGGGTAATGTCCAAAAAGTCCTAGCAGTTGTCAAAGGCTTACATAATGAACTAAATACAAGGTAGAGTAATGAAAGTGAACATCTCATCTTTCATAACCAAGTCATAAAGTATACTTTTTGCAATGATTTGGGGTGAGTACACTTTGAAGGGTTAAAAAAGCTTATACTGTTAGGTAAGGAAAGAAGAAATAACTGTCTTAAGCATCAGTTTGATTAATCCACTGAACCCAGTACAGAGAAGACAACATTTATTGGCACCTCTGTAATCACAGCTTTCAGTGTTTTGAGTTTGGATATACCAATGAAATCTAGAAATCTACCTTGGTGTTTGCCAGGTGAAATTCAAAGCCTAAAACAGTCTCTGCTCATCACAGACAGCCTTCATTTCTGTATTTCTGACCTTCTCATCCTGGAAAATTAATTCTGCTAGTAATAAACAACCTTTTTACCACACATATGCTCCACCTTAACCTTGTGGTGCCTCCAGGTAATTCTCCATGCTGATTTGTTCTAGTCTGACAACTGTGTGCTGGGATTTAAGTTAACCTTTTATACTTCCTTAACAGATGCTTCATAGACTCCAGTCAGGGATTTTTGTTAATTGCTTCTCCAATGGTGAGGACATCTCAGCTGCAAGGGATTAGGAAAGGTTCGCGAAATTAACAACAGGTGAATTAGAAGTGGATCAGATGCTTTCCAATTGGGAAAAAAAAAAAAAAAAAAAGTAAATGTTAAAATCTAAGTTTGATCCTCATGTTCATGCATGCTTTTGAAATAGGATTTGTCAGTTTCAGATGCAAAGCAGATCCTATTTGGTATTACTGACTTCATCTAGTTTATATTCTGAAACATTAAAATTGCAGAAATGACCTGCCAAGTATTGATGTAAGCTTATTGACAAAACAGAATGCTTCACAGTAAGGGCATCATATCACAAGGCTCCGCACAGTGACTCTGTAATTACTGTTTCAGTCTCTGCATATCAGATCTCTAGCATACTGTGCTCAATTCACCAAAAATAAAAAGAATTAGCTCGTGTAAGTAGGAATAAATTATCTGAAACAAATAATCTTCAAGAACTCACAAAACCAGAATTATTCTAAAATGATGTTGCTCTTCTTACTCTAAGGCTTAGAAATAATGGGTTAAGTCAGCTATTTCATCAAAAATTCCCAAAATCCTTACCCGGTAGCGCATAGAAGGCAGTACAATCAAAAAGCCTAAAAAAAAAAAAAAAAAAAAAAAAAAAAGAGCATAGGAAAAGTCTTCTCAATAATATTCTGTGTGAAATAAGAACCGTTTCATATTTTGAAGCAAGGAGAAGGACAGAATGTCTAGACAAAGCTTCAGCTTGGACTGGACAGGCAGGATAACTGTAACTTGTTTCACAACATCAGATGGGAATGCAAGGTAGCAGAAACGAATAGCATGTCCAGCTATACTTGCATTTCTCAAGTCTTTTAATTATTTCTATTTTCTCTCTCACTTTGCATTGACTCACTTTGCATAAGAGTTTGCATATTCATTCATTTGGGAAGATTTTCATTTTAAAATGAAAAATAAAACATATTTTAAAACTTCTTAAAAAATTATCATCTGTAAAATGTAAACAAGTTTATGCAATCTTTTAAGGGTGGACATTAAATTGACCTCTTCTACTGAACAAAACAGCTCAAACAACTGAGTTGCCAACAATCCATGCTTACCTGGTTTTGGTTATTTGTTGGCTGTCCCTGTTCAAGGGCATCTCTCTCTCCTACATAAATCTGCCTCAGACCAAAGGTAGAGCAAACAAAGTAAGTTAATAGTGCAAAGGTTTCACTCAGTTTGCCTGCGTAGAAATCACTACTTGGAAAATGAACTCTGAAGGCTCACTTAGCAGTCAAGAATTGTGCTGTCAGGATTCATTTCTCTGTATAAATAACAGACAGGATATCAGGATATAGCCCATATGTGTGCATATATCATTAACCCACCATTTCAGTATTAGTAGCACTATTTATTGAATCATGCAAACTTTTTTTAATTGGCCAATTTCAAAAAGGCTTTGTTTGGAATTCCTTCAGGTTTTTACACCTATTAATATTCATCTTCAAGAATTATGTCTTTAAATACTAATAACTGTCCCATTTCATCCATAATTTATGAACCTCTTCTTAACACAAAATCCATAGGTATCACTTGCTGCCCCTTGACTCCAAAACTTAAAGCCAAGCAAAGCTGTATTGAACAGCATAAGAATATAACTGTCATTTTGTGCAGCCTCAAAAAAACCTACAGTTTAAGTAAAGTTTAGGTAAAGTTCATAGTTTTTTCACATCAAAGACAGAAAGCTAATGCAAACACTTCAAATATATTTTGTTTATTTTATATGTAATTTAACAGTGTTTGACAAGGTAAAAACTCTTAAGAAATACTATATCATTTGTGAGAAATGGTGCTGAATCTTAAGAAAGCAAATATTCCAAGCCATTACAAACTATTCTTTGAAAGGAAGGTTTTGTGTTGATTTTTTTTTAATTACAGCTGTCAATCAAAAACATTATTTTGTTCACTGGTATTCAAAGACTAGGTTTCAAAGGGAAGACTGCTGTTAAAGAAAAAATATGGTTTTTCTGAAGTAAGGACACACAGGAGACTCAATAATCTGAAATATTTTAGAAATGAAGATGCAAGTCAACATCAGACAGAAATTTTTAAAAGCTTTTCCTAGTATGCAGTCAAGTTAATTACAGTTTAGGAAACATCATTTGTATTGATTCTTCCAGTCTAAACAGCAAATTCTGTATTCTATATAGCACAGAAAACAACTTTAATTATGAGTTAATAATAATTTTGAAAGACAAGGAAGAACATTAAGCATGAGCAAATGAGCTTTCTCAGTTCTAGTCAGAGTCAAGTATAAGACTGCATGTATGTGATCACATTTATAAAATATTAGGAAAAAAAAAAAAAAGAAAAAAAAAGTAAAAATACTTGTGCCTGGATGAACTGAAAAAAAACTCTCTCCAGACTGAACTCTGCAAAGATTTAAAGCATATTCCTTTAAAAACAAACAAACAAACAAACAAAAAACCCTCATTAGCTCATGTCTACATAGCAGTAAAAAACAATCCCTGAACTGACTGAGACCCAAACAAGTAATCCTGCACTTTGTAGTCCAAAAAGCACCACTGCCATGTTCTCACAGTACTGAAGACATACTGCCTCCATGCTAACAAGGACAAAGATTCCCAACTTCCCAACTAACATATTCTCTTACATTTGGCCCTTCCTGAAGACAAAGATGTCCTGAATAGACAACAGGTCTGATTGACCATCACAGTTCTTTATAGTCTGATATTTACATATAAGCTTCAAAGTCTCTGTAGATACACTCTCCTATATGGTTGTATCAAAGTACACTTTAATGCCTGGTATGCAAGTGTCTGCCTAGTACTCCTACACTGGCAGCAGTGCAGTTTATTTGAGTGCAGTTTTCATTATATGGACTCTCAAATAGCTCTTCCTGCAGGCATCTTTCTTTAAAACATCAGGCTGCAGTACCTAATGAAGGCAGAAGCTTACGTATTGTCAATACAGCCAAAATTTTCCCACATGCAAACCTCAGGCTTCCAGTCTGAAAGACTGCATGGGCAGAAGTGACAGTACCCAAACTGTGAGGTACGTGTACTCTCAGGGAAGTAGACACTTCAAGTCTGACAGTGATGCTGGGAAAACCATGAACTGTGGGATTACCTGGCCAGGAAAGAGAGGGATGATCCATAAAGATGCATCTACCCTAAGTCACACTAGTAGACAAGTCTCATTAATGGAAGCACAAGTGCAGAAACAAATTAACAGACACAATACTGTTAAATGCCCACATAATTTACCCTTTAAATGTTACCAACAGTTGTGCCCATGCCACGTAAGTATTGTCTTAAGAAAAATGCTACAGATAAAGAACAGATCTGATAAATAACAAACTGTTCATTTCAGCAAGTTCTATTACCTTCTTAATAGTAATTACTATCATAGCATCAGGTAGTCATATTTTTCTAAAATTCTGCCATTATAGTATAATATTATATGAATTTAAGTCTTCTATAGGTTTGTATGCGCTCCACTTTCAGCAAAAGATCTTATAGAAATCAATATATAGATTCAGATTTTCTTCAGGTTTATAATATGTATAGTCAATGAAACAGGCAGGGGAAAAAAGTGGAATACAATATTAAAAGGTTAAAGTTTAAGCAAAGCACGTCTCATACCAGTACAGTGAAACTTCTGACCTTTTGTTATTCCAGTGGCAGTAACTTGTTCAGCCAACTGATTGTGTTTTTACAAATACATGTATGTAATGAAAAATAATATATACGTATGACCTGCTTCTCAGTGTCCAAGATAAGAAATCTTGTTGCAGTGAGACCTGATAACTGTAACCAGCAAAGCACTGACCAAAAAGATCAGTCATTCTGTAACCTGTAACCACTGCTATGAATTAGCTTTTTTGTAGTATCTAACTAGTCACGGTAAAAAGATAAGTTTGAATTTTGTGAAGGCTTTAAAAAAAAAAAAAAAAAAAAAAAAAAGTGGTTGAATGATATCGTTACAGATTATTTATCAGCCTTCAATCCTCTTATATTATTTTTGTAGAACAAGTAACAATGGAGGTTGTTTCATCGCTATAATGGCCTATTTTCTCTGCTCTAGGATTTAAGCTATCAAATGTAAATCATGTTCTGTTACTCTGAAGTTTTCTCAGTGTCTCCCCAAAGGCAATGGATTGATGGCTTCTTGTTGAAAAGATTAAATGCAACATTTTTCAATCACACTCAAAGCATTTATTCTTCTACCTCAGAGATGTAGCAGTTCACCTGACTGAGCTGTCAAAAAGGCCTACTCTTGCTTGCACTGAACCAGCACAGATTGTAACCTGGAAAGCTGTCTATACACACAGACAGAAAACCACCCAAATTATTTCAACAAAACTTACATGAAGCAAATTTGTATGATGAGCAGTGATATCATGTCTTATGATATGATTTGGGTTGATCTGATGGCTTTCCTGAATAACGAGCCATATGTAAGGAAGCAAGAATTCTGGTATGAGCAGTATCTATGATTTGCAGCCAGCAGACAAGTTTAGAAAACTGATGGGTGCTGGATCAGTTCTTAGTACACACAGCACAAGCACAGAGGAATGAACATCAGTGCACCAGTATCTCTTCCTGCGACTTTTTTCCTAATTCAAGAGATACTATGCAGATTCTAATTCTAATTCTGCTTTGGTAAATTGATTTTTGTACAGCATGAAGAGATGCATTCTGCTTCCACTACAGAATTAAAGAAATATTACACATCACCTTTCACACTAAGTAAAAATCAATTTTCTACCTGGATGTAATGACAATATTTCTCATTCCTGCTGTGAAGTCATATGTCTCATCAGGCTCAAATTCACAAATTGGTGCATTTCACTAACATCAAATATAACATGTAATCTGTTTAAATATAGTGTTTTAGATGTCACACAGTTCTTCCTTTCCAAAGGTTATGTGTAGTTTTCTCTACTGTATTTAATATTACACTTTCTCCTCCCTCCCTCCTGCTTCATGTAAGCTCAGCAGTTATCAAGAGACTTTGGTCTTGGTAAAACCCCAAAACATATTACATCTAAAAAAATGCATAGCAGTCATCTCTCCCTTTCTCCTCATGATTAAGGACATTCTAGAAGATGAGCTGCATTAAAAGCTTGGATCTGAATCAGAACACAACAGAAAGCCAGCTGTAAAGATTTGCCTGTAGACTGCTACAAAAAGATCTTATTTGCAAAGCTTGCTATGTGGTGATGCAGATAAACGATAACACTGTGAACTAGCAAAAGACAGAAGGCTTTATTCTACATATATCTGGGTTTGACTTCTTATTTGTTATCAAATACATGGTTTTGAACATATATTCATAAACATTTAGTTCAAGCAGTTCTGTGCATGCAGAGTTTTAACACAGGAAAAGCAGTAGTAAGCTGTTACCCCATGTAGTAGTACAGAAACAAATCTTAACATTTGAGTGACTTGAGTGGAATGAAATGTTAGTAAAAGAAATGGTTAGCTAGAAAAAAAAGAAATTTGCACTTCTGGCAAATGATGCATTTCCAACCAAATGAGAAAAAACTTTTCCCTGCCATTCTATCAATCAGCATGTAGTTTATTATAAGCTGGTGATAATATAGCTTTGGAGATTAGAAAGCTAGTGAGCTACAAAGATCAAATTAATTCTACTTAAATGAAAAAAATAAAAAATAAATAAAATAAAATAAAACTTCCAACAAGCAAGCACAAAACTTAACCCTCTCTTCGAAGTTGAGAATGCGAAAACTCCTCAGAAATATTATCTAATGTTAATTTTGTCAATATCCTGAAGGGGAAATTCATGAGCCAGATGACAAGCAAGAATTATATTCCACGTATCTGAGCTAGAGTTGATTATTGGTATTTCTTTTTTTAATTCATTAATTAAAAGAACTGTGTGAGCATGAAATAAGGAACAGAGAGATTACGATTTGGAGAACCTCAGCCAGTATTATTCACATTTTGGTCAGTAAGATTACTTGCTGCAGTGCACGTTTCGCACTTTAACAACAGTGATCTCATTTCCTGGTCAGGGAGGCAACCACAGCATGTACAGCTGCAGCAGAAGCGTGAGTCCAGCCTCCTCAAGAAAAGAAAAACCATTTTGATTTACATTCCTAAATTTGAGTCTCATGTCTGATATCTGTTCAACAAATTTGATCCTCATTCACCTCCCAGAGAAAAGCAATGCTTTAGAACCAGTTAATTACATCATCTGCAGTCTGTAAGGGAGTTGTTGGTGGCGATTCAAGAGCTGGCTAATTTCAAGGCATCCAAACTTGATGATAGCAAGATATCCAGAAAAGGAAAAGAAAAGCTGGAGTCCTACCTCCTCTTCCTCGTCTTGAGAGGGCTTGTCATATGCTTCCTATGGAGATGTGACCAAAACCACTTGTCCCTGTGTCCCTGCCTTCATCTGATGTCTGGCAGCTCCCCAGGGCACATACACAAGGGGATGTTATCCTGCAGAAACAAACCCCAATACCCACCTCACACATCATCCTATGTCCATGGATGAAACTGTCACTGTGGCCTAGTGTGCTCTAACAGGCAAACTAGCCTAGCACAGTTCTGTGACATATGTGCTACTCCTGTCTTCTATACTAAAATTAACTTTTAATTGGAAATTAAAATACACTACTACACTTTTGATCAGCTATATCTTCATCAATAATGCTAAAAGAAGCCATCCTACTTGATTCCCCTAGAGAGGATCATAGCTAAAATGAGACAAATATTATTCTAAGTGGTGGCACAAACCCCAAAAGAAAACATGCCTTTCAAATAAGTGCAGCAGCTTTTAATTTCTGAATTGTTCAGTCAAGCATACACATTCTTGTCTGATGAAGAAGAATATAATTACCTAAGGGCATGTCAAAAATAACTGTTGCTTTTCCCTTCCTGTCCTTTCTTGGAAGATAAGAGATTGGTGAGCCAATCAAGAAATTAAAACTGACAATTCACAAACTGATAGTCATGTTGCTATTTATTTATTTTTTCTTTGCCTATTTAGTGTGAGTGCAGCTATCAGGCATATACATAAAGAATCTGACACAGCCTTCAGCAATCTGAACTAATTCTTGAGAAAATTAATTCCTTAAAAAAATAAAATAAAAAACACACTCAGGAGGTCACTGTGTTGTCCTATATCATTTGTAGTAAACAGAATGTTTTCAGTTCATTTCAGCCACCTAACTTTCATTTTCAGAAATCTCATGTTCACTGGCTAAGACAGTAATATCAAGTTCAACATTTTGAAATATCAGACTGGTTAAGGAAATAAGGTATTTTGTTTTGCTTTTTTTCCTTACTTAACATGCACCCATTATCAGCAAAACTACTTTGCACTCCTTCCTCATTGCAGAAAAGGATGTTCTGACAATTTCTTCACATGAAATATTAGCAAAAGATTAGTATTTCTTCTACTGATCCAACAGAGCATACTGCAATAAAATAGGTTTTGATTTCTTAAATATTCTCCCTAAACTCAATTTTATGTTCTGTTGCTTTACTCATACAGTCACTTCGTTTTACAGATAGGGACCTAGATTCAGTGGTCACATGCATTAGTCTTGACCACTCTATAATTTAAATAATTTACTACATATACTAATGTTATGCCTGAAAACTTGGTTATAAATTAATTTTGTTGAATTTTCAGAACAGTTCATGTAGAGAGCAAATTTGTAAGCAAAAGGATCTTGTCCTACAAATCCCTGAAATATGAGAATATGTTATTATATGTTTGTACAGCTAAATTTTAATCCTTGACAGTAAGCCGTGTCTGCACATATTTAGTACTTACATTATAAAGACTATCTGTAAAGACAACAAGGATCTGAGGTAAATACTACTGGATTTTCTGATACAGATAACATCTTCCCTAGGGATACTGAGAGATTTTCAAAGACTTATAAAGAACCATTTCAGTATTTGAGATATATCATTATTAGCAGTCACACTCTATTATATTTTAGAAAGGATGGTTTCTGGGTTTTGCTCTGGTGTATTCTACTACACAGAGAGATGGGGGAAAAGGGCAAGCCACTGAATATTTAGAAAACTGTTCCCTTTGATATTGATAAAAATTCAACCAGAAAATTTGCTTTTAAAAGTTAACATGAAACAAAATACGTTATTAGCTGTTCAAGAGAAATTCACAAATTCTGAAAACATGAACCTCAGCCTGTTCTGTTGTTTGAGGCCAACAGAGAATTGTTTGATCTGCTTGAGCTTGTACACTGGTTCTTTTCCAAGACTGTCTTCAGATCACCCAAATAAGCAGATCCTCAAGTAAGCTTCTGACACTTGTAGAGCTTTCAAAACCTTTCTTAAAAAAAAAAAAAAAAAAAAAAAACACGCAAAAGGTAATAGTTCTGTTTTCTGAAATATTTTTATGGACCATTTAAAATTTAATAGAGAAGGAGCACATCATTCTAGTAGATACATGGAGCCCTTTATTATGCACGAATCAACAAATCTTCCTAACAATGGCCTTTTTTTCAGTTTTCTGAAATCCTGAAGAGTTTTAGGAGCTTAAAGAAAAAAAGCTTCTAAAACCAAAATCAAAGCAGTTTCAGAAACCCTACTTGTGACCCAAAATATTATTCAGTAGACATGTAATGTCTACTTAATGTCTACCTTAGCATGGCTCAAACAATTACTTTGACCTTGACAATGGCCAGGTATAGGCTTTCTGGAAAGAACAGAATATTGCTTCTCACTGCCCACCCACTCTCAAAGAAAGCAGCATTTCTTTCATTATCAAGCTTTGGACCAAGGCACACAGGAGCCTGAATGGCACAAAATTATACACATTTAGAAACAAAATCCCTGTAGCCCATATTCATGCACTTCCTAAATATATACAGGCTCTCACACAATGTGATATTAATACACTAAAACTAAACAAGTAAATTCTGTGATAAAATAGTTCATTGTAGATATCTCATTAACTTTGGTCAGACTAAAGCATGGTAGTAATGGCCTCTTATGTATGAAAACAGCGTAACAAATTTCTCAGTTATAACACTATCATTAAAAAACGTCAATTCAGTGCAATAAACTTTCATTGAGGTTTATGCTCTCTGCTCACAACAAGCTGGAAATTTTATTCTGATTTTAAGAAATACATGGGTCCTAGTACACAACAGTAGAGAATCAACTACTCATTTGTCTTGTTAATGACATATTACTGTGATGTTCTACATACTTAAACTCACAAAAATAGATCAGGTTATTTGGTTTCTACTGGCATAAATGGAAAAGTGGTTTGCTTCACTGTTTAGTAAAAACCACAGATCACACAGAATTTACACCATTTCTCCAACACAAATTCAAAATGCTCGCGTAACTCTACAGTTAATATTTGCTTTGTCTCAAAAACCTGATTTACTGAGGTGTTTCTAAACATAGTAAATAATTGAAGAAACTGCAAAGTATGCTTGTGGAAAGGTTCACACGAACCTTGAAAACTCTTTTGTTGCATTATTTAGTATAGTTATAAATGTCAGGCTACTGTTCATAGAGGTATGTCTGTTTAGAATGGCATTTGCAGAATAATGTTTACTAGAGTTCATATGAGTTTTTCTGCCAGCACTGCTGGCAGTTTTTTCCTTACCTTCCCCACACCCCCCACTCCAAATATGTTTAACATCACTGGTCCATTTGAAGGAGATATTTCATCTTCACTGTTTTCAGCTGTGGGTCTCCTATGGCAAGTTAAAACACTCCAGAGCACAAATTGTTATTACTGTTGTCATTATTTATTTGAACACTGAAGGTCTAATCAAGTAACTGATTCTCCACTCAGCCCTTTATGTTGTACAATTACAACTAGAAAAAGAATCTTCTATTTTAAGAGAGTTTCATTCAAAATGTTCAATACGAGTAAAGTAGTGCAATATAAGAAAACAAAGAATTTGTCAGGAAATATCCAAATGCCCTGGTGAATATTCTATTTTAATTAAAGCAAAAAGTATGTTAAGTCGTAACATTGACTCAGCACATTAGGTTCAATGCGTCCATCTTCTGTTTCCACTGTGAACTTTTTTCTAGTGACAAAAATGATTACTGCATGTCTGACTTTCACCTACTATTTATGATCATACAACTAAACCTGAGACAGTGGAAGTGCCATCTCAACCATCATCACTTTGAAGTTTAAGTTAAAAAGCAGGAACTGCAGGAGTTGAACACTTAACGGATCTGTTCACTTTGGAGACTCTTTACATATTCTTCAAGGCATTTGAACTTTTTAGGACATGTATTTGTTGTTCAAGGGCAATTACTTGGAACACGGTAAAACATGATTCTATACAGTAACTGATCAGATCAAATTAAGGGATAAAAACTGACTTTCAGGCTTATGTCAAGCCAGCCAAAATCATGCCTTGAAGCAATTCATTAAGGAGCAAGATACTGAAAAAATAAGCAGCTATAAATGCATCATGCACTGATATGCCACATTCTTCTGCTCCATGTCTCTTGTGTGCCTAAAGAAAAGAGACAACTTGAAGTACTATAAGACAAGGTACCTGAAACATGCACTATTTCATACATCTTTGCTAAGTTTACTCTCATTTGACCAAAGTGATGGATTCAAGTATTTCCTAGAAATAAGTTATTTTTATGCGTAACTGAGAAAAGGAAATAACACTTCACTGAATGTACCACAGAAAAAAGTGAAGGATTGATCTTAATACAAAGCAAACTATCAGTTTTTATAAAGTTAACAATCCTTTAGCCTAGCTTAATCCATGACTAAAAAGCCAAATTCTGAAGGTGTGATTTATTCATGCTGTGTCCATTGCACTATAAAACATGAATTGCCATCTATTGAAAGCCACTGGAACAGCAGTGAAGCTTCTAAATGCAAATTTATTGCCAGTAGTAAAGTGATACATGTAGTATGGCAAATAAGATCACAGAATGTCCTGAGCTGGAAAGGATCCACAGGGACTGTTCAGTCCAGCTCCTGTCTATCTTCCAAAAGATCCAACTTCAATTGGAAATGAAAACAGGCAAGCAACTTTAAATTTAGACTTATTGTAAAAAAAAATTTTAAATACTTCTTACTGTGTCATCAAAACACAAAAGCTGCCTTTTTTGAATTGCTCTCAGTAACAACAAACATCATGTCTGTCAGAATGTTTCATATGCACTCCTTGGATCTTGAATTTATTTTCTTCAAGCTATCTAACCATTAAACAACAAAAATTTAATTCCCGGCATGTAATACTTCATAAGACCATTTTAAAACAATGTTTTTCAAATCTTTTTTCTCTCAATCTGTTATTTTTTAGACGTACACATTTACACTTTTAACTTGCATCTTTTTCTTCTTAAATTATAAAAAATCTCATCTTTTTCCTCAAAGTGAAAGCATTTTATACTACAAGTCTACAATACAGCACAACAAGAAAAGCACCAAGTTTCTGTGAAACTCATTACTGGACCTGGAAATAAAGGACCACAGTACCTACATCAAATACAGAAAGTAACATTTAAAATGTTTTCTTAGCTTCATATCTCTGTATTTAATCTATTCTGTGCTAAAACTGGAGAACACAGAGAACTAGTCTCAGTGGATTTCCAAAAGGCCTAGAAAACAGAAGTTTTAGCTGAGCACTTTAGAGGTAACTTGCTATGAGCTAAGAAGTGGTTTGCATTGCTCTCTGGTTTCCATCTCCCCCGTGCTTTGGATTTTAAAGGGGAGAGAAAAATCTTTGCTGTCCTCATTTCACCCACCCCCTTCAATTTCTTCCACGACTTTAATTACATTTCTTCTCCATAAGCTTGTCTTGCCTTTATTTTAAAGAGATGAGAGCTTGCAGCAAGGTTCCCTAACAAAACTTTCAGTTGTATTTTTAATGTACGAAGTCAGAAGCATATATTAAAAGATACAAAAAGCCGCTGATTATTAATTCCAGTTAAACTATTACTGAGAGAGAATCACTGATCAGAACTATACTAATTAATTTTACATATTCAGTCATTTTCAACAAGAGCAGCTTTGTGAGTACTTACAGTCTATCAAGCTTTGCTTAATGTTAAACCCTCACCTTTTGTGCCAGCACACTTTACAATATTGTTGAAGAATTGTTGACAAATGTAACATTTAAATTTTTCACAAGAGAGCTAAAACTGAAATTACTTACTTTTTATTTTAATCACTGCTTTGTACAGCTAAGTAGGAAAAATGTTTATTAATCTACACACAAAGTCCTCCTTAAGGGTAATCATTTTATCAAATTACGGTGTGTTAAAAAAACACAATTCAGAACTTGACAGTTTTTGTTAAGCTTGTTTTTGATAACTGGACACGGAAGTCGCTTCTGGCCATTTGGATGCATGTATTCTACTTTCATGGAGCTTTTGAATAACAATCAAATTTAAACATATCACTCATTCTGCTGAACCAGCTTGACAGTTTTGATAGCACATTATAGTAGTTTATATTTCATTTCTGGAAGATTTCAGTAGACATCTCAGAACTAGGCTACCTTGGAAGCTCAAACTCCAATGGGCTCTGACTTTGATCTCAGGTCATCTTTAGTTAATGCAAATAACTCATGGAGAGTTCTTTCATATTAACATTAACATGGAACTTTTGAAGTACCACTTTCTCACATCCTTCTTTATTTATAACTTTGTTGGGCAGCTCAAGAGGCATCTTTGTGAACCACCAAGAACTATTTCTCAATCATTCAATTCCTAATTAAATAAAACAATAATTAATGGGTATGATGTTTGTTTGATTAAAAGCAAAGCAACGATAGCCTTGTAGAAAATAAAGTTGTTTGCATTTTATTACAGAGAAAGTGAAAAAGAAATCCATATTGTAAATTCTCTCTGTTCTTTTCTCCTTTGAAATGATAATAGCAATGCAGTGGGGAGAGAAGCTGGATGAGGACAGAGCAAATAGGGGGAATGTTATCTGTGAATACTCTGATGTACAAACCAAGTTTTGACTTGGTATTATTCGTGCCCTTCTGTTTAACTTCTTAAAAATTCATGAGTCCAGCAGTGGCAATAGTTAAACAGTAACAGTACATTTCTATCAGTCTTCCTGCAAAAGGAAGAAATCCATTTTTAACTTTAACACGAAAACAGAAGGAAAAGTAATGGCAGAATAAAGCTGGAAAAGCAGCAGTAATTATTCCATTACTCTAACCAGATGTTCTGATTGGGCCAGCTTTGCAAATCAAGTCCGTCACCAGCAGTAATCTGTCCTGGCTTGCTAAACTAATGACCTCTTACACTAGTTTCCCATTGAAGAGTGAAAATGTGCAAGGAAACATGAACCACTTTCTGTATATCAAAGATAAAATATGCTTTTTGAACTGCAACTTAAAACAATCTCATGTAGATTTCCATGCAAGAATCTGCTCAAATAATTCCATGTTTGATGGAAACTATCCCACGTCATATTAGGTATATAACATAATTTTAAACTCTTATATTTCTGTTGAAACCACACTCAAATTATCATCCAGTATAAAGCAAAACCAATTTAAACAACACATATTAATCCATTATCATTACAAGTTGGAACTCACAGAATCACAATGTGGTTGGGGTTGGAAAATGGCCTAGACCACTGTCCTGCTCAAACAGGGTCAGCTACAGCAAGGTTGCTCAGGATCGTGCTCAGTCAAGGTTTTGTGTATCTCCAAAGATCGGCATCCCACAGACTTGCTATAAAACTCGCTCCAGTGCTTGACTACCTTTATAGCAAAAAAAAAAAAAAAAAGTTCCAGTTTAAACAAAATTTTCTGTTCTTCATTCTTCACCCACTGCCTCTTCTAACATCACTGGATACACTGACAAAAATCTGACTCCACCTTCATTACTCCCACTGGTTGAGTAATCTTGATGAGATTCCCACAAAACCTTCTCTTCTCCAAGCTAGTAGTCTCAACTGTCAGCCTCTATTTACATGTTCAGTTCTCCAATCCTCTGAACATCTTGATTGCCCTTCACTGGACTTTCTCCATTATGTCTTTATTACTCTGGCACTGGGGAGGCCCTGCACTGGGGTGCCAGCCCTCGAGATGTGTCTCACTTGTGCTAAAAAGAGGATTGTTTCCCTCAGTCTGACAGCAATGCTTTTCCTAATGCAGTCTAAACGACTGCTGCCTTTCTTTGTTGCAAGTGCACACTGCTGACCAACATTCAATTTTTCAACCACATAGATCACTAGGTGAAGGTTTTCTCATGTTAATTTTAACAGTACTGTATCACTGTCGACTATTTCAGGTATGCAGATCACTCTATACTATGGCAACTTTCTGCACCTTAGCAATAGGTCATTAAATCCTTCATCTTTTTAATATTAATAACTACAGTACAATACTGTATAAATACAGCAGAACATACTTTCTTATTTCAGGAATTTCTGTATAACTATGTAGTCTTTTCCCTTTTATATTCCAAGCCTTTACTTATCGGTCTCTCTTTGTGATTAAGTCTGCCAACCTGGATGACGAGTTTTCTACATATAAATGGAGTATTTTCAGTTTCTCTCGGCCTTACACTAGGAGTTATTCTCACAGTGTGAGATCACAGAATCACTCTGAATACATACAGTAGTTATCTAACTGAGCACCGTATTTTGTGATGCTGAATAATCACATCAGCAGCATTAGTTAGTCATAACTATTTTTGAAAAGCAAATTTGAAAATAGCTTTAAAAGTTGTGCTTGGACATATAAAAATCACAAAAGTGGATCTTCCTCCAATGTAGATTATATGCATGGGCACTGTATGGCTTAAAGATTGCATTTTTCTACACTGGCTCTAAAGACATCAGTGAAGCACAGGTTCTGGAAGATGCAACACTTTTCTGAGCAGAAGACCAAAATTAAGTGTGTCAGAAATTATAAAATCTTCCTAAGAATTTTTGTACTCCTATGATAAAATTCTTACAGTATGCTTAAGTGAAATCAAAATAAAAACATAAATGTATATACACAAAAGCACTGCAGTCACTCTGTTTCTTCTACCTATAACACTCATCACCACAGCAGATGTGCAATGTAGAAGTGCTTTATACAAACATAGCATTTATCTCTTTTGATAGAGTCCTAGATCCAAATTTAGCAGAAAATTCATGCAAACTACCTTCAAAAGTCCTAGCAGTTGTCCACCTACTTGAACTCCGTACCTTTGGAACTCTAACTCATAAATACAGAAATATAGAAAGATGGTGGCATTTTTTAAAGTGCCATAACACACAAATAAACAAATTAATCTGCTTCATAACAAGGAGTATACAACATATGAATCTTTCCTGACTGGACCTCATGTCACAGCTGGACCCTTTCCTGCCACTAAGATATTCTAGGCAGCTGGCCTTGTCCTAAAATATCTTAGCTCCACCTTTCTTGGATTCAGCACCATCTCTTTCTCTTCGGCAGACTAGCAATGAATTTCTCAGCTAATACTTCTTTAGAAATTGAACCTTGTAGCTCTGATTTGTCACTACACCGGAGTTTGAATCTCCCCTGTGGCGCAAGTGGTAGAAGTGCCGCTCTGCTACACAGAGGCTCAAATCCCAGGGGCTGGACTCGATGACCTCTAAGGTCCCTTCCAACCCGCACGAGACTATGAAACTATGAAACTACCTCTACCCACACTCACAAGCAGAAGGGAGAGGTGATTGTGGTGAGTTAGCTACAGACTCATTACTCTTAGCTGCTGGGTATAAATCGGAGGTATATCAGGGTTGCTGTAAAAGACAGCCATGACAAATTGGAAGCAAGAAAGCTCTGTTCAGCCACTTTCTCCCTCTTCCTTGTTCCCTTCCCCTCAAGAGACACAGACTATTTCCAGCCAAAGTACTTAAAAGTCACGTCAGACTCCTCAAGTCAAAACACTACCATTGCAATTAATTACTGTCTTCTGAAGGTGTATTTTCCATGTGTTTACATCATCAGTTTTTTCAAAAATAAGAAAGCCTATGCCTTTTTAAAGGACAACATATTCCTAAATAAGCAAAAAACACAACAGCTGAAGCTTTCAGAAAAAAAAAAAAAAAAAAAAAAGCAGTTGGAAAACTCATATAGACCCTAGATAGAACAGAAGAGTTGGCAAAACTTCCAGCTGCCCTCTTTAAAGTCTGGGATATCATCTTCTCAGGAACTGTGCCAATGCAGTTTTGCTACATACCTTATGGCTCAATGCACAGAGTGGCTGCAGAGATGGCAGTCCCAAAGGAGCCATCAATCACAGCACATTCAGAGGTCTGAGTGCCGGCCTGAGAGCCAGATAAAGCAGGGTGCTGATGTCCATGGACATTTTTTTTTTTTTTTTTTTTTTTTGTGGTTCCTACTTATATATGACTTACAAAAATTATCATATTATTATTATTTTTATTATTTTAACAGGAGTTTGGGCTAGGTGATTTGACTGATGAGAGGTTGTTTTCTTGGTAGAAAATAAGATTTTTGTTCTGCATCTGAAGTACTTGCTAACGTAAACTGCTCCAAATTTAAAAGGCCATTTATTGACAGGTTTGAGCCTCCAGATTTCCACATCACTTTTATGATGAGAAGTCCTCTTGTTATTTAGTGCTTAAAACAAGAACAACTAATGAAGATTGCATCCACTCAGTTGTGTTCATAACATTTTTTAGCTTGTGGGCATCTCCACCACTGGTCTGTATTTCTGCTCCAAGATCCTGCTTGCTCTTTGCAAGGAGCAAGCCACAGCTAGCATGGGAGGGAAATAAATCCCAAAGATTCATCCATAGCAGACTAATATCCCAAAATTAAAACTGTCCCTGCATTCACTCCAAGAATTAATAGTACTATCCTAAACTTCAGGACTGTAGGATTAGCAAAAGAAACCCTGCCTCCCACAAACACATGGCACTGAAGAGATGCATTAAGCAGCAGTGTACAAAGGTTGTAGGTTGTCTTACAAAGCATGCAATGACCAACTATAATCTGATGATTAGAATAAAAAAGTTACAATAAAAATGAAAATGGCTTTTCAAACTGGCTGTGAAAGAAGTTATATGAGTGACTTAACAACTCATCATATCCAACAACAGTCTAAGTAGCTCATCCTCAGGAAGTTATCAAGATGAACTTCCCATTTAAGAAAATTATTAAAAAGCACTCTGCTCTTTAACTTGAGGAAGTTAGAAAAGGATCTTATTACTAGATTCCTGAACAGAACTATCTCACATATTTATCTCTATGCATTTCAAAAGCCCATAACAATGCAAAGAATTTTTTTTTATTTATTTACTTTTAGCATTTTTTTCTGCAGAAAAATAAAAATGAGCTGGAAACAAAACAAGAACCTTTAATTTCTAACCTGATTCCACTTGTTGCAGTGGAACCAACACTCAAAAGCTCAAGGAGAGATCTACTGAAATTCATTTCTATACAGGCTTTCGACTAGTCCTTTCCTTCAGCTTGCAAGCAGTATGCTAACCTGGGTGTGTTTGCTAACTTATCTGTTAGGATGATGTTACACTCACTATACATTTCTTACTGACTGTCTACAACAGTGGCATATTGATTTTGCCTTTCCCTGGTTCACTTCTAAAGCCTACACACTCAAAACAGTTACTTGAAGCTTTCTGATTCTTCAGTTCTGTTCTGTCAGATATCTGTGTTCTGACACCATCTGCTATCTTCATACTCCATCTCCGAACCACAGGCTAGCACTTCTGCTGTGACATCTTTTGAGATGTAAAATACATTTCTTTTGACATCTGCCTCAGCTCATCTTTTCTCCAGCTGAAAATATTCTTTAGTGGTACTTTACATTTTAATTTCTCTACAGGATCCATTTTCACTCAAAGGATGCCAACTTTTTGTGGTTTATTGTCTTGCTATTTTGAAGAGAACTCATAATTTTTTTGTATATGAGCTCACAGTATAGTATGCAAGCAGGGAACCCCAGATGCACCAAATGAGTGATGCTTGTTGCTCTCTGCCACTTGTGAAAGCGTATGAAAACTTGCATACATACCTTTCAAGTGTAAGGTGGGGCTAGAGATTCTAACTCCTTCAACTCTGAGGATGCAATGATTTAAAAAAATCTGTTAACCTAAAATGAAAATACAAAGCAAGCTGATTAGATGAGATATGGTCTACTGGACCATGAATGGAAGATAACCCAATTTGAAGCCCCACCTCTGCACAAAATAAGTACATCATTAAAGTTATGACAACATCCAACTGATTTTCTCTCAAAAGTATCATGAGTTAATTGCTGCTGTTAATACAGTTGGACAGTTCAGGATCTAAAATACATCTCATTCTCCAGTCTTTAATCATCATCATGTATCAAAGCTGTTCCAAGAAGAAAAATCAAATTACTGAAAACATATTCCTTTTCTTATTTTCAAGCATTCTGAATAATGAGGTCCTTTCTCCTTTAGCAGAATGACTCATATTTTTACATATGATCATTGTTCCTAAAGACAGAATCACCTATCTAAAGGGCTACTGTCATTCAGCACGATTAAGTTCTTAAAGACTTACGGGTCTTCAAACACATTTAAAGTTACAAACAAGATATTAGGCAGTAGGTGTTAACACCTTTCCTGAGATAGTAATCACCAGTGATGCAGTTTGTAACAGGTTTTGTATTAAGTATATTGATTTCCATCTCTCTCTTCATTGCTCCATCTTCTTTCTCATCTCTTCTGTAGTCTTTCCTTTGCTCATTTTTTCCCAGCCATACTTATCAGCAACCAATTTTCATATATTTTGAGGTATAAATCCTTTTTCAAGGCAATGCATTTGTTTTTTAATTGTCTGTCATCATACGCATTTCTAAAGCTCATGCTTGCCTTATACAATGCCCATATATTCCCACTTTGTTAAAATTAAATCTATATTCTGGATCAAGAAAAGACAAAATAACCATGTTTTAAGCCTTTTACACAGCACTTCTAGGGCCCTCACAATAGTATTTGCAAATAGACTGTCTATAAAAATTCCCAGTTGATCTAAGTGCATATATCTAACCAAAGCACATCGTAATATAACTGCCAGCATGCTGACAAAAACCTCACCACCAGCATTTTTTAATATAATAGATCTATGCTACAAGCATTTTCTTGAGCTTTCTCCTTTCTGACTATTACAAAATCCTTACTTCATTCCAGAAAAGGCTTCCTACTTGAATGATTATAACTAAATCTATCAGTACAGTAGTTAATTTTTTTTATTTTACATAATCCAGTATAGGAATAGATATCTATGTCTGCTATCTTATTTATCTTAAGATCCCTTCACAAACATCTACAGAGTACTTTTCCACATTTCAAATGAAAGAAATTATGATTTAGGTAGCAGTTAACTGCTGGGTTTTTTCTTTTTTAATTACTTTTCCAGCACATCGTTCATAATAAAAATGTACAAAATCATCTGTTTCCTTTAAGAAAATAATTAGTCTTTTAAATAATTCTATACCACTTTTTTTTAGAATCTATTTCTGTGTCTGTCCTCACATACCTTTTTTCTTCTGCTACATTCTGTCTATTCCTTTCTGTTTGTTCAGAATGTGTCCTTCCCACCAACTTCACAGAAAATGAAATATTATCTTTCTCCCTTTATAATTCTTTCACTTTTTCATCCTTGCATATTACTATATAGAATAACACAAGTCATTTTAATAAAACTTTAATCTCTTTCTTAACTTTTTCCCTATCTTTTCTTTGGGATCATTTTCTTTTGAGTTTAGCAGGCTAGCAATCCATACTTTGGTATAGTCTCGCTATCTGTGTTGAAGGAAAACTGACTTTTTTCAGGTTCTCTTCAACTAAATTCAGTTTCAAGGGTTTAATCCTTCCTTTTTTTTTTTCTTTTTTTTTTTCCTTTATGATGTACTGCTGATCTTGATGCGTTCAAAAGAAGAAAAAAAAGAATTTCAATATTTTCTGTTTCAAGACAGACTGTAATCTTTCTTACATCTTTCTTCCTCGGTGCAGTTTATGACAAGACCTGAAATACTGGAACCATATGTTCTAACTCAGTAAGATCAGAAAGCTTTCCTATTTTTTTATTATTTTTTTTTTTCTCTCCTTCATTCTCCCTCAAGGACTTTTTCCAATTAATAATGTGCAGTTTTAAAGTTGTATTTCCATGTTTCCCTGAACATGGAATAAGAATGATGAAAAAGATAGAGAACCACATCCTCCATGATAAGTCTTGCAATTGTTTTCCATTATAGAAACGTGAAAGTTTTCCTTCAGTATTTAACATATCCTCCTCCTGAAAAGATCCTTAAGTCCTTCGTGTTATTATCTTTATAATTTTATACAGTGCTTGCAAAATTTTTTTGTGTGTTTGTAGTCATATTCAGAGAGTTTTACTAATATTTATCTGTAAGCTAAATGTTTTATTTTTACCTCCAATTTTGACCTTCCTATTCATTCCTCTCAAGCTATATCTTCCACAGATTTCAGAGACTTGACAGAAATGGACTCCTTAAATCCTTACACAGCAGTAGGTACTCTTCTATTTGTCCTCTAAGCACATACTGCTTCCTCATGTTGGTGACATTTTTTTTAGCTTTTGGTTTGAAACCATTTTCTGTTGTCCTATCACAATAAAACCTGCTAAAGAATCTGTCCTCTTCTTTCTTACAGTCCCATCTCGCTCTATATACTAAAATACTGCATTCAGTTCTCCCTAGAGTCTTCTCTGCTCCGGGCTGAACCACTCTAGCTCCCTCAGCCTGTTCCCTGAGAGAAGGTGTTCCACATCTTGGACTTCTTACAGGGAATACCATACCTGTACATCTGAGTGGGCAAACCCCAGCTGGAAGTCAAAACTATAAAGACACATGCAGCTTTGTTCACCTCCTTTTCATCATTATCAGGCTTTACACAGGTCACATTGTGCACAACCCACTGAAGGATCAGTCTCTGTCTAAGGTGAGCATCACCACATCTAACTCAGGCAAGGAAGAATGGCACAAAAACACTTAGACATGGCAGAAAATGTGTCAGGAGCAGGTGACCTGCTGAAGCCTTTGCAAGTGCAGGTTTGTGGTGGACCTGCTGATTTGGAAAACATGCCTGAATATACAGACACAGACACAATCAGCATTGCACAGAGTAGCATATCTCTCCATGGGACAGCCTAAATCAGGCAGCATCCAGGATCCAGACTGAAAATCATCTGACAGAAAACAAACCTGAAGCTAAAGCACCTTGTGTTTGTGTTATCTTGGATAAAGTTGAGAAAGAAAGATGGGTCTCCCTTTGCCAGCTGTAGGTCCAACACAAACATTATGCTTGGTAAGGCAACATCCTCTTTAGGAATAAATTATTCCAGCTTTATACTATATATTTGATAATATCTGTGATCTAAGCATTATAACTCATTTTCAGGCTCTGGCAAAGGAAACTGTGTATTTTTAACCTTAAAACAGACAACACCTCAGTCACATTTATTGTCACCAAAATGAAAAACAATTGCTTACCACTGTCTATAAATTAATTACATTTATTTTGCAATGGGCAACATTTACTAAAAATTGTAAATAACAAGTCAGAAATCATATAAATCACAACCCTAGCTAATTCAGATCTGCATCTAACAGAGTGAAATTCATTGACAGCTCACTACAATGAATTAAGAAAAGTAGTAACTGCATTTGTTGAAAGCAATAGTGTTGGGGTGTCTGTGCATGCATTTTGTTTGGTGGAGTTTGAGGGTTTGTTTTGTTAATTATGTTTTGGAGTTGGTTTTATTGTTTGTTTGCTCTTTTGATTTTTTAACAAGCATTTAGGAGGTTATTATAAAATTGCTCTGAGCCGCACCATTAACATAGAAAAGCCAATTACTACCCTTTAATCAGAGAAGACACTCTTATTTATTGGAAAGCAACTTACTTAGACTATTGTACTGTAGAGAGATGTCAGGTTAATGATATACATGTACTAATTTGCATTGTATTAAGTTTCTTCATTCATTTCAGTTTTCCCATCCTCTAATTTGGAGTGAACTAACGTATTTGTTTTTTAAATAGTCTTCGCAGTAGAACGTGCTCAGACCTGCCCTGCAATTTGCTATACAGTTGCCAGATCAGATTTTATCTTAACATGCAATACACACTAACTCCAGACCAACCCATCCACTGGACATTTATTTAAGTGTTAAGCCCCAGAGCAGAAATCGTGGAAAACAGATATTCTGATATGAAAATAACACAAAGAGGCCTGAACAAAGAGACATATTAAAGAAATCAAAAGTTCACTGCTCTGATGTGAAGGATAAGAATATTGGGATGGATTAAATAGTAAATGAAAAATATAGAAATACAAAGAGTATTAAAGGAAGAAAAAATGTACAATTAACCCCATGGATCAACATTTTTTACATCTAAATAGGATAAAAATAGATGACTTATGGTGCACCAAGCAAACTAGTAAAGCAACTACTAAAATACTAATTGTAATTAGCAATTTAGTAAAAACTAGGTGGAAATACCCAAGCAAACAAAAAAGGTTCTTCCAGGGTCAACAACAGGGAAGAAAAAGTGGAGATGTCATTACCATCTGTGCTAATTAGTAAATTTGATAATTTGTATACAATTTCAATAGATGGCCTCTGCTGCAGCTACACAAAGGCAAACAGATTCACAGTTAATTATTTCCTTAATAGCCTTTTATATGCACAATGAAGGTCAGCACAGATATCACATACAGACACATTTAATAAAGCTATACAGTGAACAGCAATGAACCGTGCCCTTCATTTCCACATACATCCTGCACAGCAAGCTAGTAAATTATTTGGGAATATTTTCTACTGCCTACGTGTGCTTACTGCTGAGCATGACTAGTTGCTTTCAATTTTTAGTTTTAGGTTTCAGGGTGTGTTTCTTTCTGGGTGTGGGAGGGAGTGAGGGCTGACGGCATAGACATTTATTCTTGTCACCCTGAAGGTCTTCTCCAGGAGGCTCTTACACAGCAGTCAGTGAGAAGAAGGGCTGAGAGTGAGATAAGAAGCTTTCAAACTCCATACACCAGCAGCAGAGACACCTCAACCCAGAGTTGCATGACAGCAAGCATCTTTGTAGATGCTTAACCACAGCCACCAGCCACGGCTGTTTATAGACTCAGAGAGCAACCAAAATAAATAAATAAATGGATTATAAAACATTTATGAATCATAAAAGAACTAGTTTGTGCTCAGTTGTAGCACATATTTACAGCGTATAGCCACATAAACTTCACTCCAGGTCCCCAGGGCCATATTCTTTATATTCCATTTTCCCAGCAAACAGCAGCAGAACATGCATTCAGTTGACAAAAAGATGCCCAACTACCACCTTAAATCTGTCATACAGTTCTTTTGACAAAACTAATGAAAATCCTATGTAAACCTATAGGCAAAGCAATGAAACCATTCCCTTCAGACCCACAGTAAGTGAAAAAATCAATTAAAGTACTTGAAACAGTGGAAGCCTGGCTTTAAATCACTGTTGATCAAATCAGATAAGCTGAACCTGAATTCTTTTCAAGATGTATTCAAGTAAACTTTCTCTTTCTTCCCTTGATAGGAAAAAGAAGAAAATGAATAAAAGATGACAAGAAAGTGAAATCTTTAAAGTTCTTCTTCCTTTTTCCAATGAAACAATTAAAAATACAAAAGAGAAGTATTAAGAGGGAGTAATTAGCATGTATGTTGATTGGTAACTAGCAGAAATATGAACAGAATAGTACTGTAAGGAAAGACCAAATAAATGCAATAAACATTTACTTTACTTCTTTACGTAATAAATTATCACACAGTATTTCATTTATATGAAATATATGTCCAGCCAGAGCCCCCAAGTGAATATATACTGCATGAAGAACCTGAAGCATGAGCTATTCTATATTGAAAACTCCATTATCTACTCCTTAGTTTTGAGAAGTTGAGACATTTTGAGACATTTTTCATTGAATCTTATTTATGGAATCACAGAAACCTAGAAGTACATAGGTTGGAAGGGACCTTAAAGATAATCTAGTTTCAACCCACTGCCATGGGGCAGGGTTGCCAACCACTAGATCAGTCTGCCCAGGATCCCATTCAACCTGACCTTGAATTCCCCTGGAGATGGGACATCCACAGCCTCTCTGGCCAACATGTTCCAGTGCCTCATCACCCTCTGAGTGAAAAAATTCAGCCTAAAATCTAATCTAAATCTTTCCTCTTTTAGTTTAAAGCCATTCCCCCTTGTCTGGTCACTATCAGACCATGTAAAAAGTCAGTCCCACTCCTCCTACTTATATGCTCCCTTCAGGTACTAAAAGGCCATAACAAGGTCTCTCCTCAGCCTTCTCTTCTCCAAGCTGAACAAGCTCAACTACCTCAAACCTTTCTTCATAGGAGACACAGGAACATGAGAAGCATGAGAAGCCTGACTGGACACAAAGACTAAGTCAAAGAACTTGTGAAGTACCTCAGCTTTCCCCAGATCTGAGGAGGCCAGCTCTCCCTTTTCGTTTATCAGAAGGGATCCACTCTCCTTTTCCTGTCTTGTTTGCCCAATGAATCTAAAGAGTTCCTTATGGTTTTTCCTCATGCCTCACCAAGTTTAATTCCATCTGCACCATGGCTTTCCTGACTCCATCCTTTCATATCCAGACAGTGTCCCTATATTCTTCCCAGGCCACCCATCCTCAGCTTCCACTCTTTATACTTTTCCCCTTTTTCCACATCAGCCTTCATTGGCAGATCCTTGCTCAGCCATCCTGGCTTACTGCCTCATCTGCCTAAATTCTTATGCTAGAGGGATGGAAAACTGTTGTGATCTCAGAAAGGCATCTTCAAAGTGCTGCAAGCTCTGTTCTGTTCCATTGTCCCCAAGGACAGTTTCCCAGGGAATCTCATCCTACAGTTCCTTAAACAGGCTAAAGTTCACTCTTCCAAAGTTCAAGGTCCTGACTCCACTCTTTGTTGGGCCCACATTCCTTGAGATCACAAATTTGATCAGAGCATGACTGCTGCAGCCCAGGGTGCCTCCATTCTTAATCCCTTTAACAATGTCTTCTGTGCTGCTGAGCACCAGGTTCAGCAACGCTCTACCTCCAGTGGGTCTGTCCTATATGCGAACAGAAATTTATCACCAATGAACTCCAGGAGTCTCCTGGATTATTTGCCATGTTGTTTTCCCAGCAGATGTATGAGTGGCTGAATTTCCCCAACAAGGTGAGAGCCCGCAAGCTTGCAGCTGAAGCAAGAAAGCCGAAGGATTGCTTTATATTTAAGGTGCCATCTTCATGATACAGGTCGTGATGTATCTGCCCCACATGCTTCTTCACCCTGATGCAGCAGCATGACAAAGCATTTGGCAAGCAGAGGAGAGCAGCAGCCACGTGCTAGCGGCCAAGGGCTATAAAGTCTGACTGACATTATGTCATGCCAGTAATGACAGAAACAGATGAACAAAGTCAAGTTGTCTAGAGAAGAGTCATAAATGTTCATAGGTAAGAAATAGAAGACTAAGTTTTCATATTCTTCAAATATTTTAATTTTCTTTACCAGCTTAACTCTAAAAAAGCACCCCTTGAGCAAGATCTTGCAATATTTTACAAACAGAAAGGAATTAAATTTAAATAAGTTAATCTCCACAAACAATTCTACCACTTTCACTCAACTCTGCACTCTCTATCAATGAGTGACAAGATCAGACTTTTCAAAGTGCTTTGTGCTTGTTATACAGAGAACTTTTCCTTGACAAATCAAAGAGATGAATTTTTCTAAGCCCTTCTATCTTTGCTGAATAGCATAGTCACTCCAGTTACAGAAACTTCTGTCACCGACTTTTCCATTATTTACATATTTACTGAAGTACAGTTTCTCCTACATATAACAGATGTTACAAATGATTATAATTGAATTTCACGTTTGCAAATGATTAAAAAAACATTATTTCACGCAACACTACAGAAAATAGGTGAATTTGGTCCTGAACTTTGCCTCTGAGGAGATGCTTTTTAAGATGTGCAATTAAATAGCTCAATTTCCAGTCCACACAGAACTAAGAATTCTTAGCGGAACTTTCAAATTACTTTTTATGCCAGGCTATTTAATTTTAATATCTAAATATAAATATTGAATTCTTTTGTTAATAACAACCAATTTAAATACTCTGACATATAGAATTGTTTCTTTGGATTTTGTGAAATTCTTTCAGCAATATGCACAAGACTATTACAATGACAAGACATGACACTTGTAGAGACATTAACAAACATTTGCAATGACAGAAGATTAGTTCCTGTTTCTGTCTAAGACAGAAGGTGGTCAGATTCTTTGTTAAGTAAACTGACTCTATTGGAAGTTTTCCTGCAAGAAGGCTGCATGCCTTTGCCTACAGCAAAATCACAGAAGAGTATTCTGTTCCTGCAGACTGCTCCCCTAAAGGCACTCAAAGAACCCTGCAGACAACTTAAGTGCTTTGGAAAAAGTGAGAAAAAGAATGCTCCCCATGGACCCCCAGCAACGGTGGAGGTATAAGCAGTGCTTCGCCATTACTGGGCCACATCAGGGATCTCATTCTCAGCTCTTGTCTATCACTTCCACCTATGCAAGAATAGTCTAAAATAAAAATCAACAGATTTTAATGGTGCTTAGAAAACTGTGTTATGCATATGTGACTGCCACACAGTGGAAAGACCAGGAGGAATCAGACAGTAATACAAAGCCTCTAATGATTATTCCAAAGCAGTCTTAAGATAAGAATTATGTAAAACTTCAATTTTGATTTATTTATTTTAATTGTAAAAGTTAGATATCTATCATCATCTGAAAACAAACACTGACAACGCAAATGAGAAAAGGATACAGGAAAGCTTTGGCGCAACAGGTACAACAGTCACCATCTGGGGTTTTTAAGTATTAGATTTCATGTCTGCATCTTGTATAAAGGCTTTGACATTTTCTATTCCTACTTAGATGTTCCTTTCTGCCAGAAATGACCATTGGTCTGTGATGGCTATGGTCAACTCTATAGATAGGCAAAACCTCCAACAGAGCCCTCAGCCCCAAGAACTGCCCTCTCTGATCACAAATGCTTCCCAAAGACCACTGGTTCACAAGTGCATCAGTGGGATGAGCAAAAGGAACCCCCACTGGTACTGCTCTAGGAAAACCTGGCGATGTTTTTGTATCACCACTTGTTAACTTAACCAAGAAAACTGCAAGCCTCTCAGGCAGGATACATTTCTTTTAAATAAAACATACCTAATTATATAACCATCCACCTGACAATGGTAGACAAACATGATGATTGTTATATGATCTATACACTGAGTTATTAAACATTTCCCCCATCAGTATGTGATGCATGAATGCACACCTCCACTGTTCCATGTTCTTCTACCTTGCTTCACATTCTCAACTTTAAGCAGCCTTGGGACAGACAACAGGTCTTCCTCAGAAACAAGTAACAAGCCTTCTGGAGCCTGATCAGCCTCCTTGAGATGCACTGAGCTTTCATATTTCAGTGCTGTGGTAGCCATCTCATAATACAGTGCCAACAATCCGCCCCCATAAAACAGGCTCCAGTGGTACAAGCAGAATTTAGGAACTCAGCCAATTGATGAATGAAACAGTGTCCCTAGGCAAAAAGAGCTCCTCAGCAGTCCATCAGCAAAAAGTAATTTATTGCAGTGATAAGCTTTTTGTCCCCTGTGTAATGCAGCTCACACAAAAGAGTTCACAAAGAATGAGAGCAGCTGAAGGACAGTGAAAGGTTTCACATTTTATTGCAAACCCTCCAAACCAGTCTTTTGTGACCAGAAACAGTGAGAGATGGCAATACTTTCATATGCATTTTCAGCCTGCTTTCTAATGCATTCATCAATTATATATGCAGAAGAAGTATTGCTTACTCAGGGCTTAAATATTCCACCTTATATCACAAATAACCAACAGTTTTCCCCTGAAAGTAGAATCGTCATCCTCAGATCCCATCAAATGAAGGTTTAGATCTCAGATTCATTACTGTTTAGATTTTGAGCTGCACAGTTCCATCTTAGTTCAATAAAAACTGTTGGAAAGAAAAAGAATAATTTATGTCAGCTCTAAAATTAAGAAAAATATCAGACATTCTTTGTTTCTGTGTTGTAGGCACTAACAAGGCAGAACCCTGTTGTTTGTTAGAAGATGCAGCAGAAATTTAGAATTCCTGAGACATTTCTGAGAAAACTACATGTGCTTCCCACATGCCATTCTCCTCAATGAATTTGAGTAGGCATGCCTGAAATAACTGTCAGTTTGGAGGTAATACAGTGTTGTCTGGACAAAAGCACATTCCCTAGAGCTGGTTTTCAAGTTATTTGTATTTCTGTTTGCAAAGTCCCATGCTGTCAAAGCTACTAGGCATACAGCAATCACCAAATACAGTTTTCCCTCCTCTTTTCCTAAATACAGAAACTTCTCCACTCAGAATGAGATTCCCAAACATCAATACAAACAGAATGGCCAGGATCCCCTTCTTTTTCTTTTCTTCCTGAGAAAAGCAACATGGTTCAGACTTCAGAAGTCAGAACAGCTGCTCCCATCTGAGAGACCACCACGTGGGCTATTTGTTCTCTGAGATCAGAGAACAAGTACTATTTAAACTTCAACCAGTGTTTTCTCTGGAGAGAACAGACATCTTTCCGAAGAATAAATTAAGCATTCAATTAAAGTCTACAACAGGTAAGTACTGTTCTTATCCTTTTGGGGAAATAAGTTCGATACTGCTACTGCAAACCCCTATAATTAACTCTAATAAGACACACCACACCATGAAACTCAGTTCTCTGCTCAGTGTTCAATATAAACAATACAGATTTTGAAAATGAGAAAAAATGATACATTTCAGTTATTTCTGCAAAATACTAAATGATTAATGCAGACTATTGGCACAATACCAGACTCTGTTCTATATCTGCAGGGCTAGGTCTGTTGGCACCTCTGTTTTTGTAAAGATCCGTGTGCATCAGGACTTCCAATGCAATTTCCAATTCTTTCCTTTCCACATGCATACGTATGAATCTTGTAGTATTTCTAAATACAGAACATGCTATTGAAATTCACAATAATATGGCATTTAAGAATTGATTTTTTTTTACATTGATGGAGAATCTAATTTAAGTTAAATGACAATACTTATGAAATAGCCTCAGGATTTATTGTTTTTAGCATTACCTCTCATCAACTACAATTTAGCTTGTAGGAACTTAAGCAGAGAATTTAATTAACAATTCAGTTCAAACTGCCAATAAATACTATATAAGTATTTATATACATACGAGCATGATCTAAAAATAAAAAGACACTGCTTCCAGACCATTGAACGTATTAAACTGAACTGAACAATACTAACTTACGTATTTTAATCATCCAAAATGGTTAAAGGCAACAATAGTCCAGGAAGATACAAATATTCCTTTTACTTTTCATTAAAATTTTGACAATGATGATTTAATGAAGCAGCACGAGCATCTCTAACCTCCATGTTCTTTAAGTAAATGCCATTCTAGACTGTAGCTAATGTGTCAAAAGAAGCTCTCCAAGTGTTTAGCTTCAGAATATAAACCAAAGAATGAACCAAAGGAGTGTACCTGCTTTCACCTGATCAGGTTTTTATGTGACTTATTATGGCTATTTATTTGGACAGCCTGGTGATATTAGAATTAGGAACAGAAGCAGCAAGATTTGTGCCTGCACATAATTCAGGGAAAAAAAAAAAAAAAGTATTTCATATATTAATAGGAAAAAAAATGTTCTATTACAATACAAAGGGGTAAGGGGAAACACTGAACTTGAGCAGCAGGAGTTGAAAGTTTCAAATGAACATCTACTTTTTATTGCTGTATATTTCAGATAACTTCTTTGCTTCTAAATCTGATGATACTGTAGACTCTTAGACCCACTAATTGGGTCCCAGCCCTCTTGATCTGTAATGATTTTTTTATAGGCCTTATACAACCTTTTCTGAAAACAAGTCATTTTTGCAGCCCTGGTCCTTTTACCTACTAAGATCCATTCTACTGCCAAGAAGGCAGTAAATAAATAACTGATGTAAGAGTAAATAATGAATAATTTGTAGTAAGTTACCCTGAACTAAAGCAAGCGATTCAGAAGACTGAACAAGCAAGCAAGATGTAGCCGCTTGGGGAGGATTATGAAAATGAGTAAACAGTAATTCTGCATTACAGGACTGTCTCCACAAAGCATGTTTATCAGCAGGGTAAACTTAACAGGGCAGACATGATGGAGATAAAAAGTACACATGTATATGCTGGATATAGACCCTGCATCCTTGACCTACAGTGTTATGATTGCTGTAAAAAAAGATGATAATGCATTGCTGAAACAGCATTTTAAATCACAATCACAGCATTATTCGCCTAGACACAGTTTCTGGTGTCACTGAAATGCATACAAACCTGTAAAACAGAGGCGTGCTGTAGTGGGTGAGAACGGCTTCCAGCTTCGCACAGCTCAAGCAGTGCTACCAGCCTTGCCGATGGGATGTTGGTAATTGGTTCATCCTGCAGAAACCTCTCTGAGTTGTTCTCTGTTGGAAATCACTTACATCCATGAGCAGGATGGGAAACACCACTAATTGGCTGTGTCTATTTAGAGAACCTGAGATGATGCTGGCAGCCAAGCCAAAAACCACTGGCAACAAGATTACTGTTAACACTTTCTAAGCTTTCCATCCAAGAAGCATTAAAGAGCAATGTGTATAAGAATCTCTTCATGATTACTAGAACACTTTTTATATCTATGGTCAGTGAAAAAATGCAAAAATGTCATGGCAATTTTCCACAGTTCATCTGGCATCACCAGAGTTCCTTGTCATTTTCTCCAGTCCAATTCCAGCACTCAGACTCTTTTTCTTCACTAAAACAGTGCAAAAAATAAGATGAAGTACAAGATCTAACATTCTTAGGTTAATGTTTTTGGTCCTTGCTGAACAAAGATTTATTGCCGGACATGGGAGACCTGTACTTGTACTTCTGCACAGGAGCCTGTGGCACCTGCAGTCTAAGACTCACCAGGTCCAAAAGCCAAATTTTGGCTCTACTACAGAGCATTCTGCCTCAGTATCACAAGTATGGAACTGCTGAACCAAAACTTGCCTCCCAACATTTTTTTCCTTTCTTTTTTTTTTTACTTCTTTTTGGAGGAAATGGACCTGTGCAAACCTAACTGCATAAGTATAGCATGGAGATTGAAAAAAAAAATAAAAAAAAATGCAACAGGCAGTTACAAAATAAGAAGAACTAGATCAAGAATAAAGTTATTTCTTGAGATGCAGGTTCTCAGACAGAACTGCTGAGGCAGAATACAAGATATGAATAATTTTAAATTATCTTTGCCCCTCAGCTGGCTGATTTTAAGTGACAGACTATGCCTGCAGTATGAGGGTGTCATGCCCATGGCTGGAGGGCTACATTTATTGTATAAGACCTGCTCCAAAAGTAATGCTTCAAATTTGCTCATGTTGGCAAATTTGTATCATGTTCTACATCAGAGGTAGAAGTTGGTGGTTTGGCACTAGATTTTGAACTTCCCTGCCAGTATCCCCTTATTTTTTGTCACCAAGCATCAAACGGTAGTAGAGGGGCAGTCTGACAAAACAGCCTCTGATATGGAAATGCAGATGAAGCAAAGGTGTGTCACTGAATTCCACCATGTGAAAAAAAAATAGCACCCTCTGGCATTCATCAACACTTGCTGAAAGTTCATGGAGATCAAACAGCGGATGTGATTACAGTGAGGCAGTGAGTGCCGTGTTTCAGCAGTGGTGACTGCAGGTCACCTTCACTGGTTCAGATTCTTACAAGTGCAGCGTGCAGGCTCTTATTTGTGCCAATAGAAATACATAGCTAATGGTGGTGACTGTTGAAAAAAAAATATTTTGTAGCTGAGAATTTGCTCTATCAACTACTTTTATTATACTCTTTGAAGATTCCATGGAAATAAATAGGAAGCATTACTTTCAGAGCAAACTACGTTGTTACTTCAGACACCACATAGTTATGAGGAAGTTGTGCAGCTGTGCAGAGCACTGTACTGATGCTGCCCTGGGAGGCCTAGCCTAATGCCAGTATGCCAGACCGCACTGGAAACTGCAGAACAAACAATTTAAGAATAAAATAGACATCTGTGATATTTGCCTCGAATTATTCCCAGTCATAAGATCTGCCTGACCTGGGCCACATGTATCTCCATTGTTATACCAATGGTGAATTCTCCATCCTTTGCCACCACCAAAAGTTGTGGTTATCAGACAGAACTTGGCCTCCGCACCTGCATTTAGGATGTCAATATAAAGCTGATTTCAATGGGAGTCAACTGAAATTCTGAACTTAAACAAAACCATTGAGCCAGTAAAATTACACACTGACAGGTGTGATAACTGTAAGATGGAGGGGAGGGAAGGAGAAAAAGAAAAGGGGGGGGGAAGAAATAGCACAGATAAAAATTACAGGTAGGGTGTTCTGCTAAAATGCTAAAATATGTGGGAAGAAAGTGAGAAATGAGCTCTGAAAAGGTGAAAAGAAATTTATGAAGAATACAGTTCTGCATAACTTGATGGTTTGACAACTAATTTTCGAGATTGGATGAATTGTCTTTGAGCAATTAATCTTTTTTATTATTATTACTTAATTGTGAAGTGTCACTACAGCTGTGGTTAGCACCTTAAGATATACATCACACACTTACCTGGAAAGTGCTCTAAATATTACACTTCAGACTTTTAGTATACAGCTTTTAAGATACTTACGTACCGTCAGATTAAGAGGCTACAGTAATCCATACAAATAATACTACAACATATGCTAGTTTAGAAAGTATCCTTCATCTAGCACCACACAAAGCAAAGCATATAGACACAAAGAAAGCTATTTAAAAACTTTTTGTGCAGTTACATAGATTTCAAAAAGGATAAACATTTAGAAATATAAATTCACATCTCAGATTCACAGACCAAAGAATAGCCTGTTTGGATCAGAAGATGCATCACTTCATCAAAATATCAGCATTGGTAATAGCACTGCAACTTCTTTCATTCTGTGCAAGACTTCAAAGATACTGTATACTCACATCTTCTCAAACACAGTTTCACAAACCTCTGAACATCAGAGCGTAACAAGAAAGCTATATGCAGTGAAGACTGTATAGGTGTGGAAATTACATAAAGATGATAAAAACAAGTTAGAGGGAAATAAGATTGCCAAGGTGAAAAGCAGGCACAGAAAATGAAAGAGATAATCTACTTCATCTTGGGTGTTTACTGTATTCATGAATTTCAAGCTCATTTAGAAAATAATGGACTGTATTTGCACTCACAGCTGGGAAACATGTGATTGCCCTATCCAATCATAGAAAAGCTCTTAAACACTTCACTGAATCTATTTATGCACAAGGCCTGTTAGGACAAACAGTTCTGCAGACTGAAAATTCTGTTTCTTATGCCTACATCACTTAACCTGAAAAACAAAGAACAAATTAGATGCTCAGCCTACTTGTTGTTTTGCTTTTTTCCAGATGCCTCACTCTGTTCTGCTTGCTCACTGTCTGAGCCTGTGATTCCTGCTGCTGTAGTGATTCTCTGAGCTAACCCTAGATGGAGAAACCTTGTAACTCACTCATACTAGAAGCATAACCATCTTTCTGAGTAGCCTAACTGCTAGCTTCTGTAGAGGATGGTGATAATGCTATACCCTTCCAAACAAAATGTTAACAAACTAAAACACTACTTAGGAAGAAAATTTAATTCAAGTACCCAAACTCCCAAAGGACACAGAATTTAAGATCACACATTAAGGAAGCACTCAAAGTTTGTTTTACTGCACAGCTGTCACCAATGAAGTGACTGTGTTCTGCATGTGGAAACACCATCAAAACCAAGACACCCTCCAGAATCTGAGATCAGCTATACAGGTATTAGCATACAACTTTATAAAACAGTAATAATAGACCCAGACAATTTCTGTTACCGATTATTTGAATCACAAAAGTATAGATGTACAAGTAAAACAGAGCATCAGTTTTTTTCTTCACAAGTTTGATTTCTGATCTTTTGCACTTGTTGAGAAGATTAAAAATTATATATACATATACACACACACACACATATATATAAAAACACTATATTTCTGCCAGTTATGCAATATATCATATTGAAGGTTCTTTTGCAGGAGGCAACTTCATCCTATGCATACGCAAGGAAAGGGAACCACAGTTACCTTGCTATATTCTGATGTTGCTGGCCTGCGTGCACTACCTCTGCAAAGACAGACCAGTTCACTGCAATATCTCTGGCTTTTATTTCCATTTGAAACACAAAGCTTCCAGATCTCATGGGGAAAGGACCAGTCAGCCCTGGGAGCACAAGTGAAGGGGTGGAGCCTGGCTGCGCCTCTCTTACACCTCATTTAAGGGATGACTGCTACTAGGGGAATGATCTCTTTCTGTAGATCCCTTCTTGGTGAGGCTTTCCCCTGTGATCCTAGAGACTTCTGACATGGGTGAGCAATCTATCTTCCTCCCTTCATTTGTAGCAGCTTTCTGTTGTGCCAGTCCTTTTGTCATCCCACACTTGCTGTAATGCCTTTCCCATTGTATTGGACAGCAGTACAATGACTTGAAATTCTCCCCACCTTAGCCGAATTCTCCTAACATATTTTCAGCTCATTTTTATTCCAGCTCTAATGATTGATATGAATCTGCAACTCATTTTCTTCCAACTGGATCATCTTTAATTTCAAAGGAATATGTACATAATTATGTGACTTATATCCAAAACTGATATTGATCAGTACTCCTCAACTGCTGCCCAACTGCAAAGGCACCTACATTTCTCAAATCGTAAAAGGTATCCCAGTGTCTAAGACTCCATTCCTCCATTTTGACATTACTCTTAAATGTTTAGATATTGGAGTACAAAAGAAGAATGAATAGTACATTCCTGACTAAACTGGATTTGCTAGATCCCTATTCACTGGTCAAAACACATACAATGTTTAAAATAGAGTTGACAGAGACCAACTAATGACAGTTTTTGCTAATCGTGTGTTTTACACATTTTACTCATTTTTCATTTAATTTGTGCCTGCTCAAGAGATTTAATCAGTTGAAGGGACTTAATGAGGCAAAAGGTAAATTGAAGATTCATGTTTAAGCTTCAGTTTATAAAGGAAAAAGTATGTTTTCAGCAGCCTCTGTCTTTTAGAGGAAAAACTGTGAAAGCAGTCCAGATGAGTAAAAACAAGTGCTGTTCTAGAAAAAGGAAATTAATCAAACTGATTTATGGAAAAAGTGATTACTTTTAAAAGTTGTGCTTCTACCCTGAAAGGGAGCACAAGAATGACATTGTGATATCCATTGTGTCTAATGAAAACAGCATGAAGTTTAAGAAAAATGCAACAATATAGAGAATACAGGGGTATTTTGTGGGACTAAGATGAACCATCTGCTACTTATTTTTTGCTTCATCAGTAAATAGCAAACCATTCACCGTTATGCCTATATTTTGCTCTCTAGGTCTATGGGGGTTTTATGTTGTTTGTTAATACTAAATATTTTACTAAGTCATCTATTAAACAGTTAGTCAAAGACAATGGAGAAATAGGCTCTTCAATATACATGTGAAAGCATTATAATTCTTGGGACATTGCCAAAACTTTGACAAATTTAATTATCATTCCTAAGTCTAGATTCACATGTTTCTCTAGAACTCTGATCATTCAGAAGTCACCTGTGAAATCACTGTGAACCATATAACTCATTACAGCCTGTGAAATGAATTATGCTTTCCCAGGAAACTGAAAAATAAATACATCAAATATATACCTCAAAGAGCAGTAGCAGTAAGATAATAAAACTGGACAATCTGACAATAGGAGAAAATTTATTACTAAAAAATAACTAATAATGTCTCCTAGCACTTCTTAATCACAGCTATTGAACTGTTGCATCCTGAGGAACATGGTTTGTTTTAATTATTTACTGGGAGTTGGTAGTTTGTTTGGAAGAAAAAGCAATTATATCCTGACACTTTATTCACTATCAGTTTGGCTTTTTTTCCCCCTGATACTGTTAAGAGGAAGGTTATCTTCCTATGGAAATTCTGACATTTCTGTAATTGGTTTTGCAACACTTCCCAGGAACTGTAAAATATTAATAATATTAAATTTGCACAAAAAATGGGGTTAAGATATTATTAAGATTGATGGCTTATAACACCAATAAACTGAACTTCAAATAGATTAAGTTACTTTCCTCCATTCCTGTTAGATACACACTACATAGCCTATGGGGAGTAAAATGTCTAATGCTGTTGAAGAGGAAGATCAAGTACAGTTTCTTTACAGACCCATACAAACCATCCAGAAAATAGTAATAATCATAATAAATAAAAATAATCAGAAACAAGCAAATCAAAGTGTCTTTGGACAGGTAAGAACACAATTTCACTGAAATTAAAGGGAGTTCTTTTATGTTTAGCCTTAGGGTTAAGGACCTGTTCTCATCAGTTGATCAAAACTAGGAAAAGTAAATGAATCTCAAAAATGTTGTGGAAGGCATTGGCTAGTTGCAGTATTTCAAATATTTCAGAGTATCCAGTAGAGTATTCCCATGACTATAAACTGTTGAATTAAATATTGAACTTCAAAATCATTTTATTCATCACACTCTTATGTTGTTTACACTTACATTATGAACCTGTTAGCTAAGGAGTGCTATGTGAACAGCCATAAAAATTGAAAGGGAGAGGAAAGGAAAATGCTGTAAGTGGCAACACCAGATCACAACAACATTGTTTAGACTGAATTTAACTCTCACACAAGGATGTTTTCATCCTTCAGTTATATCATCTAAGAACCTTAATTCTTAAGTTGCTCTGCAGACAAGAGGTAGCAGTGGTTATCAGGTCACTGCTAAGTGTCCTGAACATTATATGTCTGTCTCTGAACCAGAGCTAATATACTAAAAATTTTAGCAAGACTGATACTCTGGCTTAGTGCTGATCAAGCAGTTGTACAGTTCCTGGCCAACACTACACACACTCAGTGCTCTCTGAGGAATTCTCTGGAGAGGGTCTCTTTTACTCTCTTTAAAGAGGGCAGACAGCTTGCAAGTGTAAACCAAGTGGGCATCAAGTGCCAGGTATTTAGACACCATACCTAACAGTACGGACAAATGCATCTTTTCACCCAAGAACCTCACCAACACCGCATAGTTCAAGTAAATATTAAAACATCTATATGCTCATCTCTACCAGACTCATGTTATAAAGCTTTTAAGCCTTACCTATGTCAGCCAGCAAGTAACCTGGGGTTGCAGGAAATTGGATAGCCCAGATGCTCAAACAAATCCTATTTTCTAGAATCAGGCAGTGAGTGTTTGGACAGTCAATAGTTTTTTCTAGTACAGCAAAATGAAGAGTAATTTTTAAGTTCTCTATATAGAGAGAAAACAGTGGGAAACACACACTGTTGAATCTGTCAACAACAGAAACACATGCCAACACAAATAGCATGTAGCATTCAAAGACTGTTGATTTGAAATATACGTAGGTGATGCTAAAATGGCAGTAAATAATTTGAAGAGAAAGATGTAGTTGACTAAATTATCTCTCACTGCTCATAACCACCACTCTTAGTGCCCTTCGGTGCTGCGAAAAACATTTATTGACTTTTACTTTCCCTTCTATTGCTAAAGCTCACTAAGGTTAATGAAGTTACTCAGCACCTCTGATCTAGCCAGGACAATGACTGGAAAATGCATGCATTTTAACAAAGCAAGAATCAAACAGCTTAAGGAAATAGTGGTAAGAATTGCTTTCACAGCATCACAATTAGTAAACCCACAATGACAATGCTAGTCTTCCCATAAGGGCAAAAGTTTACCAAGTGCTCAGCATTTGCATAATCCAAATAAATTCAGTCATGGAATCAGACAACGTCCTGTTTTTGTTTGGTTGGTTTTGGTTTTTTTTTGTTTGCTTGTGTTAAAAAGCCACAAATGACTTGTTGAAGCATGATCTCACAGAAGTGATAAATACTGGTACGTATAGGCTCTTTTATTTGAAGTTCATTTCCAGAATTCCATGTAAATTCCTTAAATTACTTTTCTGTTTTCTCTAGGTCTCATTTGAGATATGAACTGCAGGATTACTTGCATTCAATCCCTATACTCCATGAATATTTGGGGGGGAGGAAAAGGGAGACGTGAAAACAAACACACACACATCCTCACACACACAGAATGAATGCAACTCCTTTATGCAAACCTGATGTTTTCAGTAAGATGCACTAATGCCTAATTTAAGAAATCACATTCAAGATAGCATACATGAACTTTCCCACAAGGAGACCTAATATACTTATATGCACTTTATCTGTCCACCAGTCTACATCTGCATTCACTTGCATGCAGCCCATTCAGGTAAATTACAAAAGATAAAGACTTATCTAAATTCATTATAAGACTTAGGCTCTGTCTTTTAGCTTCATTTTTTCATTCTGACTTTCATTTTCAGGGATTATTTTATCATCTACTTCATTGTTGCTCTTATTAGACAGGAAAATTTATATTGGCAGGTGCAGGTAACTTCTTACAACTTATTTTTTCTATTCCCAGAACACCAGTTCCTAATGCAATACAGGGGGCTCAAAAAATAGGCAAAATGTAGTAAAATAAAATAACTTGATTTTGTGGAAATATGGATAGTGCAAACCACTACATCTAATTCCAGAATTTACACATATCCATTTACCTAATTATGAATAAACTTTCTCAAATTTATTTTTTTTTTGTTTGCTAATGTTATAAGCATTACAACTATGTAAGCTTATTCCATGTTGAATAGTATGAAATTTCTATGTCATTCACATGCACACTATTCTTAATCACATAGCTTTTGGTAATTCCACTGATTGAACACAAACCTATCATTTAAACACTGAAATAATATACATTAATGAACTCCAATTAAAAGGTTTTCCAACTAGTTTACAGCTTTCATTTAGAACTCTGAGATCAGAATAGCAGGAATAGACAGGGATACACACTAAAAGAGGAAAAGCCAAATTATTTCCTACAATATGGATCTTTTTATAGATGTCAACATGTGTTTTTGGTCTAAATACTCTCACACTATAAAACTGAGTGTGCTATTAAGATACAAATATATTTGGTACCCCACTCCAAAACAACATAAATTTACGTAATAATTACAACATGAAATCGTCAAATAGTTAACCAAATGTGAAGTGTAAGGATAGAAACTATATGACTTATTTGTAAAATAAGGTGCTTATTTGTACAACTGTATTTTAGATAAAGGCAATGCCACTGATAAGCTGATATGAACAATTGATCTATTTCAAAGATGTTACAAAGTGTCCCAATCAACACAACTCTCTTAAGTTTTGTTTATTTAAAATACATTACTCACATCTCTAAAGTTATACCACCATATTAGAAGAAAACAAAATCCAAATAGCGAATACAACCAGTACCTCAATCCAGCCATTATTCCCTTGAAATTTCAAGTTTTCTACTAAACCCTTTGATCCAAAGTTATTCTTGTAACATTTTCATTACAGTTCAAAGAAGGGTAAGACCTATTTTCTATACATACTTCAAAATTAGCCCAAGCTCGTTGAAGTCTCAAGAGATCAGTGTTTTCCCTTTTCAATCTTTAAACAGTATGGAGCAAATTTCAGTCCCTCATGTTTAAATAGATTTCACTGCAGTTATCAGACACTTTTGATATAAATATCAATGTATTTTTAATATATTATATAGATAAGGTATATTTTATTTTTATATAAAGCTGCATTCCTTCTACCTTCCCTGAATTCAATGGATAAAGACCATTTAAAGAACACACACTTCCACTCTAAATTTGTCTTAATACATCTGTACGTTCCTGGGGGAATACATGGGATGACTACAGGCAGTACTTCAAAAATAAGGAATTCCATATGGTAGAACAAGCACCAGAAGAGAAAAATAAATTCTCATTACTGCCATTTAGTTTCACTTCTAATTTCAAGGGAAAACAGCAAAAGGTGTTTCTGTAGCCAGCAACCTGATTTACTAAAGCATTGTACACTTCCAAGCCAGAAAACAAGAAGAGTACTTTCTGACCCGATCATCTACAATGATGAAGAACAATGGAAAATATTGTTCTCATGTAAGACAGGATGCACAAATCTAGCATTTACAATTGTATGGCATATTCTTCAAAACGAGCTGAAATCTAAACTATGTTACCAACTACAAAAGACAGCTACCATAGACAACTATTCTATAAGGACAAGAACACATATGGAGCATAACGTTTGTATTTTGCAGCAAATATGTTGTTTTGTTTTTAATTCATATAACATAAATCAATATAGAGTCCACACATCTTCCCAATTAGTCACAACCAGCCACCCGGATTAGAGCAACCTTTACTTTAAAAACTAATTTTAGTCTGAGTATACATTTCATCTTGTTCAGATTCTACCTATATTACACAAGAATCACAGATGTTTTAACTGAGGCATTAAATCAAACTCAGAATGTTTAATGCCTGTACTATCACTACAGTAATAGTGTACAGTACAGTAATAGTGTACAGTAGCCCACTAAATAGTAGCTTGTTAAAGAATACAATACAAACACAAACTTTTTGTTGTAATGACATTTAATTACATTTAAACCAAATGGACACAAAACATAAAAATCATGTTTTGTTCACAACTGTAAGTTACACTATCATAATATATTATGTAATATTACAATCCTAAAGACATACTACAGAGAAATATTTTACTGAGAGTGGAAATTCTGAGAAGGATAAGCAGCTCAGATAATAGATTTAATCATTGCAAGAATTTCCATGCAAAAGTTATGGTTATAACAGATCTAGCTAAATTCTCCAAGGAAGGAGACAGTGAGAATGTAACAGGCAGCCTTAAACAGATGCATAACACAAAACACCATAGGAACTCACATGCTCAAAAACATAGTTGAAGCAGAATTGTGCCATTAATCCATTTAAGAGAGGACATTAAAAGTATCTCTCTTGCTCATTATAACTAAAGATGAATATCTTTTTCTTTTTTTCCTGAACTAGTTTCTTAATGGTGCTTGGAATTTATCCAGGGGGAAATAAAGTAGTTGCAATGAAGACAGATCTCTTTCCTGACCAGAAAAACATGGGAAGCACCTGAGCTCACGATAGGTTTTCCTGATACCATGGCAATCAAATTCCCATTTCAACTTAAAGCATCAAGAATCCCACGTCTCTTTATTGACGCTCAAGATCTGATTAGTTGTTAATAAAATTCTATTCATCTCCTCTCAAACATCACTCCTCCTTGCTCTAAGTATTTCCCTACATTAAATCAGGTACTAGTAAAGTACTATAATGCTTCTCAGCTGCCACAACTTGCAAAGAAACCTTCTAATAATTATCAGAAGAATATTTAAAACCACCTAGCATAGTTATAGCCCCACTCACCCTAAAGGCAGCTGTGCACATTATCATCTTTTCATGGAAGCGTATATTTCAACTTTTATGGTATTTTGAGTAGGACATTTTATGGTTATAGAAGGGACAGCAGATAGCTTTCCTCAAAAGGTGCTATAAGGATTATGTGCCTCAGAGGAAATCATGCTGTATGTGTATTTCTGCACAACGTATAATGCTTGAAGCAATTGTTTAATACCTCTGGAGAAAAATCACTTGAAGAATCTCAAGTACAAGTTTAAAAAACAAAAATAAATAAATAATGAATTTTTTAAAAAAAACTTCAAGGAAAAACTTGTTGATACTAGAACTACACAGCTAACAACATAGCTGTTTTCAGCAGATTCCCAAAGATAATATCTTGAGCAAGGTGAAAGTGTTGACTTTGATTGGATTACTTCAATTGATGATCTTTCTGCTTGTCCAAATTTTTGTGAATTTATTAAATTATACTTTTTTCCAGGCTTTAACTACAGACTTAACAATATGGGATTGTAATTGAAATTTTGTTATTGTGACACAGTATCAGGCCTGCTCTTCTTCAGGAATACAGCAGCTGATCTAGAGGAACTTTTCCTCAGTATAAACTACAGTGCTATTCCCAAATGACAAAGGAATAGCAAAATCCAAATTCCTATCTCCATATCTTACATCACCCTCAGGCTGAACAAGACATAGCTGACCAAGCTCACCCTCCCTATTAACCCCATTAGAAACCCAAAAATGCCTCAGATTCTGCTGGACAAAACAAAGATAACTTAAAGCAAATTCAAAACCACAAGTAACAGGAAGGTCCTGTCCTTCACTGCAGGCTGCATTGCACTGCCATCCATGAGAAATGCAGAGTCCAGAGTGGCAGCCAGCATGGGGCAGCTGAAAATCAACTCAGTTTCTTCACAATTTAAGTAGCGGTCATTCTAAAGCAACCAGCCTTTAAGTCGTGGTAGGTAGCTAATCAAAATCAGAAATAGCTTCCCTGGTGTCAGCCAAGATGGAAAAAGGAACCTGCATGATATCGCCCCAAATAGCTAGTTGGGGCTTTACTTCTGCATGAAGGCAACTTCAAGTAATTCCATACACAGAACAGCAAGGGTCCAAGACTTCTGCTCTGCAGGATTTCTCAAAGGACATTGGACTGCACTAGAAGAAAATCCTATCCATAAAATTGTGTTTACTGCATGAAATAAAGTTGCAAGAGATACTACATGCACCTTCCAGATACCTAAATTGGTACTGAGAGAATAGCTGAAGAATTAAGACAAATTGCTGTGAAGCAGATATCTTAGTTTATTAACATTTACACATGAATCATTAACATAATAAAGACACACCGAGCTTTGAAAATGAATCCCAAATGAATGAATTGAGTCTATTTTAATACTGTTCAATACACTGTATCAAAAAAGGTTATACATTGCTATTGTACATTTTAAAAGGTAGAAAATAAGGTGAAACATTATAAAGTCAACAGCATGAAGATTGATTTCATAAGGACAGGTGATAGTTGATGAATTCAGAGACAGGTGATATATGTGATCAAAAGTGCTCCACACCCAAATGATAAGGAAGACATTCTCAAAGAAATATAAAGTGCACAAAAAATATAATTTAATAATTTCTATTCAGCTTTTCTTGCAAAGCAAGACCACTCATAAGAGAAAAAAAAAAAGGAAAAAATTCAAAGGAACCCCCATTAATCACTCTCTCTTCCTAACATAGGGCAATTAGTCTGAAATTCATTGCTACAAGGTTATGACCTAAATGACAGCAGCAGAATAAATAAGTGGTCAAAGTAAATTCTTATAATCAGACAGGATTAATGACAAATAGAAACCACTTTGTGGATAACAAGGTCAGAAATGTCCAGACTGTGAATTTAAGGAAGAAAGTTGCTTCTGTTCTTCAAGTAGTGTTTTCAAATAATCCTTTTGTTTCGTTTTTGTTTGCTTTCCTTCTTTCTCATCTATTTTAAGTCAGTGTTTGAAGATGCCAAATTCAAACACTTCAGTTTCAATTAAGAAGCTCAAACATCATGAATATTCTTAAGTTTATGGCCTTTCCACGCATTTTTTTCATACTTATTTAAAATACTGGATTTAGTGATTAGAGACCTATTACTTCCACTAGCATTAAATTTGCACGACATTTTATCTTCCTATGGAGATTATTTGATTTACTACATAAATATTTTATCAGCACGCACTACTTGTACAGGAAAAATCTATTTCATGATGGAAAATACTTCTATAAGCACATTCTTCTTAATATCTCTACTTTTTTTTCCCCCAAGGATAATAGCAGATATTTTTAATATCTCTAAGGCAGAAAACTATCACTGTATAGAAAGCATTCCCTTACAAAATGGAATGTAGAAATCAGAGCAATTAAGCTGAATGTTACTAAAACAAGGGAAACTAGATTGTACTTTTACTAAAGAAAAGACTTCTTTCACAACCTATTCAGATGGTTAACCTTGAATCTATCCTGCTTTCTCTTCAACAGTGCATGTTCCACCTCAACATCTCACTGCAATGCGTTATCAAATTACTCTTTTTTTTCCCCAGTTGAGCTGAAAGTAGTTATCTACATCTCCCTTTCACCTTGATTTTCTTTTTTGATGTATCTTTATCCCTCTAGTTTGCTATCTTCCTTTAAAACTAGGAATTATCTCTGCTTCCAGAGAGGACGGACTGCTCAGCCTGTGAAAAACATCATATAAACTCCATAGAATAAGAGTGCTATTTGTCTTTTAAGTGCCTCAAATATCTAGAAGTTACATCTCCAGGCATGCTATAAAACATCAAGAACCAATCAGCTTGTGTAAGACACAGGTCAAAACATATGGAAAAGGCAGAGGGAATTCAGCATCTGCCCTTTGGGTACATGAGAGATATACCAAATGAGCAGTGTTACTCACACTGCAGCAAGGCTATTCTCAACAACTGTAGGAGCCAGACCTCAGTCAAGTCTCTGATGATGGCCTGCTGCTCCGTAAGGGATGGGAGCCAGGCACGATGCCACAGCCAGCAGAGCAGGGCCTCACTAGCCAGAGCCCTGCCCCACAGACCCAGCATGGGCCTGGCTCAGAAGTGGTCGTGAGGTTCAGACAAGAGTCTCTATCATAAGACAATCTCCTGCTGGCAAGGCAGGCCATCCAAGGTCAAAACAGCTTGTCCACAGACTAGGATCAAGGAGGGTAGGCAGGATCAGACAACTCAGCAATTGCAAAAGTGTGAAATAGCAGAAAGCTGGGCTTCAAGAAACCTCACTAAAACACACTCTAATATGATTCCTAGTTTATATTTTGAGCCCTTCCCATCCACTTAATATGTACTAGTTGACAGTATATTTTCTTGCTTTCTTAGCTGAAAAGCCAGATGTTAGTAAGTCAAATACTTGAAGTACTTCACTGCATCAATAATTCTATGGGTGCAAACCAAATGCGTTATGTCATCAGAAGAGATAATGTTAGTTTAAGAAAAATCTGTCATCTATAAGTGTGTACCAGTTGACATTAATTATCTTATAATTTCATCTAATTGTATCAACTGAGTCTTGTATTGGGCTTTCCATTATCTTGCCTGGATTAAATTCAATCACAGAATCACAGAATGACCCAGGTTGGAAGGGACCTCAAGGATCATGTGGTTCCAACCCCCCTGCCTGGCAGGGCCACCAAACATACACCTTTACTAGATCAGGTTGCCCAGAGCCCTGTCCAACCTGGTCTTGAACACCTCCAAGGACGGGGCATCCACAACCTCCCTGGGCAGCCTGTTCCAGGACCTAACCACTCCCCTAGTAAAGAACTTCCCCCTAACATCCAACCTTAATCTTCCCTCTTTTAACTTAAAACCATTTCCCCATGTCCTGCTATTATCAGCCCTTTCGAAGAGTTTACTCCCCTCCTGGGAGTAAGTTCCCTTCAGGTATTAAAAGGCTGCAATGAGGTCACCCTGCAACCTTCTCCAGGCTGAACAAACCCAGCTCCCTCAGCCTGTCCTCATAGGGAGGTGCTCCAGCCCCCTGATCATCTTCATGGCCCTCCTCTGGACCCTATCCAAAATCTCCATGTCTTTTTTGTACTGAGGGCTCCACACCTGGACACAGTACTCCAGATGGGGCCTCACAAGAGCAGAGTAGAGAGGGACAATCAATCTGACAAGCCTATAATTATCCTTGTCATTGAATTTATCCCTTTTAAATACAGCACAGCATTATCTTATTTGTAATTCTCTGAAACATACCTAATAGTCTGAGTTAGTTTGAAAAATCAAGATTCTATTAACTTCTTCCAACTATATGTTAAATCACCAGGTAAGTATTCACAAAACAAGTCATTTGCAAGTCATTCTTTGCCTCTTAAAGATAGAGTAATATATTGCCCAATTCTTCCTTTTTGTGAAACACTAGCCTCTATTTTAATAGTTAGCTGGTTGTACTTTCTTTATTGTTCATATTATTATTGCATAAATTTATAAGAAACTTTTTTAACCTACTTTTCAATGAGAATCACAAGCTGTTGCCTTCATCTGAAAATACTTGAGCTTACGCACATACAAGATACTTGAGCATACGCACATACAAGATACTTGAGCATACGCACATACAAGAAGCACGGACAAATTTTCAAGAACTTTATATGTAAAAGCAGAGAAAAGTAAATAAATCTACACTTCAGTTATAGACTACTTTCCTTGAAAATATGCACATGTAAAGGGGTTTTGATATATACAACTTGCTCTTAAATTTTCTATGACATTTGCACAAACCAAGCTATAAAAGGAAAACAAAGCCAGAAAAAAGCACCACACAAAATTTCCCTCCAAATTCTCAAAGAAATTATTTTTTCCACTCCTTTTCAACTTCAAGTAAGGACTTCTTATTTACTATATAATATCAGGAACAAAATCAGCAATATGTATCCTAATTACTCCTAATTATATTAAAATATAGTCATATTCCATTTTTAAACAGAAAAAATATATATATATTTTTAGGTTGGGCCCTATCCTAGCTGTTTCTAAGCTACCTACAACCATAAAAAAAATAAAAACATGATTTAGATTAATTAGGTTCCTGAATATCCTGAATCTTCTCTCAGGATATCAAAATAGTAACTGAAATAGAAAAATACTTAAGACAGATCTTCCTGTATCTCTAAGGAGAGTTAAAAGGAAAAAAGAAAAAAAAAATTTGTTTCATGAGGCAAAAAAATAAAACAGCAAAAATCTTTTGGAATATTTTCAAATTAAAAATTAGATTTCTATTGTCAAAGGAATCAACTTCACTGACTTGAGACCAAAGTCTTGTATGAATTTGAACAGTTTCCTGTCAACCTATTATGGACAATTCCATACATCAGAGCATACCCTTTCTATAGCTGCTCTGTATCACTTTGTCTCACACTATTTATATAGTGTAACTTACATATAGGAAGAAGTTCACATTTGTTATATTTTTGTTATGATGTCTTAACTGGTTGGCTTACAGCTAGAATATTGTCTATCATTATGCTATTTCATTATCCCAGAAGCCCAGGCTCTGTTCTGAAAATAACATTGTTTACAAAATAATTTTGGCACTCAAAGAATTAGAGGTTCTCATTTAAATTTTATGACACAGAAGCCAGAAGCAGCATTAGAGGTTTTAGCTCTGGAAGGGACATTCAAATGCCATCACAAATTCTAATCATATGCTGGTGGGAAATCTAGTCTTGTAAGCATAAGACTTTTGGCAAAGAGAAAATCCTTTGAGTAAACAACACAGCCTTGTTTTCACATGCAGCAGTTGCATTTAGAGGCTTACATTTCAGGTCTGCTCATTTTCTTGCTTACCTTTATTTAAGTCATGTGAAAAATGCTGACATATGTCTGACTCCTCACCAACAGGAGAACAGCGAATAAAATCAGTGATTTTATTCACAAAACTGTATCATTTGGAGACTACACCCAACTTATCAACCAGCTAGGAAAACTATTTTAATATCAAGTACACACCAGCTGGAATGAAAAGGTGCCTCTCAATTTTGGTTCATAAAAGCAGGTAAGTGTTTAACAGCAGCCTCTCTACAGAACTCTTTGATTTCGACATCTTTTAACACCCCTTTCAAAGCAACAGAAACGCATGCACAACCCCACGTCATTACCCAGTATCACATACTACTCTCATCCCATGGGCCATGTAACCTATTCAGTAATATTGGATGCATGCATATACCCAAACAACCAAGAGGTGTCTGCATCCCCAGGACATCTCAGTGCAGAGACAGATGCCACTTGGGCCATTTCCCTGCACAGTGGGTCTGAAGGACCAGGAGATGCCATTGGAAGCAGCACTGCTTGTTAGCACCAGCTTAAGGATTAGCTCTGCGTGCTACTGCCACTGAACAGTGGAATATTTAAAATGTACTTCCAGCTCTGTAGTTGCTGAATGTTTCTTTAAAATCTCAGCTCAGGTGTCTTAGCTTTATACATACAAGACTTCAAATCATCTTATAAATCACCTGGAAACAAAAAGAATGAATTTCCCACCTAGATTAAAAAAAGGTAGAGGTTGGTTGCATTGTTAGGGCTTAAAGCAACCAGCTGCAGCATTTTTCCCTTCAGTGAGATGAAATCAGGGCAGATATGCACAGTTACTCAGTTTTTGAAAGAAATGAACAGCTGAGCACCTTGTACATGCTCAGCTTTAAGGTTTGTTTTCACATATCAGAAATAGGGTGTACTCCAGTCACACTTGCTGCAGACTAGAAGCTAGAATATAGTATCATATAGCCACACACCTGGCACAGATATCTTCATTAGCACTGTACTATGACAATTTGAAAGGTTTTCACTTTCTCCCCTCCCAACTCCCCTCCTCCCAACATCCCCCCTAAATATATATATATATACATTTCTATTTTATATATTATATTATATAAAAATTACATATATTTTATATATATATATATAAAGTTCTCATGGACTCTCTCAAAAAAAAAAAAAACCCACATTTTTAGAAATAATCAGATGTGTGAAGATTTCTTGGGCATTCAAGTTCCATAAATCTTGATTTATATGCATCACAATTACATTTTACAATACAATTCCAGTACATAGTATGGTCAGTCCTTCCTATGCAATAATCATTTCTTCCTTATGGTTGATCTCAAATTCAGTGCATCTCATTTTGTAACACATTCCAGTGATTAAAGATAGAGCTGTGAGGTGCTTCTTCAATTTCATTAATACCGAAGTGCCTCAGGGTTTTGTTCAGTACCAGTAATACTGGATTTGCCAAGAGCTTAATAGTAAAAAACATTTTCCATAGCAGTCCAGGGACTTTGCATCAAGAACATCCATGAGGTGAACTCTTCTTGGTCCTCATTTTGGTCTAGTAGCAATTATAAAGCTATAAAATTAGAATGTCCTTTTTAACCTAATTGTAATATTTAAAAGAATGGAAGTAAGAGGAGCAAAAGGGCAGGAAGAAAAGTAAAATTGTGGTTGTTTTTTCTGTATTACCTGTCAAGGTATGCAGGCAAGTCCCTTAAGTCTCCTCTCCAAGGAAAATAAATAACTAACTTCAAAAAATACACTTTTGCTAAATCAAATTTTGAAGGAAGAAAAATGAAGGTTAAGTGCCTTAACATCCACTTAACTTAGCTTGAACTCTCAGTACAGCAAGCATTCCACCTTTAAAATAAAAACCCAGGGAGAGAAATAAAACAGTGCAACTTAATGGGCACATTTTGTTGCTTGAATAATGATGGGAAGCCTCATTATTTAAAAAAAAAAAAAAAAGAAAAAAGAAAGTGCATAGAAGAGTATGCAATTAAAAAGATACTAATATCGCTCACTGGTTAATTGAGACTGCCAAATGACATTCTGAGATACATTTTTAAAGTTTTCACTGGATGAAGGCAGTTCATATTTTTTGCTGAAATGTGAATCTATACAGAAAGGAAATTGAAGATCTGTTCAAAATATGCTTGAAGAAAGCTTGGAGAAATGGATAGTTGCACATCCAGTGCTATAAAGTCATTTTTAATCAATTGCTACATTTACTTGAGCACATTTGGAAACCTCATATAAAGCTACAGTGTAGAAAACCTTGATTTCTGTAGCAAGCATGTAGACATCATGCAAACAGAATATAAAGCATGGATCCATTTGATAATCTGATCACCCTGACGGGGTGACAGCACTTCCATCTCCATACTAAGCACACATTATCTTGACACTTAAGATAGAGCCAGTTCATTTTCTCACACGCACAAAGATAAGCAGTGTGCATGATCAGTGGCACGATGAGTGATCTGCAAGGGCAGATATGAAGGGTATAACTGCACCTCAAAGCCAGTTTTCCAAGTGGTTTGTGAGCACGGCTTTACAGTATATAGGGCACTGCCAACTGAGAAAAGCTGGGAAATGAGTCCCAAACCTATACGGTCTTCCTTGCCAATTAACAGCAACCTGCAGCCTTTATTTCTGTGACAACCAGAACCGTTCAATCCCACATCATCCTGATACAATTTACTCCAGACTACTACCATACAGCATTTGCCAAATTAGAATTGAACTGAGTTCAAAAAAAATTTGTCTGCAGTTTATTTCAGATACAAAAATCATATTAAAGAAAATTCAACTTTAAGACAATTTTAAGTTCTCTTTGCCTCTCAGTTGGCTGATTTTAAGTGACAGACTATGCCTGCAGTACAAGGGTTTGACTATGCATGAACAGCAGCCTACCTATAGAGACATGGACATTACTGACCTTGCCTACTGGCTTCAGTAATGTGTTTCAATCATTTGTTTTCTGCAGTACACAGATAATACAATCAGCATCTATGCGAGTGCAAAAGCAAAGTGACAGCCTTTGGAATCATTACATGTTCATTTACTGTCAAATTCAACAGTATAAGAGAATGATGCAATGAGTTTCCATCTTTTGATCACAACTTAGTATCCTTTACTGATTATTTTCCTGGTACTAAAATTCTTCTTTCCTGGTACTAAAGGACTTCTTTCATACTGAATCAGAAAGAAATAGACATTAAAAATCTTTGTCTAGCTCATTAGGTCCTCATCCTCCAAACCTTTTTCATGTTACAGTGAGTTGATTAATAGCTTTCAGTCAATATTCCTACCAATAACACCTGCTAAACGCAAAGCACAGTCTCCCATTGCCATATGTTTATTACTATCAAATAGAGACACATTAATTTTAACATTTTGGACTTTGGAAGTGCCTGGTAAAAGGCTTGCAGGAATGTGTTTGAACTATGGGTTGTTCTGCACAGAAATTAATTGGACATGTACTATTCAAACTGGGCAACAAAAACTGGATGACTTACACTCGGCTTGAAAGAAGGGTGCATTAGTACCAGTGTTGTGATTTTTAGTTAAATAGGTATTTACCAGCTGTATCCTGAAGCTCAAGAAAAGTATTTTATGCACAAAACTTTAGTTAAATATAGCTGTTTTAGAATGAGTGTGTGCCAAGATAGGGAGATGGATTTTCTGTTAATAATAAGAGAAGCCAACAATAGAAGACATAGGAGATCAGTCCACAAAGAAAATCTTAGCATTGATACCTACTTAATTCCCCTGCCTTGAAAGTGAACAGTGGGATGAGAGGTTGTTGATTTTATTCCATGTAGAGAAGCAGCTCCAGATTTAGGCTGATTTCAAGGTTTACACTCTTCTCTGCAGATTGCACCTGGGAAACTGACACAGACCAAGTGATTTGCCAAAGTCTTGAAAAGAAAAAAATCCCCATCTGAGCCAGGCAGCCGTGCCAGGCCTCTCCAGACCTACTTCTATGCCCAGCTTGCCATGTACGATTTTCCACCTAATCAATAAAACCAGTCACATAATCCATAGAGGGAAAACATTTACTGAAAAGGAAAGTGCTGACCTGAGGGAGACATGTAGTGCCTTTATTGAAGTCTGTATGGATCAGAGCCTCTGGCACAGACCACTCAGAACAGAGACCTGGTTAGGGCTCTGATGGATTGGCTCCAGCACAGCTCTGACAGGATCTTTGCACCCCTGCAGACTCTGTTTGCTGCAGGGTCACAGCCCAAAAACAAACCTTTCCATGATAGTGGTAAACTTCACTTACTCTTCCATATTTACACTTTACAAGAGTTCCTCAAATTCCTCACTAAAAAACACATTTTAAATAGTCTAAACATATTCGAACTGAGAGATCTGTTAGACTTCTTTTCAGCTCTATTGAATAATACACCATTTTCCAAATTTGCAGTTTTCTAGGTCATTTAAGCCTAAAATTAATAAGACAGACATAATATTAATCTGTATGCTTTGTAAATGACCTGTCATCTATATCTACTAGGAACAATAATTTTTAATCCCTTTGCTTTTTGTCATTAGAGAATCTGAGCTGTTTCAACACTTTGTGTATGTATCAAATGGCAATGACTTGTAGTTTATTTCAAATGCTTCTCCAGAAGCTGTAGGATCCCAGTTCTTAGTGACACTTCACTAATTTTTGTCCCATGCAAAGCAGAATCTGTGTCAAGAATTTCTCCACACTGCAGATATACCACCTCCATTACACCCTCCCTCAGCAAGGCAATTCTTTATATAGAATGTGGGTTGTTTTTTTTTTTATGTTACATATAAAATTCATACATATGCATATGAATGAGCTTTTCTGAAGTGGATTTGAAGTTGTATCTAGAATAACAGTTAATTGATGTGTTTTATAGTCAAGACATTATTTCTTAAAAGGACAGGATAAAGGAGCTGGTCTTGTTCAGTCTGGAGAAGGGTACAGGGACACTACATTATGTCCTTCTAGCTCATGCTCCCTAGTATAAGGGAGCTTATAAATAGGAGGGATATCAGCTTTTCACACAGGTAGATAGTGAAAGGACAAGGGGGAACAGTTAAACTAAAATGGGAGTTTTAGATTTAGATCAGGGAAATTTTACACTGAGAGGAAGGTGAGGTGCTGGCACAGGCTGCTCAATGGGGCTGTGGTTGCCCCATCCCTGGTCATGTTCAGTCTAGGTTGGATGGGGCCCTGGGTCATTAAGGGGGTGAGGGAGGGGATGGAATTGGATAATATTTGAGGTCCATTCCAGCCCAAGCCATTCTGTGATTTAGAACTTATTTTACGCTTCTTTTTTGAGACAGTGCAAATGTTTTTCAGTATCTGGTGCTCTGAAATTTGATCAGTTCTGTAGGAAACTGCCACCATCCCCAGAAATGTGTTTTCAGTTGCTATAGTCCCTGTCTACTTAAGGGATGCATACAACTTCAAGCAAATAGGTTTACCTCACCGTTGAACAGCAGATGTAACAGATTATCAAAGAAAAATAAAAAGCATTGTTTGCCTGTATGAGCTGTTTCTGTCCTCAGAAGGATGAAATGCAATCTTGAAATTCCATGCTGAGTAAGAGAACGCACTTTGATCTCCAGCAGCACTGATTTACCGGACCTTCCTCACTGAACTTCAGCATGGCTTGTTCATTCACGTTTACAACCAAAATACTGGGGGAAATTACAGATTAACTACATCCTAATTCAACATGAGTCAACAGATTTAATTCATATTACACTGTTAGATTGTTAGAGCGCTGCTCAGTGAGCACACTTCTGATTTACAAGCAGACAGGCTCAAACACTGATGTACATAGCTACTACCCAAATTCCGTCTCTGTATTTCCAAAGCAATTAGAATCCTACGGTTGCTTGAGTTGGAAGGAAATCATCTTGTGTCAATTAGTTGAAGGGAACTGGAAAGACCTCCACCAAACAAGTGCCCCCAGAGTAGCACTTAAAACATAGCTGTAAGAAAGCCAAGAGAGACTCCTGTGAGAGGACTGAGAGCTTTTTAAAAAACAGATGATGGTTGCAAGTTCAATTAAAATTATGACATGCTTACATTATTTGGTTAAAGAGCATTAAGAACCACCAACATTTTCACTGAATTCTCTTAAAAGAAACAACCTGAAATGAATGACAATAGCAAATATTTCCCAGACTGCGTAACATTATAGTACCTAAGATAGCTAAGTCTAACTGGCACACTGCATTATTTTGATAACATGATTCATTAGAATTAGACAACCAACCCTTATGATCTGAGAACTGTTTGTAACATGAAGGCATAAATTATGAAGGCATAAACCAGAATTAGGTCCTTCACCTACCACAATTAAAAAAAAAAAAAAAAAAAGACTCAGTTGTTTCTGAACAAAAGAAGTAAAATAAGGTTTATTCAGAATGACAAAGTTACTCCAAAAAGTGATGTAGAGAAACTTATAAATAGCTTTAGGAAAAAGTTTTGAACAGAACAGCTTTCTCAGTAAATTCAGTTCCCTAAACAAATAAGTGTTTGTTTTAGCACGTAGTTGTAAACATAATGATAAACCTACAAGTTACTAATTAATTTACAAATGATACATCAAAATGTGGAAGCTTAGTGGGTCCTGAAAGATAATATCTGTGTATCACCATTCATTTCTAGTCACTTAATTCTATGTTTTGATTCAGTTTAAGATTGTCTCCCACCAATGGCATGAAGTTTTCTCACATGAGAAACTTTCAGATGTTAAGATTTACTACTTAATAAGGAGAGTTTTTCAGATGCATGAGCAAAGCTTATGGATTGAAAATCGATATGCACTACATATTATCATAATGCATATTATACACAGGCACATACCATACAAGTAGTCTTTTTGAAGCATTTCTTGCTAGCAGAAAAATCCACTTAAGACTAAGAATTTACACAAATCAAAATAATTCACATAAAGAACTGACCTTAGGCACTGAAGTGCAACTAATTAACGCATTGCTAGAATAGTGCTTACTGGTGATGATTAATTAATCATTTTTCTATGTAATTAACACTCTCTGCTGTAAACTTAAAGTTAAAAGGAGGGGGGAAAAAAACACTTGTCATGACAAGTTACTCCTCATGTTTTCTGTCTTAGTGGATAGCACCCACTCTTCTTTCCATTCTCATAACAGATCCTGTTTATGAGACTGCAACTGTAAAGGCAGCTCAGCTTGTTTTGTGCTGTAGAAGCATCCAGACTTTCAGAGTAGTAAGCAAACTATGAATAAAATACCTTGATTTTATTTACAATGCTATTCAACTCTGATTATTTGAATATACCCACTTTATAAAAAAAAGTTTTCCTTTCCACAGGAAGTGGCATTAAACATACCAGTCTACAGAAAAAGGAGTGGGAGGTCTTGTGCAACTACAAATAATTTGGTAAAAACAGCAATTAGTCTTTCTATAGTCTCAAGGACAAAGTGAAGGGAAAAAGAGAAACATTGAGCTTTTCAAAACGATTTACATTAAACTATGGCAATCAACCCTACAGGCAGCTTTGCAAAGTGAAGCCTAAAAAATTCTTTTTATCTTTTTTTTTTTTTTTTTTTTTTTTTAAAATTCTAGCCAGAGGAAGAAATTCAAGGGTACCTTTCCTGTGGAGTAATGCCATCATTTATTATCCAGGCTGGTATGCAAAGTGACAAAGGATATGGAAAATCTCTTTAAAAGATATAAGGTAAAATCCTGGAGTCACTGATGTTTCTAACAGTGTTTGCATGATCGTTCATTGGACAATGAATTATTTGCCAAGACTGTGATTGCAACCTACCACTTTGCAAGGAAATCCTAAATTATAAATGTGCAATGCTTGCAGCTATTTTTACATGTATTACTTCTAAGATTCATTCTCCAGAGAAGATTTTTCCACCCACAGGAAAAATTCAAGATTTATGTTCTCCAGTGTGCACACCTTCTAATGTTAGTTTAAAGACTGAAGAGCACGGCGGCTGTAAAGTTTGATCACACTAAAATGATTCACCATTATAATTTTTACAGTAGAATATATATATCACTGATTTAACTCATGCTTCTCCAAGCCTCTTGCTCGAATCTACCATGCATGTATTTCAAACACTATTGTAGTTATTGTTTTTAAAAAGGACATGATCCAAATCTTGCAAGACACTCGAATTAACTTAGCAGTTTATCTTCTGTCTTGACTACTAGCTTACTTGAGAAACCTATTGAATGATTAAATATGGACTACTTTGCTACAGTTCAAAAGACTTGTATATGAAACTGAATGGAAGGAGGAGAAAGCACTGGAAGAGAGTATGGACATTGCACTGAATGGAAAAAAGTGAAGAAAGAGAGCAGATGACTAGCAAGAGCACAACAAAAGATGCAATAATCAACTGCAAGAAAAATGATGAACCAATTAGATCTTCAATCAAATTCAAAAGCAAATGCTCCTAGCACAGACAAGTCACAAGATAGATATGCCATAGGAGCCATAGGAGCAACCTGGGAGAAGGACAAAGAATTTTACAAAAATTCTTTAAAAAAAAAAAAAAAAAAAAAAAAAAAAGATAAGTGGGTTGTCAGAAGTGGATTAAAAGGAGAAACTGAGAACTTAATTGTTACCTCATAGGAATAGGCTGTTAACGCAAGATAAGTAGAGGTAAGATAGATGATAGGAAGTTCCAAAATATTTGATGCACAGCCAAGTTTCAGAAACCATTAGATATAAAGTGAATGTACCAAGTTGGCCAGAGAGAATTGTGAAGTAAAGCATGATTATGTTGGCAGAGCTGCGCGCTGCTTGCTCTGTAAAGAATGATCTACAAGCAGTACTACCATCTGCCAGATAACACTGAAGAACACTCTTGTTATTCTTTATGAATCACATACACTATGAGAATGGTTAGAGTATGACAAAATATTTCACTGGAAATACAGGCAAGGATTCTGTTAGGAAGTGAGAACATCTGTGTCTCAAATATACAAAATACTTTTTTTTTTCTCCCCACCTAGTGCTTTAAGACAGTGATCTCATTCCAAATCATGAAGAAGTTGGCCAAGATTAAGAATACAGATTTGTCCCAAAAAACCTGATAGCCATCTCTAGCATGCTGATACATTTGCCAGTATTCCATCAGCTGCACTACTGATGAGACATCTTAGACTATCAATTGTCACATAATGAAAGAAAAAGTGAGCTCTAAAACCACTTATCAAAACTCCCCATCAGTTTATTTCACTAAGTAATACTTACAAATATTAGAATTCTGACTATTTCTCATACTTGCCTCAGACTTAATTTAAAAAGTCAGGAAAACTTTATCCATTTATGAAAGAGAAATCAAAGAAAAATATTTTGCTCCAAGTCTAAACTAAATGGATGATTTCAAAAAGCCTTAATGATCCTGTACTTGGTTTAGAATGTCATAAACAGTATCCCCTGGGAAAATTTGGCCAAGTTAAAGGACATCAGAAAAATTTCTTGAAACATGATAGAATAGATACAAATTACATTTCCTGAATTATGCAGCCAATCCAGGCATGCTCCTGCAGCTGCAGGATCTGAGCAAAATTTCCCTTCATTTTGCACTGCTGGGTTGCCATGGACCACAAGGTTTATTAAATGGCTCTTCTACTAAACCAAATCAGCAGAACAGACGAATCAGTCAGATTTAAGAAAAAGATGAGACAAGATCTAAATATTAAATATATGAATAGAAAGGAACAAGAAAACAAAAAAATGCAGGAAATGGAAGTTAAAGAAAATAAATAAAACAAGGACCAACCCAGCAAACAGTCCAAAACTCAAAGCAGTATGCAGTAACCACAGGTAACAGAACAGCTGATTGAGAAGGATGTCAGTAGCCCAAAAAGGAGACAGGATAAGACACCAGCATCTAAATAGTGATAAAATTAACATACCCTAATTTGGAGAGCATGCATGCTTCTTGAGACATACAGTAGTATTTATTAGTAAACATTGAAGATGACAATGAATATAATGAAAAGAAACTATCATTATCTGGCTGATCTGTCAGATCAGGTGGGGGTAAGAAAGCCCTTCAAATTAAGCAGTAAACAGTGCTACAAAAATAGACACATTTGGATATACCTATATAACAGGTGTAGCTAGAACTGATAGCTCTGTTTTGAATAAGGACTTACATTTTATGAAAAGCATTTACTTTTTAGTAAAATGTTTACACCAAGCAGATAGATACACATGACCATTTACAACACACTTTCAACCTAACTCAGCATTAAGACAGCCATCAAAATAGCTCAAGTTTGCAGTCAAATCATGACAGGGAATGCTGGAAGCTGATAGCTGGAAATAACAATGAAACTCTTCCTTCTTTCACTCTTCTCTTTAGCACTTGCAGCACTCTCAAAGCTGCCATTCGCTCCATTAGAATTTGTTATTATGTACACAGAGCCTCCCACACAACAATATTGCTATTTGCCACTTCAAAGTAAACTAATAGCATTTTCAAAATGCAATTAGAATCTTTCATGAGAAAGCTCACGCTGTGTTTGGATAATATAAAGTTAACTCTCTACAACATAACACAGACAGACACACCAAAGCTAATAAATTCTTCTCATGTCTTCAGATTATTAACACACCTACTGGCAATGTCAAGATGTTAGTTTAAAGAATTTCAAATATGAAACAGTTCAATAATCTGGTTTACGACAGCTGACTGACAAAGCTAATTAACTGCCTGGAGAAGATTCTTTATAAATGAAGCAACTGCTGTCTGAATGCATTTCCAAGAAGAACAAAATGTTCGTTTTGTCTTCCTCCTGCATGCACTCTCCCTTCTAGCTTTCTACATCTCATCTAATCTTTTATGTTTATTGATGGCATTTATACAGTGTTCCTCCGTGGCTTTGTGGGTTTCTTTCTTTCCTGTGCCCTCCGCAGCTTCCTGCTGGACATTTCCATCATGCTCCTCCAAACCTTTTTGTTAGAAATTGCATTTCCAGACACCCCACACAGAGCAAATTCATATTTGTCCTTTTGTCCTTGGGGAGTCTGATGTCTGAGCATCTACAAGTCTTCCTTCCTCAGCCAAAAGGCTGCCACTTCTCAACATCCACCTGCTTTAGACATTTTTCTCATACCTTCCACCACACGCCTCCAAAAATAAGTTTGACAAAACCCAAGCTGCACAGAAGGTAAACATTTCCACCCCTAACCACCCCCCCCACCCCCCCCAAATTGTCTCACAGAATATTTTAATTTGGGGTGAATTTCTATGCAGGAATTTTGATGTTGACAATATCTCCATTAATTTGAACTGTTAGACAGCAATATGCAAGCACTGAGTATTGCCCTGCCAACACATCTCAGTCTTGGCCTAAAAGACATCACTATTGCTATCACATGGTCTCTCCTTAGTGACAGTGACCTGTTACACTAAATTGCATGCTAGTTTTATGAAATGATCATAAAGCCAAGTCTATTAAATTACTTGTTGCACAATATATGTTACAAATTAGTGTGCTTACACCTGGATCCCAATTTTCCAAGCATCTGCCAGCAGTTTTTTGGCCTGTAAATTGTCTGTAAAACATCAATTTGAGCAACTATCTTCCAGTTTATCACAAACTTAAATGCAAATCAGTGGATAATGAACCAGAATCTTCATGTACATCACTAATTGCAAACTATATAGCACTAAAAACTTAGTGAGTTGAACCAGACACCTATTCTAGAGCTTACTCCAATTTTGCAGAAAATGAAATAGACAAACCAGGGGGCTTTAGAAGGAGGGCAGGCAAGTACATCTTCCCCTCTGCTAAATATACATAGTATGACATTCAGATATAATCTAAAGCTCATGAATGTCAACACAACCTCCACCACCTCATTTCCAGTTTCAAAGTTCATACATTCATTTCTAGCCACAATAGATTGCACCTTGTTGAAATGCCCCATCTCTAATTTTGTACTTGATTGCACAGGAGTACATAAAGGACACTTAAATGTTGATTCACAAATGCCTACATCCTTCCAGTTTTGCTTTTGGAAATTCATTACTAATTAAGAGAGCTACTGGGGCAGATGTACTGGAATCCAAACAAAAAACAAACTCCAAGGAAAAAGCCAAGTTCAGACAAGAAAATACTTGCAAACACCAAATAAAAACATCTGCAAAACATAGAGAACTGTTCTTTTTTGAAGATGAACAACTTCAGAATTTTGTTCTCATTAGTTTCCAACTTTGAACCTATATGTTGTTGAATGTTATCGTTACAGACAGAACAATAAGAACAGGCCTGGAAATGCTTATTTTTAGGCTGAAGCTAAATAGCACTTGTGACGCAAACCATCAGCAGCAGATGAATTTTACCCAGAATATTCATTTTTCTTTTGTACACCATGTATTCCTGTAAAAACAATAGTCTTCATGCAAAGCAGTTTATTGCCTAAATCTTTTTCTAGCAACATCAGAACACAGACTTAAACTGCTGCAAAACTGATCTCAGTTATTACTGTTCTCCCTACCCTGCCCTCCATAGAATTCAGTTACTCACATTTGAAGCTCTACTTCACCTTAACTGTTTGGATTTTTTAGTCCCAGAAACTAATATTTTGCAAAGTTTCAAGAAAAAAAATAGACTAGAACTACAATCTTTATGTCTATTTTCATATAAACCAGTTTTGAAGATGAATCTTCAAGGGACCACCTGGGCATTAGATTTTGGGGGGAAACAAAACTCATTAACATGTATATACACATACATTATGGAAGGATATCTGGTAAATAATCCTTATTAATGAGTACATCGTGCTTGAGTCAAAGAGTCCAACCATAGATGAGTCATTTTTTGCCATCTCCCCTTAAAGCTCTGATTGTGCTTTTCTTTTAAGGTCTACACTAGCTAATTAGGGAATTTCAGTAATCTATTTTTAATATGTACCATCTTCTGTTCTTTTTAGTACAGCCTTAAGATAGACTTTTATCTTCACTGCTATTCACAGATCATCTGAAAATATAAGTTCTCTACTACATGACAACTCATAATGAGCCTTAATGAAGCTTGGGAGCAGCTGTTAAAAATGCCAGTTGAATAGGTTTGCCCAAGCTGCAGTAGCTTAGGATGCTTTTTCTCTTATAGCACTACTGAGTTTTCTGCTCACCATACATATAATGAGAAAAAAAAAATAAAAAATGAAACACAAAAGAAGCTTAATCCTTTTTCCTTAGACATTTTATTTTAATCAGAGTTTTAATAAGTACATTATGAACCATCATCTCTTAAGCCTTTCACCTTTTTAATTATATTCCTGCTTGGAACATCGACAAAAGCAAATGTTATTATGCAAATTTTGCTCCAAATTCATGTCTTTAGGAAGAGCATAAGAAACAGATTTCAAATTCCATTTTTAATTATACTACAGATAGATGAGCTACAAATTATTAGAAATTAAAATAAGCTCTCATAATTTTACATGTTACCTAAACTGAAAGATTATGTATTTTGGATAGCATAAGGCATTTTGGAGATGGTGATTGAAATAAATGAAGGCTAAACACATTTGAAAAAACAGGTTCTGTAGTTTAATGCTGTTTTTCTGCTTCTCCTGACCTTTCATTACTCATGCGCTTACAGAATTTTGGACACTCCTATTTTTAAGTGCTTTTCTGATTCCCACAACTTAAAGGTTCTCTCTACCCCTCCTTCATTTCAACATAATTTACTGATCATTTAGTGAAAACAGAGACTGTAGACTCTCACACATCTACTGAAAGATACTACTTCAAGAATAATTTAAAAAATTCCTCTTTTATTCTCATTACCTGTTTTTGTTCCAGTAACATCTGTAGGCCTGATTCCCACTCTACTAGACATGGTACAGGTGCAAAAAAGAGATAATTCAGTTCAAAAGCACATAGCTGGGAAGTCTAGAGCAAATGGATGAATAAGAACTCAGATGACAGGAGATAGGAAAAGAAGGACACAGATAGATGATTGCATTGGACCTGATAAGCAGAATCCACAGAACACCTGATAAACTTTTTCTCTTCCCCTTCCCTCATTCTTTTTATCTAATCTTCCAATCAATGTTTCCCAATAAAAGTTTCGAAAAGCCAATGCAGCTTGTAACTGCCAACATTTTGGGTGATTTCTATCAATCTGATGTAACCAAAAGCTAGCCATGGCAATTGGCTTCAGATCTTCAGCAAACTTAACATTTCTCAGCTGTGAATGCTTCCTTGTTTTGTTTTGTTTTTCCTGTAGTTCAGCATGGAACAGTCAAGAAATGGAAGACTCCAGTAGATCTGTATTTATAGGGCAAAAAGAACTTTTCCCTTGGCCCAGGGAAGTTTCGCTACCAACCACAACAGTATATCCTGTTTCATCCTTTTCATCCTATTTCATCCTTTTCTGATTGTGAAATGTAATTTGGCTGTCTCGTGTGAGACTGGAGCTATTTGTGGAAAGAGTATTATTTGTAAAGTTTTTCTAAAGTTTCAGTCTAAAGATTTGTTAACCCAGTGACACTACAAATTTATTTTGTGATTAATATCTGCTTTGGAAGGTACTACAGAATTACAACTCCCCTGACAGCTAACAAATATGTCACCAAACATACATAGGTATCTACACAACTTAGACCTGAAGTCAGCAGCTGGTACACTGGTGTTCAGTCCAAATTCTGATCATAGTAACACCACTGCTGTTCTGAAGACTCTGTAAACAAAACTAATGCACTTCACCTAATGCTCCCAGAAACAGAAAAATAAAAACAAACAATATAATTCTCAATTATAATGACCTAATCTGAAACAGATGGACTACAAATAATCTTAGTAAGGTTCTGATGCTAGGTAGTGTTGGGTTTGCAAGTTCCTTACATGCATAATGCCCATAGCAAGGGAGTTGGAACTAAATGATCTTTAAGATCACTTCCAACCTATGCCGTTCTATGGTCCTTTGATAATGTTATATGCCAGTGGACAGCAACCACTGGTGCAGATTTTTATGAGCATGGCACACTCATTGCTGGTGAAAATGCATACCTAGTAGTGGTGACTGCATTGAAAAATGCTGTTTTGTAGCTGGGAGTTTGCTCTATCAAATAGCATTATTGTTCTCTTTCTATCTGTTGTGGTTTCCATGAAAACAGATAGGAGACATTACTTCTGGAGTGACCTACTTAATTTACATACAGTCCAGGATGGCTCCTGTTCACTCAGAGTGGCCCAGGCAAGCCATAAGTTTGGATGTTCATGCAGCAGATGCACTAATAAAACTGCATCTTAGTTGATCCCTATTCCCAGAATCTTGCTTCTGTGTAGTGCCTGGTCAAGGTGCTGTTTATGTTAAAAAGCTGAAGTAATAAACAGCTGCAGAAACACACAATTTTTCTCTACTGGCACATATCTCTTCAGCTTCTCTCTCAAGGGATTTAAATTCCCAGCTACTGTGAAGAGAAAATGCCATGAAACAAAGTCAAACATGGAGAAAATAAATCTAGTACCAGTAATTGAGTCTCCCTAATGAGGCTACCATAAAAAAACCTCAAATAAATGCATCTTCCTGTTTTTATTCCTCTAAATGTGAATAGTGAAGTAAGTAAACAAAATGTGGTTTCTTTCAGAAAAAAAAAAAAAAAAGAAAAAATGAAAAATCAGTGGTAGAAAATTATTTCCTCAAAGAGATTTTTTTTTCACAAGCAATTTTACTAAAGCAGATTTTTACTCTTTTAATAGAAGCAAAAGTACCATGACACCCTGATTGTCAGCAAGTTCAGAATTTACTATGGTTGAAAAACCAAAACAAGACAATGATCTCAGAAGCAGAATAATCCATGGTACACAACAACTAGCAGCTGAATAGAGAATAGATATACCATTATTACTTCCACTAAGGGTGTCTCTTTCAATAAACAGCAACCAAGTAGCCAGTGAAAGCTCCTGTTTGGAAACACTGCACACAGGGAACCAGTCGCCACATGCAGTACCCCATAACTCAGACATATTGGTAATGGATGCTGAAGAGAGAGATGGTACAGATCAACTGAGCTAAAGTTGAACAAATAGAAAGTAGTCATGTAGCAGCTTTGAACACAAACTAGAGTCTACAGAAAAATTTATTATGATTCAACATGTTTTATATTAGTTTTCTCAATCAAATGATTTGAAATTAACAGCTTAATGTTATTCAGGTAAGCAGCTACAATGCAAAAGATATCTCAATTTACAGAGCAGTCAGAAGTTCTTAACAATCTATTCAGTGCACCACCAGTCCTGAAGAACTCAAACATAAATTACTCTGTACCACTTAACTGCAGGATCAGATACTGCACCTGGGATAACAGCTTTCAAACTACACGCATAGCCAACTTCACCACACAGAAAACCACAAACACCTGTGTCCTCTCTCAGTACATACTGGAGACTTCAAAAATGGCAAGGCACAACCATGCCTCAATCAAAGAAAAAACAATGCTATAAATCAAAGTTCCGCATTTCTGCTCTAGATCTTAATGGATGAATTTTGACACCATCTGTACAGTTACACAATTGTACAGTTGTATAGTCAATAGGTAAACAGAGATTAAACAGATGTTTCATATGAAAGAGTATCACAATAGAAAGATAATATATGATAAATGGAAAATACTCACTAGTGTTGAAGGTTTGCAGTAAACTCCACAAATGAGCAATCTCCAGAGAAAGAAATCCTACTATAGTGGTAATCAGCCCTTAAATGAAATCTGGGAGTAGCCCTTAAATGAGATCTTTCCAGTAGCACAGCTGAATTACCCTCACCTGTGCTCCTGCAGCTGACTCATTGCTTGCCTCAGATGGTTAATCAGAGGTTCAGGCTGTGATCAACAGTTTCTCATATACCATCTCAAGTAACACTGTGCCCCAGGAAGCATGCTGGAGCTTTGCCATTAAGTTCCCATTAGGAAATGGGGTTTCTCTCAGTCCTTCGTGAAGATTTTTGTTGCTGAAGATTTACTGTGCAGTTATTCTGGGGAAATCAGAAAATAACTACTTAGTTATCCATGACTGGCTACCAAGTCAGGCTTTGAAACTGGTTGTTTCAAAATGGAGAGCAAGACTTATATGCATTAGTAATATAAAAGTAATCAGATAATTCTTTGCACATCTCCTGATCCAACCCACCAAACTGTAAACAGTGTTACAGCTTGTGTCAGGTTACACTGAATTGGAGTTACCCTTCTTCAAAAATACAATGATCACTGCCAAATGAAAATAGGCCAAATGTGCCTGTTATCTGATCTGGTATGGGAGAGTATCTTCCCACCCCTAAAATAGAGTGTTCTGGCGTGAGAAACTGTGCACTTTGAGTCATTGCATCAAGTAGTAATACAATCTTCTCTTTAAATAATATATTTCTATCACAATACTGAGGAGAGTGGAAGCTAACATTAAAGCAAGAACCTCCTCAGACTCTTTTTTCACTGAACCTAATGAAATCTAGCTGGTTGCAAGCTTTAGCACAATTTCCATTAGTTTGAGAAAAAACAGTTATTGCCCTTTGAGCAATCACATAAAAGCAGAAATTACTTGAATCTTAAAGAAGAAAAAGAAAGAAATAAATAAAACATACTGGTGAGACCATGAATCCAAGCCTTGATTAAGCACTGTAATTACATATTAGGCAAAGACCAAAGTATTAAAACTAAACAGTGCCAGTTTGTATATCAGCAGTATGCTTTAATGATTCCTTGAAGCTAATGTTCTAACTATCAGTAGTATAGATACACTTTTTTTTTCCTGTAGTGTAACTACTCAACTGGTGCTGTATTTCTAGGCAGACTAAAAAAAAAATGTGCAAGCTGTCGCTGAACAATTGACTTCAGCATTCCATGGATGCTATATAAATGATTTATTAGCTGCTAGATATATATGAAAATCAGTATTGAAAACAACTATCCTCTTTTCCTCTTACTCAAATTTTCTTCATTTCTATAAATGCCTAAGATTTGCACATTTCTAATTCTTGTCTGTATCTCCAAATGTGTCTAAAATAGCAAACAAGTTTTGCAGCATCTTCAAAACTACCACATTTATCTCATTCCTTTGCCCTCCTAGCGTATGTCTTCTACCAAATGACCTTCCAAGTAAAAGCATTCAGAAATAAAAATTAACAGACTTTCTGATTAAACAATGGCATTGTTTTAAACAACATTCTTTTTTATTTATTTTTCATTAAGTCCTTACTTAGCACTTTTAAAGCTTTCTCTTTCTCCAACTTCCCACATACTAAAGGTTACTCCATTATTTTAATTGGATGCCTAAATGCCATCTAATACCTCTTTTTCTTTGTCCTTCCATAATTTTGATAGCTTGCTTTATTGACAGGTTTAGCTGACTGCATAAAAGGCCACAGCAAGAGATCAGTGCTCCTAATGACTTTCTTCACAATAATTACCTGTAAACAGCTTTATATGGCCCATTTTGTTAACGTGTGACTAACAAATTTGATAAACACGCTAAATATTCCTCACATCCAAACTCTACTTTTTACAGTAATTGAATATTTTTGTACGCAACTAAGACTCACAGAGATAACAGACCTACAGCGCGAAATCCTTCAGGCTATACCCCTGGTAAAAGTCATAAGGGAAAGAAGTGTACCACTGGACACATTTAATAGCAAAAATAAAATACTCTAGCAGCTCTGCTCTTATTGTGAGCCAGCGTAATTTTGTGCACATGCAACCCACTGCAAATGGCCACAGCCAGATAACCGTGCACCACTTCCAGTCTGCAGCAGAAAGGTTTCTGTAGTGACAGCAAGTACCAGGGAACACTGCTAACAAGTTGAAACCACGGTTAACTTTGCAGAGAGAGCAAACACAAAAGACTGAAGACACATTACTTTCACTTCTTTGCTGTCACTGCTTTCATCAGTATTAGAGAAGTGTAGCACACAGCTCCAGTATAAAACCTGCTTCACAAGTGGTATTCTGAAACAATGAGATCCTACAGCATCATCAGAAAAGTCAAGCAATACTAAGCTCTCACAAAAACCAAACAAACTGAAGGAAAGGTATCTGAAATGAATGTGTGCACAAACTCTCATGCTATGACCCACAACATACCCAGAGATTGCCAGAAAGCTTGCATTCTGCTAGTTACTCAAGGACATTCAGTGCCTTTGCCACTTTGCCACATCTGAATTTTCAGTTGACAGTCACACGGGCTACAGGAAGAACAAAAACATATTTTAGGATCTCCTGGCAATTCTTCCTAGTGCGAGGTAAGTTGTATTGCAAGTTTTCATGGCTTTCAGCTTTACCTATTGTTCTGCAGTTACTACTTAGCAAAATTTAACCTGAATAAATCTTTTGGAAAATAAAAGGTATCTATCATTTTCATCATTTCTGGTGAGAGGCTGGTGAGTAGATCAGAGTCTGGAACAGCCAAAGAATTTGTTACAGCTTTTTTGTTGTTGTTTTTGCTAGTCTTATTCACATGATTTGGTGTTTGGGGATTGGGGGGCAGTTGTTCTGTTTTAAAAGGAAACTACTGCTAGCATTTTTCTGGGCTGACTGTCTTACTTCCTATATCACTTAGTAAAGAACATTATTATTAAACTACCACTGTCATTCAGAACAGTGTGCAGAAACACATCTCCTTGCAAAATAAATGGTATCACTACAAACACAGTAGAAACACTTCCCCTTAGTGAATAAATTAAAAAAGAACAGGTTCATGTTTCTCTCTCTTAGCTCAGAGGACATCAACAAAATAAAAAATTAATGAGAGCTAAACTCTTGCAAGCCCCTTTTATTAAGGAATCACCAGAAAGGACACACATACTGCAGAAAGGTCACACATATTGCAAAAGATGGAAGACCAGCATAAGCTTCGTGTCATCAAGTCACAAGAATAAAGAAAAATTGATTAGTAGTCTATGAATAAACATGTACTTATACTACTACCACGTCTTCAGTGCACCATATCTAGTAAATAAGCATTTAATTGGGGTGCATACTTACTATGGCTTCAGACCATTGTAGTGTTGTTAAGTACCATTACATCATTATTGTTTATTTTTCAGTTCTGTTATCACAAGACAAGGACAAGTACCGATAAACAAAAAATGTTTCAATAGAGGCACCAATATGCGAAATGGCCCAGCAACCTACTTGCAGAGTAACAAGCAGACATCACCCATTACCACAGTATTACACTAAGCATTTTAATTGCTGTTATGCAGTTATTGATGAAATTTTAACCCATATAAAAACAGTTAAATAATAATAATAATAAATCTTAAAAATAGAGTTCTGTCTTAAATTATCTCTGACTGTATCATGACTGGAAAATGATGACAAAACCGTGGCAATACTTTTCTTAATGTTTTCCAATGACCCCAAAACATAAAATTACTAAGATAATTGTATTATCATTTAATACGAAATTGTTGGTTATTGCCTAATTAGAAAAGATAATTAAATGTATGTATTAAAACCTAATCCTTCACAGTTTCTCATTTTTTATGGCAGTTATACCTACTTCTTAACATATTTTGATTACACTGATAACAACAGTCATATGCTAGCTAAAGTCTTTTATCCCTCTGCTCTTAGTCACCTTCCAATAAAATATAGACCATGGGCTATTGGTCTCCAAATATACCCCACCATATCTTTTCCTACAAAGAACACAGTTTAATTTAGGGGATTGCATACAAGGACGAGTTTCTTTCTCTAAGTGAACAGATCAATTACGTGGAATCTGAATGCTATTGAGATGCGCACAATTTCCTCAAATGCAACAGCTGGACTTTAAAAATCCACAGAATTTCCCCTAGGGGAAAAATAATGTCTGAATGGTTCTGTCTAGTGCAATGCCATCCACTAGCTGTGCTTCCATGGTTACATGCTGCAAAGCCCTCCCTGCAATTCTCTCTTAAAATAATGAGCCAGCATAAATCTGGGTGCACTTCCAATGAGTAAATTATTGCTTAGCCAACACTGACTGAGACCCACTGTACACCAATAACTTAAAACAGGCTACTTTATATGCAATAGCTACTGGTATTATATTGATGTTTTGACAATCAACCAGCTTGGAAAAACTGAAATGGGCTTTAATCACAGTTTCAGTTAAGATAAAGTCTTCTGCGAATCACGTTCATAGCAAGCTATCAGTCACTAGCCTGAAAAATTCAAGGCACAGCTACAAAAACACAGCCATTTCCTGATAAGTAAATTTATTTGAATTTATACACACACCCCTCCATATATAACTCAGTAACAAATCTTTCCCTTGCATGGAGGCAAGAGTGAAAAAACTTCCAGGATGGGTTTCCTTTCATATATAAATGTCAATAATTTGAATTTAGCAAAATGCTTTTCTTTAAGAGTTTGATACATTTATATTGCAATATAAAAGATTTTAAAATACCCAAATAATAATCTTTGCGAGCTAAAATCTTAAGGCACTACTGAAAGAAACAGTAATAGAAGATCAAACAGATCAAAATTTTGATCCTAACTTTATTATTTTAGGAAAAACAGATCCTAAAAGGGGCAAAGAAAAAGCAGATAATTTTGGCTTTGCAGTTCCAGATGTTGATTTGCACATACCTAAGGAGTTTTTAAAGTTAATTTTTGCTTCTGTTATCAATGAAATAAGTCAGGTGAATAGGTTAAACACAGAAAACCAAGTACTGTTGCTTAACTTTTTTCTCTAACTTTTTCACTTCTTTTAGAGTTCAGAACTTTTTTAAGTCTTTCACATAATTTCTACCTGTTAATACAAAGTCTCTGAAATGAAATTAAAATTTAATTTCTCCATGTAGTGCACCTTGTTAAAAAAAAAAAAAAAAAAAAAAAAAAAGAATCCAGTGAAATAAATCCTATTCAAGGGACAGAGATTCCTGTGCTTGAGCAGCCACACACAACAGCCATTTTATTTAGAGAAAGCTGCCCTGCAGCTGGACGCTTGGTTTTGTTAGTTCTCATTTCTCAGGCTATAGTTACCAGACATCCTGTTCCTCAAATGCTTGAGGCACTATGGGGTGAAATTGCCAAACTAATGGGTACAGAATAATGCCTGAAATTCTGGGAGCAGTAATGGAACCAACACAAGACATTCCCACTCTACTGCTGTGAAAGCATGCTTCAGTAAGTTGCCACATGTTGTTATTGGAGCTTTCTTAATAAATGTCATTGGTAGAAATACAAAAATAGTAAGTTATTTGATTTAAAATTCAATTTCAGGTAATTCATTTTATTTGTTGTTATTGGCTTTTATCTATAACAGTGACAGACAAAACAGTCATTTATGTGATTTAGACTCCTAGCCATCTCATTTTTGCACTACCTGCTCCAGGAATAGGCAGAGAATTACATGCAGCGTTGTCATACAGTGGCTCTGCTGAATGTAAATTGTCATCTCAATCTGTTATGATGTATCATACAGTTAGCACTGTAGGACACTTTAAAATTATCCTAGTTTCCTTCATAACATCACGTGGGGAAGGAGACATGCTGGCTTCTTTTTAAGTTCTTGTGCCTTCTTGCTCTAAAACCCTGTGCTGAGTAAAAATATCTGTCAGTTTACACATTTCATTGTCATCTACTTTCCACACATCGATTTCCCCAGAGACATAAGTTGATTGATTTATTTTCTTTTTTTAAGCTATGTTATACTTCAAGGGAGATGCTAAAGGAGCAACAAAACTAGATTCTTTGAAGCTACTATCTTGTGTTTTACTTTCTACAGCATTCTGTTCCTTTTATGCTGATTAAATGAGCTTCTGTCTTTTCCAAAGCAATCTTAACACATCAGACTAGACCACTTTCTGGATATGTTTATAATAAGTTGAAAGAAAGCAGAGAATTATCTTAGAGGGCCGCTTCTATTAAACATTTTTATTAATGATCTTGATGAGTGCACCCTCAGTAAGTTTGCAGACACCAAGTTGGGAGGGAATGTTGATCTGCCTTAGGGGAGAAGGGCACTACAGAGGGACCTGGATAGACTGGATCAAGGGGTAAACTGTATGAGTTTCAATAGGGCCAAGTGTCGGGTCCTGCATTCTGGTCATAACAACCCCAGGCAACCTTACAGGTGTGGGGAGGAATGCCTGGAAAGCTGTCTGATGGAAAGGGACCTTGGTGTACTGATGGACAGTCAGCTGAATATGAGCCAGCAGTGTGTCCAGGTGGACAAGAAGGCTAATGGCATCTTCGCTTGTATCAGGAATGGTGCGGTGAGCAGGATTAGGGAAGATATCCTGCCCCTGTACTCAGCATTGGTGAGGCCTCACCTCGAGTACTGTATTCAGTTTTGGGTACCGTAATACAGAAAGGACATGGAGGTGCTGGAGCAGGTCCAGAGAAGGGCAAAAAGGCTTGTGAAGGGCTTGGAGAATCAGCCCTATGAGGAGCAATTGAAGGAGCTGGGGTTGTTTAGTCTGAGGAAAAGGAGGCTGAGGGCAACCTTATTGTTCTCTTCCAATATCTGAAAGGTGCTTCCAGCAAGAGCAGGGCTGGTCTCTTCTCACTGGTGAAAGAAGACAGGATGAGGGGAGATGGCCTTAAGTTGTGCCAGGGGGAGTTCTGGTTGCATATCAGGAAACACTTCTTTAGAGAAAGGGTAGTTAAGCACTGGAATAGGCTCCCCAGGGAGGTGGTTGAGTCACCATTCCTGAATGTGCTTAAAAAACATTTCAATGTGGTGCTCAGGGACATGATTTAGCAGAGGGTTGTTAGAATTAGGGTAGCGTGGTTAGACTTGATGATCTTTAACGTATTTTTCAGCATGAACAATTCTATGATTCTATCTGCTAACCAGATTCATAGTAGGTGTAACTGATGTGTTCAAATACTAGTAACTTGTTCAAAATATTCTTCACAAGTTTTAGTTAAAGTTTTCTTTTTTTTTATTTAACACCACACACTCAGCTAGGCAATATCAAGGTGACTTGAATGTAGGGCATTCATACAGAAACTGAGTGACATTTGTCATTCCACCCTGCTCAGTATATCAGTATATTATCACACCTGGAATTCAATTAAGACATCAACATGCAGTTTCTAAAGAGGAAAAAATAGTAACAAAAATAAAGATAACTTTATGAAAATGCCATAGATCTAAAAAGTAGACCATTTCTCTCAAGCAAATACTGTGATGTACTGAAGTTTAATTAGCAGTCAACAGAACCATAATGAGCTGGAAAGGAGACCTCTCTGTTTTCAGTTTCTTTCCTGTATGTTTTAATAAGTGCTTTGAGTTCAATAAATATAAATAGAAGTGGAATTGCAATTTTTAAGATATGAACATATATATACATACTGCAGTTCACAGTTTTTCAATACTGTTTAAGTATTAAGTTATATTTATATATATTTATAGTTATATAGTTATATATAGTTATATTTTTATATATTTATATATATTTATATATTATATATTTAAGCAGTCAGGTACTCAAGTGTTGTCACAAACTGTCAGAAATGTCATTTTCAGCAGCAGCAGTGCATGCTGTCACCAGCTACTTTCACACAACATAATAAACCAATGGCAAGCATACTTTCTGTCTTCCGTATTAACAAAGCACTGCAGGCAATGGATAAATAGGAGCCCATTCTTCTATAGCAACTGGAGAAATGCATGAGAATTTAAAAAATAAAATAAAATAAAGGCAGGTAATTTACTTCCTGGTACAGAAGAATCAGTACTCTTCAAAATCTGGTCTCTGTATTGCTCAGGGGAAACAAGTTATTGCCATAGTTTATTACCTGTTTTACAGTTGTAAGTTATTAAAAGATCAATAAAGTACAGGAAAATTTACTATTGACAAAATTGTTTATCTTCTCTGTCACAAAATACACTGAGGTAGTATTGATGTGAATGTGTCATTTATAATCCAGCAAACATCTAGGGCAATATAAGTCTTGTATAACAGATTCAGATACCAAGAACTCACCACCTACTACCAACACTCATTTACTGCATGTATGATCTGGAATGTAAGAGGTCTTAAAGGTTTAATTAATGATCACCATCTTTTATTTCCAGACAATTATTATTTGTTATGAAAAGAGATTCATAAGAATCCTTATGCTCTTGACAGAGAACTAAGTCAATTGTTTATGTTGCATTAAAAAAAAAACCAACCAAACAAAAAAACCCAAAGACACATAGTTAATGCATTGAACCAAGTAAGAATCACCCTTGAAAGTTTTGTGAATGTATCTGCAGACTGTCCATACATGTTAGTTTTAGCACATTACATCATTAGTGATTCTCTTACAATCTCTACTAGAGATCATTTGTTGCTCATTTTGGTCTCAAACATTCCGAAAGTGGCAGATCTTTTCCTCTGTGTTTGCAAGTACCTTTGAAGGTATTTTTTTAAATGTGTAGCAGTACTTTTCTAAGTTGTGCTATAGATACAGTGCAACAAAGATTACTTTTCTGAGTATACTTGTTAAATTTGAGTTCATGTTTAAAGTGTTTCCCAGTCTTGGCTGAAAGATCTTATCTTCACTCAAGATTTTATCAGCTGTTAGCATCATGCTTTGAATCAATCTTCTGTACCATCATAAAACACAGAAGAAATATCTTCAAGCAATTACAAACATATATCAAAGTTCACAGGATCAGCTCACTCCCCCGTACAAGCATAGAGTGACTTAGTAAAATATTTTGTATCATAAAATAATATCCTTGCCAAAAAGTCTTCATTTACTTCTCTACACAGTAAAATGACTAGCTCCTAATTTCACTTCAGATCTGCATAGTTAATGGCGGCTTTCCTGAAATGAAAAGAGCCAGAGGGCCTGCACACCTGAAAGACCATAGAGACAAATAGCAGAAAGCTAAAGTCCTAATTAACTCCAAGACAAACTTCCTCAGTGAGTTTTACCCAAATAAGACCAACTTCTATACACTACCAAATAAATTACACTCTTGTTCTGCAGGTAATTCCTTGATTTCTATAAAACTGATGCTGTTCTAATATGTGGGAAGCCTGTTGTAAGGAAAAGCTTACAGCCATCACCACTAAAGTCTCCTTAGAGAAAGGAGAAGCAGGGAAGAAGTCACTGTGAAGCAACATGGACTGTTAGTGTTTTACCTGGAGTAAAAAATCATACTTATTACTAGCAGACTTACAGATAATTGTCCACTGCATTACAATGACTAAAATTCTCTACACATTAAGGAAAGAAAATTGACCAAATTTCTAACATTGAAATTGTAATGTTAGAGCCATAGAGTTGTAGTGCATCCAGAGATATACAAAAATGATCCAAGGAAGGGAAGAGCTCCACAAGAAGGACAGGCTGAGGGAGCTGGGGCTGCTCAGCCTGGAGAAGAGAAGGCTCTGGGGAGACCTGAGAGCAGCTCTTGAACATTTTCAATAAACAAACCTCAGAACTGCCACTTCAGAATAACTTCCTTAAGGGTTTCTAGAGTTCAGCCAACACATACAGGGAAACCTTCACTCTTCTAAGGAAACAGCATCTCACAAGTATGAAGGCAGCTCTCGTGCCTGATCTATAAGCACACGATGCCTGGAGCATTGTTACACTCTGAACAATTTTTTTTAATTGTACCCACCAACAGAAACACTAGTACAGACCTTTCTGGTAAAGTAAGGAGGTATTCTGCAACAATCTGCTGTTACCTTAGGAATTACAATCCAGTTTGCAAACAGTAAATTGATATAGAAGTATTCAAAGAAATCTATATTCTTTCTCACATTTTGTTTACTCACGCTCTTCACCAGCATTTTATAACACTTTTTAAATGGTCCCTAGAAGCCTTCTAAACAGAGTTCACCAGATTTAATCCATTCCACATTACTCAGGAATTCTTTCACAGAGGCGAAGCCTGAAAATTGAGTTACTTACAGCTAGCTTTACACAGAGCTCCCTGCAGAGTGACTCCTACCATTACACTAGAGCCCATATAGGAGAGAACTCTAATTAAGAGCCTAACAATGCAGTCAGACATTTAACCTGAGATATCCTCTTCGAAAAATACCATCTCCCTAAGAGCCTGATTTGGAAACCTGCTCAGAGAAATTTGCTTTAAATCCACCCTTCAAAAATACACCTAACCTCTTCTGCAGCTGGAAAGAGGTCACTAAGAAAGATTGTTATTAATCATTTTCTTCCATTAAACACTGCCAACACCACTAATTTTACTCATTTGCTCACAAATTTCATACTCATTATAGAACTTGTGGACTTTTTTTCTTCAGTGCAACTAGGGAACAGATTATTCTGCTTGAGATCAGTGTAATTACATAGAACTTGGCAGAGAACTTTGGTATCTTTTTCTTTCTTGTTAATTCAGTCTTTAGCCTGAAGTTGGACAACCACTATCTGGCAATAGAATATCAGCAAAACCCAATTTTTCACAGGTCTGGTAGAGCACTTTTAACTGGGCACATATCAGATTGCTGTGTCTGTGAACCCAAATAGTTAGTTTAATTCCTGTAAGCTATTGTGCCAGCTCTTTCTCTGGCTTGCCCACTGTTCTTGTGCACATGCCATCTGTTTGTGAAAATGAAACTCTGCAGCACAATTCTGTTTGTTCAGACATAATCTTCCAGACTCATCAACAAGAATATTCTCCCCTGGTTTTGTGCTTTGGTTTAACAGTTAATCATTTCAAAGACATATAACAACTGAATCAAAGTACAGAAACCACTTAAAGATTTTTTTTAAAGGAAAAAGTTCTGTGCTTTAACCAGTGCAAGAAAAAAAAAAAAAAAAAAAGATACAATTATCCAATTCAACAAAACAAACAGAACATTTCCATATGTCTCTTATTATATTCAATACATGCTTTTAATTCTTTAATGGGAAAAAGTAAAAGTTGATGTAACCACATGACATTTAGCTACCTGACTTCCAGTAGACTGAAGAGGATCTAGATATATGTGTGATCTTGAGAAGCCATACTATAGAATGTCTAAATACTAACTTTATTTCAAATTGGCTAAGAAGTACTTATAAAACAGAAAATAGATAAAACATTAATACTAGATTCTGTAAGCAGTGAAACCTGTAAATCCAAACCTACAGAGGCATTTTAGACATCTGATTCTAACCTCATAATGAGAGTTAGGAGCCTATATGGTTTCATGCATGTGTGTCTATCCTATAGCCCTTGGGCCACATATGTCCCTGGACAGCTCATACTGTGGCCACCCCTTGCCCTGCACCATCATGGTGATGGCTCTGTCCAGGTGCACACCTATTGCTCAGGAACAATCAAACCACTGGTATATGATTGGCACCTGGAGCCAAGGGACAGGAAGGACACAATACAGTGCCTCTTGCACCCATCACACGCATGTGGCTTGGGCCACTTGGTGATAAAAATGCAGTGAGTGCCAATACTAACGTTTAAGTCTACATCATGGCATCTCAGAAGAACCAAAAAAAAAAATAAAAGTGTGGCTTAAGGAAACGTGTTCAAAGAAAAATGGACAGATAAGTAATTTTTTGTCAAGACAAACAATATGGCACTATGCTTAATTTGTAAGGAAACAGAGTCAGTTTTCAAATATCACAATTGAAAAATACATTATCTGTAGAAGTGCTGCCAAATGTGATGCATGTCAAGGAATGCTTCTTAAAAGCAAAACAGCAAAACTCTAAACAAATCTGTCATCTCAACAAAATCTTTTCCAAAAAGTTAAAACTCAAACAGACTCTGTTATATGATTGCTAAAAAATCAAAGCCATTTCCCAATGGTGAATTTATTAAGCAGTGTATGGAAAGCATGACAGATATAATGAGTCCAGATAAAAATGAAGATTTTTCTAATGTCAGTTTGTCTCACCAGATTGCAGTGAGGCAAACTCAAGAAACAGGAAAATCTAACAAAGTAAATCTGGAGAGTAAAGCTGCTAATTTCTGATTTTAAGCTTGGGCAACATACTGATGCCAAAGATACAGCTCACCTTGTCATTTTCATTAAAGGTACTGACAACAAATATAACGTCACTGAATAAATGGCTTCTTTGGTGCTATTGAAAGACACAACTAAATCTCTTCATTAGTATGAAGCAGTAAAAATTATGTTAAAGCAATTTTTTAAAAACCTTGCCAGTGTATCTGGTATAGCTACTGATGGTATCTCAGCAATGGTCAGCAAAAAAGAGAAACTTATTAATAGAAGATGATGTGATTGCTACCAGCAACTCATATTCAATGAAATATCACTGCATTGTACATCAAGAAAATTTATGTGAGAAAGCTTTAAAAGCAGATAATGACATGCTCATTCATCAAACTATGAATTTCATAAAGTCCAATGGATCAAATCATGTTGTTTATGGGGTCATTATTTGTTTTTTTTCTGAAGAAAGGTGGCTAAGTTGTGGTAAAATGCTAAAAACATTTTATTATTTGTGAAATGAAATCAAGTCATTTATGGAATCCAAAAGAAAATTTGTACCAGAACGTGAAGATAAAAAAAGACTCCCAGTCTTTGCATTTTCAAGATTTCCAAAAAAGGTCTTAAATTTTTTTTGCATATTCATGACTCCTTTCTCAGTTGACATAAATATTCCTCTTTATTCAATATGGCCCTAGCAAGCCAAAAGGTTGGATATCCATGATTTAGTAGATGAAATAGTAAGTACATTTTAAGTACATTTTACAGAAGTAATTGTTACAAAATTTGCCATTTCTAAATATACATTCTGCTAGAATAAATTAAGGAAATGTCTCCATTTATTCCATGGCTGTACAGACCCATCTTTGGATACTACAAAAATAAGGAAGCAAGACTGCAATTCATCTCATGATACATTTTTTTCCTATGTGTTTTGCCTGGGTTTTTTGTAGCTGAAGCCACTATTGTGTTGACAACCTGAATTAGATATGTAAAACATACTTGTTAGACTGATATTCAGGAAAACTGTTTTAAAAGCTTAAAAGTTCACTTTCACCATTTTACAGTAGTCAAAGGTCACAGTGCTATCTGCAGCCTAGGAATTGTTTCAGTACCACTTAAGAGTACTGGAAATTAGAATTTTTAAAGTTATAAATAAGATCTGTTCATCAATCTAAATACATGAATATGAGAATTGTTGCAACACAGGATAGCATTTTCATCAAAAAGTTGTATTTAATGATCTCACGTTTGAAATATTGAAAATATATGAGGCATCCTACTTCCACATTATTTCATGACATCACACGTAATCACTTCCCTTGACTTTATGAATCCTGTAGAATTACTGTCAAGTTGTGTTTGGCTGAGAAATCTGTTTATGTGAAGTTCATTCATAGTTATGCTTCCAAGTGAAAAGATAAATCCATCTGCTGTCTCTCACATCACTTTTCCATGAAAGAGTGCAAGATAAAGCCTGTAGTATTTTTTTTTAAGATCTTTCTTTGTCTGTTTCATTTTCAGCTATGAAATTAAAGCTTTTCAGTACAGCACACTGAAGCTTCTCTCCACTGAGGTTATGAAGCATCATTAATTCTTAGCTTTAATATCTACACACGCAAGATGGTCACATATTCTAATCTCATCAAACTTCTACTTCAAACAAAGGTTGTGTTGCGAGAAATGTCATGAGCAGGTTCTTACCTTACTCAGTTACTTACTTCAACTTCATTCCAAAGAAACTATTACTTAGAGCCCAAGAAGTAAGGCAAGATATTTTACTTTCTTACCACTTGACATTTTGAGATGATTATTTACTCTCTGGGGTCTTTGTTTCCTCAGTTGGAATACTTTCTTAATTCCAAACTAGCCAAGCTTTCAAATTAAGGCTAAACACACTCATCTGGATTTAGTACCGCCATCTATGGGAAAATAGAAAGGAGTTTTAGTGAGATACCTAAACCCGTATCTGCAGCAGCTTGTGACTTCTTAAATATAGCCTCAGATTAAGAACTGGAATAAAACTAAACATGAAATGGTCAGCTGATTAGAGAGCAAGATGTTTGCTTAGCACAGCAGCAGGCATGCTGAATTTTATTAGAAGTGAGCAAAGCAGACACCTGATTCTGCTAACTCTACTGGATTACTCAGTCTAACAAGAGTCATACTGGCATTTATGGATCACAAAATAACACTTCATTGTTCACCATATTGCCATGCCAACACCCTAGTGCCACCTGTACAGACTATGCTAAGTAGAAATTCCACATTTGCCATTCAAAGAGATGATAATAACACAGATATAGCGTCAGAATTTTTTGTGCTGTGGTTTTACATCACAGATGATAACATCTGGCTGCAGCTTACAGGGCAAGAGTTTAAGTGGTGTTGGTTCTGGGTGTTCTTTTTCAGAGAAGTAGAGAAGGTTTGGGCATATAGCCTTGAAGTGACAGAAGTCCTAAGCAGTGTCACTACAAACCAAAGTAGTACTACAGAAAAAAATGGTGTAGTCAAAAATGTATATTTTGCATGATAAAGTGAAAGATGCTACCAGTGAAGCATCAGTCATCACCTCCTGACATTTAATTTAACAGAACATTGAGAACAAGAGTGCTGATAATGCTGGAAGCTGATATATCAAAGAACAGAAAATTTGAAGATTTAAGAAGACAAAGGTACAGTCAGCTAGAAAAGAGATCACAGTGACTCCCATTCAAAACAATACTATGTCTAGCTACCATGGCACTGCATATTAGAAGGAATGTATCAATAGGGCAACTGCACTAATCCACAGCTTTGTGACTCTAGCTACATGTTCTGTGGGGAGGTACAAGCAGCCTCTTCAGCCTCCAGTTAGCTCTTCCTCTCAAAAAGGCCTTGCACAGGAGCATTTCAAGCTGGATTGGGATAGAATGGCTGGCCTACTTCCTTAACTTTTGTAGGTAGTTTGTTAAGACATAATACTGTTGCAATAAAAAGACTAGTGCTCTCTGGCAGCAGCAGTGCAGATAGATCTCCAATGATGTATTAAATTGGAAATCCCAGTGACCTTACAAATAATTTTAAAATGAATTGACTTTCTTAGTGAATTTACTTCAGTCTGGTTGACAAGTAGACACAATAATATGCCTTTTACTCATACTCAACTTTTTGTTGTTTTTATTGTTTTTGTTGTTTTAAGATTAATAACATTAGCTTGGAAGGCAGATGTACAAAATGCATCAGGAAGAACCATCCATTTCACGATACTGAAAACCATCATAAAATGCATAAGTAACTAGTACACAGACAGTGAAGGAAACATAACTCTGCCTGCAACTCATCTCAGGGAGATTTGTTAATATTTCAGAGGAAACTCAAAATTCACAAATCATTCTTTCACTCTTCTAAACAGACAGAGGTTGACTCGTTAAACATTCTCATTGTATTTCTTTTCCTATTTATTACTCATAAAATTTTCACTGTGAGTAGTTTCACGGAAAGGAAGGAATACACACTGGTTCTTATGTATCTTTCTACCATTATATTCAAGGAGCAGCAACTATTAAATATAAAGAATAGGGTACAAGGGGCATGTTTTGTTGTTTTTTTTTTATTATCCTAAAATACTGCAAAAACAAAGAGAGCCAGGGGATAGTGCATTCACAGACTGTTCCTAAAAGATTCCTACATACACAGGTTCTAGCTTCAGTTATGGAGTCTACTGTGCTCAGGAGTGGAACAGAAAATACAGCATATATGCTAGACACTTTTAAATGAAGCCAGTCAACTGCTGATGTGGGGGATGCTAATCCATCATTTCTGCATACTTCCTGTTAAGCAGACTTCCAGACAAATAAGACTATTTTAAAATCTAGGTCTTGAGCTTTGCTGTTCCCAAGAACTTGAAGCTCTGACTAATTTCAGCCTTCCCTCCCATCACAAAGTTTCATCTGAGATTCCTGTAATTTGTAAGAACGGACCTGTCATTGCAGAAGTTAAGATCTCTAGCCTGGAAACTACTGGTACTTCAGCTTAGGAAGTAACATTCTCAAGCTCAAACAAGATTACTAGAAATCTTTTGTGTTTTAGACCCACAAAAAGCTGAAAATAATTTCTCCCAATTCTCATCTCCCCATCTTTCACAGAATACAGCTTAGTAATTAAAATGATTAATTAGCAAGGGTCGCTGAAGATACAGATAGTGGTGTCCAGAATGTTCACCAAGAATGCAACAGGTGTTGCACATGCATGTGCCTAGGTGGCTTCAATTTTGTTCTCCTCACTACAAGAAAGACATAGAAGTCCTGGAACATGTACAGAGAAGGGCAACAAAACTGTTAAGGGGTCTGGAGCACAAGTCTTATGAGGAACGGCTCAGGGAGCTACGACTGTTCAGTCTGGAGAAGAGGAGGCTCAGAGGAGACCTCATTGCACTCTACAGCTTCCTGAACGGAGGCTGTGATAAGGAGTGGCTTGGTCTCTTCTCCGAGGCAACAAACAGGAACCAAGGAAATGGCCGCAAGTTGAACCAGAAGATGTTCAGACTAGACATAAGAAGGACCTTTTTCTCTCAGAGAGTGGTCAGGCACTGGAATGGCTGTCTAGGGAGGTGGTAGAGTCGCCGTCCCTGGCAGTGTTCAAGAGGCGTCTGGATGAGGAGCTACAAGATATGGTTTAGTGGTTTGTGGTAGGAAGGGTAATGGGAGGAGGGTTGGACTAGATGATCTTGTGGGTCCTTTCCAACCTTGTGATCCTGTGATTCTATTATTCTACTTCAAGTACTGAAAATACATCTTCTGTTAATGTAGAACTGTGCCATAACACACATTTGTCCAAGAGCTGCAAGAAAACTGATAGTCATTTGTCGGCCTCCAGGATACTGAAAGTTGTATTTGCTGTTCCTGTTTCTTTTCTAACAAAAACATGCTTTCTATGCAGTATGTCTGTTGGATTTTGTTGTTTGTTTTTTTTAAGCTTACTAGCTCAATAGGTTGGTCTTTTCATGCGATGCTCTCGTTTGATCCTTCCCTTGTCTGTATTCCATGATTCATAGACATCCACGTTTACTTGTGTTCATTTGTTGGTTTGCCAAGTGACAGGTTTATTGGCCTTGTTAATGATGTCACAGATTTTCCTCATACATCAGTCATCTCAAGTGGCATTTAGAAAGGGCATTTTCTGTCCATGATCAATAGCTTCTGTAGCTGCTGTAATATTTGTTCTTACTTAGAGATATTACTCAGAATGTAAAAGCAATTGATTGTAGGCAGAAAATACGCCCGCCAATTGCAGATGAAGAGGGAAAGAATCTAAAGTGCCCTTCAGCTTAAGTAGTTCCAGCTGGTGATACACTAGTACTAATCAACATACATGTTTGAGAGTCACCAGAGCCTTCTCAAGCAAATGGCTGATTTTCCTCACAAGTTGAAACCCAAAGTATGATTTATTCCAGTGAAAACATGAATCCAAATTTCTAATGCTGGTTTTCTCAGAGATCTACTTTCACAGTGACTGAACAAGAATCTCCTGTCAATGAATTAAAGTGGTAAAAATGCAAGCTTGGTTTTTGTTATGCAAACTGGAACTGATTTGAAGTATTGTTCTTTCTTCTTTGGAATGAAGTTTAAGTAGATGATAACCTGCATATCTGATTTTAACAGGTTGTGATTAATAAAGAGTGGCATTACTAATTACAGCAAAATGTCAGCATATCTTTGGTTTGGTGCATGGCCAGAACATTTTCCAGTTCTGAAGCCTGGTCTGATAGCCACAGCCTGAAAAGTGGGACAGGCGCACACATACTTGCCTCATTTCATACATTATGTTAGACAATTACATCCAGAAAATTGGTCCAAACAACCCTTTTTCAGACTATCTTGTCTTCTTATCTCCAAACTTTCAACCACATCAGCATTAATTTCTGTTCTCCATTGCAGATGGCTGCAAGAAATTATCCCATATTTCAGTAGTACCTCTAGTCATAAATTGTTCTTTCCCATGTTCCCCAACTATGAATAGGGTATATACCAAATGATAATAGTAAAGCTGGAAGAAGAAGAAAATTTAAAGGTGACTTTCAACAAGCTTAACATAAGCAACAGCAAAATGGCCAGATCCCAGGAGATGCTAATCCAAACAACAGCTTTCACAAATTATTGTATCTCACTTGCTTATATGAATATCAAAGAATCTTTATACAAGCTGCTTTAAGGCTCAATTTTAACATGTACCTCAGTGAGATAAAAGTACAAGTTCCAGTAACACTGGATTGGAGCACATAACTCTGTCTTTCTGAAAGAATAAAAACAAGCTGTGGTTAGCACGAAATCAGTTTTACTTGTTGTTTTCCATGCAGCTTTCAGAGATTAAGGGATTCATTTGAGCAGATGCAGTCATTAGACCCTGCTGTAGATGGAATTCTGGATTCATGATTCAGAAACAATACATTCAACACGTTTCTTCAATAAATGAAATTCAGATGCCAGTGCAAAAGCTATATAAAATGTGAACCTTTTGCCGCTTACTTATGCCAAATAAATCTTTTCATTAGAAAGAAGCTCTTACTTTCATAGGTATTTCAACAGAATGTGTATGTTAAATCACCTGTGTAGAATAATAAATATCATAATATCATAAAATAGATTTTTCTGTGCTTACAAATTCCAATTACTTGAGGATTTAAAATTAATCACTTGATAAATTTTTATCAAGCTATATTTTGGGACCAATAATCTAACTTCAAGTTTTTCTATATGCACAGTTTCCTTGTGAATTTCTATGTATAACGAGTACATGCACACTGAGTCTGAAAAACTGCTTTAGATTGTTTTAATATCAGCAAAAACAATGTGAAATATATGTGTTTTTTTATTTAGAGATTTTTTTCAGAGTCATCAGAACAGGCAAAGCTTTCAGTCAGTGCTTAAATCAGCATCTTTGCACTTGATCCAGTCTGAAGTTTTGCAGTTTAAGAGTCACCATCCTTTCTGCTCATCCCAATATAAAATACTGAATTAAATATTTGTTGTGGGCTTTACTCTGATGTGCTTTTGTTCTTCCAACTCCCAGCCAGACCTAGAAGTGTAAGCAGAAAGAGTTACTTGGAAATAGGAATCATAAGAAATCCTTAAGAAATGTTTCCAAAATTTCACCTTTACTTGGGATATTCACCTAAACTCAAACAATTTTGCACCAAATCATCAGATTTAGAATGTAAAGATCATTCTCAGGAACTGCACTTGTGTTGCTAGTCAGGATTTCTTCTGATACACCATTTACTCAAAGGAATTTTCCATGCTGTCATTGCCCTAAAGATTCTTTTCACGGTCTCAGTGACAATGGCATCTGCAGAGGGGAGCTCCAGCCACTTGAAATTCATTAAAACATACTTGAGATTGACAATGAGTTGAAAACATCTGTCAGACTTGGCCAAGATTTCAATCAAGTGTGATGTTGCTCTGTTACTGTGGTACATTGACTTAATAAATGACTCAACTGATGTCACTGCAATGAAAGTTGGGTTCTAATTACTAGCCCATTTGGGGGTTTTGTTTTGTTTTGTTGTTTGTTTGTTTTTATTGTTATTTTTTTCTGAATCTGAATTTTACTTCCACTTTATAGGTTCACTATGCATGTGACATTAATTACAACTAATTTGCTGAACCTATAAGCTAAGGCAAGATGATATAGACTAGCTTTATAAGTTGCTGTATTAGGCATCAGCAAACATCTAACATGGTAAGCGTATAATGATCCTCCTATGCACTACTGCAAACAGTCTAAAAATGATGAAAAAGTGACAATCTGATATTTTTCAGCTTCATTTTTTTAAAATCAACAAGTCCCAAACAACTCTGAGCAAAAAGCTTCTAAGAACCTACTGTCACTTTTGAAAAATAACATCCAGAGAAACCTCTTAGTTAAACAAGTTATTTTTCAAAGAAGCTAAAGAAGTGTATACCTAACCGAAGGTCTGCCACAGTCAGAAATGAAAGGTTTGTTCTACTGTTTCAAATGGAATGGGAAAGAAGTAGCATATGATTAATTCTTACCTCCAGAAAGCCAAAGTTTTCTCTCAGATGTAAGCGAAGGAAATCCTATCTGGTGACAGATGGGCTTCTTACTTTGTCTTCTCATAACAATTTTGTCCTATTTTGTTTTCAGAATCCATTTCATCCAAAGGTGTTACAGGGACTTCTTGAGCTCTCCTTTCTTGGAAAGGGTCACATTAACATGAGAGTTTAGATAAAGTAATGATTTTACACAAAGCAGGACCCTAGTCTAGTAAGGTGTTACAATTATTATTTACTTGATAGAAATCACTCATATTGCGATGAGTATGCCACATAGTAAAGTTATAGCTGCACAAAAACCTTGTCAACCATTAAGTCCTATCAATCTGATGTATGAAGGATGCTAATAGAAATTATTTTATGAAATCCTACAACAAGCATTTACTTGATTCGGAGAGTTTTCAGGTTTTTTGTGTCTTTTTGTTTGTTTGTTTTGTTTTTTGTTTGTTTTTGTAAACGTTGTTCAGTTGTAAAACAAAATAGTAAATGTACAAAGTAGCCAAGTTTACTAACCATTCTGAGAGCCTTCTGCTTCAGCAAAATCCAGCAAAGATTGCCCTGAAACCAGTAGAGCAGATGAAGGCAAATGAGAAGGGCTTTAAATACCCCAACCAAACTGCATACATTTATGGGAACTCAAATTCAATACTGTATCTCTGGGCAGGAACAATGAAGAGTAAACACATGGTTCTTTAAAAGTCAGTCATTCCCACTTGCAGACACTGACAAATTCAGAATGTGTGTGCAACAGAACTGTATCTCCAAAGAATGTTTTCTTCATTTTTTAGATTATTTTTTCTTTGAAAAAAACACTGCCATTTTCTGAAATGATTACTATTACTTAAGGATAAAGAAAGCATAGGAAAGGAAAATAAAGAAAGAGTTGATTATCAATTACTTAAAATTATTTCCCATTCAAAAATAAATAAATAAGCCGTTGTCTAGTTTAATACAATGAAAATCTTAAATTTGTCTTGTGAAACCTATATAGTCACAGAAAATCAGTCTTTTTAATTTTATACTAAGTGGCCCAATTACATACATGGTTCCTCTGTGAGAGACTGGAATACCATTTCCTGCTTCATTCTTACTTTATAAAATAAAGTTATTCATGCAGCCAGCATCTGTCTCTCCTAGCAACCTTTTAATTCAGAGGAGAGCACCTCTACTTCCACAAAGATATTGCAAAGATATAGAAATTTATGTAATATACTAACATATACATTGCAAGGCTATTGAACATTTTAAATAATCTTCTGAAGTACACAATATTATTGCAATGACTTCTCTTTTTACTTAGGCTTAATGAACACAGAAATGTGTTCACAAGACCAAGAAAGTTTATGTACTAGAAATTTGCACTTATTTTTCTTTTCTATGCCAAAAAAAAAGAAGAAAGAAAAAAAGAATAAGAAACAACAACAGCAACAACAAAAAAAACCATCATTTTGGGCAGGCATCAAGGGTCAAGTAATAATAAGATATCCTTAACCTTAGGGCTACTCACCCTTCAGATAATCTTACTCTAAGCAAACTAAGAAATTGGAGGGCACAAAGAATATGGTGCAAGCCAGTTCAGGTAAAGAAGACAAAAATCTAATCAGAGAAAACTGTAACAATGTTCTCTTAGGCCTTTTAGTCTCCAGGATTTAATAATAATATCCATTGACAGCTTACTCACTGAAGTCCTGGGTGGTGTACCAGGAACTTTAACAGCCATCCAGAGAATAAGTCCGCTCCTGTCTTAATCCTGATACAATTCATACATGCAAATTTATTTAAGAGGAGGCATGAATGAAACTCAGTCATTCACAAGTACAGTCAGACTGAAACACGTGTGATGAGCAAACAGTCAGATATTATTTCTTATGAATCTGCTATACAGACATCAATTTCTATCCATTTTTAAAAGTGGACAGATAAGATGATTACAGAAGCAATGTACACCTCAAGATTCTGGTGAGTAAACATATTTTCACTGCACAGTGTTCTCTAGAAGCCCCTAAAAATCTGTGCTGTTTTACGGTCTCTAACAACATCTCATCCACTTCTCAAAAAATGCCACTTGAAATTATAAGTGAGGTGAGGTCATAATTCCCAGCTCATCTCCTGCCTTTCTCAAACAAATAGAGGAGAACTGAGTCAGCTCTCTGGGAGAGAGTATTAATGGCTTCTAATGTGTTTGCGCTATTCTTTATATTCTGTAATAAGCAGCTCTGCTGTAAATCTCTATCCCTAGCAATAAAAAGGGCTAAAAATTAAGTTACTGTAATCTAGTTGTGCTTTTAGCATCATTTTGAATAAATCTAGCAACACTACATATTTTTACATTATTTTTATTAAATATCTATGGCAAGTACATTAATCTAATGTTCACTTAGCAGCAGCATATGTACCAAAGCATAGCTGCAATAAAATAGAGTACCGCTTCACAGTCAGCTAAAGACAAAATGCAAGCAAATTTTGCCTCCCCATAAGAAGTAACATAAGAGATTCTTGATTGCATCCATACGGAATGAAACTCCCCTATATGCATACAGGCTTCCTAGTCTAATGATTATCAAGTTTTAAATAATAACTATGGAACATTTGTGTCTGCTCTAGAATAAATTTTAGTAAGAAAAACTTCACAAACATCATCATTTAAAAATTACCCTTTGTACTTGCTTCAGTCTCCATAAAAAAAAATCATAATAATAATAATAAAAAAAAAAAAAGATTTTTCTCTTAGATATCTAAGTCTTTCTGCAGTTGTGCTTCAACACCTCTTACAACTGCCACTGTGCAACTAGCATCTGTACAGGCAAACGTAAATTCAGCAATTCCTAGGAATAATAGGTATATCGCAGTACGAGACAGTTAATCACTTTCAAGGCCAACTTGAGCCCAATTTCATAGCTTTGTATTCCACTCAAGTTTTGTCAATGTCAAGTCAACTCTCCCTACAGACAACGCATCTGCAATTAGAGATAGAAAAAAAAGTTTGCATGCAGTCCAAATCCTGCTAACTGGCAATCTTCTGATGAAAACTGCAAATAATTATTTCCATTCCCATGCACCAGTACTCCTGATTCCCCATCATTTCTCAGTTACATGAACTGATAGTTAATTTCCAAGACCAGAAAAAATGGTGTTTTTGACAGGAGTTAGTGATTTGCTATTTAGTCTCTGCACACAGACACTCATGCCCATATAATACTCTTCTCTGCTAAATTATTAATGTAACTCACAGATTCCCACTCTAACCTCATCAAGAAATGTTTATATTTTTTTATTTCCTCCCTAAAACAACACAGGCCAGGCGTCTGAGCATTTGGAAATGGCAAGCTTTCTTACAATGACTCCAAATGTAATACAATCTTACACAGCAATTCCAGAGACTCTAGAAAAGTCAGGTAGATGATACTGAAGGTATTGAGTGTGGGGTGTGTCATGTCTGGCAGAAAAGAGAGCAGATAGGAAGTAGACAAGGTGCAATACTGCCTGCAGCACACCAGCTGACCGCACAGTCTTGCATGCTCCTACCCAGGTGGTATGAAGCATTTTCTCACATATGCTTCATTGATTTCTATTACCAAACATCTAAATAAATGTATTACTAAGCGTTTGCTATTAGAGCTTTTCATTACTATTATTCAAAATGGCCCATTTCTGTGAAACATTTTGATTTAGGTGAAATTGTCTTTTTCAGGGCAGAAAAAAAAAAAAAAAAAAAAGTCACAGAGAACATTATTGGTCAAGTCTGCTCTGGAACAGAAATAAAGGAATTCTTTATCACTGAAAATGGATCTTGCTTTTAAACAGAAACATCATCTTGCTTCAGAACAAGCAGAATGTCTTCAAGAGGGAATACTTACAAAGAGCATAGGCCCATTTCCAAGATGTCCTTCTCATGGGACATTTCCAGGTTACAGAGCAGGTCAGGGACTGCCAGAAAAGACAACAGTTCAGCTGGACACACACAGGTGAGTCTAATATTTTTAAGTCAGTTGATAGATTTATTACTCAAAATTACAGTTGTGTTCTTTACATTCCTTATACTCAAGTTACTTACTCAAAAGGGACTTCTCTAAAGAAAACTAATTGAAAATTTGACCCCAACAGACCTGCAGTAGTTGTTAAGGGATTGATTCTTGTTTAAGAAACAATTTGGAGACAGGGGCTAATATGCAGTCTAAATATGTTAATGACTTAATGATTTTTCTCTGAAAGTAGAGCATCCCAAAAACCTTGCTCAAGTACTGTCATCAGCACATTTGTCACAGCTATACAACATCCTATACTCTTCTCTTTCTTTGAAGGCCAGAATGAACCACATACTTCCCTGTACTGTACTGTATAGAAGGCATATCTCTCAGGGGGAAGCAGTGAGTGGGGTGGCCAATGTGAGAAGAAATGAGGTTCTAAGCTTTGCTGGGCACAGCTAGCTCCAATGGAACCACTGTAGGACACAGATGAGCCCATCAGCCAAGCTGCTGGCACCTATGTGTTTAAGAAATAGTAAAAAGAAGGCTGGGGAAGTAGGGAATAAAGAGTGAGAAACTGCATGGGAAACTGTAAGGTCAGTGAGGAAGGAGGAGGAGGTGGTGTACCAGGCATTAAAACAGAAATTGTCTCATAGCCTGTTGAGACAATCATGACAGAGAAGGGGAGAGATGTGAGAGGGAAGGAGCTGCAGAGAAACCACAGTGTACTGATTGTATCCTCTCATTCACCCAAGCTGTTCAATGCTAGATAGAGGGACTGGGAGTAAAGAAATGAAGTTGAGTTTGAGGGAGGGGAGGAAAGCAATTGTTTTAGTGTTTGTATTTTGCTACCATAGTCTATTTTAATTGGTAATATATTAATTCTCCTCAAATTGAATATGTTTTGCCCATAACCCTCATTGTCAAGAAAACTGTCTGTCTTTATCTCAACCCACAGCTTTCTCATCCTTCTTTCTCCTCCTTCTACTGAGGAGGCGGGTTGAGTGACTGGCTGGATGATATTTGCCCTTAGACAAGCTTAACTCACTACAGTCGCAGTGCACAAGATCAGATTTTTCCATAGATGACTAGGAAAATGAAACCACATTGAACTTTCAAAATCCCGCTAATAGCTCTGATTCTCCATCTCTTTGTAGCCGAGAAAAGATACAGGTTCATGCAAACTTTTATTAATTTTAATGTATCTGCCTGCAAGCATATTTTCCATACACAGAAGGCTGTGTGTCTTCTGTGAAGACTCTATAAAGCCAGCGAAGCTCTACCACAGCACAAGGCTCTACCAGACTCAAAAAAACTGCAGGATGGGGATCATGAATTGCTCAAATAAACCTAAAGCCAATATAACTCTCAAAGGCCTATGAACCAAAACAAGAAAATCACTTAGCAATTAGTCCACAACTATTTAGCTCTATGGTCATCAAAATACTGAAGAAAAAAATTGTTGCCAATGTAGTCAGGGTTCTCTTAATTTCATGCACTGTGACTTCAACAATTTCTTCATTTCTCATTTTATTTCTCTAAAAGTGGCTTCATTTAAAATCAGGGGAACCGCATTTCATGCTCTTCAATTTCATTAAAAATATACAAAAACCCTTACTAAAAGAATACTCCTCTAATTAAACCATTGTAGCAGAAGGAATTACTGAAATGATGAATCTGAAAGCATTCTGACATACTCTATATTCCTTTGCACATCATTCCTATATTACACAAGTAAGAAGGAACAAACTCCTCCCTTAAAATAAAACAGGTTTAGGATCACATGATGAAGTATGAAACACTCAAGAGTAAAACAAATGAGTTAACCCACAGATTTTCTCAAGTGTTACAAGAAATAAGGCCATTGATCACTTCATCACTGCAAGAACATAATATCACACCCTCAGAAAATCTACATGTGTCCTCTTGACAATAAAGATGTGATTATTATCCTCACTTAAAATTTTTTTCATATGGGACATAATATAAATACCACAGGAACAGCATAAGACAAATTCAGCGTCAATCAATACATGCTGCTTAATTAGCATTTGAATTGAAGCCTTGCTGAAAATAAGAGAAAGTTAAAATATAGTATTACTCTTCACAGGAAGGAGTGAGAAAATAAGGCTTTTTTAAAGTGTATTCTTTCCAGGAACAAAATGAACAGCAACTACTGTTCTGAGCCTGACGCTAGGAAACAGAATGAGGTGGAGTTTTATTTCACTCTTAATAAACATGAAATTAGCACTATGTTAAAACACTGGTTCATAGCAAACTCAATTTTGTAATCAATTAAATAACTGCTCCACGTTCCAACAGTATTTAAGGGATTTCTTGGTTACAGGACAAGTACATGATATATCAAAACTATTTTTACTACTCAAAAGGCGTAAGTGAACAGATTCCAAGAAAGTCAAGAAAGAAAAGTTAAATTTATGTTATAGCATGAATGAAAATAAAAACAGTATCTACCACACAGAACATATGAAATAGGAAGCTTTGTTTCACCAAAACCTCTCTATCAAAAGCCTTCAAATGTCAATTCACTTGTTTTAAATTCACTTTTGTTATTTTCCTTACAATCCATAAGAAATGCTGGAATACTGGGAATATCCACAGCAAACATACGTTAGTAGCTCTGACAGTACTATCAACAGTGATCAAAGCAGTGAATAGTGCAAATGCATTACTGAGTGATTACTGGGAGACTTTAATCTTTTCTCATAAATGACATCTCTCCAGCTGCCTGATCATTTGGGTTTCAGAACAAAATGCATGCTTTTTAAAGCTTCGGACTGATATGAGCGGTTCACAAGTAGGACCATGAGGAATCTCATATGGCAGTGGTCACATGCTGTCCTGTTCTATGTTCAGGAGGATTAAATTGCTTCAAATGAACCACAACATCAGCTCATGAAAAAAGATTTCATATTTTTTAAAGAATCTTACTATTGCAGAGAAGAACTATAATTAATATATATTTTCTGTTTGTAACATTTAGATAAAGATGTATTAAAAATATCTTTTTAAATATTTGCTGAACTCATACTTGAAAAACTAACAATTGAAAATATTGCAACATATACTTTTCTCACTTGCTCACTCCATTGTAAAACAGTGGAGTGCACAGTATATAAAGTGGTGGGAGAGTAGGTTCCCTAAAACGTAACACACTGGGAAACTAGTCTAACATACTTTGGCAATTCTGCTTGAAGCTATTTCTATCAACAACAAAGAAAAGAAGGTATCATTGATTTCTATGGATACTGGCTCAGATGCAAAGACAGTATAAACAAACAAAGCTTTAGGGACTGTTTTTGATCACTTCATTTTTTGTTTTTTCTTTTATTTTTTCAGAGGTTTTTTGTTTATGGGAGGTTTTTTGTTTTTGTTTTTACTGTTGCACATTTCTACATTTCCTTTTTTTTGCTGAAATACAGAACAGCTGTTTGCACTAGCTTACCAATTCAATGCTGTGGGGGAAAAAAAAAAAATCACATCTAAATTTCCTTTATTGTATTTTATTTTAAGTAGAATAGCTAAGATCTTATCTCATTCAAAGGAGAACAAAATAAAAGTCCAAAAAAGGCAGGGAGGAGAGAAAATCTACTGTGCTGATCATGCGGGAATGTTTCTCCCAGCACGTGTCACTACAGATATAGTCTGCTGGAACATCTTGCTCTCCAATATGTGGCTAATAGAGCAGAAGCAACAGTGAAATGGTTCACATTCTAAGGAGTGATCCCCAAAATTCTTTTAGTGTCATTATAATGACAAATATGAAATAGAAGAGTAGTTGTTAATCATATACAAAGAAATGCACATGCCACATGTGAACAGAGGCTAGCCCTTGCAGTAAGTTACACAACACAGTAAGATCAACTGTACACATAGTACAGCTAATATGGATGCTCAGTGAACATGCTCAGTTTTTCTGGACATTCACAGCTCCAAATATTCTGAACACTTGCTTTGTAATTCAATAAAATCTGTGGGAAAATAAGTGGATACAGGCAGAGAAACATGAACATCAGAGTAAAAGGTAAGCAGAGCACAACCCCACACATTAAGTAGCTCTGCTTATGTTCTAAAACCTGACAAAAATGTTGGGCAACAGCTTTGCTACCACAGACAAACTACCAACATAGCGCTATACAGCACAGGTCCCTGAATGAGTACGAGAGAGACCCTTCAGCAAAAATCAGTCTGCAGAAGAGACTACAGTGACACAGCTACCATGTTTTTAAGAGAAGTCGCTCATTTTTGAGTAAGTTGTGCAATGCAAATATACACACGACCTCTGAGCTCTCTAGTTACCTTAAGTGTCACCACATTATGATTGGTGCTATGACAAAAGTCTACATATATCCTTAAATCAGGATATGCCCTGTAGCTTCACATTTGATCCTCACTCGCTTTGTAACTCAAGGAAACAAATTAAGCACAGTGCCTGGGTGCATATTGATCCTGAGTCTAACTACTGTGCTTTTCAAGCCAAAAGGACAGATTGCTGGCTGTGCGTAGGTGGGGGCAGACAATTAGTGCACTATACACACATCTATGGCTAGAAAAAGCTTTGTCTATCTGACACAGCAGCATATAACAGAGCATGACTTCTATGCCCAGCACTTTTTTTCTTCCTTTCCCTGCTGTCACAGACAGTGAAATGAGGCAAGGGATGACAGCTATCTGATAAGTCACTACTTAGCCGAAAGTCAAGTGCCACACACAGATAGTTGGCGGCACAGTTTCCCCCACACGTTAAGGACCCATTCAAAATCGCAAATAATAATTTACCTCACAAGAGTTTGCTCATTATGTGCTTTCCCTGGCCCTTGTGCTCTTGTAAAACCTTCTTTGAGTAGGTAGGCATGAAATAATCTCCTGCTGCCTGTAGCACTGGCCTTTTTTTCTTTTCATGTGACTGCAAACAGAAACTCCTTATTCAAAAAGGAAAAGGTTATTAAACTCAGCAGAGTTATTTTTGAAAAAGATAGAAATGAACTGTGACTGCAATCTTAAGTGTGAGTCTTGCCTGGAAAGCTGTTCGACTTACAAAAGGCAAATGGAAAGTACAGATTCAAGTCAAGTCTGGCCATTTTCACATATAGTCACCATTAAACTTACAAGACAGTAATCTGCTATCCCATTTTGTTATGAATGGTCCTTGAATTTTGTCTTTCTATTAGTTTTATTAAAGCTGCCTTAGAGCTTTATGCTCCCTTGACATGAATCTGCCTTTTCCAAACAAGGCACATATCTCTAAAGAATTCAGATATCGCTTGTACTTGGGTGCATTGCCTCACTAATGTCAGTGAGTGACATGCGGAACATGAAGGCCATGATGGCACTGGAGCTGTGTCCAATTAAATCTTTATGATCATACCAGGTTACCTGCAGAACAGCACCACAGTCATGACATAAAAAATCAGCAGTATGGAAGCCAGTGCATTTCTCCAAAGGCCAAGTATCAGCTTGCCTGCTTGTTTTAACCCAAATGATGAATGGCAGTAAGAATGGCACTTGTTCTTAGTCTCTCTCATCTTCTTGTTTGTTTAATGGCTGGATAGCCCAGCTGCAGTATTTCTTTTACATAAAGCTCACCAAGAGCATTCCCGACCTAAAATTTTAATGCTAATATCTTCCTGGTGCATAAATTGCCACAACAGTTTCTCAGTGACTCAGATGACTACACAGTGTCTTGAAAGAGCACGGACTCAGGCTGGTAAAAATGACTGTTAGCACCAGTCACACTTGATTGAAAATAAAACAGATAAGCTGTATTAAAGCATCTTATTGGTAACCATTGAGAAATGGAGTGAGTTAATTACTATTTCCTTTCTTTTCCCAGTGATCTGCAATCCCTGGATGAACGCTGTATAAACCAGAAAGGTTTTTGTGGCCATCCTTTAGTAATTGACCTTTAGTTCTCCCCATTTCATTTGCCCTAAGTGTTAATCGACTTTGAAAAAGCAGTATATTATCCTTTTAGGGAAAAGAAAAAAAAAAAAAAAAGTCTGATTTGTGCCCGCCAACATCTTACAGCATCAAAGCCTTGTTAAATCATAGCGCAGTATGGCTGAAAATGAGTCTCCAGAAGAAATGGAAAGAGGGTGGGGGAAGGAAGCAGTTCTGTCATTGAAAGAACTTCACTGCCATCTAGAGAGAAACTGAGAGTTTTGTGAAGGGAGGATCAGGCTGTAAGTCAAAATATTTCCATTCTGCTGCTGTTTAGGGGGAAGGTAGAGGCTTAGTTCAGGTTCACTGCATCTATACATGTTCTAAATCAACTTTTTTGCAATTTTCACTAAAAAATAATATGTCCAGGAATATAATTTACCATGAATTCTAAAGAAACCCTGGGAGATAGCTTTAAAGGTTCAGTCATAGGCTTTTCTACAATGAGGTGTGATATGTGTACCGTTTTGTTTCTCAGAAGGTCTTTGAAGAGGTAGGTGCTGTATCTTTTCAGAGGGAGCTTCAGTCACAAACAATTTACATTTTGACAGATATACCCTGCTCTCAGCAGCTGCCTTTATGATACTGCTTGTCAGTTACAAACAACCCATGTGCTATTTTAGGCTATGATTTTTTTTTCTTTCAAATATATAAAATTGCCTTTTCTGAGTGTTTGATACACAGCAGCCTCCTAGAAACCAAGTCAGACAGGGAGTAGGAGGAGCCCATGAAATACATGAGCAGTCTGCTTTAATCTGACCCATTTCATTTAGTCTGCTTCTGTCCAAAAAGCAACTGAGCTCCATTTAGCACAGAAGTTGGTCAGCTGCTACAAAAGCCAGAGCAAAGTTCCTCATCACCGGCACCTAACACAGTTACATTCTCAAGGCAGCTGTCAGACAGGTGTACAGCTAACTGCATTTGGAACAAAACAAATTAATTTGTAGCTCAAGGTACAGTCAGCACACAGTGAAACTGTGTCATTAATGAACCTCAAATGAGGTAGTTCATTACTGCTGTCTCTCAAAAATACTCACTCTGAATTGTGGCCCTCTTGGTCACCACCACCATTAACTACTTGCTAATTAACAGGTATTGTGGGACTTGAAACAGATGACAATAGTCCACAGGTTCCCTGTCCATTGACTTACGGAAAATTTCAATACCAAAACCCGTTTGAGGACCAAGGATTGTTTGTTAGTATGAATCCAACAGCAACTACTAAAGGCTCTCTGGTATTCTCCATATTGCTTTTCTTATTGCAGCACCACGTGAATTTGCTTCCTTGGTGTAATCCTATCAGGTCTGAGTATCTTGAGATCTGATAGTATTTTATGACTACCTTCTTAGCTAGCTACTGCAGCGCTCTATGACAGTGGAAGGTATTTTCCCACTGTGGCAGAAGTAATGAAATAATACTACACGGAAAAGGATGACAGTGATTATATTGTAACTAGGAATATGTAAAACACACTGCATTATAAAATTATGAAAGGCAGCATCTGAATTATTCACTCTCTTCATTCCAGACTAAGAATGGGACCTCAAAATGGGAAATTAAACCTACAAAAAAAAAATCTCAATTTGAAATAGTACTGCAATCAGAGACTTTTAATTCCATACAGCTCTGCACTCCTTGACATTTGCCCTGACTGGATACCAAATGAGACCATTCTGAACACTCATTTTATGTGAGCATGGGTGGCTACTCAAGGTGAAAGCAATGAAGAATCAAGCCCACAGAACCTATTACACGAACCGTAAGGTTCACTAAGCCAAGAACTGGTCTCTCTAAGGTGACTGGCTATCTTCTCATTCCTATTAGTGGCAACACTGGCAAGTTCCTGGATGGAAGAACATAGTAATTTTGAGTGATGGGTTTATGAGGACACAGGAGTGGCCACTTTAATGGGGTATTAGGAAACACTGAATACAGAAGAATGAAGTGGATGACTGACTAGATAGATCTTCCAGTCCAAACGCCTTGTAAAATGCAGAAGGCAATTCTTCCATTCATTACAACCAACAGATTTGTCAGGAGGGAAAGCCCCTGTGCACCTTCAAAACCCAATTTGTCCTTTTTGCTGACAAACACAATTAAGCTGTGCAATTCAGGGAAGAGAACAGTAGACAATAACAATAGTTATTGTGAAAGGACAGAGATTTAAACATGGCTAAACTGGGCTCTGTGCTGTTACCCTACTTCTTACCCTGCCAAGAGACCTTGAAAACAGTCATGAAATAATGACAGAGAGGGAGAGCTCACCTTGCAACTCTGGAGCATTAAAACTGAACTGGATAACTGTCAAAAACCAGACAGTTGTAGATACAGTTGTGCTTTCCTGATGAAGTAGAACTATAGAGGTTTTTTGGGTTTGGTTGTGGTTTTTTGTTTGTTTGTTTGTTTGTTTTTTGTTTTGTTTTGTTTTTAATGCAAATAAATAAAGCCCATAAAACTTGCAGCATGCAGACCAGCCCTTTGTCCACTATATTTTACGAAGTTGTTGTAGGCACTATTGCCAACAGACAGTACTGTTAATATCAGGCACAAGTACACGAACTTGAAATAGGAAGCAAAGATAACATTCATATTGTAGAAATGAAAGGATAGCATCTCTTTTCTGCCTGGAATTTATTGTGGAGTCAAAGGGCACTGAAGAAATTCTGTTTTATTTGTACATGCCACTGGAGATAACAGGATGGGCTTCATGAAGATGTGAATCTCTCAGTTTTTTTTGAAGGCTCGCTCACAATGTATTATTTTTCAAGGGATATAAATAAAACTCCTTTGAAGGTACTTACTTGCAGTATAACTGTAATCAATTTACTTCACATCTTGATGCTTCCACCCCCTTTCCAGTCTTTCTTCTCACTTATTGAGATTCTCTATTTCTAAGGGTAGACTGTTACTCACTACATTTTTGGTGAAATTACTTGTACAATGAAACCTAGTGTCCACTTCAAAGGTAACTGTCATGTCACTGTCCAGACCTTGTTCAAAATGAAATCCCCTAGAATATTTTTATTCCCTCCTCCTTTCATGGGCTCTTACCTCACAGGTACATTGACTGATGAATATCATTCCAGGTTTAGGTTGCTGCATAAGCTTCTCCTTAAATGCCACCTAAGGCATATTACAGCTGGCACTGATGCAGAGTAAATTACAGTTTTGGCTTTATATTATAAGACATGTTTATTTTTATAATGATTGTGAACATTTTGGAGAATAGTTAAGGTCTGCTCTGAAGAAAGAAAAAGCAAAAGTCTAATGTTGTTTGGTTTGTTTCAGTGGCCAACATTAGAACAGACTGTTACTTATAAGCTGACAACAGTTACTCTTCTAACACAAATGTCAGGGTCGCAGCCTCTCGATTTGGGATGTATTGAGACTGATCATGATGGAAGATCATGTGTGCATGTAATCATGATATCTGATATCAAAGTCACAAAAAATGTATTCAGGGATAGTAAATATCATCATGGCAGGGCATTAATGTCATTCATCACTTAAGCAGCCTGATCCAGGTACTAATCAGGCATAAATCACTATAACACCACTGAGACTAGTCAAGCTTCACCAATTTTCACTGGCAAAAAAGCTGTCCTGTAATATTATGATCTACAGAAGAGCCTTACAACACAGAAAAGAAACGGACAAAGAGGCAGTAGATTTGAGTGTTTTAGAGCTCTTCTGCTGTTTGTATGTAACCTCCTCCTCCTTAAATTTGTTCACTTTTTAAAGAGGCTACTCACCTTCTTGGTCAGACTGTTTCAGACTAGACTGGAACCAGTGTCCTAATGAAGAACTCTGTCAGGTGCCTTGCAAACCGTTTCATATTCACTTTATGTGTGAACTATAGGAAGTGAGCTGCTTGAATGGGTTACAAACTATCTCACACACCAGAGCCAGAAGGTACTTACGACAAGAAGCAGTTCCGAATGAAGGGAGTTGACTTGTGGAATACCATAACGTTAGTATTGATTGTGTTTACTTTACAAGCCTGAAAGAAGCAAAATGCAATAAAGTGATGAAATGTGCTGATGATACAAAGTGAGTGAATAAAAAAATGCACAATAGGAAAGCAATAAAATTCACAGCAACTTGGCTAGACTGGAGTCATGGGCAGATAAGTGCCTTATGCAATTCAATTTGGAAAAAGGTAAGATAATGAATCTTTGGACAAAATAGCAAGAAAAGAGAGCACTATCTTCAATGGACAGTGGCAATTACTGATTTTAATTTGCATTTTAACATTTCAGTGCAGGAGGAAATGACATGCAGTAAACACAGGTCTCTAAAAAAAAGCTTCCTCTGCAAGCTTCCCCCTTCCCCCACCATTCACCAGTTGCTGCTGTATGGTGTGGGAAAAACAAAAGGGAAAATCATTCCAATACTGGTTTTGATTAGGTATTATGAAAGTTATGTTTATAATATGAATATCAGTCCTTTTAATAAAATAAGATGTAGGATGTGAAGAAAAAGAGAAATACAAATAAGGTAAAACAAAATATGTACTTATGAAGTCAGAGAGTACATTTGGAAAGCAGTGAGGAAGATTAGCCACATTGCTCTCAGGGGCTTTACAGAAGTAAAAATCCCAGCATACTAATACTACTGTGAAATGCCTAAACATTATGTTAAAGGGAAAAAGAAAAATGAAAAAAGGAGAGAGGAGCTGCAGGGAAATACAGAATACCCTGACGTCTGAGACAGGATGTAAAATACCAGAGCTGTCAGACTTATCCATTAGGTACTGCTGATTGTTCCCAAAACATTGGTAAGGCCACTGACATTCCAAACCTTCTGTGACATGCAAATAACCATAAGAAGCCATTATTTTCAGTAGCACCATTCAGGTGCCAATAGACTGGCTTCTGGCTTCTGCTTAACTATTCTCTGGCTCCAGATAAGAATCTGTCCTAAGGAGAGGACAGGAACTATTAAGATGCATCACTAAGTGAAAGAAAAGTAGTGAGAGTTTTAAAGTCCCTTTACTTCACAATACCTCCTCGGGTAGAATATTCACCTGCACTGTGCAATTCAAACCTGGATCCCACTGCACGCTTGACAGAGAGGGAAGTTTTGAGTTCACCTCTCCCATTCTACAGGTGTATATTCCATATGAAATCTTCCATTAAATCAGTAATGGAAAATAAGGAAAACCATCTATAATAAATATCAACCAAATTCCCCAAGACCAAAGAAGCCCACACTTCCATGCTCAACAAACCTGTTCTCCACCTCATGCACAAATTATCCACAAAATATAATGAATATCTGAATGCTTTTTCTCCCTCATATGTGACTCTGTCACTGAAAGAGGAAAAACACAGAGCCTGCAAGCTCAACAAGTGAGCAGAAAAAGCTATGTCTAATAAGAAACAAATAACAGGGTCCAGTATTGCTCCAAACACAGGAACATCTAGGGAAGAAAGCTTAATGATAGACTAGATGTGCTCTGGTTAGATTCTGGATAAAGGAACAACATTCTGTCCTTCAGTTACAATGAGGTCAAATGCACATAATTTGCATGCAAACAAAAGCTCTGTTTTACTTCCAACCATGCTAAGTCCATCTGGAGCAAAGAGACAGGCTGAGGTCTTTCTATTTAATATCTGAGCAATATCACTAATGCACATCTTTTTCCAAGCTGTTACAGTCAAACTGATCCTACAGCCCACAGTCCTGTTGTATGATCTCCTGGTCATGAACCTGACCAATCCAACTACTGGAATATGACTGGCCATGCAACTAGAAGAAAAAAAATCCTGTTAATTGGTAAATGCTACACTTGCAATTAAATCTGTTAAATTTCAATCATTTTTACTAAAAAAATAAAGGTAATAGCAGAAACAATCAACATTGTAATTGTCAACTGTAATCTGACATTAGAGAGAGAAAATCATTTCACAGAATCATTAGGATTGGGAGGGACCTCTGGGGAGCATGAAGTCCAACTTCCCTTCTAAAGCAGGTTCCCTAGAGCAGGCTGCACAGGAAAGCATCCAAGAGTGTTCTGAATATCTCCAGAGAAGGAAGTCTCCACAGCCTCTCTTGGTAGCCAGTGCTCTGTCACCCTCACAGTAAAAAAGTTTTTCCTCAAGTGCATATGAGTTTCCTGCATTCCTGTTCTTGCACCTTTTGCCCCTTGTCCTATTTCTGGGCATTGCTGTAAAGAGTTTGGCCCTACTTAACACCGACTTCAGACCAGCCCTTTACATACTTATAAGCTTTGAGAAATCCCTTCTCAGTCTTCTCCAGGCTGAACAGCCACAGGTCTCTCAGTCTTTCATCATAAGAGAGATGCTTCAGACTATCATTTTTGTGGTTGTCTGCTGAATTCTTTCAATGATGTCCCTGTCTTTTTTAAATTGGGGAGACCAGAACTGGACATGTATTCCAGATGTGATCTCACCAGGACAGACTAGAGGGGGAGGCCACATTCTTTTTAATGTACCCCAGGATAACTTGGGCCTTCTTGTCCACAAGGGCACACAGTACAAGAGGAAAGACTACATTCTCTTGCAGACAGGACACAGAATCAGATCAAGTAGTGATCTGCTTGTCCTCACAGTAATCACCCAATTGTCCATTAATATCTAACAAGAAAAGCATTGTTTATGCATCTTTAAATTATAGATGGGTTTTTTGGCATGCAAAAAGTCACAGCAGCCAACAGCCAACAGAAGAAAAGCCAGTCAAGTTATGTGATTTTCAATACCATGATTATGTGTTATCACTTTTTTTTTTTAAGTATATGCTCCTTCTGCATTTTCCTAACACATACAAGATACCCCAGCCTCTCATCTGATCTACCATCACAGTGTTAGAAATGGTAACGTGTATTACACTCCTATATTACAATGGGCCAATAAATATGGCAAGAAACACCTTTTAGGAAGCACGTAGACACTACAGACCCTTTTAAAATCTCTTACCTTACAGACTACTAAAATGATTACATCTCATATTTGTTTCAAACAAAACTTAAAGGTTTTAAGGAAGGCACTAGACACAGAGAGAGAGAATGTCATTTTTTTATTATTATTTTATATTTTATGGTTAATTACACTACTGCTAGAGGCTGAATACTAATCACCTGAAATCAAATAAAATAAGAAGCAAACCAAGCTGTTAATTTGACAGCTGGGCATTTCTTCATATGTACCTGATAAAAGGATCCTTGGGAGGAGATAACTTTTAGAATTGTGCAAAGTATATTTCTATAGGAGGCAAAATTGCAGCAGGGCTTCAAGGAGGGAGCCAGATCCTTCTTTTAATAAACTGGCAGCTAAAAGAAAGAACTCCAGCACACTTGCAAACATGCCTGTAGGTAATGAGTGCATGTGCAGCTCTGAAGGGTTACAGATCTCTGCATAAAACTCTGACCTAAAGCTAACAGTCAATTTAGAATCAAATTATAGGGGTGACACAAATGTGTAAATAATTCATAAGAATTTTAATTGATGTTTCTTTTCTGTGGCAACAGGCCTATTAGCATTATGGGTGATTACCTGTTTTTTAATCACTCTTTGTGTTATAGTTGCACATTATATAAACTACTCAATCCCGATACGCTAGAACAATTTAATGACTAATTCTACAGTAGTACTCACAGTCACACAAGCAGTACTATTTTTTTGGTGGAATTGTGCCAGTAAAGGCAACTTACCATTGAGAATATATTACACCACACCTTGATCCTGAGTCAAATTAAGCCAATGTTTTATACTCTTGAAAGCCCAACTGGTTTCTGCACTATGAATTACAGGGTTCGATACTGTTCAATTCAGAGGCAGCTGATCCTAGTGTTGTTTCAGATAGTACTGGTGCCACAGCAAGAGTGAAGGAACAGTACAGAACAGTACATTTAAACATATTCTCACCCACTCCCAGACTTTTTATAACAGCACTTTACTAGTGTTATTAAGCCTACTCTAAGATTCATCCGGTGGAGATATTATAACCTATCAATCTCTCTCTTAACACGTGTTCAGCTTTTTTTTTTTTTTTTTTTACTTCAAGCAAACCCAGTGGTAGTAGCTTAATGCTATCTGAAGGTTCAAAGTTAAAGCACTGTGAAGAGAAGAAAAGCCATACAAGCTATAAAACCTTGGCCTTGGATTCAGATTATAAGTAAGTCTGTTCGCTCATCACTGAGGTTAGCCATCTCCTTTCATGAGTAGCATATTTGTGTAAATTACTTTACTCTCAACATGTATAAATGCCTTTCACCAGCTTTGTGATGTCAGGTTCAGAGAGAATGGGAAGTGATACTAGACAAAGGTTAGAGGTATTTTTTATTTTTTCCCCAAATGCAATCATGTGTGTTGATGGAATTCAAGTTCCTTCTGAAAACCTTTGTCAAAGCTTTATTTCCTTCCACTGCTCTGCACAAGTCTGCCCTGGGAAAAGCTGGTGAAGATGACAGCCCTGGAGATTCTGGATAATTATTCTGCTCAGCCATAGCTTTCAGCATCCCCAGAGTTCCCAAATGTTCTTTCTTGTCTGGAAAAGTCATATCCCTAACAAGACAAGGTCTATACTGCTGTATTAGAAGATGTTCTTAAGGTGAGTATTATGTATGCACCAACAGAGGTGGCATGAGAAGCTTTTATGGGAACACATAAATAATAAACAAGAGCAAAAAATAAGATGAATAGTAAGCTTAGAGATAAGAATCATCTTTATGACATCTCTAATTATGCTGACTGCAAAGAGGGAAAAGAGATTTTTCTGTAAAATAACACCAACTATCATGAATAAAGTTTCCCATATCCAATGTGATTAAAGTACCCAGACCAGTTCTACATGTTGATTTATAAACAATGCCCCAATCCTGCAATCATGCGTAAGACTACAGGTAACTAAATCCCCAAGTAGCTCTAACTGCTAGAAAACAATTCACATGCTAAAGTTGTGTATGTGCCTAAGCATTTGCAAGAGTGGGACCTAAATTACAAATTACATTCCTCATGCCTCTGTGATCAAGCATGGCAGCTGTTTTACCTTCATACATCAACACAACACAGCCACTGAGACAAAGGAATGTCTGACCTTACGATACCACCGGGAGAACTGCAGGTAGGCTGATTAAAACTACTCAGATGGAAGGAGTCTTAAAATATGAAGCTTATAAATTATATAGTTCTGCCAATGCCATGGGGGAAACTACACAGCAACTTCCATAGACATACACTCATTCCGCATGACCACATTTGAGGGATAAAGTTTGAACGGTGATATAACACAACAGAGAAGGCAAAAGGCAAAACTTCTCTTGGTAAAGAAAAGACAGCAAAATCATCAGAATAATCAAGCTAAAAGCATTTCCCTAAGTTGCAATATTAATTATATTAATTGTAAGCCGGACCACTTGCAGACTAGAAGTACTGGACTGCCATCTGCCGGCACTGCTGAGTAATGAAAGTGCAGCAACAAAACTATTTTTAGGAAGTTCCTGCAAGACTTGGCTCTTGGCATATTTGCTGGTGATGCACTACCAAAATAACTGCAGTGGTCTGCACCACCAAGACAAGTGCTGCCTGCAGCAACTGTTCTAAATGCATCAAGAAATATCGAGATTTGGATGATTTCTGACATGGGCTGAAAATGAGCCGACAGAAGTCTAACGAGGAAACCAAAAGAAAAGGGAAAACATAGAAAAGGGAAAGTATAGAAGCTAGAAAAAAGGTTGCTCATATCAGCAGAGTTGGAAGCAGGTTCTACCCCAGCTGCTATGCAATGAAACTAAGGCAAACTAAATTAAAGGGAAACTAGCGAACTAAATGAAACTAAGGCAAAACAGAAATTTATCAGAAATTTATATTCTTTACTGAGGAAAATGAGTTTCTTTTGATATACGTTTATTTCCACATCATACAACTCCATATAAGAAATGGGGTTGGGCCTTCAGCTCACTGCCTATTCTGAAACTAAGGATAACATCCAGCAACCTAATGCCATTGTAAATCCATAATTATTTTGATTCCAAAAAACTTCAGACAAAAAAAAAAAAAAAAAGAACTCAACAGTGTTTACATTTCCTCCTAACATTCCCCAGGGTCACTCCTTAACTATAAAACCACTTATGGCTAAAATTAAGCTGCCCAATTGTTCCATTACTTCCCAGTTCTCATTATGCACTAAAACACCCATTCAGCATTTTTTTCCCCTCTACTAATGTAACAGAAACTCATCTGCTCAACAAGATTTATTGCTAGCTTTTTTTCTTGTGTTCACAAGAGATTGTTGTACATTTTGCAGTAGGTCTTTATTATCTAGTAATGATGGCTTGCAAATTAAATTAGTTTTTAATGGCACAGTTAAATTCTAATTTATGTTTTGGAGCTTTGTTTAATTCATTTAGTTGTAATGTAATTGCCTTCTCACTATTATCTTGCATTAGATAGGAAGAACAAAAGAATAGTGACTCTACTCCTCATATTCAGTTATTTTGCTTTTATTAAATCTTGTTACTAATTGCATTTCCCTGAGAAACTTTCTGAACTACTGTAGGCTTATCTGAGTGGGCAGAGTGTATGGTTGCTTCTCTTTCAGAAGCCTGAAGGAGTCAAACAGAACAGTTACTGTAACTCACTGGGGTCCAACTGTACATGTGGCTTGTTCATACTCTTTAGATGCAAGAGACATTACTGCCCTGCAGATTTTTGGCTGTAGCAATGTATGAAAACAAGACAGCAAAGGAAAGATAACAACAGCTCTTCACTCTTTCAGCTGCAAAAATCTGGCCCCAAAAGAGTCTGTTACTTGTAGTTTCATAAGAGCTATTTTGGATGACTGAAATCAGACTGGGGACAATTGCACCTGCAGGTTTGCCTCAGAGTGATTTTTCTCCTGTATTCCCATCAGGTCGTGTTCTGCCCTCTAAATCTTTGCTTTTGTGATAAAAGTTTCTTACAGACATCCCTCCTGTTCAGCATGAGGTTAAAAGTATTTGTTCAGTATCTCTTACAAGATATAGCAAGTCTATGAGTTAAGAGTTTGGAGGGCACAGTGCACTACAGATGATTCCAACCACAAGTTAATGTAGCCCTGCAATGGAACTTGAGAAAGATATTTCTTGAGTGGAAAAACTAAAGCACTAAAGGCTAAAACATTATGAAATCTTATGCACTAAATAGTTGGGAGGAAATAGATACTATACTTTCAATACATTCATTTTGAGTCAGTAAGAATTATTTTGACCCAAAAGGTTCATAAAAAGGTTAACCTTGCAGTCAGTCACGTACATTTTTAAAGGTCTTCATCTCTGCCTTTCTAAAACATACATTTTCAACTTTTAAAGAAAAAACAAAAATCAATGTGAATTGGTTTTAGGTTAGTAATTTGATATAAAGCAGGCAAGTATATGTAAAATAAAAATTCTGTCTCCTGTAATCTCTGTGAACCATGGCTCTGTCAGCCACACAGGCCCAAAGAACAAGTATGTTCCAGATGCTCAAAGGAGAGACCATGAGCAAGGGCTTCAGAGGTCAGCTTCCAGCTCAGGTGACAACTCTCAGAATAACCCAAAAAAGACAGATCACTTCCCAGTGCCCCAGTTTCTAGTCTGAAACCTATCAATAATAGCTTTTAGTTGGTTGCCTAGTTTAGTCAAAAAGATGGTTCACTTTTAACAAATGAAGGACTAAATCCATTTGAATAAAATGAAAAGAGCTAGAAACTCAAACTATTGCTACTATAAAACTGGAACTGATCGCGTATAAATGGTACTGCTTAAATACAGGAAGAGAGATAGATAATGTTCTGAACTGACACATTTGGGTATAGCCTCATTTCAGCTTCACTGCCTTCTGATATGCCATTTCTAGAAGTGACCCTAGATGGCCTAACAAACTGTATTCACCCTCCACAGTCTGCTGCTCCTCATAAACAAATAAAAGCTGTTTTGGAATATTTGTGGCATAAGAAAAGACCATGAAAATTATGAAAGGCCTACATTCAGTCTCAGGACACTTGCTTTATACATTTACAATACCCTCTTATGTCACAAACCTTCAGAGAACAGCTTATTTGGTTTATGACCCTTGGATGTAAATTCACTTTTATACATCTGAGCATGATAGATGTCATTAATATAATACTGTAAAAAAGAAAAATTACAGTTTTTAGTACCAAAATGTAACAAACACGGAGATTTTATTCTTACCTTTGAACAAATATGAACCAAGATTGTTCACATGGGAAGAATTTGCCATTCTTTTTAAACTTACCAAAATTCATCTCTAAAACTATATAGATCTCTGTCTGGCTGATTGCCTTTAATTATACTATCAATATAATCCTTATCACCAACAATCATTTGTTGAGGTTATTTTATAAATCAAAATTCTCTCAGAGTTGTTGAGACACTCTGAAGTACTGCTGTGAATATATTAATGTTTCATAAGGGCAAGATACCTTTTTACTTAATGTATTTCTTAAGATCTAGGAGACAACATCCTTTTGCCTATTGTTGACAGTTTAAGTACCAATAGGCAAAATCATCTTCCATTCCTACTCAAAATTAACAAACCTACCCAAGGTGAATCTTCTGAAAAGAGTATATTTTTGGCACAAAAACTGTTACTGAAGTATTTGACTCAAAATATTTCACACAGGTTTGCTGCTGAACACAACAGGTAGAGGCTGCCTGCTTCAAGGCAGTCATCTAATTAGTATGACAGACCACCACAGATTTCAATTACTGTATTATGATCAGAGTCTAAAATAAAGAGGGAAATTTTGTAGGAGAAATCCATAGGAAATAAACCAGACTGACAACTGCCTAGAATTCAATTTTCCTGAAGTGATATTGAAATACAGAGAAGTAGCAGAACATTGATTAAGTTTCAAACTGCCACATTACTGATGCCACCTCAGGAACCTGTATGCTCTGTTATCACCATGGCAACGCAATCATCAGTGCAATCCGGAGTGCATGGCACTGCCACTGCTCATTTACATCTCTGATAAATGCTGCAGGGAGTTGGGATTTGATAAGCCCAAATTTTCTCAAGTGTGTGGTGGAAAACAAAGCCCAGAACCCTGACCAATGAAGTTCATAAACAAACACAATGTAAAAGGAAAGGGGAAAACATTCAGTATTTTCAACATGCACATTTATACCAGACTTTATAATATGAATTTCCACCCTCCAAAATTCTCACAGCTCATTACATTACTGGAAACACACTACTGTTAATGCCTTATGCTGCATCCAAACAGAAATGCCATTATTTTCATCTTTGTTATTTCTACTCAGCAGCTGAAGTGATCTTCAGATGCTTACCTTTCATCTTCACTTCAAAATCTTCATAAAATACTCTATATCATCCCAAATTTTTGCATATTTATATCTGAGATATCATGATGCAGAGGTAATAAAAGTCTGCGCTGATCTTCAAAGACATCAAGATTTACATCTCCAGGCACATAATTCTAAGCCAAGTGAATGACAGCTCTGGACACATCCTTTGGGTACTACGCACAGCCACTCTCAGCACATGCAGAGCTGCAGCCAACATTGTCCTTTGGTGAGAGATGGTGATCCATTACAAATCACAGGGCTGCAAGATACATTCAGTTAGGGATAAACATCTAGAAAAAGGTGCACTGAAATTACACCCTATGTCAGGAGGACTATGTACTATTATACTACTGTACAGTATTATAGTATGCAAAAGACTGTTATGCTAGGGACATAAATGTAAGTTTATGAATAAACAATATTACCACAAATAGTGGGAAAGGCACCCAGGTTAACAACTAAACTTATTTTCAAAATGCTGTTTTGACCAAAAAGAAATCAAAAATATATTTGCAAATATCACATGAAAAAAAGAACAGCGATGTTTTCTAAGCCAAAGCCCCTCAGCATGGGGCAGTGGCCTGAGCTGCACTTTTCACTTCTGATGATTGTACAATGTGAAAACCTAAATTTTCCCAGCTCTTCCTTCAACCTCCCTCTTTTGGGAGAGAAGGTTTATAGCCATGTACTAAAAAACTGTACTAAAAAAGACAACTTGAGAAATAGAACAAATAACTCTTTAAAACTTCAGGGGAAAGAAAAAAAAAAAAAAAAAGTGCTTTAATAACAAATTATACATATTAACCTGCATTCTGCATTCACACTTCCTATAGCTATGCACTGACTTTACAAACTGAAAATTACACAGGATAATAGGAGAATGTGTTTTCCTCTGAAGTTTTGTTGGGCATTTTATTTCTATTAATGTTGGCCCCTTAAATGCCACCGTAAATCCTGGGGAGAGAGATGGGTTTATACGGCAGGTGTACATATACAATATCTTTGATAACTCAGCAGTCAGTACATTAACTGGAACTAGAAGCCAGAACAATCAGACACTCCAGTGGTTAAAAAAAAAAAAAAAAAAAAAAAAAAAAAAAAAAAAAAAAATTAAAAAAAACTCAACTAAATACAACTAAATACTTTAAAATAGTAAAAGTAATAACACAGGATTAAGTAGCACTGAGCATCAAACACTTAAGTGTAATTCAGAGCCTTTGCAAAGTACTTCTTGTCCACAGTCATCTGTTCTTTGAACAATGAAGAAAAGTAAATTGCTGTCATTTTCCAAATGCATAATTACAGCGGTTCACAAAGGTAATTGCAAATGAGTATCACCCACTCCAGTTCCCTGTAAAGCAGAAACTTCATGAACAAGAATGTAATTGTTATAATTTGTCATGTTCCTATATGATCAGCTGCACAGTCAACACTGCACGTATTCCAGAACTTCTGTATGAACATACCTTGAGCTTGTTGTCTACCAGAAGGGACACTTTCTAGCGTAAGCTGACAGGACATGTGACAGGAGAACACATAATAGAGGAAAGCCACCTCTAGATGTCCAATTAGAAGCTGGGAAAAAAAAAAAAAAGAAAAAGAAAAAGAAAAAAGAAATTATGAAATAATTTTTTAATTTTTTTTTTTTTTTCAAGATAGTGAGGGACACATTTCTTGGATTACATCAAAACACTTTGAACTACTCTTGTGTTATTTCAAACAAACAGAAAACATTGTGGGAATTTGTGAATAGCAAATGATGTCATAAAATCAAGCATGGGGATGGCTTCCTCCCCTGATTTTGAGGCTGGCATGGAATATGGACCCAAACACTAAGCTCTGAATTTTGCCTTCTTGAGTCCTTTTCACAGAAGATCCTCTTTTTCCCTCTCTATTTTTCTTTCCATAAATGCTAAGATACAGGTAAAACTTGCCTCCTTATTGAGCTTTTGTAAATGCCAAATGATAAACACACATTATAGTTTTAAATAATATTGAGAATAGTTTCTAAGCCTCCACATGTAACATAAGAAGAGATAAGTCATTACCTTTTCATTCATTTCTTTCATTTGCACTTACTGCTATGGCAATCGGAAGACTTCTCACTTAGAGAAAAAAGCCCAAAACATGAGTCAGCAGACCCTCGGGGCCTTTTCAAAAACTGAATCACACCAAGTAAAAATAAAAACAAGGAAGCACTTTGCAAATGTGTGCCACTACATTTCTGAAACACATTAACAGCTTTTGAGCATCAAGGACCTGCTGTAACTTAGCCCCCCAAAAATATTAAATGTAACTGCCTTTAACCAATAAGCATTTTATGTTAAAGGATAAACTCTAATTCTGTTCCAAGAAGTATATTCTTGCCATTCAATGCATACTTTAGGAATTGTGATGAAGAAATATGAATGGAAATTATTATGAGGAAAAAAGAAAAAATCAATTTAAATTTAGGTGAATCAAGTCACTGGAAGTAAAATTAAGAAGTTTAAGAAATAATCTGTAGAATTCAGATGATGAAAAAGGAAAGAAGGAAAGAGAAGGGAAGAAGGAAGAACTTTAAGGACTACCAGATTATTTGTATCTCTATAAAATAAAGAATATAAAGTGGTTATATGGACATATCAATGCCACATATCACTGTGTAGAAGGAACCCTAGGAGAGAGACATGGAGAATTCTCTCAAAATAACATCCTAGTTTATTACTTGCAATACAGGGTGACCCCATTTTCGTGCAACGTGGTGTAAAATGGATTTGAGTAGCAGTGGGAACTACATTTATCTCTATGAGATGCCCAGCTTCCCTATGAGACTGGATATTATGAAAGACTGGGATTGTTCATACTTGAAAAGGGCAAAGCCCAGCTCCTTTATTTCAGCATTCCTCCCACCCCTGCAGTTCTTTCAAGTCTTATAAAAGAATCACAGAAAAGACGGTATTTCCCCAGTGCACACAGACAATCATTCTTCAGCCCATGTGTGGTTACTAAGATTAAACAGAAGCCCAGTTCTTGGGAACGGAGCTCTTGGGAAAAAAATAAATAAATAAACATAAACATAGGAGCATATAGATGCAGCATCCATAAAGAGCGTATACCAAAGCTCCATTCAAACTGCACCCCAGGACAAAACCTGTCCTCACCGCAGGAGATACCTAAGTTCTGTCCTTAAGACCAAGGATGCAGGCAGACAGGGCACCATAGTGATCCATTTGCAGTGCCAGCAGCACTGTATGTGGAAAAATAAAATACATATATATCCAGGGCAGTGTTATTTCCTCCATGAGCATTCGCTCTTTCCATAGAAGCTGTGGTCATTCCCCACCATTTTTAATTTAAACATTATTCCCCAAAGTAATGCTGAAGGGAAACCCCATGACTTAAGACCACCATTCCTCTGAGACTAGATGTGCCAAGAGCTCTAAGCATGGGAGTTGAGCATTATTCAAACCAAAATTACACTGGAAGGCTCTCAAATAGCACAAGGCCTGCTCTGCCCCTCCAGCAGCTGGACATGGGATAGATGAGTAGGTCCTTTCCACATCCTCTCTCTGGCTCTGCCATCTGGAGTTCCTGGGGTCCTCCAGCCGTCCCTTCAGAACCTAAGGAAATCTCTCTCTTTGCTTTCCTTCATCCAATGCATTGGCCCCTGGGTCAGCATGGTGACTGCTGGTGGCTGCAGCTGGCCCCTCGTGGCTGATTGTGGCTGGCTACCATTAGCCCCTATAGTAGAATGCCAGACTGAAACATAATCATGTAAAGGAATGGCATTTTAAAAACAGTTTCTTGGCAGCTGTACACCAAATCCACGTGGAGGCAAACTGTGCTTATGGGAATGGTTATTCCATTGGAAGCAAGCAATCACTCAGAGGGATTTCTTATAATGTTTCTTCATGTTAACAACACAGCTTAATGAAATTTAATGTACACATTCTGATCTTGAAATACACATCAGTTGATGCAAAAATCACTGCATTTTCTAATCAAAGAACAGGGGAAAAAAAATGAATCTTCATCTTGAATTGATCATTACCAGAGCAGTGATAGACTCTTTGGCAAAAAAAAAAAAAAAAGTTGGGAATGTAAGTCACAGGTGTAGTTTTCTGTAAGTCTGTGTACACATGCTTAGGGGATAATACAAAGCCTGTAAATAACTTGGCAACAGGTTTCTCCAGTGCTTATGTTTCCAGATAGCATCAAAAAGGCCAAGCAGTCTTCTTATTTTCTCTAAATACAGCAGGCAGTAATTGTACATTTAAGCCATTTATGGCGTACCCTGTAATTTCATACATAGCAATTTTTTTTATTTTTTTTTTTAACAGCTGTACCCTACGCTCATTATGATACATGCATAATGGATAAAATCCAAGGTGAATCCACATTTTTGGTTTTAGGGAAAGGTTTCAGATAAGCAAGTTATGATGACAAACACCACTGTTATAAACTGTAACATACAGAAACATACAGAAATCTGTATGTTTGCCATCTCCTACATTCAAAAATATAAGAATAAAAAAAGGTTTTGTCTTTGTTCTCAATTTAGAATCATAGTTTGCACCTGTTTTGTTAATTCCAATGAGAGCTGTACATATGCAGGCTCACTCACAGTAATGTCCTTTTGACTTTGTCCTGAGATGTCGATAAATTTTTTGAGAAATCTATTTATACAGTGTACAAAGGAAAAATCTGTTAACAATAAATAACAGTAATAAATAGAAGAACTTTGTATATGAAATTTTAGAATGGACTGCAGAAAAAAAAAAAAAGAGAGAGAGAGAGAGAGAAAATAACTTTTCAAGGCAGAATTATATGTATACCACACACATACTTTATTTCAAAAAATAAGATCACTGAAAAATAATTCAGCACCTAAATAGAGGAAAGTATTTTTCCCCGCATAGGCCCCCTAAAGGAATCTACTGCCTTTTCCAAAACTTCAAGTGTACTGTAAGATTCATTTTAGCAGAAAGGCAAAAAATTATAGCAATTTGAGAGTAAAATATGGACAAGAATGAGGAGAAAAGTAGTCAATCTATTCTCCTTTCAGCTTTCAATACAATAGTTAGCACACAGTTTAGAGCAGTAAGGGGACTCAAAGCAGGGAACATTTATTCTGAGCACTCACCTCAGGGCAAAAAGATTTCCAGCTGAACAGTCTACCATGCAATTACTACTAACAACAATACTTGCAACTTCTACCCCTTCAGAAAGCCAGACTGCATTGGAAAAAGTTCCAACGCTAAGAGCTGTGTGCTCACACTCGAGTCCTTTCATAGATGTTTTTGCTGCTTGCAGGTGTTCAAGAATGCAAAGATCTCCATTTACTTGCGTATTTCTGGGTGTTTACATAGGGTTCATTTTGCCCTACTCCTTGTAACTACCAATAGTTTCAGTTTACCGATGGGTTTAAGCAGAAACACCTGTAGAAGACAGGTTACAATTTTAAGCCCCATTACTAGACACTTTTCCCCTCCCCTCTTCCCCCCCCCCCCCAGTTCCTCATTGGCTGAATACTTCAGGTTCACAAATCTTCCTGATGCTTAATAAGTATATGGGAACATAAATTGTTGCAATCTAAGCATGTGTATTACTATTTATCTAACGTTTACTTCCATTATTTCTGGACATCTGCTTATCCTTGGATACAGATAAGCATGGAAGGAGGATAGAGGGAAGTACCTTGGTGCCTGCCTGTTGCATCGCAACCTACCCACAGAGCGAGACAAACCAGCCTTGTGTAGGGGCCCTGGCTTCTTTGATGTTTAAGTCTGTTTTTCTTTTGCTGAGGGTCTCTTATCCGAACAGAATAGCCTTACAACATGCTTTTTAGTTCTTAATGCCATACCCATACTATTCACAACATTTAAAAACTATCGCAGTTTTGCAAGTGAGAATTTATCACATAATTCAACAACTATATTTCTAAAACATGCTACTAAAATATATGGTATTTCTACTCTTTCACATTGGCTATTTCTCGGGACAAGTTGCAAAATACAAATACATTATGTTCTATTTCTTTGGATCTATTCCCCCTTTTCAATATCTAATGTGGAAACAACATTCTGCATTACAGAGCTGTTCTGTAATATCTCCAAGTTTTTATTGGGACTGTACAAAATATTTCACTCTTTTCCCTCTAACTTCTAATCTTCCATTACTGAATTGGGTTTGAAATACTTACAAGTTTTCAAATGTTTAAGCTGTTCTTCCTGATATACTGAAGTTTTTCTCACAACATTACATTATCTATTAATAGCATGATTCCAGTTTCAGCAAAGTCAGCAGAAAGGATCTTGCTGATTTCAGTGGTCATCTATAGAACAGAACAAAACCCGATTAGCAGGACTTAGAACCTGAAATAGATATCATACATTGACTGAGGGCAATTACATGTGGGATGGTGCATCTGAAGTGTTCAAGTGCATGAGTGTTCAAAGGTAAGCTGGGTGGGCTTCAGCAACTTCATCTAGCAAAATAGGTCCCTGCCAATGACAGGGAGGTTGAGGTGGATGATCTTTAAAGGCCCATTCAAACCCAAACCATTCTGTCAGTCTGTGACTCTAAATTACTAGGAAAAGCAGCTGACATCTGGTACTAACTTATAGTGAGTTAATTGGGCAGCCCTAGAAGTGCTAAACCTGTCAGATGTAATTTGGTATCCAACAAATTACAATAAATATTGACACATAACAGTTTGCCTTTTCCCTTTTTGTTATGTTTCTTATAACAATGTATTCTCACTTTGCAAAATTTAATGAACTACTTTTTTTTTTTTTTTTAATAAGAACATTTTACTGTGGTCTTCACCTCCAAGAACTACAACAATACAAAATAAATAAATCAATAAATCAAACACCTATTTTCAAAGTATGTATGGCAATATTAGGTATCAGCACACTTACCACGTACATGGGCTACTCCAAAAGTAAAGCTTCTTATTTATTTCCATGGAACATACGACAGACAATCAGAGAACAATAACACTGTTTGATAGAGGATATACTCAGCTACAAAAAAGTTTTTCAGCAGAGGCATCATCATTTGCTGTGCATTCTTGCCAGCTATAAACAAGAGCCTGAATGCACCACTCATTAAAGTGTGTGCCAGTGGAGCTGACTCACTGTGGCCACCACTGAAATGCACCACTCATTGCCTCACTGTGCTCACATGCACTGCTTGGTCTCAGCAAACTTTCAGCAAGCATCAATGAATGTCAGTGGGTGCCAGTTCTTCTGCATGGAGGAATTGAATGACACAATTCTGCTTTATCTGCACTTACATGTTAGATGCCATTTTGTCAGACTGCCCCTCTGCTGTTATGTGTAACACAACAACAAAATTGAATGGAATACTGGAGAGAAAGTTCAGTCCCTACTGCCATACCACCAACATCTGCCACTGACATTGTGGGCCAGCATAATAAAATAGGAAGCATTTCTTTCATTGCAGTCCTCATACTTCATATCTCGTTGTCTTTGTGCTATCACCATTTCATCAGGTGATCCCTGAATCACTTGATTCTGTTTTAATGGAGTTGCACTGTTGTAAATCTTGCAGGATTTTCAAATATGCTTTTCTCTTCAAAATTTTTCCAGCTGGTTCTAAATTATTCTGCCTGTTGCCAAAATCTGACCTTAAAGGATAGACCTTGAAAAATGAGAGGGACAAGCAAATGGTCTTCTCTGTCTTGCATCAGAACTCATAGGACTTTCATAAACAGCATAACTTTAAGAAATATGTATGTTTAAGGCTTGCTTGTTAGAACACTATAATCAAAGTGATTTAATGGAAGATTTCTTCTCCTGGCCAAGATCATAACTAAACTCAGTCACTGCCTTATTTCAAACAAGAAAACAGCAGAAAACATCACATGCCCCCTTGCAATACAAAACATGCATCAGCATTTGCTGCAAATAGGTATCACTTCCCCAGACCAGTCTTCAGTATCTCATCCCCCTTACAGCATTATTTTTTCCCCCAGCAGTTTCAAATTTCTCAATAATCAATAATTTAAGGTAGGACCATTACCATTTTTTTCTTCTTTTGTTTACAAAAGACAATTCTTGATTTTACAAATAACTTGATAGCATCAGTCTGTCACTATTTGCCTAGAATTCAAGAAGTACCTCAGCAATGTGTTATTTTTGGAGGGTTAAAGGAAATATTTACCACATTTGATATTGGACTGCACGCCCCAAGGCATAAAACTTGGGGGTAAGTTTGTACTTGAGCTATACTGCCTCACTTGAAGTTTTCCTTTTACAATTCAGATTTTCTTGGTTTTCAGACTTACAAAAATTCTTCCACATGAAACATACAGCAGTCAGTGCTCCCTTGTTGCCTATTCTCTCCTTTTTCCTTATGAATGACAAGAACTATTTTTATTCAAGTTATTGCTCGTGCTTCACACCAATCACTGCTCTCCAATTTTGAAAAGTAAAGGCTTCCATTGTATAAATTTGATTAATAAATCCTAGCCCTGTAGTGCTTCATCCAATTGAACATTCAATCAATCAAATACTGAGCTATACAATTTTTAGAATAATTTTTCACTATTTAAGATACAGAAAACTGGTGTTTCCTAGAAGCCTCATATCTGCTTCCAGCAGAATAATGATCCTAAGAAGCAATTCCAACTGGGAACACATGGTTATTGCTTGACCAGATAGAAGACATCAATGGCTACTTTCATATTTCTTCACTAAATGAGAGAAATCCACCAGTTCTCTTAGCAAAATTTACCTCGTATATCTGTTTGAAAAAAGAAAAAGGTTATCCACATTTGTACACTAATACTTCCAGAGAAAGCTTCTTCTAATGCATGGATCATTGACTGATGGCTCATTTTCCCCAGGATCCAAAGAATAACGTATGGCAAGAGATGCACAGAGCAGTAACAGTTTATCTATCCGTAATACAGAAAGTCACTGCTTATTCCAGCTGTGCAACAATTAAACCACTGACATCAAGTGATTTCCACCAGTGGATAATGATACTCCTACAATACAAGCAGAAATATTGAAAATCTGAGTGTTTGAGTTTCTCTGTTTCTATCCTATATGGGAAAGCACTGTGCTGTCTGACTATGGTAGTAACGTAAAGTTGCCCACAAGAGGGGAAAGCTTCAAATTAAAACATGTGTAATTCATTTCCCTCTCAGAATATTCTCTGGTGACATTTGTATGGATCCCTGTGTGGTAGCAATCTATTTGTGATGGTTTGCAATTGGTTTGAAAGCAGTTTCTTTTCTGATGAGTGACAGCAGCGGCAGTGATTAAATGAAACTGGAATGTAAAGTCCTGCTGAGCTTCCCCTGCCAGGAAGCAGCCAAACTGCTGTGCTTTGGAACTTCAGGGAGATATTTGGTCTTTTTCTTGTTTTCCTTGCCAACTTGATTTGTTCTGTTTGACTTACTTCCTTTCCATAAGAGTGTCACTATCTTTGACAAGCTAATTATGATAATAATTCATTTCTGAATACTTTTAGAGAGATGTCTCAATGTCAAATAATGTTGTAATAAAGATGAGGAGAAAACAGCAGGTACTTGACATCTAATTTAGTTAGAGCTGCTAGCCTGAAACAACATGAGAAATGAAAGTACAACACATACCATGCATAGATTTATTAAATCTCTCTGTATCAAGAAGAGAACTTGAACTAACAACCTAGCCAGTGAGTTTCACTGTTCTGTGACTATTATCTACTAAATTTTTATGGAAGAGAAGGAACACACTTTCTACCCTCTCTGCAGTTATTAGAGTGAAGACCCTTCAGTGCTCAGAAGACAAGGATGGAGGACTTTGTAGCTTCTAAGACCTCCTGAGAGAGCAGCAAGGAAGCTGCCCATGCAACCAATGGCTTTGCATTAAGTGAGCAAACCTTTAAAGCCAAAAGGACTACTGTAGAAAATAATGAATGACCCTTCCTGAGTCATAAGTGGCCCACAACAGAAATCGGTGTAATATCACTATGAAGCCCTCCTTCATCCCATCATTTCTCCAGGACAAAACCAAAATCACACTGTCATACTTACAAACCATAATATGGAGACTGAAAATGGGACTAAGCAGATCTGTTTAGGTGGAAATTGACTTAAATCCTCCTGTGAAGTAATACTTCCTGTCATTCAGGCCATGTGATGACTTACAATTAAGAACAAAGTAACACACATCCCCACATGTTAAGTGAAAACAGTCTTTAGCTTTAGTCTGTGCTAGCTCACAAGATTCAGTGAAAGTAATAATAAGCTCTAGCATTAAAAATACCATGGCCAGTTTTACTAATATACATATATGATACAGGGTATTATTAATAAAATCAAGGGTTTTTGGAGTGTTCTACATGGTGCTGGAAGAAAAGACATTAATTACCAAACTGAGAATGGAAGAACACAATCCACACTGTATTCAGAAGACCAAGACTCATGAAGTGCTTCTGAGACTGGTGTGCTCAGGGAACTTATTTTGCTTTCTTTAAAGCTGCTGGATACATCCTAACAAAAGGTATAACAGTGGAGAGAGAGAGACCTCAAAAATTACAACTTTATTCACTACCTCAAGTTGCTAACTCAGTAACCCTCAGCCTCAGGTCTAGGTGCTTCCACTTGCCTCCGGTACAAAAATCACAGCTATCTCAGTCCTTATGAAACTGGATCCATAAATGTATCTCTCAAATACATGCCCTACAGCAGAGCTGCATCAAGTTTGTACTTTCATAATTTAGTAATTTAAGCCTGGAAAGAGTTGGCTATACTTTTAGGTATCAGAGAGTGCCATACACATTAAAAAATAAAAAATAAAAAAAATAAAAAAAAAATGAAAAAGTCTAGCAACAAAGAACCTAGTATAATACAACCATACAGTGCTTCAAACAGCAAGTATGCTTCAGTCACATCTTGTGTAATATCTTAACTTCCAGTTTAGATACAGATTCTTTAAGGAATCTGGTGAATATCTGAACTGATAGAGTTTATACATTACATATTATATAAGAGCACTATTAAGTTCTCCAGTCTAGTTAGATACTTTGTTAGCAGTCATTCCCATACTGTAATGAAACTTGTACCTTGGCCTCAGCAGGAGAGAGGTCCAGGACCGTATGGTGGAGGACATCAGCAAAAGAACACTTCAGTTCCTTCACCAGACCTTTCAGGATCCCCAGGACACACTGAAGAATTCACCCATCCCGCAGTATAATTGCAGTATTAAAACGCATGGTTGGGTTTCTTCTTCATGCAAGACAAACTCAGCAGAATTTTCTCCTTTTGCTCAGGTACTGTTGAAACAACTATCAATTGTGCTTATTTTTAGATGGAGGGCAGTTTTACACTTGGCTTCCTCTGTGTGAGTTAACTGAAAACTAGCTAGATATACCAACAGAGTCAAGCAAGATGTTATTTTATATAAGACTTCTATGACTGTTTTCCTTCTTCCCGTGTTTATATATTAAACAATGAAGTGCCATTTAAAATTTCTGAGTGTTCTTGCAGTTTCTGGCACATGATCTCTCTGGAAGAACTTTGAACTGTTCTGTCCTTCCTCTCAGAATATTTGTGTAGTTCAGTTTGCTCAGATACAGAGTGCTGTTCTGTAATCAGAGACAACTGAGGGTCAGACAAAGACAAAAAAGTTGCTTAATACAGTACAAAACCAAAACCTGGTACCAACCACCACACTTAGTAGGTTCTCAAAAGAGAACCTACTAAGAGTGTAGAACTACTTCAGACAGAATGAGTTTTTGCATGTACCCCGTCAGCAATTATTCTTATTTTCAGATAAGCTTTAAAGTTTTCATAAATACACCTGTGGCAAAGTCTTGGGAATATAAATAGCTACTTGAGCAATCAGGTAAAATAAGGTGCAACATTTTAAAGAAATCATGGAATCTTTTGCTGAGAGGCTCTCAAATTCAATCTGTAAATTCCTCCAGTCCCTGATGCTCTAGAGGGTTTTGTTACAGGTATTTAACAGAAACATTGAAAAATCATATCAGGTTGCCTCCACAAAAACCTGAGAACAACAGTCTGTATAACAATCATGAAGTTACACGGGAGGAGAGTCTCAAGTAGAAATTCATACATGATCAGACTTCCAGAGGTGCCTTAAACCATGCACATAAATAGTTTTCTAGCAGCGTACAAATTTCCCCCAGCAGCTGGAACAAACAAACACATATGATCAATCTACTCATGGCACATCAGTGCAAATATTCTTTCAGAGTATAATGAACTTTAGATCCAGCTCCTCAAAAAACATCAAAAGAACAGACACATCACTGAAGTCCTTATTCACAGGATCATGAATGGAAAATGTCAGCAAGCACAATGCTTTTTCCGACAGTTCATATCACTGCAAAAACATCCCCCTTGTCTGGATGTGAGAATAAATTTAAAAGACAGTAATCAAAGGAGACTAGGGCAGTTTGCTCTCATTTTAATAAACATATTGCACTGTGCTGACCCTGAGCCAGAAGTGTGCCTTCATGGCTGACATGGCCAATGGCAACCTGGAGTACATTAGGAATAGCATTGCCAGCAAGATAAGGGAGGTGATCCTCCACCTCTCCTCTGCCCTGATGAGGCCAGTGAATTTCAGTAGCTTCAGCAGTGTCTGCTATCCCCTTCCTCGATCTTATATCTTCACACTTTGTTTTACAACCAAATATGAAATTTGTCTATTTTACTGATACTGTTCAACAGGATCGTGGTTTCAATAATTTCTTCCAGAATAATCCCCAAATCTTTTTCTTGATCACCGTGCTGGATGATTGCTCCATTTAGCATGTATCCCCCAGATTAGTTCCTAACTTCAACTTTAATTATCTTACATTTCTCTACATTGAACTATATTTGCCATCTGCTGGCCTAGTCTCAGGTGAAAATCTCTTCTAATTTTGATTACATTGCATTGCATTATTTGTTCTGCCTCTAATCTTGGTATATGAAATTGCAGAGGTTTCATTTTCAATGTTCTCTTTCAATCAGCTTGATACATGTCAAGAGAAATGGCTCAGTCAGCTCAGAAAATAAATGCTTTGGGAAATAATCTTTGTTTCCATATGAATTTAAATGATGTTCAATAATTCAAAATAATAAAGAATCTCGTGTTTCATATACCATAGGAAACATAAAATACATATTACCATAAAGAACCTGCTTGCTGCATCTTTCTCTCCTGAAAATCAGAGCTCAGAATAAATTGTTCACTATTCTGGAGACATCTCTGAGCCCGTGAGTCCTGTTTACCCTTAAAATTGGTCTTAAAGTGACCTGTGAATTAGCTGATGATTTTAACTCCCTGTCACAAGTTCTGTTTCCATTTACAGGCAACTAATAGCTGTGTTTTGCACTTCGAGGAACAAATACAAAGCCTACTGCGACTTGTTGCAACTAGTTTCCCATTGGCTCAAGTCTCTCTTGTGTTTTCCATCTACAGAACTCCAGTTAGCTTAATTACAGAAGGATATTTTCCTAATATTTACCTTTTACAGAAGAAAAAAGAAAAATCTCAGAGGATGCAACTTAATTTTCTAAGATTTGGATCCACGTTTGGATTTAGGTATTGACTGATTTTTTTCCTCTACCACCAGAAACAGAGAAACAAAGTACAACAAATACAAATTTTCCACACCAGCAGACTTTGATTTCCTCTGCCACCATGGTGGCATCCTAAAAATCAGGTTTCCTAGAGATCAAGTTTCTTATTTCAACAACCCTAGGAAGAAGAAAAGGTATCTTGAGTTCAGGCCACATTAAAGAAATATTTGTTGGTTTTTTTTGCCCTAATGTTTCTAAATGTTTTGTATGCTTCAAGTATATACACATATGCAGTCTTCACTGAAACAACCTGTTTTTTGGACCAGCTTTGGGGTCCATTCTAACTTGGGTTCTGTTATTCTAAATCCCTTGAAACTGATGGACTTACACACACCACTCAGCCTCCTCAAGACAAATGGAACAAGTCCTGGAGATAACTGGCACAAGAGGCATTTTTACAACTGAATTCTAGGTGTTTTTGCCTCTTATGAAGATCTCTCCTTAACATCAATTCAAAGTATTAAATAGTAGGAACTTATACATTTGTAAAATATGTATATTATATTCAATAACAAATCCATAATTTAACAAAGCAATTTGCTTTCAAAACCAGGTGTTTGGTGCACTCACACCCACCTCTCTTCTGAGGTGGACTGTTTTTAGCCAAATGTTTAGACTGAGAGTTCATCTACATATGCAGTCTTCTAAAAGATTTTAAGTTATTCATTTGAAATCAAAATCAGCTCTATCAAATCATACTTCAGCAGCTCAAATGTTAGGTTACCCTTATGAGCTAAACATATCTTGTTCAGTTTTCTATTGTGATGAAACAGTTGCTTCTGTTTACTTCCTGACAGGTTTTGTTCAATTTCCGTATAGCTCTGTCAGAGCATTGGTTATGTATAAAACTATCAGTTATCCAGTATAATTGTTTATAATGTGGCAACATCTTAGCATATATTTACAGAAAACTCTCTCTAAGTGGATGTTTTGTTTGTTTCCATGAAAGGATTGTCTTCACTTGGAAAGGTACTTCTGAAAAACATCAGAAATCAGTTATATGCAAACATGATTTTAATAGGCTTTGTTAAAACCACAGAAGCGTTAACACTCTACCACACTTCTTAGCAGGGCCTTAAATTATGAACAGAAACCTCTGCCCTAGTGGCACAAAGGATTTTTGGAACAAAGAATATCCGTCTCTTACCGCTTTCCCTCATCCTTTAGCCACCGCTGGCAGAATTCTCCCATGGAGGAGAGCAAGTGAAGGCAGTCAGTGCTATTTTTAAAGCAGCTTTAATTCTCCATCAGCTTCCAGTCAAGAAATCTTCAGGGTCAATGGGGAATGTTGTTAGGGAGTCACAAATCTTGTTGCTTACCTTTTAAGATTTATTGCAGCTTGAGCTTCTGTTAAAAATTTATACCTTAAGAAATACACTGTAAGCACTGATAAGGGACATCTACGCCATACAGAGCATTGTTCTCACTCCAGTAGTAATGGATCCAACACCTTTAGCAGGCATCTTCTGCTTTATAAGAGTTATCCAAGCCTCAGTATTTTATGTTTTTCTCAAATACTTCTATATCTTTCTACTTTCAGATTTCTGTTTGTTTCTGTTCTGGGGAAATGTTATTTCACCTTTTCTTTCCTCCAATAGAATAGTCCTGGCTGACCACACTTTAAGTTTTCTAAAATAAATTAGGAAATTCTTCACCTATCAGTGCATTGTGTATGAATTAAAAATTTAAAAGCAGTAGAAATAAAAGAGACCCAATCCCCATTCACAGTCAGAGACCTTAAAGCCAATTTCTTTAATATCTGCCTCAGTACCACTTATCATGTTTTTAGTTAGAATCATAGACTTGCCAGGGTTGGAAACACCTCCAAGATCATCCAGTCCAGCTGTCCACCTACCACCAGTATCTCCCTTGTCCCTTAGTACAACATCTAAATGCTCCTTGAACACCAGTTGTTTGGTTTTTAGCTGTGCTATGATGCTTTGGCCATCACAGAATCCACAGTCTCTGCTGGTGTCAAGAGCTAGGCACTCAACCTTCCATCTTACTATTAGACAATTCATTTCGAACCTATCTATATCAGCATTTTACTCTTAAAGGTAGATATGTACACAAACCCAGCTATAAGATTCATAATGGTTTCCTGGGAATGTCCCTCACGGTATAGAATCTTTACTATTGGTATACAGTCTTCGGTATAGAATCTTTACTATTGGTATACAATATATAATTAAATTGGTATACAGTCTTTACTTGATTTTCTTCAGAATTAAACCGCATCTCAAAATTACCCCTCAAAATCTCCCAGCCTCTCCATCAAATTCTAGTAAATACTGTGGATTTCCATCAATTTTCAGATTGCACTTAGATGAGAGACTATAATTCAGCATGAACTTCACAGAGCTAAGGGTCAGAATCAGCACATTTAATTGAGGTACCAAAGGTAGGTAGGTGTTTAATTACCTTACACATCCTCTATAATCGTTAAAGAAGGACACCTTCACAAAGCAATTCAGATCTTCAACAGCATGACTGAATTTTGGAGTGTGCATATCTCCTTTCAGTGGCTGCTGAGGCAGCCTGAGGCAACAAAGTTCTTATTTCAGGCATATCAGTACAGAACTAACAGTTGAGTGGCTGAAAGGTCCAAGCTGTTTTCAACTGTACTGTTACACTAGATGAAAGTAACACGGTGCACATGTTTCTCTTCTCAAATCAAATACTGGTTAGAATGAAGGGACTAAAAATAAGGATCCTACTCCTTTGAACAATATCTCTTCCGTGTAATTGAGCTACAGACAGTACAGCAGCCAGCAAGTGTCTATCCTAAATTCATTTAGAGCTCACATATCCCCTGTAGAGCTTCTCATAACAATTCTCACATTATGCATTCATTCCTAACTCTACTTTATATCTCTATATCTGGATGTAACTGCCCAACAGTAATACGTCCTTGTTCACACTCAAAAATACATAGGTTTGCAAGTAAAAATAGTGATGCCCACCAAAGTTTTTCTTCAGAAATGTGCTGAACAAGATCAAATGTAGATCATTTAATGAAACCTTTGCAGCCTACGGTGTCACCTGATGTTTACAGTAAAGTGAACTCACTAAGAAGAAAAAGTGGTGATGTGCCTAATCTCTTGTTAAGAAATAGAATCGCTATTTTAAGTCAGCCAAGCTTCATAAGCACAACAGCAGCATTTGTGAGTCACAGAGGCACTAGCAGGCAGCAGACTGGCTTATTTGATTCATTTTAAAATCTGTTTCTATTAGTCTTAAACTATTTTCAAAAATACAATGTTTAAACTACTTACCATAGCACAAAATCACCTTCCTCAATGTACAACTAAAACATTCAATAAACAAGATACCCTGGCAAGTAATGGAAAACCGGGCGCTATATACAACAGTAAATATTTGACTGGCTCTTCTAAAGAAAATTGCAGCATTTCAATATTTACTCAGAAGTGTTGATAATTTCCCTGCCGAGAAATAAGAGGAAAATTAGAAGAGCTTTCATAATCACTTGGTGTTCCTTTTAAAAAATAATATTTGCCAAAACATTGTCTGTCTTTCTATTATTTGTGCATCAGAAAGAGTAAACTTACAAATACATTTGCAAGTGTTACTGTCTCAAAATAGCATCCCAAACTTTGTTTTTTTTTCTATCTGTTTTCTGCCCTTAAGAAAATAGCAATTTCTCACTGTGACAAGATGAATCTGGCAGCCACAAGCTATACCAGCGTGAACTATCATCAGTACTTGCTGAGCATCCATCTCACATTGTATACAGTTTCTTAAGTGTTTATGCTACAATAGCAATTACCAAAGTAACATTGGCTGCCTGCAGATGGTTATTTGATCCATAATAAAAATGAGTCTCCTCACTGTTTATTGTCACTGGTGTAAAATCTGTCCTGAGTAGGAGACAGATAACAGATACCTTATCTAACTATAGAGACACTCGAGAGTAAATCATCAGTTATAAATGGTGATAAAGATGCCAAAAAATGTCATTTCAATTTTGATCATTCAAAACATTCAGAATAAATCTTGTCTAAAGACGAAACAGCAGCCTGCCTGCCCACACTTTTCTTTGAAATTAAACGTATATTTAGTGAAACAAGATGGAATTCTCAAGATTGCAAGTCACCTCATTTGATGGATCCCATCTAACAGACACAAACACAGTGCAGAATTATGACCATCTTCTTTATGCAAAAACTATGTAGAGACCTCCTCATTGAATTAGCAGAATTATTTTTTTTAAGATTCGACCTGACACCTTAGAAATATTTATTCCACAAATAAAGGGCCAAACCTCTAGTTTGTCTTGAGAATAAGTAATTGGAGAGATTTGATATGTCTTTCTTCGAGTATATTATATATATACTCTGCCTGTTACACTGGTAGGCTAAGCAAGCCCTCTACGCTGTCCTTAGAGTCATTAGAAAAAAGCAGGTATTCTTCCCATCCCCAAATAAATGTTTTGATACAGCTAAATCACTGTCACCTCCCTGAAAAGTACTCAATAAAGAAATTCTTGCTTTTTATAGATATCTAACACTGGATGAGTAACTCCTCTTAGAGAGTAGTATGTCCAAGGTGGCACACAACTCAGCAAGAGCAAACCAGAAATGACATTCATTACACAGTGGGCTATAACCAGCCAGGGATTCTTGGACTGTAACTGTGGGAAAGAAGCAAAAGTTTAAGAGAACAAAGAATGTTATAATTAGTTAAAGACATGTTAAAGATAATTACATAATAGTTTAGATAGGAACTATATAAACTATACAAACTGGATGTTGTTTTCTCTGTTATCAGAGGCTATCTTTGAAGAGTAAAATAGGAAAAAAAAAAACAAAAAAAAAACCTTTATTTTCCAATGAACACACAGGTCACAAATATTAGCCTATTGCTTACATGAGAAGGTTGGATTTTTATGGATAACTATGAAACGAGAAAAATGTTGTCAGGCTTAATTTTATGTTTTCCACTTTTATCATCTTGCATGAGAAACTTCCATCCACTTTGCACAGCTCTCAATGTATTAAACATAATGAATAAAGGAGGCTCAAACAGGAAAAGTCAAATATGACAATATAATTAAATTACTCAGCAGCCAGAAATCTCTTGCTTTTCAGACCTGTGAGTTAAATATATGCCAATTCAATTTCCTTAAACACTCGACAGGACCTATTTTCTATGAGATTTCTTGCTAACAGGCTTTCAGTCACATTAAGTGCTCACCAAGTGCACAGAAGTTGCATTTTATTGCACAACCCTAATTGAGCTGTCTGGGCTAAAATAGCTGTATGTTACAGAAATGTTTATTATAGAAGCCCACTTACTCTCAAACTAGAAAAGAACATTTCTGTAGATTTCAGTGTAATTTATCCTAAGGGGGAAAAAAAAGAAAGAAAAGTTCTTTTATCACCCTCTTATTTCAGTGAATTATGTTTATGGAGCTCCTTTACAACTGAGAATTTGCTTTCACTCCAAACTGCAAAGGAGCAAAACCTCAAATAGCTTTCAAGCTGGCTCCCATTACATTTCATACCTTTCCGGCCAAGTTGCATAACTTAGCTCCTTGTAGCACTCAGTAGTAACCTTCTATTTATAACTTATAAGCAATCGTACATCAGCAGAACTCCAGGAATCAGGTGATCAATTAATATCTTACTCTGCATTTTGCTTTTACCCGATAACCTCATTTAGTTTATATATTTCCATTCCTTTTGAGCATCTATTGATCCAATCTGAGTTAAAAGACACAATTAAAGACATGGAAAACACAAAGAAGAAATAAAGTTCAAAAATCTAATTTCTGTATGTGAAATACAATTAACTGAATTGATACATTCCCTGGATAAGAAACTGCAGTGCAAACGAGAATCTTAAATACCAGGATTCAGGTATTTTCTGATCATCTCAGTAGTTTTCTTACAATAAATAAATAAAAATACGTTACTTTTTTAAAAGGGGGGGAGGGTGAGAAAGCAAGAAGTGCAACCAGCTTAGGCTTATTACCAGAAGAATCCAGCCTAATGTTTCAATCAAAGAAAAAAAAGGAAGAAAAAGAGGTAATAAAAATCAAAGGTAAAAAGCCATATCCATTTGTTTATAACCAAAAAGCCCCAAAATAAAGTAAGCCACAATGTCCTCTCTTTGTAATCTCCCTACCTCCAATGCAATCAGTGTAATTTACATTAGATCACAGAATGGAAAGGAACATACAGTTTTTGCTCTTCATTCAAACTTTTTCCTCTGTGAATTACTTCTGCTTTTCCAATTCATTTTATTTGATTCTTTCAAGTGTCCTCTCATTATAAGTCACTGTCTACACTAAACTTGCACCTTGACTGACAGATTTTTTTCCCCTTATGTCCACTCTTGGCAAGCATTTAATACTAATTAAAGATTTCTCTAGTCTATTCAAAGGGCACAAAGATAATGAACAGGAAGTGACTTTGATTGATAGTTGCCGTCATGAAAACCAGAAGAGAAAACCTTTGAGTAAATCTCATTGAAGGGAAGCTCTAGGTGATGTTCCAGACTATGACAGAGACATTTTCACTCCATGCCAGTGTTACTCAAAAATGGGATAGACCACCAGAAACAAGAACAATTGCTGCAACCACCTCAATTTCTTAATGATCTTGCTTTCCCTAGGGTGTCTCACATTGTCAATATTACTTTAGATTCCTTAGTGGTATGATGCAACAGCTGAAAATCCATAGCAATAAAACTAGTAGTGAAGCAACCTTCACAACTAAGAAATAAAGACAGAAAATGAATCCCATGTTTTCAGTATAATGATGAGATGATGACAGAAGCATCAGTGATGGTAAAAGGGCAAAAACAGCTGAAAAGTCTCTATGGGTCATCACTGGAAAACATTATTTCCCATATATGCATACATAAGGTAACACTGGTTATGTGAGGACTATCGTACCATAAAACATAAATATCTAATTGCCTTGGATGACAGCCTCAGCACTTGTGCTTTATCAAACAAGGTAGAGCCTTGTAGATTACATGGAGAAACAACTGGAGACCATATAGCATGCCTGGAAGAACCTGCTAAATCTCATATCAGCACACTGGTTAGGTTCATTTCCTTTTTTCTTATTATTAGAGCTCACAAACACTTTATAGTAATATTTATCTTTCTGCCTTGATTACTGATTCTGGGATACTATCACTTTTGTTTCATGCACTAACAGTTGTATTATTTCTGATTTTTGAAGTAACGTCAGCATGTCTTCGACAACAGCCTGGTACACCTGCTAATATAAAAGGAAAAGCAACAGCTACACAATAATCTTGTAAAAGCCCCTAGGCACTTGTACTTGAGGAGAGATTGATCGTTTATTTATATGAGAAGGGAGTGATAGGAAAAGTAAGCGATTGGCTCTGTTCTCAATGCATTTGTATTTTCTTTTTCTGAAGTAAAATTGTACCAAATGTTTTTCCATGTCAATGAAATGTATTTAGAGTTGAACAGAAATATTAGATTGTGTTAGCATCAAGTAGAGAAATTCCACTGAAGTGACAACCTCTGTTTATATCAGCAGGAAGCAATGTCATAAGATCTTACTCTATGCAGATGAACGTGGCACTTAAAGTACCTTCACGGGTTTTATCTCAAATTCCAGCCTGGATATCCCTGAGGTTTACTGTTCAAGAGAATTGAGAAAACTTTATTTTTATTTAGAATAATTTAAAAACAGCAAATAAACAAACAAACAAATCCACTTCAAAACTAGAGATGCAATTTACCTCAATGGGTTCATCTCAAGTTGAAATCCACAATTAATTTCACCTTTAAGAAAATAGAAATTCATACAGACCAAGCATCAGTAGCTACTTATAATAAACACCCCAGCAAAGTTCCTAATGTGATGAAAATTTATATTGGATTTCCTTTTACTAATGCATTACATGTCATGACTTTACATCTGAGCCAAATTTTCTCCTTCCTTCTTCTGAAGGATAGACAAGAAATGCATTATAAATTTCTGTGATAAATCTTGCAGTAAAGGGGATCTGTTAGAACTCAGGAAAAAAAAAAAATAGGGAAGTTCAAAGAGATGTGACTATCCATGGGGAAAGGTAGAAGTCACATTCAATTCATTTCATGGTTCATAGTCACTACTGCAGAAGTTGTCTCTCTTAAAGACAGTCTTTACCTTTACATAAATACTGGCAGAGTTCTTTACTCTAAAGGTTTAAGAAATCTCTCAGGCATCCTGAATTCATGCATGGCATCCAACAAGATAAGAAAGAAGTGTTTTCACTCAAAAACTGCAGAAAGCCATAAGAGGACTAAGTTCAATGCTCTGTACAGCTGAGATCCATTGCAATTACTATTTTTTTGCTGCAGTTTTTAGTCTGGGTAGGATATCTTAAGTACTGAAGGTACAATACAAAAATAGAAAACTGTAAACAAGCAGTGATGGAAACACGAACAGTAGAGTCAAGCTGTGGTCCACCAAGAATGTGACTGAAATCTGTTGTTTCAGCAGCAAGCTACAAACCAGACTTATTGACCATTGACACCGATGGCACACAAGTTCTTCACATTTAATTCACCTATGTCATCAGAATCTAAATTGTGTAACACTCTCACTGGCTGGCAGTGGGTGTGGGTGTGCTTCCAAGCTGTAGCACCTTCAATTTCAAAGTAGGCTTCTCAGTCTTTGGAATCCATGAGACTCCCCAGGGGTTTAACCCTGGCTAAGAAACAGACCACCACAGGGCTCTGTCATCAGCCACCAGCTGCAGTTTCACCCTTCACCTGGGGACTTTCTAAGTTGCAAGCCATGAATGTATTGAGTGATAACAATTACACTCCTAATACAAGCCTTCCTTCTTAAAGTATACATCTTCTTTTGCCTTCTTGATAATATAGATTTCTTCCGATTCTTCCCTGTTACAGAAATTGTTGAGAGAAATAATGTGGATATAATAAAAGTGTAGAAAACTCAACTGCATGACTTACCAAAAAGATGTGCATGGATTTAAACAAGAGTACAACAGCAGAAATTCATTCATTATCCAAGGAATGTCACAACAGTATTATCATCATAATGCTATAAAAAGACTGCAGTGAGAGCAACCTGTAAAAAATGGTATAAAGATTGTGCTATTGTCCACTGCTATTGTGGTATCTATTATCAAAATTATTTTCATTGAATTAAAAATTTTATTTTCTTTAAGACAGCCCTATTTGTCAGAGGATTGAGGTTCAGAAGATTAATGCTTCAAAGTTTCTGAAAGCTGCAAATGAGTTGCAAAGAATTTGTAGTCTTCCTTTCAGCCTGTATTAGTGGTCTGCCATTCTATCTGTTCAACTGACAGGTCATTCTATTTGCTTCTCAACTTACTGCTTTCTTCTAGCTTCTCTAAATCGTCATTCACAAGTTAAATAGTTACCTATACAAAACAGTCTGTTAGGAAGACCATAACTGGTACAGCCTGACATTATCTCAGCTCATTGTATTAGCTCTAACCATCCTGCTAACCTCTAACAATCATTCCTGCTGTCACGTCTGATTCATCAGTCCCAGTGAGAAAAACAGATGCAGAATAAATAGAAAAGGGAATCTTTAGATTGAGCTTTAGGGGTGGGGGAATAAAAAAAGAAAAAAGGAAAAAACCTTCACTTATTAGTTATTCATATTTAGGAGCGTGAGCTGCTCAGTGCAAAAAGAAGGCCCAAAGCAGAGCAAAAAGAGGTATAGATATCAGTCTTAAATTTAAAGACAAAAGACAGATATGTTCCTGTCACTTAATGAATAAGTAATCAATAGATCTACAGCCACAATTTACATGCGTAATTTTGGCCAGCTGCTATGAAAACCATTAGTTCAAAGATATCTTCAGTAGAATACAGATACAGCCTTCAGTGCATAGAGAGCCCATTGCTACACTTGGGAAGACACATGCAGAGTTATCAAACTAAATATCTGAGCTCTTAAGGAAAAAGACAGCAACCTAGTTCAAAAGGATGAATAGCATAAGAGCAGAAAAAAAGTCTGAGACTGCATGATTAGCAGTGGATAATATTATTTTTATTTTTGTGGGACACAAAATGTATATGTAAAATTCAATCAAATAATTGGCATGCTGCAAGGCACACTGTCATATCAGTATTCAGATCAAATACTTTGTACTGTAGCTAGAACCACAAAAGCCTCAACTCAATCTAACAGACTAATGCACAAATTCAGAGATTGAAGACAAAGCTGAAAAATGCTATTAAAGATGCTTTTCTGTTTTTTATTCTTCCCCTCTCCCCCCCCCCCCCCCCGCCCCAGCAGTAATCATTGTTAGCTCTTGGGACAAGATGCAGTTGATTTTGTAAACATTTTAAATGATGGAAAAGTGTAGATGTCTTCCTAAAATAAACACTTATACTCAACTAGAAACCTGTTGGAATATAAAAACTTGGGATCAAAATCCTGTTATTTATGGCCATTTAGTCAGCAAAACATTGTCTAGGATTAAACCAAATCATATTTTGAAGTAGTTTAAGTAAAAGTGCTGCAAAACTGACAGAGTATACAAGTCCAGGTTAAGCTTCACATAAGCTAAACTAAATGTTTATTAATTAAAAATGGAGTTCACAAGATTGTCAGGCCTCCCTGAAGTGAATGCTCTGGTTGAAATACTTGTCTCAGAATAAATCCATGTAATGTTTCCTACACAGATTAGCACTTTTTTTGTGAAAGAGACTGAACAACAAAGGCTCTCCTTTATAGACATAAGAATTATCTGAATGTTGCAATTCACCCCTATCTTTGGAATAAATATGTAGTCAGTGATTGCAAACAAGCTGCCTGTGATAGCTTTCAGTACTTCACTGACAATGACCATCTCCTAAAGTAAGCTAAAATATTACAAAGGCTTAGAACATACAGGTTCATTATTGTTTGTGCTCATTAGCCATAACATAACTGCCTGTTAAACTACCATAATTATGCTGTCGTAAATATATTTAGAAACAGTCTTGATAACATTCATTGATACATTTATTTGACAAAAAGGCATGAATAAAACAGTGCTTAGATAAAAGTGTAAAGCATGCAAAAACTCAGATGGAGGAGTAACAGAGTATGGAAAGGAACATCGACTGCCTGACCACTTCAGGGTTAACCAACAGTTAAAACAGATTAGCAAGGGCACTACCCGCTGCCCTTGAACACTGATGAGCACTGTCCTCAGTCTCTCCTCACAGGACACGCCCTCCGGCTCTGTTACTAGCTTTGTTACCTTCCTCTGGATGTGTTCAAGCACCTTAACATACCTTTTATATAGTGGAGCCCAGAACTGCTCACAGTATTCAGTGTCCAACATTTCTCCATCCCAGTGCAGAACCTGGCATTTTCCTTTATTGAACTTCATGCAATGGTTGATCAGCCATTGCTCCAGCCTAGCTAGATCCTTCTGCAAGGCCTCTTGTCACCCCCACAAGGCCTACAGGTGTAGCTGGATGGTATGGCTGCCTACCACTCTCACTACTAAAGCCAGAAGATGGAAGCAAGATCTTAAAGCTTGTTTTCTCTTTCCTGCCAGATGTATCCCTTCTCCCAGTAAGCACGTCATGCAAAATCTTATTATGCTTACTGTTTCAGAGAGGCTAAATATTGAGTTTCTCTTGAACATGAAATCTTCCTTGATTCCCCGAAGCCTTTGCACAAGCTGGGATTTAGGCATACAGGTAAAGTGGGAATGGAGAAACTGTTCCATTACCGCCTACACAGAGTGTCTGCAAATAAATGGCTCCATGCTCAAGGCCTTCTCTTTTAACCAACAAAGCCAGCTATACATTTTCAAAAGGTTATATTATATTCTTTACAAAAACATCCCCATTTAGATCGATCTGAAGTGAACTTTCCTGCATTAGACTGCTAACCTGCAGCACATTCTGACTGCGGCATTTTATTGATTCTACCCAACAGTATTTTGACAAACAAGCTCAACATTGAAACCAACAGTTGCAATTTGGCAGCCAGGAGTTTTCTCCCTTTCATTTTAATAATGTTTCTTCCAGTGCTCATTGTTCTTGCTATTCAAGGTACAGAAGCTATAACTCATGTCTGCTGGGTCATTACTGTATGTATACTTTGGAATAAAGAGGGCTCTTAGGCTGTCTAATATGGTGTCCTTTGTAATCTGTTACTGAAGTATGAATCACCTTGCCAGTTAATCATACCATTAAGAATGCAGAAGACATGAAAACCAAGTGGGATTGAAAAGTGGGTGTTCCCAAATGATGAAAAGCTATTTGAAAATACAGGGAGACTAGCAAAGACAGGTTTTGAACTTTGTTACATAGGGGCAAAACAATGGGGAGGGAAAAAAAAAAAAAAAAAAAAAAAAAAAAAAGCTATTTCTGTTTGTTTCTTTTTCATAAAATACTGGGAGAGAAAAACGAAAGAAAACCCCCATCTGCTGCTAAGCAATTCAGTGCATTCAGATCAAACCCAGTATAATTAAAAAAACAACAGACAAACACATTACCCCTCTATTTACCTACACTGTCATTTCAAGCTAGAAAAGGCTGATGCATTCAGTCAGTCATCAGTACTGCGGAGCATCATTAATCTCTTGCTAGTTTATGCATTAATGTTCATTTTACCTCATATTCCTTTCCTTGTATGTACTTTGCTGCCACCACCAGGATACTGTGGTTATAACGAAAAGCTTAAAAAACCTGTAATCAACTAAAAGTAACTTTGCTCTGAGGTACAATATTTCAGATGGTAATCATGGTTTTGGCTTCATTAATAAATCCACCAGAAGTCTGTTTGCAAACAACACTGGCAAGCATGAGTGTCAAGATGGCTTACAGATGCAGATGCTGCAGGCTACTTGTTAGGAAAGTAAAGTGGTGCTTTAAAATAATAGCCTAATTAACATAATGCTAAATTACAGATGTAAGGCTTTAAAAAGATATTTATAGCATATTTTATTCCAGTGGATTCATTTGTGATTGTTATTCTGCATCATTTGGGGAAAGCAAAGTAAACTGTTCTTAGAAGAAATTATTCCACAGGTTTGGAATTTAACTATGTAGGGTACTCAAGGCAGACTACTGACCCCTTAGAAACAGGCAATGAGTGCAGATGAAGCAAAGGATCAAAATCCTCTGGAATGAGTAGCAGTGGCAACCTTTGTCCTCTTTTATTCATGAGAAAATTAAGTTGAAGTACATGGAATAATAAATATTATTAAGGAACTCATTTAAAAAAAAAAAAAAAAAGTGTTAAATCTCACAGTGCATAGTTGTGCATATTAGACTCAAGAAAAAACTTGCCATAAGATTAAGACTAAAACCCAGTGAGTTCAATGTACCTTAAGATCTTATATAATTAGAATTATGGAATCATAGAATTACTCAGGTTGGAAAAATCCTCAAAGATCATCAAGCAAACATAGTAACTTCTTTCCACATTAAAGATGAAGTAACTTGCCAAAAAAAAAAATAAATCAAGATATACATAGGATAAGCTATTTGACTCTGTCTTCACTAAATAAATAGCTGGAAGAATATCAATGTTATAAATGTAATTGGCTTTAAGATGTATGTCAATCCAATCTCTTACACCAAATGTTTCATTTTAACTAAGGTTGCACAGGATGAAGCACGCACACACTAAGTTCTCCTAAAGCACTCAGTTATAATCTTGCCAGAAAAAGTGGATAGCAGAGCAATATGAGTTTCATTGATTTCCTGCAGTAAGATTATTACAAGCATACCAGAGCTAAAAAAAATGCATAGAATAGGATAGGTGTTGGCTGTGTTTACAATAATATTGAACTACACTTTACCTTTGGAATCCAAAAGGTATGATTACTTCTATTTTGGAGGGAATTCACTTGCTTTTCAAGCTGAACAGAGCTTGAAGTAGCTATTTATTTATTTGTACACAGTAGAAATAATTTATTATGGAATTTAAGAAGCTTCATTAGCTTTAGTGCAATGCTTTTATGTAGAACAACAAGACTTAACCCAAAATTCAGAAAACAGTATAGAATGTATCAATATTCCTGTACAGATAAATAAATTTTACCATGATAAAAGCGCTGCTCTCAGTAAAGACTCAGCTGCCAGGTAAATTCTTCTACAGTAGCCTCAGCTGAAACATTCAGCTATTCTGGGACCTTGGACAAATTTCCTGGGAACACCTTCAAAAAGGCATGCTGTAACAAACCCTGTTCAGGAAGCAAGGAGGACTTTTTGATCATTTTTCTTTGTTCTTCTGTTTGCTCTCTACAAGTTTATGTAAATACATAATATTTACATACAATAACAATACATAATATTTACAATACAAGATTTATGCACAAAACAATATTCATAATCAGGGGAAACCTAAAATTAAGATGAAAGGAGATTAAATTGGCCAAATTAGTGATAAAACTGAAAATTCCTTAGATGATTTTCTATAATTCACATCAACTTTTCATAGAGAACTGTCAAATAAAATACTCATATAGGTCATATTTCTGAAATCAAGTTTTATATCATGTTTCTAGAACGCATTATCAACTCCACTATGGTTATAATACAGTAGATAAAATTTTTCATAGCAGGAGGATGGATCACATTTTTCTTACTGTTGGTATCTGGCTGCAGTTCCATGTAAACATAATCCCAATTAGATGTTCATCACACACAGACTTCTGCTGTCAATAATCAGTACAGTTCTACACCAGAAGACATCAATATGACCTACACATGGTATTTTCTAACTGACAGGCTATGCATCAGCCACATACTGTTTATTTGTTAGCTTCATTGATTTAAATGTTTTCTTATGCTTCCACTTGCATATACATGAGGGGAATAATATTAGCAGAGGCCCCACAACACAGATGCACAATAAGATGTGTGTTCCATGTCCCAAAGGGTAACAGAAAATGAAATACTGACTATATCAGGCTGGTTTTGTCATCTTGATTAAAGGGTAAGAAGGACCTTTCAAGCTTTCAGGCATACATGTTCATAACATCACTTATACACTCCATTGACCACATTGTATTGTCAATACACCTTTTTTTCCAACTAAGCCTTGTCTTATTTATTTATTTTTTCATCCCAAAGTGCAGCAACAGTTTTGCTATAGTTTACACTGCTGTTGTAACAGATAACATACAAGGAATAAAGGGGTTCAGGCCATCAGTGTGTATACCAAATCACAATTTCTGACACCTTTAAACCAGACAGCCTCTTCCTTATCACATGAAGCTGAGTGAAAACAATACTTAAGAAGTTAGTACTCCCATAACCTTGCTTTATAAAACCCTGCATGAGACTGTAGTAACCAAAAAGGTGTCATTTATAATTTTCACCCAATAACAACAAAGGGGTCAGATTCCCCAAACAAAGGCAGAATATCCATGGCACCAAAGATTACAAGAAGTCCCAGTCAAATCACAAAGGTAAAAAAGAGAAATAGCAGCCACCTCTGGGTATAGTGCCACTCCCTTCACATGCCAAAACACCCAAGACAGTCTCATTTAAATTGATACACCATAAAATAACACCCAATATAAAGGTAACATCTAGTCTCAAATGTATCCTGTAATTTACTTTAAATCTATAATGATCACTGCCTTCTGCACAATTTTATGGCAGAAAAATGCTTATAAAGGCTACTTTAAAATAGTGTTTCTGGTTACAGACCATTGGGCATGCAGACACTGAAGTACTCTTGTGCTTCCTTACAAATGTAAATATTTTCTTCCATTAGTACCAGCTATAACCATTGCCATTCAAATGTTGCACAGATGTTGTTATTGCTACTGCTATTAAATATCATGACACCGTTTTCAAAAGTTACAAAAATCCAGGAAAAAAAAAAATTAATTACAAAAGTACTGTACAAGTTCAGTGGAGAGTTTATGAGTTTTTTGTCTCAGAAGATGATGGAAGGAACTTAGAAATATTTATCTCTTTTTCCTTGCAATATTTGGTTTGTTCTTCACAGCTCCCATCTGCTCCCCATGCTCCAATACAAAGCCAGCAGATTCAAAAATGTAAGTGTTGTCTATTCCTCATTTTTCTCAACTCACCTCTAACAGAAAAAGAGATATTCACAGAATGGAGCAGAAATGGGGAAGAGACAAAACCCACTATGTGGAAGAGTACACTGAAGATGACATAACCCCCATTCACTCAAGTGTTCTGGCTACTACAATCATAGAAGCCAATGCTGAATATTCTGGCAAGTTCATACTGTTTGAGTAAGCTGTTCTGTACCATCCTTGATTCAGCTGATTGAAAATGATGCCATATTCTATCACCTACACCGAAAAGTGATTTTTTTTAATACTTTCTAATCTTTACTGTAACTGTACCAAATTTCTAATTCTATATGAAATTCTACCTGAACAATAGCGCTATAAATATTTAATTGCTTACAGCATACCGCAGTAGTTTTTTAGAGTTGCTTTATTACAATGTGTGAAGGCTGATTTCAAAATCCTGAAATCAGCCCCTTTCATAACAGATAAAACCAGTCCTCAGCACCTCTAAATATTACACAAGATATAATGAGGTATTTGAAATCCAAATGTGGTGAACACACCAGACAAGCTGTACTGCCCAGAGTCATTCTGTTCTAATACTGTAGAGGCTTTTTTCCACTTCAGCTCAAATTAATTATCTGATAGTTAAGTAACAAATAAATGCTTATTACAAAGCAGAATTCAAAACTGAACTACTTTCACTGTTAACAGGTGAAAAAAAAAAAAAAAAAGAAAGAAAAAAAAAAAGAAAAAGAAAAAGAAAAAGAAATAAAAAAGTGCAAAATACCACAAGATCTTTTCCCTCAAACGTTATTTAGAGTATATACAGAATATCTTTCCTAATAGCATTTCTGTAGGCATAAATGAAATAGACTTGTCCTGAGACTAACCTCCCATTAAATAGACAAGTACTAAGCTGAAGCAGAAATCTTAAAATTCACGGTAAGGTCAAAATCCTCAAGCTTCCAGCAGAAACCTGGAGTCACTTCTACAGCATTTAACAGTTTCCTTCCTTTAATTCTCCTTGTTTGACTACCAGCACAATTGCTCCTTCAGAAGAGACATGTTTAAGTAACATTGCTCTTTGCAAACTGTTTAAAAGAACAATCCTAAATATAATTGCTACATTAATATAGTATCTCTTTAGCTACATCTGTTAGTTTGTGTATTTGCCTGCACTTGTTCAATCACACTACTTCTCTCTTTATCCTGTAAGATCTTCTGTAACAATTTCAATTTTAATTCAATTTCCTTAACACACAGCATGGTCTCATTTCTTTGATCTACACTTATTATGAGATAAACCTGTGGGGATGGTGGGGAGGGTTATATATATATAAATATATATATATAGCAAATAAACCCTGTAGAGACCAAAATGAAAAAAGTAATTATGCTCCCAAAAGTATTTTAATTATTTATTATTATTATTCCTTACATCTCTGTTCTTTTCTAATTTCTCTCTTACTACAAAGAAAAGAAATAAATGCTGTCCACACTCCCTTGCAGCCCAAATTCCTATGTACCAGCCATTCAAATTTCTTCCAGAAACCAAAACACACATTTTCAAAATAACTATTCTCTCCTCCACTCTAGAACAGGGCAGGCTTCCTGACCCTGCCTGCTTTGCAGTCCACCAAAAATGTCTTTCCATCTTTGGTTTATTAGCTCATAAAGAACAAGTTTCCCCATTTCTTGATAGGCTTTGCTCAATGACTCTATATGAGATCTGTTTTCCTCCACTGTAGGACTTATCTAGTCAGAAGTCCTAAGCTTTAGATGACAGTACCTGGAAGTCTCTGTTTGTTCAACGATCAGAATAAAACCCGTAGAAAATTCCAGTAGTGTTTCTGGCACAGCTTTTCTCTTGTCCTGCCTAACTCACATGACTGCACTACATGTGATTTCAGTGACATAGTGCATGAATAGTTCTAAGTCATACAGCCTTCACTCTGTTAAACTGAAGTCACCTCTTGCTGGCTATAAGGATACTAATATCCACAAACAAGCAGCATGGCACAAGTTTCTCCTTTCTTCTTCAGTGAACCTGTTCTGCCTTAGAGAAGAACCAGTGAAATATCTGAGTTTTTGTGATTTTTTCATTAAACGAGGCATGTACACATTGTAGCTTGTAAACTATTTATCTAGAATGTAATTGTAGTCAGCTTGTTCACACAGCCTTTAGAAAATTCAGGGTATATAACATTACCTTAAAATATATATAAAACGTTTTTGGGAGTAATCTAATCAAAAAGCTTTGTTTTCATTTTCTGAAGACTTATTTTAAGAAAAACCTCTATTCGTAGTGAATTTAGTTACTGCTACAGAGATATTCATGGTTGTCATGGCTTATGGGCTGGTTCAGCCTGGTTCCATGACCAGCGGGGTGGGGGGACTCAGAGACACGTGCCCCAGGAAAGGGGAAAGGTAGGGAAATGGGCCTAAAAACAAAAACAGCAGCAACAACCTGAGGAGGAAAGCTAATTTACTAAATATAATATCAGAATGCAAGATACAGTATAATACAATATCATTAGAATTGAGACTAATAAATCAAATAAAACGAGAGAGTATTTCCAAAACCAAAGGCCTTACTTGCTGAAGGTGAGCCATCTAGGGAACACACAATACTGAGATGAGCAGAAAGGGAAAAGGGTATCTTGTAATCTGCAGACAGATTTTACCTCTCTCTGAGAAGAAAACAGAAGCACAATTCTCCAGGGTATGTAGTTCTTCTTTCCCACTAAGACAGGTCTGCCCAGAACTACAGATGATCCATGGAGCTGCAGCATTAACTCTTTAACTCCTAGTGCATTACATAACGTTATGGTGTGGAATACTGATAACAAAAACCAAAAAACCATGGCAATATATAAGCCAACTTTTAGTCTAGCAAATAGTTATAAATACATTTATACTTAAAAGCTACGTTGCACATTAGGTTTTGGTAATAGTTCTGATAGGTTTCACATAACTATCTCACATGTTGCTTCAAACAGTGGGAAGTTCATGACATCAACTTTTGGGTGTTCTAATCTAATTAGGGGCCAACGTATGAAACAGCTTGGTGATATGATAACCAAATAGCCTCTCAGGAAAAAGAAGTTATTTTGTTGCATAGGTCTGAAGCAGTGTGTCAAACATAACTTAGGAACTTGGATATCATGCCTAAAATTGTGGTTTTGTAGTTAATGAGCCATCCATACACATACTTCAGAGATGCATAATATTAGGGCTGATGGGAGGCTGATAACCTAGTAATTTTTTCAGTGCTGTTTTTCAGATATAATTTTTATTTAGGGAAGGCCTATTGATTTCAAGGGACAGTCACATTCAATTCCAAAGTGACCCCACTGAATTCAGGACTATTGTTGCAGTTAAAAGCACAAACTCCACACCTGAGAACTGACCAAGGAGGCAGTGGCAAAGAATCATTTCATCCTCTGTAGCCAGGGTTACAACATGTTCCTGAAGAACACGAGAACTGGCAATAAAGCTGCTCTTTGAACAAAAGAGATTCAATAAATGCTGGTCTTATGTTGCCAGATATTTCCAAGGGTGTCCTGTTGGCAATTTCCAAGGGCACTGAATTCAGTGAAATGGAATGGGTCCTACTATCTTAACGAACTATGAAATTGCTAGTAGGGATAAACACTGAGAGACTTGCCTTCAACACCTCACCTAAGCAGCAACAGTTTAACTAGAATCCCATACAGCATGAACTTGCAAACAAAACCAGTCTATTCATAATAAAAACAAGTCCAAATATTTATTTTCTGATTAAACACATGCAGGAACTCCTAAGAATGGGCAAATTTTTCCACAGTGCTTTCAACTGCTTGCACTAAGTTAAAAATAGAACTTAGGAGATCCTAAAAATTCCTTTGAACTATTTCACCAGTGCTTTCTTTTTTTGACAAAAACCCAACAGAGGTCTGTGTAGTTGGTCTAAAGAGTATAAGACTCATCAAAAGTTATCTTCTCATTTAAGAGAGTGACCAGGAATAAACCAGAATTCCTTAACTTTGAGTCATCCTCAATACCTACATTCCATTATAAAGGAGCCATTATTTTTATGATTATTTTTATTCATGATTCAGCAAAAATGACAAAACAAGAATATTTTTTCTGCAAAAAAAAAAAAAGGGGGGGGTGGGGGGGGACATGTCTCATATCAAAGTACATATACTCATATCAAATAGAAAAGCTCTGCATATGAAAATTTACAAGAGGGAAAATGAAATCAAAGTGATAATCTCAGAAACCTATAAAGTCTCATTTCATTTTAGTATCTTCTATGCAACTCAGGTTCAACTCATTTAACAAACTCACCAGCTTAAAGCTTAAATGATTAAAGAAAGGATGTGCAGTGAGAAAAGACATATTAAAAGTAAAAGCCCAGCTCAGATGTAGCCATGTTAGAGAAACAGAAAAACTGTAATGAGCCCAATGCTTAGGAGAGAGCATTGTGCAGTTAATGTAAGTAATGAAGCTTTCATGTGAAATGATGTAGTGTCACAACTCATTTGCATCCCACTTAAAGTATAATTAAGTTTCCCTGACAGCATGGCTTATGGCTGAAAGAACAAACCTGGCTGCTAAATTAATCCAGAATCCCTCTTGTTAATAACACTCTGTAAAGAAAGCACTTTTTCATTTAAAGTTCCTAAACTTACAATTAATAAATAGCACTATAAGGAATTTCATAGAATCTTTTTAAAAGACTTCAAGATCTATGACTGAATGTATCTTGAAGATCACAGAATCACAGAATTGTAGGGGTTGGAAGGGACCTCTAGAGATCATTGAGTCCAACCCCCCTGCCAAAGCCAAACTGTTGTCCATCAGGATCCCCAAGTCCTTCTCTCAGAGCTCACCTCCAGCAGGTCATGCCCCATACTGCTCTGATGCATCTGACTGAAAGATTGAATGTACAATCATTCCTTCATCAAAAAATAAAAAATAAAAAATAAAAAAAATTAAAAAAAATTAAAAAATCAAAACATTTACAGATGTTGTTAAATGGATCTCTATTATCTTACAGTGCAATATATTGCATTGATAGTATTCAAAAATTCCCATTATTTATATATGCCAGTCCTACATCCTTCATGAATTTATATGCACACTGAAAAGTACAGGCCTATCAAAGTACTTTGTGATTCTTTCATCTTTAAAGCATAAGCTGAATTTGAAAACAATCTATTTTTCATTTCAGCATGGTTGTAACAGTATAAATTAGTTCCTATATGTTCATTTTAATTATAATAGAGTGTGTATGGCAATTTTGAAATCAGACAAGAATGTTTTAACTCTACTGTGGCAATGGGACTGTTCTTTGGAGAGTTGATTGAGTCTCTCTATCAGAATGGTATTGGTAAAATTTCAAGATGACATCTTTGAAATCCAGCCAACGTTAACAAGTAACATTGACAGGAATCTAAAATAACCAAAAAAGGGACCTCATAGAAAATGCAGCGGCTTTTACATGCCTAATTACAATAATATACTTGTTCTTCCTTTATGAGACTGGCAGTCTGTTACTTTTAAATGCAGGAGTATTTCTGTTTCTTACAATAGTTTCTCCTGCTATTGCACATCGTATGCATCAGCAGTACTATCACGTGCTCTCCCCTCTTAATGGGTTCTACTTGTGTTTAAAAATACAGCATTTCTTATTCTTCTGAGAGATTTAACAGAAAGGTGCCATTCATCATAAGATTAGAAAGTCTATTAATTATCTAATTCTATAGCTTTTATCTTAAATTTCTATACAGTCTGTTGTACTTCTACTAAGCACTGATCTCAACAAAACCCTTCATTTCTCATCATTCCCAGAACCTGTGATTTCCTTTTCCTATCCAAATCAACCTGTTTCATCTTCATAATTAAGGTGTAGTGAGGCTAGAATTAGCTCACCTAGTCACTTGCTGATTTATCCTATACACTACAGCAGCCTAGTTTTCTCCCACACTGGAGTATCTGTATTGAAACAAAGTTCATATTTCTCAGTTTTTGGCAAAGAACAATGATACCAATACTGAAATAATTTAAGACAGCACACAAGATTTCAATGTTAGATGTCACAAGTGAAGGGATTTCATAAGGTTAAAAATCAGTTAAATGTGATTTCATGTGTGTCTGCCTAGCACCTGCAGTTAAGCGCTTCTGCTTTTATGATACACTAGTCATATCCTCTGCAGCTTTATCAGAGACTCATTAAGTATAAAAGGATAATTTTGAAGTTGTCCAACCACTTTATCTAACTGCAGATAAGTATAAAAAAAATCAAGTCATACCAGAAAAAAATTTCTCTTCAGCCTTGTTTATAGCATGATTAGGTGTTACAATACCTGCAGCAACGCAAGCACTACTGATTAGAACAGAAAGTGGTAGATGACAAAACATACTTATCTTTATCTCAGAACAGCAAAGTTCAGTCTTGTTTACATTGTATTCCTAAAGGTGTTCATGATCCTGCAGATAGACAGAAAAGTAACATCGTTAGACAGTAACTTGACTCTTCTGTTCCAGTTTCTCATCAGTATTGAAGACCACTTGTAAGTATGCAGTCACACATTTTCAAGACAATGGGCTTTTATCTTCATGCAAACGGTTTACAGTAGTTACAAATGAAAACAGAATCCACATTTAAGTTATGCAGAGACACACAAAGTATAAGTCGAAACCTCATCAGCTAACGTTTTTTTCTTTCTCTGAATTTAATTACTAGGCATGGAAACAATTTGAAGAACCAGATGTTTGCATTCCTTTATTAATTTCTCACTCCATCTATAACTGGCAAAGAACTTTCCTATCCTCCCTGTTCTGATTACTTTTAAATCACAGAATCATTTCTGAGTTGGATTGGATGACCTTTAAGGTCCCCCCCCAACCCACTTGCAACGATCAGGACACCTACAGCTTGATCAGGTTGTTTAGAGCCCCATCCAGCCTGACCTTAAATTTATCCAAGGATGAGGCTTCCACCACCTCCCTGGGCAACCTGTTCCAGTGCCTCATCACAATTACTGTAAAAAAACCCTCTTTCCTTGTATCCAATCTAAATCTCCCTTCTTCTAGTTTTTCCCTTGGTCTTGTCAGAAATTCACAGATAAATCTTACCTACACAGGAGGGAAAGTATGAACACATTAACAAATTTTTACCATTTTGCACATAAGACTAAGTAGACAGAAGATTCAGTTGCTCTTCTGAAGTAAAGAGGAGTACAATTTCCAGATGTTTGTATTTTGTTTAATAAGAACCAGCTAATCAGTCAACTGATGCAGGTACCCAGCATATTGGCCAAACTACTTGTGCATACACATTTCAGGTAGAAGCTATATTTTTATTTGGATAAGCATCAGAGGGCAAAAAGGACAAAGAGAGCACCAAAAATTAAAGTATAAAAAACTAAGCACTACAAAACTAAGTATTTGTGGTGTGGGGTTGTTTTGGGTTTGTGTGGGGTTTTTTTTTGTTTTTTTTTTGGGGGGGGGGGGGGGGGGGGGTGGCGGGAGGTGGGGGGGAAGGGTGTAAGGGGTGGGGTGTGCGGTTTTGTTCCAAATGACACAGTTCTGATATTGTTGCTGACAATTCTGTCAGAAAGGAAACATCCACCACACCTGGAATACTACACTGGACTTCTGGACTTCTTATTAATGACAGTCTTACAGATGCTGCTCAGCAAATCTCAGAATTGAACACTAGTGTTATGGTTATGCTTAAACACTTTAAATCCAACCAAGAAAATAATTTTTGTAAGGAAATTCCAACACGATTTCTGAGAGCAACAGAATTGATTTAACATGGCTGGAAAGGACATATAAAATTGCAAACAAATCTGATATTTTTTTTCACAGTATCACTTGCGGTGTGAGTTTTCTGTCATGTTCTCCAACATGTTTGCACTTATGACTATTTAATTCCTAATAGGCATTCTGGGGCTGTGTAATATCAACTCATTACAATTTATAGCTCAACATATCTAATCAAATAAGAATGGGTAATAGATGCCAACAGATTATTTCTTCATTCAGCATAGCTCTTCCAGTGCATAATGTTTCTTAACGCTCAGCCTTCTAGACCCACACTGCACATCAGGTTTTGCCACCTTGTAAGCATTAGATTTTAAAATAATCATTATCAGTGCTAATGGAGTGTAATCAAAGAGTACAGCTTCTGCTTCCAAAGTACTCCTAAAATGTCAAAAGCAAACTTGTAGACTTTGCTGAAAGCTGATGACACAGAGGGAAAGAAGCAGTTAACTTTTCATCAAAAATGAACATATTCCTGTTGTCTGCATCTGTGCAAAACAGATGACATACTCAGCTCAGAGTGCAACATCAGTTACACCCTCTGTAAGTGTCACTCTTCTAACAAGGCATAAGATCCTCAAGTGATCTCTAGTGCAGTTTGAAGGACTCATGTGGATGTGCATCAAGTGAATGTGGAATATCCATACACTGCAAAGTAGGTTTTACAGAACATCTTGTAATTAGTATGCTATAAGATTAGATGCTGAGAGACAACAGACCACAGCTGCATAGGTCAATCTGAAAGTAATACATCTTATTTATTTCCACAGAACCTACAACAGATACTAAGAGAACAAAAGCACTATTTGGTAAAGCATATTCTCAGCTACTGTTTTGTATTAGCATTAGCATTGCATTTTCACCGGCAATGAACAGGAGTCTGCATGTTGCTCTCTTAAAAATCTGCACTAAATGAGGTGATCCACTGTTGTCATTGCTGCTGAAAAACACTACTCACCGCCTCACTGTGCTCACAGTCACTGCACAGTCCTTATAAATATTCACTAAGCATTGATGAACGTCGATGGGTGCCATTTTTTTCTTGCATGGAAGAGATCAGAAACACACCTTTGCACCACCTGTACTTCCATGTCAAATGAAATTTTGTGAGACTGCCCCTCTGCTGCCATCTGTCATATGGCAATGACATGTAACAAAATATTGGCAGGAAGCGTCAGTACTGGCTGCCATACCACCAACATCTGCCTCTGATACCACAGGCCAGAAAAATAAAATAGGAGGCATTACTTCTGGAGCAGCCCTCATATTCTATTAGCAATTATTATTGTTTTAGGGAACATTACAACTAAAAAAGAAGTTAGAAAAGATAACAAGTGTCTAAATAAATAAATAAATAAAAACCTTCAGGTCAAAATCTGATAAAAGGCATTTTATATAATCCTTGGAATTTAACAATAAATAAATAAATAAATAAACAAACAAAGTTCTTACGATCAAGATTGGTTACAATATAGCTGCAGGCAAAAGCCATACAATTAGGAGGAGTTCTAATAATCTAGCTATGAACTTGTCCATGTAAATGCCAAATTTCAATAACAGTATATGTAAAATAGGATCATGACATTTTAAAGTTAGCACTATCTGTTCTTTAAAAACTCATCATTCAATGAGAAATAATACAGAGTAGGTTTTTCTAAGTTTAAAATCACCGTAGACAACTTTTCTGAACTAAACTCCATTGTTACATTTAAACCAATGTCTTGAGTTACTGATGCTGATACACAACCTAAACAAGAGCGAAAATTCACACAGAGGTTTTGGACGAAGTTCTAGTTAAAGTTGTGTTATTCCAGCCTTGATGATCTGGAAAAAAATAAAAAAAAAATTAAAAAAAAAAAAGAAAGATCTTGGTAGAAAAACAGACATTGTTGGAAACCACCCAGGTATTTCAGAACACATTCAAAAACCATGGAGTAGGAAGATAATTATAAAATAAAGAAGAAGAAAAAACCCAAAGAGGAATTCAGAATTTTACATTACAGTGAACATCACATTAGGAGAAATAGTCAACACTTATGACAATCTGTGCAATCATCTTCATTTTAAAAGACAAAATACACATCTTAAAAGTAGCTCACTTCAGGTGCAGCGGACTGGTGAGGCTGAAAAGGAAGTCTTGGCACTGTGACACCGACACATGCAGAATCTGATTACTGTATCATTTGCTGATGCTGATAATCAATCTGAAGAGCCTCACCCAACAAATCCACACATTAAATGAGATGAAAAGCAGTCCATTTGTCCATCTACTTCCCTATTGAAATCAACTAAGTAGGTGCAAAAATTTAAGAAATGGATTTCCACTTCTCATTATCTCAGATACTCTGTTCAGTCCTGACTGCTAAATCTCACTAAGTTTGACAACACAAATACTCAGTGTATGGAAACAGACTCATCTGAAGGATCCTCGGGCACAAAATAAAAAATCTATCACCAAAGAAGGAAATGCCTGCAGTGCTCTCCTTCTTCAGCCTGATGTCTGTGTCCCTTTTATTTCACTCATTCACTCAGCTTACAAATTTACTTTTCTTTAGGGGTTTGGTCTGTGGGTTTCTGGGGGGCTGAGATTGTGGGCCCAACAGGATAATATAAAAGGCATTATTTTCAGAGCAGCGCTAATATTTAGTAGCTTTTAGTTTCAGGTGTGTGACCATAAAATCACACACCATATTGAACAGTACACATATCACGTGAACTACATTTAACTAATCCACCTTTCACATGATGAACAGCATGCTGGGAATAAGCCTGTTACCAAGCAGACATCTCCATTCACTGCAGCAGCTGGGAAGAATATCCAGAAGAAAGATAAAAATTGTAATGAATGGATGGAATTGCTATTAAGTAGCTCAGGTGCAGAAGTGCTCTCTGTCTTGAAACAGAAACCATATTCAGTAACAGCTGAGCTACAATAACTGAAGGGTGAAGTATGGATGGTTGTATGACACACCACATGCACATCTGCAGGTAGATGCTATTAACAAATACCATTAACACAAATCTATAACCACCTTTTGATAATTTACAAAATGATGATGCCATCTAAGAAGGAATAATCACAAGATGAATTAAATGAAGCCTCTAAAGGCAGGATATAAGTGACTCATGGTCTGGAAGTCTTATAAAAAAACAAATTTGCGTAACAGATTATTCTGCAGAGAATTAGGTGACAAACAATAAAGCTCTTATCAACTATTCAAATTATACACTTTCCATCCTGAAGTAGCTTATGACAAGAAACACACAACAACTGTCAATTAAAGAAAGTCATTTTGTGTGAAGAAGAATGAACAAAAATCCTTTTGTGGCATTCCATAGATGTAAATCAACCACAAGCCACATTCCACCACTACTGCTCTAGTGCTCTTTTCATTTCTTGTTACCTTAGTTCAGCAGGAGATTTTTGAGATCATCAACAAGAGCAGTGTCTTTGTCCCTTGGTTGTAATGTGCACTTCTAGCATAATTTGTAAGTAATGAGAAACAACTGCAGGGAATTAAATAACAATTCCTTCTGCTCTTTTTTTCCAGAGATAACAGCTACTATGTTTCAGACCAATGAGCCACCTAGCACAGAGGATTTTATCCATAAGTAGATGCTTAAGGAGGAATGAGAATAGAAAGTAAAGCATATGCTTGCTCTACTACACTCCTTACTTCCAATTATTTTCTGCTGTGAGAATTCTATTTTCTTTTATTTTTTTAAGGATCCAATACCCTTTTCATCTCCCACTGAAACAACAGAAAATTCTCATATGCTATTTCTGGCCATTAGTTAAGAAAAGTGCCAGATTTCTCTCTTTTGAGTGTGGCAGTCACTCACTGGCTTCATAGATGGTCCACCTTCAAAGCAGAAGTAACCCCCACCCAACTTCTCCACACAGCTTGCATTGGTCTAAACCACCCAGCACTCTGTAGCCCTCTACCACATCCTCACCCCACCTGTTTACCAGGTGGGAGACCAGGCTAACCTAACCAGCAAGTGCTCTCCAAAGAGCTCTCTCTTTGACCATTGTCCTAGCACTTCTGTGAACCTTTTCCTATGCTAACTCATCCTTTTCACACAGAGGAGCCAGAAGTGCGTTTAAATACACAATGCTACACTTCCTGAACTTAAATACTTCACCCTATTGCCCCCTCCACTGGCATCACCACTTAAAACCCTTCCATGGACACTGCAGCCAAGGTGTTTTCCTTGCTTTAGACAAGGGGAGAAAAAAAAAGAAAAAAAAAAAATTTATAAAAAAAAAAAAACAGCGCCCAGCATTATGCTAATATAGAACTAGCCTCTAGAAATGGATTCCCTGGATAACACGATAACACACATATTCTGATTTCAAGAGGTAGAAAACTAACTGGAAAAGAGATGAGACTGTGATTCACTTTCTTGTGTTAACAGTTGCATTGATCCCACTGGGACTATTTGTAGGAGTATGGAGCATAGCTGTTTATACAACCAGTGTCAATAAAGGCTCTGTAATTAGGCTTAAAGCACTTCCTAGGGCTTTTTGCTGAAGCACTGTTCAGAGACAAGATAGTAAACCAAAGCACTCACTGACAGCAAAATGAAGGAATTATCAGTACAAGAAATACAGGCTAACTATCCAATTTCAATAGTATCATTATAAATGCACTGTAATTACTTGCAACGAAGTCCACTTTAGAAAAGGCTTGGATAGCGTGAAAGAACAATATTAAATTTTATTCGTGGCAAATTAGGCACTACGCTGTTCAAGAAGACGAGGAGTGGATGCGATTACGGGTAACTGGTCTCATAGTGCCAGGACAGAGCTTTGCTTGGCGTCTTCCTCCACCTAGTGGCAGGAGGCGTACAAAACAAGGACTTTCGGAGCGCAATCGGAGGAAGTTTTCAGACGACAACTCCGGAAGTTCTTCACCAGCAACGGCATAACATGGGCTAAAGTAGAGTCTTGACCTTCGTCTTTAAATTCGCAGGCATTAAACATGCTATTGCAGGTTTACAGACGATCTCAAGATAAAATTACCGCAACAAGCTGAAGTTTTCAGGTATATATTTCATTCCTCAAACTCAGGACTTTCGTTTGCTGGGTCATTCAGTCTGATCAGTTCCCAGATAATAGAGGTTAACTATTCAACTCTGCATTTGGATTCAACTGCTCAAGTATTTACTAAGATGTAGGGAAAAAATAAGAAGCTTGACAGCGAGACAGCTTAGAATTTAGAATTTCATTAAATTCTGCAGATCCAATACCACAGATAGCAACTGTGATAAACACAGATAACAACTACATAAAACAGCTTATTTCTACTGCCCTACAGACAACAGCAGCGTTGGAGTAGAATATAAGAGCTAATTAAAAGTTTCTGCTGAATTATCTTACTCTCGTGGGTAGGAAAAACAAACCAACCAAGCCTGTTAGTCTTAAACACTATGTATGCAACAGAAATATATCCATTACGTCAACTGTAATTTTAAATTATAGCACTTTCAAGCTCATATTCTATTTCAGGATCAGCATTCTCACAACAGAACACAGTGAATGAGAAAATAGAATAGATAGAAGAACAGTTTCAAAAGCAGTGACAGACCTGTGTCTCTGGGCTTCCAGTTAACTCTAGCACTGAACTTGGGGAAACTCAATCCACTACCTCTTGTGCAGGAGCTTCTCCACAGAAGATCAGGAACAGAGAAATTATTTCCCCAATTTAAGAACACAAGTGTCTGAAAACGTGCCTTGAAGTTCCTTTTTTTTTTTTTTTTTTTTTTTTTTGTTATTTGGATTGTATCTGCCATTAAAATTTAATAGGTTATTAAAACTAAAGTAATTGAAATTGTAATACAAAACTACTACACGTGTAAGTAGCAAAACAATTGCTTTCACTGCTGCAATGATGAAAAGGAGAAAAGTATCCATCATCTTATAAGCCTGAATTGACCAGCACACTTAGCAGGACGCAGACATTATTTGTTTTCTCAAGATTCCTATCATTCTGCTGCTTTTACATTACACTTGGGTTACCACATTGGTATACTTACCAACATTTCAGTAACTGAGTAATCGTTACAGATCTGTGCTACACGCCAGCATGCCATAAGCAGCAATCCACTGCTATGCTTTTAACAGTTTAATTAACCACAGTGACAGTGCTGTAAAACATCTGGGACAATAGTGGTCATACCAGAAACAAAAGCTTTAGCTCAAGAAAATAAAACAAACCAGAAAAAACGCTTGTTCCTGTCTTGAAGATTAAGCTTAGAAATACAGGCTGATTAAGTTGCACCCTAAACACTGCAAAAGAAGAATTATTTCACCTTACTCAGATAGGTTGTATCAGCAAAGTACTGTTATGTATGTGTGGAAGCATTACCATTGATGTCCTAGAGATGATTTTACTTAGCTTTCAAAGCATTACAAACTAAAAAATTCACTATAATTGCTAATATAATTATTAATACATGATAACTTCAAAAGAATTGCTCCAAAAGAATGTATAAGTAGAAAAGTTGTTTTAGATAAGAGCAGGCAAGCTACAGACAAACACCTGTCCAACCATTCCACCTTTCCTCCTGAGAAAAGAATTACAGTCAGAAATATAACAAAACATTTCGAGAACTGGGAACGCTTCCTACCTCCAGTTCCTCAGCATTCCTACGAGCTTATTCCTACTCTTATCAAAATGCTCTCCTTGGGCTCTTTATATTCTGCCATGTATTAAATAACCCATTTCCCAGGCATTAGCAACTACCAGCAGTTCTCCCCATAGAGTTTTCTCATAAGTCCCCTGTGAAAAGGACTTTCAGAAGCTGGCCTACTCATTCAGAACCTGAAGAACGCTTAGGATGTCCTAGTAGTTCTGAATTATGTGACTTCACTGGCCTTAGGGGAGCCACAACGTAAAAGAAATAGTATAATTAGCATATAGGACAAGCATAGCATATAGTCTGTAGTATTTCCATGAGCAATTCGTTCTCCAGAACAGTTCAACTAATAGCATTCTCAATCAGTGTGTGAACAACACACACACACAAAGTTCACACACAAAGAAAAACTTATATACTACCAAGAGAAAAAGAAAAAAGAAAAAACCCCCAGCAAACTGCATTCATGTTCTCAAAGAAAACAAAAACACACAAAAAAAACCCTCAATATAAAGAGATTTGACAATTCTCAGAAACATAATCCATCAAAAATTAAAAACAAACAAACAGATTTGTAGTTTCAAAGAAACAATAGTGTTACCATACACGAGGCTCTGAACAAATTGTAGGGCACATCACAGAATCACAGAATTGTAGGGGTTGGAAGGGACCTCTAAAGATCAAGTCCAACCCCCCTGCCAAAGCAGGCTCCCTACACCATGTCACACAGGTAGGCATCCAGGTGGGTCTTGAATGTCTCCAGAGAAGGAGACTCCACCACCTCCCTGGGCAGCCTGTTCCAGTGCTCTGTCACCCTCACCATAAAGAAGTTCTTCCACACATTTGTGAGGAACTTCCTATGCTGTAGTTTCATCCCATTACCCCTAGTCCTATCCCCACGCACTACTGAAAAGAGACCAGCCTCACCACTATGGCTCCCACACCTCAGGTATTTATAAACCTGGATCATGTCCCCTCTCAGCCTTCTTTTCTCAAGGCTAAACAGACCCAGTTCCCTAAGTCTCTCCTCATAGGGGAGATGCTCCAGGCCCTTCACCACCTTTGTGGCCCTCTGCTGGACTCTTTCCAAGAGATCCCTGTCTTTTTTGTACTGGGGAGCCCAGAACTGGACACAATATTCCAGATGAGGCCTCACCAGGGCAGAGTAAAGGGGGAGGATCGCCTCTCTCAACCTGCTGGACACGCTCTTTTTAATACACCCCAGTATGCCATTGGCCTTTTTGGCTACAAGGGTGCACTGCTGGCTCATGGTCAATCTGTCGTCCACCAGGACGCCCAGGTCCCTCTCAGCAGAGCTCCTCTTATCACTTATGTCCAGCTGCATGTCAGGCTTGCAGTTGGTGTTAGACGTTTTCAGCACTGAAGCAAGAGAAGCCTGGAGCAAACAAGGAACTTAAGCATTGGTGCTCTTCTACAACAGCACTGAACTTCAAACTTTCAAACTGGGCACTAACGCAGCCACTGCTCTCAGACAACTTGGCCAAGCTTCGCTTACTTCGCCAGGATGCTTAGAAAAATATGCCCTAAATTTTGGGCATGGATTCCTAAAGCTATTCCCTGCTTCTCATGAGAGAACACCCAGAAGGTTTTATTTGTATCTGGTAACACAAGGGAAGGAGCCCTCATGACTTCCTGTTTTAACAGTCAAAAGGCTCTCCTAGCCTCCTCATTCCAGGTGAGGTCATTTGGACAGGATTTCAAAAGTGTAAAGAGTGCTTTTAGCAATATATCATAGTTGTATATCTGTAGACAACACCATCCTGTCATTCCCAGGGATGCACAGAGCTGCTTAGCCATTCATGTTTCAGGGGTCTGGCAGATAGCTTCCTTCCTCATTGCCCCTAGGGTTCCTAGCCCAGCAGTGATTTCATATCCCAAATAGAATACTTGTTGCTGGGCCACCTGGGGATTCTGTGAGGAAACTCAATAGTCATTAAGTCCATGAACTTCAACAAACTAATTGTCCACATTACACACAGTTCCTTTGTCTCACTGGCTACTAAAAGATCATCTATATACTGAAGTAAGACCCCCTTCTAAGGTGGGCATTCCCATTGTTCCAAATCCTTAGCAAGTGGATATCCAAAAAGAGTAGGGCTGTTTTTCAACCCTTGGGGAAGTACAGTCAGGATAAGTTGTGTCTTTCTCTCTAAATTGGGATTTTCCCCATTCAAATGCAAATAACTGCTGACTTTCAGGGCTCAAAGGTAGGCAAAAGACAACATCCTTTAAGACCAGTTTGGTAAATGAAGCCAATTCACTTGATAATTTAGTGACCAAGGTGTAGGATTTGCTGTCAACCAGTACAAATCCTCCACTATTCTGCTCATAGCCCTTAAATCCTGTACTATCAAGTAACTGTCATCAAGCTTCTTAACTGGCAGGATAGCTGTATTATATCTTGATTCACATTCTACTAATAACCCAGATTTCATAAAACAGTCAATTACAGGTTGGATTCCCCTCCTTTCCTTAAGTCTTAGGAGATACTGTTTAATCCACAGCAGTTGGGTTCCCACTCACTCGGAGGGCAGCCTTTGCTTGCCCCGGAGCTTCTGCTGCCCATACCCCTGGTAAACCTAGTTCTATATTTCTACAGGGACTCCCATTCCAACAGGGCTGGTGATCAATGCCAGGATAAGTATTTCAATGATTGGTTCTCCTTCCTCTCTGAACTCTATCTTTCCTGACTCAAATTTTATCTCAAATCCTAGTTGTTCCAATAAATCTCACCCCAACAGGGGTTTTGGTGAATTGGGCATATACAGAAATTTATGTATCCCTACCTGCTTTCCTAGTTCAAATTTCAAGAGCTTGAGGACTATTGACTTTAGCCAGTAGCTCCCCTAACCATTACAAAATTGTCATCCACAGTTATAATTTTTATTATTCAAAACTAAAAAGGTCACTCCTGTATCTACAAAAAAATCCATACTTTGTTGTTTTTCCCTGCCCTTATTCTAACCAGTGGATCTGCAGGTTAGACTCCCCAGGTTCCCATCACTCCTCATTAATGGGGGCTTGCAGTTGAGCCCGATCACCCTCCCTCCCTTCATCCTTACCTTTTTGCCATACGCTGGTTCTTCCAGTGTCCTCGCTGTCGACAGATGGCGCACTGGTCCTTCTCCAAGGGCTTCCTCTGTCCAATAGCTCTCATTTCCCTAGTTCTCACACAGCCACCACCAGCATCCTTTTATCTCTTTTCCCATCTTCCTCCTCCCTATTACTATACATTCTCCGTGCTTCATCTAGAAAACTTTCCAAGTTCCTGTTGTGTAATAATTTCAATTTCTGCAGCTTTCATCAGATGTCATTTGCAGCTTGGATGATGAACAGGGAAATTAATTGTTGCATCCCTATTTCTGACCCTCGGTATGCCTTCTCATGGTATATCACAGTTTGTACAAAAACTCAGATGGGGATTCCTTTGGACTTTATCTTATTGCATACAGGGCTGACCAGTTGATCATCTTCAGAAAGGCCCTTTCCTTTCCCTTCACAATCCATCCCCTATTAAGCTAGCAGAAGATCACATCCAGCAGCCCAATTAAGACCCAATGTGGGTCCTTCAAAGGGAAATGACCCTTAATATCCTGCCCTTCTTCCTTCAGGCTGTCGCTGGCAAAACCCTGTGATGTTTTTAAAATTAACTGTTTCTCTGTTTCTGTCATTTGATCTAATAACAATTGGATGTCAGCCTGCCAGGATTATGTTACTTAATCAAAAACTGAAAGTGGTGGTTTACATTAATGGTATCATTTTGATGTGGTTTTTTTCCACTTTTTTTCCATGTTTCCAGATAAAAGGAGGAAAACAGTACTTTGATTAAAATGGGGGTTCCCCTCTGGTCCCACTGTTTTCCACAATGGAGCCTGAGTTATCTTTCAATGACCCCTAGTTCACGACTGGACTGTCAGGAAGGGTTCCCACCTCTTGGTCACTCTCTTCATCCTTCTGTTTAACTCTCACTGGGAAGATTATAATGTTCTGGCAATTCCTCAGGGCTCCTCACTTTCTCTGATTTTATACACCCTTGTCCTGTATTGTACACAGAGCACCATCACTTGAGCTGGCCAAACCCTTCTCTTTTGTTTTCATTTTCCAGGGCTAAAATTACAGGGTCCTGGGGAGGCCCCAGCCCACATTCCTGCTGCCACTCAGAGTGCTTTTTAAGGGTAAAGAATATATCTGTGTACTCCACTCCATCCCATTTATGTTCCCTTCTCAGGAATAACATTAATTGCAAAAGAGTGCTACAATTCAGAGCACCATTAATAGGCCATTTCTCCCCACTCTCTAATTTAAACAGAGACCACCACTGATTACAATATTTAATGAGCATCTTTTTACTCATTGTACCCCCTGGCTCCCCAGCTATGTCTCACCAGTCTACCAAAATGCAGCCCAAAGTAATTTTATCATACTGAAAATAACTGAAATGTGGTTTTTTTGTGCACATTTTTGTGCACAAAAAGTCTGACCAGTCCAAAGTCCCCAGTTGTTGCCAATTTAAATACTTAACTAACACGTTTCAATTTCAACCCCCCCCCCCCCCCAAGGCTTCCAGCGCTAACACTGGAATCTGTCTTTCTGGATCTCTGAGAGGGGTGTTCTCGTGCCAGCGCCCATCTGTCTCAGCAGATCACAAGCCCTAACATCTCAAACTCACCTTTTTCTGAACCAAACTCCTGCAGGTGGCGTTAAGCTCGATTTGTTAGTCGAGAAACCTGACAGAGCAGAGCCATGTCTGAAGAAACGCAGAAATGCAGTTCCTGCTTACAAAAAATAACACAGTAGGGGGAGCTCAAACGCAACGTCCTTTTAAGGTGAAAACTAAGCTTATTACTTCTGCAATGCAAACAGCTCTTCCTGGACAGCTTCAGCTAAATACTACTGAATAAACCACGTCTTATGAATAAAACTCACTGCACGTTAATCATCTAGAACACGAGATTCTTGCACAAATAGAAGGACACCACCTTAATTAATTCATGAGAGGTACAGACATGTGATAAGCATTACTGGAAGCCAGATAGTGCAGACATGGTTATTAGGAAGAATTCACTGTAATGCTAAAAGAAACAAAGATTTTTCAGAACACATTGTGAGCATCTTTGCAGAAACATGCAGTACTTTAATAACTAATATTTACCAATAAACTGAACGGAGCTCCACTGCATAATAAGCTTAACGAGATCTCCATTCTAGTGCCCCCAAAAGATCACGGTGAACTATAAAACTACAGGGGGCCTCCATTCAATGTGCCTTTCCAACATGAGCTACAAGAACATGCAGTTCCAGTTCACTGCTGGCAGAGCCATTTCATGGCCGAAAACCAAGCATGCCATCTGTATAAAACACATGCAATGATTCCTTTCTGTAAGACTGAAGGAAGCTTTCAGCAGAACTACACTCCACTTGCTGAGTTCACATTCAGTTGCTGAGTTCACATTCACTCTGTGACATCTGCACAACGCAATTCCCTTCCCATTACTCTCACTAAACATGCACAAAGATGAATTCAAACAATTCTAATTATCTGGATTTTCCCTCTAATTAGTCTATCCTTCCTCTTCTGAAATGTCGTCTCACTCATAAACTCACTGCACAATGGACATCAGTTACATATGTTTTGTGATCATCAAAATTTCAGCTCCTGCCATATTGTGCAGTTAACAAGGAACAAGACCAAAAGCTATCACTCCTTTGTAGTGGGAGGATTTAAAAAATGAGACATTCAACTGCATTATCTAGTAAGCTACTAAGAAGATGGAAAGTTATAACAAATCCTGTCCTGTTGTAACAACAACAACAACAAAATAAATAATACAAAGAATAACTGTGATCCATGAAAGCATGTCAAAATCTACACCAGATCTTTCTTAAGGGGCTGAATTTCATAAAAATGAGAATTTAAGCATGGGAGTTACTGGCATGCAGTGCCTAAAGGTCCTGATGTGGGCACATCAATACCAAGTAAGAGTTTGTGGTTGTAACAGCTAAGACAGGAATGCTAGTTTATATTGCAAAATATGAGACTATGGTGGCAAAGTACACTAAAGAAAGAAAAAGATCTCAGCATTTTATCTTTCAATTTTTCTAGGAGTGGTGGGGAAAAAAAAAAGAAAAAAAAAAAAAAAAAAAAAGAGCAAACTTTGAAATGAACAAAAAATATCCCAGGCATTAAAAGTTATGACTTGTTAATAGGAAAAATACAAGCACATGATACTGCAATAGTTGTCGTCATAGTCACTCAAAGATGTCAGTCAAAGCACTGGTAACCTCTGTTACTTTGTTACCATCTACAGCAAAAAGGAACCTTCAATAAGGCCTATAGTCTGAAGCTGAGCATAATGTGATGAAAATACAACATACTCTGAGACTTTAGCGGAGTTCTGACTTCAGGCAGGATCACTGTAATATATGTTTTAACTGCAGATGATAATGTAGTCAAGATACTTTGAAAGTACACTCCCAAAATGAGATGCTGAGGCAAAGCTTCAGCACATGCCTGAAAAAAACAAGAAATTTCTAGGAATACTGCAGAAACTGTTGGAACAGCAGGAATTTCTAAAAGAGTTCATTGTAAACCAACAAGGTAGCAGAATACTGCTACTTAACAATAGTAATAATTGGGGTCAACTTTGGTGTTAGGTAGACAGTTGGACTAGATGATTTTAGAGGTCTTTTACAACCTTAATGATTTCATGAAAAGATTATGAAGAGTTCTAAGCAATACAGCAAGTGAAGAAACACCACATGAATCAGAGTATAAATCATTCATTTCCATTAGGAATGGAATCCGGGAAACTTTGTATTACTATTAAGAGAATAGAATTAAGTTTTCCAAATTCAAATGAGAAATCATGCTAAGTTGATCAAGCACACTGTCCTTTTTAAGAACTGCTCACACAAAAGATAAACCAAACTATTTTTATACAGTTTGGCATAAATACTAGATGCCTAAAATGGGAAATTCGAATATCCATTCTAGACATCCACAAGAGAGTTCTAAAGAAACATCACCACATACTTCATCTGTTACCTACCTTACATGTTCATTAGTTCTGCTGTCTGAAAAACACACCAGGCCAGACAGAAACTTAGCCTGACAAGTATAATCACTTCTTTTCAGAGTAGCTGTACAAAGAAAACTAGGAAATGGATTCTTGTTCTTAAATGGCTTTCAGTTCTGATTTCCAGGTTTGAAGAGAAAAAACACATTTTAAAAAGGCTACCAACACTTCAGCCTGGTCCTATATCGTATTTTAAAACAAGAGAAGAATTGGTGTGTTTTTAGGAAATTGTTTAGCTGCATACTGAGATTCTTCTAAAGGTATTAATCCAGGTTTTAATCAAACACTAGAAATGCTATTGCTATTAGCTTACTTAACATTTCCTTTATTAAACAAAAGAATAGACAGTAACAATAATTAGGGTGAAAGCTCACTAACAGGAAATTATTTTTAGTCTCTTATGTTTGGTTTCTGGTCAAGATCCACCGGACAGATTTTGCTAGTAAAAAACGAAGGGCAGGTATGGGCAGCAGCCAAGTTACCAACATATGACTGATTGCTTGACTAGTAGAAGTAGGAGGACCAGCTGCCCTTCAACTTCATTGCTCTCTGAAGAAATTCTACTATTTTCTGGCCAGCTCCTCCTATCAAAGAGAAACACAATTAGCAGTTAAATTTTTTGAACAAGGACACATACAACACAACTTCTCACAGCAAGTAACACCACCTCTCATCAGAGATATCAGTAAGATAAGGCCTCCTAAAAGGTCTATGTTTACTGGTATTTTACATTCCAAAAGCAAGAAAGACAAACAACTGTAAAACTCCCTGAAAATACAACCATTCCTTCTATTATTTCTTAATACATACCTGGGAGAAGCTTGAAAATTTGGTGTCTTCTGGCACAAAGACAAAACTTCCCAACCACACAAATGAAGAAAATCTCAGACTTTAAAGACTCAAAGTTATCATCAGTGAGATCTCTTCTTTGTGTACTTCAGTTTGTGCCAAGATGGGAAGAAATTTCAAAAGCTGAATCAACATCTGGATCATGATGCAAAGAACACTGGAGCTAAGAGAAAATCCTAAACCACATTCACAGTTTTCTTCAGAGAAGATAGAAACATCAAATACCAAAAATTACTTGATCTCAATGGAAAAGCCTGAGGTCAGCCTCTTGGTAATTTTACAGTAAGAAAGGAACATCCAAGATCATTTACAGATGAATAATTACCTTGCTTCAAAAGCTGCTTTGAGTAAAATAAATGGCTATTTTATTGACTACATATTCATATTAATGAACATCAACCAAACACAGTCAGACTGAGCTGAAGAAGACACACAACAGTACTTTGCACTTCAAAAGCAATACTTTTCTTCTCAGCATGTACTGAGTCTGTGAAAAGACTTCCATGCAGCAGCAAGGCCTGCAACCATACCATTCACCAGTGACCATTGTTTGTGTAGCTGGAACACAGAAAATTACAGACTTAGCAACTCTAGTGACCAATCATTAGCCTTTTAATCTAATCAAGTGCTACTGAATTAATTAATCACTGTACATATATTTAAGAGTGGAACTGCTGAGTTTTTGTTTTCATAAAAATATATTGCATATAATAACATCTTGTAAAGGCAATTCAGGTATGCTGGAGACCAAGAAGTTTCCACCTTTACAATTTCTGCTATAAACAAAAAAACAAAGGAAACTCTTTGCCACTTTGTAGGAACAGAATGATAGAAATAAAGAAAACCATACAGTTCACAATCTTCAACACACATGTAAAATTTGATGCAATCATAACTGACAGCAAATAAACATGCCCTGCATTTTATTCACCTTTGTGTAACACAATAATTCAGATTAAAATCTCTACTCTCTTTCCAAACTGGAAAACATGACTTTATAAAAACAGTGCTTTAAAAATCCATCAGGAAATTATTTGTAACTCTCACCATACCAAAGGCAGACGTATTTTTCTCTTTAAGAATTGTTACATATGCAGACTTCATACTACCAAATGGACTCTTTCAGGTAGCTAAACATACCTGTTGGACTCTACTGCAACGAATTACTCATCTGATTAAAGAATATGAAGCCAATTATATACATGAATCTTAGACAGATTTCCCCCTCCTTAATTAGCATGTATTTATATATTACCATCATTACATTTAAGCAGGGACATATTCAAGGTAACAACTAAATCGAAAGCTGCAAGCCTCCATCCACAATTAGAGTACTCCCTGTAACATATGGGGACTCAAGAAGAAATAAAACAGCTTTTGCAACTTCATGAGGGTCTCCAAATCTTCCAAGGGGAATTGCTTTCTTCAACTCATCTTCTTCCAAGTGAGCAGTCATCTCTGTGTGAATAAAGCCTAAGAAAGGAAAAATATGAAGAGTAACCTAATTTCCAATTAAATTTTCCCAGTGGAGTTTCCCTTGAAACCTCCAACATTCCCACCCCCAGCAACAATTCTCCAAAGTCTTAGAAGTCAGTCTGCATCATTTTGTAGAACAGAAAAAATTTTTTACCTAACCAACCAGTTTTGGAAGCACTGATATAATAGAGATCTGTATTAACAAAACAAAGTAACTCTAAAATTGTGCTCAAAAAATATTCTCTGAAAGACAAAAAATAAACACACCACCAAAACATGCACAATAAAAAGGCATGGGTGTGAAAAATTAACTAGATACATATACTGCTTGCAAGTGCTTTTGCTGAATTTCAGAGCTCATTCCAGCACTTTCAGATTTCCCTGAGGAATATTTCTTTATAATTTAGAAGGAAAACCCTTCATAATTTCAATTTCCTGAGATTTAATTTTCCCACTGTTGCACCTCCCCTCGCATACGCTGCAGCTTCATAAAGATCTGATCTAATGTCCATCTGCCACTAAGAAGTCTCAGCTTTACATTCCGCTGTACTAATCTCCTCTATGAGCTGTTCAACTCACTAACCAAGAAAAGGTAGTTCATGAGCAGAACTGGTTCACATGGAAGTCTGAAAGACACAGCAGCACAAGGCGAGCAGCAGAGTACACACATAACTCAGAGCACAGAATGTCAGAAAAGACATACAAGGCTTTTTCTTAGGGGTGGTGGTTTGCATGGAACAGACTGTCTTGTGAAACCATCCTCATGAAATTTCTTTCCAGATCATCTCTGTTTACTAAAAGGAAAGACAGGGATGTTTTCAAGACAGTTTCTTATGGTCTTCAGTGCTTCTCTAATAACAAATAAACGTTCTTTAGAAGCATTCTTTACACAAAGGTAGACCTGAAGACCACTTACTGCAATAGTTGAGGATTTATGAAGTTCCCACGAACTAACCTGGAGCAACCACATTGACTCGAATTTGCTTTCTTGCAACTTCTTTAGCAAGAGAACGTGAAAATCCAACTATTCCTGCTTTGCTAGCACTGTATATGCTTTGACCAGAGTTGCCTTTAAGTCCTACAACACTTCCTAAAATAAAGAAACATTGAAGAGGTTAGATGCTAATAGCTGTATTGTTTCAGTTTAAAATTTTTAATAGAAGATGAGATTAAAGGAAAAGTAGATCAAAGTATATTACTCAATGCACATTACAATCTATTGCAATAGGCAAATCCCTCTGTAATTCTTATGGTAATTACATTATAGATTATGATATCTATGCTGAGGAACATGTACCAGGAAAGTGGAAAAATATCATTGCACTGAAAATAAAAAAGGAACCACCACACCAATCTAATTCTTATAACCAGCAGCTGGTAGATTTAGCTACTGAAAGTAGCTGATAAGGAATGGTAAAATTGTGTTGTTTTTTTTGTTTTTTGTTTTTTGTTTTTTGCTGTTGTTTTGTTTTTGTTGGTGGTGGTGGGTTTTTTTTGCTTTTTCCAGAAATATTTAAACTGTTAGCTGTTTATTACTGAAACAAGCAGTCAAGCAACATTCAGAAGTTGCTGGTATTAGATAAAGGAATGAGAACTCATAAAGAAATGCTCAACATAGAATAGAAAGAAATATAAAGAAAACAGTCAGTTGCAAAAAGCAACATTTCAACATTACATATCCCAAACCATTCTAAAAAAGTACTTTCCATATAATTCTACAGGATTAGACAAGCAATTTACCTATATTAACAATAGCACCTCCTTGATGATGAATCATACTTTTTACAGCAGCTTTGCATGTAAACATTGTTCCTAAAAGGTTCGTGTGAATCTGGGATACCATATCTTCAGTCTTGGTTCTCAGTAACAAGCCATCCCTGACAAACAGACCAAAAACACACAAGAGCTCACTGCACCACCTTAATGATCACATTTACTCATAATTAGACATGACCAACGAGCAGAATATTAAAGGGGATTTCTGTTGTTCTATACATTCCAGCATTAAAAATTTTGAGATTGCCAGGATGACACACAGCAGGAGAAGTGCGCTGCTATTCATAGTTTCATAGTTTCATTTGCCAGAAATACTACTTTGGACTACTTCAGGAAGAGCAATTAGAAGAAAGAAAATAGAGGTGGAACTTATAAACTCAGAATTCAGAATCTACAGTGAAAGCTGTTTTAATTCATTAAAATTTTACTTCTAACAGAAATAATATACCAGTGAACACTTGATATTGTTCTCAGATGCTCTCATTAACAGCACACTTAGCACCTCATGACAATATGGTGCAGTCTCAAATTACTTACTGCCTTGTATCTTATAACTTACTTGTTGATCCCAGCTGCATTAACCAGGTAGTTAATAGGACCTAATTTCCTCTGTATCTCCTCAAAAGCATGTTGGACTTCTTGTTCTCTGGATATATCACAGCTAAGCGCCAGGTGGCCAGCTGCATTGAAATAAAGGCACGTGATGATAACAGTAGAAAGAAGTTTGTAATTCATAAATCTTAAGAATTTATAAACTCAACTGAAAGAACAGATGTTGAACTTGTCATAACTTGAGGAATCCATTTCATCTCCAGAGAATTAAATCAGCACAGTTTTCAAGAACTGCACTAATTTGTTACATGACAACTCTCATCATACTTTCAGCCTTTTGAAGTCAGAACTTCAGCATGATCTGACTGGCCTCTGTTCTAGCTTGGTCATGAGCCATGGATGACTCAATTCCTACCAAATCCCTGCTGCAACCTTGAACAACTCCTTGAATCTATTCTATCTGCATGATATGAATTGCAACATATTCATTTTTCCCAAAGAGCACTGCGAAAACAAAGGTGCAATGAAATAACTTCCCCTATGCTCCCAGTTTCCTTGTCTATTTAAACATGGTTCATTTAATGACTTACTATTTTCACAAGTTACCTACACATTTGACAGTGAAGAAATCATTGCAAACCAGTACACATACCACCAAGACTGTGTGCAGTATTTTGGGCTACTTCAAGATTTCTAGCAACAATTGCCACGTGGCAGCCTTTCCGTGCCAATAATTCTGCAACAGCTTTTCCTATTCCTCGGGATCCTCCAAAAATGGCACAAACCTTGCCCATCCTAAAAAACAAGTTGCAAATAAAGCATGAATTTCAGAGCAAACACTGCAGAGAACAACTGCTGCTCTTTTCAATATCATGATCCTTACTTGTTTGCAGCATTCTGTAATGCAGGATTACATAAGTTGTAATTTTTTTTATTTTATTTGTGGAAAAATAAATAGCTGAAGTAAATTAGACACCACTTCAACAATTTCTGAACTAGGAAAAAATACACACACATATATATATATGCACTTATTCTAGAACTTCAGTACGAGTGCTACAATAACTCCTATTTATTTGAGACAACATGTGATTTATGCATCCGAAACCCATAATGTATCACTCAGCTGTTTATTCAGTGCCAACACGGTAGATGTAATTATACTGTTTCCACACTATTCTAGTACTAAATTTAGCCTCAAGGTCTCTCTCCATCCTACGTATCGGTGCTGAATGCTCAAACTGCATGGAACATGACTTGAAACTACTGTATTTGCAGCAGGTTAAAACTAAGTTTCACTACATAATACTATGTTTTACCACTAGCCTCAGAGTTAGTTTGCTTGATTTTCTACATTTGAAGAAATAAAATGCTTTTTAAAATCTGAAAGGACTCAGAAATAGCTAGCTTAGATGTATAGGCATGACTGCAAAACATGCTTTTATTTGTGATTTTACTTGTAATCTCTACAAACCAATCACCAGCTGCCTGGGGACTTCTTGAGCCAAAGGAAGGATACAAGAAATAGCAACAAACTTCTTTTCCATACACCTAAATAAATCCTTTTTGACCCAATTACACTTTGCCTTTATGAAATCTTGAGGCAAAGAGTTTCATTATTTGTGGAAAATTTTGTGTTTCAATTGCTTTCTGATTAGAAAACGCTACACTTTTCACCTTGTATCTTCCCCTTTCTGCTCTTAACTTCAGAGACCACACTTCAGCATTTTACCATATGCCCTGTATCCTCTTCCGGGTCTAATTAGTTACTCTCAGACATCTGGAAGCCATTCTATATCCTACTAAAGACTGTAGGGATTCTGTCCCTTTTCATTATTTAGTTCTATTATGCCCCTTTTGATGTGTTTTACCTAACACTGCACACACACACACACACACAGAGACGCTATCAATTCCTATAACTGTGCAATGAGTTTAATCACAGAAGACTAGAAAATGACTGGTTGCAGAAGACCAAATTCTGCCAGAGGGATCAGCCCATCCGTGTAACAGACTAGAAAATGAACACAAGTGCCTGAAATCAATCTGTGCGGCTGCATCCCAGCTAACACACTGGATGAGAAGGAGCAGGAAGAAGATAGATGCTTCTATCTCAGATGGGCATTCTTTCAAAAGAACACATACAAAAAGATGTGCTGTGTGAAGACAACTTTTAATTCAGAAAAACAGGTACTACAGCCTCATTAGGAAGGCTAACCTTTTGAATACTCACATTAGGTAGCTAGTCTGCAACAGACTAATCGAGAGGTTTTGCACAGAAGAACTGAAGCTCTTGCTGACTCAGCAGAATAGAGGCACAACCAGGTTGTATTGTGTTGACATATTTTGGTAGAAACGAAGTCTCAGTCTGCCTTTCCCACCACAAGGGATCTATTCTTCCACAGGATGAACACAGACCCTGGGAAGTTCTTGTCCTTTTGTTGCAACAATGTTATCTCTCCCTCCATGTTCTCCTCTCACCAGTACCCGCTGTACCTACTCTGTTACACTCACATGAAACCTGGACCAAAACAGGTTGGAAAGAACCTCTGGAAGCCATCTCATCTAACTGCCCTGCCCAAAGCAATGCCAAATTGGTGTCTTGCCACTCGGAGATTTATCCAGGTCAGTTCTGAATATCCAAAGGATATCCATAATTAAGGACGGTCACCTTACTCAGTGTGAGGTACCCGCAAGTCTCCAGAATCAGTGCTAGGATAAATTACAGCAAGGTGCCTTACACTGCTGATGGATGCAGCCAGACCTATACGTATTTTCTTTCCTAAAACCCTCCGAGGATGCCCGTTTGTACGGGCCCCCAGGGCCGCTGTTCCCGTGGTTTTTTTCAGCCTTAGGAAAACAGCCTCTTCGGCTGCGTCATTCTGCCCTTCCTGCTGTCCGTGGGAAAGCAAAAGGCACAGCGACCACGTGCTTTCGGAAGGAATGTTCCACGTCCTCGTGCACTAACCAGGTATTTGCAGGGGGCGTGCGCAAGGCTCCTGCCGTTACAACTTACGTTTTGACACAAAAACACCATTAAGATTCTTCGGAGTTGCGAACTGGGACAGTCGGTAGAACAAACCTTAACTCCCCGATCAAAGAACGGCACGGAAAACAAAGCTTCCCCCGAGCAACAGCGCCTTCTCAAGGCCACCACGCAGCCCGTTGCAGTGCCCGCTCCCCCCTCACTTCTCGGTCCCATTCCTTCGGACCGACCCGCTCACCTCGCGGGGCGGAGCTCCGCTGCACGGAGCCGGCGGTCGGGCTCAAGATGGCACCGCGAGCGCTGCCCGCCCCGGGGCCGCGGGGCACGCCGGGACGAGCCGTCCCACACGCCGAGGAGGCGGCACCGAGCGCCGGGAGTAGCGGCGCTGGGCCGGGCTGACGGTGCGGGGCGCTGCGGTAAAGCGGCCGTGGTCACTGCCGGTATATTCGGAGATGCGCGTTATAGTCGCTTGTACAGCCGCCAGGTTGCAATGCTCACCTTCCCACAGCCCTGCGGCGGGGCGGCGGCCTTTAGGCAGTGCCACAAAGGAGCTTTGCAGAGAGGAGCAAACGAGCGGGACAGGTGGGAAACACTCGTCGCGGGATTTGTGCCAGCCGCAGCAGTTGAGCTGTTTGGGTGACCAAATTACCTTGCTTTTGGTCCTAAGTCATCTTTACTACTGAAGTTCCCTTTGGCTCTTATATAGACCATCCAAAACCTCTATGACGTTTTCATTGTGTTCTACGAGTGGCCTTTATCATGCCAAAATTAGATGGCTTTGCACAATTAGATGCACATTTTCAACATATACACGAGCATACTTTCCCCTTATTTGCCACACTTCTGTGAAGTCTTACATCTTAAGCAAAACATGTACACTCAGAACAAAGTCATGAGAGTCTCTAACAAGTCACTGCCATTTACACGCTCTCCTGACCAAACAGGTTTCCCCACTGAAACCTGATGATTTCACACCCAAGCTGATTTCACACTTGAGCATGAGGCCTGTGCTGAGGTTCCACCCATGCACTGAGGAGGTGTATCCCTTACTTCTGCTCCAGCTGCTGTTTGCAGCCAGCACCCTGCTCCCAGGGCTGTCATGCAGCATGTTACACATTAAATAAAAACAATCCCCACCACCACACCCAGTCTTAAAAGCAGGTATTCAGGAAGCATTGCAGAGATGACATCTCACTGTGCCTTCCTCAATACATCAGCTCCTCACTTGAGAAGTGCAGTGCCAGCGCATCAGTCTCCTTCACCATGTATCACAGCACAGCCTCAACTTCCTCATTCTGCCTCATCCCTACTCATATTCACTAGATATTTATATCAGCTGCAAGATAAGATCTATGGCAATCATGTCAAGAATTTATCCTGCAACAACCTCTTTGGATATCGCTCCAATCGCTGGCACAATTAGTATTTTTGATAAATATTTATCCAGAAACACAACTGGGTTTTAGTTCATATGCATACAAAAAATTGCTGTCAGAATTAAGACTAACAGGAAAATGTTATGAACAGCCAGCATTTCCATCACACTATGATGCTGAGTTATTGCTACCCTGACAGAGAATGATAGAATCACTCAGGTTGGTAAAGACTCCATCATCGAGTCCAGCCACAACTTAACCACACTACCCCTAACTAACAGCCCTCCGCTAAATCATGTCCCTGAGCACCAAAAGAGTTTTTAAACACATCCAGGGTTGGTGACTCAACCACCTCCCTGGGGAGCCTATTCCAGTGCTTAACCACCCTTTCTGTAAAGAAGTGTTTCCAGATATCCAGTCTAAACTTAGCCTGGCGCAACTTGAGGCCATTTCCCCTTGTCCTGTCACCAGTGGAAAGACCAACCCTGCTCTTGCTATAAGCATATTTCAGGTATTGGAAGAAAGCCTCCTTTTCCCCAGACTAAACAGCCCCAGTTCCTTCAGTCGCTTCTCGTCAGGCATATTCTCCAAGCCCTTCACAAGCTTTGCTACCCTTCTCTGGACCTGCTCCAGCACCTCCATGTCCTTTCTGTACTGAGGTGCCCAAAACTGAACACAGTGCTTGAGGTGAGGCCTCAGCAGTGCCAAGCACAGGGGCAGGATAAGTTCAAAATTCATTTCTGCATCTCTTCATATTTCTATTTAGTGCTCTGTATTAACTATATCTTCAAGTTTGTTTTGTTGGGAAAAGGGAAAAAACTGGGATGTTGAGAGATGTCAACAAGGAGAAGGGAGCAAAAAAAAAAAGAAGTTAATAAACATGGAAAAAAATTAACTGATGATCAAGACTGAATTAAATAGGACATGAAAGTGAAATACTTTCATGATTTCTCCTAGTATCTACTTAGAAATCTGTAACATGCACAAATTGGAAGAGACCACAGGCTGTTTCAATCAGGAAACTGAAGGCATAATGGCATTAAGCCATTTTTTATAGCTTTAGTTATTTTGCAGGATTGTTCAGTGTAGGATCATGAAAACATTTGCAAGATCAGCACTAATGAGGTATGGATTTATTGAGCACAGGAATACCTGGTTTGAGGTGGCACATCTACTTACTGACAGAAAACAGCAAGTCAGGGGACTATGCAGCCATTCCCCCATAACTGCACATAGCTGTGATCCTGACCAGGACTTACACTGGCAGAACTTCAGCTGATGATCTGCCAGCAGTGAGTGTTGAACACGGTCCATAATAAATAGCAACTGTGATGGTGACAGCAACAATCGTTCATATCTCACAGACCGCTCACCTCCTTTATCTTCACCAGTATTACAGGAAATGTCAAAGACAATATTCTTTACAGCTGTTACCCATTTTACAGACTGAAACACATGCAGTAATATCTGGAAAGCTTACAAGGAACTCAATTCCTGACATTCAATTTTCTCTATCAGATTGTCCCAAATAAATCTAGTTTCATATCTCATCTCCTCACAGAAACACGCTGTTGTCATTTCATCCTGTTCATGCATTTCACTAAGCAGCTGAAGATGACTTCTCCTTGTGAGAGACACAGAAGCCAGTGCAGTTGTAGCTCCTTCCAGTGACTGAGCATTAGAGTAGTAAAGCATAATAATACACAATCAGCTGGCTTAATGAGGTAGAAAGTAGGTTATTAAAGATGATAAGAGCTATTTTTAGATGACTACTGGCCCCAATTTTTAATTTACCTATTATAATGAATATTTTCCTTAAAAAAACAATAAAAAACACATAAACAATTAGCATCCTTGAAAAGAATGATCTATTGCTCACTCCAGACACTTCATATCAGATGAAGTGATTGTTGTTCATATAAAACACATACCTTATTTCAGCAGTTTTAATTACTTCTCATAGGTATGGATTTTCAAGAGCTCACTTCATTGCAAAATTCTCCTAAAAGTCCAACATGTTTTTCTAGGTTTTTCCAGTTATAAGTCAGGTAACCACAACTGCCCATCCACATAATTAATCTCCGGCTTACAGAAACCTAGGATGGCACAAACTAATACCCTGAAATCCCAGAAGGAAATGTTGTAAATAACATATACGTACAGTTACTCATTGTATAGAAAATATTAACTGCAAAGGGGGAAAAGAAAAGAGCAACTTAGAAGATCAGTCAAGAAGGTATGTCTTTACCACACTATGCTTACTGCTGGCTGTGAAAATGTGATGCAAGTTGATACACCTGTTGGGTGCTACAGGAGTCTGAGCTGCTCTTCCTGAACAGAACAATTTCATTCCTGTATTTAAGTGCTTTTTTGTTTTTATCCTCGCTTGTCTAAAATGTCTCTGTAAGGTTCTGTATTGTTTTTATACTGAACATGCAGAATATAGTGTATTCCACATGATACAGAGATAAGATTATCCCCAGCCCTCTGTGGATAAACTCTGCCAAAGTTCATCTCTCCTCATCATCTAGTTTCTTCACATCATTTTCTTTATTCTTGAACACAGGAGATGTTTTCCCCCTGCCCATCCTATTTCTTTCAACAGACACAACATTCAAATACCACTGCATAATTACTTAGCTGAAATTATGCATATCCTGAGTAAAATTAGAGTAAAATTCTGAGTAAAAGCTAGTGATTCTCTACTGTCTCTGTTTAACTGCTATGCCAGAGAAGATACATAAGCAAGGACTAGACATTTATCCTGCTATCTCCTCAAAACAGACAGCTGGCTTCTCCTCCCAGCTTACTCTCTGCAACAAGAGCAACATCAGGCATGATGTGTCTGCAGCCCCAACCCACCTTAACTGGCACAGTGAAAGTCCATTGCTTTTCTGTCTTTCCTTCCCTCTTCCTGCTAGACAGAAGGAAAAAGAGTGCTTCTCTTTTTCTGTCTCAAAGGAAAATGAAACAGTTATCTTTAATATCCACAATTATTTGTCCCCCCCATAATATTGCCTACAGATTGAAGATTTTCAAGCAAAATTGCCTAAGTCAGGACTGACTACCACTGTACATTACAAGTCTGCATCATCCATTTCCACTCAGATCTCAATTATTTTAGGCATTCCATGCAAGCGGATAACATTTCTGCAGTGTGCAATGTTTACACAGCATACTCATTCCTGTTTACTTTATCAAATCATTGTTCAATTTGAGGATGCCTTTCACAAACAATTATTCTGCTCTAATAGCAACAAGTCACACATTTGCTTTGCAGACACCTCAGTGAAGCACTCCTGTCAACATCGGTTGTCTGCCATGTGCTCTAAAATGTTTCTGAAAAAAAAATATGGTATGCCATCTGGCTCCAATACGCTCATTAAACCCACCAGAATATGAAGTTTTAAGGAAGCTACAATCACACGACAACCACCACTTACAAACATATGTATTTACCAATGAAAAGAGCAAGAAAAAAAAGGAAATAGCTTTGGTTTTTTATATTTCAATTTCTCACAACTCCAAATATAAAAAGCCATTTCAAAGAACAAAGCAGGATGGCTGCTCTGATTCGCAGAAGCCTGCAGTCCAATTTTATTTTTCAAGTGAAATGAAGAAGGAAGAATAACTAGCAGAGGAATGGGAAGCAAAAGCTCCAGGTTGCTGACAGGAGGGGTACAATTCAGAAGACATGCTACAAGTTTTGTTTCTTCAACTTGCCATACCACTTAATGTTTTTCCCCTCTGAATGTTCTCTCATCTTTAATTGAAGGAAATGGTTGTTAGCTCTCACTGTCACAACCCTGGGGAAAGATCTCGGTGTAACAGGTTGGGGTTTTTTTGCTTCTCTGTTTTGAAGAAACACTTCTAGGATTTAATGTAGAAATAGAAATGCATCTGTAAAAAAAAAACGAATCACCAGATACAGACTTTAAGCCCCATTTGGAAAGGCATTATCTTTTATTTAAAAAGTAACTGATTTTTTTCATAGGAAACAACACCAAATTCATTAATGAATCATAGAACTACTCAGGCTGGAAACGACCTCAAAGATCATCAAGTCCAACCTCAGCCTAACCATAGTGCCCTAACTCTAACAACCCTCTACTAAATCAAGGGTAAGGGAGTTTACCAAGAAATGACCATGTAATAAAAGTTTGGTAACTTTGTGTTTTCTCTGATTTTTGAAGTAAGATTGATCCTATTTACTAAACACTTCTAGACTTCCATTTTTTTTGGAAGAAGCATGTTCTTAAAAAAAATTAAAAAATGGAGCTTTTCTGGTAATGTGTACCTAGGTTAAACTGCTGTTGAATGTGTATAAATAAACGATGTGCTAAATATGTGTTAGGCGATTCTATTTATGACATTTTGGTACACTGCCTGATAACAATGATGCAAGAGAAAAGAACAAGCTGAGAATCTGCCAGAAACAGCCTGGGGAGAACAGGGAAATACAGCAGAAAACCAAATGGACTGAGAAGGGAAAAATCAGAAAAGCTTCACCCAATACACAGCAGGACAGCACTCCTGAAAAACATGTGGACACAGTGTGTAGATTTTCTCTGTTTTGAGAGCTGAGTAAGGTTGTGTTGACTGACCTTATACAGCCTCTCTGCATTTTCCCCAACTCAATGCATACCTATTTTTAGCAGCAGAACTCTGCATAATGTTTTTATAACCCATTTTGGCTGCAGCGCTACATCCACTTGCAACATCCTTCATTTCTCTAACCAATCTAGGCTGCCTATTTTGTTAAGCAGTTGGGGGGGGGCGGGGGGACTTAAAAAAAAGACTGAGAAATAAATAAGGCAGTGATCACCATTATTTAGCTGTAAAAGGAAGCATTTTGCTGCAAAGCTTCTGTACCTGGACACTGAGAAACTATAACAAAGACAAGTCAGTTAATGGATGTGGGGGGAGCTCACAGACAAATACAATTGCTGCCATGCTCTTGTGCTTTGCCATCTGGAACTTCACAACACAGCAGGAGGTTCCAAAACAAGATTCTTGGAAGTTAATAAATCTGTAATGCTGACAGGAGGGTCATTCTGTTTCTGATAAGACAGACTGCTCCCTGAGGGATGAGAAATTCCATGTATGTGGAATTAGCATGCAATGTCTGTGCTAGCAAATTTATGTTAAAAAGAGGCAAGCCTCTGCTGGGTTCCTGATGAACATCTCCAGGCATGTGCAGGGCAGCCATGCAGAGATTCATTTTATGATGAAATGGATACGCTGGGAAGAGCACGACATAGTTAGGTATTCCACCTGCAGAAACTCAAAAAGCAGCATAAATTTAAAGATCTTCACACCAGCTGAGAAACCACAAGTGTCACTAATACTAACCATTTCCATGTATTTTATCAGCCCACTACATTACTAGTTCATTTCTTCTGTCAAAAATAAAAACAACACAGGATAGTACTCTCCCTATCAGTATCTACATCCCAACTATTTCCAAACTTGGGAGAATTACACTCACAGGGGACTGATAAATGGAAAACACAAAGCCCAGTTCAACCATCTGGCTAAAGCTCTCTGACTGTAACATTACTTTGTACTTCCCATGTCTCTAAACATAATCATTTTGTAAATAAGATTGTTTTTCCAGCAGATATATGTTACGCAAAGTATAAACAAGTAGACAAAATAATGTCTAAGCAAAGATCATCTGCATGGATCACAGCTTTACTCTACAGCCCTATTTCCTGTAATTATTACAATTTATTCTGATACAGCGTGATTCAGTTCTTTCAGAAAAGCACTCACATTAGCACAGAAATATTGAGGTAAAACAACTAGAGCCATACAAATACTAATGGTGCACACCATTTGTCCATGCAGCTTCCTTTTGAGAACAAAGTGTTGCAATGCTACAGGTCCTGATTTCGTTTTATAGAATCATTTGAAAGGCAGCTCTTTTTTGCAGACCAAGGCAACACATTTGTAATAATTTTCATACCTTTAGCACATTACATAAGCATAAATCTTTTAGTTAGCAAGGTGCTCATCTGTTCAATTTCTAGGTACAGCAATTTTGTCAGATTATTTCCAGCCCTTCCTGCAGCTGATACCAAGCACCAGTACCAATCCCAGAATTACTGCTCCCCCTCACAAACACAATTCCAGTTCTTTCTTAGATCTTATTCCCTTTGTGCACCCCAGTAACTTCACTTGTAAGGTGAGGAATCATTTGTATCAATCTTTTGGATAACAGAAGAGCACATACATCCAGCCCATTGGACTTACTGAATGTGACAAGCCATAAATTGCTCCAAAAACACAGAAGATAAAAGCTGTTGATTACCCTGAAATTAAGGAGCTTCCCACATCTGCTCTAGAAAAAGGCCCTTCTCTCCCAACTCTACATATTCAAGTTATCAGCATACACAATATTCAACTTCTCCACAGTAAGCAGTTCTCCCAGGTACCACAGGTGTTCCTCCTGCCACTAAAACCAAAGCTGTATACCTATACAACAAATGCCTGAGCCAATGTCTAACTTACATCTAGGACTTCATTGCCTTTCCTCCTTAAGAAAGTATTTGCACTCTTAATTTCTAACTCTGCGCCTACAAAACGTCTCATCACATGCTTCAACAGTTTTCCAGCACTAGTGACAGAGGAGAGACTTCACATGACTAATGTTGGACATGTATAAACAGATCGAATTTATTGTCAGCATTGCTAGGATTTCTTGGAACAAGTCTCAATCCACGTGCTGAGCTGCCTGATTACAGCACTGAAGGGCTTCGCTCCCAACTTGCTTTGTGTGGAGACACAATACTCTTACTATTCATGTAGATTCAGTTAGAAAAGTCTCTGGGTCCAAAAACACCCAGTTGGAGAAGTCCTTGGGATTATTTGCTTATGTGTGGTCCAAGACATCATTTAAGTCTCTGACTGAGCAAAACTCACAAGTACCCAAAACTGCCACTGAAATCAGTACAGCTTCAGTGTGTACACCAAAGGATTATACCAAATGCAGCCACAGTGACTAATGCATAATGTGGGAGGAAAAGAGAAAGCATTCTGGGCCAATTCAGTGAACCATGACCATTACATCTCAAATGGGATAGTTCAAAACAGAGAAAAACTGATTCAGCAAAACACCTTTACACAGATTTAACTTCTAAAAACATGTTAAATATATTTCTGTTCTGTAAAGTGCTTAATATTTTTGTTTGCTTTTTTGTTCCAATGAATCCAATGCATTTAATACTTCATGACAAAAAAAGCCTAGGAAGTTAACAGAAAAGCGTGTGTAAGAAAGGCAGCTGGGCACAACATCAGGCTACTTCACAATCAGCCATTAGACATACTAGCTCTAATTACAGAAAAGTAACTTAGAGGCAAGAAATCACATTTGTGCCTTAGGGCCCTCTTATATATTTGGAATCAATATTTCCACATATAAAATCTGTTCCCAGAACATTACAATGCGTTACTAAATACAAAACAAAAGATAGCATAATGCAGCTATAAGCTATTGTAAATTCATCAATAGAGCTTTTAGCTGCAAGAACACATGCTAGTTATTTATTTATTTTACTGATGCATTGGCAGCTTTTATGGGAAAACATCAACCAGAAGTGAACTAGAATCTAGTATTTGCCCTAACATAAATTACTTCAATTTTCAACTATATCCATTAAAACGTTGCTTTTGATTTTAAAACAAAAAACATGCAGATAAATGCAGACTGACCTTCAGACTTGCACAGAATTAGGAAGAGATCCAGCTTCTGCCAGCGTTATCTGATGTTAAAGTTCAAAAAGCTCAGTACAGTTTTTCTCTACATTAGTTCTTGTGCTTGGCAGAAGATACCTTTTGTTCTGGTGGATTTAGCAGGGATGTAGTGTAATCAAACCACAGCTGTGTGAGCATGCTCTATTACTATCAGCTATGAGAGTGTGACACTTCACAGTTAAAACCAACCTTGTTACATAGATCAGCAAAAGTAGGAAGACAGCAGATGGAAAAATTCCCACATCATCCCGTTCATCAGTAACGTGCCTCAGCTGAGTCTACACAACAAAGGGTTGCCAACGTAAACACACTATGGTGTGAGGACAGACACAGCCTGCTGACTGATCTTTTCTCACCAGCCCAACCTCTGAAGAATGCAACTGCTCTGGGAGCAGACAGTTTCCATGGCACAGTACATGGCCATCCAAGGATGTCGTGCAGCTACACCACCAATTCAGCCTAACCTGTGCCAGCACTTGGGGGATTATGGCAGGGGCCTCACAGATAGGACAGCAGTCAAGCTCTGCTGTGGCCCTTAGATCTCAGACATCCAAACATAAGGTCATATCCAGTAAGGAACCACAGTGCCCGGTGGTGGGAGAGGAGTACTTGAATCATTTATGAAGAGATACCTTAGTGACAAAATAAGAAACAATTGTGGTTAAACCAGACAATGTATCATGGATCTCTTTAATTACCAGGCTGTTCTCCTCCCACTCATTCCCCACTCACACACTGCTGACAGGCCCATCTCGTCATGCCAAGAGAACTGACGCAACTTTCCCAAACTCAACACAGATTTTAAGCCCAGTGGATCCTGTGCTGCAGGAACACCTGAGAAATGCTACCTACAGAAATGGATATTTTATTATTTAAATTTTCTTGGACTCAGTAATCCTTTTCCAGGTCTCTTTCAAGTATTTTACGTGCTCATTAATACTACATCAAATGAGAGGAAACAAACTACAATTGTTTTTCTTTTATATGGCCAAACCTCATTAGCATTTAATACCAAGTTAACATTGATTTATCAAGGATTATCCTGCATCTGAACAGGTAGAAATCAATATTTTCTATTTTCTTAAGCAAAGCTATAGCAGGCCTCCACATAGAAATGTGGTTGTGGCACACACAACTGGGTTGGTAACAGTTGGTTCAGAACCTCTTTTTGGTTCACAGGAGAGAAATCAGACACCACATCACTCTTGATCTCCCTCTTGCTTACTGAAGACATTCTCAAAAGAATCACTCCAGCTTTCTAAGAGTTATGCCTAGCAGTCTTCAGCAAAGACCACCTACTCAGTGTTAAGGAATATGAGAATGTGAGAATACTGAATGCATAGCCAGAGTGAGTACCTTCTTTTTTAAATTATTTTTAAAAAGAGTTATAAAGCATTCATCTATTTGCATGCTTTCCCATCCTTCCTGAAAAGTCTGACCTTCGCACAGATCAGCATTATGAAATTTTTTTTGTAGGAAAAAAAAAAAAAATCATGCATATCAGATGTACATTACTATATGCAAAGAATTTCAGTGCTAGGCAGAACAACAGTTATTTGTGTACGACTAACTTAGAAGTTGGACAGATGCACAGAGGAAAGCTTTGAAAATGGAGCAGAAAACCAGCAGATTTTCCTGATCTGCATGCATTCAGAAGTCACACTGGGGTTGACTGACAGAGTGGGGAAAACTTCTTTGAACTGTAAACTTTTAAGAGCTAGCATTCTTCAGCTTATTGAGAAGTTCAACCAGCTGAAATAAGATATTTGACCTAGGTCACATCCCTTCTGTGGAAAACAATGTCAGTGACCACTTTAAAGTCACTCAGTTGCTGACTCATCTTTCTCTTCCAAACATCCACAGATATACCATGAGAAAATACAGCACAAGCCAACCACAAAAGATTCTGGGGCTAGCAGCTGTGTGCAGACCAAATCCTACTTTGTAATTGTGGATCTTAAAAGTCTATAATTTGACTGAAAAGTAACCGACTCTCCTACGCTTTACAGAGCAGCTACATGGCATCAACTTTGATCTAGTGCCTTATCCTTACAAATGGGACAAACAGTTTTTGAGAAAAGGATAACACAGCCCTAGTAGCTCTTATTTTCCAAGTATGATGATCAACAAGCTTCGTTTCTTTCAGATATAGCCATTTCTTCAGGGAATATATTTTCCACAACTATTTAACAGCAGGGGGTATATTCAGTGTATGCCAGCAAAATTTAATGAAATCAATGAAGTAGCACTGATTAGCAGTAATTGAGAGTACAACCATGTATTCCAGTGCCAAAGAATTTGGATGTTTTAAAGGCTTATACAGCCTTCCTTTCTGGGAAGCATGTGTAAGAGGGTGGGGGTAGGGGGCCTGAAGCAGGAGGAATCAAAGTCCACTTGATTTGTGGAATGGGGTTGCATCTAAGACAGCAGGGATGTTAAACACCTGCACAGATTTATTAAAATCCTGACATTCATCTTTCTGCCTTTGTAATACAGTGTATTTTTTTTTTTCTTTTCTTTCTGTGCCCAATTTCTACTCCTTAGTCTGTACACACTGTTCCCAGTACTCTGAAATTAAAACGTAGCTATAGTTTGGGCACATCTCCTGAATCAGTTTTGATTTAACTACCAGATGCAAACATTTGAAAGCCTTTGTGTTCTGTGTGCCATATAAACAGGACCATAATACAGGCATTTGAGTCAGTTGCAGAGGGCAGCTGAGTACTATTCATTTAGGTGTGCTAAGAGGAATTTTTACAAACTAGTTATAACTGTGAGTAATTGAAATCTGGGGGTAATGTTACTGTGTTTAAGTTGTTTTTATCCACTGAGTAGGAACAGAAGAGATGATTTTGCCGCTTCTATTTTGAGCAAAATAATATAGCTGGGAGGAAAGAAAACAGTAGAAAGATCAGATAAATAGTATTTTCTGATATCTGCTAACATTATATTCAGTGTAATTCCCATGATGTGATAGGCACACATAAAATATGTTAAACACTCAATGGCTTCTGCACATGGCAGATTATTTATTTTAAATACATACTTGTTTTGTTCCTTGTAGCAGGCTGATTCCAAACTGCTCTTCAAATGTCCAGTAAATCAGCTAAGACTCTCACTCGCATAATAAGCCTGTAGGAGACTTCTCTAGGAGAAGGGCTTAAATGTTCCAGCTGATGATCATGTTTGGAGGCACACATAATCGTTTAGAATTTATCACTGAAAAGTGGGCATTTACATTCAAAACAGGCTCAGCATCACAGACCTCACAAGAACTGGAACTGTCAGTTTGGCACATGAAGAAACTGAGGTTCAAAATATGAGACCTCAGGTTTTGAAGAGCAGCTGCCAACTTCATGGGTCTCAACAAGTTTGTCCTCTAGAAAGTAAGAGGGATTTGGATAACACTGTGGACTATGACTTCATCATATCCATACCACTTCCAAAGGCAACCCTCAAATATCAGCATACCCTATAGACTACACTGTAAGCAAATACTACCACTGTATATTAACAACAACCTGTAACTCTTGTGTTTTCTGTGGCTAGATTTTTATTTTTTAAACTTAAGTCAGTACTCAGTGCAATACTTACTCTCAAAGCAAATCCACCAGATGTCTTTCAGATAATTTAGGAATACAGATACCTAGTTTGGGATTTCAAATGTGTTTTTACATAAGAACGATTATGCAGTTCAGGCCAACCAGAATAGTAGTAGTTTTAGACACAGGCAAACAAACACAAGCTTAAGAGACTATGTAAAGATCAAGAGATGTATTTTCAGCCTTAAACTTTCAAGTGCCTTTCACAGAGCTGGATCCTGATAACAGATGTCAGATGTCAACACAAACAAGTCAGGTAAGAGGCAGGTGCCATTTACAGGTCTTCTAACTCCTTCCTCACACTTAATGCCTGGGTCCTCGTCTTCCACCATCACCATTCTCAGCAATTATTCTTTTATATAACTGTATTTTGAATACACCAGCTGATAAATGATTAAATCATTCAAAAGAAAGGCAACACTGGTTCTGTTCAAGCCAAGTTCCAGACAGTCGAAGATTTACCATTAACTGTCTACCATAATGCAGGAAAAAAGCACTTTACAGCGATCTGAGACATATGTGTATTTGAGAATCACCCTGGGAAGAATCCCCAAAAGATGGGTGCATTGGCATGTCCTATAAAAACATCACTATTTATAGTACAAATACATAAGAGGGACCATAGTGTCACAGTTCTTAAAAATAAAGGTTTTGAAATAGACAAATGTCTTCTTCTGTTTAGTTCAAGTCAATATTCACCTTTGAACACTCTTGCTTAAAGCTACTGGACAGAGCTATCCAGTTAAAACACTTTGCCAGCTCTACCAAAAAAGCTCGGATGCTAAGAAGCCACATTCTTGAGCCTAGGCAAAGCTACTGGCACCACTAAAGGCAGAGATAATGAAGTGAGGATGAATAGGATTTCACGCACCTCTGGTAATCCAAACGTTGTACATGTTAGAATTACTCAATAATTACAACACAAAAGCAAAGCAACAATAAAATCCCTCAAATCCAAAGAAACAGTTTTACTTCTTACCATGATTTTTTGTGGGTTTGTTTTTGGTTTTTTTTTCTTCCTATGGACACACTGATGTCTGATCACAATTCTGTAGGAAAAAAAAGCTGTTAATCAATAATCTCTATTCTCCATTTCTAGCAATGCTGTTTCTTCTTGGCTTCACTTCCAAACCCCCTAGATATTTTCCCCCATCAGTGAACAGTGAACTCATCTGAAACAAAAAGGTCTAGTTAGGCTTTACTGTTTGACTGCAAACTTCTTCAGGGGAAAGGAGCCTCTTAACACCCAACACCTCTGCCCTCAGAGAAATTTACTGTAGCTGCTTTAACCATAGAGCTGGGGACTCTCCTTCAATGCACACACTACACTAGGCACTTCATCCTCTAGGGAAAACACTTCTTAACTCCTCTGTGCCTGACGTAAGAGCTAGAGCAAATGAGTCAGTCATGATCAGATTGAGATGGAATTTACCTACATGTTCTGAAGTTGCCTGCAGAAATAAGGAAATGGAAAAGATCAGCCATCAGTTCTCTCTAGAATTTTTGCATAATATTAATCATCCCAAGCTTCCAACATTATGGAATCTGTAAACTTCCTCTATGAGCAGAAATACCCTCCTATAAATTCTAAAATTAAGTTCCGGTAATTTTATTGTCAAATTCTGTACAAGAAATTGATGTTCAATGTTTGCATACACATTTTGATTCAGTCGTTTGCTAAGAAAATATTTATTACGATTGGAAGTTTAACATAGTAAATCAAACACTTAACATTCACTGAACTTCAAACATAGATATAAAATACCTTACAAAAATTTTCTTGTATGGAATTACACAAAGCAAATGCACAGGGTTTGTCTGTTTCGACACTGAATTCATCCCAAGCCAATACCAAAAAGATAACTCCTAAAAGATCACAAAAAAGGCAGGATAACTGCATTTTGTCATTGCACTGCTATGTAATAAGCCCTTTCTACAAACATTTATTGTTAAAAAAATTAAAACCATATGCCATCTAACAGAACTACTGGGTTAACAGCTGATTTTTTACTGACTTTACACCATGAAAATCTATTAACAGAGGTAACTTAGTCACTTAGTTTAAAATATGGAGAGCAGAAATAGAAAAAAATTAACCTTTAGTAGTCTTTAATATAAAATGCACTACATTTTTCAAAATAAGGATATTATGACACACTAGTGCCAATTTATGCTGACAAAAGCTGATATCAGCTCCTTTCTAACTAAAAATTTGTTTCACAAAACCTTTATATATTACATGAATATTCAAGTAAACTATTTAAAAATATTAAAAAGCACAAAAACTGATTTATACAGTGTTTCAGAGAGACAGTTAATTTGGGAATGCTGTCATGTTCAACTAGATATATTTATAGATATATATTTTTTCTTTAAGACCATCACAATGATACTACATGATAATGGCAAAGAATCCTTGTCATTAACATTTGATATTTTTCAACGTATAACTTCAAAAAAATAAAGTAAGGATTTAACACATTGCTGTGTATTTGTTCATCGCTTTCTACATACTGTGTGATACCGAATCACACTACTGGCTTCCCTTTGTAAAGTGCCAAGTAACAGCCAAATTACATTAAATTTAACTGGAGATGATGGTGCTCAGTCGTCTTGCAAAAAATCACAACTGAACTTCAACAATCAAAAAATAAAAGTGTCAAATCAGAACCCTGAAAGACAAACATTTTCCTTGCAGGCTGCGTTCTTTATATCCACCAGCTGCAAGGAAATAAAAATGTTATATTAACAATTCAAACACTGGACACCTTCTCTGGTTGAAAGTGAGCTGATCACTAGTTTTGGTCAAGTGGCTTTTGGGAAACGTTCAGAGCAAAATAACCCAGTAACAGGTAATTGAAAAGGAAAATGCCAATCATGCACAGCTATTTTACTGCACGAACTGAGTAACACATGCAAGACAAAGAAAAGGTCAGAACATACCAAAGTAGAAATGACGTTAAGACATTAGTAAAATTTTCACAGTGTTTCATACAGCCTTTACTTTAACACGAGTGTATCACTTACCACCACTATTGCTCAGACACTGTAAAACACCTCTTGGCCATGCAGATCAGTTTGAGAAGAAAACAGCAAATTACGCTTCTTAGGCGTTTTTAGACAGCAAGTACAACTTATAATTTTATTTTCATATTCTGTTTTATCAAACAGGTGTTTTCAAGATATTATTATTCTAAGTACTGGGCTTTAAAATTCCCTCCAATTTTGTTGGATCCCGAGCACAAAACACCCCCACCCCGCCAAAAAAAAAGGCCAAATATACAAAGCTAAGCTTTGTTTGAACAGCCCAGTTATTAAAAAATCAAAAGATAGAGGGAAATTGTCATCGACACTCTTAAATTTCTTCCTTCCTAACCTTGAGAAGGCTCTAACCTTGTGATGGTTCAATTTCAATCATTTTTTCATATACGTCTTTGCCTCCTGGAAACATTACTCCACTTGTGTGATTTATGAAAGAGTAGAACTAGGCTCAAGAACACCACTGACTTTCTTTTCCTCTATCCAAAGAACAAAATGCAATTTTTCCCCCGCTTGGCAAATTCTATTTGACACCACATCACCACCATTCAATATTAACTCATACAAGAGACTTACTCCACTGTTAAACACCGCAGGGGAAAAATGTCCAGAGGATAAAGAGGAGGCTCTTTATCAGATACAATTGCTTGCTCATAAGGAGAGAATCCAGCTTCCCCTTAGCTATTCTTTCATAAATTAATAATTTGTTAAAATTATAGTCACAAGATTTTTAACTATTACACAAAATTCAAGTTTAAAAAAAAAAACAACAATAAATTAGTTACAGCCTTGTAAACAATTGTTCATTTATGTAACATACGTGGGGAGAAAAGTTCTATATAATAAATCAGACAGTACAAGGCACACATTACACTCAAGAATCGAAAGTGATAAAACCAGCAGATGCCTTCATCTTCTTTGTTTGCTGGTGTAATTGTGCTATAGACACTGTAAAAATATGTATATTTTTGTTTACATTACAGTCATTTGAAAACATTTCATGACTGTGCTTTTTCCGGTAAAATACTTGTGCTACTTTACAGTACGGTATGATTTGAAGCTCTTGGAATCAATTCTCTCAAATGTTCTCTACAAAGCTGCCGGGGAAAAGGCCAGTTTTTCCATTCCGTTGCAGAGTGCCTTTGAACCAGCCATCCTCGCGTTTTTTATGTACAAATACAATGTCACCTTCTTTAAGTTCAAGTTCTGCTTCACTCTGAGGAGGGTAGGATACCACAACTCTGTACCTGTTTGATAGGGAGAAAAAACCCAAAAACAACAGTAAAAAACCTTGGTAGTTCTGTTTTGTTTTTTTTTAAACGAATGCTTTCAAAATATCCCTATGTGTGTTCAAGCTTATCAAGAAACTGTCTAGAACTGTTAAATATATCTTAAACATAAAATAATAATAATGTAATGAATCTAAGTTAAAAGTATGCATCTCCTATCAGGATTTTTTTGTAACTACGACTCCTGTAAAACTAAACAAAAAAGGCAAGTAACGGGAGAAAACCATAAGCATTTTTTTGAAGATAAGCTTGAGACTCTTCCAGCAAGAACAATTCAACTATAATCAAAGCATTCAGAACAGAAATTGAACATAATTTTATAACTATATGTTTAACATGATGTTATCCCAGGGAGTGCTCTTAAGGAAGCGTGCAAAGAACAGAAAGAAGCAACAAATAAAATCTACTAATTTGCTTTTGGTTTTAATTATTTTTGTTTATCTTAGAGCTTTTCAGGAAGAGAATGCGTGTCGTCTTGAATAAACAGCTGCACAATTTGTGTACTACTTCATTAAAAATAAACATTTTTAGAAGCGTTCAGCCCAACGATTTCCTTTAGCACTCAGCTGATAACAATGTATTTTTCCAGTTTTTCCACAGTAAAAATCACTTTTCAAATACGACGTACATTACACATTTAGTACAGGCTTCTAATACTCTTCTATATTTAGGCTCTTCTGTGATGACTTGAGTTCACATAACCCTAAAATTTACATGTTATAGCTCTATAGACAATTATCATAGCTGAGTTTCTAGCTACATAATCAGTAATGGCTACATGCTGAAGCTGAATACAATCAATGGGTAACAGCAGAATTCAAAAGCTTCTAAGGTTAGAGGGCCGTCAGTGCAGTGCTATGAGATGTGTTGGACAAAATCTAGTTTCTGATTAAAATCAGAACACTACGCTCATTAAGGTTCTTGCTTCTGTTGTTTAAGAGAAAAACAACAAATTTAAAATCGGTTGAAGACAAAATACTGACTATAGCTCAATACACCCCTAATAACACCAGTTAATTCTGTGATACTGAAACACAGAAAGATTAAAGTACTGCATGCTTCTTAAGGACATAGTGTAACAGAAATGAAGTCTGTCTGCATCTCTAAAAGTGTTCAGAAAAGGGTAGCAGCAATGTGTAAATAGTTAAAGTATCTTGGGAGATCTATGTATACCAAATCATATTGGGATATAACCAGTTCTCTAATCAGGACTCAATGAAGATATGAAGGAGAGTGGATGCCAACAGCCAGACAACTTAGCTCACTGGAGAAGACTAAGTATAGTTATGGGAAGCAAACTTCTGGTTTGCTACAAAGAAGATAGAAGGGAATGCCACCATCTTCCCTTCCTTTTAAGAAATGCCTACAGGTATGGAAGTATATATTTGCAAATCCATGCCACAAAAAACCTGTGTACTCTCAAATCTGTTAATCCATTTATTCTGTATGAATGCAAACAAGCTCTTTAGTGGTTTGAGTTTTACTTCAAATTTCTACAGAACACACATTAAATATACTGTAAGAGAACTTGGCAATTTTACTGAATGGAAAAACAGTGGGATTACAATGAAGAATGCGTTCCCATATTTTAAACGAAGGCAAGACTCTGGGGAAAACTCAGAATCAGAGAAATATTTTCAAGTGCTTTTCAGACTTGATTCAGGCACTTTTGCTTCTTATTCATGCAGAACATAACTCCTAAATCCTCTTGTCAACTTTGAAAACAGAACTTGAACACTAATAATTATTCTCCAAAGTCAGAATAGAGTACTGTTGTGGTTTTTTCCCAGACAGGCTGTAGCTTCTGATTGGAATTGTGATATGTAAGAGCAGAACAGTATTAGCAGGAGATTTCTCTGCTCTCTAGCTCTTTTTGAGGTTTCTTTCATTAATATTTTCCATCCCTTCCCCAAAATTTTAACTGAAGATATGGTGATTTCTCTACACATCCCTCCCAAGAACTAATAACACTGATTCATGTTCACAAGTTTCTCTGAAGACAGAGTACAGCGTAAGCCACAAGTATACAGTTCTATTAAGCAACACAAGTAATGCGGCCTAGGGAAACAGAAAAAGAGACAAGAGCACATCAACAAGAAAAGTATTAAACCTGCCCTGAAAAGCACAAAGAGAATCCTTATGAAATTCTGTTTACAGACACTGACACAAAATATAGTAACTCTGTAAGTGGCAGAGAGAACAAATTTGTGGTAGTACTTCTCTGGTAGTGATTATCACTTCCCTAAATATGAAGAATACAGTTATATTAAAAGGATTTTCTTCATATATGTTATTATTAGATTACAGAAGTACACAGCATTATTCTCAACAAGTAGTTCCAAGAAATGAGTCTCCATCATGGAAGACTGTGAAGATGCGGATAGCTTTATACAAATACTCAATTGCCATATCATAATTAATTTGATATTATTGTTGTATTCAAAGCATAAGAAATGCTACTGTGCCAAACTGAATCATGATTCTGAGAAAATAATTATTTTTCAAGAAAAATCTTTTCTTATTTTCCATCTACAAGTAATCTACTTCAAAAATTCAGTACACGATAGAAGTATCCTCAATGAAAACTGCATAGAAACAGTAATAAACTTTTAAATAATGCTAAAAGTATGACAGAAGTCAAATAAAAGAAAGTGATGTATATACTGTCTGGCTCTTAATACACAGATGTAGCTTAAGATCAGTGAGACTCGAAGTACACTGGTATGTCCACATATCATGAGTTAGTAGCATTAGAACAAACTCTACACGTCAGCAGGATTCAGTTTAGAACAATTAGACTGCAACCCTACTGTATTTTTTCCCCCTGTGTGTAGCTACCATGAAAAAAAAATAAAAATCCTTCAACGGTCTTCATCCTGCTTGTCTATTTTCAGGGGTAATAATAAGAAACAGTAGTAAGAAAACTGCCTCTTCATTCTCAGTTCCTGCAACCTACCAAGGCCTTGAAATCTGAACATACTGGGTGGACACTAAAGGAAGGTGATTGAACTTTAAAGTAACTGCCTGGCTGCTTCAGGGACGAGACAACTGTGCACTTTTTAGTCTCACTTGTCTAGATGTAGAGGCTATCCTAACAATTCCTATACGGAGTGCATAGTAACAAGGAAATCATGTAGGAAAAGCACCTCTGCAACAGTTTAAGAAGTTACACAGAGATAAATTACCTATTCAGCATCAATCTGGGTTGGTAGTTAAATACTGCTAATAATTCTGAAGGTCTAACTTGATAATCCTATACACAAAACTGTAACGTTAATGTTTTGCTAAAGAGACCTACTTCAGTTCTCATTCCAAGGCTAGATCACTGTATTTTACTATCTATTTACACCAAAACTTTAAAGTAACTGAAAGCAAACAAATATAAACATTAGAGTGCCAGCAGTTCTAATAGAGAGAACAGCACAGAGTGCAATTTTTTATTGATTTTCCTAAGTTTTGGGGCTGAGGATAACTCACCTTTCACAGACAAGAGGCCTGGACTCATTCAAGACTGGACCCAGGGATGAGCAAGGCAGCCGTGGTGGTGGTGCTATTGGAACAGCAGAATCCAGGGAACTTGTTTTCCGCTGCAACATCTCCTGTGTCGGCCCAGAGATCTCGCAGTCAGTCGGACAGGTTCCAGCTCTGCTATGACCTCCTGCTGATGGAAGCTCTGGCCCAACTGCACCTTGCAGAACTAACTCTGTGGCTCCTTGCTCGACTTCCAGAGTTGGAGACGATGGAGGTGACAACCGTGGCTTGCGTTTAGTGGATGCTCCAGAAAGCAGTTTCAGCAAACCCTTTTTTTCTTTCTGTAAGCAAAGGGCAGTGCCTCATTTCAGAACAAAGGTTTTCTACAAAGAGCTAAGCACTTCCCTCCTACAGATGCCACCTTGTCCAGAGGAGACTTAGTAATGAAGAAATGCTTGATATTGTAGAAATCATTACAAGAGACAATTATGAAATTCATAAAAGAGAATTACTAAAACTCTGAAGAGAAGGACAGAAACTCATTCAGATCATAAACCAGCTAAGCGCTTTTGCTTAGTTAAGGTAAGTTAAGGCTAACCTTAAAAGCCAATGTCAGTGGACCAAAAAATTGTCTACAAAAAGGAGGAAGTCATTAGAGACCCACAAAGGGGAATCCAGGAAGTAAAATAGCTAACTCTCTATTCCTTCCTAGAAACTTCCATGTTAGCTCAGACCAAGCAGAGAGAAAAGTCTGCCCTGGAGGCTGCTGCTTCAGTAAGTGTCTTTTATTCATTTTCCTTCAGTAAGGGAAGGCCTTCATGATTTAGCAAAAATTTGACACACGGGGAACGTACTGTGTTTTGCTGCTCTGCTAGAAGAATTCTAAACATTCTTTTCACTTGTCCAGACAGGAATCCCTGAAGTCTAGGACTCACCCTGAAGAGAATTATTTAAGCTGCTTTTGTGTTTCTTGTGTGTTGTTGTTTTTTTCTTTAAGGGGTGTGGCAGCTATCGTCTCACCAACTCTTTGACTAAATGAATTTAGTGCTTATGAGAAGTGCCAGATTGTAAGCCCCGAAGACAAAAATAAGCTATAAACTAACCACAGAAAGAGTAAAGCTAAGAAATGTGAGACTTTTATTACAGCTTAGGATGCAGTGAAATTGGTGAACTGTGAATGAAAAATCCTCTGTCTGTTTTCCAAGTCTCCAATAACTTCAAGCTATTTCAGCAAAGATCTGCTGTGTACGAAATGGAAAAGAAAAAGAGAAACTCAAAGGAATTGGCAAAGTCCAAATACATTAGCATCTCCCACCTTGAACTCTAAATCTATTCTTTAAAAGCCCTTCCTACAGGCACCTTGGTCTGTTTTCAGAGGTTACAGCTGAAAGTCGTTTAAAAAAGTTCTACCTTTAACAATAACCAACAAAAATAATTAAAAAGTGGGTGAGATTACTGTTACAGCCTATAATCATTTAAAACCTCATAAAGTTTATTAAGAAGAGTATGTGGGTGAAAAGTAGCAAGGTAATGCCTAAAAACTTTGAGATCTAAAGGAAGTTGTGAAAGAAAAAGCTGTGTGTGTGGGGGAAGGGTTTCAAATACTCCACAACTGTAAAACAAAAATGGTCAGAAATCTGTTGGAATGTTTCTGCCAACAACGTAACATAGTGACACTGTTGGACGGTAAAAATGAATGTGGACACAAAGTACTTCAAATGGGAAGTCCTTATTCTTGAATGGCCATGGCTTGCCCACAGCTGTAGTCATAAAACGGCTGCCTGAGTTTCAGGCTAAGCCTTGTAAACCTTACAGAGCTGCTACTCAGTAAAGGTAAGAAAAAAGTACAGATCTCTAAGAAGTGTGCATGAAGAAAATTGGAGCATCCAAGGGAGTGATTTGATTCTCTACGCACCTTGACATCCTTGTCTGTTTTACTGACAGCAGCACTTCCACCAGCTGCTAGAGAGCTCTCTGGAGCCACAGGAGCTATGGGGTGAGTGTTCACAGTTCTCCCATTTGTATCTCCCTCCAAAGATGAAGCAGCAATGTTGGGAGAATTCAAAGAAGCTGCTGCACATGCCAGTGGGATGGCTGAACGGTTCACATTCACAGCTGTGACATAAGCAGCAGTATTTGGAAGCTGGGACTGGAGTTGCTGGGAGGCAACAGGATGGTGGGGAATAATCACAGCTGCAGGAATAAGGCATGTTTGACTTTGTGCTTGTATGGGTGTGACTGCTGCTGTAGGTCGGTCTTGATTGTGTACAGCAACTAGAACAAAAGGATAATATGAGAGAATTAACTTTGCACAAGGCATGCAAAAAATGACGCACTGTCACTGTCTTGCAACTAGTTGATTTTAAAGAAGTTTTCTTCCTACTGTATCACTTCCATTTATATTACCATAACAACATCTTACACAGCATCAAATCTATCTCAATCTAGTAACAGAGGAGCATATGTGTAGTAATGTACTTGAAACAATATGCAACAGGAAGATTAACAGCACTGCAGGTATTGTGGAGATGTCCAAGCCACTAAGCAAAGTACTTCACATGCAAAGAGTGATGCAAAGCTTTCATTTTAGTTCACAAGAGCTAGATAAATACTGCCTGGAATTTGTTTGTTCCTTATTATATAGTTGCCAGTGCACATAAAACAATGCAGAAAGAAATACTCCTTTACAGAAGCTGCTAAAAATATAATTGGATTGTTTTCCCTAAACAAAATCCACAACAGACTTAGTGGGCCTTTCAAACAGTAAGTACAGCAGCAATTACTGCTATGAGTGGATTTCTGAAAACATATGCTATTGTCTCTTGGGATGTTTAAATACAGAAATAGATTTCCTCATATCCCTGGTGAAATAAAAGGAACATTTACACTGGAAGTCAGAGAGCGGCATAGCAATGAATATATCCACCCAGGCTGCAGCCCAGCTGCAAAGCACAGATCTCTACATGAATTTATCTTTTCCAAGAAGCAACACTGCCGTTACAGTAATACTGTCAACAATATATGCTCTAGCTTACTTAAACAGGTTGGGTATCTCTGTGCCACTGGTATGGTGCATGCACTTCTCAAATACATCGATTCATTTTGATTTTTCAGATACAGTTTAGAGTTCCAGGCTTGTTACAGAAGTAATATCCTGAAATCAAGCCTCTAGTGCTTTCCTCTCCTCAGTCTCCCCTCTACAAATTCCCCTGGTAGACTGTAACAACAGTGTATTTAGAGAAGACTGACACAGTTCATAAGTTTGATATAACAATACTACAGTAAGCATTATATCCAATTACAGTCTCGGAGATAAGAAACACAAGCTCTTAATTAAAAAGAAAGCAGTACTAAATGCTACATATACTTTTTGACACGTGATGTCTCCCACCATATCAGATCTTTCTAAGTATCACGAACATTTGAAAAAAGATGACAAGAATGCAAGCTAGCCAAAAACCAAAAGCAGCAAGCTTTTTATTAAAAAAAAAAAAAGCACGGAACAAAAAACCAACAAAAAATCCAACAATTATTAACTGCCTTTTGTTCACGAGATAAAGCCAGTTTTCTTGCAAGTACCTGCTCTTTTTCAAGTTATGTCTATGCTTGCATGCAATCAATGGAGTGCAAGTACGGGATTGCTTTCTGGCTTTGTTTTCTGAACTGTAACTGCAGGTAGGAACCTTAAGTTCCTCTATTTCCATACAGTTCATCCTTAATGGAAGGGGTATAATATATATTTCCTTCCCAGTTCAGTTCAGTTAAGGAACACAAACTCCTCAGATGCCAGTTGTCTTTGCTGGCACTAAGATAATTTGAAGAATGATCCTCAAAGTCCTAAGTTAAACAGAAACTGAAAAAGAGCCCTACAAATTGCAGCATTAGCCTGTGAAGCCTCATCAAGAGAGTAATACTCAGAAAGCAAAATCTCAAGATGATCACATTTCAGATACTGACTACATAGTTCTCTTTAACATTTGAATATAAAGCAGCCATTATTGCTTCTAGTTTAAGAGGCACTTACAAGGAACAGATCTACAGATGTGACTGAACAGTTACTTTTACACCACAATCCAATGTTAAGCTCCCAGTGAAGAGAGTCCTGCTGCTCTGAATTTACCATTTGGGACCTGAGAAGTTGGTGGGCAGCATGCTGTCATGTTTTCCAGCTAAGTAAACGACAAGAGCTTATTCATCCTGGCAAAATAATAGAGGTGCAGAGACAGAAAAGCCTTTGGAACCCACAGGTGCTTTCTCCTTTGCACAGTCACTTGCAAGCTTCTAGACAGCTCCAAAGGATTTAAAGTAGGAACCACCTGTGCCTGAGAGGCAAGAAAGTACACATGTTTTGCTTAGTTTCTCTTACCACCTGCCAATAGCACCTGGTGTTATTCTCTCTTTTTTTAAAATCTAAAAGTAAATAATGAAGTTCTAACAAAGGATTATTGCATCTGTTTCAGCCTAAGATCAGACTGTAGGAAGACAGGCCAATTAAGGAAACACGGTATCTAAAGACATATACACGGATCCTGCCTTCAAAACCAGACCCAGTGCTGATATCTGAGCTAATGTAAAATGTTTGGGAAGGTGCACAACTCTGAAGGAAGGACAGGCTCCACAAGTCCACGGATATTGAGAGAATAAGGAGCAATCATCCTTAAACTAATAACAGATAATACCATTTGCAATTCCTTTTCTAAAAGGTAAAAAAAAAAAAAAAAAGAAAGAAAGAAAAAAAAAGAATGAATTTTAGAAATCTTCAAAGATAATCAGAGATAATTTAAAAGTAACTGCTGATGTACAGTAATCTGAAGTTATGCAATTATCTGTATGCTGTTAGCATGAAAAAACAAGCTAGCACTTTTCCTCCTGTTGTTTTTTATTACCATCTGAACTCTGCTTGAGCTGGGGAGATCACTGAATGCTCCCATTCTAGGTACTGTTGGAATAAAAAAGTAAATCCAACACTAAAGCACCCATATATAAGTTTCCTACAGGAGCAGTATGTATGTGCATGCAATTGATTGGAGGGGAATAATAAAAGATTCAGCAATTCAGAGAGTTACACTGGAATTCTATATAGTATTCAGCTCTAGAAGACCACTTAAAAACGCTTAAGAAACCCAACATATTTGTACACATCCTGTCTCATTTCACCTGCTCAGACAGACCATGCAGTTTTTCTACCACGAAGATACTACTGCACATACAAAGATATTTTGTTCAATTGTTTTCTTTTACCTGTTCTAACTGCGTTGCGAGCCTGGTTGACTGTCATTTGTCCTGTCACGTGCATAAGAACCTTGGTTTGCGGGCTAGTTTGGATATGTGCTGCAGAAACCACAGCTGTGGGTACAGTGCTAGAGTTCACTGCCACGCCATTCCCCTGGAGCTTTTGAGATGTCCCACTAGCAGTGGAAGGGCTGACCACAGTTACCACTCGTCCTGTTTGACCAGCAGTAGACATGGGAACTTTCGTTTGCGATGCACTTGTCACTGTCCTGTCAAAATTTAACAACAAAATGCTGAAACACAATGCATACTGACACTCATCTTCCAGTACCTAGCTTTAGACTTAAATATACAATCATTTTGGACCTCAAACTAGACAACCTATTTAGATACCTATTTAGATATAGATTTTATATTTAAAAATATACCTTGTAGCTGGAGCAACATAATTGCCAGGAAAAACACCAATCTTGCTTGTATGCATGGAAGTCCCCTTGAACCAGCCATCTTGGCAGCGTTCAAACACTAAGAACATTTCTCCCTTCCGCAATTCCAGTTCATCTTCTTTTCGAGGAGTATAAGGGTATATAGCAACATATCTGAAAGACAAGAAAGCAGATGTAGTTGTTAAAACTAAAACGGTTAAAAACATCACTTGCATTTCTGAACCAGAGAGTGTTCAGAGCCAAAAATGAGAAGATGTGGTAGAAAAGGCCCATCACATTGTTGCAATATTAAAGCATAAATTTGGCAATATCACAATGACCATTAAAAAATATTCTCCTAATTACACTTCACTTTAGTGTACATTACTTCCAGTAAGAATGACCACTTTCTTAATTCACTGCTTTTAATTAAATAGGTGTTGATGAGCTGCAGATCCCACCAAAACCCACCTCTCTCACTACCCTGCTTCTAATATATGACACGCCAAGTTTTAGGAGGACTTGACATTCACAGGTAAGTTAACTAGCAGTTATTAGCCTATTAAAGTTTCTTCCTTGCAATTCAGCATTATTATATAATACAACACAAATTACGGTGAGAGTTGAGAAATGTTTTACTCTTTTTTTTTCTTTTTTAAAAAAGATACTTGTGGAAAACTGTGTGTGTCCCCAGTCCTGTAACAAACCTCTGCAGGAAAGCAAATGATGCGCTTTAATTGGTGTTCATTAACTTCCCTTTTAGTTAAATCATTCCAAATTTCATTAGCATCCTCAAATAAAGCAATCCTTTGAAGATGGAGGATGGGAATAAATGAGATAGAACTTGGTTAATGGCACTAAGCAATAATGATCCACAAGAAGCAATGCTAAAAATGCTTGACACCAAAGAAACAGCCCAAATCCAGATGCACCTGCTACACAAGATTGGTACTCTTTTGAGAGGAAGGAAACCTGACGCAACAATAAATACAAAGACAGGACAATAATGGTCCTTGTATAATTCAAATGTGTCCTATCAAATGGCTCAACGACTCCTTAATTTTGTTGTTGCTTTTTCCCCCACTTTCTTATTCTCCAAACTGCATATAATGAAGTTTCAAAAAAAGATGTTGTCACAAGTACATGTTAATATACAAAATATTTTCAACCAGAAGGATCATGCACATTTGCTTGTATAAGCGTGAAAACACTAACTAGCAGCTTTCTGCCTTCATTTCAAACTGACACCCAGTAATTAACTGAACTGTAGAATCCTCAATCAAATTTCAATTGCAACTTACACAAGCAGGTTGACAATGACATGCAAATATAACAGACTAAATGAGGAACAGCATTCCTATATTTTAGCATGAATTATTCCATATGAGAACAGTCTTTTCATTCCACTCATAACAGAAAACACTGAATAAATTCACTCCACTGTTTGCCATTTGCAGGCTATACAGTCTTCATCACTAACTTCAGGATTCATTCATATTCTGCCTGACAGATGCTTTATATTTTTGAAGTGAGTTGTTTTTTTTTAAACAAATGGCATCAGCTGATTATATTTACTTAAGACATAAATAACACTCAGTACTAAGGCCATCTGAGGATATTATCATTATGTATGCCTTGCTGCTTTTGTTTAAAATAGTACATGTGACTTCCTGGGAATTTTAGCAGAACATAACCAGCTGACATGAAGTAATTACAAAATGAAGTTCCTGATCACATAGTGTCTTTCTGATGGCAGAATGTTTCAATTTTACTTACACACTTGGACGAGTTTGTGGTCTTAAATGTGCCATTTGGTCAGCTGATCCTGATGCAGACCTTTGAATTACACCTGTAGGCTGAGGTCCAGAAGAGGCTGATGCAACAATTGCAGCAGAGAGTGGTGGTGGTGGAAGTGGGGGATTCATATTCTGACATTTTGAGAGGGAAAACAAAAAACCATCAATATTTTTTTCAACTAATCAAACAAATGATATGCTAAGGAAGCAAGTAAACAAAAAAACCCAGTAAAGTTCAACATTCCACTACCTTCTGGTGAATACACAGGTTGGATTGCCTGTATTTTGCTTTTTCAAGTTTAGATCTTGAAGTCTTGGCAGCTAATTAAGCAAAGGACAAATAATCTTGAAGGAAAAACTGATGGCATTGTTTCTAACTATAACATCTTTAGGATAGGACTCAATGGAAATTCAGAAGCCTTCCAGGAGGCTGATTCTGCATCCTACTGCTGACTGTGCTTCAAAACATTATTGGTTTTGTAACCTGAAGCTGAAACATAATATACTATTTGAAAGCAGTGCACCCCAAACCACCCCTCTTTTGGGGGAAAATTTCTTTTGATGTATGGGTAACAAAAAGCAAGCACAATATGAGATCATAGCCACTGAGCTATTGTTACTGCTTTCACTTATTCTTCTAGTTTAAAGGGTTAGCTTTTGAAATTCAGTATTATCAAGATTGGTAATCTTTAACAAACACTCCAGTAAAAAGGCAAAGTTCCTTTACAGGCAGATATTAACAGGGGTTCTGCCTACAGGATTCTATGCCTTTTGAGACTCAATGGAGCAATTGTTACCTTCTGCTCTATAAAGCCTCAGACAATCCTTTAGGAGCTTGTGTACTGACACTCCTGGGAAAATTGTCTCAGAAAAGCAGAACTTTTCTTTCCTCCTTCCAAAAATAATTATTTGTATTACAACAAACAAATAACAAACCTCACATACTTCAAAATGTAAAACAGAATTCATTTCATACATGATCTCAGACTAAAATCAATCTTTAATACTCAAACTCATGGCGACTGAGATCTAAAAGAAACCACAGAAATAGAAATTAACAAAATGTACTGAAACGCTGCCTGGCTCGCTCAGTACATCTGCATATAAATGCATTGAAAGTAATTTTAATTCCCCTCAAACAGCCTACTCCTAAAAGCCTGTTGTTTTCCTAAACAAAAAGGTACAGACAAAGTAGTCTTGCACTGTGGGATTAGTACCTCACTGCATTTCGTGAGTGTTAATAAAAAGATGACAATGTAAGGCTAGTTCAGTCAATCAAGACACAGTGAAGTATTAAGCAGTACAAAACCTGGAGAAAACTGATAGTCTCTCACAGCAATCATAATTTCTATCAAACTTCTTATGCTTAATTCGATATGAATAGAAAGGTAAACTGCAACTGCAAGTTGAATGTAAGCAACTACTTCCAGACAACTGCTCTAAATAATATAAATTCAAATGTTTTTGGGGGAATGCAGATTCAGCTACATATGGTTGAATCTGTAAATTCACATTAGAGCTGATCAGCTGGAAATCTTTGTAGAAATCCATGCACCAAGGCATCACTATTTTGTACTTCCTGCAGCTCTAAAGCCATAAGTGTTGGGTGTTGTACTTATCAAATCACTTAATATAGATTGAATTTTTAGCAGCAATACAGGCACATTCCCAGCTCTATTTTATTTTGCTCCATTCAGGTTCTGCTCCCCTACCCATACCTATTACTATGGTAATGAAACCTGCAGCGAGCCACAGCCCAATTAAACCCCTAAAGACTTAGCAAATACTCAGAAATCTAAACAATCTACCTGATATGCTTTGGAAGGCAACTGCTTCTCTGCTAGCACTGCTATGTTTTAATAAAATGGCCCCAAATGCTCTAGACAAATTTTCAGTAAGTTTTCCAACACTTAGCTACCATTGTAGCTATTTAGAAAACATATCTATCTTTAGCACAAGCTAGTTTTGACGGTCTCCATAGTCAGCATTTTGTGAAAGAATATATGCAAGTCCCAAATGATTTAATAAAATACACATATCAAAATAATTTTAAGTATTTTTAATATCACGAAGTTGAGTTGTTAAAAAAAAAAAAATGAAGCTTTCTGGAACTACTCATCACAAAGCAAATGTACTTTCAGCATCAAATGGCATCTTACATGCATCTCTGAAGCATGACGATTGTTTCTTAATTGAAAGATGGAGCACCAAACATTTTGATATTTATATAAAGAATTTCAAAACGTGCTTTTAAGTATGTTCCAGAAACTCGCATATATTGCTGATCTTCAGTATATAGAGGCTTCAATCCTGTATCAGTCAGCTGCAGACCAGCCATCAGCTCACCCAAAGGAAAACAAGAAGCAAAGCAGTGAAAAAAAATTAACTATCTTCATTACTACAAGGCCTCGGAAAAAATATACAACTCACAAAATCCCCTTCAGAGCTAACAAATTAAGGTTCATGTTTAGCAAAATCCCTGATTATCAAGAGCAGGCCTCTCACATAAAACCTCACCATTTCTTTCAGCTGTTTCTTCTTACCAGCCAAAGTTAATTTGAATAGCTGTTGATTTAAATTCAGTTCTTGTTTAAACCTCCTCCTGATGCACACTACTGAATCAGCCAGAACAACACGAAAGAGAGTTGTAAGTCATCAGTATACTGTAACTCTCACAGCTTGTGTCTCATCAGTAACAGATCACACTATCTTATGTACTTTAGCACAGAAGGGCAATTTTTGCGTGGGTGGGTGAGAGAACAAACAGAACCAGAAAGAAGGATTTTTTTTTCATTTTTGAAACCTTCAGTATGTAAACTAAAGTAAATAATCCAAATATAGACCATCTATTTTACATACACCACTATTTCAAATACAACATACTTAACTTGAATAGGTAGGAATATAGATATCTGGGCAACTGGAGTCCAAAACACACTCCACATCTCAAGAGAATATTAAGACAGAATGAAAGGATGGTAAGCTATCCGTTGTTGTTAGTCTGTTTTTCTTATGCTGCTTATGAATGTAATGAACTTAGTTGTGGTTGATTTCACCTTTCTTCTGTATCATGGCTTGTGTTGCATACTTCCTCTAACTCTTTTTTTTTTTTCTTTTTTTTTCTTTTTTTTTTTTTTTTTTTTGGCAAAGATGATGGCAACTAGATCTCCTCCATTAGATAACTGCCTTATAAACTACATCCAAGAGCTCCTTCCAAACTAAATCTGGCTTACATAATTGTATGTGCCCATTTTCACCCAGCAACTATTGAACCTGACCTCTGCTATTCATATTTTATAAAGAACTTCAAATATACTAATTGTCTACAAAGTTCAAAAACACAAGTAGCCAAGAAGAGAAGATCAGTTAATCCCCCTATTAGGGACAAAGCTGTCGTCTGAAGTTCCAGAGAACACTGCAAGTGATAGTATCAGTCAAAAGCCTAGCTATGAGAAGTTTGTCTCAGTTCACAGCTTCTTCAATTTCAAAGAACCAAACCTCAAAATGAGGTTTCATGCTGCTGGCAAAAGAACTAGTTTAAAGCTGTAAAATAAAACTCCAATTACCACAGGCTTTCTTGATGCAAATAAAAATTTGCTGATGAGATACATACAGCAGATAGCGTATGTGGCCATTCAACACAAGCACTCAATTCTTATTTGCGTCAGTTTTGGCTACAAATTTGTAACACACAACTCATAAAACTTATGGTACCAAATATTATCTACAAAAGAGAACAAAATAAAATGAATGCAGTTGGCATCTTCTGTACTACTGTAAAAAGCAATGCAATAAACTAAAGTGTCATCCTATAATTGTATGCAGATACAAGAGCCACAGATTTGGAGGCTAGGAAGTCATTTTATGAGTGACTTTTTACCTAAACAAGACAGGTAAAAACATTTCTAAAAAATTCACATCTGTCTTACAGAAGGTAAGAGCAGGCTGTAACTTCTCTTCACTTATAGATTCATAAATAGAATGTAGATAAATGTGATAAATGTGTAGTGGATCTCAACCATGAGAGTTCTTTACTGGCGCAGACCCTAATTTTAACCCACAAGCTCTCAACCTGGTTGTGGCTTTCTCTGAGGCAGCTCTTTGCAGTCTATCTGCCGTTTAAGATAGAGGTCAAATCCCCCGCACCTCCTACCCTGCCTATCCCTTCTGAAATGCTTGCAGCCTTCAATCATAGTATTCCAGCTGTGTGATTCTTCCCATCATGTTTCTATGACAGCAGTTACGTCATAGTTTTCTAATTGCACCATGGTGCCCATATCCTCTAGCTTATTTACCATGCTGTGTGCACTGGTACAGAGGCACTTCAGCTGGGCTGTAAGCCACATTATGTTCTTGCATTAGTCTTCCCGAATTCCTCTGGGACCAATTTGAGGTTCTTCCCTGCTACTTCCCTAAAGTGACAGTACTCACTGGCTCTTCTGTCACACAGAAGTACATCCCTTTTCTAATCAAATCTAGTTTAATTACAGCAAAGGAATATAGCTTCCTGTCCATCAACTGATTATGAATTACACATATGATATCTTATTTCCTCCTTCTCCCTTTATCTGAGTTCAGCACGAAGCAAAACAAATTGTATCAAACGGCTTGTTCTCAAAGAACAATCAATTACTTTAAACAGTGTCATAAACACCAAAATAATCAACAGGTACAATGTCCAATTAAATCATATTCATGCTCCTTGTTCCATCCCAGCCCTCCATTTATTCTATTTGAATAGTATTCATAAATGAGGAGAAAAGCTAAGGAGGGAAGCTTTGAGAACTGCAAGAGTTTAGACTCAAGCCAAAACAAAACAAAATCCAGGCTACAATATACACTGGAATATTGTATCAAACAGCGCTATTGTTCCTTAGCTTAAAATTAATGCTCAGAATATTAAGTAGGGTATTTCCAGAAGGGAAAAAATATAGAGAGGGAAAAGACTGTCACCTTCTCTGCTATCAGAGCTGTTCTGCATAGTTCTAAAATAAAAATACATTTCTAAAGCAAGCGGAAAAGTGGAATCTAAAGATGAATTTCAGTCTGTGACTACAAATCATCTAATATCACCTATAGGAAAAGAACCACCTGACCATAGCCTGAGCTGTCAGCTTGTATTTTAACCGTGCAGAAAACAAGTTAAGAAATGGAACATTATGTACAGAAGGTTATTGACTTTTAAAGAGGGTGGCAGAGAATAATTTAGATTCTCAATGGGAATTATATGCTTAATTGGAAACATAACCAGGAACCTAGTTATCACAAAGAGAAAGCATCACTGTTGGATACAGGACAATCATGTGGCAAAGGTTCGCTCCATGCTGCATTTAGCACTGTAATTTAATTCCTATGGGTACTGATGGTGAGATTACTTTTGAACAAGCTTATGCAACTAAAGCACCCAAGGTGGTTTAATGACTTTGCACCAAAACCAAAATAAAGTGTTTTTCCACACTGGTATCAAATTAAGAACTACTGATTCTTAATAACAAGTGTCACTAAGAATAAAGAAGACCTTCAGATAGAAAATTTGAAATGATGCTTTAAATCCTTCTAACCCATCCTTTCCAAAACTGACCATCTTGCTCACAAATTAAATCAATATCTTATGCTTGCAGCAAATACATGAACTACAACTGTATTCTGCCTAACAAGGGTATCAACAATGAATTTGTTTGCCAGTATTTGCAAGTACTTACTGAAGGATGGGATCAAAGAAATCTAACAGATTGAGGAAAACTAGAGAAACTGATAGGGATAACATGATGCAAGAATTATTTTATAAAAAAATGTTTCTGTGGTAGTTCAATATATACTATCATCTATTACACAGATTACCATCATCTCAAATCAGTGTATCAGAACTCCAGAAAGAAGTACAGAAGGACTGTACAGACCAAAGACATATGAGAAGGCTGGGTTTCCTTAAACAGTACTTACACCAAGAGCAGCTTGGTAGGTAACTTCTGATGGGAAGGTAAATGAGGGCCCTGTTGTGACTGGGCTGCTAGGGGGTGGAGTCACAATCAGCCCTGTAGTACCGATATGAACCTGTTGAAAAAAAATCAAAAGCAGAGTCAGTTCTGATTATCTTTATGGGAACAGTTGGTTTTTTTTTTTCACAAAGCTGTAAGCTTCATTGTCAAAATCACCAGCATTCAACCACACAAAATTCTACAATAGAAATAATTTTGGGTTAGAAACTCATGAAAAAGGTACTGGATCACACTTCTCACTGGAAATATATATACATACATACATATATATATATATATGAAATTTTGGAGATGTATTGAACTACATATTGAATGTTACTATCTCTACCATCAAAATGTATTCTTTATGTGAAGCAGACAATTGCTTTCCAACTGCTGTTGCTTGTAAGTAAAGGTTTGGAAGAAGCATGTGATTAAAAAATAAATTAAACCAGATTACTACTTTTCACCACCTGACTAATGTGATGCATTTCTGGGATGTAAGTAGCTTTCACACTGAATTTACATTTTACTTGCATACACTTTATTGATATGCTGTATTATATTCAATTTAGAAGAAAATGAAGAAATTAAGTCATAATTTCTAAAATTTAACAACCACCTGTGATTCTTAAGAAATGGAGAGCAGTAAAAAAAAAAAATTACAAGAACAAAAATATCTCCAATCATTTTATAAGGACCACTGAAAATATTTTTCTTTAAAATGTAAACATTGAGGATGAGCTTTGTGACATTGTAATATTAATTGCATATTAGAAATAATTTGGAATAAACAATGCAACAAGAAGCCTTTTAGTTACTTAAAAAGTAAAGCATGATTTATACTTAATTTCACGTAAATTACCTGAGAAGGGGCACTACAAGAAAGTCCCGTCAGCTCACTTATGCGTGCTGCTGCAGTTGGGTTGCTTGAGCTGATGAGGACAGGAGGACTAATTTCCATCGAGTGGCGATTCTGAGAAGACTGTGAGGACTTGTTGGACATAGTGAGGGAGGTAAAAGAGTGTCGTTTTTTGGTGTTTTTCTTAGTATCGGTGTGCTTTTGGACTGAATTGTTGAGGACTGCCCCAGAGGTACCTTCTCCAGAGTCTACAGCAGAACCTGAGGGCTTATCCAATTCTATCAGCTGCTTGGCTGCTGTGTTAAACTACAAAAAAATAAAAAATTAAAAAAAAAAAAAAATCACACATAATTAATGTATAATATAAAAATCACCTACAAACAACCAAAATCTATTTTCCTATTTTACTACTTAATTATATTAATTTTATTATTCATATTATAGTAAAACTTAAACTGTGCAACTAAAAACTCAAAAATGTGCCATACTGACCAACAAATGAGTAGACACAGATCTATGAGTCTTTCACTACAAACTTAGCATGATTAGGTTCAGACTGATGCAGACTACCAACAGGAGGTGTAATTTCAGCACAGAAAGGAAGACATGCACTGGTCCAAATTTGAATTAATTCAGTAATATTCATGGCCTGTGTTATCTAGAATAGTCAAACTAAATCACAACAGCTTCCTTTGACCTTATAATATAAACATCTGTATTACATAAAAACTTTGTTTCATTTTAAGCCTTTTTTGTTGTTTATGACATCGACCTAAACCTTTGTATTGAGGTTCCTGAAGACATTCCCTCCTAGCATCCCTTTCAATTTATGCAGTTATTTAAACTGTAGCAATAGTGAAAAACAGGTTTCCTAAGCACAAACTTAATTACATAGCAGGGCAAATCCAGCTATATTCTTATACTGCCTGACAAAGTAACATACAAGCATAGAACAGCATAAGAAAAGAAACATACATCAAGAACCTGGTGGAAATATCTTCTCAGCTTTTAATAATCTGTAGCCTCTTAATTCTCTAAAGCTGCGATAGCATGTTTATGCGTAAGAGTGGAAAATCAATTCTTCTTTTAAAGTTTATCTAAGGGGAAATTGTTCCTCCCCCCCCGCCTTAAAAAAAAAAAAAGTCCCTATTTGCTGATTTGCTATAACAAGTTGATATAAAATGCAAACAAATCCTTCCTCTCTGATAACAAAGTATTAAATCCTGTACATTTTCTTGTTAAAGTAGATTAGACAGAAAGGGGAGGGGGGGGAATCTAGATTTCCCACAAAACCATGATTTCATCTCATTAATATTTTAAAGGTACTATAAATAATAGCATCAGAACTTTCATTTATTCATAAGCTGATGTAAACAAGCACCAATCTTTTGATCAAATAAATTAACATTAATACATTCCATTAAGTATGAATGGTGTTACCCAGGTAATTCAATCCATTATGAAGAATGGAAAAAACCTCATCTCAAGAACAACATGATTTAAGAATGAGATTAGCAACTGTAGAAGCACTACTTCTGCTTTTCAGGACATTTTTTTGTATTTATTTTAATCAACTCCCTGAAAGTCTTAAGGCACCAAACTATGCTGATAAGGAGTTTTGAAGTATCTTGTCCCATAAAAACTTTACTACACAAGTTACACATTATTAACCATTTTAACCATTAGCCATCTAAGCGTGTCTCAGAAACATCAGTATCTCATATACTAAACATTTTCTGAGCTCTGACAAAGAAGTAGATAACATAAAGTGGTTATATATATATATAGATAGATAGATATCTATAGATAGATAGATATAGATAGACACACATACACCATACACAAATTTGTTAAATAAACAGATTATTTTCAAATAGTATTTCAAAGACAAGATCTGGAAGGAAATGACATGCATAGACAGAAGAAATAAGGATCAAAATGGGAATTACTGAACAACGAGGAACCGATGCAAAAACCTGTGAAGTTGTAAGGGCAGGAAAAATTACGTTATGAAAGGCTTTAACAAGGAAAAAGAACCCACAATACAGTACATAAGAAGAGGGAAACAAAGGAGGATTTGAAAAAGATGACAACATAGAAATAATTCCTACAAGTTCCTACTACTGGTTCTTTAAAACATAGCTGAAAACACAAGGCAGAATAGTAGAGAACAATGTCACAGTAATAAACATTCATAAAAGTGGTGTAAACACTGTGTTTTTCTCCCACTAGATATGAATCATATATACAAAATATTTTTATACCATTTATGTGGTATGTGAAGCATCCATACAGCTTTCTACAACTAATTTACAAATTCATCTTTTGGATTTTTACTTTTTTCTTTATTTGTTAAATTTTAAATTTAGATTGTACATACATTTTCAATGGACTAATGAAAACGATTATTTTAACACGGAAAACCAGTAGGAAGTTGAAGGACATGAAACAAACAACAAAACAAGACCAAAGACAGACTGTTCTGATACTTACTCTTCAACAAGGAAGAATAGGCAGGCTTTTCAAAGACTTAACAATTTCATATATTTTGTACTGTCAGTCATTTTCTATTATTTCAACTCAAAATTGAGTTCTTCACACGCTACCTGAGAACCTGTTGTGTAATCCATATTGTCTTATAACACTGGCCACATCCAATCTTATCCAATCCATTTTCTATCACTTAACACTTTGTTCGCAAATAATGTAGATCAGACAAATAAAGGCAGTACACATTTATAAAATATGAATTATCTAACAGAAAAGTGAAGGGATCACCCATGAGTAAAAAACAAAATGAAAACAAAAATGCCTCACTGCCAGAAGCATCCCGAGGCACCACAGTTACAGCTAATTATGTTTGTTTACCTCCTCAAACTAAAAATGCCTGCAGAATCTGGTTACTCTATAAAGCAAACAACACATTAGATAAAAGTTAAAGCCTGCTCATGGGAATGACTCAAATATAAGCAACATACTGAGCTTTCTTAAAGACAGAAACAAGCACAGGACGATAACATGCAACCTAATGATGGCTGTGAATGGATGGCTGGCCTTGCCAATGAAACAACCTACGGACAGCAATACAGCACAGTATTTTGCAGAGGGCACTTCATCTCTTAGTTGAGAAATCAATAGCTTGCATTCATTTTCCAAAGAAATGGCTAGCCATTGCTATCAAGTGTTTGAATACAGTATTCCTTTGTCCAACAAATACCCCTGCATCTGTATCCATGCTTTCTATCAGGTTTTCCTGAGGAGACACATTTAAATTGAAACTGCTTTAACTTTCACATTCACATAGTTTTATTTTTAATTGATAAAATCTTTGCTGCATCAGGTCACCTGAAACCCAGTTCCCCTCTCTATCAAGCCCAGGAAACAGAACAACTCCCCAGATGGAAACGACACAGTCAGCTGGCTTTGAAGCAGCTCAGTGGCCCTGCAGGCCCTGCAGGGCTTCCATATCCTTGCAGCTGCCTGGAGAAATGATCAGACAGATCACCACAAATGGCTACTGCCAGCCTTCTGCTTATGCTTTACTGCACTTATTTACCAAATGAATTCTGGTATTTTTCGTTCACATGTAGATAGATGGAATTCAAATATCATCACTTTGTGAAATTAAGTCAAAACACTGCCTGCTCCCTCAGTACCCACATTCTTCATCCAGAATTTTTATTTACAAAACTTTACTCCGTTATCATGCATCAAAAAGCTGTCTTTCCCCCCATCACCAACACTATTATTGGTCAAACACAAATTCCTAGGCTGCATTTCAGTTTCACCCATATATTTTCAAACAAAGAGGAAGTGCAACTAGAGGCAAATATCATCTTTATTTGACCCTATCGGTCTTGCTAAACATCCCCCTGGAAGACAGCTAATACCTTAGAAATCCAAATTCAGCTTCATAATTCAGGTTCAGAATATATTCTGTTCAAACCAGCAGAAGAATCATTTTACAAAACTTGAGCAGCTGACAGTCAGAAGCAGAGATATATTTATATGAGTTACTGAAATAAACTCAGTAGTTCTGCATTGTAGTTTTTGTAGAGAAAATAGATCAAAATTATAACACTTTGTAATTGTTATTGTAATGACAACACTGAGATTACCAGATTCAAATATACTGCGAATTAGACTATAATTTTCTACTAGAATCTAACTATCTCTGGTTTCAAGCATAATATACAATATCCACTTTCTGCACATATTTTCTGTTCTGGTCAGTCAAAACAGTCAAGAAGTATTCTTCTGAGTCAGTATTGCTACAGAAGTGTTTCCATTAAATCACATCATCTAACAGTGATAGACAGAATGCTGAATCTAGTAACTATGATGTTTAAAAAGATATGCTAGAAATCCAATCTAAAAATACAGTATGAAATGTAGAGACACATTTACCAAAATATTGAGAAGCATTCTTGTTTAGTACTGGAAAAGATGCTGATAAAGAAAAAAAAACAAGACAATGCTGACACAGTAGGTACATCAAATCTTATCTTACCATTTTTGAAAATGTGTTAGTTGACGGATGCAGTAGCTTAAAATGACAGTGAACTTCATGTTCTACAACATGAATGAGTATTCAAGATATGGATAACAATACTTCACTGTATTTCTGAAAGACTACTTATTGATTCAACTAGAGAAGATGGATTAATAAAGAGATGTTTCCCAGTTGTTCACATTAACTTAGGAAAACAAAAGCTGTCATTATTTTCTACTGACATTTTGATAGAATAATGATTTTCCAGTCTTTCTTTTTTCCATTTGTATCTTTCTAGCTGTTTATTAAGAGTTCTTGCAATAATATAAATAGCTTTTAGACTCTGATCCTGTTTACTAAATGTTAATCCACATCAAAATATCAAATTTGATGTTCTAATTAATACTCAGAATTGTATCTACTTTTAAAGCAAATATATTGCAATTCCATCCATCAGTCGAAAGTTTAGTAATTTAGATAATATTAGCTAGGACTTATTCTAATACAGCTAGAGGTCTTTTTCTAGTATTTTGTTTTAACATTTCTCCTGCTTTCAAAACAGACATTCTTTTTTGGAATGTTTTGCATAATTTATTTTTCACCTGGAGAAATAAGTGTCGTGTGTCTACAATTAAGGACTATGTTATGTAAGTCAGTTAACAAATTACTCTCTTAATGTAATCACTATTAAAATACCTTTCAAATCGTTGTCAGTCTTAGCTTTTATTATTATCACAGACTTTCTATGTTTCAGTCATATAAATGAATAGCGCAAACTGGGGATATTCATGCAGGTAATAAGTTGTCCACAAACACAGCCAATTATGAGTTTTTCAAGGGCTTCAAGATCTCTAACTTTCTAGTTGTGCTGATTTTGTTTGAGAGGGACTGTGTAATGCTTATTATTTTCTGACTTGCTGATTGCTTTTATTTTGTGGTTAAGTGTGGTCTGTGATTGACTACATGACTCACAGTATTAGTAAGAAAATACAGTGACTGCTTCCAATACTTTCACTCTGATTTCATTTGCTGAAAACAAGTATCAAATGACTACGTAAAAAACACAGATTCAACTGCTGAAGGCATGAACTCTCCCAATCTAAGCACACAGACCTTATAAATAACTTTAGACATAGAATAGTCTATCTCATGTTACTTTAGAATCCACAGTATTATTTTATAAAGTATAACAGTATTATTTTAGAAATGCTATTAGTTAATTGCAGTAGTTCATTTGTAGAAGACTAAGTACACAGTGGGCATGGCCTTACTGATAGCACAACTCACCTCAACGTATGAGATTGGAAATATTCCTATCTTGTCAGCTAGCATTCCTTCTGCCCAGTTTTCATCCACTCGACGAATTACAGTTAGAACATCATCCTGTGGGAACATACAGTGATTATGTCTCCCAACTCTAATTAAACTTCTAATTAAATTTCCCTCCACAATGCATGGGTAATCAAAGAAGGTGCTACATGGCAAGAACCACACAGAAAGCATTCTGTAATACAAGTATGCCATTCTTGGGGCTGAAGTCAATTCCAAGTGTTCCTTCTCTTATTTTGACAATGGTAAACTAACTGCCCACAGCCAACCTCAGTCATTCTATTTTGTCCTTCATAACAAACATCCAAGCATGCTCAGCTTGTTGTACTCATCAACTTCCCTTTTAAATACTGGCATTAAGCCATAAAACCTCTACTTATTTTTTATTTTATTTTTTCATATCAGCTAACTCATTATCCAATGTTCCATAGATACTGCTCTTCTACTTAAACATTCAGGAGCACTGCTAAGTGGCACAATTTCTTTCAGATATATCCCGAGCTATTGTTTCTAGATATGGCTTTGAGTATGACACAAAAACAGCATCACGTGCATATTAAACATCGCTATACTGAGATTCATATTTAATTTGTAGGTAAGTTAAATCATTTTGAAACATAAGATGCCAATTCAAGCACAGCTGAAGATCAAAAAAAGAACAATTTGCCAACTGTCTAATCAAAATATGCAAGTTTATGACAATAATCCTCAACGCTAATAATTATGTGTAGTAAAAGCCACTGCCTGACCAACCATACTTCTGCTAACTTCACAAAAAGAGATAAAACCTTTTGCTGTTAGAATTTTAGCCATCCTTTCCATTTTCAGTAGGCAAGGACAAAAATGCAATTAGCTCACATTTGATCCTGAAATACTTTTGTACAACCTGATATAGATCCAAAAACAAGGAAGAAACAGCTCTAATAAATCACAGCCTTAAAAGATGGACAATTCATTACAACAGAAACAATTTAAGAATGTAATATCTTCCAAAAGGCGATTAGTGATGTTACAGATTGACAAAGATTAGTACTGCTTTGTATTTAGTATCTAAAGCCTAAAAATTACACAAAATGCATAGCTGAAAATTAACATCTAGAGTTTCCTTAGAAGATGGAACAATTAATAACATTGGTTATTTATTGGAGATTAAGAATGCAACGCTTGCAATTACGAAAAGTTCCATCCACAAAAATAAAATCTTAAGAGAAATTGTATGCAATTAGAAAGAAAAGGAAGGCAAAACTCATTTACATAAGAGAAAGTAAAACACCTATAGAATTATCTGCCCTTTTCATATTTGTATGGATCCACTAAAAACGTACACAAGACTACAAACATTTTATTATTTCTTTCCAAAGTGAATGAAATTATTCAAAGAAAATATTTATTTTATTCATATTTTACCTTTGCAAATGGTAAACAGTCCTTATCCGCTTCCTTGTCTTTTACTTCGAAGTCATAAAGTGCTTTGCACTGAGGCGGAGGTTGAGGTAAAGGTTTAATAATCTGAACGAAATTGGTAGGAAAAAAGCCATGGATACCATTGACTTCTCCATGATACCAATTTTCATCCACCTGTCGACGCAAAATGATGATGTCTCCTTTACTGAACTTCAGATCTCCAGGTTCTTTTCCCTCATAGTTGTACAATGCTTTGGCACATGGTAACTGAGGTACACCCTACAGGAGAAGAAAAAGAAAACACCTGTAGAGTTAGTTAAGCATCACTAAATAGAATTTGTATTACATTCTTTTGGGGACAATGAAAGACAGTAAACATAGAAAATTGCTAAGTAAAAAATTTTTTATGTATATATATGTGTGTGTGTGTATTATTATTATTATTACAAATATATATATACAATAATTTAAATATATAATATAAAATTATAATAGAATTATGTCACTGCACACTCTACTGATTTTACCTTAACAGTTTCAGTTCTATTTTCAGCAAGACTGCAGCATTACAAGACAGTGAAGAAGCAAAATAAAAACCATTGTACTTAAATGCTTACAAACAAGACCACTATGCTATATCAGTTCAATATTGAAAAAAACAAAAAAACAAAAAACAAACAAAGGAGGAAGGGGGAGGAGAAGGAGCACTATTGGAAACTATTCTGATCACTTGAGAGAGATGACAGAAAAATTCTGCAAGAAAATACAACATTAGAATAACAAATCTGCTATGAGACCTTTGAGGCACATTTTCTGCCTGTCTGGCTTGCTTATTAATGATGAGGATGAGGATATAAGGGAGGTGTTTTCCAGCCTGAAAAACAAATCTCACTTTATTAAAGATGAGAGCTTTCATCCCGAATGACTGCTTTTATTTATTTCTCAAACATAGCTAAAAAGAATTACCGAAAAAATGAGCTTAAAAGTGACTATCCTTGTCTTTTCTTCCAATCCCTCCATAATATCTGAAAACTGTAGGTAATTGGTGCTGCTCTTGAATGCATGTGCGAATTACAAAACAATGCTGTAATCCCTTCTTACAGAGTGAAACACAGAACTCTAGCATTAGAGATACTTCCTTCAAAACTCTCTTCTCTCTCTAATTACGAATTTTTAGAAGAGGGTACAACCCTCTACTAATGTAAGCAGCAGTAACATGCATTACCAACACGGCCTTAACATGCAAAAGATAGCATTCATAGTCAACTACAGCACAAGTTTTTTTGTTGTTGTTGTTTATTTGTTTTAATGGAATTTTATTAAAGATATAATAAGACAAATTGTAATGAAATTCATTGCTGGAAATATTACTCAGAAAGGCCTACACCATGGTATGTCTCTCCTGGACCAGCACAGTGCACATGCAATTACAGTTTACAATCTATCTCAAGAAGCACACAATGCAAGGGGATTCTCAGAAGGAACTCTCAGAGTCTGTGTCGCTAGACAGGAGGCAGAGTACTTGATAACTGATTTCATATTTACCACTTGAAATTTTATCTTTTAATGGAATCCAGTTTCTTTGGACTTTCTCAAGTTTTGTGCATGACCTTACAATCACAGCAATTATTTTAAAGGTATTGTTTATTTGTAAACTTATTCAACAGTTTTTTTTCTATATGAATGTCACTGGATAATCATACATACATACACAAACAGATGTACAGATCAGCTTGACTTACACAGGAATACGGCAAGCCACACTTCATTCTATTGCAGCTTAGATGGGCACTAAATCCTTTATATTATCACTATTCATATAACTGTTCACAAAAATCTGGAGATCTTCAGGCTGATAAAAACAATACATGCTTTCATGATCACACTTAACTGCATTGAGACACAATAAAAACAGCATACCCTATATGAGCCCAGATAGGTAATAAGACAAAGATATCAACTAGAGAATTTGCGGTCTCTAAATGGTTGAAATGGAAATTCACGGCCGCAGAAGCAGCATGCCCCTGTATAACAAAGAAAGCACTGTCTGCTCATCCATTTCCTCTCCCAGTAAAACAAACAAGCTAACAAAAAAACCTGCTGCACTTCACAAATTATGATCCCAAGAGCTACTTGGCAGAAAGAGGGGACCCAGCACTCATGTCTACAAGAAGACAGTCTCTGTCTTGCACTGAGGACAATAACTGGAGTTGTCCCAGGATAAAGTTACCTGTCACTCTATTTTAGGGAAGAAGTTGCAAGACTGCTCAGAAGACAAATCCCTTTTTGGATACACAAACGAAACCAGAATAGAGTGCCAGTGGAACAGGTTATGTCAAAGAAAATTCAATATCGCATTTATACAGTTTATCACAAAACCCGACATGAACAAAGGTTTAAACACACAAATATCTGCATGTATTTTTTATGCAAGCACTTTCCTACAAAGCCTAAAATAATTAATTGCTGTTGAACAGGCCGAGTTTCTCCAAAGCCTTTTCACAGCATTCAATAAAAATGGTTCCCAAAAGAACAACATTCAATGAAATACAAGCTTATTCTCAGCCAGCTGCCAACAACTAAGCATAAATGCTGAAACAATTTGAAAAAGAAAGACAAACTGCCTTCTGCAATAGGCAAAGGATGAAGCAGGAACAAGATGTTGCACACAGGCACACGTGCCCAGGACACAGCCCACCAGGCTGCCACAGCTCCCGCCTGCTGCACCTACGGCTTTGCTGTTCAGCCTCCCCTCCACCTCTCAGCCTGCTCACCAGGCCAGCTAGCCACCACGATAACGCTGAGCCAGAGTTTCCAGCTCACTCCCTGCCTTTCGCTTGGCTACACATGAAAGAAAGGCTTTGGAAGAAAAACTTTGCACGCTACCCTGAGGTTTACAGCTGCCATTTACCCTGGAGCTCTTTGAGAAAGCAACCAAAGTACAGACTGGAAGCATTTTAGGAAACGAGAAGTTAAAACCCAGAAAGAAACCATGCAAAACGGGTTTCTTAGAATTATTGCCTCAGACATCTTTATGGAATTAAAAATGCTTACATACCAACAGTTTAAATTCAGTTTTAGTGTAGACACAGATAGAAATAATTTCTCACTTGCAAGATTCCTTTACAGAAGAAATATGGTGACATCAAAACAGCTCAACAAGAGTATCAAGAAGTGTATATACATTTACTTATATGAGGCTAGGATTTCTTATCCATCCTTGTATTTCTTCCCATCCAGGTATTCTGTCTTAGAAACCTACAGAATTCCCTTGCAACTCTTTTTGGATTTACAATTTCTCTTCAATCACCTTATTTCTAACTTTGCTTTTACCCTTTTAACAAACAGTTTGCAACTGTATGTATTTTTCATGAGCTTAAGCCAAGATAAACTTATGCCACAGAAACACGAGATCCAATTTCCTTTCGAAAAGAAGTTTCTGTGGCAGAAGCCCAAATGTAAATATGCTTACACTGGCATAAAACAGAGTTCATTGTGTAACTTCTTTCACTTGGAGAACTAGCATAAGCTGAAGGAGCACAAGAATGACCTCCTTCTCCTGCCCCACAAGGAAAAGCGTTCCACGGGCAGTTCTCCTCACCAGTCTCTGCTGCAGCTCTGCTGGTCATCCCTTTCCAAGAAGGATTCTTCCTGCTGCTGGGCTGCAATTTGGCCTGGGAGTTCCTTTTGAACCAGGTGAACTTACCTACAATACCTGCACAGCTTTCAGTTATCCCAGATTCCCAGACACTAAGCACCTTCAAGGGAGCAGGCTGTCTTCTTTTTATAGAACACTGGACAGACAAAAAAGCTTTTTGGAACTGTCCAGGTGCAAAACCAAAGCACTATCTGCCTCCAAAAAAGATAGTCTGCTCGTACAACTCAGCAGTTGTTTATAAAAACTGCTATATATATATATATATATATACTATATATATACATATATATATATATATACACATACACACTATAAAAAGGCCAGCTTACCAATATAACTGCTGCCCTTCCATTGCGAAACTCATTTTGATATATATTCTAAGAGCATCTTTAATTATCAACAGTTATTTGCAATTTTATTACTCGTAAAGGCAGGAAAATGACATTTTTCTTCCTCTATCTTTTTTCTTGTTTTTCTACAGTTTGGTTTTCTAAACCAAACTAAGTCACATTAACATCCAACACAAGATGATAAATTGATTATTGAAAATCTCCAATTACACAGCAATAGGAAGTACAACAATTTGAGTGTTAAAGAGGTACTTTTATTGGTGCGACTTCTCTTTTTTTTTTTTCACTTGAGAGTCACTATTGTAAGACATATTCAGTTGCCAATAAAAATAAGAAAAGTGTTAACATGAAACAGTAAACATACAGTTAGGTTGTTTCGAAGGCAGATTTGGGTCAAGCAAATTATTTGCATGTACATTCTCCAGCAGATGCAGGTATAGCCAAGATTTTACCTTCTGACTCCTATTGAAAAAAACACTTTTCAATGAGTACTGTTAATTTTAATTTTCTTATTCCTTCTTTATCTTGACTCAGATCTTTTGATTGCATTTTTTTTTATACATGCATTTTTCCTGTCTTGCCTTCTTTACCAAGCTGCTCAGTCCTACCCACAAAATCATCTTATCCAATCACCCAGATTTACAGAAAACACAAACCTAGACGTTGAGCATTCTCAACTAAATCTCTCCTTTTATTTTGAGTTCTAGAACACAAAGTGTTTCCGTTGTCCAGGAAGAACCTTAAAAGCTCTTTTTAATTTATTTATTTTACTTTTCTTATTTAAGGAATGACACAAACAAGGTCAGATGCTCAGTGAAGTACTATTAACTAAATTACAAATTAAATTAAGTCCAACACTAAATTAATAGTGGAACAAATTTTACATACTTATAACACCAGAACTTTTTTGGAAGACTGCAAAGGTCACGAGTGCAAATGAAATGTTCACTAGTTAGAGAGCTTCTGCACTATCTGCAGTATAAATGATAAAAACGTGATATACTTCTACGACAGGAGGTTCTACCAAGTTGTCAGTATCCTGCAGTATCCATAAAAACAAACCTATGGCCTTCACGATGTGAATTACTATTGCTGAACATAATGAGAAAAATCTGACCGTTCACTTTTTTTTTTTTCAATGACAATTCACTAGGTTAGGGAAGAAGGCAATGCTAATGTTGGTGACCACTCATTTCTACTAGTTTATGAGATAGCTGTACTAGTTCTCATTCTTCTCAGTACAGTTACAAAATGTAACTGGAAAAAAGTGGTTACACATTTGATTTTAAAAAGTTAAAAGATTTACAGTTGCCTTGAAACGCCATATCTAAATATTGTTTGTCATAACTTAGCATAGTTCTTTATTTTAGTAAAACTAGCTTTTTTACACAAATAGCTAGCCAGGTTACCCACCCCTAAAATCCACCACCTTTGTGCAAATTTGCAGTGCCTTACAAGCAAGTTTACTTTAGGAACAAAACAGGATGAAGGACAAGAAGTACAATCACATCAACATAGTTTCTATACTTCTGGAGAAGCTGAACAAATCAATCAGGAAAAAGATTAAGAAATCAGACACTTTTTTTTTTTTTCCAGCTATATAACTCAGCAGTCAAAGTCTATTTAGCAGACCTTCAAAGTTTCTCTGCTAACAGCTAAGTATCACAGAAGTTGTAATTTCCTTTCTGTTTTAACCTAATTCTTGACGACAGTCCTAGTACTAGATGTGTCAGAATACTGTTCAAAGAAAAGGATGATAACTGTCAGGTTTCAGTCATTTAGCAGCTAGGAATTGCATGCACTGCTAGAGCCCTTTGGTGGCTCAACTTTCGCAAGGTCTTTACCAGTTAACCTTGTTCTTGGTAACTTTCAGCAGAACTCCACAAGACAGGATCAGAAAAACCCTGCACTTTCTAGAAAGGTTGCACCTCCCCTTACCTGAACAATTTTCATATCTTCTTTTGGGGTAAACTACCAGTGGGCAACTCAAAGAGTTGGTTTATGAAAGACATTTTTGCTTCCTCAGCCTTAAATGTTTTTAGCATACACAGAAGAAAATATTTCTGCATCTTCTTCTTGTCTGATGTCAAGAAATAAATACAAGGTTGTTTACTCTAAGTATGAGAAACTATCTCCCACAAAAGTGTTGAAATTAAAACTGGAACACAGGAGAATGTAAGGAATTTAAAAATATTGCCTTAGGGCCAAAACAATCAGACTAATAGCATGGAAGGTTAGAAAGGGATGTTTACAAAGCTTCCCAAAGGCACTTCACTCAGGTTCTCTGAAATATCAGTGTTTTTGTAAACTTGTTTTAAAATGAATAACTGAGCGTCTTCAGAATGCCAGCTTCATGAGCACGTTTAAAATTCTTTCACAAATCCAAGCCTTATAACACCACTTCACAAAACACATTATTTGCTCACATTAAAAAAAAAGTTAATCTACTTAATGCAGAAGAGATTGCAACATTGATTTACCAGCAGAGCACTGAAACACAGGGGGCCCTGTCCCTGCTTGAAGGAACTATTGTTTCAGCTTAAGAATCAAAAGCCCCAAAGGTTTTATCAACAATGTAAAAATTTGAGAGTAACACTCTGTGTGGTTCTAAAAGGTTTTACACTTTGAATACCAGTATAAACAAACTTTCCTCACTCTGATATGAAGACCAGTATGTTTACTTACAGCACCAAGAAAGGCAAAGGGAATTCCACATGTAAAGACATACATACAAAAAGAAAAAAGAAAAAAAAAATTAAAAAAAAAAAAAATTAGATTGCCAAGAGCAAAGTTTTACTGAGCTTTGAAGGTAAGGAGTCTGAACATGATACAGAAGAAGTAAAGCCAACAAGTGACTCTGAACTAGAGAGTGACTCTCTAAGTTCATTCTTGATAAGCTCAGCACGAAGAAACATAACTTTAATCTCTAAAGTACTTTACATCCTAAAATTGGGCTATGGGGAAAAAAAAAAAAAAAAAACAGTAGCAAATGAGGAGGTTGCTGCATCTTTTTTGATGAAATTCTGTCAAGGTTGTCATTTTATTTGAGCATATTTTTCATCATGTTCAGGTTCTAAAGCCAAAACAAACAAACAAAAGGACTAAAAATTGTTCTGCCAATTAAATTGAAATAAACAAAGTAATCACACGCAGACGTCCTATGTGAATTGGATTTTAAAAAAGATAACATCTGACATTCTACTGCCTGATGAGAAAGTGTTTTAAGGTTTATTTCCTGTCACCTTCAGTATTTTGTAAATGTTCAGCCTGTCAAATCATCTGGATGAACTCGACATTTCTGTCACACATTGTTGTTCTCTGGTGTCACATAGATACCTTTTGCCAGGAGAGACTCCTGCTAAGCTTGATTTGCAAGTAATACAATGTCTCCTGAGACCCTATCACTTCCTTAAAGTTCTTTTGGAACCAGCTTAATTTCTTTTAATGCTCTGACTTGCAACAGCCCTGTGTCTACAGCAGAAAAGCAAAGATTTGTGCTAATTTTAGACCTCTCTGTTGCACATGCAAATGTATGTACACTGTGTGCATAGAGAAAGTTACAAACTCAATTTGCTATTTATTTTATGTATCCTTTCTTTTTTTCTTGCCTTCCCCTTGAAGCAGCTGGTTGGTCTTTTGAAAAGGCAACTAATCCTAGTCAAATTACTCAGTTTTCACAAGAGAAATGTTCCTTACTTTAACAGAAGAGCTGAGTGAGCCTAAAAAATGCTACATTAACATTTATCTTTTGTGCATTGACAAGCTGGAGCTTGCACTTCACAATCACTTCAGCCAGACTGTAAACCGTAGATGAATGGCCCAGCTATCACGTGCCTTCTGCAGAGTGTAGTCCCAGTAGAAGAGATTTGAATCCTCTCTGTATACTGAAACAGAGCACCACACTTCATGTTAACACACAGCTCAAATGAACAGTTTTAGCATGGAAGTAATGGCGTGGAATGCAAAACCAATCAATGTGTCCGGAGTTTATCAAATCTGAATTGGTACACAGGCACTTCTTAGACATACCTTGCACCACCACGCCCCCCTTTTGCTTTTCATGCACCTTTGGGGAATCCCTTCTTGCTGCTCTCTGCAGCCTCCCCAACTGTGGGTCTCCAGGCTCTGGCTTCCTCATTTCCATACCTACACACTAAGTGCTGCAAAATCCCTCAAACTCCATCTGACCCTGTTCCCATCCTCTCTACGGCCTCCATTGTGAAATGGTGCTCACTGGGGAGGGTCCTTCTGCCTCCTGGCAGGCCCACCCCACTCCCTGCCTCAGCCTGGACCAGGTCTCCTGCTTTCCTGGGCCCTGGTGTTACCCTGCTCCCTCAGCCAGACAACCCATTTCCAGCAGTACCTGACCACTTCTGAAAGCATGGCAGAAAATCCAGCTCTGAATGCTTATTAACCCTTCATTCCACTGAGAGCCACCACTGATTTCAGGAGGGAACTAATACCTAAATAAGGTATTACTCCAGTGGAATGTGGCAAAATTTTGTTCCGAACTGTCAAGTTCTACAATGTCTTTAATGGCACAGAAGTGCTTTTTTCTTTTTTCTATTCTTTTTCTTTCCCCAAATCAGTTCACATGCAGCAAAATCTCTCATTACTGTATCTCCACAGACAAAGGCAGGGAGAGTTACACAATGGGTACATGAAGCAGAACTGGGTATTTCAGTACAGACATGAATGGATTTTCCACTTTGCATTCAAATTCGCTTGTTTATATATAAGAGGTTTGTTAGATTTCATTTTGAACATTGCAGATGTACAAGAGTTAGAAATGCTAGGAAATGAGGCCTATACTGAAGGGATGATCTGATCATCTCACAGTATTTTACCACAGAAACACTGCTAGAACTTTAATCCAGGGGGGTTTGCTTACACAAGTTCTGCTCCTCTAGTCTGCTTGCTTTGTTGACATTGTATTATTTCTTGGGAACAACAACCAGGACACATTTCACAATACCACAGACATTAGAAATATTTTAACTATTTACATGAATTGTCTTTCAGTAACTGTATTTGCATTCAGTACAGAAAGTAAAGGAAATTCAAGAATAACAAATCAATCACTACTATGGTGTTTCAACACAGATGATATCACAACTCCGTTTATAGGCTATATCACCTGGAAATCTTCACCCACTGTTTTTTGTGTTTGGTAGATACGAAATGGTACACTAAGTATTATGTGCAGAAAGCCTCTCCTTAGAAGAAGCCATCGTTTCTAAAATATAACAACTTTATTATTTCAAACAGCAATCTAACAACAACTCTAACCTATGGTCAGTCAAACTTCTCTGAAAGTCCTTTAGCTCTCCAAATGTTAAAAGAACTTGAAAGTCTCTTCCAAAGTGAAGTCCAAAACAACTCTTGGATTTATATCACAACTTATCAGTCTCTATATCTATGAAAAACAAGTTTATACAGTCTTCAGCACCCATTGTTTATCCTCTATGGACCCATTCTCACTACAAATGACTTGCTAATGTCAATAAAATTTTCTCAACCTAAAGGTTTCAGTCTTCAAATTTTCAGATGTGACACATGCCATGATCTCCAAGTTTTCTTTGAAATAATTAAATTACTTCTTATTCCAGCCAGGTTAACCCTACTAGAAGTTTATTCCACAAAAGTTAATTCTGTGATAGTAAAGCTGCTCAGATAAAATAGTAGTAAGAACCAACTAGATATATCACAAACTCTTTTGTAGGAAACAGATAGCTCTTCCAATGGGCTAATACCATGCACTTGGCCATTGCCACTTCCTGAGCAATTTTAACTTCTAAGACTTTAAGGAGCCTGTAAAGTTCTGCTGTTTAAGCTCCTCCAGCCTTTGAGACTCCATAGTAAGCAAATTAAATAACCATCTGCTTGCTTTAATAGGGAACACAGAATAATTATGTCCCACAAATAAATTCTAAAGAACAACTTAGAATACGTACAACTCTCTCATTTAGATAAAAAGCATTTTAATCATGTGGTTCAATCATAATGCATAATAATAGAGAGCACAGCTTTGGAGCCAAGAGTTAAGAATCAGATAGGATAATGAAAGGCTGATGGCTCTTTAATTCTCTCTCAACTACTCATGCTACTAAACTGCTTAAGATTCATTTGGAAAATAGATGTTGTTAGTGCTGCCTTTGAGATTACTGATTTAGACTCTAGCATGATCTGATGCAAGATGACTTATTGAGCAGGTTGCCCAAATTGACTGAAGCTCCACAGCCTTTTGTGATTTCTTGTCCATGGTTTAATCATATTGGTAGAACAGCTTGCAGCCTGGGGTCCCACCACCACCAGAGCTCTGCTAGTTTTACTCTACTTTCAATTTTTTTTTCCAGCCATGGAGAACTATCTCTTTTGACTTACCAAATTAGGAGCTGCTTATACTCTACAGAATTTATTTTCTTCGTAAGCAACCACTTCTTGTCTTGAACAGCCAAAAATTACTGAGGCCTCAGAATAGGAAGTTACATTTCAATCATATTTTATATAATTCCCTATTATCTGTGAAGGAAAATAATTACTTTTATTATTAAGAAACTAAAATTAAGTTAATACAAGCTACATAAAGTCTTCAGAATAAGACTCTTATCCTGTAAAATTTCAGTTTAATTTCCTTTTAGGTGCTTTCTTAAAAAAACAAGTGTTGACAGTTAATTACTTATAATCTCTCTTTGCTCTCTTATTTCTTCAAATACTATTTAAGATCTTCTCATATTTCCCAACAAAATAACTTCTCTCAAATACAAAGTTAAGCTGATCCTATTTTATTTTATATATATCAGTTATGAAACCTGGAGGAGACAGGAGCCAGAGTGCAAGAACAGTCTACTCCTAAATGCTCTAACTGTGCTTACAATGCAACAAGCTGTTGTTTGCAGCTATTTGCAGGCAATTCCTCTATTCTCTGTAATAGTAACAAAGCCTGAGAAAGTATTTTGAAAGTTAGGATTTGTCAGATCAGAATGGTTACATCAACATTAATAGTTATCTTTGCTGTACTGCAAAGGAAGTTTTAATAAGGGATTAATTTTTTTCCTTTAAAAAAGGAAGGATCAAGTCACACCAGTACAAGCTGTGCAGCATTTACACAGAAGCAGCATGTGAATAACCCCAAACACTGCAAATGAATTACAGAAGCATATGAAAATCGGCACATTACTCCAGTTTCTGTGATTTTCACTATTCCAAATTTAATATATATTTCAAAACGGTGGGCTTACTGTTTTTAAATATACACCCCAATGTATTCACAAATAAAGATAAAATTCTTCTGTCACTGGGGGGGGGGGGGGGAGACTATAGTTTGAAAATCTGTTACCTTCAAATGTGATTTTTTTCCTTTTCTTTAGGCATGAGTTTGGAGGCCCCTCCAACTCTACTCTGAATTTTTGAGCTGCGAGTAACAGAGGCTGAGCAATCTCTTTAATGTCTGTTAAGTGAGATGGGGAGCCCAGGACAGAAACCACATACTAGCAGATGTATTCAAAGCACACTTTGTCTCCCATTCAGGAAAACTCCAGCCTTTCCTATGAATAGTTTTAAATGAGTTTTCTCTGGATCCCTTAACAGTCTTTATATAATTAAGAAAGGCCAAAGGAATAGACTTCTGTGATAATAGTCCTAACACAGGAATCCTTATTTTCTAAAACTGTATGTCTTTCCACATGAAAATCCAGTGCTCCTTATACTAGTATGAAATTCTTAAGAGTTCACTTAATAGCTTTGTGAGCATAAACACAGCATTGGTTTAAATGGCCTCTGCAAATAGACCACTAGCTAGTTACAAGTAAAAGCCTTTCCAGATGTGCAACATACAGTACCATTTGGTTTCCTCAGTTCTCCTTGCAGCTGATGCAAGCTTGTGTGAAATGCTATTTAATTACAAGAAGTCGTTAAAAAATATTCCTTACCAATTTAATCTACATCTGTAAAGCTGACCCTGAAATTAACTACACACAACTCTTCTGTTTAAGCTCAGTGTCTTTGATCCCAGTACAGAGGAGGTTAGAATTAAAACATACATGAAGCAACCATATTTTACAAATCAGCATTCTCGTAACGACAAATCAGAATGCATTTCAAAAGCATGTTCTTGATTTTCTTTTAAAACATTAAAGACAATAATAATAAAAGCCACACATACTTTGGAAACTTGTTCTAAACAATAACTGCTATTATTAACATGTGCTGTAAGCATGAGCTAGAATATAAACCTTAATAACACGGACGAAAATTCCATGATCCGATCATGACTTTATGAAAAATTCCAATTTGTTTGAGACGTTCCATGCTTGCTGTCGAGCCAAAAGCAATTTTGAGCTTGGTTACATTTGAAAAGGAATCCCTGCTGCCTTGGCCGGCTCCGCTCCCCTCTCCACTGAGCTGCATTAAAGCAAGCAGGCAAGCAGAAGGGCCGAACGCCATGCTCATGCCACGCTCCCTATGGCTGCTGGCTCTGTGGTGCCGACAGGCACAGCTGGGCACCAGTCACAGGTGTCTCTTCTCCAACTTGCTGGCAAGCAAGGAGTGATAAGGAATGTCAGCAGAGTCAAAATACTGCAGTAGCAGCTAACACAGGACACAAGGAGGCATCAGAGTTTACCACAGTGTTGGTACAAGTAAATCCCTTAAACATTCCAGAAAGTCACATGCATGCAAATTGGAGAAATAACAGAGATGGCTAAGAATAAAAGCAGTACTTTCTTTTATTGAGCTTCAGCAGTGTGTCTGCTGCGGCTTGTCATCAGCTAACAGTCAACATACTGAACAAAAAACAAATCAGGAAGTAAATGGAAAATTGCTTGAAAGCATTCAGGTAGGGCACCAAAGAGACAGCTACAGCATACCTTGAGATTCAAAAAAGCACCAGCTGAGGGCATGCAGCTCATCCCATCTCTCTTAGAGAAGGATGAGACCCGTGCTGCTGGACACACCAGGTTCACTCAGCAAAGCTCCCAGAGGAATGATACTGGGACTGTATCAGAGCTAGGAGGAGAGCAGGAGCTGTCACCAATGCACAAGGCCACCACCAAAACTCAGGCCAGACTGCTGCCGGAGTAGTTAACTGCTTCGCTACTACATGAATGAGATAAACCGCACTTCTTCTTTCTTACAGTATAACTTATTTGCCACAAAAAAACAAACAAACAACAACGGAAATCTCAACTGGCAACCTGTGCAATGTGTAACATGGTGACCATTCTGAATAAGAACTTCTGATATGCTGCTCAGACCGGGAGACCTGCACAGCTTTCAGAGCCCATCCAGCACAGTTCCAAGGGGCCCAGCAGTCCCACAGGTCACTTGTTACTCATCTGGCTCTCAGTACAGATCAGGACTACCTGTTATCCTGCCATGCAAAAGCTCACTTTCTGGCACAGAATACATCAAACTGACTTCAGCTTGTTATGCTTTCAAAAGCAGTACAAAAGTCACTCCATGAAAATCATTTACTGCTTCTTCTGAATTGTGACTTTCCATCACATCAACATGCAGTCAGGGAAGCAGATTTATATCTCAGAAATAGCAGACAGACTGTAATGACCTTATCTAACACATCATTTTTCATCATACCAATGAACTTCAAGAACAAGCACAGGAAAAAAAAAAAAAAAACGAAAAAAAAACACCTACATTTAGAATCTTACAGAAAACATGCACTTAAGGTCTATGAATTGACTATTTTCTCATACTCAAAATGCCACTTTACAGAATGTCTCACATCAAAAAGAGAAAGACAAAAGATCTCAGTCTTCAAATAAGCCATGCTCCAGCCCATCATCCACTATACAAAGTCCGGATTTTCCAAAAGCTATATATTATAGCTTGTGCTTTGGAACACAGAATGTACTGAGCTACTTTATGTAAGCACTGACAATTATTAGATTTCACCTTAAAAGGTCACTTTAATGATGTCTTCTTATGCTTCATATTGCATTAACAAAGGTGCTACTTAAAAGTCTACTGAAAATCTCGGGGGGTGTGTGGGGGGGGTGTGTGGGGGTTCTGCTTGGAATTTTTACATCCAAGTTAGCCCAGTTAAACAAGGACTCCAGGTTGAATTATTGAGCCTTGTTTTGTTGTATACAGAAATAAAGTTAATCTAATACATTTAATACTATTATATTTTCTCAACTTTAATCCTTTGAGATTACACCATGAAAATACAAAGTCAAAAGAAAAATGACTCAGAATAACTTTGAATATAGCTGGTCTGTATAACACAAAACAGAACACACATCCACCAGCCAGTTTACCAACATGTTTTTTTTAATTTATTTTTACACACTCATAGTAATCAATATCAAACAAATTATTTTTTTTTCCCTAAGACTTTGAACACCCTACAAACAAGCAAAAAGATGCTGCTTCCATGGCTGTTTGGTGTGCAGTAGAAGAAAAACGTTATTCATATGTAACTCCACTTGAGGCTGTAAAATCATGGTGAATCCAAATACAAGCCAAACTTTACTTTTCCCCCTTCCCTGACTTTGATATGACTGATTATCCCATAGCAGAGTTAATGACCTTACAGGTTAAGGTAAGGGCTTTCTATTTCTCCTATCTTCAATTTCACCCTCTAATCATCTTAATATTAACAGCTCTTTCCAATACCTTCTAGCAAGAACATCTTTTCTTTGCAACCTGTCCTGATAAGGCTTCCAAAAAAGTAGTATAATAAGAAAGAGATCATTAAACTTCTCAAACTGTTAGTTTAATGGAGTGGATCAAAGATTCTTTATTTTTTCCTTCAGCATTTCCTGAACAAATTCTTAAAGCAAAGACAGTGCACTTCTGCAGTGCTATCTCTCCAAATATTATTCCTACTGTGGCACACAGAATAACTACCTACAGTTATTACTTCAGTCCTTTGAAACTTCACTCGTTTCCATCAGATCAAACCAAGTGGAGTGGGAAAGGATTCTAAGTGGTTTCTGTGAGCCTGGAACACGATGCCTCTGAGAAGGCTTCAGCAGCTCAAGTATCCCATGCTCAGGCCTATAACCTCCTAAAATAGCTGAGCAAATCCACTCCTCAGGGAGTTTAGCAATTACTCTGATGAAGTGATGGACATTCGTCCCTTTCAGAAGCATCAGATGTTCATTTTTGTTTGGTTCCTCCAAATGGAGAGAGGACAACTGAGACTGAATTGCAATACTGGAATCAGCCTTATAAACCACTGTCACCTGTACTTCATTAGTACAAACCCAAGTGTAATATGAATTTTAAAGATTAAGTACATAATTTATTTTTTTTTTAAACTGTGATACACTTTCACATTGATTAAATAAAAAGCGAATGTCCCTATTTCTCCCTTCATCTTCCACATCCTATTTGAAGGCAAAGATCACTGAAAAACTGTACTCTGCAAATGTATTTCCCAACGTTCAGTAGTCAAAAAGAAATCTACTCAGTTAATATTATAAAAAAACTCATTCAATTGGGTCATTTAAATTCACTGTGCGAAATACTCTCCTACTCTGACAGCGTATTCTGATGTCTGACTCATAGTTAGGATTACAGTATTTGAGGCAGGCAACTGAAAATGGAAAAGCTAATGCCTATCAGCTAGCTATTTTCTATATACTGTTTGTATATTTGCATTTCAAAGGATCTATGAATTAGAAATCAGCTATCTCCAGATGCACAGCAAGACTTCAGTTACTCCAAAAAAAAAAAAAAAAGAGACAAATTATGTCAGGACATCCAAAAACAAAAATCAACCAGTATCTTAAATATATTTAATGCAATAGTTCCTGACTACATTAAGACAGCTTGTAAAAGGCTTTCTAAATTAACAAGCTATGATTTAAAAACACACAATGCACACAGACTCATCTTCAAAACTGCTTGTTACTACAGTGGCAGTCAGCATCCCTACTATAGCAGTTTTTATGCATTTGTTATACTTGTACTCATATTAAAAAAAAAAAAATCAACTATTTTTCTGTTTCTCTACACTTGTGGGCAAATATCAGATTAGTTTACAAGTTAGCCAGGGTTACTGAAGTCATACTAAACATTTACTACTAGAGGAAAAAGCATTAGTACTCATATTTTTGCACAAACTATTTGACTGGTAGCTTGATAATAAAAGCAGAAGAGAAGCTTTCTGCAATAAAAATTTACTACACAGTCTGAACACAAAGCATATTTTGGACACAGCCAAAACAGGGACTACTTTAAATCACAACTTAGAAAACACGATTCTCCACTCCAATCCCTCAAACCCTAATTTGATAAATGAATGTACACTGTCCAAAGATAACTTAACTTCCTCTGGAATAGGTGTAAGTTTTGCAGCTATGCAAAAAGCCTTGACTCTTATAGAAGAAGCACTTCGAGAATGCTGAAGATGAGAATTTGTTTTGTTTTCCCTGAATGTTTGTTACAGGGAATATAAGCTCTTGAGAAGAAATATGCCTTTTGTTGGCCCCCAGTTTTCCCAGCCGACAATAGCTGCTACTGTCCAGTGTTTAAATGACCTCTGCCTTGCCCTCCTACTTTGTTTCCCTTAGGAATGTCATTCATCCCTTTGTAGCACATTGCAACTCATTATTGCCTTAGTTTTTCCTGCCACTTTTGTTCAAGTCTTTAGAAGGCAAAAAGGAAAAAAGAAAAAAAAAAAAGAGAAAGGAAATCATTAGGACCTGTGAGAGCTCCCAGACAATTTTTCAAATTGTGTTACAGTGTAATTACGAAGCCTTTTTAACCCTACATTTACCAAAAGCACGTGCAGTTAGTGACTTAGAAAACTAACTGTAGACAACACTTCATCATACATTAGTTGATAATGGAAAAGGAGTTGTGTTGTCATCCCAGATCAATCCACACACGTCCTTCACACAATATAGACCTTTCCTTAAGAATCTTATTTAGTAGAGGCATAAACCTTGCCTGCACTAGTACATTTTTCACAAAATATTAGCATTGTTGCTAATGCTCCTTCTGAAGCCAAAGGACAAAGGCAGACCTCCCACCTCCTCGCTCACTCATGCAGCTGAGCCAGCAGACTGAACTGGACCACATTTCTTTGAAAATATCTATGAAAAAGTACCTGAAAAAGTTTGTTTCATCTTAAGAGCTGAAAGACAAAAAATGCCATTCAATTTCCTCTACCAGTACATAATAACGACATTTTCACATCCTGCAGTACAGACTAACAATTTTCCCTGACCACAGCTCTTTGCCTAAGAGAAGTGAAGACATGAGCAATAAAAAATGACAGCATCCAAAAATTGCTGGAGCATGTCAGCTGCAGAACTTCAACATTTTATGCTCCTGAAAACTTCTACATATTAAAACGTACCTCAGTAATCAAGCCTAACTCTCAGAAATGTAAGCAGAGATACACAGAGTAAAATAAGTACGGTGAATAACTCTTGCTAACAATCAGCATTACATGCGAACAGTTATGAATAACTTACTGTTACAAAAATGATACAAAACATTGCTATTAACAAGGCAACACTGTTCACATTGACAGCTGTTCAATGGAAAAACCCAATTTAAATCCAGACAGCAAAAAAAAACAAGGGGTGTTGTCTGGAGGATGTAGATGAAGAGACACTGGGTAGCCAAAATTACAACTATCTACTGTAAACGAGCAACCCTGGAGGGAAAAATCTTTCTGCTCCTTTCTTTTAGCTCACCAGATATTTCTCCCTATGACTGTGGTACGTGCTAACAAGGAAAATGAAGTCTTTGTCTCCCCTTTTCCTTCTATTTGTAGTTCTACAGTTCCAAAAGCTTGAAATACTGAGCCATGAAAACCAGCATCGGGAAGAGCAGAACCCAGTGCCAAGTCATACACACAGCGAGGTGCTGCCAGTTCACCCTCCTGCTCTTCTACCAGAGGGCAACCAACACTGACGCCAGCCAGGGAAGAGGGCACCACTTCCCACTGCTATGCAAGCATGTGAACTATTGTCCCCAGGGGAAAAAAAAACTAAATAGCCTCCTACATACTCCTCAAAATGTCATCAAGTTCAGAGGAGGAGCAAACAGCCTCACATGCATCTCCCTGTGGCCCAGCAGAGCACAGAGCTGCTCCTCCACCAGCTCTCTTGCACATGGATTAAGGTTCTAACAAACGAAAATGATCAAAACGCACATACATCCAAAGTTTTAAAAACCCTATTAAAAGAAGGCATAATGAAAGTAATTAAGGACCCCATGTGAAAAAGGCTAAAGACAAGACTCCATGCTAGTTCAAATGCAATTTTCTGAAGTGAATATACAACCATGTACTAGTAAAGCGATAGACATGCACCACGCTCCTGTTTACTGAATGGATAAAAGAGCACTTAAACATTAATCAAGTCGCTCACAAACACAGCACATTATACAGTTAATCTAATTTATGCTAAAAAAATCTGATTTATATTGCTATAATCCACAGGGGTTTTGTAACCAATTTTGCCAAGAGTTGCACATGTTCTTTTAATACCCTGCTTGCCATTGGGAAATTTCTATTCATTCTGTTTCATCAGTACAATGAATGCCATTTCAACAAGCACGTACACAGAATCGTTAAAAACACATCTGCAAGTAAACAACCATAATTTCTTGTGTTAAAGTTCAAGGGCAAGATATATCATCTGAAAAACACCACGCAGAATTCTAGTGTAAACACCATCAATATGCAGTACTTCCATGCTTGAGGTTTCTTATCTATTACACCCACAAAGATCAAAATATGCTAGAATCAAAACATCAGGTAATAAGTATTTATTGGTTAAATATTTAGCAGGAAAGAATGCAAGTTTTGTGTATGTAATAAATGACACATCATGGATTTCAGCAAGCATTCTGCAGATTACCAAAACTGAGAGATTTAACAGCGTAAACAAAGGCACAACTTCTCTGACTTGCCATCAGTCTGCACCTCCACCCTCAGCAATCCTATGTACAAGGCAAACAAGCAGTGAATAAAGTTTTTTAAAAGTGAGACAGCATGAAAGGGTGTCATATTCATTTCACATTGGAAGAAATGAATTCACTGTTCTCTAGAAGACATCACTACAGCAACTAAGATATCACTGCCTCTATTTTCTACCCCACTTTCCTGCAGTGGGTTATTGTCCCTTTGGCAAGGACAACAGGAAAAAACTTACTCATAGGCAGGCCCAGCTCATAACCTGCAGATTAGCCTCAACTGACTTTGTCAGCAACCTTCAGCAGAAGGCAGGAGTGATAACAGCTGAAATTGCCTCAGATAAACCTGTCAAAGATCCTGATTCAGCTCACATACCAACTAAGCAATTTGCCCAGCATCATATATTCAGCTTAAGAGCTGGAACTTCACAGTCTCTTTGTTAGCCTTATCTACAAGATGCTGTTCATTAGCACATTTTACTACTGAGGGCAAAAGATGCAGTTTTTGAATTCATCCTCTACTTACCCAATTTTTAGAGTGCTTCCACATTTCAATTCTGTCACGGACAGCTTTGACCAAGGAAAAAAATACAGAAAACTACAAAAATTTTGCAGCTTATCTAGAATACTATCTCTTGCAAAACAGATTTTTTTTCTAATTCATACACCATCATATATTTTGTAGAGCTGGGCTAGGAAGCAACCCTGATGGCACAAATCTGAATTGAAATAGTTGGATTCACTCTAAAATTGTGACACAAGGTCATCTCATTACCAGGAAATTCAGTTGGAGTTGATCATTTCCCTCCACAGTAGTGTTTCCTTTGTCTTTCTTTTCAAAGACAGGAGTCAATCAGTGAAAGGGGAGAAAACTGAGAAATAGAAGCCCCCAAAGAAGCAATAGTTTTAGCTGAAAACAAATACAGCTAACTTTCCATAGCCATGATCAGAGATCAACTTTGCTTCATATTTCTCTTTTCACCTATGAAATCAAAGGTTTAATTTTCTTTTTCCTGAAAAAAAGGCCAAGCTATCTTACTTCATGACTTTGTATTTCATGTTTTGTTCCAAAAACCTGCCATGCTTACTAGATGCAAATACTTGAGCTCACCACAGTAAAAAGAATATGGGAGATGATGATTATACTGTTAATCTAAAGCAGTGAAAGAAATCTAGGAAGAAAAAGGCAACAAAAAACAATGGAGGGTTTCCACAAGTCCACAAAACCCAAGCATGGAAGAAGAAGTGCCAATATAGTAGGAAATAAAAGTGTGGAGAGGAGATGACATACCTTGTATGCAACACACTGCTGAACACACAGACCAATATTTTGGTCTGCATTTCTACATTCATGCACACAGAAGTGAAAACAGCTTTCTCACACAACCTATTATTTGTCTGAAAGGAAATAATGGGCTTCAATCAGAATTCTGGAAATACTACCTTATTTTCACAGCTTGCCATAGTTACTGCAGTTGACAGTAAGATAAACCACTCAAAAACTGCAGCAAAACAGAAATGTACATCACACAGTTTTTTAAATGCATCTTGGTTATGGGACTTGTGAACTGGACTCAATCTAACTTTGTTCCACTCAAATTTACTTGCTTAGAATTATAAATCTCATCTCTCCATGTTGGGAACAGGATCTAAAGAAGCATTTCTCCATTAAATCTCACATTATTTTGTATAATATTCATTTAAAAAATCCATACAGGATATATACTTGAATACACTAACTCATGTCAACTTTGAATACCAAAACTGAAAATCACTATTGAATAAATGTCAAAGTGTCAAAAATAAAACAGAAACCACCTTGGCAAATGAAGATAGTAAGGTAACTGGAGGCTATTCTTGTTTGCTCAGTCAAAATGCTGACACCTCTCCTCCTTCTCTACTTGAAGTAATCCGACTGATTTTCATTTGGAAAATTCAAATTAATGTAAGCACTGAGCAGCATTTATTTACAGTTTGCTTTCATAAAACTGTGCCCTCTAGTGTAACTGGCATATTTTTTAGAAAAGTAAAATTGTCAAACAAAAAAAACTCTAAAAGCTCAGCAAAATCATTTTTCTCCCTGTGAATGAGTTGGGTTGTATCTGACCATGTATCAACATGGTACTCTGCCTACACAGGATCCTGAGTTGGGGCTGGTCTGCGCTGATTCAAAGCTTCTCTTTTTACTACCTCGCATCTATTTTGTGAGTCTTATATCAGGATGTTAGTGTACAGCCTCCTGTGTCATGTAATACCTCACCACAAGCATAAAAAAACCAAACCTTTATTTTCCCTTTGTTAAATGAAGACAGTACAGTATACCTCATGCTGACATAGAGACTTTTTTCATTGAACAATACTCAACTTGTCAGGTCTTCCTGGATCAAAAATATGTACTGGCCTTCCTTTTCATGGGAAAATCTCTTGATTTCGCCATCCTTGGCCAAAGTTATCTCTGAAGCAGAGTAATGATGCAAGCTAGGCTCCAGCAGTTTCTTTTAATGTCTTTCACACACCCCCAGAAAGTTCGGGTCATACACTGTTAATAACCTTGGCATCACACTCCTCTGCTTCTACCACTGTCAATACTAATGAAACAAAACTAGATGCAAGTGGTTCCTTAGAAACTTGGTGTTAATGCAGCCTGGCTGGAACAATCAGCAATGCTTGTACTAATTATTCCTGAAGAACTTAGACCATGGAGTGCAAAGCCAGCCCAACAGCCTTTTAACTGCACATTCTGTTTGGCAACCATCCTTCTAAATGCCAAATTAGAAGAAATAGTTGACACCAACACAAATTGCAACCAGTTTGAGAAGAGTCAGCACTGAAGCACCTTGAAGTCAAACAAGATTAAGAAAATCAACTGGGGCAACACGATTTACATTTAAAAAAATAATCAAGGGAGACTTAACTATGTACATAACGACACAAACCCACGAAAATTCTACTTTTGATTTTTAATTAAAATATTGCATAGGGAAAATGAACAATGTGAAAAGAGAATAAAGGGATAATTTTTACACAACAGCAGTTCAGCTTTCTATTGGCAACGTTTCATACAGCAGAGCATAGTCACTATTATGCCCCCAAATGCATGAGTAAAGCACAACAGTTACACTTCACCTGGAGCTGTAAGATGAGTACTCACTTGTAATTCTCAATAACACTACATTTGTATGGCCCTCGTTGCTCCCTTGCCTAGGAGGCAGAAGACTGCAGTTCTATTTTGTGTTTTTAAAAGGGAAACAAAAGAATATCATGGTATCACACTGCTCAGCAATTCAGTCTAAATACATATTCACTAGCGAGGCTTTCAAACACTTTGTGCAATAACTTAAAGCCCCTGAAATTTAATTACCCTTTTCTACCACTTAGAAAGAAAATACCTCACACTGATTTCCTGTACGAGAACACTGCATTGTAAGAGCAAAGGGCTAGATGTACTCTGCAACACCATACAAAAAAATGAGATCCACACACATCTCAGTGTAATGTGCAAGTTGTTGCTAAGGGAATAACAAAGGCTATAGTGAAATTATTTTTTTTGCTATCTCTCTCAAATTTAACAAAAGTTATATAATTCTCACAATACGACAGACATGCAGATGATCTGAAGTGGATATTAAAGTTATGCACACTTTTAAAACTCTATTTTTAAGAGTGACTAGAAAAAAAAATCTTAATTTATGCTTTGATAAATATGAGTTCCTTTCAAAACAATAATATTCCAACATATGAAAGTTCATCCCAAGAGATATTCATTTCTCATTTAACACAGAAGTCAGAAACAAACTATTTCCTCCAAAAACAATCCTACCTTTACAACACAGAGGAAAATAAGAATTCTCACAGCTAACTAATTTTATGTTTGATAGCTAAAAAATCAAAATAAAAAATTCCATTCACACTCAACTGTTTTATTTCTAAACAAAATAAAATCATTTTACCTTAGCAAAAACATCACTGGGGACTTAAAGGAGCAGGCTAAGAAAAAGCAACAAAGATGCAGTTTGGATAAAGACTGTACCTGCAATACACTCTCACTAACCTGGTAACAAAAAGGGTTTGTGCACTCACCCAGGATGCAGAGACTTCACATATTGCTCCCTTTTCACTCCAGATAAACTGCCTGAGCAAACCACTGCCAGTGCATATCCTGACAAGGATTTCCCACTACCTCTATCACAGCATTCAAAGAGATAACAGAACAGTTCTCTAGCTCTGTGGCCCAAGAACTCACTTGGAATGGGGGCAGTTGGGTTTAAATCCCTTTTCCAAAGGATGTTTTATTTTCACACAGTAGAGCAGTTTCAACTTCAGAAAGCAACACCATAAATCCACATAACTGGGCTACTACAATCTCCACTATACATCTGCACAGGAAGTTAAATACAGAACTGAAGATTGAATTACACTGATTAAGGTGATTCACTTAAGGTAGATTTAATGCATCCTGACAGAATGACAACACAAAAAGCTCAGGACTTCTGTAAGCACCACTGTTTTTTTCAGTGCCTGTTGAAAATACTGCATGCAAAGATAACAAAAAGCAGAGCTAAAATACAACATATATGTTACGTGCAGATCTGAATGGCCAGTCCTTGCTATTGGTACCTCCATCAGAAAAATGAAAAAGAACAACCTCAAAACACTGTTTACCAACAACACTTGTAAAATCATGATTCTCTGTACATAGTACAGCCAACAGCTCACACACCTTACTGCTGCAGGCTCAATCAGCACCTCCTGTTCTCTCTGGCTTGTATGCATCTCTGCTTCCTTTTTCCCTTCCTACACCCTTCCCAACTAAATATGGTTCTCCTCAGGCACTACTCAACAACCCAGCCCACTATCTTTACGGTCACTTGTATCAGGCACCAGAGAGTAGTTCCCTCTGCTGTACATCTACTGTGCTGATCAGCGCCTTGAGCAGCAGCTGCTGTTCTTTCAGCTACTGCAGGAACACCAACACCAGTGCCCATTTACTGAAGGGTAACTGCTGAATTTGTCAATTTTTACCAGATCTGTTTTCATGGAAGCCATTAACACTCCTCTGTATTCCAACAGTTTATTTTAAAAGTATATTTTAATAATAAAGTTCAAGTCAGCCTTTATATTTCTCAAGGTCTTAAAGCTATTGAAATAAAAACACAGTATTTGCCTAAGACCACTTTGGATGCATTTCTTCTAATAAACTTGCTGAATAGAAGAAAGAAAGCTGCAATAGATTTCTCTTCCCCAAGCATAGCACCAACCAGCTACCTCATTCACAGAACAACACATTCAGCTTGGGCTTCGATATTTGAAACCTGGGCCTAAACCCAGAGCACCACAATGCTGCAGCACAGCTTCCATGTGAATCCTGTTTGGTGTAGAGCTTGGTCTCACTTTTAAGCCAACAGGCCATATTCTGCCAAAAGGTTCATCATCTCCCTACCCTTCTCCACTATTAGAAGGACCACACAGAAGATATGGAAACATGGAAGGAGGGAGAAAGAAAATGCAACCAAACCAGAAGCCAGAAATGCACTCTTCCTTCTTTGGACTCCTTTTCTCAAAGCAAACAAGAAAACTTCTGCCAACCCTGTTAATTCCTAAGACATAAGCACACCTTCTCCAATATTCTTGAGTTCAACAGACAAATAATTGAAATTTTTGGCCTTATTAGATCTACAAAAACAGTGAGAATAGTTTATTAGTAATGAAGCCTTCATTTTCAGAATGTTGTGACGAATCTCAGAGTGCTTTAGAGACTTTATTATTTGTATTAGATTTTTTATTTTAAATGTATTATTTATTATTTGTATTAAATAATCCTCACAGTCTTAACAATTGCTATTCAGGTATGAAGTCCCTTAACCTTCAGCATTTAGAATATTTCAGTTCTAATAATGCCACACAGCACATGACGCTATTTCAAAATAAACAACACGTTATTTTAAAGTTAAAACACATACATAACAGAGAAATACAGAGGACACACAAGTCAACATAACTCCCATTCTTCCCTATTGTCTAATCAGGTTTTCTACAGCAACTTTTCAATTCTGATGCCCTTCAAAACCTTCCTAAAACATCACGGCTACCTCTACAGTCTGTTTCTAGCACACTTTCTCCTCCCCAGGTCTCAAGTTCAACTACAGTGAGTAAAGAGTCATCTGTGTGATCTAGCCTCCTCCCTCCATTTCTCCTCCAATGTGTCCGTTGCTTTATTTTAAATATACTGATGTAGCTCATATTCTTTCATCCCAAATCACAATCACCCCATGTTATGCGACCTTTCTGCTCTTTAGCACCCATTGGAATTGATAACTTATCAGTTATCTCCATCCTGAAGTGTTCTTCCATCCCTTCAATGAGATGAGTGACTGCCTTTGTGCCTCACACCCTCCATGTGCTTAATTAGCTCTTCTGCTCTCCCAGTGCAAGGTCACCCTTGGCATCTACCAGACCTGGACTGCACCCCACATGTACTTCCTCTGCTCCTGCTTCCATTGTGTGGATGTCTCAGGCACAGATCCTATAGATAGCTAGGCTGACTTCTTCCCCCACGTGGTTTTCTCAGCCCCTTTCTTTGGCTCCACTACCTACCTCTGCAGCCTTGTTCTGGAGACAGATACAGCTTAAGTCTGACATACCTTGAAGAACCAAAATTGAACACATGCACAGATTGTTGTGGTAGCAAGTACCACATTATTTGCATTCATGTTTCTAGAATTCTGATTAGTGGATTACTGATTGCCTGAAAGATTTACAAGATAGCTCATGAAATAACCACAAAGAAGCTTTTCATTTGTACACAGACAAAGGCAATGAAACTATCTTATTTTTATTTACCCGATTTTGTATTTAAAATCTCTTGCACTGCAATAACTGTTTTGTGCTGTAAACATACATGAAATCTCAGGAAAATTTTTCATCTTCCTCCTCCAGTAAATATGCAATAGTTCTCACACTCTTTTCCTCTTACATTTATTTATCGTGGCCATACATCTTATACTAAACAGCAGCTCAAATTGGCATTTCTTAACTTTCAAAAACCAGTGTAGATACCAAGACTTATTTCTGGAAGACCTATACTTCTTTTGAAAGATTATCTATTCATCTGCTTATTGACTATGCCTGGCCTGCTTAGATGGAAGATCTAAGAGGATTACAGAATCTGGTGGCAAGGCTGAGGGCTTGTTAACTTAATAAGGCTGTGGATTTAAAACTGTGTTAACTTAAACAGGTTTTGAAAATGGCTTAACTCTGCTAGTGTGGATAAGATTTAAGAGTCTCCTTTCAGATCTTTATCTAGCTCATGAAAAAGACGATCACGTGAGATAGCAGTGCACTGACATAAACAAGTGAAAGTCCTCAAGAAGTTTTCTTCCAGCAGTCTCCAATCTTCAAAATAAAAGCTTCATCTTTTCTCCAAGGTGCATTACTGCAACACACACCAATTCCACCTTTACTCTGTTTAAAATAAGTTTCAAGAATAGCTATGCTCTCTATGTGCCATGCTAGTCATCCAATCATCTTCTAACATATAAATCAGTCAGAACCATCTGCATTTTTCAATATTTTTATTATAAATAAAATATGAGCTATATAACCTAAAGTAATAGAGCATGATAATGAAGAATAATTTCAAAAACCTTTTTCAAGTTATTCGGCATTGATCCTCTTACATCTCTGTGCAAGCAAGACTATGTTCCTTTAGTTCAGCAGTATGAAAGACCAGTAGGACTGGGTTCTTCTGTCTGTAACCAGAGCTTTTCCAATGCTTGTCTTGGAAAATTGTGCTTCACACAAGATAAAACAGCGCTTTTGTTCTTCAAAAAGCTTTTTAATGTCCATGTATGCTTTCAAAGTTTAGTTACTGAAAAGGAATTCAGGAGAGGTAATATATACATCTTTCCTTTATTAAAAAAAAAAAAAAAAGAGTTACCTCATCTTCCTGTAATGTCAATGACATGAACAAAATTAGTTTTATTAATGAAATACACTACAGAATGAGGAAAGTGTTCCACTGCTTCGAGTGCCTCAGCTGTGAGGAAGTTCAATAAAACATTCACTGCTGTCAGACTTCATTTTTGCCAAAAACTACAAGTGCTGTGCAACACTGATGGCACTCACTTTTGAGAGGAGGAGGACATTTGTATTAATTGTTAAGCACCTTTCAAATGCTTACCTATAATACAAAATACATTTATGACAAATAGTTAACTTTCCAGCTAGAAACTGACAAGTTATACTTCACATATTTACAGAAAGTAGGAATTGACAACCTACACTCAGCTCTAAAGAAATGGGCTAAGAAGAGTGAAACTCTCCCTCTAAGACTTTTCATTTCAAAAGCTAACACATGAATACTACATCCATACATTTATACCAAATTTAAAACTTCAGCATGGAAGGCAGCATGGAAGATCAGTACTGTTTTAATCACAATTACTGCGTGAAAGAAACAGCTTATAAATGGCTCTCTTTGAGCATGTACACATTTTGAGGATGAGACACACATTCTTCCAGGCTGTTTTTATACTTTCAAGTTTAAGTATTTACAGCACAGATTGAAAAATAAAATTAATCAAGGGTCACCTAAGACAGAGAAGACAACCCAGCCAATAAATTCAATTACTTCAAATTCTGAAGTGTTGATATTCCTATCCTACAAAAACCTTGTGTTGGATAACAAAAAAATCACATGCTTGAGTGTCATGTAAGTGTTAAATGAGTGTCACAATCATAAGCTTGCAAAGGTACACAGGTAAATGATTACCACAATGGATTGCTCATATTTGCCACAATTGATTTTCACCTACCTAGCAGGCTCAGTCTACCTGACACCTTAGCAATAGTGTCTGTAAATGGAACATAAAGAGTTTCGTTGAACTGTGATGTATCATTTTCCCTTCAATTCTACAGTCCAAACATGCATGTTACCACAGAACTCAATGACATTTTGAAGATATGCATACAAGCATCAGATCATGAAATCACAGAATGGTTTGAGTTGGAAAGGACCTTAAAGGCCATCCAGTTCCAACACCTCTGCAGTGAGCAGGGTTGTCAGCTGTTAGATCACAAAGACAAAGAACTCCAAATGGCGGACTCAGCTTATCTGAAGTGATTAACCAGTATCTCCAGAACAATGACATCTGTAGCCTCAAACAGACCTTAGCAGAACTAAAATGTTTTGGTTTTGATTTTTTGTTGTTTTGCTGTTGTTTTGGCTTTATTTCTCAAGGAAGTGACTCATCCTGTCAGGAAATTACATGGCAATTCGTTAATATCAAAATACAACTCTGTACAGCTGCTAAACAAAAGACTAGAACAGGCACTTATTTTTGTTGGCATTTTAGCACTGCAATGATAATGACAAGTATTTCATCTCCTTTAGAGAAAGGTATAGAACACTGTAGAGTTTTTTGTTTGTTTGTTTTGTTTGTTTTTTGCTCTCCATGTTAGTATCAGCAAACCAGAACACCATCGAGACACAGACACATAGACATATCTGTCCTTTGCAGGTAGAACGTACACATCTCACATTCATCACTATAAACAGAAAGCCATAGAGAAGCCACAGAGATCTGTGCAAACAGGATTATGGTGTCCTTAGCTTCCCTCCTCTCGCCCAGTCTAATCCCCTCCGCAGTACCATCTAACGTTTCTAACTCATGGAAGAGACAACAGAATATTAATTAGCTGCTTAGAAGGTACCTTCCAGAAAACTGAAAATGATTATATGTGTATGCTCAAGAAAAGCACCTGAGTCCTGATGATTTCCTGACATTTAAGAGGATAGACAAGAGGAAAAAAAGGTCTTAACTGTTTGCCTCTGTACTGACCAAACCAGCTAGGGACCCAACCTACACACGGCACAAGCAGCACCTACAGGATGAGCACAAATGAAAGCAGTTCCTCAAGCACAGTGCAGCAAGGCTGTAAGCGGGATGACGCCCCCAGCCCAATGATCAAACATGACAACTCCAACCATACCACAGTCCTGGCTGCACACAGCACAATGCCTAGGAGACTTCTGTCAAGATGTTATCTTCAACTATCAGCATCGCTGGGCCAGAATGTGATAGATTTGGAAACCAAAAATGAACAAAGGATTTTTAAGATAGTTGAACTATTGTTTCTTTATGTTAACACTTCTTGCACCACAGTCATCAAAGCATAAATGAAGTCCACCAATAACAGAACTGCAACACAGCACTCACACATCATTTCTAACAAGCTACTTTGAAGCTCTTCTGTCAGACAGGCTTTTTCCCCCTCAGTCAGGTCTATAGGAAGGTAGAAATCTATAAATAACACACTCCATATCACTGTTCTTCAGTATTCTGAACATGCACCAGAGCCAAGGTATCTATTGCTTTGTCAAGACATATCAGAAAGGCTTAAGTGATCTTCACAAGTTTGGTGGGTGAAGAAGGTTGAGAATAGGCTCCTTTCTCTGAATACACTATCCTCCCACTTCAGGGCTGCTTATTTCCTAAAATTAATCCAGCTCACCTCTAAGCAGACATTCCTGTTCCAAAAGAGCTGCTCTTAAAAAGATTTCAATGAGGTAATATGAAAAGAAAAGGAATTAGCACAGTACAACTGACCTAAGAGCTCACTGTTGAATTTCTGAGATGAAGCTTTTCTGCCTAAAAAAAGAGGCATCTGACTGGGACTGAGACTTAACAGAATGCACACTTCCCTTTGTGCACATAGTAAGAAGTTGCATGTGTGAACAAAGCTGACCAGATGATGTTTCAGCTTCAATTACTGAGACATGTTTCTACCCACACTAAGATATACACGTAGCCAGCGATATAAAGGAGAAGGCACTCCTTTCACAACTGGAGGAGGCTAATCAACATAGCAGCAATAACCTATGCTTTATAGTCCTCATTCATTCAGCAGGTAATCATAAACACCACATGAGCTTCTGCAGTCCAGACACTTCAGTGCATTTTTTTTTTCCTCATTGCTTATTTCATTTTCCTTAAGTTTGACATAGGCCAGGGCAAGTTGGACAGGAACGGGAAGCAAGATGTTTTCTTTTTCTTTGGAAGATAGTATACTACATAAGATCAAGAGATCATATGGTTGAATAAAGGACAACGATGGAGTCGAAGGATGAAGCTAAGAATATCATACAAAGAAGGCACTGCAATGGAAAGCCCTCTGAAAGACAAACAAATAAAGATAAGAATTCCAAGTCTTATTACTACAGCTGCAGTTTCAGGAATGCAGAGAACATCAGGTCTACATGTACACGTAAAATGAGGAAGAAGAGGAAAGATCAACTAAAACCTACTTCACTCAGGTAAAGGAGAAGGAAGAAGAAAGATTTCTTGCTGAGCCTCGTTTTAATCACCCCCTCTAGCTTTCCCCTACCTTACAGCACATCTATTAAGCCACAGAACAAGAGACACCAATCATAAAAAGCTCAACATAAAGCTGAAAGAAACACAGTAGAATAGTACTACTGTGTCTTTTATTTTTAAACTAGAACCTGGACCACCTATGTAAAGTAACTGCATAATTCTATTCATACTGATTTCTATGGTAATAAAAAGAAAATATTTTCATAGCCTTTAAAAAAAAAACAAACAGACAACAAAAAAAAAAAAAAACTGCTGCCCTTCATGCCTTCATGAACCCATTAAAAAAAACAAAAACAAAAAAAACAGGCTTTAAGCTTTTTTTTTTCAGTTTACATTTTCCTGAATGATCAAAGTAACAACCTGCAAATAGCCAAGTTAGAGTGTAAAAGACACGAAGAGCACAATAACACTATCTGATAGAGCAAATTCTCAGCCACAAACACTACTATTTAAACACAGTCACTACCATTAGCTATGCATTTTTTCCAGCTGTGAAGAAAAGCCTGCATGCTGTACTTGTAAAAAAATTTTAAAAATTTAAAAAAAAAAATCTGCACCAGCAGAGCAGAGATAGCAGCGTTACAGCTGCTATCACTATCTTAGCATTGTTGCTGGGAAAACGTTGCTCACATAGTCCATTCTTCATTGGCCTGGAAGTCAGAAGGCACCAAATCTGGACTACATGGTAGATGTGGTAGGGCAGAACAGCCAATACAGGCAGTGTACACTACAGTTTTGAAACTGCTATGGAGCCTGGTGTTCCCATGTTACAAGAGAAAGGTTCTCTTCTCTGGCATGACTCTTCAAGTCTGAGCCTTCAGCTTAATCACTATCATGATCAGATGAGGTCTGAGTTCATGGTTTGTCCAGGTTTCAGTAAATCTATAAGGTTCACCCCTTCCCAATCCCACAAGACAGTGCACATCACTTTACCCACTGAGGGCAGCATCTTGAACTTTTTCCACTGATGGGGAATTCACACATCACCACTCTGTAGACTGCCATTTTGACCCCATCTCATAGAGGCAACACCACATCTTGTCACCAGCAATGATATCACCAGCTGCCATTTTTCCCTGTGTGGAGGAATTCAATGACACACCTTTGTTTCACATGCACTTCTATGACAGGCACCATTCTGTTAGGCTGTCCTATTGCTGTCTGTCACACAGCAACAAAATGAAAGGAACACTGGTGGGAACATTCAGCCTCTACTGCCATACCACCAATATCTGCCTCTGGTGTCATGCACTCACATCATAAATAGGAGGCATTACTTTCAGAGCAGCCTTCATACAACACTACTGTAACATTAACATGCAAAAATGTACGACAGCAATAAAGCCAGAAGACTTAAGTGCCAAACAAACACTGCGGATTTGGTTTTGAGTTTGTTTTGTTGTTTGCTTTATTTGTTTTTTTAGGTCAAGCTACTTCAAATCCTAATTAGTTATAATAAAGGAATCAAAGTAGTTTCTCACCTATTTCATCAAGCAGATTACTGTAAGCTTGCAGAGAAAGACTGCTATCAAGGTTCAAAGCATGGAATTAAATATTTCAGCACTACCGGTATCATTCACATTAGATATTCTCTTTGCATTCCTTCCAAAATACACTCAAATCTACACACAAGCCTTGCAGTCAGATACAAATTTCCCAAGATAAAGAATGGAACACCAGCTTCCAGCTATTTTTAAGTGTCTGGCTTTTCTTCACTGAGACATTTACGTGACTATCAAACACCCAAATACAAAAGAAAATCCTTTTAACAAATCAACACTAGGCACAGGACCATCTCTGGTACAGGAAATGGATTATCAACAGCTCTTCAGTAATCTGTAAGTCAACTATTTAGTGAGTGCACTGTGGTATCTACTGACCTCAGCTGAGACTGTGGACCCATTGTAAAACACTACACATCCATCTAAAATAAAAAGTCAATCCTTGCCCTACAGAGTATACAGTTTAAATAGCAACTCAGACAAAGGACGTACTATCAGTCATATCTGCAGATGGGAAACAGAGGCACAAAGGGCTGTGGATGAATTGGCGCAAGGTTACAACAGACATCTGTGGGAAAGCCAGGAACTGAGCCCGGAAGCCCTGACTCTTAGCCCAGTATTTTCAGATAGGCACAATTTCTCCTATTGCTCGTCCTCTTTCTCTCTACTTAATTAGTTATCTAGCAGCCAGACACATTAATACAAGAGACGGTCTGTTATCCTTTTATATTTATAATCTCCGTTAAATTTTTATCTAGCTTAACACAGCATAAAGAAAGCTTACAAAGAAGTAATTAAAATGGTACAAGTGATTATAGATGTAAAACCAGAATCTGTTGTTTCAGAAAGTGTGAGAGGCAAATGAAGTACATGCACAGGTTTTAGAGAGACTTCTCAAAATATTTCTTAATCAAGCCTGCTGAACACAAATAAGCACCACTCCCTGCAGTCACACCAAATCACTCTGAGTTGCACCTTGCTTCTTCCTGCTTATCTAAGAAAGAATGTATGCAGAAACATGATTCAAACTACACAGACAACAGTAAACTACACTTTAAAAAAAACAAAAAAAGCAGATTTTGTACAAATAATGTCCTCAAAAATTAAGCGCTGCCAGTTTATGACTTGCTAACCTATCAGCACGAATACCAGGCATGAAACTAACTGCATTAGCAGCTGCATGTTTCTACAACAGTGGATTTTTTCCTAAGAGGTACACTTTACAATCTGATCTATCATCACAACATGGGCCTCTTCTAAGCATTATATTAGTAAACATCTGCTGGTCAGGTACATTTCTCAGTACTGTTTCATTCAGCTAACTCCTGTCCAGAGCAGATTTTAAACACATGTTCCATTCAACATCTGCTGTTATGCTTTGTCAAAATCCCAACTGGACCCCATGTTTATTTTCAGTCCTTTGTTAAAGTTGCAGATCTATGAATAGCACATTTGCAATTCCAGTGTTTTCTTCTGACATAAACAAAGACTTGCCAAGGTATCAGATGGCCAGTGATCACCATGCTTACAGCTGCAACACTCACTTTAGCTCCCAGTGGGTCCATGAATCCTGCACAAAAGTCCAGCTGTGTAGGCTGCCAGCATGACCTCTTCTCAGAGCTCTTGAGCACAAAGAAAAACTCATTGCCAATGCCACCCATCAAATCTGACAGATAAACGGGTCATGCTTCCCCAGGCCCTAATAGCAGAGAAAGCAGCCCATCATACCTGCTGCCCAAAGCTTTGTGCCCAGTTCAAGCACTACCCCTGGGAAAAGACAATGTGCATCTCTCCCTTCTCCTTCTTGGCCTTACAGCTGCTTCAGCAGTTGCCAAGCAAATATATCAGAAGGCAATGTTTGCTGTTGTAGTAACAACATGGAGTTTAAACTCTTACTGTTAAAACCTTACATCTTGCCACTTAAGTCTGGGGTACGCCTGCATGAGAAGGGAAGCATGAGGTTACAACTCAATGCCAGACAGACACATATTTATTAGTAAAAGCCTGTGGAATAAGACTTCGTTTGTGGGCTTGTTTTCTCCTCAGTTTAGAAGAAAACATCTCAATCAGCTGTGATGTTAGTAGTTAAGAAAAAGTTTATAGGAATGCACAGTGCAAGAATTTATAAAAGAAATGAGAAAGCCCCATCAGCACCTTAAGTGAGCTTGTAATGTTCCTTTATCTTCTTGTTTAAAGGAAACATTATCATTTGTGGTGAAGACTGTTTTTAAGATGAAAATGAAGGGGAAAAAAAAAAAATGGAAAAAGCTTTAAGACTGTTCCAGTTCCTACACTGTAAGATTTCTCTATAACATTTCTCACTGACAGAATATATAACTCAGATTACACCATCAATATTCATTCAGCATAAGCATCAACTCCATCAGGCTTGGCCAATTTCAGAGCTATTCATACCCTCTTCTAGGAAGAAAAAATGTTTTAATCTCTCACTTACCTATTTTGCCTAAACTTGGTCCAGGCAACTGATGAAAAACAAAAGAAGAACAAGAGATTTTCAACAGTGCTAAGATTTCAGACCATCTAGGCAGTTCCATTCTAGATTCCGTGCAGAAGACAACCCTAACTTTGTTAACTATTCAGACCATACATAAACTCGCAGGACAATGTGTAACTTCCTTTTTCCCCTTGAATTTGTATTGCCCAAGACACGCGTCTAACAACTTAAACCTATCCTCTGGTACAGCAACTAGAACATTCTCCAGCACCTACCAACTTATGCCCACAGCTAGGCTTAAGCCTCCAGCAATAAGCATGCCCTCATTAAACTGCCATAAGGAACTTACAATAATACCTGTTTGGCATGCTTTATGGAAGTGACAAGATGACAAGAACAGAAATTTGAAAGTAATCTTCAAACATTCACGCACTCCTTTTAAGAAAGCAGATATGTTCACACAGCCCCTCACAGCAGACCACAATAGCTTTCTCCTAATGACCAGACTCAAGCAGATCTAACAGCATGATGCAGTTCTTAAAGCTCTGTTGAACTGTCAATCTAGCTTTCACTTAAAAAGGCACCAAATTATTCTCCACACCAAAGAGAAAGCTACAGCGTGAGCTCAACCACCACCTGCTCTCCCAGGCAAGGTGGCTGCTCAGAGCAGAAGAGCGGGGCACTCAGCTAAAGCAACTTCCATCAAGCACAGCACTGTGCTGCCTTTGTCCAACTGGCAGCCAGGGAAAGGTGCAGAAGGCTTTCTGCATCAAGACAGAAGGGAACACAAAGAGGTTAAGAACTCATAACAAGAAACTGCAGTTGTTTAGTGGTGAGAGATTATACAGGTTACAGAAAGAAAGAGTTATTGCAGAGGGAGGAATATGAGGTGCAAGATGCATTAACCCCCACCACCCCCAGCTTTATTACATTTAAGGCACAAGGAATCATTTGTTTGTTTATTGCCATGTGTCAACACATTCACCCAGAGAATGCAATATAGGTAGAACTCTAAAACAACAGTGCTGGCAGTTTCATAGCCATTGATACAGTTCAGGAAATCGCACTGCACTACATGCTGAATTAACCTTTTCTCTAAGCTATGGCATCCTCTGAAAGGGCATTTTTGAGTTTAGTATTACTTCAGGGTATAAGCAGAATGTTTATGACTTGACAGCCTTCATCCACATTCACTTCATTTAACGTAACAGCAACTTTCATTTACTATTTCCCCTTCAGCAAAATTAGTTCAGGAAATCTGACTCTGCCACTCATCTAGAAACTGATTTTCCTCCCCAGCTCCCAGAGAACAACTGTATTTGAAACCATCTTTATGCTACATTTCACAAAAGAAGTACAACACTCACTTCAGCATTGACCATTAAACTGGCATTTTGTCTTCCAAACTTTGTTTTTACAGACACTAATATAGAAACAGGAAATACTGTTCCTTTCTCCCTGTTATCGTTCCTCAGAGTAGGTTCATTCTTAGAAGTATTGCCCTCCTCATTAAAAGAAGGCTCTGGACAAAGTGGACAGAAGATGAGAGATCATCTTTCCCCATCTCCCAAAGGAAAGAAGACACAAGAATGCCTGTGTTACTCTAAACAGCTTTGAAGCTCCAGAAACAAAGATGTATTCAGACTTACTGTAAAACACTGACGTCTACCACTAACATACACAGAGTATCAATTAATTGCAGGAGAAATCCACATGGTCACAATTTCAATGGCACATGGTATAAAACAGCTAACGAACTGAAGCAACATTCCATACGTTATCACTTTCTACTCTGTACAACATCTGGAAATGTAAGTGTTCCACAATATCCTGTTGTGCAACATTAGAAAAGCACATTCCATATTCCATTTTATTATTTTTCTAGTGAAGCTTTGAGAAACTCCAGTGTGCACTCCCTCACATATGCAGCACATTGCTACACCACAAGTCTTCTCCAAAAAGGCATCTCTGAAAACACACAGGACCATACAAAAACTAATCACACAGATATTTTTCTTTATTTTGAGCTGAAGACCTTCTGAAAATGCAAGATGTCATAGCAAACTCCTTCAGGTTATGGAGAAGACCAGGTGATTGCTTTTTATTCTGCTGGAGCTTCTTTACAGAACTTTTTTTAAGGCTTATCTTATGAAACAGAAGTACATCACCTCCTCTCCCTTACCAACATATACACACAGATCAAAACTCATTAGCAGGAAGCAGCATGACGCTTGTTGTTATATTCTACAGAAAAGAACCTAATGAGATTACCCAGCAGCTAAAACAATACAATCTAATGAAGGAACACCTGTGCTTGAAATTCTCATGCAAACATAAGGGGTGTATCGAAGACATTTTAGAGATGCCAGTCATAATGCTTATTTGTCTCCAGAGCTATTTATAAGCTTTTCCTCATTTGGTAAGTAAACAAAAACATTCAGATGTACTTGAAGATAAAGCCTACCCTTGCCAAACACATATTTAAACCCTCTCCTTGAAACTCCATAGGACATTTCACTAAACTTCACAAAAAGGAAAAAGCGCGCATCGTTCAGAAATTCCACTACCATCACAGCAATTCGGGATAGGCCACATCCCCAAGGGGGAAACAGGATCCTTCAGAGAAGCCAATCTGCCTTGCTGTCAGATATAACAGAACAAGGTCAGTAGCCTCATAAATGAGTATTTCCTGATAAGGGCTCCAGAATGGATAATCATGAGGCCACTGCAGTCTCAACTATAAGGCACAACAAAGTTCATATGTCGCATAGATCCCATGAAGGAATCAGAGAACAGGCTTAAGACAACGTTTGCCAATCACTGCACACAGATTTTTCTAATTGCTTAAAAAAAAAAATACTTTCAAGAATAAAAGAACTGACAGGGTGAGGACTTCAAGGACAAACAAACTTACCAGACCATGGCAATCAAAGGATCTCTTCTTTTTCAAAGTAAAAGCCTAGCTCCTTAGAAGCCAAAGACAAAACTTCCATCATCTGCAACACAAACTTAACTTCCCTCCCATTTTTAATACTCATCATACCTACTCTGTAGGAAGTTTGCAGATAACCAGAAAGGGCAAGAGCCAAAGCAAGACCTCCAGTATGAAAGTATTATCCCTCACCTGTTGATATTTACAGACCAATAAACCGTCACTGATAAGAGAACTGATGCTAGACATCTACAACAACTGTCCAAAATAAATGGTTTTGCCACTTTTACTACCTGACCGATCTTATCCTGAAACAAAGGCAAATAACATTTTGAAACTGTGAGGAAAAGGACTGAAACAAAATATACCACATTCCTTCCTACTTACCCTAACAGGAGGGCTCCGCGCTTGCACCCTTTGCTGTTGTCCAGCCTGAGAGCTCTGCAGGTCCTTAGATCCACAATTAGTGACAGTGGTGATGGGGACCCTTAAAGTATTTGTGCCCCCCGTCCCACCAGCAGTGCTAGGCTTCCGCGGACGCTGTTTGATGCCATCCAGTAGTCTAACAAGCAAAATGTTGCTTGGAAGTTCATCAACACTGCAGTCCACTAAAGTCCTGCACTCTGGGCAGCGAAGCTCATTCCGAGAGCTCACGATACCCAGCAGACAGCGTTTGCAGAACGTGTGTTGGCAAGGCAAGACTTTTGCCGAGGCATCGAGGCGCTCCAAGCACACAGGGCACTCCAACAGATCCAGCAGAGCTGATTCATCCATTTTCTTTGCAGTGCTTAACCAAAAAACTGAATCTTCGCAGACTGTGTGTGTTTTGAGGACTCCAGGGCTATCATGTTACATCCATTCCTCTTCTGGCTGCGCTCTGAAATTTTTTGAGGGAGAAAGGCATTAAGAAGCTTGAAAAGGAGTCAATGGGTCCAATTTCCCTACAGATATTCCTACAATGAGCCAAACATTGCACCTCTGTACTCTAGTTCAATATTGCATTTTCAATATAGCAAATAAACCTCAGAACTGCACTAAAAAATAGCCACAGCTTACACTTAGGTACCCGATTAGTACAAATACTACCACCAACAATAACAGCCGGGGATTTGAATTCCAGCCCTCGGAAACTGCCTGTACCTCCGGACCTTTATGAGCCATTCGCGTTTTCCAGAAGACGACAGCGAAGCGTCCCTCCACCGCACACAACTCGGCGCAGCAGCGGGCGGCACGGAACCCCGGGGCTGCTGCATCCCTCCCCGAGGAACGACGGCAGCGCCTCGCACAGCCCGGCCCCGAGCGCCACCGGGGGCTCCCCGCTCAACCAGGCGACCCGCAGCGGGCAGCGACCGCACAACCACAGCACGTACGCGGCTGGAAACAGGGAGAGGGGCGGACAGAACCGCGGGCAGCCCGAGCCCCCGGCAGGAAGCGGCCGCGCGCTGCCCAGCGGGAGAGAGGCGCGGCGCCCGGGGCGGCTGCCAGCGCTGCGAAGCCGCGGCACGAACTTGCGAGTCCCCGCGAGCCGCCGGCCCGCCCCAACTCCGCGCCGTCCCCGCGCCTACCTGCGGCGGGCCGCACCTCCATGTTGGCTCGCCGCTTCTTTCCCCCAACCCTGTTCGGCGCCCCTCCCCGTCCCCCTCCCCGTCCCCCTCCCCGTCCCCCTCGGGTCGGGCCCGAACGGGGGCGGCCCCCGGGGCAGGAGCCGTCAACGCCACCTCGGCCGCAGCGGCCGAGCCGCCCTCCCTCCGGCCTCTCACCGTACGTCGCCGGCCCCGCTTTGTTCCCGCGAGGAACCGTCGCCGACCCCGCCAGCGCCTCTCCCGCCGCGGCAGCGCCGAGGCTGCCGGCCCCTCCCGCCCGCCGCGCTGGGCTGACGCGGGGGGCGGCTCCGCCCCACCCGGCACCGCCCCGCCAAGGGGGCTGCGGCGGCTCCGGCCCGGCCCAGCACGGCCCGGCGCGGCGTGGGGCCGCTTCCCCTCAGCGGCTGCGCCTCCCTGGCGGGTGGGGCCACCCCGTTACGGCCGCCCCTTCCTCTCACCGCCCCCTCGCCAGGTGCCGGGGGTTGGAGCCGCCTTCGAGTCGGGGCGAGGTGGAGAGCGGACGGGAGAGTCGCCGCGTTCGGGCCTTCTGCTGAGAACACGGGAGCGGCCTGGCCCCGCGGAAGGTGCCCGCCTGGGGGTAGAGGGCGAACGGCCAGGAAAGGGTGGGAGCTGCCCCGGAGAGGCGGTTCTCCTGACACACACCTGCGCCCAAGATATGAGCGTTTACTCTTTAGGTAGCCCTTGTGAAACGCTACACTTCGCTTTTAGCACAAAGAAAGCCTAAGGTATATACATCTTAATCGTAAAACAGCAAGAAGCAGCTGGGTGCGGCACTGTGTCCACAGTGGTGACCAGTCAAACTCTATGTTTGTCCCATTAAGCATCTCTTCTGCTGCAACTCAGAAAGGAAATGATCAGGAAGCTTCCCAGTGTGCAGCTCTGAGCTGTTTGGGTTCACCACACACACACCTGTTGTCGCTTCTACTGAATTCTATGTGCAGATAGAAGGCCTTTATGTGCAAGTTACACAGTTCATGTAAGCTGTCTGAGTGGGGAGACCGCCTGTGGTGCTTCTGGGTTGTTTCCTATGGAAATCACATTCTGTGATTGTGATGAGTTCTTTTTCCTAGTAGAAACAGCAAAAGTTATAAATATGTAGAGCTCATTAAGAAATAAGGCCTCCTCCCCCACGTGTTCTGGAGTTTAGGGAAACTGATACAGATGGGGCTCTGGTCTGTGTCTGTGCTTTTCAGGGAGCACTGTAACGTAAATAGAAGGGTATGAACAGCTGATACTTTGGAGTATTGCCACGTCTCACTGCACTCCTCCATCATTCATGGCCATGACGCAAAGAATTATCAGTTTAAAACGCTGACTTGCTTCATCAAAACAGGAACATGGCTCACAAGTAGGTGCAGCTTTCTGCCATGGTGTTTCCAAAAGTCCTCATCAAGGCTGCACTGTAACAGTTTGCTGCTCGCCTTTCCAGCACAGTGTAGTTCTGTAAACAACCCAGTTATTGTTGTCTGAGCTCAGTTTGTTGCCTAAGGAATGTAAAATGTCTAATAAAACAATGAAAGCATTTCAATCGCAGGTGGTGCACCAGGGAAGGAAGATGAAAGTTCAGGGGAGCGGGATAAAAAGATCAGCTCTTTATCAAGGCTGGTCTTTGGCAATGTTTCACGTAAAGTCTGTAAAATATTAAATGTGTTTGAGTATACTGGCCAGAGCAATAAACACTCTGAAAAGTGTCAGATGAACACGTTACTTCCTGAGCAGCAGCTGTAGTTAATTTTCAAACAAATGCAACCTGTGTGAAAAACAGTGGGTGCGCATGGCGGTGTACAGCACTGCCCTCTTCTGGATGAAGTGTTAGACTCCACCTTGACAGAACAGGCCGACAGAATTCCCTCTGCAGTTCAGCGTTTATTCATTCTCGCTGGCAGCCAGAAGCAGGCAACTGCTTTGTACACCTGCACATATGTCACAGGGAAACAACCCCCCTCCTCATTCTTCAAGCTGTTCTGTTTCCACGTACAGTTTGTTACTTAGCAAATGTTGTGACAGACGCAGGTTGATTCAAATAAGAGGTTGCGTAGCATGGAGAACAGACGCAGTTTGAGTTTAGAGGCCCTCACGTTACTCAAATAGCTAGATTTCTACGATTATATTTTCTGTTTTTCTTTCATATTTGTAAAAACTTATTTTACTCATTTGTTGTGAGCTCTGGAAGTTGGTTTTCAGGTACAAACTTAGTTTTCTCTTCAGTATATGCCATTTCTTTTCATCTGGAAGCCAATGGTTAAAGGAGGATGTGAAAGGAAGGAGGAAGAAGAGAACGTGAAAAACCCAGATGTTAGAAGCATGACTGGTGAAACCTGGTTTTTTAGGAACCTGCATCCTCTGTGCTTCTGCTTCCCACTACAGACCTTCCCAAGACTTCAGCCCTCTCTGCCAATGCAGTCATATTTGCTATTCCTCTACCCCCCAAACCTTCCTGCAGCAATTCTTTTTTCTAACACAATTCTAAGTACCCACAGTTCTTCCTCTGTCTTGATAATGATAGACAGATTAAGCTGCACCTATCTGTGAGCAACACTCTGTAAACTACACCCATTGGTCACTAGTGCATAGGACTGCTGGCTTGTAAATGAATTATTTACAAGCATCCTTTGCTTCCAGAACCTGCTGTCTGTAAGCAGATGTCTGCTCAAAGGTAAGAGACCCTGGCCTATAGAATCCCACCAAGAAGCTTGAAGTTGCTGGAAGCTTCCTCTTAGAGCTTTGTGTCTACAAACTACTGGATGATTTAAAGCCACAGAAAGCTGTAGTGAACAAAACAGAATGGATTCCTTAGGCCTTCCATAACATCTTCAAATTTTTTTGAGCAATTTGTTGTTACTTGGTCACTACTTCTTTAAAGAAAAAGGAGAAAAGTTTGTATCAGTTTCTATTTGAACTGCAGCAAGAGGCAAATTCCACCTATTATGAGGTAGAAGATGCATTTGTATAGCAGGATTTTGTGTCCCTAATTCATGTTTTTAAAAGCATGTTTTTTGTAATCCACGTGCATTTAAATATAATTAAAATTAAAAATATATAATTAAAATAAAAAATAATTAAAAATAAACAAGTGAGACAAATTATGAAGGTTTTTTGTTAATGTACATGTAAAATAATAAATCATTTATACTAATTAGCTCAAGCAAGAAAACAGAGGGGTTTTTTTGGGTTTGTTATACATTTAATTTTGCCAGGAATAATTGATTACACAGTGATTGAGCTGACGTAAGCTTGATACATCAAAGTGATACAATCGTTCCTAGAAGATGGGAACTGAGTCAAACTCTTTAGGGAAATTTCATCAGAGTTAGGCAGCGATTTCTGATGAACTGTAAGTACTCACTGAACTTTATGTGAGTGCTACTTACAGGAGGCTGCTTTTGTTAAGAGTGCTGCATGTCATCCTAGATTGAGGCTGGCTGGAACACAGCAGTTCAAGGAACCTGACCTCTGCTGTCCTAAACTACTGATTGTATCTTAGATATTTGCTGAAATATGATACTCAATACAATGTTGCACCCAGAAAACTTCTGCTGTAATGAAATAAGCAATAATTTTGGCACTGGAAATGATTTGAAGAAGTAATTACGCAAAGTATTCTGCTAATGCTTGCTTGCAACACCACAGCAGTCCTTAGATATTGTGGGTGATAATTCTGATCAATTATTTCAGGTGGGGAGATATGCTGTAAGGCTGGTCAACTTTGACAAGGCAAAAGAAGCAACAATGGATTTACTAAAATATGACAGACAGCATCAAGGTGCTCCCCTTTGTCTTCCTTATCCATGTTTATGGAGAGTTCTCTGACTGTCCTTGCATTTCACGGCAATCTTTGGGAGAAAAGGAGTGTTGGGAGGAAATAAACGACCCCCACGAACTAACAATGGACCATCAGAATGCTAGAGGACACTAAAGAGGGGCAAATAGGGTTAGACAATCATTGGGGGTGGATGGATTAATGAATTTGGAAACTTAATGAGATGTAATAAGCATGAAAATGTAACCTGCTTATGAACGATCAGCTGGTGGAACATTCCTAGAGAATAATCTCGATGTTAGCCCAGCCTTGCCAATAAAGAATGCCTTGCTTAAGGGTAATAAAGCTTTGCTGTTACATTTCTACTCACTGATTTCTTTAAATCAGAAAACAGTGTTACTGAATGAGAAAACACAACTCTCTGTGGCAAGCAGTGAGTGCACAAATCATTGTTTTTGAGTGCTTAACAAAACAGGCTGTTTAAGTAGTTTAACCTCAGCTTTTCTTAGGACGTGCATAATAACCAGCTTTGTTCATGCTACCATGGTCTTGGAAAAATGGAGCCACACTTAGGCTGAGGGGAAGAAAAAAAAAAAAAGTATAGAGAGGAAGAGTGTGGTTATACAGGGTTTCATAATTCGTGATAATGAATATACAAGTAATGTGATTTTTACAAGCCAGCCTGCTCATTAGTGGTCAAAAGCCAAATGAAAGCACTGAGCTAATCTGGCCATTGAGGTAACTGACATGAAGTTAGTAAAAGAGAAAGCAGTGTACTGCTTTGCTTCTTGTTCATACTGATTATTTTCCTCTATGCAATCTGAACAAGACAGGGAAGCTGAAGATCACCTTTACAGGTGTTGTCTATTGTGATTCCAGCAAGAGGTCGGCGTCAGGCCTCTGTGCTGTTGCTACAGAAATAATCTTTTTGCTGACCTAATGTATTGGTTCTTAAACTAATGTAGTAATTCCTATTGCTATTTTCTTTTTTGAGGATTACAGTGTTTATATCCTAATCCTCACCAGTCTTGACCTTTCAAATTTAGAGATGCATCCAATGTTCAATCACACAGCAAGAAATAAAGCATATAGTGATTACACACTATCCCACAAAGAACTTCTTTAACCATTTGAATTTGGGAAGCCAGGAAATCATTTTGTTTTCAGCTTACATCACCTTGTCTTACTTTCTGCAGTATTCCAGTTCGGTGCCATATATGCATCTGTTTCTGTTCTACCACACTGATCTACATAAACACAACCACTAGTACTTGCTACTGTGTTAATTTCCCCTTGTGCAGTTAACAATGTATATAAAGCCATTCTATTTTGCACTCCCTTAACCACTCTGGCTAAGCTTTGAACTTCGAGGGCAACAATAGCATTTCAAGTTTTAGTTTCAAGGTGTTTCATAACTAAGGCATTCACTATAGCCTTTTCCAATTCTACAACTCCTTACAAAGGAAATTAACCACCTGATGAATTAAATCTGCCAGGTCTTTCCATTGGCAGAATGAGCACTTCTCTCTTGACTTTTGAGGATGCTTGGGCCTGTATTATCTAGGTTACCTTACCTGTTACTATAACCTTTGGCATTACTGCTCCTAGGGTACAGGTTCTAGTCCAGAATGGGGGTGGTATCTTCCAAGGTTGACCTCCACACAGCAAGTGCCACCCTTTATCTGACTCCCAATATTTATCCTCCTTCTCCCCCATTTGTACTGTCCACTTACAGTGGACATTATTTTGCTACTGGAGCCTTTCCTAATTAGCTAGTCCCTATGTCCATCAGAAAAATTGTATTATTCATAGGTTGGGCCTCTACAATCTATGTTTGCAATTCTGGTTATTCATCTACAAAGTGCCCTACAGGTTTGATAACAGATACTATCCCCAAACTGCTTTAGTGGTTACCAGCATCATAGGTATGGACTTCTCTCATATTCTGGTAACTCTGGGCATATCCAACACCTTTGTTTTAATCAATCTTATGTGCTTATTTTGATCCCATGTAATCAATAAGCATAAGTATCACTAAAATTATTGTTATCATTTTAGACAAGCAGAACACATATCCCTTAAGTACTGCAAAAGATTTTTTCTACAAACATATAAGCAATCAATTAATACAATTAATACAAGGCAAACAATCACTACATACTCTAAAGGTAACTACACCTCAGTAACTACATTCTATTTCATAATACGATTTTTTTTCCCCATCATTTCCCTGTTTTCAAGCTTCATTCATTTACATGAAAAATTCAGTTTCAATGGTTCAGTTGTTTCTACTTGCCACTGTGGCCCAGGTGCTTTAGAGCTCCAAGTCCATAGATACACCTACTCATTGACTTGGAATGGAAGTGCTGTGACTTCCAGAGATGTTGGTGCTGCCTGTGCCATGAACCTGTGTATAGAAGATACGACTTACCCTAAGGAGATTACGTTCTCTTAGTTTTAGTTTGCCTAATTGGTTTACATCAATACCACCAGCCTATACCTGAAATAGTCCTCCATACACAATTCCACAAGGACTAATTTTCTCTTTAGCATGTGGTTTTACCATAACATATAGTAAGGTGCCTCAGGCCATTTCAAGTCTGTTTCTTAATAGATTTCAATAATTTGTTTTGCCACGTTCAAATCATTTTTTCCATCTTTCCGTTTAGTGTGCTCTGTATGGAGTACATAAATCTTATGCTATTCCAATAAATTTTTTCCTAGGTTTTGAACAATTCCAGCTACAAAATGTGAACCTCTGATTATATTCCATTCCAATCACAATTAGAAGTTATTTTTCTATCTTCTTTCTGGTATTTCAGAAGTTCATTAATCAATTCTTCAGATCTCGGGGGCATTAGTTGGAAAAAAAAACTCCTTTTGCTGCATTTTATTTTTAGTTTTTGTCCAAAATGATATAACTATCACTTGATTGGCAAGCTTTACAGCATATTATAGCTATTTCTTTTGGTAACTGCAAGTTTATAGCAGTTCTAATATTGTTTCTCCATGTTTTACAGTTGCGCCCTAATATGTTAACAGCCTCTGCTCTTTCCAGATAGCACCATGCACAATCCCTTTTTACTAGGTCCAGTGCTCTTAAGAAGACTGAGTTCTGCTTTCTCTGCTGAGGCAGTAGCGCTGGAGTCTCAGGCTCTGTTACTTCATCTCTGGTTGTTACAGCATACCTGGCCTTCTTAAGCCATCTCACACAAACCTGCTACCATCCACAAACATTTACATACCCTCTTGTTCCATCAGTACCACTTGGTACTTCATGATCCTGCTTGGAGATAACCAATAACTTCCCTTTTGATTCATTCAGTATTGCAGTAACCATAAAGAGAATACAAGAAGTTATTGAAATTGACTTTGGCAAATACAATTCTCCAGCCTCCGGTATCAACAAGACAGTAGTTGCTACATCTTTTAAGTAGTGGCTTTCCAAGTTGAGGTCTCCAAAGGACTTCCACATTTTGGATTCCACACCAGGTTTTGTTTCTCCTTTTAAGACTACACACTACAGTTTAGCAAACTTAAATTCTCTATCAAAGACCCTATTCTCTATACACAACCTGCAAGTCCAGCACATACACACCACAAAGACAGAAAAAAGTAAAAACTCAGTGCTGTTACAGTAGTACTCACATAACCATGTTCACATACAAAAATCACAACACCAGTAACCATAATGCAACACAATTACCAATAAACCAAGCACTTCATTTTCTCTTGAGGGACTTGAATCTCTCAAGCACTCATTTTAACAGAGACTCAAATTCAGTTTCTTCAGGGGGGTTTCTCACAAGCACCTCCTCACCATGTTACTTCTGGCAAACATGGAGCCCCCCCACAAACTCGGGATATAACCCTGCTCATGTGAGGGGTACAAATTTGGGGATCACTTTACCCTTGGCTCTCCATACATGACTACTATTACCCCTTACCAGAAGCAATAAAAAATAACACCTTATTGTATTCCAAGGAACTTGTGTCTGGTCCTGACGGAGTCTGGGTCAGGGGGAGCTCCCTGAGAATCACTTACTGTGCACATTGAGCAGAGGTCTTCTCTGGTCCTCCCATCCACAATATTTCAGCCGCAGAGGGTCACCTGGGCCTTCAATCCACTTCCATCCACTTCTCCCCAGTCTGGAAGATTTCCAGAGTGATTCACTTCCTGCAGGTGGAACCCAAGGAAAAGGTCCTTGCACATTTAGAGGCAAAAGATAAAAGTATTCTATTGTGACTCCAGTACTTCTTGTGAGGCAAAAATCATTGGGGTAGAAGATAAAAGTACTCTATTATATCCTCTATGCAAAACTATAGAGAAAAAACTGTTCACCACTGAAGCCAAAAAAGGAAAGTTTCAGAACTATTACTTATCAGTTCCTTTTGCCAATCCAATACATTGGTTCTTAAGGTAATGTATTGATCCCTATTGCTAGGGAATTTTGCTTCTAAGCAACTTCTCCACCGTGTCTCTAATTATCATAGTAATTCCTTGTTAAAGGAAAACTAGCTAAAACATCACTGCGTGCAACTCCTATCTGAACCAGCTGTAGCAACTTATAGCCAGTTAACTATGATTTTTTTTTCAGCCCACAGACTACTTCTAACTTGATTTCTAATCTTGCTTATTAATTGTGTTGAAAACTAACTAGCTCCTGAGTTGCTGTTACACCATAAACTTAATGGTTACCGAGCTTACTTGAAGATGCTCAAGAACTGACTATTTCTACAGTTTCAGTTCAATTCTGACATCTTACTTCATGTGTATTTTCATGAAAATATCAACTTAAAACTTGAATTACACATAAGAAAACTCAACTAGTAGCATCTTTAAGTCCTCATTGTTGTATTCTGTACCACCTTTCTTAGTGTGATCCTTAGTGCTCCTCAGATTATCCATTCCTTTCTGGAAATCATACTGTGTAAACTGAACTAATAGTTACTTAAAGTCATTTACATCATCAGTAATTGTCTAAAAGTAATCCAGCTTCACAGTGCCCACTCAGAAAAAAGCATTTATTTAAATAGATTGATAGCTAATACATTTACCATCCTGTGTCAGACATTTTATTAGTCTAATTGGAAGCTTTCTGAGCTTTTATCATTCCTTGTGTTGGGTAGCTGCTTGAATATACTCATGTCACAGCATGGCAGAAGTTCTGTTATTTCTTTAATATGTTAAAAAGAGAATACTTCACGAAGATACAGTTTATTAGTCTACATTAAGATGTACCAATGCATTAAAAGTATACTCCATTAATCTTACACTTGCAGAATTTGGATTAGAGTACAGAACAGAGCACAAGAAGATCTTCCAAGATAAAGCTGAAAGAATACTTTGTGTAGTACATGAAAGGTGGGATTCTTGCCATCTGGTAATTGCTTTGATCATATTTGTCTGATGGGACAGTAGTTTTTAAATCATATTAGACTCTTACAGGTGTCCCCAATAAGCAATTATGAGTTGAACATCTAATCAGAGCAAAATTGCCCATTTACCAGTGATTATTACAAGGACTTTTTTTTTTTTTAATATATGAAATAATTCTGCTTACCAACAACAGTTTAATTAAGCGAATCAACTAATGTAGTCGGGAGAAAAAGTTAACCTTACTTCCTTCCTGGGAAAACTGAATTTAGGAAGAAGTTCTGTATTCGTGTTTGTTTTTTTAGTAGTACACCCACATTTTTCATCAGCATTTTCTGTCAGGTTTTTATTGGATTGAGGCCCAGAAGGTTTTTCTTCCTCCACAGTGTATTATAAACAGCTTTATTTCTTTACTGATTTAACTGCATTTCATTCTGAGGACACATCCACAAATTAAAGTACTCATACTGTGTGGGCAAAAGAAAGAGGAAAAAAAAAAAAAGAAAAAAAAAAAAAGAAAAAAACAAGAATGGAAGAGATTTCAGAAGCATGTATGACCAAGCTTTGCTGCTGCAATTGGTGGCAATTCTATAGGCAGTTAATGGGATATTAGTGGGAGTGAAACAATTAACTTGAAGTCTTAGCTCAGCCTCAATGCTCTTGCAAGTGTTGCCTGAATATCACTTAAGTTTGTAACTCCTTAACCTTGAAAGAGATCAGTTGAAGGAAGGTAGCACAGGGTCTTCATTAGCATTTTGCCATCTGAAATACAGTACAGGCATACTGGGGCCACATACAGCTACCCTACAGTCATACTGTCATTTGTGATGCTGTTTACTGGAGTTAAGCTCTCTATCATCCAAACATATTTTCTCTGCTTCCAGACAGAACTAAACATTTACTTGCTGTTTCTCAATTTCTGCTTCTTTCCCATGCACTGAGCACTGCAAAATAACTATTTCAATCACAACACAAAAGAAAAAAATTGAGACCTAATGGAATAGTTCTCAAGGAGAATAAGAACAGAAAGACACTCCTAACTGACACTGAAGAAAAAAAAAGTCATACTTTACACATGCTGTAGATAAATTTTTTGCACCCAAGTATTTCCTCAAAAAGGCTTTCAGTGCCAGTAGTATATCCAGTTACTGGTCATAAAAGCCAACAGTCATTAAGGCTGGAAAAAAACTAAGACCATCTAGCCCATTACTTTCCACGATGCAATGAAAAACATAAGATTATGCTGCTCTGCCATTTTTGTTAAGTTACAGCACATAAGAAACCAATCAGACACAACAACAGTAGACAAACAAGAAAATAAAACCACTCAGCTTCAAAGTGCTCAGAAAGTCCTCATGCCACACAAAGACCCTCTCACTTACCCCTCAAACAAGAAGTTCTCAGTTACACTACCAAACCTTAAATGAGATCAGGGAAAGGATGGATCCTGGCTTCTCCCCTACCAATTACTCACCTGCATTGCTTGCACCTGAGCTCCCCTGGCTTGGCCCTGCCATCCTACCAGATGCCTAATCACTGATTCAAGCTGTGACTTAGCATTTCCACTACTCCTCTCATTGAACATACTTGCACAAATTTAATTCCTCAGATAAGTTCAATGCTAACAATAACATATATCTGTACAACAGATAACGTTGCATGGATACTTGCTCCAAATTAAAGGGAATAGCAAACATCATCTGGATTATTGAATTAAGAGTTGTGCTATGACAAACAACAATATTTATAAAATTGCTTTTGAGCACTGATCAGGTTTTCAATTTTGTGCAGAGTTCTCAGGGCCTACCTTACTAAGAATCTTTACTGCGTAGTCCAGTAATTGTGTCTTTGTTTTTTGGCTTCATCCTTAATCTTATTCTTCTCCTGCAGGAAATAAGAAAAAGATAGATGAGAGATTCTAAATAGCTAGCCATTGTCAATGAATGACAGATGTTAGATTTACAAGCCTTCTTGTCATTTCTTGTCCCAAATTTCTGCATGAAAGCAGATTTGTCATGATAGTTCACCATTTATAATTAATGAAGACTATATCTGCTTTCAAAGATATCAACATTAGTTTATTCTATCAGTTGTTACTAAATGCAATTTAGAGTGCAGCTATTTGAAAGATCAGTAAAACATAAGGCCTACTAGAGACAACCAAGTGGATGATCCTTTAGTGAATGCAAACTGGCAGTTCTACTACAGGAGATTTTTCTACTAACTCAGTTATCTTACTATTCTGATCTTGAAAAACTTTCTGGCTTCTCCAGGACAAAACCACATCTAAAACTAAGTGACGGTGATAAGATCCTGAACATACCTGGGTATGTTTCTGTAAGGGTAGCTAATATAAAGACATTAACAAAGATGATGGTAGATATTCAAAGGTTATTAGCAAAGGAAAACTCACCAATGTTGATGCCTCAACCAGAAAGCTGAGGAAGTCTCCACTAAGAAGCAGTCACCAAGAGATGCTGCCGTAGTTGTGGTCTGCCCATAAACGAGGTCTTAGAGGTGGAGTTGAGCTTCACCCCTTCTGTGAGCACAGTTAGATTACTCTCACCTGTGCTCCTGCAGCTGACCCAACATTTGCCTCAGTTGATTAATCAGAGGTTCAAGCTGTGATTTCCCATACAGTTTCCATTGTTGCTCCTCTTGTGTACTCTTTTATCTTAATCCCTTGTCATGGTTTTATGATTTGTTATCTATATTTCACATCATAACACTGGGAGTTAAAAAGGTAATGTTGTCCCAGGATGCAAAAGGCCAGAGTTGGTGGTACAGCAGCAGAGGCTGAACCTCCCACCACTATTCCACTACGTGTTGTTGCCGTGTAATAGATGGGCAACAAAGGGGCAGTCTGACAGAATGGCACCTGACATAGAAGTGTGTATGAAGCAAAAGCATGTCACTGAAGTGTGTGGAAAAAATTACATCCACTGGTCTTCGTGGATGCTTGTTGAACACTTATAGATGTGAGCACAGAGGGGCAGTGCATAGTGCATTTCAGCAGTGGTGACAGTGTCTATGGGACATGTGTGCTGGTGCACAATTTGACAAGCCACAGCATGCAGCCTCATGTTCATTGCTGGAAAAACAAACAAACAAAAACCCCACATAGCTAATGGTAATGACTGTGCTGAAATACAGCATTTTGTATCTGAGAACTCACTCTGTTAAACAGAGTTACTTGTTTAATCTGTTGTCATTTCCATGAAAATAAATAGAAGGCATTACTTCTGGAGCAACCCACATATATGCAGCCCAAGACAATTCCTTTTCAGTCAATGTGGCCCAGGCAAACGAAAGGTTGGACACTCATGCTACACAGCATCTGAAGCACAGCTGGTTCCCTCAGGTCCTGGGTGCTCTTTGTGCTGGTCTATTTGCCTGTGTTGCTTTCCAAGCAAGAGATTCCTTGAAGGAGAAACTTTTCCTCACAGCTGCCCAAAGTCATCTCTGCTACTGCCCTATGGATCGTCATTTTGTATCCCTCTTAGCCATAGTTCATAATCCTGTTACAATGAGAAAGAACGTAGCCAAACACAGAGAGAAATATGTTTAGCAAACATTCCCTACAGTGGGCAGCACCCGCGTGAGCACTGCCAACCATGGTGTGTAATGAAATGGTAGAACACAAACAACTCCATAAAACAAAAACATCTCCAGATTACAAATAAAATGTATCCTCCACACATCAGGCATCGTTTAACCCTTTTCTCTTGACAACAACATGTAGGAGCTCAGATGGGATTTTGCCTGTAGGCACAGAGATGTGAGACAAAATTCACACAAAAAAATAAAAAATAAAAACAAAATTAAATGTATATATTTAATTACACTTGTGGACAGCAACTACTTAGGAAAGAACACTTAATGTTTATGAAACTGTTAAAAGAAACACTGAAATTGAAGAAATAATTGCTCATCCCCAGCTGAGCCCGGCTGTGAGGTGACACCACCTGTGAGAGACTCAGCCCTGAGATGGGCGGCAACGCCCTGCAAGGGGGCTGTGACCTTCAGCTGACCCCAGCCGTGACCTTCAGATGACCCCGGCCCGGCCCCTTCAGGTGTGAAGGGCGGGAAGGGCGAGGTGAGAGGAAAAAAAGAGCGGGAAGAGAAAAGGGCGGGAAGAAAAAAGGGCGGGGAGAGAAAAGGGCGGGCAGAGAAAGGTGCGTTCTGAGCTCCTATTGGCTGCCGGGCGTGAGGAAAACCTATATAAGGCGTGGGCGGGAAGGTGAGCGGCAGAAGTTTACCTCAGCGAAAAAAAAGGAGCGGGATTCTGTGAGGCGAGGATAGCAGCAGCAGCGGGACTACAAGCAGCCGCCGGGAACGAGGTACGGTGCGAAGGGGGTGGTGCGGTTGGGATCGAGGAGTGCAGTGCCGTGCACGATTTATTAGAAACGACGGGTGCCTGAAAAGTCGCTGTAGGGTTCTGATGGCACGCGGGTGGGGGGATGGCGAGAGTGGGGGCACTGGCGGTCATCGGGAAAGGGGAGCGGGCCGGGCGGAGCGGCGCCTCTGACGGCTGGGGGGGGCCGAGCGGAACCTCCGACGGGGGATGGGGGGTACCGGCTGGAGCGGCGCCTCCGACGGCGGGGGAGGGGGGGAAGCGGAGCGGCGCCTCCGACGGGAGGAGGGTTGGGGGGAACGGCAGGCCAAGCGGAGCGGCGCCTCTGACGGCTGGGGGGAGCGGGCGGACCGGCACCTCCGACGGCAGGAGGGATGGGGGGAGAGGCCGATCGGAGCGGCGCCTCTGATGGCTTGGGGGGAGCCCGGGCAGAGCGGCTCCTTTGACGGCAGCCGGGTAGGGGAGGCCGGTCGGAGCGGCGTCTCCGACGGGGGTTAAGGGGTACCGGCTGGAGCGGCGCCTCCGATGGCGGGTGGGGGGGAAAGCCGAGCGGAGCGGAGGCTGTGATGACTGGGGGAGGGGGGGGGCCGGGCGGAGCAGCGTCTCCGACGGCAGGTGGGAAGGAGGGGGAGGCCGAGCGGAGCGGCACCTCTGACGGCTGCAGTGTGGCCGGCCGGAGCGGCGCCTCCGACGGCGGGTGGTGGGGAGTCAGGAGGAGAGGCTCCTCCGACGGCAGGCGTGGGGGGGAGGGGGGAGGGGGGCGGGAGAAGCGGCGCCTCCGGCAGCTGGCGGGTGCGATTGGGGGGGCCGAGCGGAGCGGTGTCTCTGACGGCAAGCGTGTAGTGGGGGGGGGCGGCCGGGTGGAGCGTTGCCTCTGACACCACTCCTTTGAAGATGCTGCGGCACAAAAATAAAGTAAAAAAAAAAAATCTCGTTGTGACTGACATGATGCTCTTTAGGGACTTTATTTCAATTGGTCACATGGAGGTGTGTTTCTAGATGAGGCATTCAGGATGTAAAGAAGAAATCATTAGAGTGCTATTACAGTCGTGTAAGAAAATAAATGTGAAGGAAAAGCTTTAATAATAAAGATGAGAATGATTGTCTGAGAAAATCGTAGCCATGAAAATAAAAATCCAGTTTACTACATTGGTCATAGATAATGTGTGGTCAACCTCTCTTTTAACTTGCTATGCAATACCTCAACCAACTAAGGGGCCATCAACTGCTGTACATGTACTATAAAATGCTGTGGCAGGTGCCTGGTCCTCTAAGCAGCTATGGCAATAATGAATTCGGGAGATAGTGAAATGGAGCTGTGCCTCGTACTTCAGGATCTACTGCCGAAGAAAGAAGAAGCGACGTTGGGACCTGGGAGGCTGGAGCGAGGAAGAAGAGGATGCAGAAGCCCGCCAATGCAGGGGGGAAAGAGAAAGGCTCTCTGGGCAAAGCACCTCCCTGTTAGCAGGTCTATAGTCACATTGGAATTGAACGTTGCCGGCGGCCTTGGGTGACCAGGCCGTCTTTGTGCTGGGCGACCTCCCTGTAAGCAGGGCTCTGGTCTTTGCTGTAGCTGGCCTTTTGCCTTGTTGCTCCTTGGCTGCCTGGGGAGTGTGGCCCCCTGTAACGGAGGGTGAGAGCCACCTCTCCGCACCTGAGTGGGAAATGGAGCTCACCGGACCCCAAGGCCTCCCTGTAATCAGGGCAGTGCCTTTTCCCTGCCCCTCCTCCCCCTGCCCCTCAGTGCTGTTGCCTGATGGTGGCCTGTCAATGCGCCAGCCCTGTACTCGGGGTGTGTGGCGTGGCATTTGTCCTTTGCCCTTTGTCCTTGCTTGAGAATCCCCTTGGCACATTGAGGTCTGTGGCCTCTGTGCAGCCCCCAGGGTCAGACCTCAGGCTCTTGTATGTTGCTCGTGGGTACGGGTTTATTCCCAGGAGTTGGCTGCGCCGCCTTATCCTTCCCTGCTGGAAAGCCGGATCTGTGTGTGTGTGTTCCCCTTCCATCCCCTGTTTGTTGTTTGTATGTGCGTGGTGAGTGTGAGTGCGCTTTCCCTTTAGGCCCCTACAAAGATGCTGCAGCGTAGCTTCGGCTTCCCAGGGGGGATTGGAGGGTTTGGTTATATGCCGCAAAGCAGGGGTCTTCCCTGTCATCTTAGTCCCACGAGCGCAGTGAGGGTCCTGTTGGCCTGTCTCCTTTTTTCTTAGTTGAGATCTGTGCCACGTGGTAGCTCTGTGGCTGAGGCCGCCCTGTAGCCAGGGTTTGGGCCTGTCCTTGCGTGGCCGCCTGTTCTGGTGGCGTGACCGCTCCGTACTCGGGGCACGTGTCACAAGATGTGTAGCCCTCTGTCCCTCAAGTGGCCCACCCCCCCCTGTAATCAGGGCTGGGGAGGCTGCAGTGTTGTGGCCGGCTGCTTTAGCCATCCAGTTGGTGGGGATGACCCCTCCCTGTCCCGTTAAAGGGTGCAGGTTGAGGTTCTTCTTATGTGTGGGGTTACGTCCCTGCTCGAGCTCTCAAAGACGTGGTGATGTTGTGATGCTGTGATGATGTTCTGCTGCCGGGCGGGCCCGCCTGTAGCTCAGGCGTTGGTGGGAGCTGCGTGCTCCGTGGGGCTTCTTGATGATGGTGAGGCGTGGGGTACCGTCCTGTAGGCAGGGCTGTGTGTGCCCCCTGTGTTTGGTGAGCTGTGTTCTGAGAGACCCCCTGTACTCAGGTGGGAATGCGGCCCCGGCCTTTCAGAGGCACGGGGCTGCGAGCTGTGGGGCTGGGCTTGCACCCTCCCCGGAATTGGATGTGCTTTCTTTTTCCCCGACCGTGGCATTAGGCCGTGTCGCCCCGCTGCCTGGCGGCTGAGAGTTGTTCCTGCCGCTGGGGGGGAAACTGAGCTCTGTGGCTCCAGGGGTGTTGTCGGCCCGCCTGTAACCAGGGTCTGGGCACGTGAGCCTTTATGCTCTGCTGGCAGCCTGTGTGGGGTGACCGCCCCGTTAGTGGGGTGGGTGCCAAAGCACCCCGGAATGGGAGAGAAGGAGCCTCCCGCGGCCGTAGGGATAGGGGCTGCCCTGTAAGTCAGGGAGCGACTGTGTCCCCGAGTCCCAGGCCCTTTGCAATGGAGGCGGTGGCTGAGGGTCCCCTGTAAGCAGGGAAGCGACTCCTTTGTCCGCTGCTTTTTGCATGCCCAGCTCTATTTGCCCAGTCTGCCCGCCTCCACGATCCCCTGCGGCACCGGCTGGAGCCTCCGCAGCGCGCCAGTGAGGTGAGAAAAGCAGCTCTAAGTAGTTTTGTCTGGAATTGGGCTGGGGAGAGAGGGTGGATGCAGGGTCTTCCCCCTTGGCTGGCGGGGTCGTGTGCCCTGTTCCTTCGGGACGCCGGGTGTCCCGCTTTTTTGAGGCGGAGGGTTTGCTGCTGCTCAGGTCTAATGGTGTCGTGCCTCGTATTTCAGGATCTGCTGCTGAAGAAAGAAGAAGCGACGTTGGGACCTGGGAGACTGGAGCGAGGAAGAAGAGGATGCAGAAGCCCGCCAATGCGGGGGGGAAAGAGAAAGGCTCTCTGGGCAAAGCACCTCCCTGTTAGCAGGTCTATAGTCACATTGGAATTGAACGTTGCCGGCGGCCTTGGGTGACCAGGCCGTCTTTGTGCTGGGCGACCTCCCTGTAAGCAGGGCTCTGGTCTTTGCTGTAGCTGGCCTTTTGCCTTGTTGCTCCTTGGCTGCCTGGGGAGTGTGGCCCCCTGTAACGGAGGGTGAGAGCCACCTCTCCGCACCTGAGTGGGAAATGGAGCTCACCGGACCCCAAGGCCTCCCTGTAATCAGGGCAGTGCCTTTTCCCTGCCCCTCCTCCCCCTGCCCCTCAGTGCTGTTGCCTGATGGTGGCCTGTCAATGCGCCAGCCCTGTACTCGGGGTGTGTGGCGTGGCATTTGTCCTTTGCCCTTTGTCCTTGCTTGAGAATCCCCTTGGCACATTGAGGTCTGTGGCCTCTGTGCAGCCCCCAGGGTCAGACCTCAGGCTCTTGTATGTTGCTCGTGGGTACGGGTTTATTCCCAGGAGTTGGCTGCGCCGCCTTATCCTTCCCTGCTGGAAAGCCGGATCTGTGTGTGTGTGTTCCCCTTCCATCCCCTGTTTGTTGTTTGTATGTGCGTGGTGAGTGTGAGTGTGCTTTCCCTTTAGGCCCCTACAAAGATGCTGCAGCATAGCTTCGGCTTCCCAGGGGGGATTGGAGGGTTTGGTTATATGCCGCAAAGCAGGGGTCTTCCCTGTCATCTTAGTCCCACGAGCGCAGTGAGGGTCCTGTTGGCCTGTCTCCTTTTTTCTTAGTTGAGATCTGTGCCACGTGGTAGCTCTGTGGCTGAGGCCGCCCTGTAGCCAGGGTTTGGGCCTGTCCTTGCGTGGCCGCCTGTTCTGGTGGCGTGACCGCTCCGTACTCGGGGCACGTGTCACAAGATGTGTAGCCCTCTGTCCCTCAAGTGGCCCACCCCCCCCTGTAATCAGGGCTGGGGAGGCTGCAGTGTTGTGGCCGGCTGCTTTAGCCATCCAGTTGGTGGGGATGACCCCTCCCTGTCCCGTTAAAGGGTGCAGGTTGAGGTTCTTCTTATGTGTGGGGTTACGTCCCTGCTCGAGCTCTCAAAGACGTGGTGATGTTGTGATGCTGTGATGATGTTCTGCTGCCGGGCGGGCCCGCCTGTAGCTCAGGCGTTGGTGGGAGCTGCGTGCTCCGTGGGGCTTCTTGATGATGGTGAGGCGTGGGGTACCGTCCTGTAGGCAGGGCTGTGTGTGCCCCCTGTGTTTGGTGAGCTGTGTTCTGAGAGACCCCCTGTACTCAGGTGGGAATGCGGCCCCGGCCTTTCAGAGGCACGGGGCTGCGAGCTGTGGGGCTGGGCTTGCACCCTCCCCGGAATTGGATGTGCTTTCTTTTTCCCCGACCGTGGCATTAGGCCGTGTCGCCCCGCTGCCTGGCGGCTGAGAGTTGTTCCTGCCGCTGGGGGGGAAACTGAGCTCTGTGGCTCCAGGGGTGTTGTCGGCCCGCCTGTAATCAGGGTCTGGGCACGTGAGCCTTTATGCTCTGCTGGCAGCCTGTGTGGGGTGACCGCCCCGTTAGTGGGGTGGGTGCCAAAGCACCCCGGAATGGGAGAGAAGGAGCCTCCCTCAGCCGTAGGGATGGGGGCTGCCCTGTAAGTCAGGGAGCGACTGTGTCCCCGAGTCCCAGGCCCTTTGCAATGGAGGCGGTGGCTGGGGGTCCCCTGTAAGCAGGGAAGCGACTCCTTTGTCCGCTGCTTTTTGCATGCCCAGCTCTATTTGCCCAGTCTGCCCGCCTCCACGATCCCCTGCGGCACCGGCTGGAGCCTCCGCAGCGCGCCAGTGAGGTGAGAAAAGCAGCTCTAAGTAGTTTTGTCTGGAATTGGGCTGGGGAGAGGGGGTGGATGCAGGGTCTTCCCCCTTGGCTGGCGGGGTCGTGTGCCCTGTTCCTTCGGGACGCCGGGTGTCCCGCTTTTTTGAGGCGGAGGGTTTGCTGCTGCTCAGGTCTAATGGTGTCGTGCCTCGTATTTCAGGATCTGCTGCTGAAGAAAGAAGAAGCGACGTTGGGACCTGGGAGGCTGGAGCGAGGAAGAAGAGGATGCAGAAGCCCGCCAATGCGGGGGGGAAAGAGAAAGGCTCTCTGGGCAAAGCACCTCCCTGTTAGCAGGTCTATAGTCACATTGGAATTGAACGTTGCCGGTGGCCTTGGGTGACCAGGCCGTCTTTGTGCTGGGCGACCTCCCTGTAAGCAGGGCTCTGGTCTTTGCTGTAGCTGGCCTTTTGCCTTGTTGCTCCTTGGCTGCCTGGGGAGTGTGGCCCCCTGTAACGGAGGGTGAGAGCCACCTCTCCGCACCTGAGTGGGAAATGGAGCTCACCGGACCCCAAGGCCTCCCTGTAATCAGGGCAGTGCCTTTTCCCTGCCCCTCCTCCCCCTGCCCCTCAGTGCTGTTGCCTGATGGTGGCCTGTCAATGCGCCAGCCCTGTACTCGGGGTGTGTGGCGTGGCATTTGTCTTTTGCCCTTTTCCTTGCTTGAGAACCCCCTTGGCACATTGAGTTCTAAGGCCGCCCTGTAGCCAGGGTTTGGGCCTGTCCTTGCGTGGCCGCCTGTTCTGGCGGCGTGACCGCTCCGTACTCGGGGCATGTGTCACAAGATGTGTAGCCCTCTGTCCCTCAAGTGGCCCACCCCCCCCTGTAATCAGGGCTGGGGAGGCTGCAGTGTTGTGGCCGGCTGCTTTAGCCATCCAGTTGGTGGGGATGACCCCTCCCTGTCCCGTTAAAGGGTGCAGGTTGAGGTTCTTCTTATGTGTGGGGTTACGTCCCTGCTCGAGCTCTCAAAGACGTGGTGATGTTGTGATGCTGTGATGATGTTCTGCTGCCGGGCGGGCCCGCCTGTAGCTCAGGCGTTGGTGGGAGCTGCGTGCTCCGTGGGGCTTCTTGATGATGGTGAGGCGTGGGGTACCGTCCTGTAGGCAGGGCTGTGTGTGCCCCCTGTGTTTGGTGAGCTGTGTTCTGAGAGACCCCCTGTACTCAGGTGGGAATGCGGCCCCGGCCTTTCAGAGGCACGGGGCTGCGAGCTGTGGGGCTGGGCTTGCACCCTCCCCGGAATTGGATGTGCTTTCTTTTTCCCCGACCGTGGCATTAGGCCGTGTCGCCCCGCTGCCTGGCGGCTGAGAGTTGTTCCTGCCGCTGGGGGGGAAACTGAGCTCTGTGGCTCCAGGGGTGTTGTCGGCCCGCCTGTAACCAGGGTCTGGGCACGTGAGCCTTTATGCTCTGCTGGCAGCCTGTGTGGGGTGACCGCCCCGTTAGTGGGGTGGGTGCCAAAGCACCCCGGAATGGGAGAGAAGGAGCCTCCCGCGGCCGTAGGGATAGGGGCTGCCCTGTAAGTCAGGGAGCGACTGTGTCCCCGAGTCCCAGGCCCTTTGCAATGGAGGCGGTGGCTGGGGGTCCCCTGTAAGCAGGGAAGCGACTCCTTTGTCCGCTGCTTTTTGCATGCCCAGCTCTATTTGCCCAGTCTGCCCGCCTCCACGATCCCCTGCGGCACCGGCTGGAGCCTCCGCAGCGCGCCAGTGAGGTGAGAAAAGCAGCTCTAAGTAGTTTTGTCTGGAATTGGGCTGGGGAGAGAGGGTGGATGCAGGGTCTTCCCCCTTGGCTGGCGGGGTCGTGTGCCCTGTTCCTTCGGGACGCCGGGTGTCCCGCTTTTTTGAGGTGGAGGGTTTGCTGCTGCTCAGGTCTAATGGTGTCGTGCCTCGTATTTCAGGATCTGCTGCTGAAGAAAGAAGAAGCGACGTTGGGACCTGGGAGACTGGAGCGAGGAAGAAGAGGATGCAGAAGCCCGCCAATGCGGGGGGGAAAGAGAAAGGCTCTCTGGGCAAAGCACCTCCCTGTTAGCAGGTCTATAGTCACATTGGAATTGAACGTTGCCGGCGGCCTTGGGTGACCAGGCCGTCTTTGTGCTGGGCGACCTCCCTGTAAGCAGGGCTCTGGTCTTTGCTGTAGCTGGCCTTTTGCCTTGTTGCTCCTTGGCTGCCTGGGGAGTGTGGCCCCCTGTAACGGAGGGTGAGAGCCACCTCTCCGCACCTGAGTGGGAAATGGAGCTCACCGGACCCCAAGGCCTCCCTGTAATCAGGGCAGTGCCTTTTCCCTGCCCCTCCTCCCCCTGCCCCTCAGTGCTGTTGCCTGATGGTGGCCTGTCAATGCGCCAGCCCTGTACTCGGGGTGTGTGGCGTGGCATTTGTCCTTTGCCCTTTGTCCTTGCTTGAGAATCCCCTTGGCACATTGAGGTCTGTGGCCTCTGTGCAGCCCCCAGGGTCAGACCTCAGGCTCTTGTATGTTGCTCGTGGGTACGGGTTTATTCCCAGGAGTTGGCTGCGCCGCCTTATCCTTCCCTGCTGGAAAGCCGGATCTGTGTGTGTGTGTTCCCCTTCCATCCCCTGTTTGTTGTTTGTATGTGCGTGGTGAGTGTGAGTGTGCTTTCCCTTTAGGCCCCTACAAAGATGCTGCAGCGTAGCTTCGGCTTCCCAGGGGGGATTGGAGGGTTTGGTTATATGCCGCAAAGCAGGGGTCTTCCCTGTCATCTTAGTCCCACGAGCGCAGTGAGGGTCCTGTTGGCCTGTCTCCTTTTTTCTTAGTTGAGATCTGTGCCACGTGGTAGCTCTGTGGCTGAGGCCGCCCTGTAGCCAGGGTTTGGGCCTGTCCTTGCGTGGCCGCCTGTTCTGGTGGCGTGACCGCTCCGTACTCGGGGCACGTGTCACAAGATGTGTAGCCCTCTGTCCCTCAAGTGGCCCACCCCCCCCTGTAATCAGGGCTGGGGAGGCTGCAGTGTTGTGGCCGGCTGCTTTAGCCATCCAGTTGGTGGGGATGACCCCTCCCTGTCCCGTTAAAGGGTGCAGGTTGAGGTTCTTCTTATGTGTGGGGTTACGTCCCTGCTCGAGCTCTCAAAGACGTGGTGATGTTGTGATGCTGTGATGATGTTCTGCTGCCGGGCGGGCCCGCCTGTAGCTCAGGCGTTGGTGGGAGCTGCATGCTCCGTGGGGCTTCTTGATGATGGTGAGGCGTGGGGTACCGTCCTGTAGGCAGGGCTGTGCGCGCCCCCTGTGTTTGGTGAGCTGTGTTCTGAGAGACCCCCTGTACTCAGGTGGGAATGCGGCCCCGGCCTTTCAGAGGCACGGGGCTGCGAGCTGTGGGGCTGGGCTTGCACCCTCCCCGGAATTGGATGTGCTTTCTTTTTCCCCGACCGTGGCATTAGGCCGTGTCGCCCCGCTGCCTGGCGGCTGAGAGTTGTTCCTGCCGCTGGGGGGGAAACTGAGCTCTGTGGCTCCAGGGGTGTTGTCGGCCCGCCTGTAATCAGGGTCTGGGCACGTGAGCCTTTATGCTCTGCTGGCAGCCTGTGTGGGGTGACCGCCCCGTTAGTGGGGTGGGTGCCAAAGCACCCCGGAATGGGAGAGAAGGAGCCTCCCGCAGCCGTAGGGATGGGGGCTGCCCTGTAAGTCAGGGAGCGACTGTGTCCCTGAGTCCCAGGCCCTTTGCAATGGAGGCGGTGGCTGGGGGTCCCCTGTAAGCAGGGAAGCGACTCCTTTGTCCGCTGCTTTTTGCATGCCCAGCTCTATTTGCCCAGTCTGCCCGCCTCCACGATCCCCTGCGGCACCGGCTGGAGCCTCCGCAGCGCGCCAGTGAGGTGAGAAAAGCAGCTCTAAGTAGTTTTGTCTGGAATTGGGCTGGGGAGAGGGGGTGGATGCAGGGTCTTCCCCCTTGGCTGGCGGGGTCGTGTGCCCTGTTCCTTCGGGACGCCGGGTGTCCCGCTTTTTTGAGGCGGAGGGTTTGCTGCTGCTCAGGTCTAATGGTGTCGTGCCTCGTATTTCAGGATCTGCTGCTGAAGAAAGAAGAAGCGACGTTGGGACCTGGCGTTGGGTGTAGCTTTGAATTGCTGCCTTTTCATTGGTGTATCTGTTGCCACTTTCTATTTGTGTTGTTAGTTACTGTTGGACATGATTTTTGTAAGAATGGTCGTTTCTTCTGCGTTCTCATAATATTAAAGCTTTTTTGTTTTTCTTGTTTGAATGTTTTCTGACTCTTCTTTTTTATTGTTCATCAAACATATCCTAGTGTATTGATTCCTGATATCAAAGTGGAGGGTTTTTCTCACCTGTGTCAGCTATGTTTTGGGTTAATGTTTGTCTGGACTAATGCAGCCTTTTTATCAAATATCGCTCTTTGGTTGGGGGGTGGTGGGATGGTTGATGGGGATCGTTCTGTCTCCTGAATATGTTCTACTGGCAGACCTGCTGTGCTGGGGAGTGTGCAAGGTTGGGTGTTTGCATCCCCTGCTCTGGTTACTCTCATGCTCATGTTCTGGTTCAGGCTGTTACCTGGTTATTCCATTGCAGGCCGAAATTGAATTTTCCTGTTATGTTGAATCTTACCTTGCGTGATGCTTTTTGTTTTTTACTGGTTGAATGTCTGCAGGCCATTGGTTTGTATTCTCCACTGCTTTTTGAAATTCTCCAGGCTGCCTTAGTTTCCTTCATTTCAAGCATTAAGCTCGCTGATTTAGTAGATCTCTTCCTTTAGTCTTTAGCATGTTCTGTGTCAAACAGGCTCATTGGTAGGTTTTCATCCGTGTAAGACTGACTCACATTCTGGTATACTTATGCTGTTCTCTGTTCCCATTGTGTGGTTTTTCAGTGGTGTCTTCCAAATGCTAGGTCTTTGTTTGGGTTAAGGGATGAATTGGATGTGCTTGGTGTTCCTCTCCAGTTGTTAGTGTGGTTCTCTCTGCTGGTGCTTTATCCCTCTTTAGAACCTGATTTATTGCACCATTTGCAGTAATGTGGCTGTGATCAATGGGGGTGGTGGTTTTGTTTCTCTGTTGTGTTGTGGTTTAGTCTGGGAGATAGCTTAGCCCTGTGCAGTTGCTGGCTCACTCCCTCCCTTCCCAGTAGGAGGAGGAGAGAATGGGGGGGGAGTGGGAGATCAAGTAGAACTAGTGGATTGGAGTTAAAAACAACTTATTCATGTAGAGAAAAGGGAAAGAGGATAATAGCTGCAATAGAATACACTCATCAGTTTATGTGTAGGTGCTGATGCCAAAGTCATTGTGCAGTTCCCAGTGACTTAGGCCCAGCCAGTTCCTGAGCATCAGTTGCCCTCCTGATCAACTTTGTCTTTTTTGAACTTACCCTATATATCATTGTGGGCTATCGAACATTCCTTTGCTAGATTTAGGTCAGCTCTTATGATTCTGTCCTCTTCCAGCTTTGTGAGTTGCTCTTAGCCCTTTTCTTGGACTGCAGGAGCAGCTGAGAAAACTATCACTACTTGACTCTGTTCAGAACTACTCAGTCAAAACTGAAAATGTAGCATGGTAACAGCCACATTGAATGAGGAATATTTACAGCTATGCCCAGTTATTAGTCTGAAGGTAGTAAACTGGGGCAGCTGGTGAGTCTGTACTGTTCTGCCTAGAAGTTGAAGTGGAAAATGGCAGTGATTTGTATTCCCTGTGAGAATGCAGCCCCTTCTGCAGTTTTCAGATGACAAATCAGTTTTTAGTTATTTCTTTTCACTTAGTGTTTTTCTGTTGCGTTTACTTAACTCTTCCAGCCTTGCAAACCTATTTGTAAGCCAGCCAAAGGCATGCTGATTCAGATAACTGGCTTCCTTGAGTTGCATATGAACACATGTGTAGTCCCACACAGACTATTCCTAAGGATGTTGTCTATAAAATATGAATGACTTAGGTCTGTATTGGGGGGTTGGGGAGAATGAAGGTCTGGGACTGGTGGTTTTCCAGGCTTGAGAAGAGGAAAATCTACTGATGTCTGTATAACTCATTCTGATCTATGGAGGTGGTGGTCTGGCATCACTGCTTTAACTCTTTTATAGTATAGAGCCAAGTTTAGACAGTAAGTGCAGTAGCATGGGGAGTATTAGGACATGAAAAGATGAAGAAATCAGGGCCTATCTACTGATTGAGTTTGGTACAAGAAGAGGAATATTTTTACACCTGAAAAAGTCCATAGGCATCTCGTGCTGTGTGTGTAAGGGCAGCACAACATACCATTCCTCTGACAAACTTATGAGTGTGTGGTTTGCCTGAGCTGTGTTGATAAGTATCTAATTTTCAGTTTGCAAGAGTTCATGTGCTTGGGCTGTTGTTTGCTTCTGAACAGATCCCAGTGCAGAACAAGGAACAGAGATTTTTAGCAGCCATTTTAATGATCTATATAGCTATAAATAAAATACAAGTCACAGTGGCTTTTGGTGTTGTTTTCCAGAAACTTGAGGCTATTTCTGTAGTTGTTTTGTTTGTTTTTGAGAACTCTGCCTGTTTGGTGATTAAATGTGCCATTTTCCCACCACAACTTTGCACAATGCTTTAAAATAGGAAATAGAGAACTGAGAAGAGTTTAAGAGACATAGTGAAGCAAGGATCTCACTATAGGGACACTAGGGTAGGCTGCTTTTAATCAGCTGTGGTTGCAGGTTACTCTCCAAATAAATAAAGCATTCCCAATTGAGTATTTTGATTCCAAATACCGCTCCAATAGTCCTCAACCAAATCTGGCAATCTTAGCACTTGAAATGCAAGACTTGTTTTTGTTTAAAGCCAATAGGCTTCTTACTAATTGTTCCTAGCACAAAGCGCAGACCTATTTTTCACAGTTGAGCAACAGCTCTCAACGGCTTCAAACCATAAAACCTTAGAAAGTTGCATTAAAAACATGTAATGTGAAGGAATGATCCATATGTTCTTCTCTAAATAAAAAAATACCCACTATATACGATGTTGAGTTAAAATAGAAACTATTCAGAATCTGCTGCTCTGCATTACATGTGTTTGATGGAACAGAATTGCTGCCTGCCCGAGCCATTGTGAGTGTGGACAGGTGGGTAAAAATCGTGTGTGTATTCTGGGGCACTTAAATGTGGATGAAAAACATTGTATCTGAGCAAGGGGAAAAACCAACTTGTATTGCAGTGTAGCAATGCATTGGAAACAGTGGATAAGTATTCAGTTGCCTGGAATGTTGATACATGGCTTCCCATGGTACTGTAGGGTAACATTGGCATGCACGCAGTTCCTACGTCTACTGCTGATCATTTATATCAGACATTTCATTTCTGTTCAGTGTGCAAATATCTGACTCCTTAAAGGCAATATTTAAAAACAAGATCTCTGTACCATGAACACATTAAAGTCTATTTCAGGGAAAGAAAGCTGATCACTGAACTGAACAGTTAATGTGTTTTCACCACCTTTTCATGTGTTGGAGTAATGGGTTAGAGATGGAGAGGAAAAAACACAGTGATGTCTTTCCATGTTTAACTAGCTGTTTAATGGGGTCTCTTGGTGGTGGGCTCATCCTGGGTTTTTATTTGTTATTATTTATTTTTTGTTATGCAGCTTGAAAGGCTCCCTTTAGTTTTGTCCTTGAGAATGTTGAATTGCTGGTGAATTTTCTGCCTTGTTGAAGGTTTTAGAAATGATAAAGCCAATAGAAATGTTAGAACTTGGCATTTGATTAGTTTAGAATAAGCTTATCATTTTTTTTTTTAATTTGTTTTTTTTTTCTTCCTGTTGGGATCCAGCTGATAAACTGTGTGAGGCCACAGAGGAGTTGTTCCTAACAGTTCTTTGCTTCTCTAGAATTACTGTTCTGTCCACACAGGCGGCTGCTGTGAGGGCAGAGCGTGCCAGGTGCTCTGTTCACTCCTTTCCCAGCATCTCCCAATCTGAATCAGGTCTGCCCTCCCAAGCATTCACAAGTGTATCAGGCTGCAGCTTTAGACCTTTTGTAACACTTATGTGCCATTTTCATAGTTTGCTACGCAGTTAGCTAATTTTAAGCTATTAATATTTCCCCCACTTAAAGGACACCAAGACAATAGGGCAAAACTTCCTGAAGAAATGACACTTCCTTACATATGGACAAGTGCCAGGTTCAGAGAAGGGCAACGAGGCTTGTGAAGGGCTTGGAAAATCAGCCCTGTGTGGAGAGGCTGAGGGAGCTGGGGCTGTTTAGTCTGGGGAAAAGGAGGCTGAGGGGAGGGAGACCTTATTGCTCTCTTCCAGTATCTGAAAGGTGCTTACAGTGAGAGTGGGGCAGGACTCTTCTCACTGGTGACAGGATGAGGGGAAATGGCCTCAAGTTGTGCCAAGGTAAGTTTAGGTCTGACAATAGGAAACACTTCTTTACAGAAAGGGTAGTTAAGTACTGGAATAGACTCCCCAGGGAGTCACCATCCCTGGATGTGTTTAAGAGCAGTTTGGATGTGGTGCACAGGAATATGGTTTAGCAGAAGGTTGTTGCAGTTAGGGTATTGGTTAGACTGCGGTTGGACTTGATGATCTTTGAGGTCTTTTCCAACCTGGGTAATTCTATGATTCACAGTCACATAAATGTCTGAGTAGAATTATCGTGTTACCGACTCCAGACTGAGATCAGGCAGAGCTGTAATCAGCCACTTGGAGAGTGAGTTCAAGTGAGTAAGTTCCAGTTTTACCTTTGAGGAACACTGTGACAAATGCTCAGAGCTCTCACAGTGCAAACACATGGGATGAGCTGTAGAGCCCAAACAGTTTATTTTAATTTCACATGAGCAAAAAGATAATATAATGAAGGGTATTTGTTGTTCATAGGTGTTTACTTAGTTGCTGTTACTGTACCTGATCACACCATTACTGTAGCATGTGAAAGGAGCTTCATGTCTGGGGATGGGAGCAGAAATCAGGATATCAGACAGAAGGAGCTGGAACTACTGAGGCAGGTTGGGCACTTTTATAAGCAATTGTACGGTGCACAGAGAGGTTTGTCGTGGGCAGTGGGAGATACCTGTGTTTGCTTCATCGGGTCTACAGATCCTACATGTTGTCACTGATCACCTTTTATATTTCTGGAAAAGCATTAGAGCTCCACTCTAAAATCCTGAGAGGTGGATGAAGTTACTAAGTTCTATGAATTGGAAGGAGTCCATAGCACTGCACTGCTTTATCTTGTAGGGTAAAATTAAGCTCTGTAGAGCAAACATTCCTGGTCAGAGCCCCAAGGGCCCCCCTCAAGGAAGCGTCCTTGAGAAAGTATCAGGCTGCAGCCTCTGACCATCCTCACACTGACACTCCAGGTGTATTGTTATAACGTGCTGCTAAGCGCTCCTGGCAGTCTTACTCTGTGCAAAGTTTTCAGGCCCATTCTGAGCACTGATGCTCTGTAACTGGTGATTTAGGGATGTTATTTCCATTCATGTGCCCAGTTATGGTATTTTGGCAACTGTGTGACAGCATATGAGAACTCAAACATTTCTTTGGGTTTAAACAAACGCCCAATAGTAGGTGACTAATTCAGTTACTGCAAGGATCTGTGCAGTTACAGGAGGGCAGCTCTTAAAAACCAGTTGTGCTTTTATCACTAAATCACACTTAATGAAACCTGCCCTCAAGAAATACATAACAGTAAGGCTATATCTATCTGTAGTGTTGTTTGGGTGCACTTTATTGTGACTCCTGCAGTTCTGGTTGTTCATATCAGGAGACCTGTCCAAGAACTCACCTACATCTACACTGTGGGGTTTGGTGGGTCTGATTTTTGTCCCAGAACTGAGTCTTAATGTACGTAGCTGTGCTGCACCCGCAGGCTTAGGAGCAGAGACTTGTAAGATGCTCCAGGACAAATATAAGCCATCCTTCCACATGAAACTCACATAGCTTGTTCAATAGCTTGTTCAAATTCTAAATTAAGCCATTTGAGCATTCTGAGTGCTCCAATGGTTCTATAACTGGCCAAGAAAAATAAACAATCTGCCTGTCCTTGAAAGCCCGCTCAGCTAGTTTCTTCCTAAGGATTTCCTTCCTTCTATTAGCATTTTTCTCCTAAAACTGCCAGCTGGGCAGAGCTATTTGACAAGCAAGTAGAATTAGCAGCATGTTACTATTCAAACAGCTCTGCCACACCTGCACAGTTGTGCTGTGGTATCGAAATACGAGTGATGCAGTGGGTTTTGTCACAGTTTGTTTACTGAGATATAAAGGATGGTGGTGTGTTGCAGCACATAAAGCGCTCTATTGCTTTCATCCAGAACTAGTGAAAGCAGAGGTCTTATCTCATGGTAAAGCATTTTCTTTGGCTGCAGGATCCTTCTTTGGAACATACAGATAGAAGGAAATTTGTGTTCTCATTAGCACAGGCTGTACTTCTGGCACTGACCAAAAGACGCAAAAGATCTTTCTACAGGTTTGGATACTTGCGGTCTCTATTACGCCTAAGGAAAGATTTAAGGCAGAGGTTGGGATGTGAACAGCATAACATCATTTGAACCATTGTTTCCATTGGTGATATGTTACAAGCAAAAAGCAAAGAGTTTCCAATGGGAAAAAAATGAGTCTGAAGGGAAAGCTGCTTAGATGGAGCACTGCGGAAGTTTGAATTACGGTGGGATGAAGGTGGGTGAATTCAAGGACAAACTCCCCAGTGGTTGTTTGCAGTCGCTGCCATTCTGCTACTACAGTCCTTTACAAAGGAGGGAAATACAGACCAAAAAGAAACCCCCTTTCTTTGTTTATGGTAAGAATAAGAAAGTGAGATAAATGTATGAAGTATTCACGGCAGTACTTTTTATAAAGGATATCCAGCTTGGGACTTGGCTTTTAAGCTGATGAAGACAGTGAGACACAAAATGAATTCCTTGAGATGAATTCCTTGAGGCTCCTGGCGCTACAGGCCCATGTAACCACTGTGGGCCTGCCAAAGATTTGTGTGTGTGTGGATCTGTGTCACTTTCACTCCCACACATCTGGCAATTGAGCTCTCTGCACTCATTTAGTTGAAAATCTTATCTCACAGATCATTACTAGCAATAAATTCCAGCCTTTGTGCTTACTTATATTGTCCCGTAGCCTGGAGTCACTGATTCTGTGCAACTGGGGATTTGGTCTGTGAAATATTTACTTAATCAGACATGCAAAAAGAAGAAGAAGAAGAAAATCCCTCAAAACCAGCCCTGTAGCTCTTTCTTTGTGAAGCCAGCTCTGAAAATGTAAATCATATCGATCTGACTCTCGGGGCCAAAGAAAACAGGCAGCTGGATTCCATCCCTGTCGCTAAAAATCAGCCCTTAAATACTGCGTGAATAAATACTGCTTGAACATGCACGTTATGCAAGCTACAATAAAACTCACTCTATGGAATTATTTTCTCACACGTCACAGAAAACATAAATATAGATGTGACTGGGGCAGCAGGGATGTGTAAGCATGCCAGAACCTGTTAGCAAGCAGCATTCCAGATCACTGATGCAGTTCTATCGCCATTCTTCTCTAAGGACACACCTACAATAAATAAAGGATGCCACGGTCCTTAAATGTAGGCAAGGCAGCCATGGTCAACTGTTACAAAGTGGTTTATGTTATGCCTCCATCTGTTGCACCCCACCCTTATGATGGACATTACTTTCCCCACAGCACAATAAACAGAACTGAAGATGCTCAGAGCCTCACTGACTGCAGCTCAGAGCTGGGTGACTTGGCTCAAATCCATCTACTCTTCACTTTAATAGAGAATGCTGCTTTTCGTGCATTAGGGTTGATTTAAGTTAGACTGTAAGGAGGGGAGGCTTTATCACGCTGCTCATCCATGCTACACTACTGCATGTATGACGAGGTACTGGTATTTATAGTGGACAATGTAACTACTGCCAATCTAAGCCACGTAGTCACTGTAGTATCACATCCTGGCTATCAGATGCTGTGGGACGGGATTGAACAGTGCTCCCTTTCCCAGCTGGCAACACTTCACCCTACTGTCTGTTCCAGTCATTGTTCTGGAGCCTCTTCCCAATGCAGAGAAAGCAGGAGCGGGCAGCTGAGAACAGGAAGCGCTCTGGGGAATTGAGTGAGTTCAGGGAGCTGAGTTATTCAGGGCACTGCGAGCACTGACGCGCTGCAGCCCATGGTACAGCAGGACACTACGCTGTGCAACCAGGCTTGTCAACAGCTGTAGAAAGATGCTGCATTAGTAATAGCTAAGAACTGTATTAGAGATGTTTTAGTGCAGAGGAAATAATTCTTCATCGATGTTTACTAACGTTTAGAAGGTTTATTTTTCTGAGGGTTTACATCTGTTAAGCCGGAAACACCCGGAAATACTAACACAGCTTACAGTTACAGAAGCACGGAGCCGTGTCCAGCCTAAATCCAATTGCGTGCTACAGAGAAGCTCAGCTGCCACGCGTGCGGCGCCCCGCTGTTACGCTGCCCCCTGGCGGCCAAGCGGCGAAACTGCAGCGCACAGGGGCACTGCGAAAGTAAAGCTGGGCACGGGTCGCAGCCGGGCAGGGAAAGGAGGAGGAGGACGCCGAATTCGCTCTCGTCCTCACAAGGCTTTAGATGTACAAAACGCACACGCCGTGTGAAATAACGCTACTTGCTGTACTTCTGTAACGAAGGTCAGAAACTGAGGCACTCGTGCCTGCCTAGTGCTGCAGTGAGCAGAGAGCAGCACCTTGTGAGCAGGTGGGGCACCATCAACCTTGATTTCTGTAATTGCTCTGTTTAAAAGACATCAGATTTCATTAAGTGCTTGAATTAACTACGCTACATTCAAGAATGAAAATAAATCTCATTTGGCCTTAACAACCCACCACCAGGGAGCGCTAAGAAATGAAACTGATGCAATTTGCTTTAACAGCTGATTTATGAAGCATAGAGGCACATTATGTAATAAGGCAAGGAACACCTTGAGAAGTATTTAAGAGATAATTTAGATATTTGCTGTGCTTAGACATCACCAGATATTTCATGCATTTTCATTTGAAAGCATAATTTTCAGGTGGGTAACAGGCAGTTTAATCCTGACTTGTAACATCAGAGACTCCCCTGGCTGCAGGCCTACTGCTAGACTGTCCCATTGAGCACAACACTCCGGCTTCTTCAGATTAGGGCAAAACTCATCTCTCTACAAATAAATGGGACAGTGCAAGGCTCATCTTCCTGCCACAGGCCATGAGGACAAGTTCCTGCTGGTTCTGCTTTGCTGCTGTGGCCCTTTACTCCGTTTTGCTGAGGCTCTGAATGCTCAGTGCATACGTATGACAGTAAATGTCACAGCTTGCCAGGAGATTCTCATGTCAAGGACTGTAATCATGTCTGCAGGGCAGCACAATGCAGGCAGGCACTGACATCTATTACTGTTACGTTTTGGATTGGTTTTTTCCTCTTCTCTCAGCTACAGTTGGTTTCAGGAGTCAAGATGAAAGGCAGAGGACAGGAACATAACATAAAGTAGATGTTCTGAGCCAAAGCCACTGTTCTCTATCTATTTGTTACTAGATTTGTAGCAGAAAATTACCCCCAGTGAGTGTAATTTTATGAATGCCGGCCAAATACTCAACCAATTCAAATAACTTACTGCATGCAGATCACTGCATTGCCCTTAAGAAAACAAACCACTGATGTTGTAATACTGTGCACTAAGTGGGGCTTTAAAATTTGAGAGGAAAGTGTTATTTTAGCAGACAAACTTATTTACCGTGTCAAATTAAAATTAGCTCTTGGGGGGATTTTAGAGGATATTCAGTGTTGGTTGGCAGCCTGAATGTTAATCTGTGAAAAGCTGTGTACTGTCTGCACGGTTTTCAAATCATTCATTGATAAAAAGCTCAGTCTGTAATACTTTAAGTCTGCAAGCCAGCAACCTGCATAAGAAATGAAGAACATCAATAATATGTGATTTCAGTACAAAAACAATTAAACACAACCTAAAAACAACACAACCTAACCTCGTGTTTCCTTGAGAAAATCTTTAATAAAGAATTTTAGTCCTTCCTCCTAAAGGCTGCAGGATTGAATATATACATAACAGGTGTTTACCAAGTAAATATGCACATAAAAATTTAATCAGAGTATTAAGGGCAATCAAAACGTGCAACCTTTTCTTTTAGAATTGTCACTGTAGGTCCCCACGATACAGCTGAAATAGAGTCATTTTGGTCTATCTTAACAAATCAGACATTTAAGATAATACCACTTTTCAGTGGGCAAAACTTCAGTTATAACTCCATAAAACAATGATACCAAAAACACGTACATATCAGTTCTAAATAATGTATATCTGATGGTACTTTGTGTAAAAGTTGACAGTTTTAGATTGACTGGTTGTATTTTACTGTAACTGAAAAAAATATTGACTTCTGTAGGGCACAGTGGGAAGCCTGGCAGCTCATTGGGTTTGCAACAGGAAACTCACTGTATGGATAAGCCAGTCAAACTTCTACAGAGATGATGTGAAAACAAAATGCCTCATGTTGGCCCTGTTTAGCACTGCTCAGGCAGGAGAAACAACAGCGTGGGTCAGGTAACTCATTGCGGGGGAGGGAGACACGAAGCTATGAAACACGGCCCAAAAGACGACAAATAATGGAAAGTAGAAATTGATTCATTAGGAACAGTGGCTGTAGGAGTTTTCAGATAACACTTAAGAAGCGACAGGAAGTCTGTAGTTTCAAAATACATTTTATTAAGAAAAAAAGTGAAATACTCAAACTGGACCACTAGATTAAGGATGCTATTAAAATACAAACAATACAATACAATAAAAATGAGCAGTTTCTTTATGCAGGTGTAAAGAAGGACTACTTTGAGCATGTAAATGAACATAGAGATGGCTACTTTCACAACACGGTAATCCTTCCAGCTCCATAACCCTATCAGCCAGCTTTTGATATATGACAAGAATTCTCATTTACCTTGTAGGTATTGGTCTTGTATCAGAACAGCTATATTTATTCCTTATTTCTTTTTTGAGAGATTATAGTTTATGTTTGTTCAGATTTAGGCATCTACTATTCAATGAGCACATATGCAAGACACAAGAGAAGTGTATACATTTCTTAGTTTGAAAGGCATATTTTCCCTCTGTTTCATACAGTCAACACTCTTCCCCCAGTTCTTCTTTCTCCTGCCCCATGTCACATTTTCAGCTACAATCTGTTACTCCGCTGTGCAGACTTCAAACACTGATGCGTTGTGTAGCACTAAGGAGTTTCCTGAGTCCGGTTTATTCGTCATTATCTGAAAAATCGTGAGAGGGAAAGGCAGGGTGAAAAGGACAGAAAAAAACAAGGCATAAAACCCAACAAAACACAACCTGGTTTTACAGAAGAACATAGTAAACACTAGTCAGAGTACTGAAGAATACAAAACCTCTGAGACAGAAGCTCCTCAGTGTGCTTTTGTCACTTGTCCTCTATCTGCCTTGATTAGCATATTTTTAATTTGAATTGCAAAAGGGTAGAACTATTTTTTCTTTACCGTTTCACAGGGTATCACAGATTTCTGGAATACAGAATTAGAGCTGAAGCTACTAAAAAAGCCGCTTGTTAATCAGCATTTCACAAGATGAAAGTCAGCTCATTTTAACAGCATTCACTCAGACCAAAGCTTACCATTTGTATGCCAACATTTTTTCAGCACATTGGTATTTAAGCCTTCTAGGATTAGTTTTAAAATATCCTTAAATGGTGAAGTGTCAAGGGAAAGAAACAGGTAACACAGTGGTTACCATTTTCTCCCTGATCTGTGTTGCCAGCCCTCTCAGAGCCTGGCAGACAAACAACTTCAGTTTATTTTACAATTAAATGAAGTGGCTGAAAAAATATTTTTGACGCTTTTCTGTCATCCTTCTGTAACCCAGAATTAAAACAACGTGGCGCTGCTTGTTCTGACTCAGCAGCTCCGTATCAATAGCAAAGAAAAACTGGCAAAACATGAAGAGCAATTTGTCCCAGATGCAGGTTTCTGTTTTTAACAATTGTGTTTTTAGAACTGGTTTCTAAGACTTATTTTTCCCATTTCTGTATTAGTAGCTTAGCAAGCTGTCAGTACTTGACCTTTTATTCACTTGCAATTGCAACACAATTGTAAAAGAAATTAAAAGATGCAGACGGCAGATGTTAACATGCATTAAAATACTCAGAATTTGAAAACCAGCCAATAGTGATCACTGCACACATTTCTCAAACTAATATATGATGCTTCCAATTCCCATTAAAATAACTGGCATTTTGGATTTCTATTTTTGTTCCCCCTAGTCAAGTCTTTTGGCATCAGGAAGCATTACATAAATGCAATTCATTTTTTGACATGAGAGAAAAAGCCAACAGCATTTTCTGACAGGCAGTGGGCTGGGTGGCATTTCACCAAGTGACTCTGAGTACTCAGGAACTGTCCTGCTGGCTCTGCTAACATATGGGGGGCTCCCATCAAGTTAAATTCTCTCCAAGTATTTCTGGGCCACTATAAAATAAGATGGATTGTATCTCCACAGCACGGACTTTCAGGAAATTGCAATTATAAAACAAACAGCCACATTAAAAGTAGTTTTGGAAAGAAAGATACTATTTTAGTTAAGAATTTAATTCCTAAAATAAAACCAGTTTTTGTTCTGACAACTTTATTCTAGACTTACATCCTTTCAACCTGCGTTATGGTTTCACAGCAAGTGAAATGCTGCACATTTTGTAAGGCACCTGTTATTACAGTTCATAGCATTAAATCAGAGTAGCCAGAACATGAAGTCTGCCACATTGTGCTGCAGGAATAAAAATGCCGTTTGTGGAAAATAACAACTTTAATCTGTGCAGCTGATCAGCAGTATAACAAAGCAAATCTTTTGTTAAAGTATTTTTTAGAACTTTTTTTTATATAACAAAGAACAAACATTAAGACAATCCATCATTACCAGTGGTATTACCTTCCTGGTAGGCTCCATCTGCCATGACCAGGTGAAGTACTTTGGCATACAAGTGTTTGTGTTCATTTCCCAAAATAGTCTGAACTATGTTTGAACAAATATCAATATTTTCATCTTCATCTTCATGTATGGCCTGGGAGAAAGAACAATCCGTGTGGTGAGGTCTAAAATTAAGCAGTTCAAATTCACTAAAAGTAGTCCACTGTTAACCCCAAAACTTCCCACTTTAATCCACTGGAATTTTCTATCTTAATATTTTAGGTGTGTTGAAACAAAACAAAAGACTTGAGAAATAAGCATCAATTCTAGCCACACAAAGCTATTTGTTACTGGCACAGTATGCAGCCCTACATACACCTGTTTGTTTCCTAAAACAGCTTCCAGTTGAGTTTACTTCACAAACCTTTATTTTATTATAAACTTCAATTAATTTCTCAAAGCCTATTTCCTGTTCCAGGTTGTATCTCAGCTCTTCCAAATGGCTGAAGACGCTGTCACATTCTTCACATTCACTGGCAATATCTCCATCACTATTATCTGTAAAGAAAGAAAACAACAGTAAAAAAAGAGCCAATAAAGTAAAAAACCCACCAACACCAGAAAACTATTAAATGATTTTAAAAGATGTATAGAAAGCTTTAGATCTTCTATGAAAGCAAGTTTCAGGCAACTAGAGAAATAGCGATTTATGATCAGTGCCTGACAAATAGCTGCTACTTAATTTGTAGCATCAACATTTACTTAGATGTTGACCTTCACACACAGAAAATTTCAAATAACATCAGAAAAATTTTTGAAGTCTCTGTAGAAAAGCTATTATTCAGAAGTTTATTCCCTTCTAATGTAAAATGCAAAAATCTTCTGTGTCTTTATTGCTAACATCAATGGATAGCTTATGAAACAGGTGTAACAAAAACCATACCTGACTGCCATTCTTCATTAAGTGCACTTTCACTGCTGGGGTTATTTTCATCTGCTTCATCCAGCTCTGTACCGTTTGTTATGCATTTGATGACGTTAGCCTTTAAAGTAGATTCCTCCTCTTCACTCAATTCCTCACTAGGCTGTTCCCTAAGTAATTGTTCCATTGAGGCCCGGAGTTCTTGCAAATCTGTATCAGCCTCCCCAAACATGCTAAAAGAAAGTGACAGAGACTATATAAAGTTATGCTTTTCAAGACAAACTTCGTAGGAAGAGCTCATATCTTTTGTTAAGCCAGCAAAACTGGAAAGACAGTGTAGCTTTCAGGAGAAGAACATGAGACAAACATCTGTATATGTAAGACTAATTCTCTTCCCATTACCACTAGATTAACAAAGAAAATTAGCACTTTATGCAGATCTTTATGTCCTCAGTCCATCATGATGACAGCCCTAATACCACTATATAATGCCAGACATGGGGAATAAAGAACTGTCTAAACAGATACCAGACCACCTTGTAGAAGGATGATGAGACAGATGATCTATTAAACTTTATTACTAAGATCAGTTCAAACCATCTTTGTACTCATGCTGTTATAAGACCCTGACAAGCACAACAAGACTAATTATGGTAAAATAGTTAATCCAACTCAGACAACCAATGCTCAGATTCCTCTTCAGTCTTTCTCTAGGAGATTCTAGCCTGGGAGAAAACTGGGCAGTTTTCTTTCCACACATCTTAGGGTGAACATTGATTCAAACCAAACAAATGTGAAATTAAAGGTTTTTAAAATTCAGCTATCTAAACAAATCTATTCAGGTGTATGATATGTAATAATGTATAATCAAAAGCATTCTTGAATTAAGAAGCCTTTTAAAACACTTAATAATCCTACTGCACTCACATATCCTCAGAATCAGAGGGTCCTTCTTTGGCTTGTTCATCTTCTGTATCGTCTATTTCAAGACTGTGTTGATGCTGTACATCTGCTATGCTGGGAACATCAACTAAGGTTCTGTACAGTTTGTGAAGATCCGGGAGCGAACACGTTCTCAACATCTGCAAAGGTAACAAAGTCTTGTGTTTGGAAACAATGCAAGTCTGTGATTACAAGTTGCTTCAACATGTTTTTAAATGAAAGCTTACTGGAAGTTTAAAATACTACTCTGATCCAGCCAAAATAAAGCATACATGGCAGACAATCAGACAAATACAAACACATGATTAAACCATTATACCACCTATTTTGGCCTCAAGAAGACTCAAGAAGGTTAAAAACACTATTAAAGAAGTAGAAGTTTAAGTTACCTTCGGGTTGTTTGCATCAAACAGACCTGTAGAAAGTCCAAAAAACAACGAACTTTTCCCTTTATGTTTTGCTGGCGATATGGAACGTGAACGAGGTACAAAAGGCTCTTCCTGGGAAGACTGAGATGATAGAACTGGTGAGGCTGTAGGTACAGCTGGTGGCTGTATTACCCTCTGGAACAATGGTTCAGGTTGTGGAGAGTCACTGGAACAAGTCTCTGAAGTGGGTTAAGAAAGTCCATTACAAATCTGAATGGTTTATAACTCCAAGCTCTCAAGCAAAAGGTAACTAAAATGAGCAGTGCTAACCACATTCTGTCATATAGTTAAAAGGAAAAATAGATTACACCATAAGAGTATTAAATTCTGTTCAGATTACTTAAATAAAAGAATTATAATGTGAAATTCTATCACATATTTTTTGAGAACACACAGCTCTGAGCTACAGTCTATTCCATTTGTCTTCCTAATTCATAACAAATTTGCCCTGAGCTAAAAAATAAAATGAAAACAGGAAGACTCTTCTTTAAGGGCTAGTGAAGAAGTAAGAAGGGACAGAACCTTAGTTACAATACAAGATACAGCGACTGACCTTCTGGAGCTTCATTTTGTGACTGCACTTCATCAAGCGCTACTTTCTCAAAAGCTTCTTCATTTCTTCTGTCACATTGCACCCTATTAGAAAGCAAGGTAAACAATTTAAAATAGTTGTTAGCCTACTGAAAAGATTCTCAACCAGGAAGTACAGACAAGCAACAAAACTTTAGCTAAGCTTAACATTAAATTGCTGTAGCTAGTTATCAGAACTAGAGTGAGGGATCAATAAAGGAATAACTCACTCATCCTGTTTTTCTTTCACCCATACTTCATTAACAGCGATGGGAAATTCCTTGCTCTGGTGCTTTTTATTTTCTTCTGTTTCTTTCAACATCTCTGCTTCCAAATCATCAGGCTCTGAAATTAATTAAGTCAGACCTTGTTAAATATGAACCCCAAGCAAAAAGACAGGACAGTGTTTTGTAGCTGAGAATCTGCTCTATCAAACAGTATTACTGTTATTACTCTTGCATCTGTTGTCATCTCCATAGAAGTAAACAGGAGACACTACTTTCACAGCAACCTACATACTTGGAATAAACTTGTACTGTTCTCTAATATTTTTAATTTAAATTTCAGCAGAATTTGGCAAGATAATTATATTTTATTGCTTTAAACTCTAAGATGAAAAGGTACAGACTATGGTGCTGGCTAACAGCCAACATTCTTGGTATATGTATAACAAAAGTAACTAAGCCTTTCATTTAAAATTTTTAAAGCAAAATCCCACCATTCTCAGTTCTATTAAAAGCAGCTACTATTTTATCTCGACAAATACAAAAACATACTAAAGCTCTAAAAGGTTCACGCACCTACCGTTTATAAAGCAGAAGAAAAGAGGAAGGAGAACACAGACAATGGCAATAAAGGTAACAAAGTTATTTAACAAAGACAGGAAGGATAAAGAAGGAACAAAGTTTACATCAAGGACAAAATGTACTTGTCCAGAAGGAAATTCTCCTACAATGCTAAGTCACACACTAAGAAGGAGGAGAAGAACTATGCAACACATTATTTAGTTGATGGCATCACTTTAAAAAATAGACTTGTTTATATTGGCAAGTCAGTTCCATGGCTTTTTCATAAAATGAAGATCTTTGCCTTGTAGCACATCCATCTTAATTTCTAACTACTTGACTGAGAGTGAAGTATTTTAGTGTCTTTTGGTATCAGCTTATGCAGCCATTCAGAATGTTTAGGAACATTTAAAACAGAGGCAATGCACAGAAGCAGCAAGAATATGGGCAGAATGTTTCTATCACTCCAATAAACAACTCAATAAACAACTGTCAAGCTGGCAACTCATACACTTGCAGCATAAATAGTTACCAGCTGTGCTTACCATTTATTACATCTATTTCTTCCAGTAATTCAGTTGGCAGCTGCAACTCTGCTTCTCCTAGAATCTTCAGGACTGAATCAGTTGGGCTTTTGCCCCAGACTTTCCTGCGGGGTTCACCAATATCCAGCTTAATTACTTCTCCCATAGTTTGCCCTGTCAAGATACAAAAACATGTTATAAACCTTTGTTCATGCATAATAAACAAAAAGCCTAGACAAAACTAAAAATTATAAATTAATAATCATGCCATCTCACCTCAAGTCAGAGAGCCTAATGACTATGGTGAAAAGTCAAGAGTTCCTCTTCTGCCAACTCCTTTTAAAGCTAAGTTATTAAATGACAACTAACATCTTCTACTTCACAGTAAAAGCAAGAATTTTCAGCAAACCAGGTACTCCAGAAGAAAAAGTCTGAGAGATGTCTTAATACCACTTGATTACAAATTTCACCTCTATTCCTACCAGCTTGTTCACAGGGAAGGAAAAATAGAAAATCCCTTGCCCTTTGGACATTTTTTTTCCTGTTATTTCTCCCTCTGAGGAAAACAGAGGATGAATAGTGGCAACAACGAAACACAGAGCAAAATAAAGTTCATATACTTTAATTGCACCTGTTCTGTTAGATTAGTGCCTATTTAAATGACACTTAAAAAGACAGCTTGAAAAAAGAAACTATTATTTTTTTTGCATCTCCTGCAGGTCATTTCACTACTAAACATGTGCCTTCTTCCTTATCCAACTGAATACATAGCCATCTTCTTTAGAAGCAAATGAGACATAAGTGATGACAAAAGGATAATAATAAAAGAGTACTGGACAAAAAACGCATTACACATTGCAAACTGATTTACTAATATCATGACAAAAGAGTACTTACGGTCTGTTCCGGAGAGAGAATCTTCCATTGTTAACTGAGCTAAAGGAACTACCAAATCTGATGCCTTTGATGCCCATCTTTTGCGATCTCCTAGAACTGGAGGATTATCTTCTTGCTCTTCTTTACCATCTTCAGACCCATCCGACTCAGAGATATTTTTATCTTCCTTTTTTCCTTTCTCACCTTCCTGAGCTTTAAGATTTTCATTCAGTCTTTTCAGTATCTGCCGCTTGTTCTATAGTAAGGATCAACAGATAATTACCTGAAACAGCATCTTTATTAAAAAGGAAAAGAAAATTAAACAGAACAAAGCCTGACATACCTGCACTGCAAGATCTGGCTTTTTTATTTCCTCTTTAACCTCCTGGGCAGCGGTTACATTTCCATCCTTTAAATTCAAGAAACATGAAATACAATGTAGAAGGTATATCAGAGAAAACAATCTTGAGAATATCGATCAACATAGTACTGAAAAGACGCCTCTAAGACCCTTTCATTGACAACCACAGACTGCACAGAGCTTCTGATTTTGTGGTGCTTCATAAGCACCTTCAAGGACAGTCAGTTTGACCTGTTTGCTGTCTTAAGTGGTAAGCAAATGAAAGTAAAAATTCACAGCATAAAACATGGAGAGATAAAGCTAGATATGACACACAAAGCAAAATGACAATTCCTACGCTAGAAAAGAGTTAATTGCAACAGAACAAAAAAGTTGTAAGGACAGTTTAGGAGCATTTGTCAAAAAAAAAAAAAAAGTGTAAGGGAGAAAGAAGAAGACCACAGAAAATATAAAATTGAAATACTGTCTTAAAACAACAAAACCAGGCCACAATGTCATACCTGAGTGTCAGATTTGTCATAAACAGCACATACTTTCAAAGTCAATGAAAAGAATCAAGGATATAAAATGGACTTACTCAACATTTATCAGTTCCACTATACTTGGGCAGAGATTACAAACTCATTAACATCAGCCTTCAAGAGGCTTCCTGTATAGTTAACCACTTCTTACTCTATGTCTTCATTGATGAAAAATGAAGTTGCAGGTTAAGCCTCATCCAAAATTAAGAAAAATTTTGACAATTTTGGACAAAATAGCTGATTTGAGCTTCAGAATACAGATGTGTTTCAGCTCCTTATACATCGATATGTAGTCTTTTTTTGTTTTTGTAGCAACCAGTATTTCTTCTCCCTAATACACACGCTCTCCTAAAAATTCTTTTTCAACTCAGTATGCTCGTCTATTTTTTGTCATTATTTTATCACTCCACAAAAGTACCTACCGCTCCCACTTCTTTCAAAGCAGAAGTCATAGAAATGGGCTGAACTGGAAGCTGCTGCTTAGGATGAGATACTCCAGGCTCTTGTATTCCGTGCACAGGACTGTGCCCTGCTGCCCCCACATGAAGAGGCACATTAGGATTCTTTACTCCTTTTGCTATCAGCTGTAAAGATTCAATTAAAAAGAAAAATAAAATTAAAGACTGCACATTCAACACAGTATGCTCAGAAACACTCGTGTAAACCTTCAGAAAGGGCAATGTCGCACATTTTCATACTAAATGCAATTGTGAATTACACATTAATTATCCCCAAATTATCAGCCTCACAGCATTCTGCATTTTTTGTAGTTACCGCTAGTTGGACTTGTCACTTCACGGCACACACAGTCAAATGAAGATATTATACATCTTGGTAAGCTGAAGATAATTAATAAAATACTAAACATAATCCTGATAATTCTTAGTTATGGTGCTACATATTTGAAACAAATTCTATATATAATATATCGTATATATGTACGATTATGCTTTTAATGAGAGAATTTGGACTGGCTAATGTTCTCCCCTACTTCAGAAGTGTCTAAAGTAGAAATTCTCAATGAAAGACTTCATTTATACAAAGTCATGACACTAGATACTCTGCCTGTGTACATTTGCTTACATGTTCTTCCCAAGCTCTTTTCTCTCTTTCATATGCTTCCTTCCTCTTTCGTTCTAACTGTTCTTTCAGAACCGCAGCTCGAGCATTTGTCTGGGCCTGTAATAAGCAAGCAAAAATAAACAAATAAATAAAAATCAACTATAAAAATAAAAAGCATTAGTATGCAATTGTTGCAATTCTGCTGAACGTTTTACAAACAAACATTCTTGGATCACTTAATCTTGTTTTCTCTAACTGAATTCTTTATAGACTACATAGACTCAACTGATGACCAGAATGACCCCACGCAATGACACAGCTCAAAATTTAATAACAATTTTTGATTGACAAGATTACATTTATAGAATAGATAACAACTTTCAATAAAAGTAATTTAAAATCAGAATCTTAGAATTTATTTTGAAGCCAGATGCATTAAACACAGAATCACAGAACGGCTTGGGCCAGAAGGGACTTTAAAGATCATTCAGTTCCAAACTCTCTGCCATGGGCAGTGCTGCCACCCACTAGATCTGGCTGTCCTGTGGGCCATCTAACCTGGACTTGAACACCCAGGGATGGGGCACCCACAACTTCTCCACGCAACCTGTTCCAGTACCTCACCCCCGAGTGAAGAACTTCTACCTAAATCTCCCCTCCTAGATTAAAGTTGCTCCCCCCCAACCTGTCATTATCAGACCATGTAAAAAGTTGGTCTCCCTCCTGTTTGTAAAATCCCTCTAAGTACAGGAAGCCTTCTCTTCCCGAGACTGATCAAGCCCAGCTCCTTCAGCCTTTGTTCACAGGAGAGGTGCTCCAGCTCTCTGATAATCTTTGTGGCCTTCTCTGGACCCAATCCAACAGCTCTGCATCTTTCCTGAGCTGCAGGCCCCAGGCCTGGACACAGTACTCCACATGGGGCCTTCATAAGGGCGAAGCATAGGAAACAATACCCTCCGGTGCTCCTTTTGATGCAGCCCAGGATGCAGTTGGCCTTTTGAGCTGCAAGTCCACAATGCTCATGTCCAGCTTTTCATCGTCCAGGACACCAAACACAAACAATTAAACATGCAGCTTAAACTTCCAATATTTATTCAACAAATGAAAAAAAAAAAAAAAAAAAAGCTTCAGTTGCTGCTTCACCTCTAGTTTTAAGGTTAGGCTTGAGGTCAGCTTGTTTGTATGCTGCTCTTTGAAGATGAGGAGAGATACTGAATAGACAGAGTAATACTTGCTACACAGCATGGTATAGGTGGTTATTAATATAGAAAGAATAAAAAGAAGAAAGCTCAAAGTAAAAATTGGATTCCCATGAATCAGAACTGTTTTGAACTACTGAGCAAAATGTAATTCAAAGTAGCTGTAATAGCCTGCAATCTACACGTGGCACTGTCTGCACAAGTGAAGAATCATTCTTTAAATTAGATGATGTTGTTTAAGCTACATTTACCTTTCCCTTTCACTATCAAAAGGCTATCCTAGCTGTCATACCAAAGTGCCTTTAGGACTAAAGCTAGTCTAGGGGACTAATCTCAAAGGTATGGATGGGAAAAAAAATCTTCATCTGCTATGCTACATCACAACGTACTTCAAAACTACTAAGATAAATTAGTTGGAGTTGTTACCTCAGTACAGCATGTATGACTTACAAGAGATAAAACCTCTATTACTGAATATGGAAATGGATATTGATAGCATAAGACTTACTGATTTAAGAAGGCAATTTTAAAACAATGAGTTCAATTTCCTCCCCACAATTACCTTCTGTGCTTCTATCTTTTTGCGTTTCATTTCTGCTTCCTCACTTGACTCTTGTCCATCAGAATGGGGAGCTTCATTCTGCAAAGTATGAGTCCTCAATGAATTATCATTAACACCTGTTTTTAAAAGCTGAGTAATCAAAGTGACTGATGGGATTATTCAGACTGACCACCTGACTAGTCGCAGAACCAGTACAAACCAGCACGTAAACCACTGACAACAAGTCAGAATTTTACATGGTAAATTCTCACTTAAATACTTCCTTTATTAAAATTTTCTTTTTGAAATTAATTAACTTTCTTTTTTAAATTAATAATTATTATGGTATGAAGCTTCTACAAACAGGAAAGAATGTAATGGACCTAAAGTCGCACAAGCAGTGAGACATGAACCAGTAATACTGTGAGAATTGAAACAATATGTAAAGTGTACTTCTGAAGTCTGTTTTCAAATAACTCGTATTCCATAACTTCTGCATATTCCAATTCACAGAACAGACTGGCAGAGTAGAGTAAAAATCAGATGCAAAGATAGATTTTATTCCCTAGCCAACTTGTTATTTATTTTTCAAACTGACCTTCTCTCCACGAAGTTTTGCTTTAATCTGTTGACGTTCATTGAAGTTCTGTAGTCGTATCTGTCTTAATCTTGCCAAATATTCCTAAGCCAAAGAAAGTAAGCAATTTTTAATTGTTCTGAAACCATTTGTAACATGTTTAGCTTACAATACTAGTTACAATTCCACAAAAACTCAAATTAAATGAGGGGAAAAACAGCACTATTACTATTGCCACAATAACATTTAGTAATTTCCAGAAGAACTCTCATCCAATGAAAATAAAACTGAAGCTCAGGTTCCTCAGCGTTAAGCTACTATTGTACTTGATATAACCGAGGCTCAGGAATGGTTACACATATGTTACAACACAGTAACATCACACAAATATGTATGTAAGTTCAAGAAACTTTTCTAGGCAGACATTTTTCTGTAACTGTTGTAGACAACAGTTTTTATGACTATTTAAAATAATAATGATAAAAAAAATTACACACCCACATTCCAGGAATAAATTATTTCCTAGGAATTTATGAAGTCCTTTCATTGTGTTACAGTGATGAACCATGCAGGGAAAAAAAGCACAGCGAAGCTCAAAATAGAGCTATTTTTGTGATGGAAGTGGCAAACATGCGGCAAGCATACCTCTTCTTCCTTGTTTCTGGATTTCCTTCCTCTTGCAGACATGGGCCTGCCTCCATAGATATCTGCCACGTTTTGCAGTGTACCCTGTTTGCCATTTAATGGTATCATATTTAAAATGGCTTGGGCAGTAAAATTATCTGATTTATCCAGTAATTGTTCACTTAGAAGAAACCAAATCCATCAATGATCTGCAGCTGCTCTAAAGTTAAATGCTAACCTCCTTTCATTTACAAGAAATATCTGACAGTAATAGCTGACAACCCTGGGCAGCCACAAAGATGCTAGTTTTAAACATTACAAGTCTTTTCCCTGCAGCTTGTCTTTCCCTGCTGTGTTAGAAAACGTTCAAGGGTAGCGGTTTTGGTACATCCAAAATATATATAAACAGCATAACACAGTTGGCACTTGTGCCACCACCAAGCAAAGCCTAAATTGAAAGTGAAATCTTCATATGTACAATAATCATTTACCCTTCATAATAAGTATTTTTAACACACTAAAAGAAGCAAATTCAAAAATTCTAATGCATGTGCATCTGAAGTGTATAATCTTGGTTAGTGTGATGTATTTAATCCAGAATCCCAAATGTAACTGAAAGGATTCAACCTTTATGGGAACAATAAGAGAAGTTCAACTCAAGACAGTACAAGAATTATTTAACCCAAGGTTCCTACTTGGTTTAAAATTCAAAACTTTTGTTCACAATATTCTGTCTCTGAACTCACTAAAAAATATCTTCAACACATAATAACCATAAACACATGTAAGATTGTTATGTCAACGTTCTGCCTTTTAAAACACTAGGTATTTCGTTTTCCCAAGATTAAGTGTAAGAAAATGCCTGTACATCCAGTTAAGTTATTGAGCTACACACATTTGGAAGCAAGACTATTGAGAACTGGTCTTCTTATCGCAAAGCATTAATCATTTATACTCGTCTACTGAAGTGAACGTACTAGAATTTTCAAAGGCCAAGACTATGTCTTTTAAAGCCCCACAGCTACAAACTAGCACAAAATTGAGTCAGCAGTTGTCTTAAAGACTGTAACATTGAAAATACCACTCAACTACAGAGTTGAAACAGAAAAATCAAATGTAACCATACTAAACTAAGGTTGGATAAATTACTTGACTTAGGACTCATACAAGAAGGTCCATCTTATTTGATTTCTATGAATTTTTCCTCTAAGATTGTTATAGTCTTGAAGATAGGACCACCTCTACATCACAGAATTGTAGAATGGCTCAGACTGGAAGGAACCTTAAAGACCATCTTGTTGCAACCCCTTGCTGTGGGTAGGGACTTCTTGAACTAGACCAGGTTGCCTGAAGCCCCACCCAGCCCGGTCCTGCACTCCTCCAGGGAGTCCCACAGCTTTGCTGGTCAACCTGGCCCAGTGCCACAGTACTCTAAGTAAAATATTTCTTCCTGATGTCTAATCTAAATTTACACTCATCTAGTTTCTAGTCTACCTCTTGTCTTATTAGTACATGCCGTTGTAAAAAGTCTCTCCCCATCTTTCATGTAGTCTCCCTTTAGGTACTCAAAAGCCACTATGAGGTCCACCTGGAGCTTTTTCTTCTCTAGTGAGCAACTCTTTATATGGAAATTACTGCCAGCTAAATAAGTTGCTCCCTTCCCCTCGCACAAATAGGAGAAAGATGCTGAGAGCTTCTGCCTTTAGTGGTAACTGATACATTTATATGGAGCCATGGCTCAGAGTTGGAGACTCCCCATTTTATTGCAGCTGTCCATTGAGTGTAAAGCATTTGGGCTCAGCTGAATACAGTAGAGAAATAACACTGTGTATCGTATACAACTATATTAATGCTAAGAAAGTTAAAAACAAAATAGAAGTAGGTACCACTACTGACTCATCTACGAAGAGGCAGACTAAACAAACATTATTTCTATGAAAGTGGTTTGCTGGTCTCAGAGACTTTAAAACAGAGATACATTTTTAAAACAGAAGACTCATGCTTTTAAAACAAATATACTAACCTAAGGATATTTCTGCATCAAAGCTAAAGTATCTTAATAAAAAGCAAGTCTTTAGGAAAACTCTACTATAGTTTAGTTTATATGTACGTTCAACCAAAACTTTACAGCTGTGACCAACAGAAAATGCAAAACACTGTTCTAAAGTTCACAATATCAAGTTAGACACGCACAAGAAAGCTATTTAGCCAGTATTTCATGGCTATACCACTAATTTAAGATTCATAAAGCATTCCGAAACAATAATACACAAAGACTGCATTTTTCATACCATGTGTCCCTCAGCACGAGCTTTGTTTTGCATGGCTTCCCTCTTCCGTTGCCAGAATTCTTCAACTTGCTTTGCTCTTTCTGCAGGTAACCATCCTTTCTGCCTGAATAATTGCAACACATATCAAGCTCTAAGCTTCTGAAATACAGTATTCATATTACCAGTGCATTTATCCTAACTGAGAAACAAATAAGAAATTTACCTTCATAAGTAATATATCTTCAGAAAAATGCCTTTTATCAGCCAAAATGCTCAAGTCCGACTTAACAATACAGAGAAAAACACACTCAACAACATAAAAAGTACAATTAAACTCTCCTCCCAAACAGTGTTGCTCTCTTGCACATTCTGTTCATCAAAAAAAAATGAATGTTGAACCATAATTTTAGTGGTTATTTCTGACAATTTCTCAGCTTGTCCCATTAGTAATCACATTTTGAAAAAAAAATAAGAAGACAAACACATTCCTTTGAGATTTTCCTTCGGAGACGGGCAAGAAGTCTCCATAAGCCATTCAGTAAGATATCCAACAGCCTGGCAAGTCTGATCTAGGCTTGGAGCAAGAGCTTCTACCACACAGATAACTGTCTCAATGGTGGCATTCCAATAGCATTTTGGTGGATTCATGGAGATTTTTGTTATTTTTCAAGTGACTCTGAAGGAGTTTTCCTGCCACAAAATTAACCACAACAGATATTTTCTGTTTGGACAGACAAGAAGGATGCATTCACATGTAACTGAGTATGTGGCAAGTCTACTAGCGCACATATGATCACGTGCTAGAGGAAACTTTCTAAAAAAACTGGTTAAAAACAGACTGATGAGGGAGCTCTCTAAGGAAAACAAGTTTAAAAAAAAAAACAAAAAACAAAAAAAGTTCATGGACAGTGTTAGAAATGCTAACAAACCATAGAATGATGAGACAGTTCCCTTCCCAAGGCTCCCCCAGTCTCGTCTGACTGTAGAGTTGTACTAGCAGTTTAACAAAAGGCAGGAAGATAGCAGGAAAAGCAGACAGCAATAACCCATAAGGCGAAACAGTTAAAGAAAGAACATTTTGCCATACGGGAGCTACTGTCAGCAATTCATAAATAACTTAGCACACTCATAAAACACCTCTGAATCTTATTTTCTCCACTGTGCTACCCAGCTACAAATGAGGAAATAAAATGATATTTCCATATGCCATAATTCAAGAAGAGAAAGAAAACTACTTTGATAGAACAAGTGCTGTAGTTGTTCTGGAAATGCAAAGCCGTTAGCTGTGTTACTGGTAAAGAAAGAACCACTTGATAACTTCTTTATAAATCTATTTGACTCACTACATGATTTTAACTGTAGCTGTTCATTACACATGAACTCAACTGACAAACAAAGCCAATCAATATCACAAAGTTTAGCCCACAGTTTTGAATAAGTGCCCCCTGAGCAAAAAAATCAACAACAACAAAAAAAACAAAACAGCCCAAACCCAACACTCTTCAATTTAAACAATTTTTTTCAATAATGATTTTCCTAATCTAAGGCTGAGTAACCTTTAATAAGTAACCTTATTAAAATGCTTCAAAAAAATTTCTCCTGGTCAGCCCTACTGCCCAATTTTTAAAGACTACTGAAGTTGAGAACACTTCACTTTAGTTGGGGCAGCATAATCAGAGATACTGTAATTTGAAGATTTTTCAACTTTTAAAATATACAGTTTAAAACACAAAACTTCCATGATGTCTGTGTAACGCTGTAATGTGACAAGCAGGACCGCAGTAATAGCTATATAGCTATATAGTAGTCCAGATTATGATTAGAAAAAGAAAAATTATCTGTTTCGAAACTCTTGCATAGTAAGCTCATTGAGTGCTTCTGAGTTCATGGATTCAAGAAATACCGAATCAATTTCTCCTCAGGATCTCCGTGCTCTTCTTAATTCACAATGGTTCATCTCAAATCTGAACAGATTTAAAACAATCTTGGCTAGGTCAAGCAAAGTACCATTTAATACCATCAGATGTGTGAGGCAAGCAATACTATAACCTATGCTATGATTTCCTAACCAGGCAAGATTTGGAGATTGTAGCACTGTGTGCAAAAGACTGAGAATAATCAGAGGAGACTGAAATGACACATTTCAGTCATCCAGAAAAAATACACTGATCAATACACAGAAGCTAAAAGTGCTGAGAGCTTTCTAGATACTCTTCTATTCTTAAAAAAAAATAATAAATAAAAATGCTTAGATGGAGAAAAGGCAGTCAGGATGAGATGACAGGACAAGGAAGCGTCTTGGCATGTAACACAGAAATCAGAACTAGAAAAAAGCAGAGAAGGCAGTTCTACATAGACTATAACTGCATTAAGCCAGTCCTCTTAGCTTAAATCTAGCTTAGGTTGCTGGTAATCCATTATTTTTTCCCCTACTGGGAAAGCCAAGGTTTCCATTGGTTCTGAAAGTACTGTGGTCTGTGAGGGATCAACACACAAACAGACAGCACACTACCAATGGATAAAGATGATTCTCAGACACGTCCAACTACTAAATGGAACAAGATAGAACAAAATTCTAACATGTAGGGACAGATTTATGGATTATTTTAGTCCAACCTGTTTGCACTGGCTTGTTTAGACACCTCCTTCAACCTTTTCACTTTTTTCCTAATTGCATCAGCATCAGGTAAATGGTGATGACCTGCAGGCCCCTTAGGAACTCCTGGACGTATTCCAGGTGGAATTCCTCTGTAGATAAATACGTACAGCAACTTTCATTACTTTCATCTGAAGCAGACCATATACAACTTCACATGGAAGGTAGTCATACCTCTCAACAGCTTCTTGGCCTTGTACTTCTGCCCTCCATTTGGCTTGCCTCTCTTTAGTTACTTTGAAGGTTTCCTTTTGCATCTGGTCAAAAATAGCAAGATAGTGCTCATACTGTCCTCTGAAAGAGGCAGGAAAATGACCAGCACCTCCTCCACCGCTATAATATGGTGCCTGAAAATCAGAAGAGGTAAGCTGAAAATCTCAAATACTGCTTTTAACAAGCCCTTTCAATTTTCATCTCTCAAGTAGAATAAAAGCATTAACGTGCTTTGCAACAATTCTGAACTGGTCCCAATCTAATTTTGGCATTCACCTATTTTAATATACCACAAGACTGATAAATTAAAAACTTACTTTTCAGCTAGTACTCCAAAATAACACAGTATTCTCTCTCTCTAAACAATTATACATGAGACATCTACTACATATTTTGCAAGCTGTCAGTGGAGAACCTGTTGAAGTATAACTGGAAATAGCAGGTGTTCAAAACAGGAAGAAAATCAGTTTCAGCACAAGAAGTTAGAAGTGACAGAGTACTAGCTGAAGTATTAATGAACGATCGCTATCCAAACATCCATTTTTTACTAACACCAGAAATGGTTAAGCATTCATCTAAGGTTGCTGGATGATAGTAATAGCAGATTTATCTGAGACTCCTCGTTTTCAGTAATCTATAACTTTGTTGCATCACCAGAATTGAGATGCTCCCCTAGTAAAGCTCATACACCAGGGTAAGTGGTCAACTACACAGCCCAAGGTAGTGAAGCCATGGCATGTGCAATAGGATAAATGTTCCAAATTATTTCACAGCACAGATGTGACAGTTTTAGGATGGTCCACCTAGCAGATCTGCATCATCCTGTATTTGACAGTGGAATTTTGCTCACACTCCAAGTTTCAGTTACTCAAAGCACATCAGTAGTTCCCTGTAGCCCATATCATAAAATACCAACAGACTACTCCAGGCATTCAAGCAAGTATGCTGGTATGCTATTCCTCTATGTAAAAATAATTTGTTACAAAAGACAGCCAATTCTACAAACAGAACACAAAGCTTTGCCTTTGATGTTGTTCAGGGTTTCACCTATAATTTCTATGGGTGGTCCTTTTGAAAACATATGAGGAAATATTATGACCAATCTCCAGGCAAACACTAAGAAGCAGGTGCTCATCAACCATCTGCAGAACAGTTACAGACCCTGCTAGAATCCAAAGCCAAGTCCTTGACATCTCTTTCCCTACTTTCCTTCAGAAACAGGTGCCAGCAATCACTCCAAAAAAGATGGGAGGAGAAAATAACGCAGAGAATGACCTTGTTATGCCTTCATCAGGGACTGTGTGGCTTGCGGCCCCAGAATGCTTGAACACTGATAGTCTAAACTAACAGCATAATCAGGGAGACACTGGCTGCACTGTTTATATGCAGGAGAAAGAAAGAAGACAATTAAATCAAATCTACTCTAAAAGTAAATGAAAACCTTGAGTGATGGTAACTTAGTGGCCTGTGTAAGATCTGCATATAACTAACCAAGCTAAAGAAAACATTTCAAACAATTTTAAAGCCTGTTTGCTCTGATATTTTACAGTAGCACTTTGTGAAAATGTATGCAGCCACTAAACCTCAATTTCCCAACATGACTGAGAACACTGGAAGTGATGCCAATTCAGCTACAATAAAATGCTTTATATTTTCAATGTCTAAAGCCATTGCAACAAAACTCTCCAATCAAATCTAAGCAATGGCCATTTTCAGGTATATACAAAGCTCCAACATAAATATGAAGCTTATAAGCCATGTTGTAATGGAGGTTTGCAGGGATGACTGTTATCATCATTTTGACAGAAACAGTGTGGAAACCAAAAAACTTTTTCCAGTTTCTCATTAAACCAGAGTCTAGTAGAGTTCAAAATGATACTTTTATGTTTGCTTTTATGTTTAAGCGAAATGGGATGTCTATGTTAAAGCATAGTTAGGACAAGCAGCTACTGAAGCCTGGTCATGTACTTCCATTTCTTTACTATTTTTTCATACAAAACCTCTCTCTTCTCATTTTGACTGTTCAGACAGAGTTTGTTTATAAAAACTGTGCTAAACACATTTAGGCCAAATATTTTTTGCAGGATTCGCTAGCACCATAACAAATAGCTGCATTTAAACCCACTTCATTTTGTCAGAAAGATTTATATCACTGCAGTACTGAATTTTTTCACTGTCTCTTGTCCCATGAAAGCAGAGACCAAGAGTTTTATCTTCAAACACCTTCATCATACTACTTCCCAGAACAGTTATGTTTCCATGGAAGCAAGAGATGCACAGATAAAGAAACTGTCACAAAAACAACATGGAATGATGTAACCCAATTCTATAAACCTGAACATCAAAGAGGTTTACAGCTTTAAGAAAAAGATATGCTTTCTCAAATTTTCTCACCCATCATAGACAACATAACACAGATACTGGAACTGCCAATTACGTTGTTAACTAGAAACAAAAGCTTAAAACATGTTTTCAATACTGGAGAAAATATTCATTATAATATGTGAACCTGGAAAGATATTTCAACAAAAAAATTCAAGAACAAACTTGAATATGGAAGAAGCTATTCATGCATCTATTTAGGAAAAGAAGCAAAAGCAAAAGTGTAAAAAAATAAAGTGATGCATGAAAACCATTACAGCAGAAAGAGAGGAGATTCAGAAATTATTAGGTATTAAAAATGGAAACTGCACGTGAACTCCAAAAAGACAGGAAATTAAGTCTGCTATACTGTCTCTCTTAAATCATCACTAGATTAATAGAAAGCAACTTCAAGAGTTGAATCCAAAAGCAGTTCTTTCTGAAAAGATCATGCCAGATAAGCAAAGGTGGGAGGAGCACACCACGTCACATTTCTGCAACTGCTGCCAACCTTAACATCACCACTTCCACCTGAACCAAGCACATTCTTCCATCCTTGTTCCCTGGCTCTGTTTATTCGTTCCATCTGAAGGAAAAAAACAACAAAGGAAAACATAAATCAAGGAATCGCTTTAAGTAAAAAATTAAGATTCGCTGTTAGCACATTTTAAACATATTTTACCCTTTCTTTTTCCAATCTTCTTATTTCCTCTGCCTTCAGTAAACTGATCTGTAACGCATAAGGATTAAGTAACATATTTAGTAACTGGGAAACTGAATTACTGCCATCTCCTAGGCAACACAGCACATGTCACTAGAATTACTATGGGTGTTCAAAAAACAAAAAAACGAAAAAGGGCGTTCCAAGCATCTTGTCTACCTGATCTCTCTGGCGTTTTTCTTTTTCAGGCAATTCTAACCTTTTCTTTTTTGAAGGTTCCTGAAAAATAAGCATATAATTTGGTATTTATTGCTCAGCCATTGTTCTGCGAAGCATCTGTCAAGACTGGTTAGTTTTCCACTTGCTGGTTACATCCATGAAGATAAAAATCATTGCTAGATAATGACTGGAAAAAAAGATAAGGAGGAAAGGTTCGAAAGTTTTATTCTGCCATTCTTGCTTTGGACTTAGCTTTTGCTTAGATTAAGAATTAGCATGAAGTTTCATGATACCTCAAACATTTTCCTCCTTTCTTCTCCTGGAATTGTTTTCTTCTTTGGAGCTGGAAAGGCCTAGATAAAAGGTGAAACTTAAAATTAGATAGCACAATGCTAGAACAAGAGAAAAAAATAGGAAAATCTTAAACCCACATCTTGGTATGTGCAAAATTGGGTTCATCAGTTGGGAGGCTGTAAATGCCACCATACTTGTTCACCTAATGCTAAGAGCTCCATCTCGAAGGCTGAAGATAGTAATTTAAGATCTATTTCATCTCAGTTTTTCTTCTGTGGCAGCATCACTGCACGTTATAATCTTTTAATGGTCTTTCATGGTCTTTAGATATTAAGATCGCCTCTTATTTGGACAACAAATTTATTACGTTATCCTTAGGCTTTGTCTTGTTACCCACGGAAGATGGGAATAAGGCCACTACTGAACATCTGGTTAAAAAGGAGTTATACATAATAAGCCTTTTTTTCCCCCCTAACTCAATAAGATTTCATCAGATTTTTTTTTTTTTTTTGACAATCAAAATTTCTATCAGATTAGTACTTTTCAAAAATCTCTAAAAAACTGACTTAAGTCTCTAAAAGGCTTCTACGCAATTTAACTACAGTGCATTCATATCACAACACTAAATAAGCAATGAAGTTGAATGTTCCATTAGAAAACCACACGTGACCTGCATAACTAGCCTGGAACAACAGCAAGGAGGATAAAACTTGTAATTATGCTGCAGCCATTATAACTTATATCTTACCCCTTGCTAGTACGTACATTCCACACAAAGGATTATCTTAAAGTTGCAGCAGTGCAGTGCAAGATTTTTTCCTCAGCCTTCACCCTGCCATAACAAGGGCTTTCAGTCTCTGTACAATTTGCTTCAGCGCTGGTTGGTGAAATCAATTATAAACAGCGGCAGAACAGCATATGATTGTATAATCAAGCCTTAAATGCGAAAAAGCATCATGATCTCATAAGGACACACAAGTTTTTGTGTTTGCTTACTCTCGCTCTCTTTTTACAGCTGGACATGATAAACAAATGAAGCCTGTGGGGATCACTGGTACAAGTTCAAAAGATTCAGAGTTTACTGGAGGAACACTATCTCAGGTCTCATTTTCTGTCCATCTATCAATTATGACACCAAATTTCACAGATAGTAATCTCAGCGCTATGTTTCCCAAAATGCCAAGAGAATGAAACAAACAGGCAAATCACTTGTTCAGCAGACAATTCGAATTATTTCGCATGCTGAGAGTAGAACATGCTGATGTGGGAGCTTCTTGGTTACTAGCTGCTTGGAAGGTGCAGAACTAGTTGTATCATGAAATATCTCCCAGCCATTCAGTAATTAAAGAAAACACATAAACAGCTTTACATATCAGGGAATGTGGAGAATGATGACTGGGGGGAAAAAAAAGGTCAGTAGAACTGTATGAAGACCCATTTCTCATTAGCTCATGGAATTAAGCCTGGTAAACTCTTTTTCTGGTTACACCATTTTTCTGGTTGACAATGCTTTAGAAAGTTACTAACAAGTCCATTTAGGTCTGAAAATTGGAGAATGGTTTTGAACACTGAAGATATATGCAAAGACTCTTATTCTGTTTCAAATATGTTGGTCTATCTGACTGATTTCCACTATTTCTAAGGGTGGTCAACATCCGAGAAGCTTACCATGTATGTAAAGCATGCCTAACTCACCAGTGGAATCAGAAAGCAAGTCTACAGTAGCAGCCTCCAAAAATCATATTCAAACAATAACCAGTAACAGAGCAAGACAAGCACTTACAATACTATTTGCTCTCTAGATGTTTTGCTCATATAAATGACTTTCTGAAAAGGAACGTATAATGTTTTCATACCATGTAAATACAGCATTAGTGAAACAGTTCAATTCAAGTAACTTAGTTACCTGCCTAAGTTTAATCAATGACTTTTTCTCATGAAGCTTTTTGGATGCGTCATAACACTTCTTCATCGCTAAAGGCACTCCATATTTTGCAGCAGGTTTGGTAATTTTCTGAGCTGGTGCAACTGAAGCCGAGATTTGTCCTTGAGCTGGTCTTTTAGCTTAATAAGAAGAGACTGTTTTACAGCTATATCCAGGCCAGTCAGTACAGTGTATATCCCTTTCCCTATGTACTGGAACAGCAGAGTCAGAGGAGAACAGATGAACTGCTAACATTTCATTCACATGAGCTGGTTGTATGAATATAATACATCCAGCAATCCAAAACAGCTCTTCTAATTATCATGTTTAATAACAAACAGCAGAAAACAATCCCTGAGCTTTTCACTTTCACCACTTCATTTTACACTGGAGAATTGAAGCTTACTCAGGCTGCTACATTTTTTTTTACCCAGTTGCTGTGAACACAGGGAACAGTTTTCCCAACACAATCAAGAGGCACTGGACTGCAACCTGCAAAACTCAGGTCAGCACAAGATGAGTTTTAAAACAACTGCAGTTTCAGTGGCCTCTTTCTCTTGGGAAGTTCCTGAAAATAAGCCAACTGGTGAATTTGATTGTGTTAGGCTCTCGTAACTACAGAACTAGTGGAACAGCAATGAAATATGTGCAATATACTATCAATTAATTTCAAGAAAGAAAAATAATAAAAGAAATCTAATTAAAAAAAAAGCGTAAACTAACTGTTGCAGGAAAACGATGATAAGACCATCGTGAGAAAGTAACACCAATCTAATATGCCACCAATGGCAAAAATTCTCTAGCTCTGGGCTGAAGTCAGAGCGCAATCTTGGAGTCTGCAACAAAATCCCAAAGCCTCTCACTTGTTATAAGGAATGGGATTTCTCGTTACCCAGGTGTCAGTAATAAGGCAAAAAAAAAGTACAATAACAATATATGATTTGTTTCTATTATTTGCAGTTTCCACTATCATCATTTTAGAAGTGCAACATAGTGCAAGAGGAAAAAAGTAAACCTAAAATGTCACTAAGCCAAGGACTGCATTACCATGGATACTCTCAATAAGCATCCAGATCCCCACTGAAAAAAAACCAAAAACCAAAAACCAAGCATACCAAACTGCCCCTGTCTCATTTCCCTCTCTAAAAATTCTAGAATCAATTATAAGAACAAACCAACACAAGAACAAAGTCGGGAATTATCTTGCCAGATTCTTAAGCTAAAGCATTTCAACATTCACTTACCTGGTGCAGCATGCGGTCCAAACTTGTGAAATGTTTTGTGACTGAATTCCTCTGCAATAAGCTATAAAAAGAGTTCAAGTGTTAGCCAAAAATATTTATGTTCAAAGCTAGGAAGAACTCATTTTCAGCAAAGTCTGTATACCTCTTTCAGTTAAATTTCTAACTAGTAATATTTACTAAAACCCTAAGTGAACACTAAGTTCAACACTAAAGCACGTATTCAGTGTTGCACCACTAGCATTGGAATGAAGCTGGATTCATTGCTTTCAAACACTTCTGACAGTTTAATTGAATCATTTGAGATGGAAGAGACCCTTAAACACCACCTGGTCCAATCCTCCCTGCAATAAACAGGGATACCTACAGCTACATCAGGTGCTCAGAATCTGGTCCAGCCTGACCTTGAAGGTCTCCAGGGATGGGGCTTCTACCACCGCTCTGGGCAACCTGTGCCAGTGCCTCACCACTTGTGTTGTAAAAAAATCTCTTCCTTGTCCAGTCTAAATCTCCCCTCTTTTAGTTTAACAACGTTTACCCTTGATTTATCCCAACATATCCCGATAAAGAGTCTGTCCTCTTCCTTCTTATAGTGTCCTCTTAAATATCAAAAGGCTGCTATCAGGTCTCTCCAGAGCCTACTCTTCTCCAAGCAAAATGAATCATTAATTCAAAATAAAAACATTAATAAAATTATTTTAATTAACTACTTAGTCTGGTTTTCAGGTTGCACGTTACCTGAACTATGACTTAACTAAGAAACTAGAATAAAGTTTAAGTGTTCATCACCATGTGTTTTATGAACAGTCTGCTCTAAACTACTGTATAGTTCTCACATCTCATTTCAGTCTCTCAGATAGACTGTGTCAAAGCACAGTCCTTTAGAGATTTCTTCATATTTTAGCTTTTCTGTGCTTTCTGAGATGGGAAGATTATATGAGATACACATATACATAGGCTATCTAGGAATAACATACATGGGGTTTAGTCACACACATCAAGTTAGCATAATATAATAAACATTAATATATTATCCTCACACCTCATCTTGAACACTTGTAGTTCCAAATCCCTGAATCAAAAATAATGTAGAGATGGAAAAGTTTCTAAGAAGAGCAGTAAGAATTAACAGCATACAAAATCTTTAGTACAAAGAATAAGTAAGTTAGTTCTTCAGCCTGTAAAAAGATGCCATGCAGCATAACAGATGTCTAGAACACTACATGGGATTTTGCAAAGAAATACAAAAGGGCAGAAATGATAATCCCAATATAAAAAGCATAGAATACAACCAAGGTCAAGGAGGAAGGTTTAGAATAAACAATACCAAAAGCTGTCTATGATGGTGTACCTGTTCTGTCACACATAGCAGACTTGTGACCGTGAAAATTTATTAAGAATTTATATAAACATGGGAGACTGATTTTCAAGCATTTAAGAGCAGCATTTCAGCAACAGCTGTCATGTTTTGCAGATGACAGAACCAATGAGGATCTCTTTAGCTCAGACCAGGGATAGCAGAAGACAACAGTACACGTATGCACCAGTTACCAACACATTCAATAAGAGATGTTTCCTGGTCATTTCCTTCTCTGTCTTTTAAGATTTTTAATTTGAATATGTCAGTGAATCAGTTTACAGAATTGTGTGCAAATATTTGTACTCAGTCCAAGAAAATACTGACATCAGGTAGCAGTCTATTACCAGCTATACCATGTCTGAATCATCACAAACAGAAGTTTCATTCTAGCTGCTAGACGTAAAATCTGATCAAGCCTTCAGTTTTTTAAAAGACAGATTTTCTACTATTTTTACAAGTCTGCTGTGAAGATTTCTGAATCTGGTCTTTTGCTGGAACTTTAGTGTTAAATACCAGTAGTTGAAAGCCTATTTTCCATACGAAAGAAATTCCAATTATATATGGCCTTCCCCCAAAATTTCTTTATGTTAGAATTTGAGTCCATCAGAATTCTTTATATTTAATGAGGTCTTCTTTTGCATTAATTCTCTCCATGTCCTTTCTCATCCTGTATTTACTTACCTCATACATCAGTGCTCATTATTCTTGATCTCTTTTGATTAAATTTACATTAAAATAGGTTGAATAGTTGTCAAATTATATCAATAGATCCTAAACAGAATATTGAATAATTTCTTCAATGTTATGTATGCAAGAAATTCAAACATCACATTTACTTAGCAATATTTCACAAAACAAGCTTGCAGGCAATTCCAAATTGCATCAACAAATGGATTGAAGCAATCACAATAAAGATTTGATGCTGAAGACAACATCACTTCATGAAAGAACTACATATGTAAGCAAATGAACATCTGACTCAAAATTCCTCCCTGTATACAAAGACATACAAAATAATACTCTTTAAGATAAGGTCAATTTAAATTTGTTTGTGAAACTACCAAATACTTCAGTAAGTTGAGATTGTATTTGTTTTTATTTTTTGTAGTTTATAGTAACAACTCTCTTCTCTCAACCGAAAAGGTTTGCACGAAAGCTTTAGGAAAAACCATTAGTCCACTTTCTCATACTGTATATTGACACTGGAATAAAAAACAGTCCTAAGACCTTTTAACCAAATAAAATTAAAACCAGCCCCATACCTGTGGTGTGAGAAATTTTTCAACCCGTTTGGCTATGAAGTTTTTCTCCAATATGGAGTTTACTGATGGTCTATCCCTAGGATTCCTTTTAAATAACTGTAACAGCAGATTACGTAGGTCACAGGAATAATGCATAGAAATAGGAGGAAAGGATCCAGAGATAATCTTCAGTACCAAGTTCTTCATGTTACCAGCTTCAAACTGTATCATGTAAGAAAACCAGACAGTTACTACACATTACTGCTTGCCTACATGTAAAGCTGAATAAAAGGTGAGGGGAAATAAAAGAGAACATGGTCAAACACAAAAAAAGCTCACACTTTCTTGTGCTTGGGCATAACAAAATCAATTTCCAAGGTCATCAGCAGTTTTCATCAATAGTTTATAAACAACTACACTACAGTTACTTCATACCATATAAATATTGCAAGCAAATATTTATTTCCCTCAGATCTAGATGAATAGTGATATGCAGTTAATTATAATTATATAACAATATCTGCTTGATCTTCTCTAATCTCCTGAATACTTTCCACTTTTTGCTCTTTTTAGAGCAGCACATTTCAAATGAAAGAATGTAAAGCATTCACAGTCACTCAGTGTGAAATCCAAAGGAATGTTTAGACTAGCTTGAGCTCAGGAGGCAGAAGACACCACTTCAATTCCTTTGAACAGTTAAAAGAAAACAGCATGTATCACACAGCTTACAGAAAACAAATTGCTATCAACCCTCAGAGAACCAACTTTGTTAACACTGTTCTCTCTGAAAGGACTACGTAATAAGAAATTGCGATAGCTTTCATCTTTATGCCCTAAACTTTTTTCCCCCCTCAAATTGGTATGTTATAATCTTATTTATTTTAGTAAAAATAGTTATTTCTTAAATAAAGCAAGTTGACAAAAATGTTTTTATTCTTCCTGTCCCAACTGAAAAGTGATAAAGAATCATATTAAAAAACAAAACACAACTCCATCATGCCAGTTTTTTTTCCTAAATCTAGGAGTGTACCAAACAGAAACGTACAAATCCACCTACACAAAAGCTGGCAGCCTAAATTTAGGCCTTCTCAGTTACAATGAAAACGTCAAGCCTTCAGAACGAAAAGCACACTGTTTGTTAACACACCCAGCAACTTTTCAGCTAACTCAACCTCACTGAAAGCAAAAAAACCAAACCAATAAAGATTGGCATGAATCAAAACATAGTAAATGTTTGTCAGTATTGGAAAAGAAAATTAAAATGCTGAAGGTAATTTTAAATAGTCACCATGAAAGCCCTGAATCAACAGAAATACATCTGCAGAGCAGTAGGAATTCTTTCAAAGAAGCAACGAGTTTCTACTCACTGCATGTTTAAGCGTGCACATCTCATAGAGAACACAGCCAAGGGCCCAGATATCACTAAAACAAGAACAACACAACTTAGAGTTTGTTGTGGGTTTAACACTGCCAAATAACTTCTTTAACAAATGCTTTACCTTTGAAAAGGAAAATAAAATGTGATGTTTTGAGTAAACTACAGCCTCCCTCAAATGTACATCCTCTACTCCTCCAAGCACAAACCTCATCAACCAACCAACCAACCAAAATTAACAACCAAAACCAAGGCCAACCTGAAAATACAGTTGGGGTGTATTGGCTTCAGATTTTATACTTCTTCATTTGCATCACTGAGATCAGAGTAACCAGACAAACTCTGGATAAAGGCTTATTTTATCTAGATGTAGACATTTACTTGAGATCTTTGAAATTTAGAAAAAGCAACCCACTATTCAATGTGGCAGATACAATTCTTAAATTCAACCGAACAGGTTGTTTGACACCGATTTACATTACCCACGCTCACTAAAGGACTGCAGAATTTACTTTGAATACACTTGGACAAAATTTCCATGTAAAAGAAACTAAGAGACAAGGCAATATTATCATTTTAATCTTTTTTAGCAAACAGTAATGCACTCACAAAAATGAATCTATTTCAGTATCTTAATGCAGAGTAAGACTAACCAGATACCAAACACTTAAATTACATTAGGGATACCATTACCATATAGGACCTAATCACCAATATGATAAATGTTAAAGCAAACTATCTGAAGGATGCCTACCCATACATGCACTTAAAAGTAATCCAATTACTGCATTCATATTTCTTTCTTAATGTAGTTTCACGGTCATAAATTAAGGTAGTAATGCGTACACAGGCAAGAGCAGAGCCATAATTAAGGTGACAGCTAGATTTACAATTCAAAGCACTAAGTCACGTCTACATCTATAAAAGTCCTGCCTGCATGGTGAGGTTCTGACTTACTAGGTGAGAGATAAACTATCATCGCCATATGAATAGAACAGCCTTGTATTTCTAAAGGACTCACACTTTCTTCTCCTCACGAAAAACAGTTATTAATACCTTTTATTGTTGTAAGGCCTGTTCTGGCATATTTCAGGTGATAAATAGTATGGTGTTCCTATGCAAGTGCGAGCCAACTCCACAGTACTACGAAAAAAGTAAGAATCAACATTAACTCACATGAAGCACACAAATTGTGTTTTCGTAAATCAAAGCAATTTAGATTATCTCAAAAAAAAAAAAAAAAAATCAGTATTAAAAAGGAATTACCTGTTCAGAACTCTTGCAATTCCAAAATCTCCCAGCTGTATTGTTCCATCTTTGGTTAAAAATATATTCTTGGTATAGAAATTTTAAGAAGTCTGTTAATCAAAACATTCATACAATTGCACACTTTTTGTTCTCAACATGTTTTAAAAATAATGATTTCTATCGTTCAATTACTCTGAAGTGACTGGCATGAACAGCTGTGAAACACCACACTTATTCTTGTCCTGCTTTACCATAATTACAGAAAACACTGCTGAACATTCTAAAATACAATTACTTCTGGAGATAGAACAAGTCTACTCCAGTAACACTGAAATAGCTGTCTTCATCTGTTTGTAAAATACCATTTAAACCACTTGAACTATTCTTATGAAAAAACCCATCTCCAGTGCTAAAAGCATTTATCTTAAAAGATTATTTTCAACCACTTGCCAACTTCCACGACCAAGATATAGATGTAATCAACTGGGAAGAAAATTCAGTTTTCAAGAACTATTACCTACATACCTGTGACTTTATGTCGCGGTGTAAGATTTTTCTATCATGTATGTGTTTCACTGCTAAACAGATTTGTACAAACCAATCCAAAATCTACGTATGAAAGAAAACATAACATCAGCAACTTGATGTATCTACAAGTTTCTTTAGTCGTATTACTGAAGACATTATCAAATCAGTCCTATAGGATTTTTACCCTCTTCCCACAAACCTGTTTTCATTTATATCATACCTTAGCAGTACTGACACCATAATACGAATTTTTAAATGAAAAAGGTATGTTAGCCAAGTTAGATGTTAAGCCTCAAACTATATATATGAAATCATTACATATAGCATAGCAAACAAAATGAATACAAATTAGACTGGAAAAAATGCTCCAAACAAGGACCTTGCATCTTAAAGATTATACTTTTGCTCTAATAAGTGTAAGTATGTTTCATGCATTTTACCTTAAGAAGAAAAATAGCACAAGTTAGATTTCAATGAGAATAGCAGCAAACAACATACAATTAGAAGAGCATAAATAAAGCAGTAACATTCACATTTTTTGAGAATTTGTAATCATAATACACAACGGATCAAGCAGCAGAAATTTTTTCACGTGAACACTGCTTTCACATACCCAACTTACAAATACGTAAATGGAATTACTTTATAAGCTAAGGCATTTTTTTCTACTTTCCTATTTGAAATTCTTCTTGTAACTGAGTCCAAGCTAGCAAATAAAATACAGAACAAGAAAAAAAAACAGAAATAATCTGTAAGCAAGGAAGCACAAAACATGACCAAAAACCTGAATCCCACATGATCTATTTTCACCCAGTTGAAAACAATCTGTACATTTTTATCTTCTCTATTACTCTATGACTACTTAGCAAGTATGAGGAAGGACGGAAATCTGCTGGTGTACTTCCAAGACAATATTAGTTTGTTGTACTGAAAAAACACTTTGGAATTATGTAACTTTTGTACTGCTAGATTATGCTGTTTTACAATGTAAAATTATATTATTAATTTATAAAGTAAAGTAATGACAAATTACAACAAATTGAGATCAATATTAAAGAACAAAAGTCCAACGCCATAATTTCTTGTAGGTTTAAAAGCTACAAAAAAGACAACACCATGGCCAATGGCAACAACTACCTGTTTGGAAACCTGGATAGACCATGAAACAATACCCATTAATTGAGCCAAAATAACTCAGAACTAATGCAAAAAAGAGATCATGCACCAAAATACTACGGCAGCAATTTGCTGATTACCTGATCCTCAGAGAATAAGACTCCTTTCTGGGCATTTATTTTTTTAAACAGATCTCCTCCTTCACAGTAATCCATCACTATGTAGAGACAACCATTTTCTGCAAAATAAATGTAACAAAAAGAAATTAGCCATCTTTAACGCAATTTTCACTGCAAAGGTTTGTCTTTTTTTATTATAAGGGTTGCAGAAAATAACAAATACACATTTTTGTATTTATGATCCATTATGATTTCCTATGAAATCAAAGATGTCACCTTATGAATTTAGTAAGAAAATTCTCAAAACTGTTTGTTTATCCAAACATCCCAAAGAAACTCTATGCTAAAACTAGAGAACTGCAAATTTAACTCAGTTAATTGCCTCTATCTTCCTAATTCTTTCATGCAGATTTTACCTGGATACGGTATTAATTATATTAAGTGACAATCACCAGCTCCCATCGCAGACTTAAACGTGATTTCAGAGATTGATGACTGGTAATAAAACTTTCAGCTGGCAATGATTATGTCAGTCTCATGTTTTGCATGGAATCTGGGGAACTGTTCAAAAATCCTATGCCAATTGTTACTATGAGAGTTTAACACATACTAAACATTTGATGAAAAGCCATGGTTTTGTTCCCCAAGGCAATCTTTCCCAGCTGCCACTGAACAAATTACTAGGCAGAAACACATTGCAAGTTATCAGCATATCAATGAAAATCTTAACATTTCATGAATATTAACTCAAATATGTCACTAAAACTCAAGATCTGCACTACTCGCAGATTAGACATGATTTTGAGAAGAATATAAGCATGACATGCTGCTCAAAAGAAAATTAGTTACCACTTTTAAACTCCAAGTAGAGTCACATAAGTCTCCCACAGAATGCCTTTGAAATTTAGACTTGAAAACACTGAAGTGGGAATTTTAAACTTACAGAGGTTTGTATCTGAGATAAAAGGATGGGAAAACAGTTACAGAGATAAAGCATTGACATTTAAACCACATGCAATACACAGTCACTATCAACTTATTCCACCTTATTAATCTTACCTTCAAATGACTCCCTGTACAGGACAATATTCGGATGTTTCATGTTGGCCAGTACAGCAACTTCTCTCCTTGATTCTTCTCTCTCTTTATTTGACATCTTCAAAAGGAAAACAATCATTTTTGAAAACAGGAATATAAAAACAGTAATTGGTAATTAATAATAACACTCACCTTAGAAATATTAATTTCTTTAATAACATACTGCTGGCTATTTTCTTTATCTTTAACAAGAAATGCTTTCCCAAAGGATCCTTCTCCAATTTTTTGCACTTTAATATATTTATCCATAGTTTTCTTCTTAAGGCATCCTTACTCAAGCACTAGGCAAAAAACACAAGAGATTTAGTTACTGTAATTAGTTAGTCCAGCATACCAGGTCATTACAATTATTTTATTTGTACCTTCATCAATCTGTCTCTTCAGCTACACTATAAGCTTTGTAACTTTGCTTTATGTTGCCCTACCTTAATCTCAACTCTATTTTCATAGAGCATACTCAACCGGCATAGAAAAAGTGTTGCAATGCTAGAAATGCTTCAATATTTCGTCTCGACAGTATTAAAAAAGAGTGTCTTTGAAATGAAGCAAGTAGTCAGTGCTGTAACTTCTCATTCAGCTAGCAAGAGGAGATTGTACAGCTCTACAGCATCTAGTTATCAATCCTCCATTCACCTCTACTTGGGAGAACTGTAGTAGGGGCAGAAATAAATACATGTCCATTCTTAAGAAGCACTAACCCCAGTATTTTGGAAGATACTCACACACAGAGTGCCGAGGTCTCAGGAAGATGAAGCACCCCATACACCATGGAAACACACTAAAAGACAAAAGCTTTATTAGTACTTTAAAAAAAACCAAATTAAACCAACCAATCACAAATACAAAGCAAGAGACCTTGAGTAGTCTTTACTGTAAAGTGGGAAGTGAGGAAAAACAGAACTAAGCATATAATTACTGGGAAAGAAAACAAGTAAAATGACAGGCCTTGTGGCACGGAGATGTTTGTTGTTCTCTTTAAGCACAGGAAAGATATTTCAGTGTGAAACTAGAAATCTAAGAAAATAAAACCTCACTATTAACGTCAATATCATCTTATGGGCAACGGTCATGCATACTAGGTTGGCCACCATTTTAATTTCAAGTGGCGTCATTAAATTCTCCTCCTGTCCTGCCATGTTTACAAAGCAAGCTACATCGTACTACTGCAGATCCAGCAGCAAGAAGCAGAGCCGGCGTTTCTACAGCACGCTGTGCTCTATAGACCACCACAGGCTGCAAACGGGAGACTGCAGCTCGGGGACGGGTAGCGATGCTGCGAGAGGCGAGATGGTCCGGCATCAGCCGTCCGTGCTGACAGGGCGTTGGCTGGTCAAGCGCTGAGCAACAAGTCCTGGTGGCACCACGAACACGCAGGAGGCGGCTGCCGCAGCGGGCCGCAAACCACGCCCGGCACAACTCGCCGGCAAAGAGCCGCGCAGCCCGAGCCGCAGAGACGAGCAGAAAGCAGCACCGCGCAGCCAACACGCTTCTCCAGCCAGCGGCCAAAGCCTCAGGCCGTTCCCCGGCCAAGTCACACAAGCCCATCATACAAGCCCAACCGGGCCGAGCCCCTCACGCAGGCCGAGCGGGCCGCCCCCACAGAGCCGAGGCGACAGGGGCGGCCGGAGAGCTCCCTGCGGCCCCGGGAACCTTCGCCCGCCCGCAGGATTCCGGCTCGAGCCGCGCGCACTATGCCCCATCCGCAGCCTGCCCGCCAGCCGCACCGCTCACACCGCTCACCTCCCAGCGCTGACACAGCCGCGCAACCAACCCACCTCCCGTCGCCCGCCTCCTGCCCGCCCCTTCGGGTGCGATGTGCGGCTCCGCTCTGAGGCTCAGCCGCCATTGGGCCGAGCCGGGCAGCGGGTCCGTCCCCGCGCCCTTCCGGCGTGAGCCGCGTCACCGTGGTAACGAGCGGCGGGCGGCCGCGCAGGCGCCGCGCTGAGCGGGACGGCGGCTGCGTTTGAGAACAGGAGAATAGGAGAACAGGAGGGAGCGGCGCGGGGACGGAGCTGGGGGCAGGTGAGCGCCCTCGGGCTCACACCAGGTGCCGCGCTCCTTCCCAGCTGGTTGCGTGACCTTCGTGCCCCAGCGCACGGAGCTTTAAGGAACCTGAGTTCGCGCCGCTGTTGTGCCCATCTCGCCTCAGGATGAGGTGAGGATGTGCCTCCTCACGAGCAGCTCCGAGCGCTCCTGTACCTGCCGTGCCACTTTCAGCCCTTATCGCTGACAGCGCGCTCCCCTCCCGCTGCTCCGCTCCAGCCCTACCGGGGGACGCCCCCATCACCCACCGCTCCCTCGGCGGCTCCCGGAAGTCTCGCCCCCTGCTGGCGGCGGGGCCGTATTGGCGTCCGTGCTGCCGAACCCGAAGTGAGGCGGGGCGGGCGGGAGGGAGGGAGGAAGAAAGGCAGGCAGGCAGGCAGGCCTGCCCCAGGCTGCGGGGGCGGGGCCGCGTTGGGAGCGTTGGGCCGGGGGCTGAGGCGCCGTGAGTGGCCTCTCTGCCACCCCGCCCCGCCGCCGTGGGAGGATGCGCCAGCGCCTCCTCGAGGAGCAGCAGGTAGGGCTGCCTGGGGCCGCGCAGCTCCGTGCGGGGCCGCGGCGCGGGGTGGCGCCTTCCGGCAGCGCGACGTGACGCCAGGGGCCGCCCGGTGCTCCCCGGTGGCGAGGCCGAGATGGCGGCTCCGGCCGGGTGAGGGCCGAAGGAGCGGCTTAGCCCCAGTCCCGTCCCGGTGCCGCGAGGAGCTCTCGTTTACCTCTGCAGCGGGAAGGGAGGGGTGCCCCGCTTGATTACGCGACACCCGCTGTCACCCGGCTTGGGCTTCGCTGTATGTCAGCGTGGTGTTTACGTAGGAGTGTCCTACTTGAAAGCCCGGCGTCTTCTCCCGGCGTAACCTGGGTTAGGAGCGCTGTAATAGTGCTCGAGCTGTGCGCTGTGCTGGCGCCGGGCCGGCCTGGGAGGGCCCAGGCACACCACGGGGGACTGCGGGGGTCCTCGCGGAGCCCTGGGGTTAGATGAGAGAGCCGGGCAGTGCGGGTAGAGCTTGGGCTGCTGTGTGCTTCCCTGCAGGAAGGGCGGGTTCCCGGCACGGGTGATCCAGAAACACGGAGCTGAAGGTAAAAGAATTGTGTGCCCATTCTCACGTAACTGCAGAAGTCCTTGGACGAGCTCGTGCTGGTGGTGGGATATGTTCTGTGTTGAATTAAATTTGCTGTGTCACACTTTAAAGCACTAACCGAGGTAAATCGAGGCCATAGCAGCAGGATAAAAACATCTCTGGTTCTCAGTTGTGTTAGAATAGGGACTTAGAAATACCGTAGTGAAAATGTACCAGAATACTCATGGGTTTGGAATTTCTTTTGGTACCCTGTTAGTATTGTGGGACCTCTGAAGTTTATGGTGTGGAGTTTGTGGGGGGAAAAAGAATCGAGCTAATGCCTATTAAGTACCAAATGCATTGATGCTTCTTGCATTCGGTTCTCTCAGTGGACCTGTAATGGATTTTATGTTCTGTATCCAGTGGCAACATGAATGCTTTGCAAGAACAGTTACTTGAATGGCAAAACATGTTGGCATGACAGATATGAGAGCAGATACTTATCAGTGCTGTTTGTCTATTTTAAGAAACTTTAGTATTCTGTAGCGTAAAGTGTAAAGCATTCATCTGGGCTTTATTGGAAACTTACCTGTGAAAATAAGCCCATGGAAAACTGTCAATTGGCACTGTCATTTATTTCTAAGATAAACATCTTGGACTGGCGAACTGCTTTAAGTTTCACGTCTCCTTGGTTAGCAGACAGACCTAAACATGCTGCTCAGTGTTCTGGGCTGTCAGGTTGTAATTCTGCTTTGAGAATACTACTGCTTTGGAAAATGCATTGTTTATTGTGGCAAGAAAAATGAAAGTTGTTTTTTGTTTCCTTCTATTTGCTGTTGGAATATCAGTCCTTTGAATTCTTTGTCAGCCAATAGTAGGTGTTGAGCGTAATGTACGTTGTAATATTTCTAGGAATATATTTTCACTGTTCCCTGTATGCCTTTTCCCAGATCATTACAGCATCCTTTTTATGAGTGGTTTACAGTACTGCTGTTTTTATTCTTTCTGTGGTGTATTTTTTCAAATTATTATTGTGGTAGTTTGTTGAGTTTTTTTCTCTTTATACGTATACATTTCTTACTGACTTATAATAAGACCAAGTCTATCCAAATCCTTAACTGGGAAAGATTTGTGCACCTTTTGGTCTCTGTTCTTCCTGAATGTATTGTTCTGAACCCTTTTATTTTATGAGTTTACCAGCATTTTTTTCTCTCACGGCTTTGTTTGTAGTTCCTCTTATGTTCTTTTTTCACTTACTGTTTGTCACAGACTGGTGTTTTGGCCACCTGTAAGGGAGCATCCACTCCTGGCTGTTCTGTGGACAGCTGGACCTAGTTGTGCAGTATGTCTTCTCTGAATAAACACTTTGGTGGGATGTGTTGTTGTTTCCACTTTGCTTCAGGGTTTTGGGTGTTTGATCCTGCCTCCCATGACATCCTGATACTGATGAGCTCAGAGGGTGGTGATCAGTGGTGCAGAGTCTGCTTGGAGATCTGTGACTAGTGGTGTTGCCCAGAGGTCGGTGCTGAGTCCAGTCTTGTTGAGTGTCTTCATTGACAACCTTGATGAGGGGTTAGTGTCCACCTTCAGCATGTGCACTGATGATAGAAAGCTGAAAAGAGTGCCTGATGTTCCAGATGGCTGTGCTACTATTCTGCAGTACCTGGACAGTCTGGGGAGCTGGGCAGTATGAAACCAGGTGAGGTTTAACAAAAGCAAGTGTAGAGTCTTGCACGTGGGAAGGAATAACCACAAGTGTCAGTACATTTTGAGGGATGACCTTCTAGAGAGGAGCTGTGTGGGAAGGACCTGGGAGTCTTCATGGACAACACATTGGCTATGAGTCAGCACTGTGCCCTTGTGGCCCAGAAGGCCAGTGATGTCCTGGGATACATTAAGAGGAGTTTGGCCAGCAAGTCGAGGAAGGTGATCCGCTCTACTCTGCCCTGGTGAGGCTTCACCTGGAGTATGCATCCAGTTCTGGACTGCCCTCTACAAAAAAGGCAGGGATCTCCTGGATAGTCCAGCAGAGGGCCGCAAAGATGTTGAAGGGCCTGGAGCATCTCCTCTATGAGGAAAGGCTGGGTGAGCTGGGTCTGTTCAGCCTTGGGAAGAAAAAAAGACCCAGAGGGGATCTTATTAATGTCTGTAAAGATCTTAAGTGTGGGAGAGAAAGGAACATTGCCAACCTCTTTTCAGCAGTTTGCAGGGACAGGACAAGTGTAAGCTGCTGTAACCTGGAGTATAGGAAGTTCCTAACCAATAAGTGAAAGAAATTCTTCATGCTGAGGGTGACAGAGCACTGGAATAGGCTGCCCAAGGGAGGTTTTGGAGTCTCCTTCTCTGAAGATATTCAAGACCCTCATGGGCACCTACCTACCTGTGCAGCCTGCTGTAGGGAGCCTGCTCTGCAGGGGGGTTGGACTAGATGGTCTCTGGAGGTCCCTTCCTGCCCCTGCAATTCTGTGACTGTGAGTGTGCATCTTACTTTGATGTTGGGATAACAGAGTTGCGCTATTTGAATGTAAGCACAAAAGCCGGGACTGCCGTTCCAAGTTGGCAAACGTTGCCAAAGGGCATTCTAGGAACGTTCATGTTTTTTCATGTTGCCTTATTTATGTGACTTCATATACATATGGATAGGTGCTCCTGTGCCGATCTGGTTCTCAAGGCAGAGGCTTATAATTGTTCAGCAGTAGGAATATTTATAACCTGGTCATAATTCAAAGAAAAAAGATAATGGAAGTTCTACTGTTGAAGAGATTTGTGGCAGTTCAAATTGTTTAAAGAGTTTCATAGCTCTCAGATTCTAGGCTGCATGTTTCTCAACTTCTTGCTTAGTCACCTCATTGGCAGCAGCTGTAGCAACCTGCATAGGGTCATCAGCAGCAGTGATCGTGTGTACAAGTCTGCTTATACACCCTTCTTGCTCATTTTGCCCAAACTCACACCTTAGCTTTACACCTGTGTGCTCTGAAGGCACATTTCTGTAGCTGAGCTCCCCCAGCAATCTTTCCTTTATGACCTGAAAGCACAGGTTCTGTGTTGGCCAATTTCTAAAGCTGCTCATGTGCCAGGCCAGCTCTTTACCTGTGCTCATAAATATGAGGTGTGCACAGTGTTTTGTGTCTGTTCGTATTCCAGGCTTCAGTAACTTCTGCTTAGGATGCTCAGAATATTAGGAAGTTGACCATTACAAACTTTCATATCTATTTAACTTGAGACTTGTTTCTGAATATCAGACACCTTTGTAAAATAATCTCTGAGAATGATTAGGGGAAAAAAAACAACAACAAAAAAACCCTATATTTAAATTGATTTTAATAGAGAATTATACAGCTTGTAAAAATAATGCGGCTTTGTGGAAATTATTCTGCTTTAAAAAGGTAGAAACTTGGAAATTGGCATACAACTTAGAGATAATGTTTGTATTTAATGACTCAATAATGGCTGTTTCTGTCAGAGATAATAGAGTTGACAAAGTGTTTTCTGGGCTTAATGCATAATAGAAAGGATTCTAAACAAAGCCATTAGGGTAGTTGTAAATGTTTTCAGCTGTAGGATCCACAGTTGTTTATATCACGTAGCGAATAATTTTGAGTGTGTGCTTACAGAAATGAATTGAAATAAGAGAATGTGTAGCGTCATAGTAGGTCAGACTTTTTTAATGACTTCTGGAGACTCATCAGCTATTTCCTATTGAACTTTCTAGATGTTCGGCTTTTTGTGCCTTTTGTTTAGGCTTTCTAGTTATGGAATTAGACTCTGTTGCTTTTTGTCTTAATTTTTTTGCCTGTTTTTCATATCATTTTCTAGAAGTTAACGAGAGTACTCAAATATGCATTTGGAGTGTTTGTACCACAATACAGCCTAATGAAGAAACATTTCCAAATTCAAATAATAAAAGTATAATTTCACTTCAGTAATGCATTTAAATTACAGATTAAAATACAGATTCCTAAGGTGAATCAGTATTTTGTCATCTGGCCAATTAAAATTGAAGTTCCCCTTTTCCTGAATGATAGTTTTGTTAGAGCTCCTGTCTCCAATTAGTGTTCTCTGCCAAATTTGGTGTGTTTTCTGAGTTATCTGTAGTTCTTGATCTACTACAGCATTTCCTATGAGGTTTCTGTTATTAATTTGTCTTGTGTATATGTTGGGGAAAAAAAATATATAGTTCCCTGTATGCTTCCAAATACTCATTTTTCCAGTTCATAAAAGCGTAAAATCACCAAGGTTGGAAAAGACCACTAAGATCACCCAGTCCAGCCATCCACCTCCCACCACCGTTTCCTCATTAAACCGTATCCCTTCCACATCACATCTTAGCTTTTCTTGCATTGGATGCCATTTTAAGTATTGCTGAATCTTCTCTTTCCTTGTAATGTTCAAAATAAAAAAATCTCTCAAGGAATAACTGTCCCCCACTAAAATAATTGACACTGATCCTTGCCTTCAACTTGATACCTCTGTTTAACAGTAATAACTTCACCTTAGGCTCTCGTGCCGGAAGCCTGTCATCCACGTGTAGGCCCTGACAAAGTAGGCATAATTTTAGAAGCTGTACTTGACAGTTCGGCTTTGCACCTGGAGAGAAGATATTCAATGAGAGGAACTTGGTTTGCATTTGGAACTGTTAATGTGCTTGATGTAGTGCATGCTTCACTTGCGGTGTCAGTGCCCCCAGGGCTTTGCTGCTTCTTTCTTTTTCCTTTTTCTTTATTCTTTTTTTTTTTAGTTGGATATATCTTCTCCTGTGGTTAGCCTGTGCATTTGTATTTCAGAAAGGAAAAAGAAACAAGCAACTAGTAATCTATGATGTAAAAATATCAGAGATTAATATCACAAGTTTCTTAACTGGTCTGTTTTATTTTTTATCCTTTGAAGAAGGTCGGAATGGTTATTGGTAATGGGCAGAAATGCTGTGTTGACAGAAATCAGGTGGCATCTGTCTAGTTAGAGCCAGGAAGGGAAGCCATCAACTAGATCCTGCTGTTGGTTGCACATCTCTTCAGTCCTTCCTCGCCTTGCTTTTTCTGATTCTAGTCTTGTAAACCTCATTTGTAATATTGCCTCTTAAGATCAAATACTTTATGTGATTCTGTTGGGATCAGCACTATGGTTGCTTTGTGTCTTGGCTCCAAGAGCCTCTTTTCTGTGATGGCCTCTTACTTGCTTTCTATCAAGTTTTCTTTTACTTCCTTGACTCCTTGCTGATCATTTAGATATTAATGCATTGAACTCAAGCAGAATTGTCTGAAAGGTAGTCAGCTCAGATGGAACCCTGAACTTGTGAGTCTGAGCACACAGCTGAAGGCTGTCTGGTCATTTCTCTGGAAAGATAAAGGTGGTATAAATGATAGAACTTCAGGCAGTCCTGGTGTTGTGTAAAAGCTCTGCTCTCTTTTTTTTTTTTTTCTTCTGTGCCTCTCAGGTAATTGCAACACAACCTCATGTTCAAAAGGAACAAAATCCTATAAAAACAGTAAAGAGAATACTGCATACTCTTGCTGTCCTTTTTCATCAAACAGATGAGGCTGAAGACTAAACAGATAAAACCTGTTGTCTTCAATGGCACTTGCAGTTATAGTTCCTGTCCTTGAAAAAGGGAGTGAGTTTTGCCTTTCAGTTCCCCTGACAAATTTCAGTTCTACTCTCATCTTGTGATCTCTCTCATGTGATCACAAAAAGAATCCAAAAGGAGTCCCTCTTTTCTTCTTTTCTTCCCTGGACAGAGCATTTGTGGCTGTAGGTACCAAACTGATAGTTTAAAAACTAATGCCAAATCTTAGATGTATTTTAGGCTTGTATCTCAAGTGGCAACCAAACACTTTTTTTTTTTTTTTTTTTTTTATTGTGACTCAGCTAAGGATCAGCACTTGCCTGAGAAGCTTAAGCTTTTGAGTTACATTTGCTTTTGTATTTAGGTTTGTACAAAGTGATTGTATTCTATTTTTTAAACAAAACCCAAACACTAAAAGACTTCACTACTTATTTCACTGCTTATTACTATGTTTGTGCAGAAGACTTCTCTTGGATTCAGTGGAAATTTTTCTAATGTATCAGTAAATGTGGTGAGGTTTAAATGTGAGTTTTCAGCTAGTTCAGCCATTTTGGTTTGAAAGCAACTAGTGAGTCTTCACATCTGCAATTTGGTGGATGTGAAAGAAGCAGACCCTTCCAGCCAGCTGGATCATGTGCTTGTGCCCGGTAGTGAAACTCTTTCCAAGTACTGTGGGAAGCCACAGCCTTAGGGGTTAAGACACTTCAGAGTGGAGATGAGGTAGTTTTGAATACTTTAAGTCAATAGCCTTAATGTTTTTAATCATGTGTCTGGGAGCATGTGTTCAGTATTCATTTACTGTTTAAGCCGTCAGTTCTCTGTTGTGTTTTTTTGATCTGGGAAGATATGAAGTGCTGTAGAATGAGTATTTGGTATTGATTCTGCTTTTGTGAAGGTCAGAAGTAGTGGTGATATTCTGTATTGGTACGTATCATGAAAATATAGTTTTGTCTGTGTGTTTCTGTGCTTGTCCTTGCTTGCTTTCTTGTGTGGAGAACACTCGAGACTGTGTCTCTGTATGCCACCAAGATTAGTTTTATTCTGGAAGTAGCAGTGAACGGAGCTACAGTGAGCTTTTCATATATGTATGTTTTTGGAAATCTCTTCTACTCCAAGAGTTATAAATTGAAAAAAATTGAAAACTGCATAAATTGTATTAGTTTTTAACATCTAACTGATATCAATATTTTTCTTACTGAAGTAATTTCATTCAACTGGCATTATGATTTATTTCCTTAAATATGACCTGTAATTGAACCAGTATCCTTTCTCTTCTTGTATATCCTTAAGAATTTTTGTACTCAACTTGAGGAAGCTGAGGATTGCTGCTACTTTTTGAGTTCCTTCCTTGTATGTTTGGTCTGAAGCGTATAATTTTTAAGCCATTTTCATGAAGAAATATTCTGCTAATTATAGGAAAAATACCGTGAGAAATTTCTCACAATTCTTTCACTCCTTTTCCAGAACTGAAGTTTGGAATCTGAACCGCGTTCTTGTTAGCTCTCTCCTGTGACAGAATGAGCAAACAGGGGCTCAATATGCTCAGTCTGCAATGGAAATGGGTATACAGGTTTGATGCTGGTGAGGCTAAGGATGAAAGAGTGAGCCCAGCTCAGCCTTTGTTTTATAACTGTCGTGACAGGCCGGCAACACCTGAACCCAGTTCTCAATGAAGGGTGCACTTACATAGCAACAAGGAAACAACAACAAGAAAATGCAATACTGGAGGCTTGGATTTAAGTATTCAAAGGCATTCTTGACGGATTCCAATGTTTAGGCGGTTGTTTTGACATATGTATACGCATGATAAAATTCTAATAGAACCGTGGGTGATAATGACATTATTCTTTCCTTGTCCTTAATGTATATGTGATATATATTTGTGTATATATTTGTACATATGTTGTATTTAGAATTTCTGATTAGATCGTGTCAAAAATCACATTTCAATTGTGATTGTGTATTGTGTAAACCCTTTAAGATTCTGTATTTTTTTTCTTCTTAAACTTGCAGCAAATGACTTCTCTGCTGCTATTACATTTCCTCAGCTGTAGGGTACGTTCTGATGTGTGAAGATCATATACGAAATTTTTATTTCCTCTGCTTTTGTTTTGTGTCTGCATAACCTTTCTCAGTAGGTTCTGTCCTCATGTAGGTTTTGCAGGAAGCTTTGCTTGAGTTAAGGGACGGGTGGCTGACTGCTCGTAGCTCTCAGCTATTGGTAGTGATAGGAGAAACAGGAGATAGAATATTGCAGCAATTTGGGGGTTTCTCAAGATTCTTCTGAGTTTGGGGATGAGCTTTTCTGATAATGTTGTGCCATTGTGCTTTTTGGCCTTTCATTATTTATTTATTTGACTACTTAAAGCATGTTTAGAATCTGAAAGAGCGCTTCTAAGTTCTCACCCCCTTCTAAACCTCCTAAAAGACTGAAAACGTAGGATGCTTTTTAATTGCAGCCCTTTAAGATACAGAAGAGTGTGTTTAAGTTCATTTCTGGGGCAACATTCCATAGCAGAGATTTGCAGATTGTACACGTTGCCTGATAACAAATACCTTATAAATCAGACTTCTTCCTGTCCTACTCCATCTTCTCCAGAGATGCTTCACAACACCGCAAGTGTCTCCCTCAGCTGACTTGCTTCTCTACTTGACCTTACATTGCGGGGCCTGAGAGATGGGCTTGTTGTCTGGTGTTTGAGAAAAGGAAAATGCCTGACGTATTGGTCTGTGCAGAACGCTGCAAGAGTCCTGTCTGCTCTGGCTTCTATAGATGTAGATGCTTCTGTACTATTCCTCTTCACCAGTGTTGTTCTTGCTTGTTCTGTGTTTGATTAATCTTGCACAACTTACTGTACCCGTAGGTACAACTGCATCTGTTGCTTTGTTTCAAATTTAGATTCTGAATAAATGATAAATCACAATTTGATGCACTTGTTGGAGAAATTGAGATGCTTCCTTTCTGTCCAGATGTAAGTAGTTGTATTTCTTGGTAGGGTATGCTTTATGACATGAAATGATTAAACTTTCTTGGTTGTTTGTTAAGAAACTTTTCTCAGTGTCTGTAAAATGGCAGACGATTAAGAAGAATCTTCACATAAATAATGAAGATTCTTCTTAAGAAAAAAATCATGTTTTAAATTATAAGCATTCTATTCTTTAAGGGAATTAGAATGGCAAGCCCAAAGGGATTTGTCTTGCCCGATAACAGATTTCTAGGGAAGTGTTTAAGAAGAGAATAAGTATATGTATGCTTTTTCAGAAAGCTCTCGTAACCTCCAGTGTTTCCACCAGAGATGTCATCTTCAGTAGCCTTTGAAAAGGTTTTTTTCTTTCCTGAATTTTTCAGGGTGCTTTATGAGCAGTTAGATGCTTGTACCAAGTGGCAAAGATTCCATTGCCTACATTGCCTATGTTCTATGTGAAAAGCTGGCCCTTCTTTGCTTGCCACCTGACTTGTTTTGTCTCACCTCTTTCATTGTGACAAATAGTGACTATCAAAGTACAGCTTATGATTTTGGTTTTCTTCGTGTGATTCTGCTGACATCTTGCATCTTTTCCAGGCTCTGGAGTCCTGCTGAGGTTTTTTTTTGGCCTATAGAAAGAAAGATTTAGCTCTTCTATATTCTTCCATATGTAATCTTCTCTAATTTGGAATTCTGGCAGTATGAAGTTCTTGCCTGATAATACTTCATATGAGATTAATTGGAGAAGTACTGGTACATGTTAAGCTCTTTCTCATAACGTTAGCATCTCGTTTGTGAATGGCAGTAGTCACATTAGAACCCATATGGAATTGAGGATTGGTTCTGTTGCCCCTCAACACAACTTGATTCACAGCTATCAGTACAGAATTTTGTGTTACCAGCAAATAGCTCGTGCTGACAGTTCTATCTGCAGCTACCCTGCAAACTCTGTCACTTAACTTTTCATTCCTTCTTGTAGGTAACTTGCTTGTTCCTTAGGAGACTGAGCTGTTTGCCACTATGGGAAAACTGCTTCAGCTCTGCAAGTAACTCTTGACGTTGGCCGACCAGTTTAGGTATACTTCACAAGACTCAGTGGCTGGGTAGTGGAGAGGGATTGGAATTAGAAGTCCTATAAACTATTTTTAGAGCTGCCAGCTGGCTGGATGTTCATGGTGGATATTTTAGCATTTTAGCAGTTACAGTGAATGATTAGAGAATGTGAGGATAAGCAGAAGAAAAAGTGCATAAGGATAAGATCTGGAGAGAGATTTTGAGGGGAGTATCTCCTTCTTGTGGAGGGAATGAGATATTTCTTACTAATGAAAAAAAGGTAGATTATGCTTTGTCATATACTGCTTGTGAATATAAAATATTTCATTAAAAAGCAGTTGTTTCTATATAATATTACTATATATAGTACATTCATTGCTAAAGTGGTTAATTAACAAAATTAAATTTTAATTTTAAATTTCTTTTCCCAATTTATCTTCTGGGGAAAACAGTACTAGAAAGTCTTTGGCTTTTGCTGGAAAGGCAGAAGCCTCATAGCCCTTAATCCAGGTGGACTGAGTGAAAATCATACTTTTCAAATATCTGTCTGAGTGAAAATATCACAGTCAGGATGGTATGGAATAAAGATTGAATCTTATTCATACCCCCTGGTTACAGCTGCAAATCCGGCTTAGAGTGGAAGCTTGGAGAACAGCAAACCCTGTTCTACGAGCTGAGGACTTCTCAAGGGAACTGCAGAAATGTTTTTGATAGTGCTCATTGTGCAGGTGATGTCCTTTACTTTTATTTGAAATAAACTTCTTTCTGTTTCGGAAGCCAAGATACTGGCTTTGAAGGAGGTAGTTGCGTAGATTCAAAGGTCCATGACTTTTCTGAGGTTGAGCTGTTTGGTGCTAATAAAGTATGATGATGTTTGAGAAATGACACTTAGGATAAATAAGAGCATGGAATCAAGATGTGGTCATGACTTAACTCTTTACTGATCAGGAAGTTGTTTCTGTGGTTTTAAATTTGTAAGGCAAAGGTTGCATACAAAGGTAGATGTGTATGAGTTTAGAAAACTTTATGTGGTTGTGCCGATCTTGAATTGTTGTCCCTTTTAATTTTTGCTTTTCCTTACAAAATAATGTGAACAATTGTGTTTGTGAGACTGCAGCTTTGGGGTGAAACAGATGGCAGACTAAGGAAACATAGCACAAAGATAAATCAGTTTCGAATCTTGAATGTTGAATGGATTTTGTGCTAACACCATGGGGTGGTACAGTGCACATTTGTGTGGGGCACGCACATTTTGGGTACGTTTACTGAAAGTGAAATACTCTCTTAATATCATTGAACATAGGAGAGCCCAAGAAAAAAGATGAAGAGACATCAACCAGTTAAATGTCAGACAGTGTTTGTTTAAAATGCTTATATAATACTCTGTATTACTGCTACATTTTTCTAAGTTTAAATGGTGTGGTCATAGTATTGTTTCATTTGATATAAACATCAATCTATTGTGCATTTTCAAATATAAAACAACATGTTTTCTTCTTGTAGGTTATAAAGCAGCTAAATGGAGTCTGAGCAGCTGTTTCATAGAGGCTACTATCGAAACAGTTACAACAGTATAACTAGTGCAAGCAGCGATGAGGAGCTTTTAGATGGAGCGGGTGTAATTATGGACTTTCAGACCTCTGAAGATGACAATCTCTTGGATGGTGATGCATCAATTGGTAAGTTAATGTTAATTTAATCTTAAAAATTGCTATTGGTTGTGTGTGGGTTTTTGTTTTTACATAGATAAAACCAACCAATTTTCATAACTACTCAAAATTTCCTTTTAATCTCTCCTTCAGAGAGATTCTTGCTTGACAGTTGCATTGTATGGAACTACTTCTGGTGTAAAGCAGATATTAACTTCTGGCAAATGGCAAACTCCTTGTCAAGTAGGGGAAAAGTGACTGTTCTGCAGCTACCTGGTTTGCTTAGCTGTAAGAGGGTTCTGAGATGTTACTGTCTTCAATATTTCTTTTTGAGCGGAAATCAACAGGTAAATCTGTTTCTGCTTGATTCAGCTTCATATCTGCAAAACAGAGGCAAAAACTTTATAAGCAAAGGTGTTAGAAGCAGTGGAAAACACCATGATTTTTTTTTTTCACTTTGAGTTGGTGAAAAGTTGTGAAGAAAAGAGTATTGGCAGTAACACTGAAGTTGTACAAAGAGGAAAGATCTGAGAAGCTCTGCCTTTTTATTTTAAATAGATTAGTTACTGGAGTGAAAGCTTTAACATTCTCATAGCAATGATCAAAGAGAATAATATAAAGGAGGGAAAGGAAGTAATTTCTGATAAACGTAATTAATTTAGTTAAATATATGCTCTTGTCATTTCCTCTTGTTCAATATAAAATTGAACTCAGCCTCTTGTTTTATTTTTTATATCACCCTTTCTTCTCCAATTAACACTGTTGTGTTCCTGCTCCGCAAGCTCTTTCCTCTTTGCTGTACTTAGCACTTTGATGTTGCCATTATACTTGAGTGTTGTTGTAGTGTTGCAAGCATCCTTCTCATCCATCTTCTTTAGATGTGATCAGGTGTTTCTTGAATGTGCAGTTATTTTACTTGTATGCTGAAGTAAGTATGAAAAGGCTTGACACACTCTATATGCATAAGAATTCCATCTACTAAATTACTTGGAAACATTAGGAAGTCAAGTTCTTGATAATTATAAATCATAAGTGAACAGTTGTCTTCTTTTGTGTACTGCATATATGTCTATTTTAATAATGTGAATGCCTTGCTTGTTTAATGTGATACTTCTACACAGAAAGTCTGAAACTACTGTGATTATTATTTATATAAATCCTCTGGATCATTTCAAACTTTAATGAGAAGTGCAATTCAGTAGAATAAATAATTTCAAAGCCAATATTCTGCCCCTTACTTGCTGTAAAATTATATCCATAAATTGAAATAGGCAGATGAGGTGATAGTTTTGTTTACACCATCAAAAGCAACGTTAATTGCTGTGTATGCTAACAGTTCTTATTGTGATACTGGAGTGTTGGACTGTGCACTAAAATGTAAATATTAATGTATTTTCTTTACTGGAATTGAATTTTTTTTCTAATGGCATACCTGCTTGCCACAGTTTCGGTCATATAGCAAGATGTTGCAGTAGTAATAGGCACTGTACCTAAATGAATAGTGATTTATCTTTATGCATGGAAAATGTTTTCTAGGGAATATATAACAGTAAACAGCAGTAAATCAGAATCTGTTGTAAATTTTCCTTTCAGGGGTTTAAGAACCCCTTCAAGAAAAGCTTTAAGTAAATGCAGGAAATTAGTGCTTGTGGTTATCATTCCTTAGGTTTATAAACATGTGAGGTGTTTCTTTTGTATGTTTTTAATTCAGCAAATCACATTGACAAGACTGAACAAGCACTTCTGTGATGGACCACGTGTCTTTTTAATTTTTTTTTTAATTTTTTTCCTCTGTATTTCTTCATTACTGACTTTGGCAGCAGCTGTTTTTTTTTTTTTTTTTAGGCTTTTGTTTGTTTTTTGTTAGTGTTTTGTTACATTCTCTCATTCTTTAATCTTCCTGTTATTAATGTATTTTTGTTCTGTTGAATCTCAGTGCAGATGAGTTCATCACAGAGAGACTGGCTTTTTCTGCTAACTGGAACATCTCATGCTTCTCAGCACTGCAAACCCTGCAGAACTGCATGCACATACAGCACATAAACCCCAGGTCTAGTGTTGTGCTTTAGCTGATGAACCCTGCCAAAATCCCCAGCCCAATTTAGATCTATATTTTGGTTGTATATTAAGTCTGTAGGTCTGAAAGAATCTGTGAGCCTGGTTTCTTTGCAACTTCTTGAACATGGCAGTAGTGTATTTCTACTTAAAATGATTGTGAAGTAATAGAGGTAAATTGATGGCTGCGTTGCTACAGAAAATAAGCTTGGAGTACATATGACCCTAGAGTACAGGCAAATATTTACCCTACTCGGAGAAGTTATTGTGGACAATGAAGCATTCATCATAATTTCACAGTCGATGTAATAAAATACAGATTGATAGATTTTTTTTTTTAAAAAGAAGTCTGTGCAACAAGGGAAAAATACTGGACTAAGAAATTCTTTTTCACCTGGTGATCACTGAACCATAAACTACATGTACATTGTGACATAAGAAAAGCGAACAATGTGGAATTTCTAAATCAATTGTAGCCTTCTCCTTCATTGTTTGTAGGGTAATAAGTTAATGGAACAAGCCTCTCCATTACGCTTGGTAAGTCCTTCGGCTGTCAGGACAGTATTTCAGTAATGCCTGCTTAGTACTGCTATTCACAGTGACAGTCACACTTAGCTGTAACTTACAAAGCCAGTGAGGCTGTTAGTCAGTGGTGAAGGCATGTGGAAATGGGATAATATTGGGAAAGGATACTAATGATATATTCTACTTGTCTCATGTGGAAAATTCCTTTATGTTATATAGGCCTAAACATGTGAACATTAGGAAGTAGTCTTCAGAAAGGCTTAGCACCTAAACTTGTGGGTATCTTTATTAATACTTCATTGACAGAGATGTGCCTTTTTTTTAGTGTCACTTCTTTTCTTAAGTTTGAATGGTTTTATGTAGTTCTGTGTGGGAGATTGACTGCTGATGTTTTACAACAATCCTGTTTCTCTTCATGCCATTTGAAATTATGTATGTTAACTATCCTTTGCTATGTCATCTGAGAAAAATACAGAAGATAGCAAGGCAGGGGGCTTGGAATTTAATGATCTTTAAGGTCCCTTCCAGCCTAAGCCATTCTGCAGTATTGCTGTATGTGTCTACATGTATAGCAATCATATCATAATTACATGCATTGTTCATTGTGTACCTGTTACGTTATGCAGTAGCTGTTACATTTGCATAAATTTCAGACTTAGCAGCATTATGGAAAAGAAATAGACATAGTGGAATGATACAAGGAGATCTATAGTATGTAGTTAAAAAATTATTCTAATGTAGTTTAATTTTTGATCATTTCACTGTCTCTAAGCAGAAGTAAAATTTCCAGAACAAGAATGTTTTGCCTGATTTCTGTTTTAACTGGTAGATACGTTAGGGGATGAAATGTTCTTTTTCTTGCAGCATAGGCTTCCCTTGCCTTTCTTTAAAATCTGACAGGCTCAATTGTTGGCCGCTGTCTGAGCCTGAAGATTGTGTGTTAGTTCTTTTTTTTCTTTTTCCTTTTATGACTCTGATTTCAACAACCAGCAAAGTGAAGCTGAGAGGTTTCCATGGCTTTTCTCAGAACTGAGATTCATTTATATGATGTAAGAGAAGACTACTTCAATTTTAACTGTTGCTGAAGCATAAGACAAATTCAGCACGAAGGTGGATTTTTGTAATGTTGTCAGACAACAGTTTTTTTCAAGGCACTGACTCAAATCAGTGAAATGATTATGTAAACTGAAAATGGTTTACAAACAAGTGATCTTGCTGGTATTTACATGTATAGATACTTTGATCTGTCTGTGGGAATCTGCATCCTGAGTGAGCTTGGATCTCTTTACAGTAGAGACGATGCTTTTTGCTTCAGCTGAAGAAAGAACTGAGTTGCTTGTATTGTGAGTTCAGTGTGAAGACAGTTTACAGTCTGACATATGGTGTTAACGTAAAATTGGCAATAGTTAACCTTAATATGACAACCCGTAAACTGGTAATTCAAAAGCTGCTGCTAGAGTCGCTCGTATCTGCTTGCAGCAATAGCAGCACCACTGCTGAAGATCATAATAATCTGCCAGCAGGTAATAATGCTAAACACTGCAGACACCCTAAACTGTCCTTACCTATGAGCTGGCGTCCTTTGCCTAAGGTCAAAGACCAAAGAACTCAATTTTTAGCCTCCTAAAGGAGCTTTAACCATCAGCACTGAAATGTGGTATAGTCAGCTACCATAGTCATTATCTGAGGAACAGAATGTAATCTTCAGCAAGTACAGGTATTTCTATATAAAAAGAAAATACTATCATACAAGTGGTTAAATGTTCAAAAAAAATCTAGAGATTGTTTACTTTTCCAACAACACATGGATGCATATTCTCTTTTCTACTTGGCAATCACCATTTATAAAGAATACAAAGAAAAAGAACTCTTCCATTAATTACTTCAATCTCATTATGTTCTTCGCACAGGAAAATTTTGTTAACTGTTTATTTTTGTTAGCCACCACTGATGCAATCAAAGTCTTCAAAGTCATTTTGCGCCATCGACATGGTTTGTTTTCTGTACACAATGTATAAAACTGACTTTGACATACCTCTTTTGAAATTATATACAACCTGTTTTCCAAATAGTAATATTTTCATTAAAAGGCTCACTGTACTTCTTAGGTAAGGATTACATTTGCTCTCACATGATTCCATACAGAAGGGAGCGTGAATTAATTTGTACCTATCATAAGAGCAAGTATGAGACACAGCTGGTTTCTTTGAAATAGATAATGTGCAGTATCTTTTGCATCTTACCCATTCATTGTTATGGTGATTTTTCCTTAATTCAAATGTGATGCCTTGAAGTTGATCCATAAGATTTTTTATTATGAAATACAGTGCCTACTGTGACCTGTTACTTTGTTTAGTGTGATTATTGTCTGTGTGATTATTATATTATTATAGTGTGATTATTGTCTTTTTTTTATCATGATTATTCTCCAAAATGAAAAATCACTTAATCCTTTTCTAGTTGAACAGCCTGCAGTAGTTTTTTAGCATTAGTATGGGCTTCCACTATAGTTAAGGACTTACTGTGCTTCTTAGGTAAGGAACATACTTTGTTTTACTACAGCTTTAATGACCTTTTATTCATTTCACCATTGCTTTGTTCTCTTGGATCAGTTAAAGGATGTAGATATGGTTTTAACCAAGTCGATGTCAGACTCCAGTGTTTTCTACATAGGAGAATATTTGTGCTTACTAGCCCATTAATAACTGTTACTTGCAGCTTTTCATGTGCGTGGATGGCACAGAGATGTTACCCTGGAAGGGAATATCAGTATATCTCTGATATGCAAGAGCAGCTATACAGAGTCAAACCACAGGCTAACTTAGCTCAGCATCCTGTCTGAGAGAGATCCAAAGTACTTAAGGAAGAGCTCAAACAGTATGAGAGTGCTCCTTCCTCTCTCTGAGTGCTTGTACAGCAGTCCTGTTTGGCTGAGGGTCTTTCTATACCTAGTGGTGGTTTCTAGGCTTTTAGTCCTTATCAGGGGATCTTTTTTCCACTGGCTTCTTTTTGTAAGGTAGTTCTTTAGCATGCACACCATCCTTTGACGAGTTTCAACATTTTATGTTGAAAACCATCACCTTTCTTTATTTGGAGTGTAAATCCAAGTATAAATACTGCTGTGAGGACAGCTGTAACTTCCAGAGTCTTGGCTTGGCTAGGCTAACACAGACTATGCATTAACACAGACTGACACACAGGCTTCATCACTCACCCTTGTACAACCTGACTGCTTAAACTATTCATTCTGTTGATAGCTGAAGCTACAGGAAACCTTTTACTGAGACATAGGGCTTTTAAGGGATGTTATGAAGCACACTGAAATGAAACTGATGTTGATATAAGATGTTTGGTATGAAACTAGAACAAGGTGACCTGAAACTAGGATGACTTGATTGTCCTGCTGAATACTTGCACTGTGATAAGACCTATTATCTGTTGGCATGGGGATTAGCACATGGATGGCATGGTGCTGTCCCTGTGAAAGGTGGTAGTCTTCCTCACTCTTTTAAGGGGACAGAGAAGAAAGAATCATAAATTAAAACCCCGTGTCTTCCACCAAAAAGAACCACATTAAAGCAATCATTTAATCGGAGTAGTGCAGCGAGCAGTGTAGTCTGTATTAATCACCACTGTGAAATATCCCAACCAGTTGTAACTTATGTTTATATACTTGTTAGGAAAAAAATGTTGTCTTTGCCTTCTCTTTATAGTGCTCTTGATCCTCCTATGTTGTATCTCTTATTAGAGAAGATGGTTAAAAATAAGTTAAAACTGTTTTCCATTGCTACTTACTTTCTTATCTATTCTCTTACCTCTATTCTAGATTTTGGTTTGCTTGGCTGGACCTTGCAGCTATCTCATGCTTTGAATCATTCTTATTACCGTTTTCTGAACCTTTTCCAATATCTCTAAGGAAGGGATCAGGCCTTCACAGAGCATTTGGAAGATAGACATGTTGTGGAAATAAAGTAGAAGGTCTTCAGTTTCACTCTGCCTTCTTCTGGGTGTTCAGTTCATAATTTCATGAAATTCAATTGTGCCTGGCAGAGTGTAGTATTCTTTTTAACAAAACTGTGTTGATACTGCATCTGTGTTCATACAGCTTATGTATGGATGGATAAGATAGAAGTGAGCTTAATATATATATGTGGCACAACTAGGGAGCTGTATGCCTGATAGTGCAACTCAAATGTAGAAATCAAACTGCAAGATGAAAGTACTGACCAAAAGTAAACAACCCTAAAGCAGAAAAAGCAGTGTAGCAGATAAAGCCAATGTCTTTGCATGCACTTAAGTAAGAGGAAAAATGATGTTAGTAGCAGAGTTTGCACTGTGCCTATAGGAGTGAGAAATGAAAATACAGAAAGCTTCTAAGCTGGTCAGGCCATCTTCTAACTGGTGAGTTGTAATTGCATGTTTAGCAGATTGACATGTGAAGAAGGGAAGTGTCCTACTGCTTTTTCACCTTTGCATTTTCTTATCTTTGCCTATCTTGTAGAGGAAAAGAACCTAAAAAAAAATAGGAAATAGCTAATTGCTAAGAAACTCAGAAATTGAAAGCAACTTGTTCTTATGTATGCAGAAAATAGCATGCTTTCATTTCAAAATCTTCCTTGCATGATTAGTACAGTAGAAGTAGATATTTTTTACTGGGAATGTAATGCTGACCAATTCAAAGAAACAGAACAAACAAAAATAAAGTCTTATGGCTGATAGCTCTATATAGTCTGATCACAAGGCTTTTCTTCCCTAGTCACTGGGGTATAGACTGTGAAAAGTGTGATGGACAAACCTGAAAAGAAGTGTAAAGAAACCTGAAGAGAAGAGGTGTTTTTGTGTTTTTTTTTTGAGGTGGAGAGTCAAAGCAGTTTGTAGGGACTGAAGGCTTATTTTTTTGTATGTTTTATTTTTGGTGTTACATGTTAACATTGCACCATGTCTTCATTATTTGACCTTTTTTAAATCTGTTTCTTTCTTGCACTCTAACATTTTGCCTGGCAACAGGGTGCCTTTGCTCATATTTCCATGACATGCAGTGAAGTTCAGCTGTCCTAAGAGGGAAATCAATCTCAGAATTCATTATACAATGTGCTTGTGGCTGTATGACCTGTTTTACTGCATTGTTTGCTAGTTGGGTTTGACAACAAGTTATCTCTTGTGTCTGGCCAGTGGCAAAAAGCACCACTGGAAGTTATACCGTGTTGTAAAGGCATAATTCAGGAACCTGTGATTGGCCAATGAGGAAGCAAGCTTGTTAGGCTCAATCCTGGGATAAAGCATTCTCTGCTGGGTGAAAAGATGGTGAGAAGGATTAAATAACAAATATGTAACAATCAAGTAATTATGAAAAAATGAAAGCTAAATTAAGATAAGTGATTTTCTTTCTGTATAATAAAATGCAAATAGAATAAAACCTGGAATGTATTACCACTGAACACATTCGCTTCCTTGACTCCTGTTTCGTTGAAGCCCCATCTGCCTTTAAGAATGTAGCAGGATATGTATTAAATTTGCATTTCCATTATGTTTGGTCTTAAATTTTCCTGCCCTGGTTTGTCTCTCACTGAGGCTTTTGATGAGGGGGCAGTGGAAACTGACAGTCTTGTGTATTGTGGCTTGATATCAAACTGGGGAGCCTTTTGCTAATACTGTTGTGATTGAGTACTTGTTTTATATTATATTTATTATAATATATAATATTTTTAATAATATAATATTATAATACATAATACTTATTTATATTATGATTCTATCTTTAAGTTATTTTACCTTGGACCTGTCTGGGGACCAGGAAGGCCATTTTTACTTCTTGTATTGTCTTTAGTTTCCTCCTGTTGTCCTTGTGTGACCCAGATAAGAAAGCTTCATGGTTTTGTACAGAATGAACACAGACTGAGGGGGCTGCAGGATCAGTACACTGAGAAGAGTTAGGTGAAAGGAGACATCAAGATGGCAGAGTGATTCAGTCTGGGCTAGATTAGTCACATGGACTGAGAAAAGGGTGAATGAAAGAGGACATCAGAAACGGGGCAGGAGGATAAAGTAGGAAGGGAAAGGAATGGAAAGAAAAAGAATGGGAAACAGTAGGGTTTGGGACACTTGGTGTGTTTAGGTACCCTGTTATAAGTAGATGCTTTGATATGTGACTGTGAACTGAGGGTGTATATGGATTAAATTAATTTCAAAATGGTGTGAAGAGTAGCTGTTTTGTGAGATAGCTCTTGTGTAGCATTTTCAAGGTAACAATATCTTTTAGCTGTTGAAGGAGAAGCTTTTGTTTTGAGTAATAGGGAAGAAAATGGCAGCAGAGTCACTGAAATCTTTTGCCTTGGTCACACTGACATTTGTAATTATCTGGCACATTTTTGTTACCTCTTGTTATTTAAAATCAGTATTGCCCATCTTAAACTGCGTATTTGATAAAAGACCCTATTTTAATTTTCATTATCTGATGCTATGAAATTACTTGTTCTGTAATTAGAACAAATCACATAATTGAGGGAACAGAAAATGTTTGCTTTACGTGTAGCAAGGTGTTTAGCTGACTTAATCTCAGCTTACTTCTTAATATGATCTGGTGGAATAATGCTTCACAATTAAGATTCTCTCTCTCCAGCCTTGGCTACAGTGGCTTTTGTATCTTTGCAATACTTCCATTCTTTCTATCAGCCTTGGTCTGTCAGATGAAAACACCTTTTCCTGGGTCAGTTTGATCTGGGAAGCCTCTAACTCATTTGTATGTATTCAGATCCTGTATCTTATGTGTGTTTTTTCTCTCTCTTCTTAAGAGGGAAGGAAAAAGAAAAAGTGAGGAGGAGGAGGATTAAGGCAATTTTCTTCATTCTCGGTGTATTTTAAAGGTGTGTCATCCAAATACGTTGTGATATTTCTAGAACAATGGACTTAAAGCTCTTGTCTGCGAAGATTGATGTATCCAAGTGATGTTTAACGATAATATGTGCCTGTTGAGAACAATAGAAGCACTCGGGTGTATAAAGTTATTTGAGCAAGGAGGATTTCTGGGTTAGAGGTCTTAGTGTATAATTGTTGTGATGAAATCTCTTTGAAGCAAGCTGCCCTATGAACCTGCTGCTCTGGGTCCCAGATACTCCCTTTTAAGGGGTCTCAGTTGTTGAAAATAAGGCAATTATAAAACTAAACGTATGTTTTGCAAGAAGTGCTCCTAATGTTATGTACTCCAAAATACTTAGTTAATTACAGGCACCATTTCAATAACTTCAATTCTGGATTTTGCTGGACTTCACAACAGGAATAACTGATGCACTTTTTCAAACCAGGCAGGGAAAGAATATTTTGGAAGTATTAAATTGTATGGACTTACAAAACTGGGTAAGAAAACAGGCTTCCCTGTTTTTAGATCAGGGCAACTTGCATAATATCTTTTTCTTTTTTGCTTTGTTGTTTTTGAAAAAAAAAAATAAATCAATAATAAAACACCTTTCATTGTGGTGTAGGGAATGGAATGATACCTGATGTGGTGGTTGTAGACAGTGAGAGCACAGGCTGCTGGTAACCGAGAAGGGAAAATGGCTGTTCTGCTTTAACACTATACAGAGAACTGTATTCAGCAGCTTATCTACAGGCAGTGACCTTGAAAGAGCTTTTGCAAGTTAATATTAGGTGGGGTCTAAAAAATGTATGAAGCAAGTACAGAATTGTATCAGTTTTACGTTGAAGACGTTGCCATTATTTTCCCCCTTATCTCAAGTTTATCAGATACAACTTCCAGTTGGTTGCATCCCCTATCTTTTCCAGTTTGATCTGGATTTTAGAATTCTGTGGAAATATTAGCTGTATTTCAGGGCACTGAATGAGTTTAAGTTAACAGGCTGGCCATGGCTCTGCTCTAACGCCTTCCTGTGGTCCGTTCAGAGGCCTTTGGTAGCAGTATATCTTAAACTAGCAGTGATCTTCCAGACTGTGTTATATGAGTTATTTGTAACCCTTATTTCGTATTTTCTCCAATGTGGAGTTGAATGTATAGTGTTGTCTACTGCTATCAACATATCGTAAATGCACTGACAGCTCATTCTGTAAGGGTTCTTTTTTCAGATTACAAACGCTGTAGTTTTCCTGCTGTGATTGACTTTTTAGTAGAGCCTTATAATAGGATTACTGACTCTTTCTAGTTACTGTTGAGATATGGAACTGTGAATGTGCGAGGAGTTCTTGCACTTGTAGATCAAAGTCATGTTGATCATTTAGAGTTGAGAGGTGCCTTTACTCTGAAAACCTGGGCATCTTCTGTGGTGCCAGAGGTGGTACCAGTGGAAGTGGGGTAGCACTGGAGCCGCCTGTCATCTGCACATGCACTTCCTCCATTAAAAATAACACACCATTATGTTTTTTTCTCTCTGCAATGTTCAGGCTGAAAATAAATGATTCTACAGAGTAGTTCAGCTATCAGCTGATCAGCATTTCCCCGCTGTGGATTTCATGTCACGTTACTCTTTGAAAGCAAATCCTTAAATATTTGCTTTGAATACCGAGGGAACAGAAGCAAAATATTTAAAAATGTGTACAAACCGAATGGTGTTTTTGTGATAGGAAAAATAGCTGTTGTACAGTTGGTTAAGGATGTGCTGTGCCTTACGATATGTGTGTATACATTGCTTGCAGTACTTGGGTTCTGCCCAGGCTGTGGCAGTGAGGGTGTTACTGGGTGTCAGGCACACAGTTGTGTTTAGCACACGTGGGTTGGTGCCAGTTTTGTGCCTGGGATTTTTATGGGACTTGGAGCGCTTTGTCATCGTGTAGTGTAATGTCGCTTGAGCACCAGCTTGTGTTTGTTATAATGGTGGTGTTGTTGGCATGTGTTTCTTCGGCCTTGGATCTTTTTAACATGAACATGTGTGTTGCAGTGATGTAATTACCTGAACAGTCATCCCAAAGCATTGACAGAGACCAGGCCGTCCTGGCTGGCTATTTGGTGGCCTGGCTTTGGTGATCTGCTCTTATGATAAAACCTTAAGTTTTGTTTCTCGGCGTTCATCGTTGTCGTATTTGAGGGCGCGGCACCTGCGGGCCCAGGTAACGGGTGGCGGCGGCGGCGCTTCCCGCTGACGTCAGGCGGGCGGGGCAGGGCCGGCCGCTGCGCCGAGACGACGGCGAGTGGGTCGGGCCCGGCCGACATGGCAGCGGGGCTGCGCTGAGCGGCAGGCGGCCCTTCCGTCGGCGGGCGGGAGCAGCTCCTCGCCTCCATGGATGCCTCTTCCGACCCGTACTTGCCCTACGATGGCGGGGGAGACGGCATTCCTCTCCGGGAGCTGCATAAACGAGGTACGGGGCGGCTGAGCGCGGCGGGTTCCGGTCGCGGCCGGCCGCTACTGCCGGGAGGAGGTACTCGGGTCTGGCGAGCGCCGGCTGACACGGCTCCGTCCTCGGCCGTTCGTTCCGGCCCTTCTGTGCGCTGATTAGCGAAGCCATCTCGTCGCACAGAGCGGAGCTGTGGCTGCGACTGGCCATATCAGCGTGAGCGCATTGACTCATCTGTCTCGGGCCCTCCGATAGCCGAAACGCAGCGCTTGTGTCTGGCTCTGAAATTGCCCTGCCCTACGTGCTTGTAGGCTCGACTCTTCGGTGGCGTCTCTGATAACGTGAAAAGAAAGCTGTGCGGGTTGCAGCATGTCAGTTGAGCTGATGGTGCTGAGCTCTTATGGAAACGGAGCTTGTGGGTGTTCCTCACGCTGTTGCTTGGCCAGAAAGCCGATTAGCAGCAAGCCGGTGTTAGCAGTGCCTAGAGAAATCCTCTTGTGAGCTCACCTTTTGTTTCTTACTGCGCACTTGAAGCAGAATACGTTTCTTAAATATTTGGTTTTGTTGTGGTGAGAGGCTGCAGTAAGGATGACTTACAGTTACATCTTCAAATTCTGATGGCTCCTTTTTCAGTCGGACTTGACAGCTAAGCCATTCTGTTTGAGAACATTGCGTTTCTTGCTATAGCTTTGTTTAAATTAGCTGATCCAAAATCAGGAAGAGATCAACATTTGTGTGTGTTGGCAGTGGCGTTAGAAAGGAGGTAGGCTGAGAACAAAGATGCGTTTCTCACAGATTAATAGTTTTCCCTGTACTTCAATGTGTCATTATATCTTTCCTTTTAAATTCATATTTCTGTATGTAAATTAGGTCACACTTGAACTGCATCTTGTATTTCTGTGGTTTAGTACATCAGATAATGGGCTGTTGCTTTGTTACAGTTCTTACCTTGCTTGCTGGCATATGCTCAGAATTGTCAACAAGTTCTGAGAAGGTTCACAGTACTCTTAGAGTAGCAGATTTTAGCCTTGTACAACCACTCAGTATCCTCTGCCCAGACCATAACTGTCTTGCTGGTTCTGGATAATTTTTTGACATCAAATTTTAGAATCACTTCTGAGAAATTGAGTATGATCTTTTCCCAAAATGTTCACAAGGTGTTAATTAGATTTGTTTTGATTGGTTTGGTTTTTCATGTGGACAGGAAAAGGAGTTGGCTGTACATGTTGAGAGTACTGAAGATGAATGAATGTAGGTAACTGCAAAACACATTATTACATTTGGAAGCTCTGCAGATTATAGTTTAAGGTTGAAATGTAATCTGGCATCTAAATAGTGCCTGGCTTCTAAATAGTCAACAAGTTCTGTAATGAAAACAGCTGGGGACTGGACTGAGCGTTTATGTTTTGGTGACGTTGTTAGGTGCCAGCAGGAGAACTGCCCGTTGTGACGTGTCACTTTTTGCAGTTTCATTGAATTCTCTTAAGGCTTATACTTCTAATATTTTAATACAGTATTGCAAAACTAGCCTTACTGGTGCTCTTCTGTTTGTTATAGCAAACAGAACTCCATAATTGTCATTGTTGCCATAATTTCTTGCAAATCTTAATTTGTCAGGTGCATGTGACTCATAAGATCTGGAGAATCAATTTTCTTACAGTTTGTGCAACAGACTTCATTAAAACTTGCTTGTACTTCCTGCTGTTCTATAATACCACAGTAATTCTTGTTACTGTCATTTAGCTGCCTAAGCAAGGCTTAAAATGCCAACAGATAAAACCAGAGACGTAAAGTGTTCTTAACGTCTCTTTATATTATAAAATCTGTGAATCTGGAATGGGCCACTACCAAAGTGTTTTTCCTTGTGTAGTTCTCTGAGCATTGAGTAAGAAGCTGGGAGAAAATGGACAGATACGTAGAGAGAACAAGCCTAGTTCAAGCATGTGGGATTTTTTCCTATATTGTCAGGATGTGAATACTTGAGTCCTGCAGCATAACGTTCATGTCTTGCAGAACTGCTTTGTAACAGCAAAGCATTTGTTGCACTAATTGACTGCAGTGGCTCACTCACAATGCTGCACATCAACCATGATGAAATGACTGTTTAACTCACTAAGGGACTGAAAGATTTAATTAACAGACTTTGCTAACATTTGATGAAGTAAAATGCAACATATTATTATGGCTGACCCATTGATTTGCATTAGGAAGATAATTTTTTGTTTGTTTTCTTAGCGAAAATATGCCATAAATATAAAATATGAGGATTCTTAGAATATGTGTTTATTAGTTGTTTATCTTTTCCTAAAGGAGCAAGTAGTAAATGGGAGAGGGTAAAACAACAACAGCAAAAACACTGACACAACAATGTATATTACTGGATACTTTGTATCTGGACTCCCATTCACTTGTTCTGTCTTGATACTTCATGTAGCACTGAGCACCTCAGTCTAGACCTTATTACCCTCCATTGTGTACTGAAATGTGACTGCAGGAACATCATTCTAGTTTCGTCTTTGGTAGTTAAAAGTGCTATTTCTCTCCTTAGAAAGCATTTTGCAGACCTGGTTTGGGTTTGCATAGATGAGAATTAGCTGATGTGCACATTTTCAGAAGAATTTATAATATAACCCACTTACTGTAATATATATTACATAAATATGTTTTTTCATCATGTTACTCAGCTGTTTCCCCTTGGGTGTATTTGTGTTATTCTTCCCATTTAATAGTGCCCAGTAATCAACATCTTGCTTATATTCCAGCCATTCGTGGATGCGTTATATTTCCATCTCCTTTTATTTTTCCCCTTTTCCCCCTTCCTAAATAGACGTTCGCTTTACCATCCTTTAAGAGTTTGAAACATGAGCAGTAGCAGTACATTCCTAGCAGCCAGGCTGTCAATAGTAAAACTTGGAACTCCAGCAAGCTTGAGGGTTGTTAACCTGCTTGAATTTGTTATGTGTACCTAAGCACATTTTTGATTATGGAAGTCCTTAATCCAAACAAATGGAATGCTATGCTGTTAATAAATTGCAATTGAGCCGCTAGCCAGGAGATATTAAAAATATGCATGTGAAGAGCAGCATACCAAGTTACATAGTTTTAGTAATTTTTGTGTCAGACAAAATGACTCACAATGTACTTCATTTGTTGTACACTAAAGATCCAATCATCTCTACGTGAAAGTGGGGGTCACAATATCCCACTGCTCAAAGTTTGCTATTAGCAGTGGGGAGACCTTTGCCATGTATCAGCGTCTAGAAAGCTAACGAGGAAATCAATATTATGCTCTACTTGGGCCTCAGCATGCCCTGACTTGGAATAATCGTATTAGTGGGATTCTTGGTTTTGTTGCATCCTGTCCTTGCCTTCCAAAGGAAAATCTAAGTAGCTCTTACATACATGGAGCAGCATTTAGAAATCTGATTATCTAAATTTTGGTTGTCTTAATTCTGTTAACTTAGATGCTGGGTAATTTTCTTTTTGTAATGTTTGCTGTAAATAAATTTACATATCTTTATGCTTTTTTTCTTTTTCCTGCACTGCCCATCTCATTTTTAATCAGTAAAGTTAATAGCATGAGGCTCCCTGTAATGCTTCACTTGCACACCTTGAAGTCACTGTTACAACACAGGCTCTACACTCTGTATAATTCAAGGCAAAAGCAATCTGTAATAATAAAGCCTTTTTATTTTTCCTGCATCTAAGAAATGAGAACTGATTCTTCTACGTAAGTTAAAGCCGAAGTTATTTGTATTTTTTTAAATCATGTGATACATATTGAGCAGCATTTTACCACTTTTGCCTGTTTCTCAGATTCCTGTGTGCTTGCATTGTATCCAGGTCTACAGAAGTCTTCGCTTCACTCTGAGGTGCCCCCATACAACTTTCTTAGCTCCTACTTTATAAAGACCTATTTTTAAACTAGATTTTCTTTTCTCGCAGAAGGAATGTGAGGAGAGGATTATCACTCACCACTTCATAAAGCCTTTGGATTGTTTTCCCCTTCTTTCCCTGTCCTTTAAGTCTTGTTCAAAGTTTTTCTATTTTCCTCGTAATTAGATTTGCTGGCTGATTTTTTTTTTTTCCTTCAGCTGCTATATTATAGTCATTTTGTATGAATTTCATTTGTAAAGCAGAGTGCAGTTTGTAGATGGTGAAACACGTGATTTGATGCAGTTTAGGAAATCAGTCTAAAGAGGCTAAAAATTTATAACTATGCAAAGGATAAAGTATTACTTGATTATGAAGACTTAATGGTCAGTGATTATCAGTGGTAGTGAATGATACACTCTGGCACAGAATCATAGAATTGCTCAGGTTAGAAAAGACCTTCAAGATGATTGAGTCCAACCACAACCTAACTATACTACCCTAACTCTAACAACCCTCTGCTAAATCATGTCCCTGAGCACCACATCCAAACAGTTTTTAAACACAATCAGAGATGGTGTCTCAACCACCTCCCTGGGGAGCCTATTCCAGTGCTTAACAACCCTTTCTGTTAAGAAGTTCTCCCAGTACCCAGCCTAAACTTACCCTTTGCAGCTTGAAGCCATTTCTCCTTGACCTGTCACCGGTAAGAAGAGACCAACCCCGCTCTCGCTGTAAGCACCTTTCAGATATTGAAGAGAGCAATAAATCTCCCCTCAGCCTCCTTTTCCCAGGTGAAACAGCCCCAGTTCCTTCAGTCTCTCCTCACAGGGCATATTCTCCCAGCCCTTCACAGGCTTTGCTGCCCTTCTCTGGACCTGCTCCAGCACCTCCATGTCCTTTCTGTACTGAGGTGCCCAAAACCGAACACAGTACTTGAGGTGAAGCCTCACCAGTGCTGAGTGCAGGGGCAGGATGACTTCCCTAGTCCTGCTCACCACAACATTCCTGATACAAGGCAGGATGCCATTGGCCTTCTTGGCCACCTGGGCTCACTGCTGGCTCATATTCAGCTGACCGTCCATCAGTAAGTACATCAAGGTCCCTTTCAATCAGGCAGCTTTCCAGACACTCCTCCCCAATCCTGGAGGGTTGCCTGGGGTTGCTGTGAACAAAATGCAGCACCTGACACTTGTACCTATTGAAACTCCTATAGCTTACCTTGGCCTATCGATCTGGTCTATCCAGGTCCCTCTGTAATGCCTTTCTCCCCTTTCTTTCCCAAGGGCAGATCAACACTCCTTTCCAACTTGATGTTGTCTGCAAACTTTCTGAGGGTGTGCTCGATCCCCTCGTTAAGACCACGAATAAAGATGTTAAATAAGAGTGGGCCCAGTACCAAGCCCTGGGGGACACTGCTTGTGACTGGCAGCCAACTGGATTTAACTCCACTGACCGCAACTCTTTGGGCCTGGCCATCCAGCCAGTATTTCACCCAGCGAAGTGTGTGCCCATCCAAACCATGGCCAGCTGGCTTCTCCACAAGGATGTTGTGGGGGACAGTGTCAGAAGCCTTACTGAAGTCTGGGCAGAACACATTGACAGCATGGCATACTGTGCTTCTCATTCTGAAATTCTGAAGTTACTTTCTAACCTGGAAAATGCTTAATGCCTTTTCTTGAGTGATTACTGACAAATTTAAATAAATTGCCAGTTGTTTGCTTTTTTTTTCTCCTTTCACTGAAAGCCTTCTATTTTGAAGTCTGAATATGGATAGAGAAAGCAGCTCAGGCAGTCAGATGTACCTTGTGCATACAGATCTTCTTTGTTATAAGTGTAAATGATCCTTATGGTGAGCACTGCACTCAGGACTCTTCCCTGCCTCCATTCCCCTTGCTACTTTATGCCCAAGGACACACGGGTGAAGCGAAGCCTTGGATTAGTATCTGGATTCTGGAAAGATACAGCCCCTGCTGATTTTAGCACTCAGCAGGTTTGTATGGGCATGTCAGGGAGGGCTTATTCCAGCCTCTGGTGTAAACTGATTAGCTTCATTTTCACTCACAGCAGTGCATTTTTTCCTCCCTTCACACTGCTTAAAGTAACACAAATGGAACGTGGTGCATGGATGTCAGCCAGAAGGACTGCAGCTGAGCAGAGTACTGTGTAGTTGTGCATCTTCTGGAGAAAGGGATGTGTGAGCTGCAGCAAACTAGTGAATTCTTATTGTAGGTGCTAGCATTAAGTAGATTATAGAGAAACACCTTGGAGGAATTGGGTCCTGTACTTGCTCTGACACTGGTCTCATAATCACAGAACTCCTAGTGTTGAAAGGGACCTCTGAAGGCCATCTAGTCCAACTCCCTTGCAATGCACAGGGACAGCACAGCTACATCAGGCTGCACAGGACCTTATCCAGCCTCGCCTTGAAAGTCTCCAAGGACAGGGCATCAACCACATCACTCGGCAGCCTGTTCCAGTGCCCCAACACCCTCACTGTAAAAGATCAAAATCCTTGTATCTAACCTGAATCTGTTGACAGTGTTTATCTATTGCTTTCACTGTTCTGAAACCTTTTTAAACAGTCATCTTAGGGGATTTTAATCTCTGTGAAACAGATATTGATGTATGCTGGCTGGGTAATTAATATTGATATCGGAGTTCTGAATTGTTTCCAGCAGAAAGACATAATTAAAATTTAACAAGACCCCAAGTATCTGTTCATGTATTTCAGTGTAACTGGTCTGATAGTTTGTTGCTGTGGAAAAGAGTGAGCCTGTTTACCATTCCCCATCTCTTCTCTCTCCCTCTCTGTTCTTGGCTGAAAGCACAGTATCTTGACTCTAGGTCCGTTTAATGGCAGAATTGTGCTTTTGCCTGCTTAGTTGCATTAGCGTGTTAGATTGGTTTACTGTGCAGACTCATGATGTGACAGCTGATCCAGGGGTGAGAGTGGAAGTGTATGCCCAAGAGTGGGAGGTAGAAATGGGGTGAACAAGATTAGCTCAGCCTTGCTTTATTGCTATGTCCTGAGAGATGTTTCATTTCAGAAAATGCTTTAATAAATAATAGTAGATAATAAATAATAGTCTTGTGCGGGTTGGAAGGGACCTTAGAGATCATCGAGTCCAACCCCCAGGATTCGAGCCTCTGTGTAGCAGAGCGGCACTTCTACCACTTGTGCCACAGGGGGGATTCGAACCTGGGCCTCTGGTGTTGCGAGCGGCACTTCTACCACTGCGCCAAGCTGAGTATTTTGTGGTATGCACTCAGAAGATGTAGATCATATGCTGTGTGGCATATGTAAGGGATCTTAGAATTTATGATAAAGTTTTGGTCTCTTGCTTACCAGCCACTCTCTTGAGTCTGTTCATGTCCAGTTTCCGATCTCTGTAGAAGCTGTATCTGTATAGATTTCTTTTATAGACAATACTGGGTAATTGTTCAGATAAGCACATGGCTCAGAACCTCAGAAAAATCTATTATGCTCTGTTTGATTACCCAGGAAACAGTATTTGTATTAAATATTGATGTTCCGCTTCTCTTTTTTTTTTATGATACAAGATGTATGCACACAAGAAAACAGTCAGGAAAGATTCTTGAACAGCTGTGCAGGAATTGGGAACATCAAACATGTCATAAAACCCCTTTCTTGTGCCAAACAATATACTTATATAACTGAAGCATGTGATCCCTCATTTTTTGTGTGTACTTTTTGATGGGAATCGTAATGTGGAAACTGGAACCAGGTGCATTCCCAGAGGAGAGAACCCCAGGAAATAAGAACCTAGATCTGTTGACTTTTCAGTTCTTTATATCAGGGACAAGGATAGTAGCACCCTGAAGATGTTTATGATCTAATGAATTCCTTCACTGAGCACTTGTTTTGAGAGATCTGTGAAATGAGAAATGCCACCTCGCATGACTGTCAGCCACTAACATTTTGATTTATTAGTGTTCTGAAATGCTACATCTGGTAAACTTCTGAACTGTGTCATAGTGAATGAGTCAGTTATGATTTGCTCCTGTTCTAAAGGAATTTGCCCTTGCCTTTTTATTTTTAAATGAATTAGCTCAAAACTTATAGGTATCTTCCTTTAAAAATAAACAAAATCCAGGATTTTTCCATCAGCTGCATGCTGCCAAGTGTTGCTTTCAAATCTCTGGAAGAAAATCTGCAAAGTTGCCAGAGTATGAGGGATCACTACTATAGGAGGTAAAAGTGCTTTACATAGCACATGACAAATGCTTTGTAATGTACAGAAATCAGCTTTTAGTCATGTGCTTTGCCATAGTTTGAATGTCAGTCAAGATTGTGAACAGCTTGTGTGAGGCAAGTGTATAGAGTGTAGGGAAGGGGAGATCCCTTGCTTCAAGGGGACAAAAGGCAAGGAGAAAGCTATAACTTCTAAAGCAACTTGTGTGAGTATAGCAATATATTCATGTTGTAATTTCTATTCCTGCCGCATGTGAGGAGAGAATAGCCAAACAAATCTAGGTTGGATCAGTGTTTGGAGCCAGCAGCTGTTTTATATATGTTCATGTTTGGAGGGAAATTATGATAACAGTATGATGTATATCAGTTCCTGCAAGGATTGCTTTCTACATCAAGCATCCACGCAAGTTAAAAGCTTAAACAGACTCATGCATAAGAAGGGGGGGGAAAAAAAGGCTTCACTTTCTTTATAGCCAAATTGCTGCTTAGGTGTGTGCAACTGGAAAATGGAGTTGTTATAGCTTGAGGCTGTGCAAGGTATTAATTACCTTCTGTGGTAATTAATAATTTCCTGCTTGGAGGCCAGACTGTTGTGTTGAAAAATACATATGAATGACAAGGATTTAAGCACAGTCTTTAAATTGAATATAAAATAATGAAGGTGGCATGATGTGGTAAAATTTTGCATGTGTTTATGCTTATGAAAATTGTTATAGTCGTAGCTGGAAGGAACTGTACTTACAGAATGGAGTGCTAGAGAAGGAAGGAAAGAAAGGGATGCAGACATTTGAAAGGTGTTGAATCTTGTGAAGATGTATTTCCCTAATTTCTGCTTTGGAATACTTCTAGGCAATATATCATTATATTACCTGGACTCCTACCACTGTCAGACTGTACCTTCTGTACTGGTTGTCAGCTCTTACTCGGTTTTCCTCTTGATGCTCTTCTACAGAGTGGCCTTTCTACCCACTCTAGTGCAGAGTGTCACTGCAGTCTGTTTCTCATTTGGTACAATAGAATAGCTAATGGGCTTCATTCATGTGCTGTATTCAGGGAAATCACCTCTTCAGCTTCACACCTAGTTCTGCATCTCCTCACCATTATTCAGTAATCATTTGTATTCCAGTGTTTGGTGTGCCACACATCCCATCTTGTGACTTAGCAAATGCTGGCAAAGTGTGAAATGGGCACAGTTTCAGTGGCATTTTTATTTTGTCCAGGCAACAGCCATTAATTCTTATCCTGCTCAAGAACTGTCTGTGCAATATCTGGTGCTATCCCTGATTGTTTCCCTGGAAAGGAATCTGGTTCTGCACCTTGTGATACATGTCTGTCAATGGTTTATGGGCTGGTTCATCCTGGTTCTGTGACTAGTGGGGTGGAGGGATTTCACACAATCCGCACCTCCAGGAAAGGGAAACAGGGGACCCCAAAATAATTTAAAACAGCAGCAATGATCTGAGGAGAAACAAACTAATTTACTGAATATGGTATCAGAATGCAAGATAACACACTATAGTATAATTTGAACTTAAGCTAATAAATCAAATATAATGAGAGAGTATCTGAAAGCTGTAGGCCTTACAGTAATACTGAAGTGATGTGCGCAGTCAGGATAGGCAGCAGCGAGGAGAGGTGATGGAGAAGAGTGATGAAGAGAAAAGCCCGATCAGGTGACCTTGCCAGGAGCTCTATCTCCTCTCTGACCGCAAAGCCCCTGGGGAATGTAGTTCTTCTCTTCTGGACAGGTACCTGGAACTGGAGCATTAACACTTTAACTCCCAGTGCACTACATGATGTTATGATGTGGAACGTCAGGAACCAAAAGTTATAAAACCATGGCAATGTCAAGTCAGCCTTTGCTGTTTGAGTTTTTCCAGCCCTCAGCTGCCCTTTGCCTTACATGACACAAGGCTGTGCTCTCTATAGCCTGATACTGTTTCATATATAGCAGGACATAAAACAATGCTGTAGGGCAAAGGCAGTCTTTTGTTCTACTGTGCTCACCGAGGTTCTGGAAACTGCTTGATTTCAGTGAAATGTTACAGATTAATAATTAAGCTGCAGCTGAATTGTAATGTATGTCCACTTGCTTTGTGAAAGGTTAATTTCATGTAAAAATAATACTTTTAATATGCCTCCTAGTTGTTGTTGTTTAATTTCTCAAAATTTGAGGGCTAAACTAATCATTGCAGTATGACTTTGCTGGTCTCATCCAGTAGATCCTCCTACCCTTTTGAGGAGTCTGGTGTGGATATAAGACTTCTTTCCTAGTTACCAAAATTGGAAATAGCAAGAGAATAGAATTCCTTATCCTAGAGCACATTTATCACATTTACCTCCATTTGTAAATCTGATCTTTTTCTTGTTGTTAAGCTTTTAACTGAAGCACAGGTAATGCTTCTTCATATCTGCTGTAAGAGATACCAGCTGCAGCTTTGGGAAGAGACTTTAAGGTTATGGTGGAGAGATGACAAAGAATTTAACATGGCTTAGAATGGAGGGAAAAACAATATGAGGGAAATGTCAGCTAGGCTAGCATGAGAGATGTTGGCTCTGTTGAGGAGTCTTCTGCATTTGCACTCATTAACATTAAATATAAATTAAGTAAACTCACATTTTTATAGAACATTGAGCTTGTTTGTATAGAAGCAATGTAGTAGGGTTGTCAGTGCAAAACAAAACAGTTTTTTGTATCTTAAAAATTTTAGAGATTGCATTTGATCTTAGAAGGACTTTTTATTAGAATTTTCTTGTCTTTCACCACTAAGGAATCATCCAGATAAACACTGTGTTATATAGGAGGCCTAAGCAAGAGCTCTTGAGCAATAGATGTTGGAGGCATACGTTTAGGCATGACTACAATACAGTGTTGCTATAGCATGGTTGTTGCTAAAGCTCAGACATCACAAGTTTAAAGGGAAAAAAAGTGTACTTTATCTCTTAATAAATCTTCATTGGCAGTTGTTGGTTAGGGCTGGGGCTGGTGAAGTTGGCATTGGTAGCCTTTGGAAACAGTTTCCAGGTTCGATCTTTGATCTCAGAGTGGGGGAATGATGGCTATGCTATGATCAGACAGGTATACAGAAGAAAATTATGCTTGGAGACTGTAAACATACTACAGGAACTCAAAATATATGAAAATCTTGCAGAATTGCTGACATATGTAAGCTTAAAAAAGCAACAACTTTTTGCTCCTTTTTGGAGGAACGAAAAATTCTTTACAGTCCTCATGCTCTCTTTAGTCTGATCACTGTAAGAAATAACTACTGGGGGGTTTTGCTGTGTAAGCTGGCTGCAGAGGAATTAGGATGATAAATTGGTAGAAGTCATTTTCTATTTGCAGAACGTCCAACTTTTTATGACTGAGGTCTGTTCTGTGAGTTACCTGAAATAAGGAAAAAAAGCACAAACGTACTTGCTTGACTTTCTCTTACTTTCTAGCAGCATTCTTATGATATGTTGATAATACTTTGTTTAATTCAGACATGCAGGAGAGTGGTGAACAACAGTATGAATATTGAGAAATAACTAGCAACTTGAGGTGCTATGAACTTCATCTACTATCTGATTTTGTTTTCTTAGTCAATTTTTCCTCCAGTAGTTGATAACCAGAAATAAATTTCAAGGTAAACGTGTCAGAGCCACTCAGTTTTTTCACCTGGTTGTACTGAAATTTCTCAGGAGTCTGCACAGAAAGTGGAACAATAATTTGACTGTGATACATTAATTTCTATTTAAACAACATGAAAGATGAAGTTGCTAATGTGAAAATTTAACCTACAGTTGAATGACAAAAATAACCCCCCAGAACAACACAGCTAAATGAAATAACATACATGTATTACAGGATGTGTCTTAATTACTTACACAGTAGTTTTATATGTCGTGTCATGAACATTGGAGTACTCCAGTTTATTACAGAATTTTTGTCTTTCCTCTGCCACAGGAACTCATTATACAATGACAAATGGAGGAAGCATCAACAGTTCAACACATTTACTGGATCTTCTGGATGAACCAATTCCTGGAGTAGGAACGTACGATGACTTCCATACCATTGACTGGGTTCGAGAGAAGTGCAAAGACAGAGAAAGGCATAGACGGGTACATGAGATCAATAACAATACTGGGAAGGCATGTTTATTTGGGCGATGGAGTTGAGGTCTGGGTTAGTAATGGCTATAAATATATGCAGACTTCAGATTGTAAGTACTGATATCAAATAGAACGACCCTCATACTATACTATAAATAAAGTACTGATTCACTGATAACAGCATTATGACTTGAAAAGGAGGCAGTAATTTAACTGAGTTGGATTAGTCATGTTCTGCCTCCCTTCTCACCATGTCCCCTCCTCCACTACAGTATTACAGTATTCTTTTGCTTACATTTACTGTATACTTAAGGCTGTTTTCCACCATAGATGAATTTGTAGTAGGCTGATAGTGCTTGTGGTGATACCTGTGCTGGACAAGTGCATCTGTGCTACTGCTGTGTAGTGCTGTGGTTGTTTGGACTGTGAAAAGTGAAAATTCTCATATCTAAAACACTTACTAGCATGTATATGTTTAACAAAAGAAGGCAGACCCGATATGTATAGGGAATGTCCTTCCCACTCTTACATTCCAAAACTTGATTTCTTTATCAGGACTTCTAAGTTGAGGCCATTCACCTACATCAGTGTTCTCTGCTACAGGTTCTTTTATGATCTGGGCTCTGGCTGTATTACTGTTGGAAAAGATAGCATCCGTCATTTAACAGACTTGTTTAATAATCTTTTGGGAGGAAATGTACTGTTTGGAGCCTGACTGCAAAACTTTTGGAATGCTACATTAAATTGCCTGAAAAACAAAATAAATTTGGAGATGAAATCTCTCCTGAAATATTTTTAGCTGATCAAAATGAATAGTTAAAAATGAGTCATAATTGTAGGGAGGAATCAGGAAAGAGACTTCTTCACATTCAACATTCAGTAGTTATTCTGCTTTGTTTGAGGATGTCAATTTTTAGCTTTCTGGAAGCAAATGTAGGATGAATGTGGCGTTTTTAGTCTGACATGATTTAAAAAGAAATCTTATACCAGTCCAAAAAGCAAAGCACCCGCAGTTCCACTGTCTGTAGTTTTTTGGGGTGGGATGGAAGATCCTTGGGCAATGGATCTGTGAACATATGTACTGTGATAGAATGTTTTTTTTTGAAAAGTAAAAAGAGTTCTCCATTTCATAATTTGATTTCTAAATGTGTTTATGTCACAGATGTGTATGTTAGTATCTGTGCAAGTGAACAGAATGATAGGACTCATAAATCATGGTGAGACAAATCACATCTGCGAATAGGTTATGTGAAGTAAAGTCTCACAGGTGTTACTTATTTTAACATCTGAGACCAGAGAAGTTGGACAAGACAGTTCAGGATTTACAGTTAGAGAACTACTATGAAATCTATAAGTATGCCCTGAATTACAGGAGAATGTCTAGCCATGTAATCAGAGATGTTAGGGAGGGAAAGATGTATTTTGAAAGACATGCTACTGCAGAAAGCTGATTTGAGGGGGGGAGTAGATGCTGAAAATAAATGCATTTCTTTTAGGGGTGGTAATTCTTGTCTGGGTTTCCTTGCCTAGTATTCTGCTTTATTATTATTACTATTATTATTATTATTATTATTATTATTATTATTATTATTATTATTATTATTATTATTTCCTTTTCACTCCATTTGTTGTGCATAGTTTCTCTCTTCCTTAACAGTATGAAAAACCCTAAAGCTGCTGGATAATCATAAAAACATATTTATAGTTTTTGTTTTCTCACATTATTGGGAAAAAGCACCACTATGCGTAATGGTTTCTCTCTGCAGATTAACAGTAAGAAGAAAGAATCAGCATGGGAGATGACAAAAAGTTTGTATGATGCATGGTCAGGATGGCTGGTAGTCACGCTAACTGGCTTGGCATCAGGTAATTAAAAAAAAAAAAGTACTCCTTTATTTTACTCTGTGTGTTATCTGTCAACATTGTCAAAAGCTGGTTGAGGCTAGTACTGTAATTTCATGAGGGAAAGAAAACAGTGGCTATCTTGATTTACAGGTATAAGCATTTTACAGGGAGGATTTGCTAATCAAATAGGAAACAAAACCTTTTTTCCACTGAATTGATTTTAGGGATGAGTTCTACAGCTAATATTGTTTGATAGTTTGCGGCCTCACTGTGTTGCTGTGCCGTTTTCCATCCTCGTGGTTTGGAGTGACCAAACTGTGCAGGAGTAAGAGGCTGCAAACTTTCTGTCCAGTTTTTCCAAACAAGTGTTTTCAAACAGAATTATTAGATTAAATTCTAGGAAGATTTGATCATAATTGCAGAACATGGATACATCTATTAAGAAGGCATGGTAATTGTATAATTACTTCTTAACATATATACATAATCACTTTCACAATCATATATAGATTAATGTATATGCAAAGTGTGTAGCATGTTTATATACCTCTGAATATACAAACTGAGGGTATATAACTATTGGAAATTGCTTATGTTAATTTGGGTGAGAAAGTGCTGTGGTTTTGTGTGGCTTAGGCCTTGTCATTTTTTCTCTTCCTCCCTCTCCAAAGCTGCAGTGCATATCAAAATAGCTTTACTGGGCTTCCGCACACCAAAGCTATCAAATTCTGTCCATGAACATTCCTCTTTTTTTTTTTTTTTTCAGTCTCAGTTGTTTTCTCTTGTATGTATCCAGTGAGTCTTAAGTAGTACAGCCTTGATTTCAGTCATGGAGAAGTCTTACGTTTATGTACTTCAGATGATTTAATTTAAATTCTACTCTACTGAAACACTGTCTTAGAATTTGTTTGGCCCAGGATCTCGAACTGGGAGTCTCTGGAAACTAGTAAATATAGATTAGTAAATCAGGGAAGAATGTTTCTGGAATTTAGACTGATGCTGACACAGGCTGCCCAGAGAGGTTGAGGATGCCCTGTCCTGGGAGGTGTTCAAGGCCTGGTTGGATGGGGGCAGCCTGGTCTAGTACTAGATATGACGGTTGTTAGCCCTGCATGCGGCAGGGAGGTTGGATCTTGATGATCCTTGAAATCCCTTCCAACCCAAGCCATTCTGTGATTTTACACAAGTAAGCTCAGGGGCTGACACTTACAGCTATTTCTGGTAGTGATTAATACCTTTTGTTTTTTGTTTTTTCCTTTAAATGAGGTTATTTAAATACTTCTTAATGAACCCTTAGAAGTAATTTCCTACCCAATACCCTTTTGAGGGCTCTTTAGTAGGTTTTCAGGGTGCAGTTGCTGCACAGAATCCCTCTTAAACTTCAAGCTGGAGAACTACTCTTCTATACTGCTTGTTACCTGCAGTAAGGATTTTACATGTTCACCCTGAGATATTTATATGGTATTTACTTATGATGTTCTAAAGCTATTGTTGGCATGGTAAGAATTATTTGTTCAAAATATCTTGTTCTGTACAAACTATGCTCTATGAGCGAAGGAGTTCTTTGGAGCCTGATCAGGTTGTTTGTCAGAAGGTGCAATATGGATTTTGTCAAAAAACTATGAGAGTCCTATTCTGACTCTTAAATCATTTGTTGTAGTGGACTGTTGGAGAAGCTTGGGTAAAAGAAGAGAAAAAAGGAGAAGGGAGAGGAAAATACTTATGTTCTTTTCTGGACGCCCCAAGTATGATGCTTAGGCATGCTGGAAGGAGTCCAGCAGAGGGCAATAGAGTTGGGGAAGGAACTGGAGCGCTCTTCCTGTGAAGAGGGACTGAGAGAGCTGGCCTGTTCAGCCTGGAGAAGAGGTTCATTAATGTCTGTAAATACTTAAAGGGAGAGTGCAAAAAAGGTGGATCCTGACCCTTTTCAGTTGTGCTCGATGACTGGATGAGTGGTGATAGGTACAAAGTGGAACAGAAGAGAACCTACTGGATCAAGGGAAAGTACTTTTTTACTGTGCAGGTCATGGAGCAGTGATAATAGGTCACCCTGTAGAGACTATGGAATGATCTCCTTGGAGATCTCTAGAAATTACCTGAGTGTGGGCCTGGCCAGCCTGCTCTCAGTGACTTTTTAAACTTTTCTTTCTTCATTTTTTTTGTCTAATTTCAGTTTATGTAAATTAATGTCAACTGTTTCTGCAACAGGGGCGCTGGCAGGATTAATTGACATTGCTGCTGACTGGATGACTGACTTAAAGGAAGGCATTTGCCTTAGTGCTTTGTGGTTTAACCATGAACAGTGTTGCTGGGGTTCAAATGAGACCACATTTGAAGAGAGAGATAAGTGTCCACAGTGGAAGACTTGGGCAGAACTAATAATTGGGCAAGCAGAAGTAAGTATATATTTGTTCTGTGGAATTGTTGCTCAGCAGCTCTACTGAATACAGAAAAGAATAGCTAGGGTAATAAATTGGGGATTGGGTTCAGTTTTCAGCATTTTAATTGACTAATTAGTTGTACTCTTATAAATGTGTGTTTTATACACTGCAAGAGGACTGACTGTTGCAGATATAAGGAAGTTATAAGGAGAGTATAGAGCTGTTAATAACATGGGAACAATCATACAAAGCAAAAAACTAAAAGAAATTCAGCTTCTTTAGATAACAATGAGTATTGCTTTTATATTTCTTTCTAAACCATTTCTTAATATAGAAGACTTTCTTGGTATTCAGTAAATCTTAACATCTAATAGCTATTAAAATGTTTAATTCTGTTTATAATATGAAGTGTTATGACACTTTGTAACTCACATAATCGAGTCTATGCTGTGCTTTCCAGACAAAACTAAGATTCTGGTGGCTTGGTAATAATTACTATTGTTTGAAATGTGTACATACAAGTGTGCTTACAAGAAGAGTACTTTTCTGTTGTTTTAAGTGGTGATGTTTTTCCTATGCCAGAGTTGTATTCTTACATATTTGGGTTTTTCTTTTTGCCTTTAGGGTCCAGGTTCATACATAATGAACTACATAATGTACATTTTCTGGGCTTTGAGCTTTGCCTTCTTAGCGGTTTGTCTGGTGAAGGTGTTTGCTCCATATGCCTGTGGCTCGGGGATACCTGAGGTGAGCTTTAATTAATAATTACACTATAGATGTTTCATATAAATGTGGAAATTCCTGCTGCACTACAGGACCAGAAGAGGAGTCAAGAGGGTTGCCCCTGTGAAATTCACCCAGTATTAAAATTTCAACAAAGTGATTTTGCTAACTGATGCTGAAAAAGGAGCTCTGAAAATTCAGGTATTGAGTTGATAGGCTTTCCTCCACCTCTCTAATCCATGCCTTGCTGTATAAGAGAATGGTGGTTCATTAATAGAATATGGATCCTAAGAGACAGCAACTGATATTTTACTGCACTCTAGCCTTCTAAAATAGCACGCACAGTGAGACCATCAGCTAACAAGGAAACTCGTTTAATAACCCTGGAAACTCATTCTTTCTACATTTGCTCTCTGCAGTTATGCTCAGAATGTGGTGAGAGTTGGGGGGACAGAAGAAAATTTTGTACTATCTCACTCTTCCCATCAGTCTGTAAATATTTCTTCATGTATTTGTACCGTGGAAAAATGAGGGACAATTCTTGCCTTTATGTAAACCTGGAGTAATTCTGTTCTATTATTCTACATAAGATTTCATCCAAAATCAGTCTCCAAATTTAGCTAACCTTCAGTTTCAAGAAACAGATGGCCATTGTTTTGTGTAGATCCTGTTTATACATGTACTGTGCTTTGTTTTAGTAGATGTTATTTTCTGTATAGAATCATAGGATGGTTTGGGTTGGAAGGGACATTTAAGATTATCTAGTTCCACCCCACCTGCTATAGGCAGGGACACCTCCCACTAGACCAGGTTGCTCACTGCCCCATCCAGCCTGGCCTTGAATGCTTCCAGGGCAACCTGTTCCAGTGTCCCACTACCCTCACAGTAAAGAATTTCTTACTAATATCTAGTCTAAATCTGCCCTCTTTCAGTTTAAAACCATTTCCTCTTGACTTGTCACTACATGCCTTTATAAAAGCAGAGGTGTTCCAGCCCTCTGATCATCTTCATGGCTCCTCTGGTCCCATTTCAACAGCTCCATGTCCTTCATGTGTTGGGGGCTCCACAACTGGACAGAATACTCCAGGTGGAGTCTCATGAGAGCTGAGTAGAGGGGCTATGTTTATCGTAGGTATGCTATCACTTATGTTTTACAGTTATTCATGAATGGAAATCCTCTGGCAACCAGTGTGGCTATCTGACAATACATATTGTAAGATGTGACAGTTACTCGTCTAAAATTACTACTAAGTAATTATTTACCAAAGAAAGTAGAATATAGTACAAATTCTGTTTTCTTTCAGATAAAAACTATTTTGAGTGGCTTCATCATCAGAGGTTACCTGGGGAAGTGGACTTTGATGATAAAAACCATCACTTTAGTCTTGGCTGTAGCATCAGGTTTGAGTTTAGGAAAAGAAGGTCCCTTGGTACATGTTGCCTGCTGCTGTGGGAATATTTTTTCCTACCTCTTTCCAAAGTACAGCACAAATGAAGCTAAAAAACGAGAGGTAAGTTCTTGTGAAATTGTTTTTAGAAGGTACTTATTATTCTTGTGCTTAGTAAAAGATGCCACAATACTGGTTTGTTAAAAGATTATATTTGTTCTTGTGTTTAGACTTGGATTATTTATAGTTCTTTGTTGTGTTAAAAACAATGTATTATCCCTGATGTTCTCCAAGGCAAATAATTTCCACATTGGAAAGGTGTTTCTGCCTTTCTCTGACCTCATACAAAACCATTTGATTTTTCCTTACATTCTCACTTCTTGACTCTGTATTTTGACAATAATCTCAAATTGTGAGGACAGTGGAGTGTCTCTGACCTGATGAACAAAGTTCTCCTGGGAAAGAGTTAATAACTCTACTGCATTCTGTTCTTCATTTTAAAATGCACCACAGAGTGCAAAAAAACCTTCACCATGGTTCTTTTCCAGGTATTGTCAGCTGCCTCAGCAGCAGGAGTGTCTGTAGCCTTTGGTGCCCCAATTGGTGGAGTCCTTTTCAGTCTGGAGGAGGTATGTGAAGAGGCGGCACTAAAGGAAGGATACTTAGAAATCTCTTATAGTATCAAAAATCTCAGACTCCTTTAAGCTGTGGGCTCAAACCTGAAAGTGAATTTAATTTTGCATTTTGAAATTGAGTTCAGTTACTGGCAAATGTTATTTATTTATTTATTTATTTACTTTAGATGAATGTCGACGTTGTTGGCGTTCAGCTGAGTCAGTTAATAACTGCAGTTCACGTAGAGAGATACACCAGTTTTTCACTCTAGAAATGCAGTCTAAAAAGAAAAATCATTGGGCTGCTTTTCTCATTTCGTAGGACACATTAAAAACCGATATGGCAGTTCTCTGAATGAAGTTTTTAAACATTATTTCCTTTAATGCTTCAGATACTAAACACAATTGTACACATTAGTTATTAGTGAGTTAAGTATAATTACAACTGACTACAAGGGACGTTGAATTCTTTTCACCAAGAGGTGTTTCTTAGTAGTTTTATCTTTTAAGTCTTTCCAGTTTTGTTTTTTTTTCATTGACTTACTAATAAATCTCATGTACTACTTTTTGCAGGTCAGTTACTATTTCCCACTGAAAACTTTATGGAGATCATTTTTTGCTGCTTTAGTAGCTGCGTTTGTTTTAAGGTCCATCAATCCTTTTGGTAACAGCCGCCTAGTTCTTTTTTATGTGGAATATCACACTCCTTGGTACCTATTTGAACTGCTACCTTTTATTCTTTTGGGAGTATTTGGTGGGCTCTGGGGAGCATTTTTCATCCGAGCAAACATTGCATGGTGTCGTCGACGCAAATCTACAAAATTTGGGAAGTACCCTGTCCTGGAGGTCATCATTGTTGCAGCAATAACAGCAGTCATTGCATTTCCTAATCCATATACGAGGCTAAACACTAGTGAGCTTATTAAAGAGCTCTTCACAGACTGTGGGCCGTTAGAGTCCTCCTCGCTCTGTGACTACAGAAATGATATGAATGCAAGCAAAATAGTAGATGATATTCCTGACCGTCCAGCGGGCACTGGAGTCTATTCAGCTATATGGCAATTGTGTTTAGCACTCATATTTAAAATAATCATGACAGTCTTCACCTTTGGTATTAAGGTAAGTGTGAATGCAGTGGATACATCATCTTCTGTGATTATTTTTCTGTGTTGCGGCCTTTTCATTTTTCCATCTCTCGAAGCTAGCAGCTCGTTTATGGATTTCTTTCTCCATATATGGTTTTAGATCTCTTAAGTTAAACATTTACTGTTGATTACTTGTTGATGGGTAAGATAAATGTTAGGTATATTTGAAATGTTAGCCTCTCATAAGACAGAATTTCAATTATCACTCTCAAATTCTGTTGTATAGTATTTCACTTAAATCTAGGACTCTGCCCTTCTAAGCATTAGAATGCCTCTTAACCATTCAAGCATTGTAACACCTATACTTAGCATTCATCTGTTTGTGTGCATCTGGCTTTCTCATGAAGTTGTCAGCCCAGGGGCACACACAGTGTATTAGAATTCACAAAGTTACACAAAGGAAGAACTTCTTCATCTGTTTTTGGTTCCTTCTCTCATAACTTCAGCATTTGCAATTTGTTGGAAACACTGGCAAAGCAACTCATCTGCCCGTAGGATACGGTGATTCCAACAGCTTTTATTGCCATAAAGAGAAATTGCCAGGAGGCTGGTAAGGCGTTTTTTCTTTTCAGGCCCTAACACATCTATGCTGCAAAAGTAAATAGGTTGTATGTATGCAGGATTTTATTTTGTTACTTCTTACTGTTCATAAATGCCAAGGATGAACATTTTGGGATGAGATTACAACTTTGCCTCAAACCTGACTGGTATGCAACTGTATTGCTAGAGAAGTTTGTGTGTATATCCTGATTCCTCGTTTGTCTTAAAGATGCAACAGTAGAAATTACTTTCTCTAAAGTGTAACTTGAGTTAGATTTTTATGCAGTGGAAAAGAAAGTTGAGCCAAGGTAAACCTGATTTTCTTCATTGCACTTTCTGTGCTGACGTTCTTCTCTGCTTTGTAGCATGTGAGTCAGAGGATTATGCTAAAAAAATCACCTATAAAATTGTAGTCAGAGTTAGACCTCTAACTGTTATCCACATGTGCGGAAGAGAAGAAGCTAGATGCATGAACAATTTGTGTTAACCAAGGACTAGAAACAATTTGAATGTAGTCTCCTTTTGGACACTGAATTACTGTGGCCTACTCAGTGTAGCAGACTAGAAACTCAGCAGTTTCAAAGATAGAGTCTACTGCTTTTACATCTATAATATAAATTTTTCAGGGTGTTACTCTGTAGTGTTCCCCAAGAGTGAGTTTTCACTCAGAAAAAAAAAAAAAAAAAAAAAAAGAGTACTTAACAATTAAAAGGGGTTTTAGAGACACAATTAATTGTAGGAAATAGCAGTAGTGATGTCAGTGTACAATTTTACTTTTAGCAGAATATGGCATTGAACATTTTCTGATGTCAGCACTGAAATATTGGTAATTCAGGATGGGAATGAAGGATTATTAAACCTTTTCAATACAACTGATATAAATGGCTTTGAAATAAATTGTGGAATTTTGATTTGTTCTTGGTTTACCTGTTAGAAATTCTTTGCAACCATGAATGTTGTCAATATAATAATAATGTAAATAGAATCTGAAATACAGTTCTGCATCAGCTTCTGGGTTCCGTGGCAGAATCTAGTTATAAGCTGCATAATGCATGCATTTCACAGCTACACGCTTGAAAAAAGAAAAACTAATTGAAAAAAAGGAAAACAAATGGCATTTATTGTGATACCAATGGTATGATTTTTTTTAAAAGGAAATTATTTTGACTAAGACAAAAAGTAAAAGTTGTGGTTGAGATTCGTATTTTGGTCGTGGCAGAATATATTTATGCTTTGGAGGGAAGGAACAGGCATGTTCAGTTTAATGAGAAGTGTAGATGCAGTACAGTTTTGGTGTTTTTCTGTTTTTTAAATTTTATTTCTGGGTTTTTGGTTGTTTTTTTGGTTTTTTTTTTTTTTGAAAGGAGGAGAAGAGGCACAACAGCAATGTCTCTGTTGAACCCTCACTCCTGTTGCAGCTACGGGGACAAACAAGACTTGTCATACCAGAATGGTTTAGTTAAATATTATTGCAAGGCTATGTAGCCTATTCAGGTTAAGTTAATAACTGATCAAATATAACTGATCAAATAAATAAAATTACAATAGAGATGTGCTTGACGTTTTTTTAACAGTAAAGTGTTCTGCTTTTTTTTTTTTTTTTTTGTCATAGGAATTTGCATTAGGTTTTACTAATTTTGCAATGTTTTTAATGCAACAGTTTGAGTATTTGCATTTCTTTTTAAAATATGCAGCAAATATGTTCCCATCAGCATCATAGCTGTTGTTCCATTTCTGTTTTAGGTTCCATCTGGGTTGTTCATACCTAGTATGGCAATTGGAGCAATAGCAGGAAGGATTGTAGGAATTGCAGTGGAGCAGCTGGCTTACTATCATCACGACTGGTTCATTTTCAAGGAGTGGTGTGAAGTTGGAGCTGACTGTATTACGCCTGGTCTTTATGCCATGGTTGGTGCTGCTGCATGCTTAGGTAACTAAGCCGTAACAAAGCAAATATCTGATTTTTATTTTGTTTTATGTTACCGAAGTTACAGTGAGAAGCGGGGATATGTACAAATGCGCTGTATTAGAACACCTGTAATGTGGACTTCTCTTTCTTCAGATGAATGCACTCACATATTTTTATGTAAAACATGAGATTTTTATCTGAAGAATAAATGAAGTTGACTATATGATGGGAAAGAGAGTAACTTAAATATGAGAGTTTGCTTTTTTTTTTGGCATCCGTCGATGTAATTAGATATTATAGGTGTTGTATACATTGAAATGTATAAAATAGAGTTGAGAACCTTGAAATTGCTACAAGGAGGTAACATGATCTGCAGCCACTTCAAGAACATTTGCTGCTATTCACGTAGAAGTTTGTTACTCCAAACAGAAACTTCAGAAGCACACAATGATGTGGGGAGTCCAGTTACAGGACTTTTATGAGGCCTCATTTACAAACTGTTGAAAATCTGCTTCACTGGAAGAGGATTACTCTGGGTACCTAAACTAGGAGAGATTTCATGAAGGTCTTGTCCTAAGTTAAGGACAGTAGTGGAATGGATCTGGTTCTTGGAGAGGTTGTTCTGTTGTTTTGGGGGGGATTTTTTTTTTAATGTTTCAACCAAAATGTATTGAAAGAAGAATCTGATTTATTTGAAAGAAGATGTGGTACCAGAAATGTTTGTAGTACAAACATTTTGCATACTGACAAAGGAGAAACATAACTCTTTTCTCTCATTGTTCAAGGAACACTAACTTACAATTCTCTGTAGTTTTTATAGTTCTACAACAGCATTATATTCATAATATTTTGGACAGTATAGCTGTTGAATTGTTATCTGTTCCTTTCCTGCATTAGTGTCATTCTTTTTCCAAATTACTATCTTACTGGGTTTGGCTTTCTTAATTTCTCTGCATTTTTTAACTTAGGGATGGCTTGGAAAAGTTTTGTTCTTAAGTTACGTGAAAGAGAAGCACATATTTTTCAAATCCTTTTACTCTCTGACCTTCAGGAATTTTCCCTCAAGCTCTTTTACTTCTAAAGTTTGTGTTCATTTTTCTTGTATGCTTTTGTTTTTGTAATACAAAATAATGTTTGTCAGATGGCGTAAGGGGCAAAGTTATGTTATCAGTTCTCAGCAGGAAGGCAGGAAGTATAAATTCAGTATTATTTGACACTGAAGCATTACTGGCTGTCATTTTTCTTGCAGGTGGTGTGACAAGGATGACTGTGTCCCTGGTAGTTATTGTCTTTGAGCTAACAGGAGGGCTGGAGTATATTGTGCCCTTAATGGCCGCAGTCATGACCAGTAAGTGGGTAGGAGACGCTTTTGGTAGGGAAGGCATCTATGAGGCACACATCCGACTGAATGGATATCCCTTCTTGGATGCAAAGGAGGAATTTACTCACACGACACTGGCTGCTGATGTTATGAGACCTCGAAGAAGCGACCCACCTTTAGCTGTTTTAACACAGGATAATATGACAGTTGAAGACATAGAAAACTTGATCAATGAAACCAGCTATAATGGTTTTCCTGTTATTATGTCAAAAGAATCACAGAGACTTGTGGGCTTTGCTTTAAGAAGAGATTTAACTATTGCAATAGGTAATTATCTCCCAATATTTTCTGATAATATATTCTAACAGAAATTATTGTAAAGCTTAAAAGAGAACGTCCTATCTGTGTTTCTACTTGTTTCAGGTTTAAGGCCCAGATACCTTGCACAGGCTGTCTCTTTCTTTGCTGAAGGATATTGATTATTTTCAATGGCAGACCCTAAGATAAAATGTTAATATCTTTGTGCCTGTTATAAAAACAAGACTTGTCAAACTGAAGTAGGCCAGACTGGCATCTAGTCCAGTATTTTTGCTTCTTTTCCGGTGCTTGCTGACAGTTCTTTTCCTCAAGGGCATGTTACATTAACCATCTTCAAATGGAGTAATTCCCATTTTAAAGAGCAGAATTCAGTCAGAGTTACTGTCAAAGTCATTGCAAAATGTAAATGAGTATCAGGCTTCTCCTTGGCGAGTATTTATTTGCGGTCGTTTCTTTGTTGTTGTGATGATATTTTTTTTCCAGTGACTGAGATTGTACTGTGGAGAGATGCGTGAAATATTTTATGTTTCTTTTTTTAGTTTGCCTGTGTGCTGTGAAATTTGGCACCGGGCACACACACTCCATTTGGGCCATCTCTCGGGATGACTGTTGGAAACTGTCTGATAACTGGGGCGGTGCTTTGTGCATTGGCAAAAGAAATGTGGATTTCAAAATTACTATTGCCAGCAAAGGGAAATAGAATTAGCGTTTAAGAAATGCTTGTACATAAAATCAGTGATGGAAATGATATCTTAAATTGCTCATATTTTTTCATAATTTGTAAGCTTGTATATTGACAAGTATCTGTTTAGGAAAGACACTTGAGAAAGCAATGTTTTCTTTCAGAAAGTTTGGGGGAAAAAAGGAGTTCTCAGGAACACAACACCAAGTACTGAAGTAAAACTTTTGCCTGTGGGCTTACAATGTGTGTACTGTGTTCCTGCACTGTGGAGGATGTATATAAATGTCCTAAACTTAGAAAGTATTACAGATATCATATGATTTTAAGTTTGTGTTTACTTAAGGCTGTATGGAGAAATAGCAGAATACTGTTCTAATAAAACACTTCCACAGTTAAAACTTATTTCAGTTGCAGAGAGTGCATGGTGTAGACAAAGTGTATATTGCTTTGTCTTGGAGTCATTCAGTGAGATAGCTTGGGGTACAAAGAGAGCTGCTCATGTAGCCAAAGTATTGAAAACTTGAAGAGGATACAGATCAGGTTCACAAAAAGCTAAATACATTTGTATAAGTAAGACAGTAATCCCAAGGAGATCAGAAATGAAGAGTTTGTAATCAGTGATGGTTTGAAACCAGTATTTGTCATTTTACAGAAGAGCTATTGGATCAGCTTTCTTTTTGACAGCTGGTTTAGCTGCTGGATGCTTCCTGTATTTTAGCTTTCCAGTATTTCTACCTCTCCATAGTAAACACATTTTATTTTTGTTGTTGGACTGAGAGAGGCAGTAGCTGAAGGATGACTAAAGCTGTATGATAGATAGCTTCTGTGATTTCTGCACAAACTTCTCAGGAATAAAACTGACTATAGAAATGCAGTGTTAGCATATCAGCATCAGAGCCTGGTAGTGTTGAATGAACTTTGCACTAAATGATCTTAATCCAAAAATGTAAATTTTCTTGCTCTTTTTTTTTTTCTTTCCCCCTCTCTCCCCTTAAAGAAAGTGCTAGGAAGAAGCAGGAAGGGATTGTTGGCAGTTCCAGGGTCTGTTTTGCCCAGCATACCCCATCACTTCCAGCAGAAAGCCCTCGGCCTTTGAAACTAAGAAGCATACTTGACATGAGCCCTTTCACCGTGACAGACCATACACCTATGGAAATAGTGGTGGATATTTTCCGGAAGCTGGGTTTGAGGCAGTGCCTTGTGACACACAACGGGTGAGTAATGTGGTAGCAATTCTGCTTCTTTAGTTAGGTATAGTAATTTTCACTTCTGGAATCAAAGCTTTCATTTTGGCTGAACCCATACATTTGGTGCTGTATGTCAGTGACAAGAAGGTGAACGTCTCTTAAATTCTTACTCCTTCCCTGTATTCCAAGTAAACAGGCAGGTAGTTTCTAGATTTTTTAGTTTGTTTGTTGCTTTTTAAAAGGTTTTCTTTAAAAAAAAAAAAAAAAGTGGGATACATCAGCTGTAGAACATCTACAAATACTGAGTTCATAGGAGCAAAAGAGAAAAAAGATCCATTCAATATCTCCTCTTTTGGAGTTTAGTAATGACAATCACCACCCAGCTGTTAGTTTTGGGATACTGAAAACTGAGTGACTGCTAGTATTTGTGAAACTTCAGTCTGCAGCCTTCACTTCTACAATTCAAAATACTTCGAGAAAGTAACGTAGAGATGTAGAATGTTTGTAAATCTGACTATGGGGGTTGTCACCTGGTCACCATTTAATAAATCAGCCTTAGGTGTGGAAACAAAAATATTTGTTATAACTGCCTCTTACCGGGACTGTTTCTTTTTTTACGAGATCTTCTTTCGAGTGGTTCTACTTCAACATTCTGCTTTCCTGTATCTCTTGTGATAAGCACTTGGCACGTGATATTGCAGCTTCTACCACAGTTATCTTGCTTTCTTTCTAGGATCTTTTTAAATTACATGAGAAGTGAAGCACTGTCTGCTCATCCTACATTATTTAGTACCAATGTCCATGGGACAAAGCTAAGAAACCTTAAGCATAGATAGTATATATTTATTTTGTGGACAGAAGGAGAGCTGCTTTAAGTGGCAAATATTGAAATAGTGTACTAATTTCCAGATCTGTTTCTTAAGATGTCTTCTAAAACAAATGTATCTTAAATGTGCTCCTATTGTTTTGTTGTTGTTGCTTTCTGATTTTTTTATTTATTTTTTATTTGCTTTTTATTAAATTCATCTTTGTGTGGAATGGCAAGTAGATGTTTTTAGACGCATAAATAGCTCTTAAGAAAGGCTTTCTCTGCCAGAGAAAGGCCATCATGGCCTGACACTTCAAAATCAGTGCAGACTCACAATTATAACTACTGCATGCAGGGAAATCTGAACTGGTAAAACTTCAGTGATAGATACTTATTACAATGGGTTTTCTCTTAGTTTCTCTCATTGTTGAGTGCTCAAACATTAACATTGGTGTGAAGACTGACTCTAAAGAGAGATTGATCTTGTAAAGATGTGTTGAACTGTAGTGTAAGTTTTTAATTATTTAATTATAAAGCAGCTGCAAGTATGGGAGACTTTGGTTTGTTGTTTTCTGATGCTCGTGTTTCTTGTCCCACTTCAGTTTATAAACTGTTGATCTTCTATGAGAATGCTGTCCATTACGAGCTTGGGTTGTTAATCCCTGAGGTCCAGTTGGCTATATGCAACCTAGAGAATTTGTCTAAATTTTGGCAAATTTCAGGCACATTGAATATAGATATAAATATAGGGAGATATATGTTTATATATAAATCCTGTTACAGTTAGGAATTGTGCCAAAATTGGTGCTGGTGTTGGATACAGAGGTATACAAAGACTGAGCCTGATTCTTAATAGCTTTTACCAGAATGTCTATTCTAAGGTGTTGCTCTTTGTTTATATTACCATAAATGAGAATTAGGTTTGAATTTGTCTGTTCCTAGGGACCAGGTAACCCTGCTCTGTAGTGAAGCTTCAGACCTCAATTTCTGTGACTTTAACTACTTCGATAATTTACCGTAGCTTGCTATAATGGGTGTAGTGATTTGTATTTGTGAGGAGAAATAACTAGTAAACAAAAGAGATGAGGTAGATTCTAGCTTCATTGCCTCTAAAATCTCAAGAAATTAGAACGTGGGGAGAAGGGATAAAGTATGCTTCCCCTGTGTGTGTGGTAGAGAAGCATAATGCTGTGGGGTTCTTGGAGATCTAGAATTTGGAGGGGGGGGAAAAAAGTCTGGGAAAGGGTGCTGAGTTTCAAACCATTTGTCATGTAACTATCTCATTAACTTTCTTGGAAACCATTTTCTTTTTAGTTTTGCACTACTCTAAACCTTTTTCATTGTGACTAGAACTTTTTTTTAATTTGATTTCATACACAGTTATTAGCATAACATGATCTGTTTCAGGATTGTCTTGGGGATCATCACAAAGAAGAACATATTAGAGCATCTCGAGCAACTAAAGCAGCACGTCGAACCCTTGGTGATTAGTTATATCAGATCTCATAATTAGACACATTAGAAGTCAGGAAGCATGAAACTTGTGAACTGTTCAGTACTTTTATGACATCAGCTGAACAAAGAAAGAATGCTGTATTAAACATTTGTATTAAAGAAACTATAACAGAAAATAATATGTGCAAAATCCTTTTATAGAAATTAAGCAGTTACTATGGACGGTCTGTTAGTCACAACATTAAAGCAAGGTAAAAACAGAATTTGGTATTTTGTTCTTTGGATCACATAGATCTGCTTAGTTGACCTTCGATTTCCCCCTGTGGGAAAACATACAGCTAGGAATACCTTTTCCCCCACAGTGTAAATTATTTATATTTTTATATGCTGATTTCGACAGCTTTAAATAGCTGTTAACTTGCTAATTATTTTGAGGAGCAAAGCCAAGCATGTTCTTAATGTCTTGCAACATTAGGTCTTCCCTGTAATCCCCATTTTATCAACTGGAAAATAAGAGTAACATGAAGTCCTTTAATTTTATACGAAGTCCTGTGATTCTGCTGCTGTTACTTATAGCAACTAGTGCACTCCAGTGGGATCCTAAACTACTAAATGTCATTCTAATACATCTACTGTTGACTTCAGAATCTACATACTGTTCTAAGTATGATGTTGTGATCTAACCTTAGTTGTAAGATAGATTTTGTCTTGATTTGGACATTGGTTGCTCTGCAATAGCTGCATCTCCGCTAAACCTAGCCACCAAGTTTAGCTGCTTATGTACAAAACATGCTAATTGTGTTCTCATTTTATGCTAATATTTCACAAGTATTTCATGCGTCCTTTAATAAACAAAAAATACCCAAACCAAAATATACTAACCAAAATAACAAGGGCAGCAGCTCATTCATTCTGCTCTTTGCTTCTCCTGTGATATTATCCTTTTGGACAGTCTCACCCTTTTTGATGTTTCATAAAGATTTGCTGTTCAAAGCAATTTAGTTGCTGTCATAAGAGCACAGTATCTAAAGTTGAAAATGAAAACATTATTTTATTATTCATAATTGATTTCCTGAAGCTATGAGCTCTAAAATCAAGTTAAATATTCATTATTTCGAAAAAGTTTAATGGTCATTACGGTGTGCTCCTATGAATATATTCAGTCTGAGCCAGTGTGTCAGATGGGAAAGACCCTTGTGATTTTGAGAAAGAAGGGGAGGGGAGTCTGATTTGCTGCTAGGATTTTGGGGCCATCGAGCGGTATGTCACTTCTGATGGCTTGCCAGAACACACTTCCCTTATGAAATGGGATTAATATCACTTCTTTTTCATACCTCTTTTTTCTTTGTCCTTCTCTTATTTATTTATTTGTTGTTGGTTTTTTTTTAAATTTTTTATTTTTTTGCTTTTTTGTTGGCATAGCTAACCAAATTTCATTTTTGTGGAAACAAAATGTTAAATAAAAATTGTCACGGGCTCTACTTGCTTATATTTAATTAAAATGGATTACAGCTGTCAGATACCATCCAGTATGGTGTCTCAGCATTGCTGTCTTTTCACAAACTGGTGGTTACTAAATACTTTGATTAATAAGAAAATTAATAAGAAAAGCTTTTGTTTGAATAAGAAAATCAGACTGTTTACTTTTGCTCTGTCCCTGTCAACAAAAAGGACTTGGCTACAGATGTGTTCTGCCCTACTGCTTTCCCCTCTCGGGTTAATACTGATCTTTGTTTATCCTTTTCAGGCGCCTCCTTGGCATTATAACAAAAAAAGATATCCTTCGTCATATGGCCCAGACGGCAAACCAAGACCCCGCCTCAATAATGTTCAACTGAAACCCATAGCTGAGGAGAGAGAGGAAACTGAAGAGGAGGTTCATTTGTTGAATAGCACAACGCTTTAGTCCGGGAGGTACTTCTAAAAATCAGAAATGAGAGCTGGGTTTTTGTGTAACAGTGCTGCTGGAAATCAGGAGTTGGTCTGGGGGAATATGTGGAGAGAAGGAAGGCTGTTGGGAGCATGGGAGCTGCTGTCCTGCACTGGATGCGTCCTGAGATGTCCGGTCTGCCATGATAGTGCAGTGGGAGAGCCATGCGAGGTGGCACAATTCTCCAGCCCCAGCCTGGTACTTCAGCATCGAAGAGATGTGTTACTAGTCCCTATTTCTGGAGGGATCCTTCTGAATTGAGCCATCTTACGGAGACTGAAAGGTCTTGCCCTTTTTACCATTGAAAACTGTTGTGTTAACTCATGAAATGTATAATTATTGCGCGTCACCTTTCTACATTCCAGAAGAGCTTTATTTCTCTCTCTCCTGAGCCGTAACAAAGCCTCTTTAAATTGGTGTGCCCTTTTGAAGTAGTTGTTTCTCATATTGAGATGTACTGTGAGTTACTGAGGTTGGATCACAAGAAGGGAGGTTTTTCTTGTGCCATTAAACGTGTAAGGTTGAACATCAAGAAGTGCTTGGGGCAGTACAGATCTACTGCGACAGAAGCAGACTGAGCAGGTAATACCTCGCAAGAGCCATGCGAAACATCTTTCAGCCCATCTGCCGTGATAAGAGAAAAAGTAAACAAAAGAAACTAGAGTTGCAGAGAAAAATACAGGTTTTGCTGCAGAAAATATCAATAATGTGACCTGATCTTATGCAATTTTTGTATTGTCAAAACACTAGGGTATATACCAATGTTGTGCAGTATAATGAAGAGTACTGCTATTCTAGTAGTTAAGAGCTGGAACAATTCTGTATATGTGTATCTGGATAAATGCATGCTACAACACTGGAGATATTTCCCCCCTGTAAAATTTGAGATCGCTCATTTTTATTTTTTCTTCTCAACAAAAGACGTTCCACTGCTGACATGGTAGGAAGAAACGTAACTCATAACTTGCACTAATGTATATTATTTTTCTTGAGGTTTTACCATTATTTATATTTTTATGAATTAAAAAAAAAATCTATTAAATACAAATGAGTTAATGTCTCACATAACTAATTACCTTTTTAATGTGATTTTGTATAATAATTCGTAATCCTCTGCGAGTAATGGAGGATTAGCAAATGTTTACAACTAGATGAAGGGTTTAAACAAAATGGTTTCTTTACGGTCCAACATGCATATACGATGATTTTCAGATGTAACTTTCACTGCCGTTACCTTAAGACTTCCTTTTTCCTTTCTGAGCAGATAACTGGAACAGTAATACTAAAAATATTTCAAAAAAATCAGGGTTTTAAAACGAATAGGAAGCAACTATAATTATTAGATTGCTTTAGACTGTTTTTCTGGGTACACAGAGGTGTAAATGATACGTGGCCACAGAAGATGAGCAGCAGGGCAGAATCGAATCCAGTACTTGAAAGCTTGGCAGGACTTCAGAGCTGAGCAGCACCACATGCACCAGAAGGTGAGCTGACACATACCTGACATCTTTCACCTTTCAGCCACCAGGTCCATTTTTCTTCACGTTTTCAAACCACCAACAACACGTGTGGAGACAAAGGTAGCGTGCTGTAAGTCTGCAGTAAAAAAGCTAAGAAATATGGCTGACAAAATCTTGTCTTACAGTATGTGGTTAAATAAAATTCAGTTATTAACAGTTTCGCCCATAAGACTGCAAAAGTTTACATGATTAAACAGCTGAAATCTTGGGCATTGCTAAGGCTGTCATCGCAGTTACCTCAAATGTCTTTATTCAGCCGAGTGCTAAACGTGATTCTATCTCAAAGAATGGCAGCGTGCTCCAAACAGTGTTCTGGTAGTATTGGCAAGCTCCAAAACAGTGTGTCACAGGTTAACCAGTGCTTCAAGTGCTCTGCCGAATTTTTGTCTCTTTTCAGAATATAAAACTGCTATCACCTCTGACTCACCTCTTGTATCAACTGGAACCAGGGGAAAGCCTGATGTGTTGGTGGGCTGGGTGTGATCAGCCCCTGTGCAGAAAGCAGCTTTGGAACTGAAACAGAACCGAGCCATGTGAAGGTTGCTGTGTTGCTGCGACTACCTGTGCTCTTCCAAGCGTGTCAGTGCTAAAGGCTCCAAACTTCTTCTGTTAGGTTGTGTGAGCTTGCAGAACCTTTTAAAGAGTAGGATTTGGCCCATCCAAGGAAGACAGCTCAGGAAATTGTCTGTGAGGCTGATCTCTGCTGTTTGGGTTTTTTTTCTTCTCTGTAGTGGAAATGCAGTACAGCTTTAAAAAAAAAGAATTTGCTTTAAATCAGTTTGAAGCCTCTGCCATTTCTGACGGTTTCCTCATCCTAACACACTGCAGTGTAGGTACTGTAGTAGTTTGCACCTGGCCCTACCTACAGACTGTACTGTCTGGAATACAACGCAGCTCATGCCCCTGCTGTGTTTTATGATTTTAGTACGGAACCCAAGTGCTGCATATAAGTGGTGCATCTCTGCTTACCGTTCTTACCTGCTAAGCTTTCTCCACTGACACGTAAAATGTCTCGTAAACGCGCATTAGAAATTCTGATACTGAAGTATGTGTGCCTGTGCTGTTCAACTAAATTTTTCTAATGTAAAGCTTCCAGCGCCTTACTCAAGTCACTGATTTGAAAACAAAATGTGGTGGATGGGAGGGTGAAAGTGTCAGCATTATTATTATTATTTTTGTTTTAAACCATTCAGTTACTGGTTGATGAAGAATGCATACTTTGTTAATCTGTGATGTTGCCTAGAGCTGTATTTAATATTGATTGATCTTAATGTTTTTATTTATGATAGTGTGGTAGAGCTGCATATCATTACAGTAAAAATTCCCGTTACTGTGATGACTTAATCAAACATTAAAAACTTCTGTATGACCATTTGTTGCTTTGACTCAATCATGTTTTCTCAAGCAGTATTTCTGTTGACTTTTGCATTTAATTTCCCTGAAATAAACAGCTGTAGGCTTTAAATACTACACTGGTGAAAACTGAAAACCACACATCTCTGACATAGGCTTTTCCAGGCTTTGCGTCAGCCCTGTAATTGTGGAGTACTTGGCTTCCTGATTCAGAAGTAGGTGATGCTAACATTGTCCAAAAGGCAGAAACAGGTTATTTTCTTTACAGTGCGTGTTTCGTCCTTCTGCTTAAAAAGAATATGAGGTTGTTAGCTGCCTGTTTGCAGTGTGTTTTACTTGGGTATTTAGTGTTACAGTCATTAACCTCACACTGAGAAGAATAGCTAAAACCAGAAAGTACATACCCTAGTCCCCATTTCTTGCAGAGATATTCATAACTAAATAACAATGTGAAAGATGAATGCTTGTGTGACTTAGAGGGCACTGATGTGGAAGTGTCTAATGTTTGGAGCCTGAAAAGGGAGGAGGTTTAAATTTCTGCAGATGTTCTTTTTATTTATTCTTATTATAGAACAGATCTCAGTGCCCATGAAAAAGTTCATGTCTGCTCATGTTACTGCGTGAATAAATGAGACATCTGCATGCTGATCCCAATGGGGGGAGCTGTCAGACTTAGAAAAGCAGATGCTGCATGTCTGAGAACAGAAAATAGCTTTATGATTTAAAACAGCCTATGGCTTTGCAGTACGTTAAACTAAATGGAATGACATGGTTCAAGGAGTGCTCCAAATGTAATGCCTCCTGTTTAAGACATCAGCTTACAAACACCAGTTCATGGTATGGCTGTAAAGGCTGTACCTTCCCACCAACGTTCCAGCCCATTTTGTTGCTGTGTGAACATGTATGTGGAAGTGCACATCAAGCAAAGTGGTGTCACTAAAAATTCCTCCATGAGGGGAAAAATGGCACCAATTGTCATGCTTGATGCTTGCTGAACGTTAGTGGAGACTGAACAGTGTCTGTGAGCACAGTAAGGCAGTGGGTGGTGTTATAGCAGTGATGACAGTGAGTCACCTCCACTGGTGCAATCATTGCAAGCACAGCATGCAGGCTCTTCTTCATCACTGGTGAAAATGCAGAGGCAACTATGGTGACACTGAAAAACTTTTTAGTATTTAACTGAGAATTTGCTCTATTAAGTAACAGCATTGTCATGCTTTGTATCCCTTGTGGTTTCCATGGAAGTTAATGGGAAGACATGACTTTTCTGAATGTAAGGACACCTCTGGAGTTGGAAATACTGGAAAACAGCATCAACATACTAAGGAAATCCAATGGAATTGTTTTATAAAGTAGCACTGTTAGCTGCTTTCTGACCCGTTCATCAGTGAGAGCAAGGCACAAGGGAAAGCTGTGCCCTCTACCTTTGCTGTAGCCACAGGGGCAGCACGACAGAGCTCTGCCTCAGCGCACGCGCAGCGCCGCCGCCAAGGGTCGCCAGGGCGAGCAAGAGAAGCTGGTCCTTAGGAAAGCTTTATTAACCACACACAGCGAGTTTCCATGTGGAAAAACAACACGGAATGAATAAAACAACCCATGCCCCCCCCAAACGCGAGCGCGACCTTGGCGCTGCCCCGGCTCAGGGCGCCAGGCGGTCCAGGCCCTCCTGCCGGCGGTCCGCAAGGTGCGCCTCGATCACCTCGGCGAAGAGGTTCCTCCTGAGCAGGCTGTAGGCGAGCGGCAGCAGCTGGGCCACGGTCTTGTGGAAGTACTGTGCAAGAGAACAGCAGCATTGAGCACAGCACTGAGCGCAGCCCGGCAGGAGGCCCGAGGGCTCCCTGACAGTTGCGGGGAGGGCAGGCAGAGCCTCGCCTCTCCCCAGGGCTCGGGTGGCTTAATCTGGGGCTGCGGCAGGAACGACCGTGTTCCGCAGCAGGTTTCTCTGCGGCTGACAGCATGCAGTGAGGAACAGACAACAAAACATTGGGCCCCTGCGATTCAAAGCAGCCATTACTGCCACTGGCAAGCCTTACATTTAATGCAGCCGTGATCCTTTTCAGTCTTGGGCAGGGGGCGATGGTTAATAGAGAACAAGAAGTGCTACCCTTTATGTGATTAAGTGCCAGTCAGTCTACACAGAGTAGCCTCAGCAAGCCGATTAGCACGGAGCCAGAAATAGACATCTGGAAACCTACCGGCTACAGCAGGCTGCTAGGAGGGCTTTATGCCATGGAACTGGAAGTGCATGCAGGCAAAGGACGCTGGGGTCAATTTTTTGCCCCCCTGGGATGCCTGCAGCCAGCAGCATGTTTCTGGATCAAGTTCAGCACGAGGACTTAAGCCCATAAAAGCAGGTGGGGGGAGGAGAGGGAGCTTTGTATATATCCAACATATCTAGATTAAGAATTCTGCATTTGCACCTCAAATCACAGAAGTGCCATTTAAATTCTTTTGACCTGTAGGATCGTGGCTTTATAGAAGCTGCTTCTAATTTAACATGGAATAGTGTCATAAATATGACATCTTACAAGTTTTCACATATCAAGAACATCTACGTAGACTTCCATGATTCCTAGCAATGAGTGTATGCTAAGTGTCAGGAATAAAGATCTATGATACATAACAACCCCCGACCTACACATAAAATAACACGTAACTGCAAGAAGCATGGCTTCTGTAGTACTTACGTGTGACCCATAGCAGAAAAGGTCCATCCCCAGTTCATATCCCATTCCATAGTCACATTCATCATTAGCAAACTGAACATAGGTGAGCATTTCTTGAATGGGTGCAAATGCCTTCAGTCTCTCATCATCAGTAGGAGCATCGACAATGGCCTTACATATTTTCTTAAGATTAGCTGCAAAGATAAAAGCAGAAATACTTGATGTTTAAATAAATAATACCGCATCGAAGTAGCTTCTGTCAAACATATCCCTGTGGGTCTCAACTGAAGATTAAGTCTGAGCTACTGATGAAAGTGTTTCCCCCTTTGCAGGTCCTTACCCCGCACCCATTGCATCTCAGTTCCCCCTTCAGAGATGGGCATTCATGTGCTGAACTTGCACCAAGGAACTGATTCAAGTTAGAAAAGCACCAGAAGAGGCAGAATGAAATAAAACCAAAAATCCCTGAATGTGGATCAGTTATTTTAAAATACCTCCTGTATGGCTGTGCCAATAAGGCTAATAAGGCTACTACTTTAGGAGTTATCATTATCTACACTTGAGATGTAGTATGATACTTATCTGATTTATTAAGAAAAAGTTACATTACAATAGTTAAAACTTCTGCCCCTTCACAGCTGTTCATCTTCTCCACACAGAATATATGACTGCAGTTTGTTCCTCGCAGACTAGATTTGACTGGAGGCTGCCTAATGAAAGTGGAAGAACACAGTAAACAAGATACTTACTGTTCGTTTCGGGAAGTTCTCTGTATCCAACATCATTTTTGTCTACAGGAACAACCAGGCCTGCTCCATGAAATGCTTTGGTCACCACCTACAAAAAGAGCCAGGAAATTGAATGTAGTACTGTAAGGCAACACTGTGACATAAAACCATTCACTTCATTAAAGCAACATCAGCACCTGACTTCTAATGGTCAAGCCAAATACAGCACCTCGCCTCAAGGGCATCATCTTAAACTGTGCAGCAGTTACTGTTAAGCACTGGGGCTTAACATAACAGGAAAATCCAATGTAGCTGTGAAATCCAGGAATACCTGGGTTCACTGACTGCCAAAATTACTTCTGATAGGTATAGAAAATAGATTAAAATCCCATTATTAATACATATCATCCTCCATGTTACTGCTCCTAGTGAATCTTCAAGATGAGGCAGTTTTCTCCCATTTTGTTTCGGTTTTTAAACTGTTTCCCTTGTTGTTGTTTTTTGGTGGTTTTTCCGCTCCCCCCTTTAATGCTTTACTTGCTAAGGTACAGTTCAGAAGAATAAAGTGTTTAAATTTAATCTTACATTTGGCACACAATTCTATTAACCTTCCCTGTCCTGAAATATTATAGAGATTATTTACTCTGAAACTCATAAGTGATGCTTCTTTACTGAATAGAAGAAGGCCAAAGAAAGGAAGAAAAGAAAAAATCAGACAAGTAAGTGGAATTAAAAGCAGTTTAACAGAACTCATTTCTCTCCAGTGGATCGGGAGTCATACTTTCTTATCTCTCTGTTTCATCTTCGTGGTTTTTTGTTCCAGAGAATAGCCCAATTCTTTTGCTCTTCTTGTTAGCTTTTCATCTAGGTCTTTCAAAACAGCATTTTTCTTTTTATCAGTCACTTCCTTAAGTTTTTTTGTCAAAAATAATCTGTTAACAGAAGATAAAAGAGCTCAGCAGAAAACAGATGAATAGCCTTCTAATCACCGCACCTCCAAATCTTGTAATATAGATTAGCAGTCATGGTTTATTTATACACAGGCTTAGGAACTCAGGCCTCTAAACAACTAGAACAAAATCCAGAGTTTGGCACAGTGCACACTCTTGTATGTCCTATCTGTATTTGTTGTATTACAATACAGTTTACGCAGCCTGCAGGTGCTGAAGGTTCTCATGAACTTAGCTGTTCATCCTGCTATCTGAAGAATTTAATTTACTGCTTCAGTGCCTTTTGTCATCCCAGTCATGCACATAAATACGTACTTATGAATTTCATCATGGCGCTTCTTAAACAAATGTCATCATTTAACTCTGTACCACATAAGAGTTCTTTATAGGAGCTTTCCTTACTGACATGCATCTGTCCTTAGAGTGCTGCCCATTTTCAACTGACAGGTCATGAAACAAGAGTACTCACACTTCCACTGTTTTAAGTTCATGATGTTGAATATGGTAAAGCTTCATGAATCAATGAAAACAGGGCTTCCTGCAGTTACCCTTTTTATAATATAAAGCGCATTTTTAAGTGTGCACGAAAAAAAAAAAGCTACATCTTACTCATTTAGTCAGATCAGATTTTCTTCACCACTGTTTGAGATGCTTTATTCTTTACCTATGAAGTATTCTGACACACAAAGTGGGCAGTTTTTTCTTAAGAGACTGTCCCATGTAGTCATTCCAATATGTTTTGAGATTCAGACAACTAACTCCTATGTGCTCTATTTATAAAAAGAAAACATATTTCCAGAAGCCTTTGGAAGATTTTTGGATCAGCTTTAAGCTTGCTGTCAAAGCAGGGAGGAGGGGAGGGTTTCTTGAGGAAGGGGCATGGTAAGATAACTACAATATTAATAGTTTGTTTTCTATGCAACTTTTTATAAATAACAGTAAATATGAACCTTACTTGACTGCAGCAAATACATTATCACCAACTTGTGAAATCAGGCAGCTCTTCCTTGCTTCATTTGCACCAACCCACACTGGAAGCTCATCTGGCACATCCCTGTTTATAAAAAAGTACATACAAATATTCAAGCTGTGCCCATTTCTCCTATTCCAAAGTGAGATTAATTTCCCTCCTTGCAATGCTGCCATCTTCAGAAAGCTAACAAACACACAGTTAGGCAGCTGTACAACCTTACAGCATGGCTTCGAAAGGAGCTCCTATCAATACAGGTGATAGTGAGTGATAGTGCAGTTCTCAAATCCTGTCTCATGGAAAACAAAGATGAGGGGAAAAAATTACACACAATAATATTAGCATACATGTAATTAAATACCTGAAATATCCCATGTGATACTGTGTTTTGCTATCCCCAACAAGTATAGTCTGGAATTCAGGGGGGTCATAGAAGAATCTCCAGTGAAGACTGAAGTTCACATTTGTTGATTTTGCTTTTTTGTGTTTCCCGGCAAGGATGTCATACGGTCCAACCAGTGTAAGCCCAACACTTGACACAAGTGCATCTGAAAAGCAGAGTGTGAACTGTTTTACTATCTGGCAGGCACAAAGGTAAACTGAGACATTCCTGTGTCACTCAGGCATCAAAAGCCTCCACAAATCCAAACAGTCAGATGTGCTGTTTAGCAAATGAGAAAAGCTGAGATGTTCTCCTGCCTGGATAGCTCCCATTCAAGAGCTAAATTATTGCTCTTTTCATATTAAAACAAAGTGTCATTTCTGGAGCGCCTAGAGACATCACATCCTCTTATAATAAAATCAATGTGAGGAACATGAAGTCTGAGTTGATGCGAGGAAGCTTTAATTCCCTGATAAATATTTTAGGTGTGCTTGAAAGAAAGGCAGAATTAGGCAACATTTGTGTTATGTGATTTTATTTCAGAAAGCTTGAAGCAGACTGATGTCCTTGTGAGCTGCCCCAGCATTCTTGTTTATACTTACAAAATTATCTCGCACCTGCACTGAAAACAGAGCAGCATCAGGATGCCTCCCACAGCCCTGTCCGCCTCCCTTCCAGATGTTAGAAAAGGGAAAAGGCACAAACCATTGAGAATTGCACACCCTACCAGCTGGTTTCTCAGGATCCAGTTCCTCACAAAACTTCCAGAACTGGTAGAAGTCCTCGGGCAGCCTCAGCTGATAGCATGTCTCTGCTTCTTGCTGGAGGGCATTGCTTGCCTCTGCCTGGCCTGACCGTCTCTTCTTGACATCCCCGTTTTTGTCGCACTGCAGACATGGAAAGAAAAGTGCACCCAGCTGCTTCCTGATGTGCAATTGAACAACTCTGCAAAGAATACGCATAGCTCAGAGTGCCTCTTTTGCACAGAGGCCCTTACTGGTGCCTCACCTCACACCTGTACTCACACACACAAAGCAGTGTTGTGATCTCAGTGGACCAGCACTGTTATGGGCTGATCACAGAATCACAGAATAGCCCGTGTTGGAATGGGCCTCAAGGATCATGAGGCTCCAGCCCTCTCAACACAGGCAGGGCACCAACCTCCCCATTTAATACCAGACCAGGCTGCCCAGGGCCCCATCCAACCTGGTCTTGAACACCTTCAGGGACAGGGCATCCATAACCTATCTGGGAAGCCTGTTCCAGCACCTCACCACTCTGTAAAGAACTTCCCCCTGACATCCAAACTAAATCTTCCCTCCCTCAACTTAACAGCATTTCCTGCTGTTATCTGCTCTTTCAAAGAGTTGATTCCCCTCCTGTTTATAGGCTCCCTTCAGGCACTGGAAGGCTGCAGTGAGGTCACCATACAGCCCTCTGTTCTCCAGGCTGAACAAGCCCAGCTCCCTCAGCCTGTCTTCGTAGGGGAGGTGCTCCAATCAAGCAAAGGACTGCACAATCTTAACACTTCACCTCAGCCTTGCGTTATTTCAAAGCGCCCATTTCCAACGGCACGGCAACTCGCATCTAGAAACTCTGTTTTACAAACACAGGGGTACGACTCTGGCATTAAACGAGGCACGGCTGCAGCACGGCCGCCAGTCAGGCCTAGGGGCTCTCTCCCGCCCTCGGGCCCGGGGCCGCCTCACTCCGGGTCACAGTATCACAGTCTGGTGCGGGTTGGAAGGGACCTTAGAGATCATCGAGTCCAACCCTCGGGATTCGAGCCCCTGTGTAGCAGAGCGGCACTTCTACCACTTACGCCACAGGGGGGATTCGAACCCAGGGCCTCTGGTGTTGCAAAGCGGCGTTCTTAACCACTGCGCCACCGGAGGCACACACATTAGAGCGGGTCCTCCCGCTCTAATCCCGTCACCCGCCGCCCCATCCACCCGCTCGCCGCCCTCCTCCCACCTGTTCTCCCGCCGGCTCCGCCGCGCGCTGCCGCCGCTTCCCGCCACCTGTCATGCTCCCGCCGTGCGCATCGCGCCTCGCCCCGCCCCTTCCGAGGTCGCTCGCGGAGCCTCCGCGCGTGCGCACGGCACCCGCCCCTCCGGGACCGGCCCCGCCCCGCTCCGCGCGCTGCGCTGTGGTGTGAGCTGATAGAGCGGGGTGGGCAGTGCTGAGGGAACACACGGCTGTGAGGGAACACACGGCTCTGGGGGAATACGCGGCTATGGGGCAGCCTCAGCCCGGGCTGCGGCCCCGCTGCGCCTTTCTGTTACGCGTAGATCCGTTGTCAGCCGGCGACAGCTGTGTTACACCCACACCATCCTCGGCTTAGGACAGCGCACCATCGCGCGTCTTCTTGCTTGCTTCAGTGTATTGCTCGGATCTTCATGTACCAAGTAGGGCAGAGCCGAAGGCACAGAGGGAGGCAGACACAGCTTTCTGCTGCTCCGCCTCACGGAGCAGGCTGTGCTGTGCTGTGCTGTGCTGTGCTGTGCTGTGCTGTCCCGGTTGCAGTCGCATTGTGTCACAGCCGGCTTGGTGCTCCCGCCTCCGCTGTGACAGCTGCTGTTCAATCAGCAGGTGCATTAAGACGCTGGCATCCTGTGCACGAGGAATATGGAAGTTCAGGTGTGAGCCTTAGGTAAGGGATGGATTATCTCTGTAATACGAGGCTAAGTGGGTACAAAGGCTCCCTAACAAATCACAAACATAACTCTTCTGAGAAGCGTGAGGGATGCTGCCTTGAGCTTTCCTGAGGGCATGTTCTTGCTGCAGGTCTCGCTGTCACCCCATAGTTTCCAGTATAGCAGGCCTTAGCTGTACTGCAAGCTGGGTGAATGGCACCTGAAGGAATGGTTTTCCCCAGCAGCTTGGAGGAGGTGAGTTGGGTCTTAATTCTCAGGAGAACAAAGGTCCATCTCCCCTCACCTCCCACTGAGTATTGGTTATGTAGCTTATCTAGTCCAAACTCTAACCTCACACAGTGAAACGATGCAGTGACACCAAAAGTGCCAGTATTTCCCATTTCATCTAATGACTGCTAAGTTCTGCCACCCATCACCATTTCAGGATCAGCTTTTCTTGATCGCAAGGTGAAGTTAATTAGCTGTTATTCATTAGACATTAAAAAAGCAAAGAATTCTAAAGAACCAAGGAAAAGCTGCTGAACACAACTGGCCCAGCTGAGGTTCTTATGTGCTGTTCAGGATAGCTACTTCAGGACATGGCCTTAAGGAATTAATTCCTTAATTTACCTTACCTCCAAGCCTCCAGCTTTGTAGATAGTTTTCAAGCATTCTTGCCCATTTTTATCTCAGTTCTACAAATAGAATTCTTCTAAGTGGAACACGAGTGATATACGAATGGCAGCTCAAACGTGCCTCATGATAGCCTGTAGTCTTAAGTGTGTGTTCCTGCTGCGTTAGACTTCTGCTGCAAGACAAGTGAAGGAAGTCATTGTGAAAGCTTCTACACTTTGAGTCAAGAAGGTAGAACCTTTCACAAGTGGAAAATCCTGAAAACCTCAGTTAGACATTTGTCTCTTAGAATATTTTGCATTCTCAGCATTGAGAGACACAACACAGGAGTGAACTTGTGATGGATACATTTTCAGCATGCCAATACCTCACAAAGCTGAACTATACCAGAAAAAAATTGCAAATCATCTAGATTAGTACTTGGGCATTTTATAGTGTTCATAGTGAGAGGCCTCAGAAGCCTGACTGGGCTGTTTCCTCTTTGGTACAGGTACAGCTCTTGTGAACATTGTAGATCAGTTTATTTTTTGTTCTCTTCTCCACAGAAGAGTGATCTGCAAGACACCCTGGGAAAGAAAGAGGCACAGTGTGCAACAGAAAAGATAATAAATCATCTCATGCTTTCCAGGCAAGTGCTGCAGCCACGAGATTATTGAGTAAGCATAACAGTGTTTGGTCATATTTAAAATAATCAATTTTTTCTGTAGATGCATATATTTATAGGTGTATAAATACGTAGTGTAACTCATGCATTTTATATAAGTGTTACAAACAATTTTGGATTGAGTAGGTCAGGAGAAATGGGCTCAGTTGCCTAATCCTACCCCATCAAGCTTAAGCTGTGAGGCAGTTAGCTTGGTTCAGCTGAGAACATGGTGGTGGTACGTTCAGAAATCTAACTTTGAATGACCAGATTGATGGAAAGAGCCTTTCTGAGGTCAGAGGTATCTATTCTCAGGCAGTAGCAAAGAAGATTTTAGCACAACAAGCATTCTGAACTTAAGGTTTAATAAACTCTTGCAGTTATTCCTCTGTAAAGTCTTTATCTTCATCAGTTTTTCTCTGAATTTCAGAGATAGAAAGGTTGTGGGATCCCACAGTTACACCATGTAGGCCCTTTTCCCAAAGAAAACAACAAGAGGGAAAAAAAATGTTTAAAATACTAAGTGATTATTCAGAACACTGTTGTATTTTTTTCTCTCTGTAAACAACCAGTAATTCAGTCTGTGCACATCTACCTCCAAATAACTAGTTCTGACTTCTAAAGTCATGGACTTGAAAAACGTATACAACTTGTTATCACTAGCCATATTGGCATTCCTTCTGTTCATTTCTAAGGCTGTAACATGAGAGACTTTTTACAAAGCTTAAGCAACTAAAGCAGAATATACAATAAAGTATATTAGAGCCCTCTTCTTCCTGCTGCTGAGCAGACTCTTATGTCTTTGCTGTCAGATAGTCTGTGCTCAGGTGTTCAGACTCCTGAGAGCTGAGTTCCCTGCAAGGCATGATAATGCTCTGCATTACCCATTTAGTTGTATGACACGTATAGTTCATCTCTTTTTCCCTGCTCTTTATATAATTTACAGGAAACCAAGTCATATTTTTAGGTAATTTACAGGGTACCTAAGCCGTAAAAGCTAGGTGTGCACAGTCTTCTCATTGATCTCCACAATGTACTGATGACTAGACCATGCAATATAAATATGTAAAATTGTCGCAGAGGAACATGCTATTGCACGTCATTTGCCACAAGAGGGAGCCATTAAAGTTCTTATTATTATTTAAAAAAAAAAAAAAAAGCCGAGACAAAGAAGTACCTTAATCCATTCCTGGCCAGACTGATGTCCTTGTATAGAGTATTCAGTGCAGCTCCTGTATGAAAAAGCCTGCTTCTTAGCTTCGGGTTATTTAATCTTACTGTATGCAGTCTCAGCATGTGTACTGAGTATGTTGGATTTTTGTGTGTCAGCTATTTAGTGTGGTTGTACAGACATTATGCTATTTTTAATTAGTTTTTAACATTATAGTTTAAGTGGAGGTCTGGTTCTTCATGAGTTACTTTACAGAATTACCAGCCTTCTCCTCAAGTTAAGCTTTAAATCATGGGTGTACAACCTTTTGGTTTATCTGAGATGTGTATAAAAATATAGTCAGTGTATGTAAGTAACACAACTTATATATAAATATATATAATTTAAAAAAAAAAAAAAAAAAGGACAAGAAAACTGTATTACTAGTGGGCTGGACATGTATGCCTTAAATAATCCTTAGATCACACAGAGCCACTGGTCCTTGTATTACTAGCTTCTATATGACAGCTCCATGTTTTCAGGTTCAGAGGAAAATGTGTCCTCCCTTCCATAAAAAACAAGGATGAGCAAGAGCTGTGGTGTACACAGTCAATGTCAAGGATGAGGGATCTGCCTCCGGGAAGGTTGTGAGTGAGCAGTGCTGCAGCAGGCTGCAAAGACACAGTGCCTCTGCTGAGTCACCACCTCACTGCTGCCTGGGCTGGTAAGGTTGTCCTGGGTTGCTGCCAGCTCTCCTTGCAGATTTGCAAGGTGGGCTGTATGCATCAGGATGAATGAGAGAAGAAAACACAGTGGGAGGTGGATAAAAAGTCTTGTCACTGGAATAAAACTCATAAGGATGTAGCAGGCCATCTATTTCCTGAGAAATCCTAGAGGCTTTGTGTTGCTTTGTATTGTGAATGTCTAGAATAGAACATGGATGAAGATATAAGTAGATGGTTGTGAAGGGCTTGAAATCACATATGCCTTTTAGTGTAGTGATTATTATTATTTTGGCATCAATACAGAGAGCCTTAAAATAACAACTCTTGACAGGAATGTAAACCTTACAGCTTTGTATTGTTGTAATCCAGCATTTTGAACCACTGTTTGCTTAGATGTGGTATCTAGCAGTAGACTATTGTTTTTAAGTTGGCAGTAGTATTTTACTGCAACCCCAAACCTGCCTTTCTTTCTGCTCTGAACTGAGTGTAGGAGAAGTATCCTGATTGCATAAGCATGCAATCTGACCCCTACCATCTATCCTGCTAATTTCCTGTGACCTGCGATTGTACAGAACTATAACTCAAGTAAGATCATTTGCAGTTAAGCGAATGCAGTTAAGATTTATAGCTAACAAATTGATTATTATAAGTTACCAATATATACTTTACTAGGAAGTGCAGCAATGTATATTAAATACAGTCAACAGGCTCAGTCCAGCTAAATGTGTTATCCCAGGAAGTTAAGTCTTCATTGATGAGATCAGGACTGGGAACTACTACACACTCTTCCATGTGGAGCATCTCATCAGTGGCAAAGAAGTTGCTTCTAGTAACTGTTCTTGGGACTACTATCAGTGCGGAGGTTGGCAATTCTGTTGTTGACACGGTTCTTAAAATGGCTGACAGGTGCAGTCTCCAAGAGTTTCCTGACCTTCCACAGCTTTGGGGGATGTATAGGCTTGAGGTTCACTTCTTGCCTTATGGAACAGCTCTCTCTGGAGCACAGCAAGAAATCCAAGCTGGAGTTCTCTGTGTACCCAGCCCCACCCTACAGCTACATCCTTGCCACTCACAGCTCTCTGGAACAGTGACTGCTCCTTCATGATGGACAACGAGGCCATCTTTTACATCTGCAATTGCAAGCTGGATATCAAGGATCCCACCTACACAAACTTCAACAGGCTGATTGGGAAGACTGCCTCATCTATCACTACCTCTTTGAGACTGATGGTGCCTTGAATGTTGACCTGCCTGAGTTTCAGACCAGCTTGGTGCCTTTCCCACAGATACACTTCCCACTCATAACCTATGCAGCCATCATCTCATCAGCGAAAGCTCAATCTAAAGATTTAGTGAATGGTTAAGGGTGAGCAATCCAATTATATTTAGTTGCTTCTGGAAGAAAAATCTTTTCTTGCACTTTTCTTTGCATCCTGGCAACCAGTAGAGATTAAAAGGAACAAGAGCTAGTTTTAGCATTGGCCTTAAAAAACAGCACTAAAATTTAATTTTGGCTTTAGACTTGTGTTCATATTTAAAGCACTACTCTCAGACCCGCTTGGAGGTTTCCTTTCCATATGGCTTCCAACGCAACAACACAATAAATTGCTGCCTTAAACATCCCCAGAAAGTAGTGCAAAACTTGGTGTTCTACCGTGCCATTCCCAGCTAACAGATGTGTAGCATCAGCACAGTTCATTCCCAAACACATCAGCTTTCTAGCTATAAGCTTAATCAATTCAAGTGTAGCACAGTGCTGATGCAGTTCTGCTGTTTCCAGTTCTGGAATCAGGCAAGTTTGATGCTTGCCTGTGATTACCACATTACACCCTTGCACAACACTGACAACACATCCAACTCTGTTTTAAGTGATCTCACTTCTTGTTCATCTGTCTTGATACCGTGAGCTACCATAAACAAGTGCCATGGTAGGAAAAAAGAACGCCCAATGCCATGGTTATAGCATACTGAAAGATAGTAGTACTGTCTGAGGCAGGGTTACACCCAGTACCAAGAAACAACCCTATTTTCACCAGGCTGACAGTGGGAGGACGTTGTGCCTGGCCTTTCCCTTTGATGCAGACCTACTGAGGCCTCGGGCTCACCACCCCTTTCACACCAGGTTACCTTAGTGCAGTAACTTAATACAGACATCACTGGGAAACTGCAGCCATTCACACCACAAGAAGAGAATGACATGCTTCCTGAACCTTGAGGAGCCAACATTATTTCTTGTATAACTTCATTTCTCTAGGGCCTGCAATTTTTGTTCTGATGTGTAAGTATTATTACAGTATTATTATTATTTCCATTTGATTTATTTACTTCCTGTATCCTGTTCGGTCTTGGCAGTAGCTTTGGAGTTCACTGGACTGTTCCACAAGTGAAAAGTGGATTACACTTTACATGAGTCCTAGTCCTGTGGAGAATGCAACATGTGGCTAAAGAAATTGGAAATTCCTTGTGGTTAATGTCAGAATAGAAAGCATATAGAAAGTGAAAATTCATTGCAGTTAGCTTCAAAGTGAAATGTGTACTATCATTTTAAATGAATCACTTTGTTTGGAGTAGATCACATACAAAGAAAGTTCTCAATGAGGCCCTGGATGTTGTGTAGTCAGGTGGCCATTTACTCTGGACAACTTGAGTTTCTGTGAAGTAAAGCAGTACAGAATTGGTTGATGAAAAGAAAGCTTTTCTAATAGGATCCTGTGATGTTATATAAACAGTTTTTCTTGTGTATCTAAGGCAATTACTGCATGATAAAACATATTAAATATTTTAATGCTCTTTAGAAGAACTCAAGTGTGAAAGCTACAGAAAATTTTGTTCTGGAGGGTAGTTTAGCTCCAAGTTATTCCCCCTTATTCACTGTCTCCATTTTTGCAGTAATTATCATGATCACATTCTTTTCTGTCAGTGTGAGTATCTCTGCATTATACTGCTTTACACTGGGTACACATAACAAAAGTGCAGACTACAAGGCTTAAGTATTGTCCTGTGTAAAAGGAATGTGTAATCAATTTTGTTTAATTTGAATATTTCACAGTGTCAATGCAAAAGGCTAAAATAATCATGTGATTGTATTTGAAAATGTTAAAAAAATAATTCAGCTATTTTTTTGTTAAATAGATGATTGGAAAGCTTATAGAGTCTTTTGGATAGTACCATTCTGGTTATCTAGAAACCCAGAATTTAAGTTGCACAAGTGTCCTTGATGTAGTTTTTGGAGCAGTTTGTTAAATTTGGCATGTTTTGATGCTGCTTCCACTTGAGAAATAAGATGAGGACTGAAAAGAAATGGCTAGATTGTTTGCTCACTTGATATTAGGATGCTAAACTTCTCCGTGGTCATGAATTGCCCTTTAAAGCTATGTGGTTTATACAAGGTAACCATTCAGAACTGTCTGCTTATTTACACTGACGCTTTAGCACAGGTGTGATCAGCACCATGTTGGAGACAGTTGTGTCTTAGACTGTAGACATCACTTGTAGAGTGGTTGAAAATAAAATTGCAATTTGAACTAGCTTCTTCTTAGTTTCAAAACTGTGGTGAAAGCAATCTGTTCACACAGTGCTGCTATACATAAGGGCTGGATGCAGTTAGGATGTGAATAAGGGTGCTATTGATCAGCACAACGTATCTTCTGTCATATGACACAGAGAACACATCAAACTGTGCAGAGTAAATGGGGTCAAGCTGGAGCTGCAGCTCTTTTATGTGCCCCCGGTAAATCTGTTCTTCACGTAATGTTTTAGAAGTAAAATACTGAAAGTATAGATGTATAGAAGCTTTCAAATGTATGGACTTCACAGACTGAATAAGGAAGCTAAAGTTTATTCTGCAATTTTGGTCAAATACTTGCATGCATGAGGCACATCAGTAGACCTAGTCAAGAGGTCCACACTCTGTGAGACCCCCTTAAATAACAATAGAATTTAAGCAGACATGAACTTAGTGAAAACATGATTTGCAAACAGAAAATCCTGGAGTGGGAGTTCACAGGTACTCAGTAAAAGTGAGGAAAGGGTCAATTTAACATCATCCACCGTGCTAAAAGAGCGCTTGTTTCTAAATTTGCTTTATGAGTGCAACTGTAAGATAAATTAATGGTAGACTTCCATCTGCTGATATTCAGTTCAAATTACCACCTATTAGACGTAACATTTGATCTCTGACTAGAAGTTCATCCACTCTCATAATAGATTATCAAGTTTTTGGCCATCAAGAAATTAAGCTGAAGTAAATAGAAAAGGCTTACATTTTTGTAAGGTTGTCATGACGCAAAATCTCTTTTCGTATAGTCTCAGAAAAGTGTTATTACTTAAGCTGCTAAGTAGAATCATGAGGACAGTTCTGTATTCTAAAAAATACAACATTAAATAGTATGCAGTATACCAGGCAGGTTAATTTGTACTGTGCTAGTATAAAGGGGACCTAAAGTAAACTTATGTTCTGGGCTTGGTTTTCATAGTTATATTTCTTCTTGCACTTAAGTATTTATGTGCCCATCCTGACTACCACATCTACTGCCAAAGAAGCCACATGAGCAATGTGATACAAGCGCACCTTTTTAAAGCCGTCCAGATCACTTCATATGGTGGCAGTAACACATGTCACTCTGTGTGGGCTGACTCATTTGGCAGAACTCTTTAATAGCTGTGATATCCCAGCAGGCTTTTTGCTGGACATCACAGCAACACAGGAAGCCACTGGCTCAATATCAAAGCAAGGGAAAAAAGAAAACCAACATGCTTAAAATGATTTACAAGACAAATATGCACATGCTCAGAGCAGTCAGCATATACATTTAACCCATTCTTAGAAGTTTGCTTCTACTTTTTAAATAGGCTATTTTTGTTCCTTATGTTACTCCTGTGATCTGATATGTACTGTTTTTCAGTCACGAACACATTTCTGTTGCAGGAGTTGCAAGCTGACAATAAACCATTGCTATATCACATGTAAATAGTCTGCAATCCATTGTTTCTAAGTGATGTTCTTCACTAAGCATTGAAGTTTTTGAATTGATTCTTCATTGAGGCTGATGAGAATGAAGACCAACTCTGTACAACTAAGGGGAATGCCAAAAAGATAAGAGAGTGGAGAATAAAAACCCAGTGTTTCAGAAGGGAAGTAACATTTTGGTCAGTCTCTGTAGCTGTGTATGACTGATCTCCGGAAGAAAAACGTTTAAAATGAAGTGCTTCAGATTTGCAACCAATGAATCGTGGGTAGAAATACAGAAAAATAGTAAAGCTGACAATGGCAGATACTAAAAATAATACAAATTAAATCTGAGATCTGATGATTGGAATCATTTGGGATCGTTTTTGTTTTATCTAAGTTTTCTAGAAAGATGTTATTCTGAATTTGAGCATCTATTTTTTCAACTTTATCACTCCAAATAAGATGAATAGCTGGTAGCAGGAAGATTCTTCATTCTTTGGTTGTTTGGGTTTTTTGGTGTTGTTTTTTTTTTCCTTTTCTTTTCCCCCTCCATTTGAGAAATGAAGGTCTTCAGTTTTGATCGTTACAAAGTTAATTAACTTGGTGTTACATGACATTTTATAACCTAGCAATTATACTCAATACAGCATTTCATATTCCCGTTAGTAATTCAGTCATTTTATACATAAAACGCATCTGTATTTTCAGATCCATTATTTAGGCTTGAGAATCTGTTGTCCTCAGATTTGCTTTTTCCTCTCCTGTTTCCCGAGTCTCTCTTTTCTCATTCTGTCTCAATTCAATGCTGGGCACCTGGATGTTTTTATATCATATGGATACATATGAATAATTCAATGAATGCAAGAATCTTGCATGCTCATGACAAGATCAAATCCAAATTGGTAGCTTCTGGCAGTGTCCCAGTTTGTGTTTACAAAGGTGTGTTTCCTTGATTTTGCATTTATAAAGGGAAGCTCAAAAAAGGTGTCAGATAGTCTTCTCTCTGCATATGAGAAAGATTCTTGAACTAATACAACTAGGTAGAAATTAATCCTCTGGAAAAAAATATATATACATAAGCAGGTAATGTAGTTTAAAAATGCAAATAAATATTCTGGTAGGAGAGGGAAATGAAGTAACCAAGGTACAATAAGGAGCATTTACAGAAACATCACTAAAATAAATGTTCAGACAGTATCACATTCATATACCGGGAAGAAGAGGGGGAAAAAAACCTTTAACTAGGGAGGCTGCTTGGGCCAGCTGAGGTCTTGAAGCTCCGAAATGATACGGTTGATTTAGGTGATTAGAAAAATGCAGGGAAGATGAATAGAAATGAAAGAAAATGATAGAATCATATAATCATTTATGTTGGAAAAGACCTCGAAGATCATCAAGTCCAACCATCCAGCTAACACTGCACATCCACTGCTATCAGCCAGGTTGCCTGGAAATGTCAAATTGTGAATTGGTTTAGAGGAGAATACAGGATAATGGGGATATAGGGGGCATAGAGAAAATAAAAGGTGAAATTGTGAAATTATATGGATATGTTCATAGCTCATCAGCAGAGCAAGAAAGAGGAAAAAAGAAAGAGTTTTGAGTGTTTTGTTTGTGCTGGTGGAGTTTTATTTCTCCCTCTGGTTTGCTGAGTTGTGAAATAGAAAGAAGGATGTGAATAATTCACTATAGTCCCAGCTAACTGAATTTTTTCAAGTGTCTGTGGACTGTAATATCTGCACTCCTGATGGACTTCAGAGCCATTTAGGACTTCCCTCCAAAGCAAACAAGAATAATATATTTTGTATTATTGGATTCAGAAATAGAATAACCTGGAAGGGGGAAAAAAAAAAAGGAAAAAAGAAATCCCCCAAATGTTTTACATTCAGAAGTCAGATTAAGTGATGAATATTACTGGATTTATTTATTTATTTATTTATTAACCAGAAATATAAGGCAACCGGTTTTTATTGTGCCTGTCAATGGGCAGCAGTACAGCCACACTTTAGACACATCCTCCTTTGGGTCATGAGCCATTTGTACTATCTGCTTTCAGTCACACATTTGGAAGAGCTGGGATTCTTGATTCGTTCTATAGACTGTTTAGATTGTGCAAATGCTGCAGTTGTAATAGCAGAGTAAGAGAGGCCGGTTATTTACTAGCACTGCTGCCATTCTTCTGAATGCAGCCTTCAGGCAGATTTTCAATAAATGATGAGAATATGAGAGGTAACAGCCTGGAGTCCTGAAGAACTGCCTGCTTTGCAGAAAAGGAAAGTAGAAGATAAAAAAAGCAGTGCAGATAACTTGCTTAGAGTAAATTTTACTTTGACAACCCAAGCAGTTTTATTGAAGTACTGTGCTGAGATGAAGATCTTCAAGTGTGTATTTACATCTCAGTTCCATCTACCATGGTAGCTGACAAAATCTGATGAAAGCAGCCTCAGCTGGTTGGTATATATGAATAGGTTTCAATGCTCAGTGCTCTGGTTTAATACGGGATTTTTAATTTCATATAGAGTTTTATTCTCATTGAGTAAGAATCAAAGTCAGAAAGAGAGCTGTGTCTTACAAGTGGCATTTCCATGGTTTTGCCATGTTTCTGGGTTTTATAACATTTAGTTACTAGGATTTTCCTTTTGACTATAGAGAAAGTCGGACTGGGCTCTTATTGCTTGGTACATGGAACATTTTATTCACATGGCTGTGATCCTAAATATCAGGGCAGGCTTTTGGCTTTTTTTGTGCTAGTTTCCTCACATTCAGGTTCTGTTGAATTTGTTTTGTAACACAGCTTATGTGTTACTGGCACACCTTCACAAACTGGTGATATTTTTCCGCATATTGTTCCTACTTTGATATGCATCTGCTGATGTTTTTTTTTAGCAGGAGGGTAAAGGTATTACCACCCTTTATGTGTCACTTTTCCTTTGGAAGAATCAGGAAAAGATTAATAAAATTCGAGCAACTGTATTAAATGGAGGTACTGTGATGCATAATGCAGCTGTGTCTACAAATGCCTTTCAACCTGTGTTTACATAGGAAGTGGAACTTTATTCTGAACTTCTTTAAATTAATGAGAGTTTTATTACTTTAAGTTAGTGGGTTTTCATAAATGAAGGTTTAGCAATAGAGACAACAATGTTAGACTAGTGACTGCATACAGCCCAGGGTGTTCAGTAAAGGACAATCTAATTGATCTAATTGATTATGTTTTTGTACAGTAGGTTTTCTGTGATTCTTCAACAAGGGAGGAGTTTGTTTCCATCTTCCAGTGACTTTTTCCAGTGGGTAGTTAAAAGACTTTATTTTTATTTATCTGTTGGCAGTTACTCATACCATTATTATTTCTCAGTTGTGTTAGGGCAGTGCTGTCAGTTTGTCCTACTTAGGAACCATCCAGTACTAAGTGTTACTGAGAAACATTTTCTGCTTTACAAAAAATATTCACTCAGTTCATTTTTTCCTCCAGAGTACAATGAGAGAACAAATCAAAGTTCTCGGGTAGAGGAAGTAGTCCTGTTGCCTTTATTCAGTATGATAAAAACAAGCACTTTCCTTCATTTAATTTTCTTTGCTGGTGTTTCTTTTTGACTTTTATTTTTGCTACTGCCGTTTTGCTGAAGTCACATAAGGATTATCTGAAGCAGCTCTTGGGCATTTGCAAGTCATTCTGATCTGTAAAGGTGAATTGTGGTAGCCCTTTGCCCATGGAACTCATGCACACCCCCAGGAAAAGAAACTGGAGTTATAAAGTGCTTTAAGAGGAGTAGTAGTAATCTGGCAGATTTCCTTTTTGTCTCAATAGTTTCTTTATTTTCCTTAGATTTTGATTAATCATTGAAAACAGAAAGAAATATCACTACAAAATATTAGTCTTTATTAGGAGGTGGAATTTTAAAGTGCTTGTGATTCAAGAGGCTGGGTGATATTTGCAAGTCTTTCACAGGTGAAGTGAGCATAACCTGTAACATTCTAACTGGACTTTTTATTGAGAATTTGCAGAATCTGGACACACATAAGCAACACGTTAGTTATCACTAGTGAGATTTTGATAAATTTCCATATCTTCAAGATAACTCTCTTTCTCTTCCAAAATAGAAAACTGTAAGAAACCATTTCCATTAGCAACTTGCTTAATGACGCACCAAACTTAACAACAGAAATGAGTTACCATGTGGGTAATAAGAGCCATATAACTGCACCATAGGGAAAAAGATTAAGAGAGTTACTTTTTTATTATTATTATTTTTATTTTATTTCCCCCTGCTTGTTTCTCACTGGAATACTATAATAACTGACAGATAATTGAATGAATATTACATAAATATTTTAATAAATTTAAATAATAAATAAATTTAAATGAATTTATATAAATTTAAATAATTGTTATATAAATAATTGTGAATGCCTTTACATCAGAAAGCAACTACAAGTATCCAAAATGTGATTTTTTTTTCCTTTTTTGAGACTGGGAATATTTTCCATACTACAGTTCTGTTTGAAAATAGATTTTAACTTTTGTTGATGATGTCTTTGTGTTTGCCATGTTAAACCTCGCAGAGATGAGGCTTGTCAAACTGATGAATCCCTTGTGTAATTTCTACAGACTTCCCTGGAGCTTTTCCAGTGCTATTTCAGGAGAATCTCAAATGGTGCATAAAAGCTTTCCCTGGTTGGAGCTCTCTTGTTCTGTGTACATGGAAAAGATGACTGTAACTTGGTCTTTAAGCCTTTGGCTGTTCTAAGAGCCATGTTCTCCACCAAGCTTCATACTGTGCATTACTGGCATAAATGTAATAATGATTAAGACTGGTGTCACATTTTGCGTCTCATCATAATGATCCACTCATAGTCTTTTTACGAGGCTAGTTAAGATGCTTAGCTCACAAGTGGAAACACTCACATTCTATGAATTAGCGCTTTTAGCACTTAAATGCTAAAAAATCCTTGACTGATTTAAATAATCTTATGATTAAAAGGGTAACATATACATTACGCATCTCTCTTTTCATGAAGGGAATTAAGCACAGTTATCCTTTTCCTCCTTTCCTCAGTGTGAATCTATTATATAAAAAAATAATTCCCAATTTCATATACTTTGTTCTCTAAGAGTCCTCACCTCCACTCCTTGACTCTGAACTGATATAGCCATCAGAGATAAACTATTCCCCCATTCATTTACCTCATTAAAGCCAAGGTTTTGGCTTTGTTATCATTCATTTGTGTGGGATCATCTCAATAATTCTTTTGTTTGCTAATCCCCAGTCCAGTTAAATATCATTTGAATGCAGACCTGCTTACTGATATGAAGGTTCCTGTTGATATGTCCTTTACTTAATTTTGTATTTTTACTTCAGCTTTAGTTACTCCGTATCTTATTTTAACTGAAGTTAAAATTTGACCTTGGAAGGTGCACAGAAAGATTTTATTTTTCAATCCAGAATTCATCTTTCAGTGACTAGTTCCAGTTTCTGTCTGTTCAAACAAATGCAGCTTCTGGAAGAGTAGAACTGAAAATTAAGAGCAACTTTTGATAGGATCATAGAATCCTTAGAGTTGGAAGGGACATCTGAAGGCCATCTAGTCCAGCTCCCCTGCAATGAACAGAGACACCACAGCTACATCAGGTTGCCCAGGGCATTATCCAGCCTTGCCTTGAAAGTCTCCAGGGATGGAGATCTCTTACCCTCACTATAAGAGATTTTTCCCTCATATCTAACCTAAATCTACCCTCTTCGAGCTTGAAGCCATTTCCCCTGGTTCTATCATCACAGACCCCACTAAAGAGTCTGTCCCCTTCCTTCCTGTTGCTCCCCTTTGGATACTGACAGGCCACTCTCAGATCACCTCACAGCCTTCTCTTCTCCAGGCTGAGCGGCCCCAGCTCTCTCAGCCTGTCCTCATAGGAGAGGTGTCATGCTATACCATTCTCACAACTGAAGATTTGTTTAACGAGACTGTCTTTTTCTGTAGTGATGAGTGGAAAAAAAGGCTAATAGAGTGCATGCAACTACATTCCAGGACTTCTAATATTAGTTGCAAATGGTTACTGGCAATGACTTTCTCTCTCGTTCACATCTTCTATTACTTAAAGATAAATGTTACAATCAAAATAAAATCTATAGATGTAAGTATAGTGGGTATCCTACAAGAAGCTTTAAGTAACTCAGTAATTTTTCAGTTACCATTTTCTTTTGCAATAATATCATTTATAAAAATTGTTGATAGCAATGAGTCCATAAAAACAACAAAACAACCCACAGTGTCTTTCAAAATCAAATCTAGCAACTTATACCAAGGGAAAAACTAAATCATATTTCTCTTATTGGTGTAAATACAAGTGGATTCATTGCTATAAATAGAGCAAATCAGTGCAAATGAGAACATAATCAGTCTTGAAACATTTAACTGAGTTTGAACAACTGCCAAATAAAATCAATTTATGTGATGTATAATAGCTTAGGAAAAAAATATTATGCCGAAATGTTCAGCATCCAGTGTTTCTAAATTCATTCTTTTAATTGTAATAATAGCATCATCTTGTTATAAAGACAGCTGATAGAAGAGCAGCTTTTTCCTGCACTAATAGAACTGATGCATCATCTATAACTATTACCACCACATCCATCTTTCTCATTCAGTTTTTTTTTTTCTGTGAAGTAAAATAAAAATGTTGGACATAATTAAAACACTTAATAACAAATCATCTACGCAAATGAAAGTAATATGGATTCATATACTTTAAAATTAATGGCCTGTCAGTTACTGTCAGAACAGTTCTAATAGGAAGTTGCAAAAAAATTGGTAAAGTACCTGGAAAGAACTGTTAGGAGTACAAGGAAAAGATAGTATTTTACATGAATGAGATTGCACCAAGTTTAAAGTACTTAATTTTTATTATTATTGTTATTATTAAGGAAAGCTTCACTATTATGAGATACTCATTTACCCAGTACTATCAAATTTCTACTTCTTTACGCACACAGAATAGGGTGGAAACCTCATGCAAAATGTGAAAAACAATTTGCATAAGTAGTGAAAGGTACACACCTTGTGTTCCTGATGACTGGTTAAATCCACCTGGGGTGGGGATTGTTATGCTTACTGCACGTGATTATCATAGGAAGGAGTAAAACTTTTGTTTCTGCTATTGTAAGTGACTCAGCAGTGGCATGTTGGAGCCAGCTTGAGTCTGCTCAGGGCAGCTCCTAGCTAAAGCCCCACCTGGGCACAAGGCCCTCCAGCAGTCTCCCCACCCAGCAATGGTGACCTGAAAAGGAGCTCTTTGTTTGGAGTATTCCTTACAGAGATTAGTCTACATTATTTCACAGAATAGGGTATGATGAAGGACCTTTACTTACTGACCCATTGCCAGTCCTGTTCTGTGGTTCTGTCAAGGCCACATGTGGGCTCCTTCATTTGGAATGAGCGCTTTGATAACCACTTTGAAAGACTCCTGTCCATGAGTGCATCTCTGAAAAGATTCTTTATACTCCCAAGATGAATTAGCTTTTTCATGTAATTGCTGCTGAGCTGGGGATAGAAGTGTAGGACCAGCCTTGGACCTCTGTGATTGAAGCACAGTAAAGCCTTTTTGAGTCATACAGAAGGAAACATTGCTATTCACAAATAGTGGCCATATATGAAACTCTTCTCTCTCAGGCCTTCACTAAGACCATCGAGTAACTGCTTTTTTTTTTTTTTTCAATGAATTTTTCCTTTTATCTGTATTTTCTTTCCTTGCATTTTGATAGTACCTGCTCTTTTGGCGAGGTCAGAAATCCTCATCTTGGAATTCCAGCCACAAAGAAGGAGTTATCAACTAAGGCAGATGATGAAGGGCTAGGAAAAAGTCATCACGTTGGGGCAAATGTTTCTTCATTTGATCACCTCTATATCTCCCGAACTAGTGTTTCTTACTACAAGGACTAAGGAATTCAGTCTAAGCAGATTCTGATGAGTCATTTTTCACTCTGTGAGGTCTGCCTTGCCCAGTTCCCACCTCTGACTCACTGCAGCTGTAAATGGTGGGGCGTAGGATTTTAATAGGGCACATACCAAAATCCTTTTCAGAAGAAGTCCATCTGTTTTTACCACTGATTTCTTTATAAAGTATGTTTTGTTCCTTTCTAAATCCCAGTTCCTGGCATTGGCAAGTGCTATAGTACTGGATTGCAGTCACAGAAATGTTGCAACTGTACAAATAGTCCCTAAATTACTTTTTTTTTATATATATATGTAATTCTTTTATGTATATAAAAATAGATTTACTGGCTTGGTTAAAACTATAAAACTTGGCTATAGAAGAAAATTACTTTTTTTTTTTTTCCCTGTGGTTGAAGCAGAAGTGCCTACTGTTAATGCTTTTGTACTGTCTGAATTTCATAAAAGCTCATATTTGATGTATTGACCTTTTACAGTCTTTTCCCATTCCATTTACAAGCATTTATTTGTATGGGCATATGAAATTGGGATGAACTTTTGCTGTCTTTGTTCAGGCTAAATCTGTGTTCTGAGGCTCTAATCTAGGTGACATGATAACACCTGTTTTGCTCTTGATACTATGTGCCTAGGGAGAAGGTCTAGTACATGAGGCACGGAATTTCATATATAAATCTCATGTCATTGAGTCATCTACTTCTTGTATTTTGACATGACCTTTGGTGAGCACATGAAAAAAGCCAGTTCTATCTTTCCGTGCCTCTGTTTTAGAGACTCCTAACTTTGCAGAATTTTTTCTTTTGACCTTGACTTCCATACTTCCATACATACATTGTGTAAAATACAACCCTGTCCCTATGTATGTCAGCAATGAAATATCCCTGTAACATACCAGCAAAGATCAGACTTGTGCCTCTATCCTCCACATGTAAAACGAGTGTTCAAAGTCTTCTTCCAGCTTTCTTGCCATGCCTTTTTAGCCCTCGAGTTCTTTGTTTTCTGAAACAGAGTTTATGTTTTATCCTGTACATGTTTGTACAGCACAGCAGGGACATGGATCTGAGTTCGGACTGCATAAATAAATGAAGTAATATACATAAAAATCAGCATCAGCTCACGTACCAAAGGCAGATAAATAAACTGAGCAAAGGACAAATATGCATGCTTGGAAGTAGTGCCTTAGCACAACCCTTTTCCTTTAGAATTAGATTTTTTTAATTTATTTATTTTTTTTAATGAAACAGTAGCATGTTCTTTATTAACTCTTAAAACCAGTAATAAGCTTTTATCTTTATTTTTATTCTTGGAGATCAATGTGAGATTTCACCCTTGCAAAAACCTACTTTTCTAGGTTAAGTTTTTGTTTGCCTGATCCATTCAACTGACCAAACCAAATTAGCTGCTTTGAGAATACACTCAAAGCAAAGCATTTTCTGTATCATTTCTCTCATACAAGTTTAATGTAGCTTATAATTAGAAGAGGTTGAATGCTTCCATTAATTCTGCAAAGTTTTCTCTCCCATTCAGTCTGAAAAACCTAATATTTTGTTAACAGAATGAATTTAGTCTGATAAGCCCAGTATTTTGCCAGCAGAATTAATCTAGGATCAATTAAAGGTTTACTCCTGAATCCACATCCCACAAGAATGGAAACAAAGGCAGAATTTTCAGGAGGCTTGGCTGACATTTGCTGTCCTCTCCAAGCTTTATGGATGATGGAGTACTCCGTGGGAATGTTAAAGTCTGGGAATCCGATATATGTGGTTAATGGAATCAAGCGTTGTGTGGATCAGTAAGATGTCCCTGTGGAATTGCTTCCTTTCTGTTTCTGTTGCAGATCACTTCCCCTGATATCATGGGCTGAGCAGAGCTGCAGTGTTGTCATAGTGGTCAAGAAGCAGCAGTAGAATGAAACTTCCAAGAGATAATACTATTTAAGGCATCATTAATTCCTAATGGAGGTTGAGGAGGACGATATCCAACCCAAATTAAGAAGGTTCCATCCAACCTGGCATTGTACACCTCCAGGGATGGAGCATCCACAGCCTTTCTGGGCAGCCTGTTCCAGCACTGCACCACTCTTTCTGTGAAGAAATTCCCCATGACACCCAATCTAAACCTTCTCCTGAGCTTAGAATCAATATGTAAATATGTAAATATGCATGTTTGGTGGCCCTGCTAGGCAGGGGGGTTGGAACTACATGATCCTTGAGGTCCCTTCCAACCCAGGTCATTCTGTGATTCTGTGAAATATGTCTTGTAAAACACTCTCCCTGCATTTTTAATCATCAAGTTTCAGTGCAAGAACCCATTTGACAACAGAATTTCCGTATTTAGAGCAATAAGGTTCAAAGTGTCTTTAATATAAGCACCTCTGATCACCTCAGGGAGATTATTTGCAATCTATGTTGAGTGGCCTAATGAAGTGTGCGAATTCTTGTCTCTTTAGAACCTGAGAGAATGGCAGCATCTTGCCTCCCCTCAAAACACTTCTGGCTCTTGGGCAAAACATGAGCTCAATGATTCCTGAGTGTAGCAATTACTTGGACAAACTGATTTTTGGAAGGGCCAGGGAAGAGGAAGAAGGCTCAAGAACCAATGTCTTCCTGAGAAAAAAGTTATCAGCGTTTTCCTAGAAAAGGAACATTAACCCTCAAACAGATGTCCGGCGTGCTTCTGTGAATCAAGCCAGTGAAATTACTCCAATGCTTTTAGTTTGCAGTGGAGCACATGATGCATAGGCTGCTGTTATCTTGGCCACAGTGCCACCAAAATTACCTAGGGATGTCAGCAATGGATTTGGTCTTTTTTACTCTGTCACAAGGATTTTCCATCATCTGTTTCTCAAAACAGTTATATCTTTCCACAGAGGGTTGCACTGAGTCAAACTGGGAGGGAACAGGCACCTCATCATCCACACCAATTAAAGAATTTTTATAGGGAAGGAAATCCTGCCATGGTGCCTGAGTCACCAAGCTCACATCAACATCTTGTTCCTACTGTGTACTGATTCGATACTTCCTGTGCTGCCACTAACACTGTATGGCTTCCTATGCTCTTAGAAATGTGGAAAACTGTTCTGGGTTTCTAGCTGCCTTGCAGTGGAGATCTTACCAGTCGTGACTGTAAAGAAAGCCTTAAAAATATCTTGCAGGCCTGCTTATATGGCGTCATTCAAGAACAGCTATTCCTGAGTGACACCATACGTGGCTATTTTTATTCCATAGTTAGCATGACTTTCTCATATTTAGCTTAACTCATTTTCAACATGCATTAAGCTGAGTAAGAGTGTAGTGGTTTGGGAAGCAAAATTTAAATCCAGCCTCCTGAAAAAATGCTTTCCTGTACCACAGGACAGCATGTCTATTGGTTTACAGGATTGAAGAAGGGAGATCAGGATTATTCATCATCAATTGTGAGCCCAAAGCAGTGACATTGTTAGCATGGTTGCTAGTAATAAGCAATACAAAAGAAATTTAAAATAAATTTACATGTATTATGGACTCTGTAGTTCAGCAGAGACATGCTTTCAACTGAAACATGCAGTAATTTATCAATAGGGGCATGGGAAAATATTTGCCTCTTGTTGATAAAAGTTCTTGTTAATTAGTCAGTCAGGCACAGAGCCCGGTACCTCATCTAGCAGAGAGATATTTTTCATCTCTACAGGAATGAAACAGAGTTCATTTTAGCAAAGTGGAAATGTTTTCTTGACATACTGGGTTAGGAGGAAACAAAATATGTTTTGTGGACCCCCAGCAGGATTTTAAATATGAGGTGGTTTATAGAGGTTATAATTCCCCAGCAGGATAAGACATTCTGTGGTGATAATCAGCTCAGATGTGTGTCACTGAAAGAGGCAACCTTTTCTTCTGAAAATCTACCCCTGTTCAACTTTACCATGAAAGAAAGAAACCTTTGTGCTTTAAACTTGGTGTAGGTAGAAAGGTGCTCTTATTTGCATCTTTCTTTAACTTATTTTGTGGTAAGAGTGTTTTCCAAGTAGCTGAATGATAAGACATTCCACACCCAAAACCCTGGCATCTCAAAAGCCCTCAAACCTGTAACTGGGGGCATCTGGGCCACTGGCTTCTGTGTTCTGCATGTATCCAAGGGAGCTTTTAAGTCCAAATGGAGAATGTACTACTGACGTGTGGAGGGGAAGAGGTCTTTCTGGTGATGGATTGGAACTGATAGCAGAGCTTGCTTAACAACCAGAAAAAAAACAACAGACTGGAAAGTGCTCTTGTAGTTGGTGGCGTAAGAGGAGTTTGCTACAGTCAGCAACTGCTCCTGACTGGCATGAACTACAGTTTCAGCGCCTCTATTTTACTGGAGCAGTAAGAAATATACTTTTAAGGTTCAAAAGCTGAATTCTACCCCCAGTACATAGACCACACAGGAGCAGTAATGGGGAAACACCTAAGCCCCATGTAGGTGGCAGAAGCATGAGTAGCAGAGGCAGGCCTTCAGATTCTGTCTCAGTGGTTTTATGAAGTCTCTAAAGACTTGGTGGTGGTGATCAGGGATTGACTGAAATTGGAAGCAACTGTCTGCTCAAGTGTTGAAAAGAAACAGGAAAGCCCACTGTGAAAATAACACAACCAAGAAACTCTCTGACAAGCGTTGTCCCTTGTTGTGTGAGACACTGTACTTCTGGTTACCCCCAGAATGAAAGTTAATGTTGCTTAGAAGAGAGGAGCTCCATCCCAGAATAGGTTTTATTTTGTGTCAGTTTTTTCTTCATTAGCATATCTAAATTGTTTCCTTTTTTGCTATTCGTGTTGCCTAGAAACATTTAGTAAGTTGTCAGCTCTACAATATAAGCTGATTTAAGATTTATCCAGAATGAGCTTTAGCACAAAAGCACTGTCTGTTTATTAAACACCCTGAGGATATCAAGGGTTTGGTTTTTTGTTTTCTTTCTTTTTTTTTTTCTTGTTTTTTCTTTTTTCTTTTTTTTTTTTTCTTTGTCAGGTTTTGAGCAAATAGGAATTTATTTTACTAGGGCAAAAGCACTGAATACACATTTTCACTAAAATCAGCTTCTTGTCCTTTACCCTGTAGGCCTTGCTGATGCAAAAGTTCTCACAAAAACCATTATGCCTTATTCATAGAATCATAGAATGACCTGCATTGAAGAGGACCAAAAAGATCATCTAATTTCAACCCCGCTGCCACAGGCAGGGTTGCCAACCACTACACCAGGCTGCCCTGAGCCATATCCAGCCTGGCATTGAATGCCTCCACACATACGGCATCCACAACTTCTCTGGGAAACCTGTTCCAGTCTGTCACCACCCTCTGGTTGAAAAACTTCCTCCACATCTAATCCATATCTCCCCTGTCTCAGCTTAAAACCATTCCCCTTGTCCTATCACTGTCTACCCTTGTGAACAGCTATTCCTTCTCCTGTTTATATCCTCCCTTCAAGTACTGGAAGGCCACAATGAGGTCTCCCAGAAGCCTTCTCTTCTCCAAGCTAAACCAGCCCAATTCTTTCAACATTTCTTCCTAGGAGAGGTACTTCAGCCCTCTAATCATTTTAATGGCCCTCCTCTGGACTCATTCCAAGAGCTCCACATTTTTACTGTGGTGGGGACCCCAGGCCTGGATGTAGTACTCCAGATGGGGCCTCACAAGAGCTGAATAGAGGGGGACAATCACCTTCCTCTCCCTGCTGGCCACTGCTCTTTTAATGGCCAGCCATTTTCCTGGCTGCAAGCGCACACTGCTGCCTCATGTCCATCTTCTCATCCACCAGGACTCCCAATTCCCTTTCCAGAGGGCTTCTCTGAAGGGGTTCTTTACTCAGTCTGTATAAACACCTGAGATTGCCCTGGCCCAAGTGCAACACCTTGCACTTTGCCTTATTGAACCTCAACAAGTAGGGCAATCCATACTTCTGTTTTGTTATGGCACTCTGTAGGGTGCCTCTGGGAGAGGAGACACTTTGTTAGCCTTAATTCTGAAAAAGCAGCCTTACCCTGTTAACCTCGTTTGGTTCACATGGGCCCACTTCTCCAGCCTGTCCAGGTCTCTCTGCATGGCTTCCTTTCCATCCAGTGTATTGCTCAGCTTCTTGTCATCTGCAGCCTTCCTAAGGGTGTTCTCGAAGAGATGTTGAATGGATGTCTCAGAGCCAGTCTTACAGTGTTTCATGTTTTGTCTTAGATGGGATGGGTCTATCAGAACTTTGACTCTGCAAGGCATTGAACACCTTGAGACAGACACACTGTTAAGGCCCCTCAGAATTTATGAAAGTTAATGATTAAAAGTGCTTCACCAGCATCAGTGTTTCTGTAACACTGACCACAGGCCTCATATCATTCTGTGCGAGAATGCACTGTGTCTGACAAGGCAATTTAGATTAAATATTGCATCAATATTTTTAAATGTCTGGCTCAATATGTGAGAATCTCCAACACAAATTCCAAAGCTTAAAGTAGAATAATTGAGATAATTTGATTATATGAAATTGTTCCCAGGGGAATTTATGTTAATGATAAGTCTCTTATGAAGCTTAGCCCTAAATGTTTATTTTGCATGTGGGACTGTTAGAAACATGTTGTTTTTTTCTGTGTGTACACATCACTGCTCATAGATGAATAAATATTAATAGGTTCATCGTACCATAAATTGTCACTACTTTCCATAGTTTAGTGCATTTAGTGTTTAAAATCCCAACTGTATTTTAACACCCAAATCTTCAGTGCTTGTACTGATATTTCCATAATTAAGTAACTACTGAGGAGATCTTCCGAGCACTTCAAACTGAACAAGCAAGCTAGCTAGCAGTTGTTCTAATCCATGCCAATCAACTGAAATGAGAAGCAGTGCTGAGAATTTTCTGACATCATATTTCAAACGCAGTTGTATTTGTGTGCAGTGTCCCACAGAACCTTATCCTCTGGTCTCTGGAGATGATCACATAAATAGCCTGCACCCCATTTTGTATTTCTAAATCTTGGAATAAACAGAGAGGTAACATGCAGTAATGTGGAACAAAGTAGCAGTAGCAGAGAAAAGACTGATGGGAAATATTGGGAAAGAGCCAACACCTTTTACAATGGTACTATTCATATATATAAATCACATGTTTATGTGTTTCTCTGGATCTGGGTCTGACTGCACAACTGGCTTTCTTTCAACCGTCAAGTAAGTGCAAGAAAAAGCAGAAGACAAACTTGGACTCAGATTCCTCTGCTAGTGGGTGCAGTTCTAGCTTCCAAATTAGAGAGGAAAGTACTAAAAAGGAAAGCTACAAAAGGTCTGGAAAACAGAGGAGAGCAGACTCTGTGGCTTTGCACAGTGGTAGTTTCATGTTAGCATTTAAGACTGAAGATATCTATTTGGTGAGCTTCTCTGCTTTCTATTAATCTTCAGTTTTATTTTAAGAAAATGGGACTGGATGTGGACTAGAGATTTTCTAAAAATAATATCTGAATTTGTCTGAGGCTGACTTCTGTTTCTGTGCAGAATAAGGTTTGTTAAGCTATCCTTAGTGATCAAGCAACCCTGGATGACTAGTTTGAAAGATACTGAAGGCATGAGGAGGCACAAAAGACTGGTGAACAACCTGAGAGCTAAGCAAGGTAGAACTAATGTGCTTAGAAGTCATGGCAGATTCCCTTTAAATTCAAACTGTTGACGTGAAGAAGGCAAAATGAGGGTTCTTCATCTACTGAATCAAAACTCCTGCTACCTTGCTTAATCTGTTCCTTTGTCAGGTAGCCACATGGTAGCCTAGTATCATATATTTTCATATGTTCACAATGTTTGTATGTTGCATAATAAAAATATGAGAGATGTGGAAACAAAACTGAGATTTGATCTGCTTCATATTTCTACTAAATTCCTGGGTCTTCCAGACTGTATTTTTCTGTACACATATATACATGGAATTAAAAGGAGAATGTATTAATTGATGGCACATGAATGTCACCTGAGGGCTTAGTGAAACAAGAAGATAATTGGATACATGTGTAAAATATGATCTTTGAGTCCAACAGATCTAAGAAATGTGACACTGTACTTTATTTGATAAGCGTAATTAAAATATCACACAGTATATTAGAGAATGCAGTGCTTTGTACTGCAGAATCTTCCATTCTCTTTCCAACCTCATAGCCATAATTATAAGTCATTCATGACAAAAACCAATGTCTTATTTTTCTGATGGCTTTTGTTCACTGTTCTTCAGAACTGTTTTCTATCTTTTCTCAAGAGGGTGTTTAGAATTTAAGCTCCCTCTCTCTGCCTGTTTATTATGTATAGTGCCATTCATTTTCCAAGTGACCCATGGTGCCAAGTTCCAGCTTGGCATTTGTGGAACATTTTCCTTTCACTCCCTTGAGAATGTGTGCTTTGGCTGCTCTGTTGCCAACAAATTCTCAGCACTCTAATGAAGTGGTGTGGTCTGGGCTGAAGTGGGCAGAAATGCTACCACCATCTCAGTGTTTGTAGCAGCTCTGATGATAACTTTGGAGGGAAGAAGTATGAAGGAAGACTTATTTTCTGGTTCCATATTTGAATAAAATCTCTCAAATTGCATGGACAGAGCACAAAAGTATTTTAGTATATGTTATATCCTGTAGCAAATTCTTAAGACAAAAATGTACAGTGCTAGGCCAGACTTCAAGAAGATTAAGTGATTCTGCTCTAGTAAAAATGACCTTTTATAGCCCATTATATTGTAGGTTAATGGGAAGGCAAGAAGCCTCAGTTACAAACTGGGAATTCCCGGTGAAATTTCTTTCTGAACAGGTCACCCAGTCACAAAAGCCCTTATTATCAATACAGCTAATTGACAAGGCTTTAAAACCTTTTATGTAGTTGCCCGAGGCAAGCTGAGAACAAACACCTTCACTGAGAAAATGTTAATTGTTCTAGGATATCCTGTGTTTGTTCTGCAAATTGCAAATGCAATTTAAGTCATTGTGAGAAGAAAGTGTGATTAAGCGTGGAATCTGTGTTCTCTTAACCCTTCATTGCTCAATCTTCAAAGGTTTTTAGAAAATCTTTTAAAACTTTCTTTTAGAACACAACAATAGGTGGTAGAATCATAGAATCACAGACTCCTTAGAGTTGGAAAGGACATCTGAAGGCCATCTAGTCCAGCTCCCCTGCAATGAACAGCAGCTAAATCAGGTTGCCCAGGACCTTATCCAGCCTCACCTTGGAAGACTCCAGGGATGGGGCATCAACCTCAGCTCTAGGTAACCAGTGCTTTGCTACTCCCACTGTAAGAGATTTTTCCCTTGTATCTAACCTAAACTTACCCTCTTCGAACTTGAATCTACCCTCTTTGATCTCTTTGAGCTGTACTTTCAAGTACAGTTTGAAGGTCAAAATATAAACCCAAGAATCCTGTCATTACAGAATAGGAAGCTGAAAAAGGGCACAGGGCTTAACCAGGCAGTGCTTTTGAATCTACTAATTTGTGTTTAGGTGTCCAGATTTTGCACATCCTTCTTTAGAACAAAATAGTTCCACCTAACTCCACCAGTTCTTGAGCTGTAGCCTCACTGAAGAACCAATGTGGGGTCTCCCATGAAGAACTAGATAAAGTGCTAGAACAAATGAAGAAAGGTACATTGGTCACAGCATCAAGTCAAAAGGAAAAAGTGAATTTTAGGGAGAGGCTCCAACTGCACCAGCCCAGCATAGAGACATTAGTTACATTTGCAGTGCCCTTCTCTTGTCAGTCTCAAATTTCAGAGGCAGTACTATCACTTAATTGATCAGTGCAGTCTGGGGACTGTGTCATGTGTCACTATCTGTAATCACCTGTACATTGCCAATTTGCATGAGGCGGCATAAAATTTGCCTCCTTATAGTATCACTACCCTGAGCAGCATCTTTAGCTGCTCCATGACTGCTAATTACTGGGAGAAATGAGTTTCCATGCTGTGATGAACTCTGTCTTTGGTAATATTTTAGCTCATTCATCAATTTTAGAAGGAGGACCCCAAATAATTACTTTTTTCTTTTTTACTGAAAAACATCAATGTACTCTAGAGGTTTCAGTCCCTCATTCTGTACTGAGAAGTGATGGGTTCTCTCTGGACCAATTTTTCTGAAACTGATTTATAGTAGGAATGTCTTTCTCAGTGATGCTGTATCATATAACATTGGCTAGTTCTCCTGTCTGCAACAGGAGTTACAGCATCAGGGTAACTATACTATATATTCTAATAAGTAACTAGTATTCTAATGTAGGCTACACAAATAACAGAGAATTTTAGCCTTTCACCTTATTTGTGGCATGTATATTAAAGAATGTGCTCTATGCTTAGTAGAGATCACACAGGGATTATAAATTGTAGAAACCGTAGTTCCAAAAAGCAGTTTTATTCTGCAGCAGATTACTGTCATTTTACTGCACACTTATGAAAAACTTTCTAGTTTAAAAGATACAGAAAAAGAAACTCAGAATGTATATATCAGGCTCCACAGAAATTCAGCATTTCAGTGCAAAAATGTGAAATAACATTTAGCAGCGCATATGAAGTGCACATCATTTACACAGTATCAACAAACTGCAGTCTCTTCAAAAATACTTTAGAGAGGCCTTTGTACTTGGCAAGCTATTCAATGAGCAAGATAAACAAATACAAATAGTGGATAGTTACTGTACAGTTGTAGGTGCTGTGTAAGTGTGTTAGCCCATCAGTGATGGGAGGCTAAGAAAAACCAAATATATTATGGGTAGGGATTTATCATATGTGACTTCTTTTGAAGAGAGCAAACAAAAGAAAATAGCATATTCAATACCAGTATGTACCTGAGGATACTAATATTTCCCATGTACCTTGGGAATGCTGTTTTCATCTGGTCTGTCGATGCTGTTCTGCAAAAGTACTTCAGTTTATTGATTAGTTCAGCATGTACCAACCCAGCAGTAGTTAATTGTATATCTGAATAATTAACATTGAATTATACAGATGGATTTGAGTGATCCTGCCTCAAAACAGCAGACTGAAAAAAATATATATATATTAGGATTCTCTTATTTTGAAAAGGGAGGGATTTTAGAGCAAACAGAACAGAATCCAAGACACTAAGCAGGATACAAGAAAGGTATCAAAATGGAGTGCTGCCCTGGGAGAAAAAGGCAAGAAGATAAATCTCCTTTGGTGGAATATTGATTTTTACACAGAAAGGGGAAAACAACATTTAACCAAGAAGAAGGCGCCATAAGAGAAATGTGCTTACAGCAGTCCCTGATAGCTGCAGTCATCTAAACAGAACCAAAACGGACTGACATTACTTTCTGAAATAGGCTGTTCTGAGTGACAGACTCTATGGCAATAGTTTTCAATTTTTTTCTCACTATTTACTTTGGGATTGGGGGTGAAAAATTCATTCATTTCAGGACTCTACTTTTTCTCCTTTTGAGTATGTTTTAAAAACAAATGAAAAAAAAATGATTGAATGAGTTGGAATTTTATATACATCGACGATAAAAATAACTCTGGATTTTTTTGAGAGAGGAGAAACATTTTTCATTTTAATCTTATATTTCTTTTAATTAATACATCTAATTATTTATAATCTTTTCCTGAAGTTGTATGCTATTGCATGTATTATTGAGGATAACGAAGTATTTTAGAGAGGCAGAATCCATGCTTATCTCTTTAGAAGAATGCTTAGTATTCTGTTTTCTGCCCTCTTTGTATCTCGCTTTCTGGCTGAGGCGCTGCAGACCAGGCAGGAAGGCATTAAAAGACAGCCAAGCAACTCCAGAGATAACCGTCTGGGCTAATCCTTAGGCAGGAACGATAGGAGGCTTCAGGAAGATTCAAGTGGTGATGGCATTTTATTTTAAAGCTTTGTAATTATCAGCTGAGAATGACTGGACCTGAGCAGTTAATAGGGGAACTTAGTGGGTGATGTAATCAAAACCTATGCAAGAGATATTTCAGAAAGAGCAGCTTGCCCATGATTCAAAGAAACTGATGTGCAGAATCTTAACAGCAAAGTTCTGAAAGTTCTGTTACTGTTAAGCAAGGTATTCTTTATTGGCAGCACTGGGATAGCATCAGGATAACTCTCCAAGAATGATCCACCAGTTGATCATTCGTAAACAGGTTTATATTTTGACACGTATTACATATTCATTACATTCTCAAATTCATTATCCTAACCACCCCCAGTGGCTGCCTAACAGACATAGCCTTATTTGGCTATCTTCAGTGTCTGTTGTGCTTCTGGTGTTGTGATGATTAGTCCTTGGGAGTCGTTTATCTCCTCCCAACACTCCTTTTGCCCCAGAGATTGCTGTGGAAAGCAGTGACAGTTAGAGAAGTCTGCACGCACTGAGAAGGAAAGCGAAGGGGAACATCTTGATGCTGTCACATTGTAGGTGTTCCATTGTTGTTTCTTTTGCCTTGTTAAATCAGAACAGTCTTACAACATGTCTCCTCATCTACAATACTACGTCACAATTATCATCCACATCTAAAGACCACCGTTGCAAGCTGGCATTAACAGAATATTCTGTGTAATGACTTCTTCAAATCACCCACCTTGGCTGGGAGTTCTGGAGCTCTGGGGCCGTCTGTGGCTGGCCTTCAGCACGGAGCTAAATACTTCTGCAAGTAATTTCCAGTACAGTAGGTGAAGGAAGCAAGCTCTTTCTGATAACTTACAATATTGCCTTGCCTATAGTGCTTGCCCACAAAGGAGAGGTCTGGTCAGAGCAGATGTGACAAGAATCTGTGCTCAGTATAGAAGGTGGCTGTAGAAATGCAAATTGATTTGACACTGATGTTAAATTTCTCCTAAGTCATAGGCAAGGTTTTGCAGATATTCTCAATGCTCTAGAGGGCTGTCTGCAAATTCTCATTCTTTTCTCTTCTTGCTGTGGTATGAAATAACTTCTCAATATAGAATTTGAGTGCCCTGTTTATGTCACATTTATTTGTTGCTGTCATACACTAAGAATTTGTAAAAGAAACTAGTATCTTAGCTTCAATTTATGTCACTATCTTTGACCAACTTATAGACTTGTACATGATATCACGGATCAGCCTTTACAGTGAGTTTAATGCCTCAGTTTAGGCCTGTGGGAATCAAATGTTGTTTCTGCATTAGAACAAGATAAGAATTTTATTTTATGGTCTCCACTGCCATAGTTTTTTTTTGAGGGTATTTCTACCTTACTGTGGGGATTTCATCACTTATCCTCTAGATGAACCTTCTCCAGGAATGCATGCTCAGTATATAGGTGAAGTAATTATAGTCATGGAGATTAGGTAGATGGAGTAGGTTATAGGCACAAAGACTGGAACTCCTGTCTGTTTAGCCTTCGGAAATATGTCTGAGTGTTACTAGTATTTGGTGCTGGACAGACAAGACCCGAGTAATAGGGAATTTAAGGATGAGAAGTTAAATAATTAGCAAAATACATGTATAGCTAGCAATGATTTATGTCTAGTCAGCATGAATATATATATATATGTAATATTTTGTCATACACATTGCAAGAATATCCTGCACAAGACTGAGAACAAGCCATGTTTTCACAAGAATATCCTGCACAAACCAGAGAACAAGTCATGACATACCCAAGGAAGCACCTAAAGAGGCATTGGGAAGGCCTGGAATTCCCCCCTCAGTGCTCTTTGTTTAACAAAGGAAACATCCTCTGGACAGAATGGAGGAAGCCTTGGAGAGAGTCTCCATACCAGCATGATAAGGAAAGTACTGAAACATCTTGGAAACAGCAGGATGGCAACTGACTGACACAAGATAGCACATGAATCAAGAAGTGTCAGAATGTAATTAACAAATGTAAATCTTGGGTAAGATTTTGAACCTGGAGTACACAGCCAATGGGAAAACAAGGGAGAGGGGTAGGCATGGGGAAGACAAGGTTCAGAAGCTGTACTATTGCGTCCATAGGTGCTCAAGCACACACTGCTGCCTCATGTCCATCTTCTCATCCACCGAGACCTCCAACTCCCTCTCTGCAGGGCTGCTCTGAAGGGGTTCTTTACTTAGTCTGTATGAACACCTGAGATTGCCCTGGCTCAAGTGCAACACCTTGCACATGTCTTTATTGAACCTCAACAGGTATGGCAATCCATACTTCTGTTTCATTATGGTACACTCTGTAGGGTGCCTCTGGGAGAGGAGACACTTTGTTAGCCTTACTTCTGAAAGAGCAGCAAGACATTTTGCAAGGCCCAGTGACAGTGCTCAGGGAGGAGACAGATGACATAAAGTCCTTTGGATTACATACAGAACTGCCAGCATGCTTCCAGAGGGAACATTCTACAGATGTGAGCAGTGTAGGCTATTAATACAACAACTGGGTCTATATTCTGAATAACAACAACAGCTCTCTTTCAAAGCTTTATTAAAACTCATGTCTAGACAAATAACTTTCTCCTGATCAAAGTTCTGATATATTAGCACATGTACAATGAAAGCTACAGTTTACTTTCATTTGAAGTGTAGCCTTGGTGTACTCATATAAGGCAATTGCCATCTTTTTGAGTGTGTACAAACTCAGCATAGTCAGTGCAAATTCTTTATTGAAACAATGACCAATTTACAAGCTGGATCACATTTCTTTTTGCCACTGGAGCATGAACTGGTCTCTGTGGTTTACGGCCGTGGACTATAAAATTGTAGCAGTTATTTAAATCAAAATACAGTAGCTGCTCTCCAAAGAACATCATTATCTTATATTTCTCATAAAATTAAAAATGATTTCATAACAAATGAAATATAACAGGATAGTTGAGTGCAAACATTTCCTTTCCATCTGAGAAGCTTTCGGTTGTCCCACAAAGTACGACATACTCTTAAATAGCATGCTGCCAGGATAGGCCATGAGAACTTTGAAAATTCAACACTTAATACTTTTCAGAATTAATTGCTCTGAATCAAAGTGAAGGTCAGAAAGCCCTGATTATGCTACAGTACTTTTGTCAAAAGGTAACTGCAAACTGAGGAACTGACTTTGTATCTATGTTAGAATAAAACAGGCACCATTAAAAAAAAAATAAATTCAACACCTGCCCATATATGCCATTCAGCAAGATTGATGAAGATTACACAGTAATTTGTAAGCAAAGGAGCAAACTGCTATGCCTCACCTAATACCAGCAAACCTGCATAAAATGCTGACCTACACTTTCCAAAAATTTTGAAATGACAGTCTTTAAAAATGAGTGAATTGTAGAGGCTTAATCACAAGCATCCTCATTCAGAAAACAGAAGAGGGTCAGCAGTAAACAAGTGCTGATCAGAAAGAAAATGCTGTCAGTAAATAGCACAGTGTTCAAGTGGTCTGATTAATACAATCTTACATTTAGTGCAAAAAGAACAGTGTCAAAAATCAAATCCAACATTGAATTATTGTGCTGCAGAAATCTAGTAATCTTTCACAAAGTTCCAGCAAGAATGTTTTAAACAACATAAATATATTCTGCAAATTTAATTTCTTTTCTGAGCAGGCCTGGTGTTCCTTATGCTTTTAAACTGCAAATATCCTTGGACAGTATTTCCCAGGTGCTGTGCACTTTGAGAACAATTGCTGCTTGAAGATATAATAAGTAAAACAGTACAGCAAAAGATGTGCAGAGTCCAAATATGACAACAGATCACTTAATGTCCCTGAAGTACTTAATGCGAAAAAATATACACAACAATGCAAATGTTAATGTTTCTTTCAAACCATCAAGAATCTTATATTTGTTAATAGTGTTCTTATGACATAAAATAGCCGTTCCCTAGGAACTATTGTTAAAAAAAAAAAAAAAAAAAAAAATTGGAAAAAAGAAAAAAATTTGCTTACTTTGTGAGAACACAGCCAGAAAATTTGGAAGAGGAAAGATGGGTTTAGATCTTGCAGCCCACGTATCTCCCATAAAGGAAGTACCTGAAAGCATTGAAAAAGCTTTTATGTGTAGTAGACACATAAAAGAGAAGAAATATATAAAACAGAACTATTACAGCCTGTGTTTTCTTTTGATACAGCACCGTTCTGTTTTTTATTCCAATAGTATCATCAAGCTTGATGTCCAAAGGCTTTGTAGCTGACTGTCTGTAAACACTTGGCAATCAGTGACTTCAGCTCCAGCAAAGCCAGTTGAGAAGTTCCCTTTGACCTTGCAACAGCAGAAATTCAGCACCATACCTATTGCATGCATCTATTCCAAGTATCCATTGCTCATAAGCAAGCATTTGCCAAAGTATGTTTGTATATAAACACATGCTCTTTGTGGCCAATCTTTGGAAAAAAAATATGAACTGTATCTTCAAGGAAGTTTACATAGATACACTAAACAGGATCAGGCAGTCAGAGTGGCCTAGTACCAATCAGCACATGAATACATGAATGGGTCTGGTCTCCACTGTAAAAATTTGTATTTAGAAAGCAAATAAAATTAAATACTGTAGTTTATTTTTGAAACTTTTTTTTTAAGTGTAATTTAGAAGTTATTGAAGGAGAACATCCTTTATCATCTAAGCAGTCTTAGTTGGGCACCAAGCAGCTAACTTATAAATTGTGTTACCTCTGTTTGTAAATACTGGGCAGGCAGAAAAATCAAGATGCCTCTTTCAGGAGATTAAGGTGAATGAAAGGAATTTACTGCAAGTTCCTGCTTTTTTTTTTCCACCCTCAGACTCTTTCAAACTAGAACCAAAGTGAGTGACTTGAAGAAAATCTGATATGATCAGTGAACAGAAATGTATTTTGGACTCAGACAAGGAAATAAGTTTGCATCACATGTGGCTGAAATCACGCCAGTCAGGTGTGAGGTTCCTCATAGTGTTCTTACCCCACATTCTAGATTTATACTTCTCTCTAAAATGTTTCTAGCCACATTCCTTAAGGGATTTTTCCCTTTCATGTCTCCTTCTGGATGTGTGCAAGTAGAGATGCTTACCACAGTGGTAAGCACAAATATTAGGCAACTAAATGCTGTCATTTTCATGATTTATTGCAAAATCTGAAGTCCTTTGTTAAACAAACATTTTAAAAATAATCATAGAAAGGCTAATCACAAGGTGTTCCTGCATTACACTGCTAGTGAAGCTCTGCACTTTAATACAAAGATAACCTTACTTGGTTATCAGTGTGTTTTTTTAGATAGCTGCCATGTTGACTTTGCTTGGTCTCGATGAGCTGTGCAGCTAACACAGATGATTACCTCTGAAGAATGCCTTATGTAGATGTGACTACTTCAACAATACATCCAGAGAGCCATCCATGCATCACATCTCCGTAGGCCAAAGTGACTTATTTTTTTTGCAATATACCAAAATTCCAGTATATCTGTACAGTATATCTGTACATATACTACAGTCTTCCTTAAAAACTACTGGGTAATAGTAAGCTCCTTAGTTCCAAATAAATATGTGTCAGATAATGAAGTAATGTGTTATTAACCCTATAAAAACTTCTCCTTATAAGAGCTTTCTTTCCAGACTTGCTCCAAAGAAGGTCCTTTTAATTGCCTGTCTGCAATAGAAATGACCACTTTCCTTGCACTCCTGGCAAAAACGTTAATCCTTTTTTAATGTGTCCCAATTGCTGTAATACTTAAAGTTTTACTGGAATAGAGTCATAGAGTCACATGTTCTTGAGCAGGACACATCCTACCTTATGCGGGAGGTTCTTAAAATACCCAAGAAATTATAACACAGTAAACAGCTTCTGTGGCCAGCACTAATTTTACAGTACACTTCTTTTTTGTTTTTGTTTTGTTTTGTTCTTTGTTTTTAATTTAGATAAAACATTCTCCAGCTTACACTCACAGACAAATTTAGGTTTGATCCCCAGAATAAAAATCTGCACAAAATAGAGAATGCCAGTAAAAGTGCCTTCTGCATTTCACCTTTGACATCACCTGATTATTGGAGTTTGCAGGATTGTTAATGTACCTGCATGTCTTCTAGTAACACTGCACATACCTGCCAAATTACTACAAAGCACAGCATCTTGCATACTTGCAACTGTTTTCCTTATAAAGTTCAGGAAAAGCCAGACAAATGCAAGAAAAAAACCTGCAGGGCTCTGACCGCAAATTTTTGTAAGATGTTTAACGACTTTCCTATCTTTAAAATACACCTTAAAGTTGTTTCTTGACAAGAAAAAAGAAAACAAAACAAACCACCCACTTATTGGCATCTTCATTCAGTGGAAAAGGGAAAACTATTTCCCTTTAACTTTCTTTAATGGCCTTCTCAATCACAATACAGCTCAGCAAACAGGCTTTGTAAAAGTAATCTATTAGGATTTTATTTGGCTATTGGAGTGCTGCCTCTTGGGCAATAATTCAAATTCACAAGACAATATTTGCAAAATAATGGAAAATAACAAATGTGAAGGAGGAAAATGAAAACCAGTTTTGTGTTCAAGTGTCCTACATCAAACACTACCGGTGACTTTCAGGTGGCCACTACAGATGACTCCAGCCTAGAAAATGCTGAGGTAAATGTTTCTTGGAAATACTCCTAATTGAAAAGAGCAAATAGTATTAATGTATTAGCAATTACTCTGCCATACATCATGATAAATTAAAGTCAAACTGAGAAGAAAGTGCCAATAATCCACATACATGCTTTGCTATGATAGTCTCCTGGTAAGGCTTAGCGGCAAGTACAATATGTATTTTTAAAAGAGCTCCACCTGATTTTCCTGCTATGCATAGATTCAGGAGTAACTATCATACATGGCTTTCATATATAACACACGTGTCATTTGCCAGTGCTGAGTCATCAGAACTGAGTTCGGCAGAAGGCTCAGGAGAGGGCTCTGCTGGAAGTGCTGGTGTTTGAGGAAGGTCTTCTTCCTTGGTGTCCAACTGCACACTTTCTTGTGACTGACCATCCATGCAGTCCTTTTTGGACAGTGGGTGAACAGACACTTTTATTGCAATCTGCTGAGGTGGCTCATGCAGTGATGATGCATCAGAGTCAGCTGTGGGAGAGTCACTGCGCTTCAAAGCATTTGGGATCGTATAGAGCTCATCTGTTTCAGTGGTTTCCTGGCCTTCCGCTGTCTGCCGTACAAAATTCTGTCCTTGCTCCTCCAGACCAACAACCTCCATAATTTCTTCCATTATAGTCCTGCAGTTCATGATGAGAGGTGGCAAAGGCACACTCCGAGCAAGCTCTTCAATATAGCGAGCAAATTCCATGGTCTTGAACTGTGTTACTTTGGCAAGCTCGAGCGTTTTGGCTGAAGTGATAATTGGGATACGTTTTGCAATCTCAAAGGCTTTCTGGAGTTTCTCAGCTCCTTCTGTTCTGAAGAATTCATTGATTGCTTTCTCCGTTTTCTTCAGGTGACTGCTCATCATGCATAACCGCGTAATGTTCAATATCATAACAATCGTGAAAGCCACAAGGCAGACAATCATGTAATAGATTCCCATATCTCCAGAAGTGAAGACAACCCTCAGGGTCACGGTATTGTTAACACTGCCATACATATTAAATGCGACACATGTGTATTTACCTCTGTCTTCAAAAGACACGCTGGTAATGTTTAGTTGCCCATTGTCAAGAAACCACCATTTTCCTGCTGTAAAGGAGAACAGAATCACTTACTTAGAGGCATCTTGTTCACATGTTCAGCACAGTTTAAACATCAGTTTTGTCTAACTGGCCTCAGATTTTGGAAGAGAGATATAACATTGATGAGAAAACAAAGAATTGGCCATCACAATGGATTTTCTCCCTCTGAGATCCTAGCTAGGCTATCAAATCATTGACACTGATTTCAAATATATTATAATTTCATGTCTTAAAAGAGTCTCATAAAAGTGAGTCAATATGTATGACATCTACGAACATCTTATAGACAGATAAATGGATGGCTGCTTATCCCAGAGAGCTTCCCAAACACATGCCACACATCCTCAATGAACAATAATAACAATATTACGAGACAGAAAAACCTACTAAACTCTCCTTTTTTAGTTCCCTGGCAGCGCATTTTATTGTGTTTTCATTGGGCTATTTTTGGTGTTTCATTACAGTAACCTATGTAATTCTGTTAATGTCAAAAAATTGAAAAAAAAACCAACAATTACAGAGATATGGACACAACCATTCTCCACCTCTTTAACACAACCCCAAGCCATTCCTGTTCTTTTGTTGTAAGGATTCCTCAATTTCCTACCTAATTTCATTCCAGGAAGAATCTCTGGGCAAGTTTGAGACTCAGTAGTCAAATAAATAAATAAATAAATAACAATAATATTAAAAAAAAAAAATTAATACAGAGCAGGTATGGGCTTTTATCATGTTTTTGTGGTTTTTGTTTGTTTGTTTGTTTGTTTTTGTTTTCCTAATTAAACATGCATAGAATGAATAAAATCTTTTGTCTAAACCAGACTTTCACATTAAAAAAAAAAACAAAAAAAACCAAAAACCGACTCCAATCAGTTAAAGATGGGGAAATTTTGAGTAAAACTGTTTTACAGTGGATGTGTCAACATGTGTAACACTTTCTTCTCCAGTTCTAGGTTAAGATATACAGTACAGGCTGCTATGTATTTCTTTGAATTGCAGTGTTGGCAGAGTAGGTCTTTATTCACTGCAGAATGACAAGATGCCTTGCTGATGTATCCTGGCTCCAGTTATTACAAATGACATAACAGCACTGAACTGTGATCCAAAGACAGGTTTTGTGCCGATGAAACATGGCAGACAGTGTAAGCCACATGTGAAAACAATACATAGAAAAGCTATAATTGCTGTTTTTGTTTTTGTTTTTGTTTTTTTTTTAATAACAGCTCAACACCTTTTTCAGCCCAACCATATATATATACATATTGTGCTAGGGAACATCTCTTACATGAAAAGAACCATTTTCTTAAAGAAGGAAGTGCAGTGTTGGAAGTCTAAGATAAAGTCACATTTTTTATGCAACATTTGCATTTTCATTGATTTAGTCAAAGTTTTTCCTTGCCTACCTGAATGCTTGTGTTAGCAGCTGCCTTTCTCAGTCAGCTACACTAAGACCAAAAGTTAGATGCCCAGCTAAGCAGGAAAACTTCTGTTGGTGAGCTCTAGTAAAACTCTCTATATGTTCCTATGATCATGCACAAGTTATATCTGAAAATCTGCTTAATTAGGTCAAGCAGATTCTTTCTCTAGCTCTAGAGAAAAAAAAAGATAAAATATTGAAATGTAAAATATAACCTGTTACGTAGTAAGTTGTTATAGATATGCTGTTATAGCACTTACAGTTGGGTCAATCATTTCCATAATAATAGAGCTGTCCCTCAGTTCAGCTACTATTTAGACAAGCTGTCCTGCAATTATTGGGAATTACTAAGAGTTAATTTCATCATGCTGTGAACAAAGCATTCAGCACAGAAGGATTACATGAGCAAAATACCTTCCATCTTCCCCCACTGAATGCTCCCTAAAAGTATAACTACGATTATCCACCAAACCTTCCTTTTAAGGAAAACAAGCTCATGTGAAATGAAGGTCTCTGGCAAATACAACAGTCTTACTGCAGCCAGAATGGATCAGACTTGGCCTGTCCATCTAACTGCTGCCTCAACATAGATTTGGTCATTCTGGGCATCTCCTGTTTCTCACACGTGGCACTGTACATAAAGACAGGGAGGGCCTGCAGGGAGTTATTTTCTTTGAAACTGTGCCAATGAACTCTTCCCATATGCCAAGAGAATCTCTTGTTGAGTCGGAAAACAGCTTTTCTGTCTTCTTTGGTGTCAGAGAAGAACAAAGAGAAGAGAGTGAATAATAGGATCAAGCCTGAAGTCTTCCAATGAAAAGAAGCCTGCCTACAACATAGGCATCTCAGCTTCTTGCTACGTTTTGCTATAAATAACACATTACAAAAGAATTGTTTTCTTCCAAGGTATATACAACACTTATAGGTGATATGATTTGTATATTTTTCTGCAGGTCATTAAATTAAGGCTTTTAGTTAGCCTGCTGAAATCAGAAGCGTCTCAGGACAGGCTACATTGCTGAGAATACTAAAATCTTACCTTTATTCTCATCCTCGTGGAGCAGGCGGCCGTTGGAATTGTACCATCTGTAATGTGGACTGGGACTACCTTGGACATTGCAGTCAATCAAGGCACTACACCCCTCCTTGACTATGATATGGTCGATGTGGGAGATGACCACAGGCACAGACCCTGTGTTTGTGCCAGTGCGGTTGAAAGTGCTATTAGTCACATCCTCAGCAGTTGTCAGAGCTGCTAATAAGATGACAAGGCGTATGGTAGGCAGAAAGCACAAAAAGTGGTGGCTGTTCAGTATGTTCATTTTCTTTCAGTGCTATATGCAGCTGGCTGGAAACTTGGGTTGGTTCTGTAGAATGCAGGCCCTTGAGGTGAGGAGGTCACAAGAGAGCCTTATTTTGATCCATGCAATTTTTTTTGTTTTTTAATACCCTGAAAAAAATAATAAATAAGCATTATGAGATGGCCTGTATAAACAATCCATTAGATGTGCTCCTTTAAAATAGTGACACATCCACTAATGCATTGCACAATCATCAGCTCAATGTCTTGTCTAAATGCTAATGTTATCACAGTCCTTTTTCTTACTGGAAAAAGATGCATACATTTTCCTGTTGTTCAGAGAGGCAGGCGTAGGAGAAGGCTTTTATCACCTAGACACTTAGCAGCAATTTAGCTACAGCAGCAGCTACAATTTTATTCTGAAAGTGCTACAGATTTCTCTCTTTTTTTTTCTTCTTCTTCTTTTTTTGCATCTGCAAAATCAACAGGCGAACAAAGGTAACGCACATTAGAGCTGTCACTACCAGTTCAGTGCTGCAGCTCTGTCACGCACAGTCTTCGCTGAAATGTGGAACATGTCAGAAGGAAGAAACCACTCCAGGAAGGGTTTTTGGAGCTGCTTTTAGAGCCCTTATCATTTGCAATTTTGTCTGAATACAATAAAGCATACAAAAAAACATCTAAAACCATCCATTCACTTATTTTAAATTTTTTTTTCTGAGATAAAATGTAACATGGAAGAGATATGTAAAAGAGGGCACTTAGTAGTTTGTAAAATCATTTTTAGAGCAGATTTTGAAAGAAAAATACTTGCTAGTGACATACTAACAGGCAAGGTTTCTTTGAGGTACAAATGAAGCTGGGACTTTTCCATTCCTTATGTGGCCTGAAGTATTTTGCTTGTTCAGTTTTTGGACACTCTCACAACAATATTTTTCCTCAACTAATCATCTACAATAAGCCCTTTCATTAACAATGACTTCAGTTTGTAGACAGAGGAGGGGGAGTTACAAATGTGCTCTGTATTGGCCTTATTATGTTCCCCAGTGAACACAATAGGCATTCGCTACTGACTGATGGCACAATGCTGGCCTCAAGATGAGCACCTCTCAAAATCTCACTTGGAGTCTAAGGGCCACAAAATACATTAAAATCACATCAGAATATCTAACCACATTGGTTTAACTCGTGTTTTTGTAAGATAAATAACTGAAACTTAATGAACCTTATTAGTTTGAGCAATCTATCTGAAATCCAAAAATAGGCCATAGTTAGTATTCAGCCATCTTTCCCCAAGTGAATATTTCACTTGCAAAACGGTTTACATTTTACTGAAGATTTGTTTGATGTTATGGTACTTCATCTACTTTAGTATGGAGAAATGACTGCTAGACAAAGCTAGGCAGGTTACACACACACAAGAATAACTAAAATAAAATCAATCAATCAATTTCCCTCTTCTTTATTCAAAAAGAAAGCAACATTGCTGTCTTTCACTGGTTGTTTTTGTCTTAGGCTGTTTTCTTCTCCATTCTCTATTCTCTGAAATGCAACAAAGTTGATTTTGTACAAATGGATACAGCTGCTATTAAAAGAGCAAATTAGCTTCCTCTATCCTGTAGGATGGATCATTATTGGAAAAAAACATGTTTTGTTTTTTTTTTCAGAGAAGCTGCATGAAAGGTATGGATGTCTGTCATAGCCTCAAGTTTGCCCTCATTTTCTCTGTTCTCCTAAATACCAAACGTGGAGATATCTGCAGTGAAGAGCCAGAATAATTTTTAATCTTAAATTAACATACAAATCTAATTTGTCATATAAAGCCATACGAACAGTGACTTCAAAAATCCATTTCCGACTGTGCAAACTGCGAAGAGTCTAAATTCTACACATTCTCTATAGACAGGCACAGTATGTCTAAATCTTTGCCTTGGAAAAAGTACTTCAATCATTTCAGTCACTATTTACATCTAGCTTCTACTACTCTGTTAACCTTGGAGACAGCTATTCTTTATGGTTATTTAGTCTATAAAATGCTCTTGGACAGTGTGATAGATCTGCATTGCACCACACAGAAAAGCCAAAAGGCATGTCACACTTTCTGGAAAGGGAAGGAGGAACAAAGACTTGATGGTTTAAGACAATGGGAAGGGCAAAGGAACAACATAAACTGCTCAAGCTTTTATTACTAGCTACTGACTGCAGCCTGTTTTTGTCATATTTGAACATATTTTCTGATGGCAGAAAAATCTGTAGCAACCCAAACTGTTGTTTAACATCACCCAGCAGGTGAACAGAAAACATTTAAGGACCCCCAGTCTATTGGGAAGTTCAGTTTCCTTGTTGGCCCAGTGAGTCCCTACAGTACTGGGATGCTATGGATGGATGTTTTGGAAAGTGTGTGGTGGCAGTAATGGTGTGAGGATACCCATTCTGTATGCTTAACCATGCTTAACACACAACACCTGAAATAAAAAACTGCACCTTTGTGTAGAGGTAACAAATCTGACTGGTTAATGTGGTCAGAGGGGACATTTACTTGTCTGAAAATAACAGCTGCTCCCTCCTTCTGGCACAACACAAGTGAATCATATATATATGCAGTAAAAATTAAGATATAGAGATGAAGTAATTGACATCTACCTACTTGTGTTACTCTTGGGAATGTACTTTCTCATGTATGTTCCTGGAACGCAGAATATTAATAACATACACAGATGCATATCTGCTTGAAATAAATACAGTTTGATGGCTGCTATGAGCAATAACCAGGCAGGAATCTTAAAGTAGAATGTTTAGGAGGAGTGGCGGCTGCTTTCACATGCCATCCAGGGAAGGGCTCTTGATGGGCATCTGGTTTTATCTGAGGAGTTAGAGAGAAATCTCTCTGAAGAACAGTGTTTTAAGATGCTAGTTTAGACAAATGTTCCTAGGGCAATGAAGAAGTGATAGGATACACACCAAAGGAAAGATTTCCTATGCACTGTTAGTGGATCGAAAAAACAACAGCAACAAAGTTTTTCTCAGCTCCACCTAATAAGAGACAGTTAGAGGGTACTCACCTGCAGAGCCACCCATCCTGGACCCTCTGCTAAGCTGCTGCACAGAACCAAAAACATGGCAGTCAGATTTGCAAAGCAGGAAGAACTGGAAACAGTATAAAATGCCCTGACACCAGATTGTGGTGCAAAGGGAAACTGCCTGAGAGTTTGCATCTTGCTTTTGCCATACATGCAGTAGCAGCCTGAGGATCTGAGGATGTTATGGAAAACAAACGTGGGAGTCAGCTGCTTTCTTAAACATAAGTGATGCAATGAGTTATGATTCAATTACACAACTAAAAGGCAGGCTAAGGGTATTGAAACAGGACTGCTGGTGATGTCAGCCCACTTCTGGCCAAGACGCATGAGAATGCAGGGTATGGGAGAAGTGGGCACAGTGCTAATCGCTCTGGTTCTTGGCCATGACAGGTTTTACTGAACTGTGGCCTATCATAAAAACTGTGAAGACAGCCAAGATGTCTAACCTTCTAATTTCGCCCTTAGTCAGAGAACAGTTAGATTGGCTAGACTAAAACAAAGATTACTGCAAGAATTCCTTAAGACTGAGAGTAACAAAGGACACTAATGAAGGGGGACATTATAATATTGAGTATTGCTCTGAAGGAACAGAATTAATCTCTGGGAGCACTTTTAAGGATGGGAATTAATATAAGGTTACCTTTCTGAACATGGAAAGAATAGATGCATCCCTTTCTATCATCCCCCCCAAAGACACACAAGCTACCTGAAAAACTAGAAGTTTACAGTAAGTTTAATATAGTTGCATACACTTATTTTTCCTTCTTCTTCTTTTATTTATTTGTTTATTTATACTGTGGTGCATGAAAAGGAAAAGAAATAACCTGGCTACCCTGAACTACTTCTTCCACCCACAGCTGTAGTGAGGGACAGGCATACCTCTAAGATGATATAAGAGGAATGTCCAAATTCTCCTCAGTCATCTAACACAAATACAACTTCCCCTGGATACTATAATTGCAGCAACATTCACTACTGAAAGATAGTTGCCAGGGGTCCTTATATTCAATTATTTAGTTTTTTGTTTCTTTCTACACTGTATAAAATGAAAATCTGAAAGTAACAGTGCTGCTTGCAGGATTAACTTCCAAGAAAAACTGCACAAAATGAGCTAGGAGAGGGAACTGCGACAGGCTTTTCTTCTAAGTGACAGGACAGCTGTCTCTGTGGTGCTCTCTCTGCCTTTTTTATCTAGAAGTTCCCTGGGATAGGCTCGAGAGCAAGCACAGCCGCAGGCTGATGGTATTGTTCCTGACTGTGAAATGGAGCAAAATTGAGATTAAAACTTCTCTGTCCAAAACCATTGATGGTCTTAATAGAAGACACTTTCAGCGCAGACTGGCTGGAAACAGAAATGACTCAGAGAAACGTTCTGACTGACCATTTACTTTTTCCCATCACGGATGAGTTTGCTTCCCAGTATCACTGCTGCCAAGAAAAAGCGCAGTGAGTGAGGTGCTACATTTATAAGCACTGCAATTGTGCAGAATGACATTATGACAGCACAAAAGAACAGAAGTCAGTGATGCATACTTTTTCCTGGCTTGCTTACTCCTGTAAGACTTGCCTATTCTTGTACTTGGAATAATGTGTAATCCTATTAACTGTGAGGCTATTTGATTCAGAAGTGAAGCAAAAGAAATCAGTTCAATGCATAAATTGTAGCCATACAACTTTAACATCCCAATGCTGTCTTGCTTAGCTTTTAAGTGACCAAGAAAACGAAAAGACTTCCACTTTAGTTCTAATTTGTCTGCAATTATCAGGGCTGACGCTACAAAACAAAATTAATGCTAATTTTTTATTTTTTTTTTTTAAACTACTTATTACATTTCCTCTTCAGGCCAATCCCTCTCTTAGTTGCCATGGGCAATGCCTTTTCAGAGTGGGCAATGGTAAAAACTAACAGGTGTCACTGGAAGAGGAATGCAAAGGAAGGCACACTGATAATGACACAAAAGCTGGAAAGTTCATTGCCAGTTCATAGGAGAGTGAAAACTACCTATTGAAACAATTAAGCTACTGGGGTCTAGAAAACAAATGAAGAGAAATACAACTTGTTTACAACTTGCAACAACTTCCTGATTTGTTTCTCTAGTCATCTGGTAGTCCATACAATACTGCAGCCTGGTTCTGAAAGAGGTGCACTGTATTCTTTCTGTGAGGATTTCAGTCCTTCCTAACTCCTTTGTCTTCCACTTCCCTGGCTATGTCAAATAGGTGGCACAGTAGCAGCATTTGTAGTTTGAAGAGCTTCCTTTCCCACCTAGACTGCAGCTTCCAGCTGGGCAGCAACTCCCAACTACATGTGTTTCAGACTCTTTGGCTGAATTCAGCTGCCTGGGAACCTTTCAAAAACTTCTTGTCAAGGCTGTGTGATACTGCTCTGGCCATACTGGCAATGCCACTTGGTGTGACACTTGCTGCCTTCAGGCACATGATGCATGGGTATGGGGGACAAAGACACAGGCTCCTCTCACAGATTACAGACAAGGGACACAAAATGCTACAACAGAAATTATGGCTATATGTGTAGAAATTTTAAACTGGGAGGTCAGCCAAGGTCTGAGATGGGGCGGTGTGCAGCGCTGACTGAAGTGATGGTAAATAATTGTGAGCATTTTGATATATTGGCTAAACACAATCCTGTGAGCAGCATATAATAAGCACCTTGTGTTTTGATACAGGAATTTGGGAATGGGTTTCAAGGTTGCAAAAAAAAAATCCAGGAATTATGTTTGTGACTTCATTTTCAGTCAATATAGACACATTACCTGCAGATTTGCAGATAGAACATATGGACTTGCAATCAGACATTCAACTCAAAAGTGTGATTGTGTCTTTACCAGACTTCTGTAAGATCTCTCCTAACAGAGAGGCATACCCCTAATTTCACAATCACACTTTACTCATGTTGTTGTCTGAAAAGCACATTCATTGCCCAGTGTGCAATAAGTAATCGTCACACACTCAGGAGAGATGCTGCTTATTTATTTCAGGATTGTGGAAGCCTGAGTGCTCAGTAGTTTCACACAGATCATGGACCATACAATAAACTACAGCAAGAAAGCAACAAGCAATATCATTACCCTACATTCTATACGGTTAAAAATATCCTATATAGATAAACATTGCCTACGTAACAAATGCAGACTTTTGGAGCAGTGAAGGAAGGATACGTCATTCTATTCAGTGATGGTAAAAATATCCTGCAGATTATGCCTTTACAAGCATGTAAATATTTTAGGAGCATTATTGCAAATAAGTATCTTTACCGTAAAGCTCTCCTTATTATTGTTCCTCTTTGTTCTACTTCATGCCTCAGTACTGCTTAACTAGCCAACATATGAAATCCTGGAGAATTTAAACCCTCCTCACTTTAAACACTTGAATGGTTCCATTGATTTGGCCATGTTTTTAAGTGATCTGGTGGTGGCTGTTCGCCTCACTGCAACAAATGCTCAAAGACCTTAATCCATTAATCTAAAAATGAACAGACAGAGGCTGTTGTTAGGTAATTACTGAGAGATTACTTAAAAGTACCTCAAGAATGCCAAACCTCTGAAAAGTTCCCCTCTGATGTTGCAGTTCCTATAATCCCAGCACCTCTGCTGTATCAAATCTTTTTTTTTTTTTTTTTTTTTTAAAGCAATACACCAAATTAAGACAAAACAAAACTGTTGACGCAACTTGAACATTTAACTTTTCATTAGGTAAGATGTAGCACATATGCACATTTTTATACGGAATGAGCAATTTGCTTGCTTTCTCTTGGAGGTATTTTAATGACTGCAGCAAAGGCAATGTTTTATGTTTAGTGGAGAAGTTTGCTGTTTTTAAAATCAACACAAGTCCCGCAGAGGAAAAGTCCTTCTACTGAGCTGTGGGCTACCTGGATCCTAAAGCAGAAACAAGGCTATCAGTAGCAGAGATTTTTTAAAGCCCGGTTCACATTTGATTAGGTATGAGCTCTTGTAAGGATTTTCCAAACAAATACTTCTTTCACGATGATGATTTAGATTTACTTAGCATCTGTACTTATTTGGAGGCTGTATAATTGCTACTCAGTGTCATTTTGTATACAAAGCTATTATTCCAGAAACATCTGTATAGCTTTAAGAAGCTCAACTCCCTGCAAGCTTTCAGCACAGCTGCTGTTTTACTGTTGGCAATAAACACAGATGGGTCAATGCCTAGAAGTTACCCCTGTTGAGAAAGAAGGAACAAAGAAGATGCAGAGTCCCACACTTCCACACACATCTGCACACTGCCTGTCCTCACCAAGTTTTGGGTAATCTTCCCTTTTTTTTTTTCATTCACCTCCTACCTTCTATTTATACCAGCACTCCACAGGTATTAGTCTACTAACAGCTTAAGTAACCAAGGTCAGCAAAAACAACAGATCTCACATGCTCTAGGGGTAGCTTATCTATCCTTACTGCTAGGAACATGGCAATGTGGAATGGGGCCTGACTCACTTCCCTTTGCTTTCTCTTCAACTGAGCTTTTTGGCAAAATTGACCATCCCTTAGTTACGTCTACTTGTTTTCCTTTTTCAAACGATGAATAAAAATCCCAGATGCAGGGAATTTAGCCCTTGCAGGACTGAAGACTTCCCTACTTTTTAAATTCTAAATTCTGTACATGCTTTCAGTAAGTGTATTCACTTCACTGCATACAGTTTCCATTAGAAACAGTATTTTAACAAAAGGTTCCCATTTATAAAACAGAATAAAAAATGGGAAGAAAACAGCGTGGAGTATGACTAATTCATCTACGTCCTCACAGAGCTGCAAGATGCATATATTTACCCATTTTTAATGACTGGCTTAAGCGTGTATTCGTTTCTGTGATTCAGTGCAAAGAGGTTTACATGTGGATGCTGTGATTAAGACAGGATTAAACTTGTAAAGGGGGAATTTAAATGAATCTAGCCATTCACAGCTGGCTGCAATAGAAAAAGATCACTTCAGGTTAAATGTGCCTGTTTCTTCCACAAGTATCAGAAAGGAACAGGAAATGGTATTCAGAGGAGTTTGCCTTGCACCAGACAGAAACGTGAGCCTTGCTTGTACACAAATGTAATCAATACCGCCCTCTGCTAGTGTGTCTTCATATGGCCACTGTTGTGACATAACCTAGGTAGAATTCATCAAGAGTTTACTGAAGAACCTCTAACTTTTGTGCCATTTTATCTGCATCAAGTAACATCAAAATAACAGAAATTTCTAAGCATCTTTTGTCAAGCTGATCACAATTAGACAACACACAGAACAGCTAATGCAGCAACACGACTCAGAGATGAGTTTATAAATGTAACCCTCACAGAGTGATCTGCTATACCGTATGACACCACTGCCACCAGCCACAGGCACAACCTACTGAAGAAAACGCAGCAGTGCTGGTAGGACCATGTGCCACACATCGTGTGCTTGTGAGTAGGGAATGCACACACAGCAGCGTGGTTGCAATGAAGTACAGATGCCCTGTCCCTGTATGACTTAAAAACATCAGCAGAAATCATTTGAGGGTACAAAGCTTTCAGAATGACAGAATGTGTTAATTAAATGTTAAGCCTGCCTAGATAGGCTGTTCTTAATATAATCCCTTCATGTGTTGTGGTCTTCTTCCAAAGTAGGAAAATTATGTGCCTGTACAGTGCTCCTGATTTCTGATAAAGAAGCACTGCTCCTGCTCATGACTCTGACGGGAGACAGTGGGCTGTCTAATGCTGTGTTAGCTAAGTAAAAATCATGACATCTCTTTGAATCACTCTATCCTACACCTATACAAACACGTACAAGTTTTGTCTGCCTCTCACCTCTTTCCTGGTAGACAGAAGATCTGATGCTCTAAAAGGCTGTTATGATTTATTTTAATCATAGTAACTGGGGAAAAAATAACAGTACACCCACTATCTTGGAAACGATGTTTCCAAGGTCGGTCTGTATGTGGATGAAGAATGCCACTGCTGGAGTCAGCACAACTAAATAACCAAGGTAAAGCTACAGAGAGGGCTTTGCAAGGGTACACAGCTGGGAGGCCATGCAGCAGCTCAGAACTGCAGGAAGGAAAAATCCCAGGAAGTGCTAAGGAGCTTGGTCTTATACCACAGCCTTCTGGTGACATGCTAACACATCTGTGTTATACAAGCTTTCACTATGGGAAACTTGCCTGTGTTGGACTAATATCACATACTAAACTGGAAAGCAAGCTATTTCTTGGTGGACTGTCTGCTGTCTGCCTAGACTTTCAGCTTCATATTCTTCAGAAGAAATGGCACATATACAGCCTGCACTCACACTGCCTGAATTGTGCTCCTAAATGATGGACATTGGCATACTGCAGTCTGAACTAGAAGCCTTTCTACTAAAAAAGGATCCCTAGTGCACCAAGCACAAGTACTCCAATGGTGCTGCTGCTAAGTGTACACACTAAGCCAGACAAAAGATTCTGCTACGCAAACATCACCTCCACTGAAAGGAGATCTACCAGATTTTGTCCTACTGCAGTGAAGAGAGAAACTGTTCCATAATGCATTGGCTCCAAACATCTCAACCACTCCACTTTTCCCCTGTAAACTCCTCTGCTTTTATCACTGTGAACTAACCTCAGTGTTCTTCAGACAAACCAAATGAAGCCGCGTGTGGCATGTAGCATTGCCTACTCTGCCGATACTTCTGTTTCTGGAGCAGGCTCCAGAACAGAACGTCAACAGCTCACAAAGCACTGCTGGGAAGCACGCTCTCCTACCAGGCGCCCAAATAAACGCACCGGTCAAGCGCCTGCTCAGCAGCGCTGCGCTCTGATCTCTATGCCCACTTTTCTGGTGCTTTTCGACTTTGGCTCCTTCTACCAAATCGCACTGAAGCGTAAGGCTGCAGTTCCTGCAGGGCACTTTGGAAACTGACTTCTACCTCGTGAGGCTGTCCTCTGAAATAAAGAGGTAATTACAGCGAACAAGCAGGGGGTCACCTTTATTTTAAATGCAAGGCAGCACGACTTCAGCTCTCTGAACTGGTCAGCTATACAGAAAACGTCCCTATGCAGAATTCCTAACGCTCGTTCATTCTCCTGCCCGGAGCGGGCGTCAGCCCACTGGGATCAGCGGGAAGGCAGAAGCCCCAGGTCTTCCTGCTTAGAGCTGCGCGTCTTCCTGAAAGCCCCGGTCCCGCTGTGAATCCATCCCTTGAACTTTCACGCTCCGCACGGCATTACTTCCAGAGCAGCCGTTCTACGCTCCCAACGCGGCACCTCCCGCTCCCCGCTGCGGCTCCCGTGCCGGGAAGGCGGGTTGCGGAGCCGCCGCTTCCCCAGCGCCGCGGCCGCCTACCCGCACTCCCCCGCTGCGGGACAGCGCGCCGCTCGCTCCGCAGCCACCCTCTCCGAGGCGCAGAGAGCCGGGCAGGTGCCGGGAGAGGCGGCCGCCGCCCCCGCCGCCTCCGCCGCCCCCTCCCCCGCCGAAGCGCCGCTCCCGCTCACCTGTCCGCTGTCCGCCCTGCGGCAGCGCCCGCCGCCGTGCCCTCAGCGCGCCCCGCGCAGCACCATGCCGGGCCCGGGGCGCGCTGCGCGGGCGGGCGGAGCGCAGCGCGGCGCTGCCGCAGTCCGCGATCACGGGGCGCTGCGCTGCGCTGTACTGCGCTGTACTGTGCCGTACTGTGCCGTACTGTGCCGCAGCGCTGTCCTCCGCCACCGCCGGCTCTGGCAGGGGAAAGTAGGTCAGGGCGGCACTGAGCATGCTCGGGGCCGGGCCGGGGGGCGGCTCCGGTGCCCGCTGGGGGTGCGGGGGGTGGCAGCGACCGTGCCGCGGCGGGAGGCGAGAGGGTGGATGTCAGCGCTTCGCTGCCAGGGAGGGCTGCGGAGGAAGGACTGCAAGGCAGGAGAAAAGCAACCTAACCTGTGCTCCTGTAAAGCGGAACGACGTGCTTGGGGAAGCGGCAAGCGTGGGTTCCACTTGGGGCTATGGGACTGCATTCCTAGGGGGATTATGGCACCTAACTCCGGCTGAAGTCCAGCCTGAGAAGGTCCCAGGCTGCGAGTGGCCGACGGCTGGTTCCGTAGATATTCGAGTGCCGTAACGCGAGAGGGTAAAGTTGGCCCTTAGCTTTAAGTGGTTGTCACTGCCTGGATGTGGATGTTGCTACTCGGGAGCCGGAGGCTGGAGGTCGGCCGGGACCAGCTGTGTGCTGCTGCTGTCCTCCCATCCCCTCTGCTGTACCACCTTCTTGACTCTGGGGCAGATGGAGGGCTGAGCATCAAAGCCATCAGGATAAGCTGCGTGAGGTTGTTTCCACCTGCTTGTAATCCTCCTTCAGCCCCGTCTGGCACCTGCTCTTGATATCCTCTTCAGATTGCTTCCAGGGCAGTAGTAATGGAAGCTCCTCTGCTCCTGCAAAGAGTAATCGGTTCACAGAGCACTTGCTGGAACTGCTGGAAAACCTGGGTCTGCATCTCTGTGGGGCAGGGTGTATATGGGTACACCATGGTGCATATTGAGGCAAGTCTCAAGCCCACATAAGACATAGTGGAAGGAGAAAGCAGCAGTAGTCCAGAAAACACAGGGAAGGCTTACTAAAGGAAGCTGGACTTGTTGTGCCTGGACCCATCACCACGTGGAGAAGAAGGAGAGCAGTTTTGCTGGGGTTTTAGTATTCCCTTCCACATCTGATTGTGAGCCCAGCTCTGTTCTGTGCCCCTTCCTGGGAAATCACCATCTTCCATGCTTCATATGAAGTGTGCCCTGTGCCTGTCCCATCAGTCACTGTAGCTGTTCTGTGGGTAACTCAAAAGGAAGATGTGGACTAAACTGCAAAGTCTCCTATTGGTCTTTGTGGTCAATAGCAGGTAGGCAGCAAGGGCTTCAAGCACTGCAGTGGTTAAAAGCAGTGGTGCACACTGATATCATGCAGTTTCCTTCAATTCAGTGCTTCCTAGGCATTGTACCTTTCTTCTACTCCCCAACTCCCACTCACGCAGCCAGCACATAGCAGCCCTTAGGAAGACTGTTGAGCTTTGAAGGAGAATTACCTTTTTCTGCAGCCATGCTACATAGCCGCTCTCTGACCGTAAACTGGTTGCTGTGGGAAAGGGCCCTCCCACAGGTCAGGCTGTCTTCTCCAGGCTCTGAAAGGTCCGATCCTGCCTGTGCTGCCAGTCTTAGACGCATTCTATGTCCTTTGTGCCTCAGACACTGTGTGACTGGTGTGATTTCTGAACTGACTGTGCACCCTACTGGCTAAGTTTTATGCCTTTGGTGCATAGGAAGTACTAACTGAAGGTCCTCCTTGGAGGAGAGAGGGAAGCGAGCTTCAGCTCTGAAATCCCAGTCTGACCAGGTAGCATGCAGACTTCTGGGGGTGTTTCGGTATAGGCTTGTCCTGGTGCTTACTCTTCTTTCTGGTTCACTGTGCAAAGCACCACAATCCCAGATAGTAGCATGCCTGATGTCACCACAGGCACTGGGATATTGTACTTCCACAGCTCTTTGTCATCGGCAGCTTTTGCACTTTTTCAGTTTGGCTCTAACACAGGGAGCCACTAGAGGCTGGAAAAACACATCCTGTGAGCACATCCAGGCAGTCTCCCTTTGGGACAGCACCATAATTCAGCCCAAAAGGTGGGTAACCATCACCCACAGCCACACCTGTGGCATCGTCCTATGGCTTAGGAACTGGATCTGGCTGAAGAGTTGAGATGCTGTTGCCTAGAGGGACAGATATAAGATGTCACTGAGGCTAAGGATTTCATCAAATGGCTTGGCCAAAATGCTAAGCACTGTCATCAGTGCCGAGTGCATGCCCTCCTCTACTGCCGGTGCTCATCCGGGAGCAGCCCCGGCATTCTGGGCATGCAGGGGCACTAGGAGAAGGGGAGAGGCCCCTGTTCTACATCTCCTCTCACAGGAGGCCCTGCTGAAGCCCCTCTGCTGCCAGCACCTTGCCATGTGAACTCCATGCACAGGGATGCTTGTTGTGGTAACTGATAGGAGAGAGGTTACTTTTTACTAGACCTTTTGGAAATGCCTCGCTCTGAACCATGTCCGAGTGTGTTGAGCCTTAATCACTGTCTGTGTTTTGTTCTTGTTCCTCCTCTCTGCCTTTTGAAATAATTCAAAATAAGTTAAAAAAATTAGGTGTCAAGCTTTTGGTCTTACACTGGCTTTTATCTGGACCTCATAAAATCATGCAGCAGTAACTGTTTCTCTCCTGACATTCTGTATTTGTTATCTTCTAGTTTTGTTGGTTTTGCCCTTGTCTCCTACAAGGAATAACCAATTACATTTTGTTTCTCCCTATGTCTTAACCTGTAAGATCACAGAAGTAACTTGGTTTTGTACCTCTCAGAGGAGGAAGAATTCTTGTTAAGGCAGACTTTGTCTGCAGTGATCCATTTTCATCAACCATTTCAGAGGGAAGATCCTTCCTGAACTATGTATACACAGTCTGCAGGTAAAACAAAAACATGGATTATGTGGTAAGAGAATCTTACAAAGGCTGTATGTGAACAATTCTATGTGTGTGTGCATTTGCGTTGAAGGTGTTACTGCTCAGGTGCCTTGATGGTATGTGCAGCAGAAAGCATAGGCTTTAATAGAACCTGCAGTGAGTTAGTTGATGCCAGCTGAAAACACATTATACACAAAAGAGTTTTGGTTCCCCCTTTTTCTGTGTCCCCTTGCCCTGCTACCCCCCACCTTCTGTGGCCCCAGTTTCCTATATGTTTCCTTTTTGTTACTGAGAACTAGAGGCAGGGCATTGCTTCAGGGGACAGTGATGAGGTGAAACTCTAGGCTGGAAATCAAGAGTCACTGACCTAGGGATGGAAAGATACTTTGCTGATGCTTAAGAGAGCTTTTGTGTTCAAAGACCGATACTGGATGACAGACAGATTACTGGGGGCCCTGGATAAGCCAAAGGCCTAGGGGTCAAAGCAACTGGTTTACGGTTACCTTAATAATGTCAGATGCCTCACACTTTTTAATTCTTTTCCTTTCTACACCAAATGATCTTACTTATTTCAAGTTTCTATTGTATGAAACAGTGATCATTTCTCTCATCAGTTTTGATGACCTTAGCTGTTCCTGGGCTCTCCAGCTCAATAAGCTGAGAGAGGGCAATAAAAAACAAATCTGCACCTCTAATTGGCTTTTGAAAAAGCGGTGTTTACCATTCACTGCATGAACTGACTGTCAGACATTATACCACCATGGAAACACTCTACAGCTGCATGTCATGAATGTAAAATAGCACAAGGCACAGAGTTGGTTGTTTTTTGTTTTTTGTTTTTTTTTTTTCTGTTTGTCTTCAAGTATAGCAAATGCTTTCAGAAGCAAGGTGAATCAGTAGGTGCAAATCTTCAGTAAAGTGGCTATTGTGTGGGGGAAACTTTAAAAGTATAATATGCTCATGTACAGCATATAAATTAGTATGTAGAAATCAAAATAAGATGTTGATGAGCTATTATGGTTTTTAGAAAATTAATTATAAAAAACCTTGAAACTCTTTCCAGTAACATAGTATGAAGCTATGATCTTTAGTGACACTGCACTTACCAGAGGAAGTTGTGTGTATTGTTTGTGGTCACAATACCAACTGCAAGTAGGAAATGTGACTTTGGAGGTACTGTTTGTCAGTAGGAAAGAGTATTTTTTTTTCTACCTGGTCTGCAGTTGGATAGCACTGCTAAACTGCACTGCTGCAATAAATGCAGAATTTATACTGACAAATTTATGTTGACAGAGCTGGCAAAGGTGTCGGCCAAGCCATTTTCAATCATCTATCAGCATTCCTGATCAACCTGAGAGGCCCCAAAGGATGGGATGCTTGCGACTGTGTAAGGAAAACTGTTAATCACAGCCTGAACCTCTGATTAACCATCTGAGGCAAGCGATGAATCAGCTGCGGGAGTACAGGTGAAGGTAATTCAGCTGTGCTCCTGGAAGGGGTAGAGCTTGACTCCACCTCTCCTAGATCCCATTTGAGGGCTGACCACCACTAAGGCAGCATCTCTTTCTGGAGATTGTTTCTGTGTGGAGTTTGTACAGTGAGCCTTAACATTGGTAAGTCTTTCCTATATAACCTCTATCTATCCATCTATTTTACCTTTGTATAATTACAACTATACGCTTTTGTATAATTGTTACTGTACATACTGTGATTCCTATCTACAGGAAAGGTCGTAAGGAGGGTCTGTGGGGAACTGCAGGCCTATCAGCCTGAATTTAGTGCCAGGAAAGGTTACAGAGGAAAGGTTACATGGCGTGTGCAGGACAACCAGGGATCAGATCCAGCCAGCATGGGTTCGTGAATGGCTGGTCTTGCTTGACCAGTCTGACCTTCTTCTGTGATTGGGTGACCAGCCTGGTGGATGAGGGAAAGGCTGTTGATGTGGTCTACCTTGATTTCAGCAAAGCCTTCTACATTGTCTCCCACAGTATTATACTGGTGAGGATGGCAGCCTGTGGCTTGGACAGATACAATCTTTGCTGGGAAAAGAACTAGCTGGATGGCTGGTGGTGAGAAAGTGGTGGTGAATGGAATTAAAACTAGCTGGTGACTGGTCATGAGGGGAGATTCAGATTGGGTGTTAGGAAATACCTCTTATATGAGAGAGTGGTCAGGTGCTGGAATGGGCTGTCCAGGGAGGTGGTGTAGTGACTGACCCATTAGGTGTTTGAGGAATGCTAAGATGTTGCACTGAGGGGCATGGTTTAGTGGGTGGATGGTTGGACTGGATGATCTCAGAGGTCTTTTCCAGCCTTGGTGATTCTGCGATTCTATGATTCTCAAAGCTACAGTTCTCAGAGAAGCTGTAGCCTCAGCCATTTGCAGCCAGTTATTAAGTTCCACTGGGCTAACGTGTAATGAAATGTTTCTGAGCTCCTTTGGGAACATCTGGCTTTCCTTCCAGCTGCTTGTGAGGGAACTCCTTACAGATAATGAAGTTCTGCACCTGCTGCATTTGCTGTTTCTCAGCCATGCAGAATTCCCTTTCTGGGGTGTTCTTTTGTTCAGTGTCTAGAAAAATGTGAACACTTGCCAGCTGAACTACCTTAGGTCCTGAAAAACACTTCTAGTAGTCTCATTATCAAGTGGATTCCTAGAACAAATGCTGTGGGTTCTGACTTGTACAGACTGTTTTGTTGTTTTAGCAGTTATCTAAAGAAACTCATTTTTAACAAAGATCATTTTTAATACCATGTTGAGATTCAAGGTTTTTCAGTACCTTAAAATGTAACGTTCATGTACTGAAGCCCTTATCTAGCAGCCTTCTCAACTTAAGACTCAGTTATGTCACAAGGTAACCCTGCCATCTACTGGGAAGTTTTTAGTAATGTTTTTTGCCTCTGTAACTGTGACGGGAGAGGGATGTCTGAAGTTTTACCTGCAGAAAGGGCCTTCTCTCTTTTGAAAGGAACAGAATGATTTCCTGTTGTTCAGGGGTGACGCACTTCTGAAATGCTCAGATGGTGAATTACTGGAGAAAGCTTCAAAAGTGTAATGAGAAAGGGCTTTTCTCTTCTCTCTTGCACCACCAACCTTTTCTCTGTTAAAGTTTTCTGAATCTGTCATTCTTTTCCCAATTTCCTTTTCAGTTGTGTCCCAGGACTAGAGGGATGGGTGGGGAGTCTTCTGGCCTCCCAGGTCTCTGCATGGCCAGAAAAGCTGGGAGCTCAATGGGCAGCTAGCATTGCATAGCTGCTTTTATGGACAGGAGATTTCACATATGTGAGTCTGATTTCCAGTTGAGTGTGGACCCTGAGGGTCATCTAGGGAGATGGGAGAAGAAAGCATCTGGATTGAACAACAAGAAGCTGTTCTAGGAAAGTGGTGCATGTATCCATGTTGTACGTCACTTGTGGATGATACTGTGGAAGAGGTGCTGGGGCTGCCTGGGCTCAAATTTGGCTAGTTTGCCCTTTTCTCTCTGTGTTACTTCATAGCTGGTAGGCTACTGGCATCAGGGAATAGCCTAGTAGCAGGCTCTTCCTGGCTTTCTTAGCTTACATTTTTCTTTCCCTATATATCTGTGTAACAGAGAGGTACAAAGCAGTCCTTCAGCGTGGTCAGTCATATACACAGTTTTGTCTCTTCTTCTGGGTGCATCATGCACTGAAGGCATCAGAGCCATCATCTTTAATTACTGCAGGCCCATTCCATGTCACACTCTTCCCGTACTCACTTCTGAAGGTGAGTTTTGCTTTTGTTATTCCACAGACAGGGTTTTTTTTTCTGCTCAGAATAAAGCCTATAGCTTTGTATAAAAATCAATCTTAAGAGCAAAAGGGATTATCTCATCTGAAAGAGAGAGGAACAAAACACAAGCCAAAACAATAAATTAAAACTTGTCCCATAAAATAGTCAAAGGAATCTGTAAATCAGCTGGCAATAGATTCTAAGAACTGGAGGCCATGTCCCTGCTTAATCAGCTGCCATGCAGAGATTTTCAGCTAGTTTTGTCTGTGCCCTGTAGCCAAGTACATGCAACTGCACCAGCGCATCTGCAGCCATGTGTGCTAGCATGATGTCCAGTGCTGCTCAATAAAGTTAGCTGTGACTTTAGCTGTGCTGGTCAGGACACAATTGTTGACCAGACTCACATCCAAGCACTGAGTGTGGGATATCTGCATGGGGATTCTAGCAGGAGGAGTCAGATTTGATGTGCCAGCACCTGGCAGTGCAGATATGCAAAAAAAACCCTGTCTTTGCAACCATGACAGATTCCTACTAGCAAGCAGAAGATTCTCCACACTGATTTTTCAAATGTCAGCAGCTTTGCAAATGAAGTGTATTAAGGATCTGCTTTAGTTGTGTATTTTAAGACTAGATTAAAAAGCAAGCTACCAGGGGCACATAATTTCAAGGATTATCACACAATGGCAGAAATAGAATTGAAGTGCTCTTTCACCTACTGTTTACCAAAAGCGATGATATCTCTTGATTCTGTTATGGGGGAATTGATGTAACTTTTTCTTTCATAGCATAAAAGACTAATTTTGTTACCTCCTCTTCACTACAGCTGTCATTTTACAGCTTACCTCCCTATGGAATGACCTTGAATTGGGCTGGTATTTCAGGTAGTAAAAGAAGAAAAAAGGTAATTGGCACCATCACATTGAATGGAAGAAAGGAGCTCAACACAATCATAGGCATAAATTTTAGCTCATGAACACTTTCAGTTATTTAGTCTTATGGAGTGTTTTCTCCTACAATACAATAGAAGGCAATTTTAATTGGCTAGCTTTTAAAGACACGGAAATGTGAAAATCATTTATCTATGATGAAATGAGATTATCTGTTTCAGGAGTGGGACCATCAAGGTCAACCTCATAGCTCTGCAGAACAATCTTTGCATTAGGTGTAAGCAGGGGTAGTTTTACCAGGAGAAGACAGAGGAACTCCTCAAGCTGCTCATGGGATGGGTGCGGTGGGGGATGGGGGGGAAGGATTTTCAAATTAAATTAATTCTAATTTTCAGCTTCAGAACTGAGATAGAAACCTAAATACAAACAGTACTACTTAGGAGAAAGGGTGGGATACGGTGGTGATGCTGTTCTACCCTGCTGTGAACTCCACATCTCTTTCATGCATTGGGCCAGCTGGTGTGAACCAGGTTCTTATTCTTTTTAACCATTTCTAAGCATTACATTGAATTATTCATTAAGCAGATGTGAGATGATTTTAGTCATGCCTACATCCTAAAGGGAACAAAAAATATTGTGGTTTGACTTCTGTCACATCATGATATGGTGTATGGAGCAGGTTAGGAAAAATCTCTTCCACCTCCCCTGGATTTCATCTCTGTAAAGATCAGCTATGCAGCCCCTATGCAGAACTTTTTTTTTTGTTTTGTTTTTTTTGTTTTGTCACATACCTTCTTCTCTTCTGATGGTTTCTAAAGCTTCTTTTTCCTTCTCACATTCAATTTAACAATATTCTGATATTTTTGTAAGTCTTTCTTTTTGTCTGCAACATAGGTTGATTTTACTGCCTGCTCTCATTGTTCCCAGTCCTAAAATACCAAGTCATGTCAGGAGAAATTATAACAGATACTAGCAGATTGTCTAAGAGGGAGAAAGTGGTACCATCTGCTGAGATAAATGAAACTGCAAGAAATTCCAAGACTCGTAGGCTGTCAAAATATTCATTGTTGCAGACTTATACTGGGTAATACTTGTTTGTACTTTTCAGAGTAGATGGATGTACAGAACTTCGAAAGGCAGGAAGAACAAAGCAAAACACCCACCTGCCCAGCCTCCCATCAGTCACTAAACCTTGCTGATGGAACTGGGAATGTGAGTGATTTGTTTCTCCTCGTATATCCCTCAGCTCCAGGAAGACCTGGAATTAAATTTGAGTACCACACCTGTGTATGTTCTAATTAATACATCTGGGGGCTAGGTGCTCGGAAGGACTGGGCTCTCAGAAAGGTGATGTGTCCTTCAGCAAATCTCTTCAACTTTTCCACTGAACTACAGTTTATACATCAGGAAAATGGGGATAGTAGCTTCATAGATTATAGAGTAAGTTTTAAGAGGGCTTTACTGTATGTTCCATTGCTTGCATATACTGTGTAAAGTATTGTGAATTGGAGTTTTCATGCAGGTCTTTAGTTACTGAATATGAGATTCTTTCTTTAGTTTTTAATATATCAGTGAAATCAGTTTCTATACATTAATAAGTAAACATTTCAAACAATGCCAATTTGTAAGAAAAAAATAGTAATGATAATATAGCATATAAAACAAATAATGGACAAAGCAATTTCTCACTCTCTCCACCAATCAATGCCCAGCCAGTCCCCAAGCAGTAGCAGCCTCCCCTTCCACCCCTCCACCTTCACGCCTCCTCTAGTCAACTCTCCTTGATTTTATAGGTTTTTTTTGCATGATGTCATATAACATGAAATGTCCCTTCAGCCAGTTTAGGTCACAGCTGCCCTGGTTCTGTCTCTTTGCAACTCATTGTGCCCCTCAGTCCCTCACTGGCGGAACAGTATGAGAAGCTGAGAAATTGAAATGTCCTTGGCTCTGTACAGCACTGTTTAGCATTAAGTAGAAACATTAGTGTGTCTTCGATTTTGTCTTTCTTCCAAAGCCAAAGCGTGGTGTCATACCAGATGCTGAAGAACATCAGCTCTGTCCCAGCTGATACCAGGTTGCATAAATAAGACAAAATGGAGCTGACATAGTCCAACTGTCAGCAACTAACATACTGTATGCTGGTAACAGACTTCAATACTGTGCATGTAAGGACTTTCAGCAGTAGTATCATTTCATGTACTAAAAGCACCATGCACACTTTCCATCTTGCGTCTCTCCATGGTGTTCTATTTGATGGCTTCAAAGCCTATGTCCTCTCAAGTCACAAATGATTGCCTTGCTTGCTTAGGGTGGCCTTAGGTTCATGTCTTGTGCTTCAGAATTTATACTTTAAATCAGCTATTTGTCTGTGTTGGAAACATTTTCCTTTTGTGACAGTACTGCTCCGAAATGAACTGAATAATCCAGTCTGAGGCAGCAGAAGAGAAACAGGCACCACTTCTACTTGCCTGGGACAGTCTCTAACATTTGGAATCAACCATCACATCAACACTACCTCTGGAAGCTGCGTGGTGAGACAAATCACTCACAAGCAGGAGATACAGTTCAGCTCTGGAGAAAAGCATATGGAAGCTCTGAAGTGTTCCAGAAACTGTACAGAGATGTCACTTTGCATTTTCTCTTCCTTTAGGCAGGTGGATGGTCTCACTCTGCACCTTCTGAGTGATGGAGCTTGGCAGTGTAGAAACTGAGTGATGATTCTGTCCTGCTCACCTCACCTGCACCACGCTATGTGCTTTGCAACAGCACAGCTCAGAGGATTGTGCAGTGGTGGTAGTCTGTACAGATCAGTCTTTTAGATGCACAGGCTGTGTAGTTGGTGTAAATAGCAGCATTCTTGCTTTTAACATAGCTTCACTGCTGCCATTCTGAAGACAAACCACCTTAGCTAATCTGAGGACTTGCTCCATGCCCTGTAGCTGTTTTCTTTTCAGATGGGCTACAGGGTTCCCAGCCCTGCGGCTTCAGATCCCTTAGTGCAACAAAGAGGAAATGCTCCTAGGAGTGCATAATCCCCCTGGATTTTGCTCTCTAAGCTTCCAGCTGAAAAAGGAATCTATGTAATAGTCATGTTGCAAAAATATCCATCATTCCAATGTTATGGCCAACTCGAACAAGCAGAAGCAGTGCTGCTCCTCATTTTGCTCAGATGCTGCTTCTCAAGTCTTTCTGACTTACCTTCATGTAATTGCTGACGTGCAGGATCACAATGCGAGCTTTAAGGTTTTAAGAGATTTGCTAGCTAGAGATAATTTCACTGCTACTTGGCATCTTTCCTTCCATAGATCCAGGCTCAAAGTAAACAGAATTGGCTACAGTATTGTAACACTTGAAGTGTGTTTGTATGTGATAAGTAACTAATCATAGGGTTATCACAGACCGGGGGAAGAGAGACAAAAATACTAAGCTGCTTGGTCATATGTGGGCTCAGAAAAAGTTTAGTTTTCTGCACCAATAAGGTGGAGAGGATTTCTGCTCCCTATTAGCTTTCTGCAGTATTACGATTGATAAGTAAATGGGTATTTTAGGTCCTCCAAAATAGGAAAAACTGAGAGGGCAAATGGACTCACTAGAGCTGTCAGGTTTGGGGGAGCTGCAAGGGATTGCTCTCACGGACAAGCTGTGAGCTGTCAGAACTGAAGGCATTGCAAGGCAGCAGGGACATCTCTGCATTACATCATATGCTTTACTTCTTTAAGTGTGGGAAACTTTTAACACTGGCCTGTGAAATACATCTGTTATGTTGTTTCAGATGCAGCTGTTTGATTTTAGGCTGATGGACTTTAGAAAGATGCTAATTAAGCATCTTGGTCATAAGCTCTAGTTTTCCTTGCAACATTCTTGTTTTGTTTTGGCTTTTTTTTTCTGACAAGGTGAGGTGTAACAGCTATACCGCCTTTGCCATCTTTGGAGATCATGCCTTCTTGTGTCAGAAGCTTAATGTGAGCCTGACGGAGCTTTGCAGAAGTAACAGCAAGTGTTTTGGAGTAGATTCTGACAAAAAGCCATGCAACAATTTACAGAAATGATTGGGGTCTTTCTATTTTGTACAACCATAATTCCTGTTTAGTAGTGGAGGAAGAGTTGCTTTGCTTATTGTATGAATGGCTCCGTGACAGTACAACAGTGAAAAAGGATGTATAGTAGGTGAAAAAAATCCTAAAGAGTCCTTTCTGCTAATTGAAAAGTGATCCACAGTGACTGTGATAGATGGGGAATGGCCATGCTAATTTCATCTCTTTCTGCTCAGCATATATCTGGGCATGTGCAAATCCTTTAGATTCATATTCAGAGCTTGGCAGCTTGGTACAACACTTTTTTCCATCACTTGGTTATGTGATATGTGACCTCTGCTAAGGCATTTATATCACTCATCATCATATATCACTTGCAGCACATTGTGATAGCAGGCTATCAAGAATTTCAGCATGAAAGCTGTAACTTTGTGCATCAACCTGAAAAAAATTCTTCCATGCAACCTGCTTGCAGCCAGCACCTTTCAATTAAAGTTCTGCTAACTTCATTTGCTGTTCTCTTCTCTTAAGCAACTTAATTGCTTCAGTGGTGGGCTGTATGCTTATTGACAGTCATAGGAAACAGAACAAAAACATTCAACAATTTAGGCCCCTGTCTGTGGTTAGTCTTCCAGGCAGTGTTATATAGGCAGTGCTTTCTGATTATTAGCATATGCAGCTGTTTGAAAAATAATTGTTCCCTCAGAGGGTTTATTTCCTCCTTGCCCATTTTCTGCTCATTGCCAAAGAAGTTGAACAGGCTCTAAGGAAGGTCCAGCTTTCCAGGAGAATTTTGCAAGGCAATTGTTTTTAAAATAGAACAGACACCATTACAAAACAGCTTCTGGTAACATGTGTCTTGCATAATTACCTGTGAGTAATGGTACTCCTGGCTTTGTATTTCCTCCCAAATTAAGGTTAAGTGTCCTAACGAGAGTAAGCAAATTTTGCATAGAGTGTTGCTAACAAGTTGGTTACACAGGAGTTGCCAGGCTGTGCTGGGTGTCAGTGGCAGCCAGTGTCAACCATGGTGCTTGTAGATGTGGGACTGGTCAGAGTCATCAGGTTAAAGAAACCTAGGGTTGTGCTCACCATGAATCTGTAGAAGAAAGAGTGGAAAAATCAGATGCTGCTTAGAGGGATGTAGATATGTTCCATACGAATGTATACGTGCAAGTTAACACAGATCAGTATTTTTCACGAGGCTGAGCTAGAACTTCAGGTGAACGCTTACTCAAATATTTTCTCACTTGCATTTGCTGGGTTCTGGCAAATACAGCAGCAGCACAGTTGCTGCAGACATGCCCTGTGCTTACTGACCTTTCAGCTATCTGCCTTATGTCAAGCATTCTTTCTGGGCCCAGGAGAATCTCAGGAGGTTGGAAGCAAACCCAAGTAGAAACATAAACAAATCAGGGCTCTTGATTTCAAAGCACAGCAAAGACATGAGTCAGTCACAGAGATGTCATTCTTTAGTACCCTGCCTGCTGTGTTCAGCTATAATTTCATTGGAAATCAATCCTAAGTGCTATCTCAGAGGAAGCTTTGATGTTTTTTTCATGCAAGCTTTAAAAAAACAGCAAAGTTGGTGGCTGACCAGTGGCAGCTGATGGGTTAATTATTGAATGCAGACAAAATAACCACTGCCTGAATAGCAGAATATCTGAAATCTGCAACAGTCCAGCCTGCAGTGGAACAATGCAGCCTTTGGGGAATAGATCTTTCTCATAGTATGATCTACAACTACATCAAAAGGCAATGCCAAATTCTATAGTCTATTACATGTGCTCTGTAACTGCTGGTTACAGTAGACTTTGGTCTTTAATGTACCACTAGTAACAAAGTGAGGAAGGTCTTGTGATTGAATCAGAGAACCTGACGGGCAAAAGGTTTGGATTTTTACCACCGGCTTCCTCAGAAACTTTGGACAAACCACTGTTTTTGTGTCTTAGCATTCTAAAACATGGAATAAGAATAATTAAGCTGTGTGGTAAATGTACAATTTTTTGTATGATGTCCTGGAAATGAAATGCTTTTTCTGGGCCTGCCTACATTTAGAGGGGACTGTAAAGCCAGGCGTGGGATAGTTTGCTTGCTTACCTGAAAACAAACAAGCTTTTGCTCTGACATCATGTGTGGATCGAAACAAAAGCTCTGTTTGTTCGTTTGTTTGTTTTTAAATTATTGTGATTTATGCAGTAATACTTGTCTTTGTAAGAGTGTGTCACTGTGTGTGTGTCTCTGAGACCTGTTAGTAAAACTTTATCACAACCTAATGAAAAAACACTTCAAGACAAAAAATACAGAAATTTATATAATAATACAGTAGTTTATATTAGGCTGTGCTGTTTCTTCATTAGAATCTGCTAGGTACATTTTGTCATGTTTTGGAAACCTGATGAGTCACTGAAGTTGTGCATTCTTGTGGATTAAATTATTGTCTTCTCTTATGTCATATGTGCCTTGCAGTGTGTGATGTAGCTCTACCTTTATTTTCTTTATCATCCACCATGACACATAAAAATTAAATACAGAAAAAAATCATCATGTCCATGGAGCATGTGTTTTGTCTGGAGATTTCAATTAACATTGCACACAAGGTTGATCCTGTTTCCTCTGCAGTAGGGGATCCCCTTCTGCACCTCTGTGATTGATCCTCAGATGCTGAGGAGGCTGTTTGCTGCCCTTGCTGCTGTGCAGGTGATGGAGTGTAGGTGCCTGTAGGAGAAACTTATATCTAGTCGAAGTTTTATTAATCAGTGGCAAGGTTGTAAAGATGCCTTTCATTTGGACAGGCTCATTACTGCAAGTTTTCAGTGACTCAGCAAATGGAGGGCTTTAGCTGTCAGAATAAAACGGTGTCTTGGGGCACAATGCTGGAGTTGGGTTTACTTTCACCTACTGTTAGCAGAAACTGAAAGTCAATGAAAGTTATAGCAGCAAAATTTTCCAGTGTAGACATGACCTTACTGGAGAAAATTGTGTATTCAGCAGGGCCAGCAACCATCTCTTGATGTTTAGAGGCCAAGTCCTCCCCATGTCTTGTATTTAACCACCTATACACACTGAAAAGGGTGGAGATGCATGGCAATTTAAGTTCTAGTCTTTTGACATGGTGCAATTTAAACTGTGTTATACGTTACAAAAAAACCTCTGTTTTGCCTTATGAGGAACTGCAAGACAACAGTTCACCTTAAGAACTTGGAAAAAAGATAAGCTTCCTAAAGGGACAGATATCTGCCTTATGTTTCTGGACATCCTATGCACTGCTTTTTAGCTGGAGGGGTTTAGTTTTCTTGCATGGCTGCCTTAGAAAGAAAGATTTTCAGAAAATGAGATCACCTGGCTGATTTTTTTTTAATTTCTTTTTCTCCTTTTTCCTTCTTTATTCTAAGGGGGGAAAAAAAAAAGTACTATTAGGCCATGTTTTAATTCTTTGTTTGCTTTATATGTTTTTCAGTGAATATAGTGATGTTATTATTAGGAAATATACAGAAGAGCTAGGCTAACAAGTTGTTGTGTTAGAGAAGAATGGATGGAATTTACCCTTATCCTGGGCTTGCTGAAAGTCTCCACAAGGAACAATCTCCAAAAGAGATCCTTCCCCAGTGATAGTTAGCTCTTTAAAGGTGTCTAGGAGAGGTGGAGCCAGGCTGTGCTCCCAGGGCTGACTTATTGCTTGCCTCAGATGGCTGATCAGAGGTTCAGGCCATGATTCAGCAGTTCCTATACATTTTATGAAAGTATGGTATAAATTTGAGTGTGTAGCACTAACCTCTCAGCTGATCCATTGCAAAGCCCTCAGGTTGTCAGTCATCCACATGGCAGTGTAATATGCAACAAGTGGAGGGGTTCCTCCTTCACTGCTTCCTCTCTGCTCTCCCACACCACGGCGTAGATTAGCACTGCAGCTGTATATGAATTTCAGTTCCAGCTGTGGTGACTTTGGTGTGCAGCTCTGCCATGGCAGTGCTTTCACCACTACTTCTAGTTCTACTACTATTTCCTTACACCTTTCCCTTCCTGCTATTAAATTCACCTGTGAATTAGATGTGACTACAAAGAATATACACAGTGGCAGAAAAGGATCTTTTTGCAAAGAAAAAAAAAAATGGATAGAGGAACATGCTGGAAAATTATAAAAGAATTTGTCATGATAGTAACACATTAGAAGAGTTTTTGCCACAGTATAAGCAAAGTTATGTTGTGTACAGATTAGAGAAACTCACCCAGTTAAACGAACAGTTGGGAGCTTAGAAATGATCTCAATAACACAGTTACCAGGGGAAAATTTCAGCAAAGAACCACATTTACAGAATGCAGAAATGCTGCACTGCATGCTAGTGTTTTGCTCCAGGATTTAATAAAGCATTTAAAGATATTTTCTCTTTCCCAGATTGTCTTCATGCTTATCTCAATCCTTTTTTCATCCTCTCCAATATAAGCTAGACAGCAAAGCACCTAAACCTTTGTCTGGCAATTGGGATACATATTGCTTGGGAGCTCTTGTTTTGGAAATGTTGAATCTGGGTCCCAAAATGCATTCTAATTAAAACCTGGGCTCTTTGATATTAACAGATGATACTTGCCAGACCATGGCATCAAAAAGCAAAGGAAGATAAGAATTAGAAAGGTGCCACCTTCTTGTAAATTCTTTTGAAAAGCCCTTGGAATGAGGCAGCCTCAAACAGGAGGACACAGAGCTTCGGAGAATGATAGAGGTAGTCAATACACAAGTGCAAACTCATCCTCCCAAAGTTATCACTCTTGCATAATTTGACTTATTTACCACTTCAAACCAAAGCAAACCAAATCTGATTTCATACTGTCCTGTGGAGAAAATAAAATCTTTTGCAGTTAAGTTTCAGTGAAAAAATAGGGCCCAACGTACGTTATAAACACCTTTTGGTGAACAGCATTATCAGTTGCATCTGTTCATCCAGGGCAGTTCATGTTCACTAACACTACACGTTTGGTCCATCTGTCTGAATTCTGTGTGTGTGATTTTGGTGGGAATCAAGCAAAAAATTTGAGCCTGTAATTGAAAACATGCGAGACAAAAATGTAACCAGTTTCTTAGGAAGTGTCTTGCAATTTGTAATCCAAGCATTTTAAAGCACTCTAATGCATTACATGGATGTAATATGGAAGGGCCTATGGACAGTTAGGGGCAGCATGTCACAATTTTAGCAGTCTGGTGGAAATGAGGAGAAACCATTCTAATCAAATACAAATGCTGCTGATAATCTTTACAGAAAATTTAATTCTTTTTCAGTAGCATGGCATTAGCTCCTGTGTCTAAAGTGTACCATAAGACTAGCTTGCTTGTTGTATTCCATTAGATCATTCTTTGTTGTTATTAACAGTGTTTTCTGTGTCAGCATGCATATGTTAACCCTTCTTTCTCCAAATCTCTTGGCTGTTACTAAGATAACTTGCAGACATTCATCTGGCTTTTTAACTTATTCTGTATCATTTGAAATTATAAAGAGATCACAAAGCTCTTTACACTTATGCTCATGTATTTTAATTTTATGGCGGCAGGATGCTTGGTGGAACTCTCTTGATGAAAAACCCTGCTCCTAAACAAAACTAGACGACGCTGTTTTTCCGTTCTTCTGAAAACAGAGACAACTTCTCTGAATTCCCCAAACCTCAACATTTCAATTGTCTGGTTTGCTTCTCAAACACTGTATAAGAACTTACAGATTACTGAAATCAGAATAATAAAATCTTTTGTTTCTAATGTACTCTGCAGCCCATGAGAGGAAACAACTGCGTGGCACACTTTAAAGTCATACAGTTAATATTAATAGTCATGCTGTGTACTTGTAAATAATCTGTCTAGTACATGAGGCTATGACTTATGGAAAACTCACATTTGTTTAAATGTTTCTGAGATAAGCATCTGCAGCAATGACTGTTCTTACTTTGCTCCATCTTGTTTGCAGCAATACATAGAACTTCTATTGTTGGGAGTTGGACCTCAGTGCTACAGAGTTTGTAAGAAACTCAAAGGAAAACTATTTATCTCTACTTTCCCTTCTTGGTACGGCAGCTAATGCTCCAAGAGGCAGATGCTGGAAGACTTCCCCACTGGGAAGTTTAAGTCTAACTCCATGTTTGTTGTAACCTTGTCTTTTAACTAATTAGTGCCAGTTTCAACAATGGAAATGGAAAATTACAACAAATGTATCACTTGGTTACATGCTTAAGGAAATCTCATTTCAGTGTGTGAAGAATTTGGGATAACAATATTCAAGATACCTAAATATCCAAATATTATCTCCTGGAGATTAGCTAAAATGATTCATCCTACTGCTTCTTTGCTGGAGTAGTGAACACCCCTTTAATCTGAAACCATTAATTGCTTTCCAGACCAATTTTCTTTTATTGTGAGCCCCGAGGCTCTACATAACCATGCTGTTTTAATATAGGTGTTACAGACCATGCTTTTAATGCTGTAAAACTTACAAAGAAAAGCCTTGTTTCTTTAACATTTTCCTTTACTGGCACTGTATTAATTCCACATGTTATTCTGTTTTGGCAGCTCTGTAAATCTGCCCCTGTTTAACTTCATACAAGAAAGCAGAGTTAGTATGGAAGAAATATAAACTTTTCTAATTCTTATTTTCCCATGGGTATTCACCTATGTGAAAGTCCCAATGTATATCTCTGAGATCTTCATTTGTAGGACTGTGCTGATAGTAAGTTCTGGGGTCAGTTAAAAGACCTAATTTTTAATAAATCTCAGCTGAGGAGAAAAGTAAATTCATCAGGAATGCCATGAAAAGGTACCTCTAATTCTTAACCTCTTAACGATGTGACTGGAATGGAGTTCTACTTGGGAGAAAATAAGAAGCAGTGTAATAGAGTATTACTTAGTCACCATTCTGGAGTACCATTTAGCCAGAGGAAAAACAACAGGCATACATCAGTCCCTCAGCTTCCACTAACAGAAGTGTTGGTGCCTAAAAGTTGAAGAGAAAAATGAATGAATGTGCTAGTAGTATTACCAGCAAACTCACCATTTGTATCTGCTTTCATTAACCAAGAAAACAAAAGAATACTTCAGTAATTTCTAAAAATTTCTGCTAGGTTGTCAGTTATACAGCAAGAGACCTCATGTGACAGAGCAGCAAAAATATAATGTCATGAAAACAGCTATAGAAGATGTGGTTCATTGCAAATAGCTTTTGATAGCTACAATACTAAACTCTGTAGAGCTAGCAGGGAATCTCATAGCAGCAGTCATATTTGTGAACAGAGTTCTGGGCTACTCATTCTCAGAAAGAATTAGCAAGATTCTTATCCTTCCTCTCTTAGTGACGAATGGGCTTTGCAATGTGACATAAAAGCTTCCACTGTTGTTATGAGAAAAGCGAGGTACTGGTGTTCCTAATTACAATGCTACAATAATGAGAATGGATTTTTCTTTGTATGTGCGGAGTGCTCCTCACTCAGAATGATTACAGCTCAGGCACTGCAATCATTCTGTTCTCCCCTGAGACACAACTGACAGTGGACAATGACATCACAATGTGCCCGACAACTCAAATCAGTCTTAAATGACATTTCCATGTATTCCGCTGTGAAATACAGCAATGACATTATTTTCATTAAGCAGACACACCTGCTCATTCTGCTGTATAAAATGTTTTTCTAAACTGAACCTGAGGTAAAAATAAAAAAATTGCTTTATTGGTGATAGAAAAGTCAGCAATCTCAAAATTTCTGCATGCAGCTATGAAACTGAGTTGAAAGCTGAACATTTGCTGTTAAGCAGCTCTGCAGAGAGGACATTGCTAGTTGGGCCTCCCATTAGCAGCATCAAAATTGTAGAACAGCTTCATTTCCTAATCCTTGCAGCTTCTAAGACTCTGTTTGTGCCCTGGGCACAGCTTCAGGACTACACAGAATCACAGAATGGCCAGAATGACCCAGGTTGGAAGTGACCTCAAGGATCATGAGGCTCCAAACCCCCTTCCCCCCCTGCCCCCTGGCCAGGCCACCACCCTCCACATCTAAAACTAGACCAGGCTGCCCAGGGCCCCATCTAACCAGGACTTGTGCAACTCCAGGGATGGGGCATCCACATCTTTGGGCAGCCCGTGCCAGCACCTCACCACTCTCTGTAAAGAACTTCTCCCTGACATCCAAGCTAAATATTCCCTCCCTCAACTTAACAGCATTTCCCCTTGTCCTGCTGTTATCCGCTCTTTCAAAGAGTTGACTCCTTTCCTTTTATATGCTCCCCTTAGGTACTGAAAGGCTGCAATGAGGTCACTCTGTAGCCTTCTCCAGGCTGAACGAGCCCAGCTCCTGTCTTTGTAGGGGAGGTGCTTCAGCCCTCTGATCATCTTTGTGGTCCTCTTCTGGACCTGCTCCAAGAGTTCCACTTCCTTCTCATCTGGTGGCCCCAGTGGTGGACACAGTACTCCAGATGGGGCTTCACAGGGGCAGAATATAGAGGAACAATCACTTCCCTGTCCCTGATGGCCACACCTCTTCTGATGGAGCCCAGGATACCATTTGCATTCTGAGCTGCAAGAACACATTGCTGGCTCATGATAATTTGTTCATCCACCAGAATCAAAAACATAATTACAGTCTCCTCCAGGGCTGTACCATCCACCCCATGGGTCCTAGCTGTGCCCAAGCCCAGTCCAACTCTGTGGTATGGCTGGCTTCGCCCATGGCACCAGCTTACCTGCCTGCAGTGAGGACTGAAATGAAACCTAGGGATGTGGGTTGGGTTGCAGGGCAATGCATTGAGAAGCCTAGGATAATCTGTGCAGTTAAAACTTCCTGAAATTTTTGTACATAGTGCCAAGAATCTAACATTTGGGATGATAATAATAGAGGGACCAAAGATCAAAACATCTTTATTTTTGTAATTTGCTTGCTTTGTACATCTATGTCAAGGTATTGTTCATTCCAGTGTGTGCTCAGTTCAGTTACTTAAGCTCTTTTCTATTAAAAAAGATGTCTGCAGCTGCTATTTGCACACCCACATGCCTTTGCTTAGCAGCCATTTTCTAACACAGACCGAAGTGGAAACAAGCAAACAGAATCACAGCATCACCAAGGCTGGAAAAGACCTCTGAGATCATCCAAGTCCAGCCATCCACCCATCACCAATATTTCCCACCAGCCAGAAAAAATAGTTGCAAGACCACTGCTAATTGCAAAGAACCTTAGCCAATGTTTGTAATCGTAGCCTGATTTTGCTATGTCAGTTTCCAATTTATAACATCCCAACCTCATTTTAATTTGACAAAACTTTAGTAAAACCAAATACCGATCTTCTCAAAACTAGTCAATGTACTGTAGGACAAGAAAGCAAAATAAAAAAGCAATTCCAACAAAAGGTCTTGGCAGAATGCATCAGTTAGAATTAAGAACGCCTAAGACTATCTCAGGTGTAACTTCCTAAATGACTGATTTTCCTGCTTCCAAACCCAAACAGAAAGCAAAAGCCAAAATCAAGCTCTAACAATATTATGGATTTGACAGGAAGAAGAACATTTTAAGCATATCAAACCTTTTTGGATTAGAATATATTTAGCAATGCAATGTACTGACAAAGAAAAAAAATCAGCAAATTATTTTTTGCTCTTTTTTTTGTTTGTTTTTTAGGTGAAACAATGGAAACATCCACTGTACTGCACTTGATTTAAAATGTTCTGACAAAATCCCAGTGTTAATTTATATTTTCTTGAGATGATTTTGATAGCTAAATGAGCTCTATTCATTTTTTCCATACAGCTTCTTTTATAAGGTCAGCCAGTCTCTGGAAAGCCTGCAATGATATAAAAGATGGTTTAAATTCAGGTATGTGCATTACTTAAACACACTATCTACTAAAACTACCCTAATGCTCACTCACTCACTGTTTTATACCACAAATTTCTGCTAATATTGTGTGTTTTCCTTTTTTTTTTTTTTTTTTTTTTTTTAATGACATGCATGGGCTTTAAATCATATTGTGACAAGAAAAAGCTTCCACTCATCTGATAAAAAAAGGAAGGCATTTTTTTTCTCAAACAGAAAAATACACTTAATGATGCTCAATGATTATTCAGAATTGAAATGAAGCTAATCAGTTGTTTTAATAGAACTAGTGGTCCCTGGAAGAGTATCTCTTTTAACCCATTACAGAGCACTAGAGATGCCAAAGCTGCAAGAAAAGAGAATAATTCAGAAGAGAAGCATACAGAAGTACAATGGCGGCAAGGTACAATTTGACTGTCTACAGTATGGTTAGGAATTACTTCCTCTTTCACAAAGAAGAAACACAGAAGGACAATAGAAGCACATGTCTGTTGCAGACCTGAGTAGCTGAATGAAAGTAAAGCTACAAATACTGAACTTTTGAGCACCTGCATCAGAGGATCACTAAATCTGCACAAAAGGTTATCATCTCCTAGACTTTCTCCCCACTGATTTTACAGATACAGCCAAATAACATCTGAACTGTTTATAAAACAGAGATTACTTCTTGAGAAATGAAATGCAACATGTAAGTGAATCATAGGAAAGAAAATCAATACTCTTCCTTACACAGAGTTGGCAAAACACACAAAAAAGGGAATTCAGTTTCAGGAATGGAAAATAAAGGAAATAAAAATACACACTGTTTGTTAATGCTAAGATAACTAGCAAAACTTTGGCCTCAGTGAAACTCTTCTAAATAATAACTGGGATGATTAAGTGTAAGAATCTTCATGTATGAGGTACATGGAAAACAATTAAGGAGTCCTAAAATTTGGCACATTTCAGGAAATTTGGATAAGAGTATCTTGCCCAAGAAACAGCTGCTTCAAAAATACTGCTTTAGTGCCTAAGTACTCCAATAAATACACTGACAAATAAGAAATAACACACAAAGAAGTAACAATATCATTATATCACATAATTACATGATAAACTCTTCTTGATAAGAATGTTAAAAACAAAAACAAAAACCCCAGTCTCACCAGATCCATCTGGGCTGGAGAAGGCAGAGAGAAAGAAGCTCTGACATAAGGACTGGGCTCTGAACTATCGATGTTGAACGCTCCTCCAGGAACTAGTAACACCTACAAAAATGTGGTGAACCACTCAGATATAAGCACTCGTACAGGCTGAAAACACCACGTTATATTAAATTTGAGAGGGCTCAATACTGATATCAGAATGTGGGCTGATACATTTTGTCCTTCCTAAATGAGAAGCCAAAAATATGCAAACTGGTATCAGACTTCATGTAACAAAACCAAAGGGCTCTCAGGCTGGTTCATAACCAGGTCTGGTTTACTGTCAGTGTTTAGAATACCAGCACAGTGGATGCAGTTTACTCAGCGCACTGCATTGTCTCTTTCCAATTTTAAAAATAAAATCACACTTCATTTTTCATACTAAAAAGAGTCTGTAATGATGGCTGCCCACTCTACTATACATACAATATTAAAAATATACTATTAGGTATACAATGAATATATTGTATATAGTATATACAATATGTACTATATATATGTGATGTAAATTTAAGCTGATCAAATATCAAATTTTGAATATATATAAGAAAATATTTTATTAATGACACACTACATTATAGAACAATTCCTCAGACTCAGTGATGATTGTGGACCCAAGTTCCCTGCTTTTACAGGTCTGTGCCTATGTGCAAATAGATACAATAAATTTATTTTGTCATTTCCTGATTTAATATCATAAGCCATAGGTCATACTTCTTTTTGCAAAGCGTTTTCCATGATCAGCTGCTGTGTATCAGAAACTCCCTTAATTTTGATCCATAAGAACATGCCAGCAGCAGGAGGATGCCATTCTGCCAAGCCTAGAGAAAGAAAAGGGAATCAAGAAAGTACTTGATGTAGTGGCTGGCAACCCCGCCTGTGGCAGGGGGGTCAGAACCTGAATATCCTTGAGTTCCTTTCCAACCCAAGCTATTCCATGATTCTATGAATTCAAAGGGAATATGGATGGTTACAGAGCAAAGATGCCCCTTCCCAAATTTAGGTACTAATCTAGTCTGTGAGGGCATGCATGCTGATATTTGCAGTACTTTTGGTAAAGTGATGACTTTGAATTATAGAAAACCCAAGTGTTAACAACTTGTGTTGACTACTTTGATATTAAGTAAACTACTTTTCCAAACAATCAAAAATCATTCTTATGATGCATCTTCTCCCAGTATCAATATGATTTAAGTGTAATAAAGCAGATAATTATTTTTTTTTAATTGGTTATAGATATTAGCCCAAAGAAAAGGGGAATCTAGGAGTTATGAAGAGGATGATGGATTAGAGAGAATTTGTCTTTTTATATATATATGCAGACCTACTGTGTGCCTGTTGCTTACCTAGAAGTAATTATCTGTTTTTGGACATGTTTTTGAAGAAACTACTTACCGTCTTTTTTACACCGATGTGTTTAACAAATACATATCTAAAGAGGGCTTGAGCACCTCTCCTGCAGAGACAGGTTGAGTCAGCTGGGCTTGTTCAGCTGGGAGAAGAGAAGGCTTTGTGGGGACCTCATTGTGGCCTTTAAGTACTTAAAAGAGAGCTTATAAGTGAAAAGGAGACTGAATTTTAACATGAGCAGGTAATGATAGGATGGGGGTAACAGTTTTAAACTAAAAGAGGGGACACTTAGATTACACATTTGGCAGAAATGTTTTACTCAGGGAGTGGTGAAGCACTGGCACAGCCTGCCCAGGGATGCTGTGGGCGCCCTGTCCCTGGAGGTCTTCAAGACCAGGCTAAATGGGCAGCCTGGTCTAGTATTATATATGGAGGTTTGTGGCCCTGCCTACTTTAGGGGAGTAGAAATGGATGATATTTCTCTTCCAACTCAAGCCATTCTGTGATCCTACAAAAATAGAATCTGTTTTCCATGCTAATACAGCTCCCATTACTAGAATAGACTACTCTCCTCTTGTAAGAAGACTTCATAGTCTTCCATACATGAGTATATTCTCACAATGCAGCCTAAGGTAACCCAAAGCTGTCATGTTGTATTGGTATTTGGGGAACTGAGACAAAAAGGGTCAATAAAAGAAGACAAAATTTGTATCTAAAATCTGGAAATCAGTAATAGCAAGTGCACTGATGACCATATGGTACTTCAGTCCCAGGGAAGTATCTCAGGAAGGTGGGCAGTTCCTAAATAATTATTGCTGATTCCACTGCGGACTGACTAAAAGGAGCAATTTTAGTCACTAACTGTAATCCCATTGTTGCTGAGCAGTTTTGTTCAGTGCTCTGTGATTAATCATAAAAGTGGATGACTGAAATTAAGTTCAGACAAAATGACCATTACCACTACTATATTTAAGTCTTCTTTTAAATTTATGCAACTGAATCTGACAATTTCAGATGGAGATTTTAAAGACAGAGATTCTAAATGTAAAAAGAATGTTCTGGAGAGAAATACATGCTCTCTGTAAAGCTAGTTTACATGGTGATTACTTGGTGAGCCTTTTTCTCATCATCATTAACTTGACCCCCATCAGAAAAAGCAGGACAACTGCAGTCTTAGATAATTTGTCCTAAGCTTAATATTTCATGTCATTGATTTGCTCATAGCGATCACCTATCACTTCGGTCAAGAGGTGACCTTTAGCAATTTTTCTTGAACACAAAGATGATAATAGCTAGGAAAAAAGTCTGTGTTATTAGCTGTGTTGCACTGACTGACCTTTTAACCATTTGTCAGCAGCAATGAGCATTGCATCCCGCTGGGTCCTGTAGAACTCCACAACTCTGGAAGTACATTATCAATTCAAAGCCATGATCTCATAGTGCTTCAAAGTCCATTTGTTTCCAAAAGCAGAAACAAAGCTTTTTTACTTATCAACCAAAATGCACACTTAACAGAAATATGAACACATCCTAGATCAGCACAATACAATATACTGTGTATATGAAAATTTGTATTTGCATTAGAAAAGTCTTGAATGCTTCCCAGTGTCTGCAACAAAGCACAGATCAATGAGACAGATGAAGTGCTTTTGTAGCTGCTTCTTAATCCTTACATGTCTGAGAAAGTGCAGTATTAAACACTTTATAAATGATATCCATTCTATTATGTTGGTGGATACAAGCCCTGTTTGCAGTACTCATCACACTAAACATGCATACAAAGAGGATTAACTATTTGTATGCCTGCAAAAGTACACGTGATATTTATGCATTTAGGTTTAAGTTTTTTAACAGGTATACATGAATAAAAACAGATCACATGATAAACTTGCCACGACTACCTGGCAGCTTCCCTTGTTTTAACCCTTTGAGCCTACTACCCTCATACTTTAACTAAAACTTCAAAATAATACAATATCTTACTAGGGAAAATGACCCTCCCCCAAGACATAAGAGGGACAAGCCTTGTACACTGACTAGTCTGGTATAAAAAAAAGCAGATGTGATTCTGCAACACTAGACATGAGAGAGATGTATGGTGTAGAATCCATAAACCAGATGCAAAAGGGCACCCTTCTCTACAAATGAACCATACTTAGTAGTTTCACACTTCTTTGATACTCTTGGAACACAGAGCTTTGGTTTCTGAAACTTATTTTATGAAACCTAACAGACAATGGCTGTTGTGATCAGATGTAAGAACCTTTCTCATGCTTTTCTTACAATGTTGTGACAAGCCTGTACAAACCATAACATACTACCCATTACTGTAGGAAGCTTAGGGTTCAAATGGTATCTGATTGTGACATTTGAAATGCCACATGAATACTCACGTGGATACCTGTTCTGTGTAGGTGGCAAGAAGCAGCATGACAGATAAGGGGATTGAAAATATGCCATGACCTTACCTGTCTGTGTGCTCCAAGAAACCCTTTTCTCCCCACTGCTGAAGAAGCTGTGATATTATTATCTAAAGAAATAAAATACACTATCAATACAAGGCTGCTCCACAATCTCAGAAGATTGATTGCCCTGTGTATTATTCAGAATTCCACCCGGGCAAGAAACTGCACGCAGGGTCTCTTGGAGCCCTTTATAGATGGAGGTGGCAGAAGCAACAGACTGTTGCAGCTCATGTTACTGTTATATTCAAGGTCAGTGGCAACATTTGGAAGTTGGAATTGGAGGAAGGAATGGATGGAGACCTGAATATGGTAATCTGGGAGAAAAAGGAAGTCAATGTATATTGTTTTACAGAAGTTCCTTCCACTTGCATCAGTCTCTGTGCTTAAATACTGCCTCTATGATAAACTAATGGAATTGGAAGTTGTATGTAGATGTGCTTGATGTCTCCTTTCCTTGTTACTAATTATAAAGGAGCTGATGATGGCACCTTTGTGAGGTCTGTGAGCTACCAGTGTTATTTTAAATACTAAGCATAAAGAAAAATAAGGAGGGGGAGGGGAAGAACTACTTCCACTGTATGCTTTATATTGAGGTTTTTCAAGTGATCCCATTGGCAAGAGATAAAACATCTTAAATCTTGATTCTTGAAATCTGATGGTTAACATATTATATTAGCTGAAGCAGTAGTACGTTCCATGCAATAAGCTTTCTAGTTCTGTCTGCAGTTTCCTTGGTGGTCTCTTCCTTTTGGTCAATCAATATCTGTTCAATATCTGTTTTTAGCTACAAGCTAAAACTGGAAAAATGTAGTGCAACTACAAAAGATGCTTGTTCTTAGTTTCCTCTGACTTGGAATCCAGTTTTTCAATACAATTCAGTTGGTAGTTTAGTACTTGCCTGTGTGAAAGTGCTGGTGTGCATTGTAGAAACCTGGATGTGCAGAATAACTCTGTCGATAAGAGGCTTGGGACCTGTCAGAAAACCTACTCTCAACCTAGAAGAAAATGGAAAAATTACAACAGGAAATGCCAGGTACAAATCCTTTATGTGAGTTATGGGTTAACTTGTAACCAGAAAACTCATTTCACTAATGTACTAAACATCTTGTATGTATTTATATCTTTAATACTGCCCTAAACCCCAGGTTTACACAACTTATGAGGTGAATTATTCATATAATTAAAAGCCACGAATGCTCAGCTCTATGGAAAAATATGTGAATTGGCAAATAGGCCGCTTCTTTTGCTCTTTTAGCCCTTCAGGATAAATGCACTACAGGCTGATAAAATAGGTTCTTATTAATGTTTCATTGCTATGACCTGTCTTAGCTCAGACTGTTTTTCTTCAAATCAAAACCAATCAGTAAGCTCAAATGTGTCCTTGGCAAAGACTAAATTTCATTGTGTCTTTTTGTAGGATCACTTCTGGAAGTGCCATCACACCTTGCATCATGCTATCTCTTCTCTTTTTGGGGGATGGGGTTGCAATCCACTAGCTGTCAGAGCAGAACTCACATTATTTTCTTATATCTATTAGAATAATAAAAGCAAATTTAAACACAAATATATTGTTTTGTGTGAGACCATCCAGCTTAATTTTTCAGGAGGACACAACCCAAAAGAACCGTAAAGCTAGAAGATATCGCTATAACTCTGATTGGTTATAGAGAATTATGTCATTATTTATTTTATATATTGGAAGAATCTGCAGAAATGGTAAAAGACAGGAAAACTGGTAAAAGACTACTGGGAGCTCCGGGAAGAGAGCCAGCATCTCAGTCTTTCTGCCTATGTTGTGCCTGGAAGACTGTCCTGCTTGGGCAGGATGATGTAACTATCAGAATCAGAGGAGAATCAGAATGTGGAATTATAAATGACTTCCAAGAGATGACAGGAAAAGTTAGTACAATGAAGAAAAATACCTTCCAGAAATTATCAGGTATTAGGTGAAAAAACTGTCATCTGATCCTTTTGTACACAATATTAGTCTTGTGCCATAATCAAGAGGTAATCCTGAGGAGTCTGAAGGGTGCTTACCCAGATGAGAGAACTTTAGAGAATGAGTCAGTCCTGATGACTCTGCCATCCACATCCATTGAGAGGAAACTTGGAGCCCATGGCTTCAAAGAAAAATAAAAAATATAGTTCAAGTTTTTAGTAAGGATTGTGGTGCAATTACTTTATTTGCTATGAAGATGTAATTATTTCTTAAAGTACATATTTTGATAGTGAATATTTTAGAGATGGACGTCCAAATGGCAAAGGCAGTGACTTACTGACAAATGGCTGTTTAGCTGTCTGAGATAAGCTACAAGATCTGGTTTAGTGGTTTGTTGTAGCTACAGTAATGGGAAGACGGTTGGACTAGATGCTCTTGTAGGTCCTTTCCAACCTTGTGATTCTATGATTCTATATAATAATATTCTGTGAAAGCCATCAAGAAATCAGCCTTGTTTCTTTTAGATGCTTAGCCCTCCGATCAGCACTCAAATGCTCAGTACAAGATTTGGTATGATGCAATAAGCAGGGGAAACAAATTTATTCTCTGTCAAGGTTTTTACAGAGTATACAGAAGGATATTGTAATTTTCAAGATGGAACAGTAGCTTTTAGCTCTACTTAAAAAAACAAAACAAAAAAAGTAAGTTAGAAGATATGTCCAAACATTGATTTTACTGAGTTCAGCATGCTTTTTCCTTATCAAATATTCTACTTCCTATACATCCTCGCTCATTCTCTAGCAAAGCTAAACAATGCTATTGAATGACTGTGAAGCACTTTTATTGCCTCCTCCCACAAAAATGTATTTCAAAACAGAACACTAAACACTGCAGTTTAGCTTCTAGCAGTGTTTTGCTTCCTTACCAGATCAGCTTTTTATTCCTGAAGCTGGGTGCTTGAGTAGACTGTGCTGCTGCAGATCCATTAGGGAAGACAGTTAAACACTTTGTTACCCCTAGGGGGAAGATCTGCAGGGAAGGAGGGAAGCTGCCTATACAGTACTACTTCCTATGTCTTTAGGGATAAATGGCAAAAGGGCAAAGGGGTAGAAATGAGATGTAGTAGATTAGGAGTAGACCATCTTCCCCTGGATGGAGAAGTGAATGGGTTGAAAGGAACGTTAAAAGGCTGCTTTTCAAGTGCTTTTTTTGTGGTATGTTTGTTCTCCTCTGCAGGGAAAAACTTTGCAGTTTTCTTAGTAATGAAGAAAATTCTGTCCCATGTAAGGCTTGAGGAATTTGAACCACCACAATTAAAAGGCTGATGCAATAAAATACCACAAAGAGGAAAAGTAAAAGTAGCAATAGACTGTTAAGCATATAACTAACTTAGAAGAAGGATGCGAAGAGTATCCAAGAAGATAATGGCTCAAACTTTAATTCTTTGGTAACAGAAATGAAGGCACTAGGTAGTAGCTAAGATTACCTTTTCAAACTGAAGAAAGTAGTAAGGATCATCTTCTATTATAAGGAAATCATATTTTCTTGCAAGCTAAAGAAAGAAATGAATTGAAAGCAAAGACTGATTAAAACATAAAGACTGTAAATTCAATTCTTCATGTACTCTAGATCTATTGCCAGGACCATACTAAGACCCCACATGTTGCTCCTTCACTATATATAAACCTGTAACAGAAGGAGGTTTCAAATGCTCAGTTCAGACATCAATCTAAACAGTAAACATGCTACCTACAGTGCAAGGACAGGTATGTAACTAAAGGTGTGTTCAAAGGGTACAGTATGCTTGTGGTAAACCCACTTTGAATCTACTGACAATGACACCAGGCAGAAAATAATTTACCTAATATACAACCTGCTAGTGAAGATTCCTCGTGAAAGTGGCTTTGTTTAGAAACAAGTTCTGGGAAAAATTTATTCTGGACCAATAATGGGCCCAAATGTTGCACCTTTAGCTAAAACAGGATAGGCGTTTACCCATTTCTACCTACAATATTCATGGGGCCCCTGATACATACCTGATAAATCTCCTCCTTGCGATCTGTGGTCAGAGAGTTCCCAGTTGGGTTGCAGCCATTTGGAATTGTGTACAGGAATTTGGGGAGAGGGCGGCTATGATTTTTTATAACTTCTGGACTCCAAGCAGACAGGATTTCTTTTAGAGCTTTTGGAATAATGCCATGTTGGTCGCTCGGAATGTTAATGATATTACAGCCCAAAGCTCTCAGCTGTTGACAGGATGAACAAAACTGTCATAATCCTTTCTGACTTTATAGCTATCCCAAACTCTTACATCCTCATGATTCAAATCAAAGCTTGTTGAGGTTTGCTATGTAGCTTGTCAAACCTACTGCATTCGTCTTTATTTGCCCCGTTAAGCCACATGAGAAAAAGGTAACTAATGTCTATTGCTTTTCTTCTACAGGAAGTGACACATTTTTGCAAGCAGAAAGGCACGTGGAGAGTTTGAATTCTTCTCTTCATGCTCTCAACACAGAAAGTTTACTGCAGCTCTACTTCCAGTGGATCACTGGCATTCTACTTGAACAGAAGAGCCAAAACTGTAAGCTACTCTTTACTGACAAAGGGGAAAGAATCTGCTCATAGCAGATATATTCAGCAATACATGGGAGAACAAAATAATGCTATTACAGTGACACATTGACAGAATTATGTCAAGAGCTGTAGGAAAAATACTAACAAAACAGTACATTGTCTCCCCTTCATGGGATTTCAATCTGTACCATGTAGCTCAGCATTTTTAAGTAAAAATCTAAGTTGATGCAATAATTTTAAAAGGATGTTCTTAGCAAGAGATTTTTGATTAGCCAAACGATATCAAAATTCCTGTTAGTGTAGGAGGAAACTGGAATAAAGTGGTACACAATCTATCCTAACCCTTCTTATAGCTCATGTATTTTTATTTGATGTTTAATTATACAGCAATTATTTTTTTCAGAAGGAAACTTTGCTATTTTTGTGCAGTCCTTACTAGTTCACATCTGAAAACTCTTTAGTTGTGGGTACAGTATCATCAGACTATAAAATACTTCAGCAGAACACAACAATTTGTTGAAATACCCACTTATAAAATCTGTTCTGAGCTGACTGTTGTGATAGCTTCCTTCCCAATCCCAAACATGACCTCAGTCCTAGAACAAACTACAGGATTTAGAAAAGGATGCTGCGTCCTGGGGATAGCTTTTATGAATAAATCTTTATAAACCCAGCTGGTCTAACAGTAAAAACTTGACATTTAGATGTGTTTTGGCTGTAAATACAGGGCATACAAGCAAGTAGAGCAGGTACTAAAATGCCATTCAAATCTAATGTTCACAGCTTTTTGCTGATGAAATACTTACAGCTGCTAGTGTCCCAGAATATGTGGGGGCATCCAAAAGGATGCTGTCCCCAGGATTAATGAGCATTTCAAATACCTGTAAAAGAAAATTATTTTAGAAGTATTTTACATATGCTTCCTAGTTCCGACTTCAGTGAGATTATAAGTGTTGGTTACACATCAGTAATTCCCTAAAAATTTTAAGTAACTACTGTCTGTGAAGAAGACAGATGAACAACCAGCTTTAGAAACAAAACAGAGCTAGGAAATAACCGTTTGAAATGGGAACAGCTCTCCATACAACAGAAAGCATTTCACTTGCAGAAAGCATCAACCAAGCAGTGGTGCTGACTGAACAGGTTGATTATTCAAGGAAAACTAATACAGTTTGTCACGTTACAGAAAAGCAAATAAGGCACTGATGTGCTGATTACTTGCGTAACAAGAAATATAACCTTGGAGTATTTTCTGACAATCTTTTTGGTTTATCTGAACGTTTATGTATGACAAGAGACTGCCCAACATGTTTTAAGTTCTGTTACCTTGTATGGATAGCCTGAGATGTTTGTTTAACAAATATTCTACACAAAGCTTTGCAGAGATGCTTAATGCTAAGTATAGCTGAACTGAGGGAAGAAAACATAATCTTGAAAGAAGTACTTCTAATATACAGAGTTCTTGGTCCTACTTTGCACAAGCCTTCCTGGCTGCCGGTTGTGACACACACTTCCATTTGTCCTTGCTCAGGACTGTAGTTGGCTGTGGGGGGATTGTGTAGATTCTTCTGAAAGTTCTTTAGCCATGACACGAGTTCTGGAATCCTGAAAGAGGAATGAGGTAAGGTGCATCTAACATCTTACACGGGCCGAAAAGAGGCTGCTCCTCAAAACTAGTACACAGTTCTGAGTCTGGCTTTAACTGTCTCACAACTGTAATACGCCAGTTGGACTGTTTTATTAATTAATGAAAAAAATATCAATGTTTCTTCTGGAAGAGCAGCAAAGATGAGCATCTACACACACCAAATGATGACTGTGAAATCTGTGCAGAAATGATTCACTGAGGATGGAAAACGGGTGGAGGCTAAACAGGATCTGCTCCTAGGAACAATCTTTCCATACTCAGATGTGGCCGTCTGACAAAGCTTGCAGGGCTTCTGGAAGTGAGCTACAGATAGCAGGAAATTCAGAAATGAGTTTTTAAAAGAACTGTTTTAAGATAAAGTCTTGTAGTACATCTACAAATGCCTGTTTACTAAAGTTGTGTTCACTTAAGTATTGGGAGAAGCTGCAACTGCACTGATTAACGCCCTATGTGACTACATAGGTACATGCATATTCTTGCCAGCCTGTCATAAGCCTGACTTGGTGCTGCCTACTGGGGAGTTAATAAGAGTGCTAAACTAATATAACATATGCAATTTTTGTACTAAAAATGCCAATACTATAAAAATGTCAGTTCAAGCACCACAAGTGGTATATGTTGACTTCTTTAGGGTACCAAATAAAGGCAAAATGAATGCTCCAGGATCAAGCAGCCTTGACAGATACCCTGCTGAGGCAGAGTACTGAAGAGCCCTCTTCATTAAGTCTTCCCCGATCTCAACAGCATTTCCATGTCCAGTGGCAATAGTAGCCTTCTTAAATGGAAAAACGGCAGGGTTTGGTGCCCCTCCAGCCAGAGAGATGAGAGATGGAGGAGACTTTTGCATCAATTCAGCTACAGTAAAAGGAAAATACCTTGATTACAATTTGATTATTGCAGCAGTTGTTCACACACTTTATCTCACAATAAACCAGGTAAGTTTGTTCTGCTTTACTACTATGGGCAGTTACATCTGATTACAGCTTTTAAGTAAGGGAGCTGGAATGTTTCTGGCAGTGTGGCTTTAGTGGCAGAGGCACAGTGTAAATAAGGCGGTATGAAGAAAATGCTGACAACTCTTGCTTCAAATGCAATTTCACAATCACTCACATCCAATGTGTGCTCTGCTACGAGCACAGACTGGACCTTACTTGACAAGTGCACGTGCTCACAATAAGGAATTCATGCTGTCTTGATGCTTTCAGCTCAGATGTGAGATGATGGATAGCATCAGGTCTGGCTCAGTGCCTTCTGATTCTCTGTTCTCCATTACTTATTAGACGATTGGACAATGAGTGGCAATTCATAGTAAGCTGTGCCAAAACCCCTGCTGCAGAAGTGGTAGCAGAGACTTTCAGGCACTAGTTTAAGTGACAACGACACTATTTCTGTTGTCTGGATGAGTTTCTGAAATGAATGGTTCAAGGCTATTCTTTTTGTATGCACTTGACATCTCTAGATTAAAGAAGTCACCGTTAACTGGCCCTGTGAATACCTGGCAGGCTTTCTCTCAACCTACTCAAGTCTTCAGTCACAGCGCCTCTATAAAGTCTAGAACACAAAATGATACTCTTAAGGGGACCTGCCAAGAGCAGGCATATACTCACTCAGAACTCTTATTGGAGATGCTTTTCTTGCTGCACTCACACTTGTGATAAACCGAGAATAATTCATGCCTGTGGGGAAAGTGCAGTCAGTTGAGCATTGATGGGGAAAAATGAAAGGGAACCCCAGTGCTTCTGGTGTGTGCACCTGCCACGAGTAACACCTCCAGACGCTCCTATCCACAGATAGGCTCTATCATGTCAATTTGTATTCAAGTCAGTTTTGGATCTTTACTTTTTGGAATGAAGGAGTTTTCTTCTTCACATACACTGGCTGGGCCACAGACTCCCTCCTGCTATGGTCACATAGCACAGGACTGCAGAGTAGAATCCTTTGGATTGGAAGAGGCCCTTACAGGCCACTCAGCCCAACTGCCCTGCAGTGGACAGGTACAGATAACCCACAGCAGGGCCATGTGCTTCGAGTCCCGTCCAGCCCGGCCCTAAGTGTCTCCAGGGCTTCCACCGCATGTCCGGACAACCCTTCCCAGCGCGTGGAGCACGAGGCAGTGATTCTGGGTAACAGCTGGAAGCCTTTTATGCCAGCGCAGCACCGAGCTGCCGCTTGCTGCTACGGAAACCACGCCACGTCCCCGGCCCGCCCCCACGCGCAGCACAGATCCGCTCGTAGCGCTGCCCCGCCGGCACCCGCACCCCGCGGCGGCTGGCGGGGGGCAGCGCACCTACCGGCAGCGGGACGGAGCGGAGCCGGGGGCGGCCGTGTTGTAAAGCGTGAGCTGCACGGCCCGACCGCTCCGGGCAGCGGCGGCTGGGCGGGGAGAAAGGCCGGGGGGGCGGGCTGCCGGCCCAGGGCACTGCCGCTGCGTAGGGCAGTACCGAAAGCGTGCGGGGGGCGGATCCCCCCTCCTTTATTTGTGTATTTATTTATTACAACTCGGGTTGTAGGCGGAGGAGGTAGGAAAGCGTCAGGCGGATCGGGGCTGCGTGGAACGTAATTTTGTTCTGTTTCCGGGCTGCCCGCGTTGTGCTCGGTGGCACAGAGCAAAGCCCCCAGGAGGCCGGCGGAGCATTGCCGTCGGTGCACGGCCTCGGAGCCGCCGCTCTGGGCCCGCAGTGACTCCCGACGACCACCAGGTGGCGCCGCGTTCCCAGCCCTTGGCGTAGCGGCGTATGTTAGGCTGCGAAATACTCCTACTTGACGCCTTACCTGATTTAAGTCTGTAATTTGTATCAAAGCAGAAGGATTCTCTATACACAGACACTTAAGATTAGACCACGGGAGAGGCAAGCCAGACTATTGGGCTGTCAAGTGCCCAGCCGAGGCCTTTTGTCTGCTCCCCCTGAGCGGAAATGATAACAGAACAGCAAACATTGCCCTGTGGGGCCAAATGCTGCTTAATGAGACAAGTCAAACACTATAAATTAGTTAGTCCCATAGCATTCTTTTCTCTACAACAAGCCAGCTGAAGGTTGTACTCACAAAGATTTGTCTGTTTAACCTGTGACACGGGTGCACAAACATGAGAGTGCACGGAAGAATGCAGACAGATTTTGTGAGAATCTAGGGGAAATCTAGGTAAGATAATTAATACTGGAGGAGTTTTTCTCTTTAGAAGGTCTAGTTTTCATTTCAAATTAGAAGCAGTAAAACTGTTTGATAGTATTGTGAGATTGAAATGCAAATGGGAAGATGTGCAATAGAAGTGGGCAATCCTATCTCTTTAAACGTGCATTATTCAAGGAGGGAAGGAAACTGAGTTCAAGCCTGTGCTTTGCTGCTCACAGCATTTGCTGACTGGCGAATACATATTAACTGCATGAAAATGTTTAGGGATTTGACATTCACTGGCAAGGAGAAAGCTCATCATCTGTGTTCCTTGCAGCTGCTGATACTCAGCCTACACACCCCTACTCTGATGTCAATGGTCTAAATGAGGTCCATACCCGAACTGACAGTTTAATCCCAGGAAATCTCTCTTGAATTATTAGCTGAGGCTCCGACATCCACAACTGCATGCTGCTCTTCAAGCAAACTGAAGATTTCCTAGTTTCCAATTCAGGTGGGGAGGATTCTGCAATGGTTAAACCTCACTCAAAAGTCCAAACTTACTTTCTGTACAGGATTTTTTTACACATATTCACCACCAGTATAAGCCCTCAGTCAAAGGAACAGAATTGCCCAGTCCTCTGGGTGATTTGAACTGGGTTGTGTCCATAATAATTATTAACTGTTGCAAAATGCCACCTTGGCACCAAAGGAAAGTTCAAAATATAAGAAAATACTGCAAGAGCACTTTATCTTCCCCTCCTCTGGCTGGAAAGCTGGTCTTTCCAGCTTTCAGTCTCTTGCGGATATAATCGTTTGTATATAAATGGAAAACTTGTCCATGACTCATCTGCCTGTATTACCAAGTGCATTTTTTAGTCCAGTAGCCAGATGTCTGTTATGTGGGCTGCTAGGTTATTTACACTGATTGAGTATGTGCTCTGTGCAGCTCTTGCAGATTTGATATGCTGGCTGTACAGAGAATGAATGCATGCTGATTATGCTCCAAATAGCAATGAACCCAATTACCGAAGCCACTAACTCTCAGTAAGGAAGCCAGAAATACAGCTGTTGCTTCACTACCTTAAAGAAACATTTGCTGTTTTGATCCCAGAATACTGTACATTGATATAAATGACAGATTTATATTAGTGAAGAACTGGCCTGTGAGTTGAAATAGTTTATTTTAATAACTGTTAATTTCTTGAGATCCAGAGCTCATAGTCCAGAGCAAGGCCTCAGCCCAGGTGCAAGAAAGCAGACAAGAATCCAGCTACTTCATGAATGTGAGTGACTTATGAGATGGAGCCAAAAGGATGTCGAGTCTAGGGAAAAATAGATGAATTTCTGATTTGAAACCTAAGGACATTTCTGAATCATCATGCAGTAAAAAACAGTCCTGTCATACACAGCCAGTTGAGGATGACTGCAGAGGAATTACTTGATAAAAAGATTTTGGTTGAAACCAATGTGTGGAGGTCACCTAGTTCAAACAGCTGTTCCACACAGTGCTAACTTCACTTCAGATCTTGAGATCCTGGGCCTTCCCTCTCTGAGTTCCAATGCACAAGGTCTGCTCTGAAAGTAATGCCTCCCTTTTTAGAGCAGTGGGTCTGTACACGTACAAGAACAAAGAGACATTACCACCATAGGAAACAGCTGAGGTTCTACAGTTTGAGAGCAGCTAGAAATTTAGCCAAGAGCTTCACTTAATAAGCTCATATTGCACTTCAGGGCTCTCATGCACATGTAATTGTCTGACAGCACTGCACAACAACTCTGCATCGACAGCACTGCTGAGCCTGTGCTTAAGGGAAGGTCTTAAAGCTAGGACTAGAAAAACAGGAAAATCAGTGATGGATGAAGAATGAGCTTATTCTTCTGTTCACTGAGCATGTACCAGAGAAAATACTTCTTCCTGGAATGAGTGGCAGATAAAGTCCCATGCTGCATTGCGGAATTAAGTAGAATCACAGAACCATTAAGGCTGGAAAAGATCTCTCAGATCATCTAGTCCAACTGTCACCTGCTATCAATGCTGCCCACTAAATCATATTCCTTACTATCACATCAAACAGTGAACACCTTCAGGGACAGTGACTCAACCACCTGTCTGCGTATTCCCTAGCACAACTCAGGGACATTCCCTCTAGTTCTATTGCTCGTTAACCACCTAGTTTCCTCAGCTGCTCCTCATAAGGCTTGTGCTTCAGACCCCTGACCAGCTTCATTGCCCCCCATGGTCATAGAATCATAGAATCACCAAGGTTGGAAAATACCTATAAAATCATCCAGTCCAGCCGCCCACCCATCACCAATAGTTCTCACTAAACCAGTGTATGGGAAATTGGTAATCACAGCCTGAACCTCTGATTAATCAGCTGAGGCAAGTGTCAGGTCTGCTGTGGGAGCACAGGTGAGAGTAATTGAGCTGTGCTCCTGGAAGGGGTGTAGGTTGACTCCACCTCCTCTAGACCTCATTTAAGGGCTGACCACCACTAAGGCAGCATCTCTTGGAGACTGTTCCCTGATGGAGGTTGCCTCAGCATTTCCCAGTGAAGGTGTCTGTATTGGTGAGTTTTTCCTTATAAATAACCTTTTGAATATCAGTTACCATCTTTGTATCATTCCACCTTACACAAATATATATCAATAAAGCTCTAGCTACTTTTTTTTCTTTGTAAGAAGATGCTTCCAAGGTGTCTTATTGTTGTGAACATTTGACTTGTAGCAGCAAAAGCAATCTCTTGTTATTGTAGAAGCCACACGTAAGGGATGAATACAGGAAACACTATTGCCATTTTATACACAGGGAGCTGAAATTGCCAAATGGAGTAAACAGAAGAATAAAACTCTTTATTTTTATTTTTTACAATTTACATTACATTTTCTAAGTGTTTCATGATCTCTCATTATCCATAAACTTACATACTGTAAAATAATTCTTTCCTATGAATTATCTCAGTGCAGGTTTCCCTTTGTTATGCTTTGAAAGTGAGTTTTCATTTCATATTGTAGCAGAAACGCTAAATCATGACCTGAACCAGTGATGGAGCACCTGGTGGGAAGGCAGGGCCAAGCTGGGGGAATTTGGGTTCATGCAGCCCAGCTGAGTGACTGGGAGGAGGGGAGCCAGGATCCACCCCTTCCAGACCTTATTCAGAGGTTGGCAGTGGAGATGAAGGTTTCTTGCGGGAGATCCCTGTTTACTGGAGACCTTCTAAAGATAAGCAGTTCTTCTTTTGTTACTGTGTTTACAGCTGCTGTGTTTGGGCTTGTTCTCATTTGTTGCTTCCCGGGATTGTGTTGTTCCACTATTACTGTTGTACTTTTTATCCCATTACAGCATTATGTGTATGAATGTGAATATCTACCTACACAGGTGAGTGTGTGAATAGTAAGGCCATAAGGAAAAATCAATAATATTTATTGTGTACTTTCAGTTGACTTGTTTCCAGTTTGCCTGTTAATCTATTTCAGGCGATACCTCTGAGCCTTTTGAAAGCTACACATTAATATAAAGATTTCTTATGGATGTGGAGCATAGTGTAACATTTACATTCAAATGGCTGGTAGATGTTAAGAAGAAAACAGCAGTGAAGTGGGTTGTATCTTGATTTTCTGTGGAGATGCTTTCAGGCATTGAGAAGGTGCCTGTGCATTTGTGCAGTAAAAATAAAAACAAAACAAACTTTTCTGGGATCAAAAGAAGATATTTTAAGTATTTGGCAGTGGAGCACAAACCCAGAGCAGCAACAAAACCCGAGGAATTCTGCAGGAGCCAGTTACTGCCTTGCCTTGAAGAGCGTGTTATAAATGGCTTAATTACATTGCCCTCTGCCGGAACTACAGGAGATTGCAGACTGATGCTTAACACACAGACAAAACTTTGGCAGAGAACCACAAGATAGATACCAATAAGTTGTTTCACAGTGCCAAGCAGACTCACAGAATCAAATGTTTCTGGGTTTGGAATCCAAAGAGGAGCTTGGGTTTTTCTCCTGACTTGCTGAAGGGATGTTCATTTATTTAGGGAAGAGTCTGTGGACACATGAGACAGATCTAAAGTTAAACTTGCCAGGAAAATGGATTTTGTATCCTTGAACTTACCAGGGAAATAAAAGAATGATTTCTGAGTTACAAAGGTGGATGAGTTCAGAGCTGATGAGAGAACTGTCGTGTGAAGTTGTGGGGGGAAAAAAAGGCCTCTTTGGGTCCTATGCCACTGATTGTTTTTTTTTAATAAGAATTATTGTTAGGTTTGTGTTCAAAAAGAATACATAGTTTTCCCCACTGAAATGTTTTTATCATTATTTTATTACTACTTATTAGTTTTTATTATTTTATTATTACTTGATGTCATCTAGCATTTGACTTAAACCGTTTTCTGCATCAAAGCTTTAGATCATCCAATGCATTCCTTGTTACTGATGTCAATGGAAGGAATTAATCTGTGTGTAAGTATTCTTATCTTAAAACAAGAAAGGGATTTAAATGTTTGGCTGATCTTGAATCCACAGTAAAGTCTTCAGTGTTTCTCCAGCCATAGGTGCCAAAATTCTGCTGTTGTTACACTGGCTGGGTGGCTCTGAAGGCACAGACATCAACTGACAGGGAGCTCTGGGTCCGAGGAAACGATGTGGAAGAAGCACTGTCTGAATCAGACTCAGGCAGGACTCAGTGGCACAGTGAAGCAAAAATGCTCAGTGAAATCAGTCAGTAAACTAACAGTTTCCATTACCATGAGGCTGGTTATTCCTGTTGTCACAGCGCTGGTTGAATGACTTTAACTTTTGCACTAAAATATTAAAGTCAGGAATGTACCAAGATGAGAATGATTTATTTTGGTTGGGCTTCCGTTATTTTTAATGTTAAAATTTGTGGGGAAACTATTTAATTTGTACAGTGATAAACTGAAAGATCATTTCTGAATAAAACTGAGTTTTAACTATTTCATATTCTCCCAGTCTTAGTGTATCTCTGCTGCGCACCATGTTGTGGGTAAAAGATAATTGTTTGCTTTAGAGTGCTGATGTATGTGCATGACTTAAATGAACACAAGTAAATAGATCTAATGGGATGTGATTGGATGGTCTGACTTACAAGTGGGTAAAGCTGCTTGTCAAATAACGTAACATGATTCTGCGAAGAATCTCTTAAATTCTGGATGGTTCTCTGTATAACCTTAAACGCCCCTCACTCTTCCTTCCTTTTGAATCCTCAGTTTCATATGCTTTCATTTATTTATTTTTCTCCCTCCTCACCATCAAGTAATATATACCAAGCTATTAAAAGATGCTATCACTGAGCTTTCTGCTTTCTTACGTGAGTTCAGATTTAATTTTTGTCAAGCAGTGTAAGAATTCAAAAATAAAGGTTTCTTATGTGATATTCCTGTCTATTATTTCAGGTGACACAGCAAGCGTCATTTTCATGATACTGGAAGCACAATTTATAACTCAAAAATGGGCTCTGATTTTGTGCAGCAGGCAGAACTTGTTGCCTAAGATGGCATCAGAGCTCTTTCAAGATGTTAAAGCAGATGTTCCATGAGGGGAGTTTTTTTGTGTTGTTCCATAGCATATAAAATAAATATAGTGGGAAGACTTCATAAGGCATACTCATCTCTAATAACAGCCTTACGAGGCACAGGTAGGAGCATATTTTACCACTGAGACTGCATTTATATTGCACATTTTATATGTTGATTTCAGAATGTTACAAAGTTAATTTTCTCCATCAGATGGTCACAAATGACTGGCATCCTTCGGTATTTATGGAAAAAAATATTGATGTTAAAGAAAGTAATAAGTGCTGAATTGTCCTGGAGTTCCTGGGTGTGCTACATGTGATAAGCTAAGTGTGCTGACAGCACAACATAGAAGGGCTTCAGTCAGATGTTTCATACACAGCACATGAACTAATTTAGTGTCTGTGCCAAAAATCAGAGCTGACTGGTGATTCTCGTGATCTCCTTTATGTGGTTTTGAGCAGAATTGTACGATAAATTGCTCGGCTTCACTTACATAACCAGATAACTAATATACCTTGTCCTAAATGTGTTCTGCTATGTCTGAGTGCACTGGATTTTGCAGTTGAACTTTGTGTGGTCTGAGACAGTGACCTTTATTTGACATCTCTGTCATCCATGAGGAAAAACAATAAATGTTACTGAATAATTAACTTTTCTATAAAGGGTCAAGTCAAATCTCAGTGTTACTTTACTTTATGAGGAAAAGTGAAGTTGATGGTTTTATCAATTTTGATAAAGAATGATGCGTATTTTTTAACTTGTAGTTTAAAGTGATCTTAAACTGTGATCAAAACAAAGAAAAAAAACCAACAACTTACTGTAAAACTGATTCCAGCCAATTTAAAACCAAGATGACAGTAATGTGTAGCCATGAGATTTTCAGACTGAGTACTTCAGGGTTCAGATCGAGATGGTTGTTTTCCAACTAAGATGTACCATCTTTATTGGTATTTCTTCATTTCTTTGATCACTTTAAATCATGCCTCTTTAATGTGAAATGCTCAATTACATGTTTAGCCCCTGAGCATTCTTTTATTTCTGGATCTTAGGCACCTTGTTTGATCTTAGACTTTCCATTTCTTTTTGTTGTTTTTGGACCCACATTTTCTACTTTAAGTGATTTGGGCACCCAAGTGAAAGCATTGGGTATGTACAGCTAGGATGGGAAAATGGATACAAATGGCTGAAAGGAGATGTTGTCTTACTTATGATGTAAATCTGCTGAGCTGAGCAGTAGAGTGCTTTCTGCTGAGATTTTCCATTTGGTAGTACAGCTGATTTCCAGCCATTCCTATTTTTCAAGCAGTATGAGTTCAGTTCTGAGCTCATACATCACTGACCACATGCTAAAAATGGAATTCCATTTACATTTAATATATCTTCATTCCATTTCTTCTTTCTAGAAGGCTTGTTATGCTCACATCCTCCTCTTCCTGGCATTCCTCCTCCTCTATTTTCTGGGCTGCAATTTAGGAGCACGAATGTAATTCATTATGGAATGCTTGGTCTGTTTCTCTCCCCTCAGTACGTGATTACTTAGTGAGCTGCTGAGCAGACTTAATAGCCCTCTCAGTGTATAGACAAAATACTTTAGAGAAAGGTAGGTCTGTCAAATTAATGAAAGTCTGGTACTTCAGCATCATGTATCATCTTAGTGCTACTGAAATAAAAAATGACACAACAAATACAAGAATTGTAATCTCATCTATTCTGTCTTTGGGTGATTTTTCACTGTCACAGGGGTTTTCTATAGATTTTGTTAAGTGTGCTTGTGAGACAAGCTTTTAGCAGATTTACTCTTCTGTTTTTCGTTCCTGATTTCTTCAGTGTGGCTTACTGGAGTTTTATCATTTGAAGCCTTTCTGGGCCTGAGTCTATGACTGAAAAAAAACCAAACCCCAACTTCATGGATGTGGAATTGTGCTCATTACTCCTGGTGGCTTCAAGTTGTGCTGGGGAGGGTCGGGTTGGACACTAACAATTTCTTCTCAAAGCGGTGAGGCATTGGAACGAGGTGCCCAGGGAGGTGGTGGAATCCCTGTCTGTGGAGATGTAAAAGAACCATGGAGATGAGGTGCTGAGGGATGTGGCTGGTGGGCGTGGTCTGGGGTTGGACTCCATGATGTTAGAGACCTTCTCCAACCTTAATGATTCTATGACAGGTTTCTGTCAGCACCTCAAATGCAGTTGAATTGAGTCTTGGATTGCTTCAAACACACCTGGCTGATAAGCTTGCTACCCCTCATACAAAGCATTGAAAGTGCACTTTCAGATAATGCTATCTATAATGCTATCTATCTTTGGAGTTTGGGGAGAAGATTAAACTGCTGAAGGCTATTTTGACGCTTCCAAGAGCATCAGTTTTTGGCTTGAGAAGTATGTCATTTTTTGCGTGCCATGCTTCTATCTCTGACTTTGTAAATGCAAACAGTCCTAGTAACTAAGGAACAGCACAGTTCAATGTTTTCTTAAGAACAACTTTGCTGCTTAGGGATGTGATTTACTACTTGTGTGTGTGTACATATATGCAGAGACAAAAAGTGATGATGATCTCATCTTAACTAGCTCACAAGAGCAGTCTGTCTCATTTCTTCAGCCTCGTAGCCAAAGGCACATTTACTGTAAGCAGACAGAACTCCACTGAGTTCAGTTAGTTGTAGACCACCATTAATGTCAGTACTCACTCACTTGTAAGGATAATTCTCTTTGTAGTAATCAATGCTTGCAATGTAAGCCTAAAAGAAAAACAAACTGGTTATCTTGCAGCTTTCTCAGTATTTTTGCACAGACAGGGAAGGAGAAGTTTTAAGTAATGTTCAGGATTTTACAAGTAAATCTTAACTTTTTCTTCCTTTGATTTTGGTGCTTTTTAGAAGTCTGCTCTTACACCAATTTAACAGCACTTGGACTTGGAATCAGTTTTACTTTTTTTTTTTTTTTTTTTTTTACTGTTTTACTTAGAATCAGTTATTAGTGATGTCATACAGCAATTACTAGAGACGTGAAATAGACCTGCATGTATTTCCAGCATCTGGGGTAAAAAAGTGTCTCCACGTATGTAAATGATGAGAAAATTTTCACACAATAGTGAGTCATGCTTCTCTTATAAAGATAAAAGACTGAGAGACAAAAAGAACAGTATGATAAACATATTTGAGTGTAGATGCTTCACATAGCCCTTGTTTCATTAATTTCCTAATAGTTAAACTTCTAAATCTTGCATGCTTGTATTGTAACAGTTAATAGTCTTTACCAGGAGAAAAACTTTCTATTTGTGTAATATTTATTGACGTTAAACCCACATTATACCAGCACAACAATCCAAAGTAATGATAGTACATTTTTTTTATAAATACAAATAGAGTGGCAAAATAATGCTAGTGAAGCTAACAAAAAAAAGTAAATTAGCATGTCACAGTTGTGAAAAATTCTGCAAATGATATGATGTACTTCTCCTAGGATATAATCAGATTATTCCCATACGATAAAGCATGACATTAATTTAGAGGAACGATTCCCAGACCTGGTCATGTCCTGCACCAATTTGCATAGAATAGTACTAACTTATGTGCTAAAAGTTTATTAGTCACTAAAAAAAAAACCAAAAACCCAACAAAACAAACTCTGTGTACTTACAAAGCAATACACTTATAGCAGTAATGCAGTATACGGTGTACACAATTACAGAATAAAAAAACCAACTAAGTACAGGACTTCTGAATAACTGAACTGGGATAAAAGATTTCAACACTTTTATTATAAATAATGAAAGAAAGATACCATGTATGTGCTTCATATAAGGAATACAGTGTTTTCCTTTCATAGCAAAGTATGCTCGTACCATCACTCATTTTTCTTGTCGGGCCTAGCAACTCTTCCATCCCTCCCTCCCCTTCATCTGAAATTCATTTGTTTCTAATTTAAGACTACCTTGTCACATCTGACGAGGTAGAGCTCCAGTTTGATGTGGATTTGCCTTGCATTCTGAAAGTAGCATTTCATCCACTGCACGCAGCCCCTACCCATTAACAGAGGTGTTGTAGGCAAACAACAGGAAGGATGAGGAAAAAAAAAAAATAATCCAGAAATGTGTATGATAAGAAGAAAAAGTGGCGCAAATTTTCTGGTTTTGTCCATCATCTTCTGCTTTCCTCAGGTCTGCAAGCTTACCACCTCTGGTGTTTACTTCTCACTGAAATTCCTACTGCAGTCTCAACCCATTTCTCACTTACTATGCATTTCTAAAATCCTCATACGCGTTACTCAAGTGCTAAGCAGTCAAATGGCCCCTACATACGTTCCTTAGTTTTCAGCTCACCTTTGAATTTCAGATTCTTCAGCAGGAGTGTTAGGAGGTTGCAGGCTGTCTTCGGGAAATCCATGGCGAGTTTCAGCCTCTTACCCTGTCCCCCTCCCACCCCCTGCAGCAATCTACTGCAGCAGTTTCATACCGTCAGCACGTTTTCTCCTTTAGTTACTAAGATTTATGATCTGGAGTAGACTGTGTTGCTTATCTTCTTCATTACTTTGAAGAGGTGAAATAATTCACACTTAACCATCTTTGCTGTATGTTTGTAAGTAAGCCTCCTCCTAGGTGGCAGAAAGGGAAAATACAAAAGAATTTAAAACTGGGGCTTCAAGGTTGCTTTACAGCATTGTCCATATTAATGGCATTTAAGGCGACGTATTATTTTCATTGTAGAATAAAAAACAGTTTGCAGAAATGCAGCATTTGCTTACATTTTTCTTCCTTGACTCTTCCTTTTTTATTAGAATATTGCACTTGTTCACTGTAGCTATCAGAATGCATTGCCATTTTAGAACTACAGATTACCGTACATCCTAGTTTTCTTTGTCATCTAATGGCCTCAAATAAAACATCTCGCACCATTAGCATTGTGTAACTTCTACTTACTGCTTACGAAGGCACGTGGTGATAGTGTTTTCTTCTGAAAAGTCTGTTTCACTGATGCGTTTTGGCCTTTATGAAAAGGGTTATTCATAAGAGCTGAAGCAACTTAGGTATAAGGAAATGGTGAATGTGATTTGTTGTGCAATGTGTACATTTCTATTAATAATCTACCTATTCTTCTAATTTGGTATACTGAATAAGGAATACATGGTTACTGTGTTTGTTGTTTATCTTTTGTACTTGAAGGTGTTTGCCTTTGCATAAAGTGACATAGGAGTATCATTGGTCAAGGCAATGGCTTTCAGTGTTTCTGCTTTGAAAGAAGATGATGGAAGTGGGGGCTCGGATCTACAGGTCATCGCTCTCTACCAAACCAGACGGCATTGTCAGATGGACTGGATTTGCCTCTGGCTGGAAAGCTGCTTTGATGTCTAGTCCTTGGTCACACAGTGCAGCGTATCGGCTGGTTGAGGGCCGCACCTTCTTTGGCTTGGTTGTCTGAGGTGGTTGTTGCCACTGAGCTATAAATTAAAAAAGAAAGAATAAAAATTAGGCATCGCCATCTCTTCAACAGATTCATAATTATGAATTATGAAAATTATGTTGCTCCTTTCTGGGCAACAGAGAAGGATTACGTGAAATGTAAGTTTCATTTCTTGGTGCGTTTATTTTTTTCTCAGTATCTAGTTCCACCTTCAAAAGTGGTGAACAAAAACAAGCATCTCTGATTGTTACCTTGTCTTTTTGGCATTGCTTTCTACCTTTCCTAGTATCAGTGAGAAGGTTAACAGTGAGGTATGCGTTTCTGTGCTCTAATATTACAATGTCAGCCTGTTCTATCTAGGGTTATTGGCTGTAATGGGAAAGGAAATCATCTGGTTGCCATTGCTACCCCCTGAATCCAGAAGAATGCAGAGCCAAGGTTCTAATCTGCAAGTCTCCCTATCACTGCCACCCCAGAAACCACCTGCCTTTCCCATTTTCCCGCTCATTTATTCTTGTTATGGGGGGATTGGTAATGGAATTTTAGTTTAAGAAAATGTTCACTGTGTAAGGGGCTGCTTTGGAACAAAACACAGAGTTAGGCAGATAAACCTAATACTACAGATCTGGTAGTTGTGCACAGGTGTCACAGGACTAAGTGGAAAAGAATACAAGAGGTTAGGGAAGTGCTAACAGTAATGGCAATAATGTTCCACAAATCATCTAATCATGCCGTTATCTGTGGTTAATTAGCTATATTTAATATACTAAGCAAAAATTGAGTGCATGCTTGTTTTGTTTTGGTATCTGAGAAATGGTTGAAGTACTTTGACAGAGCACTTGTTGTCTTGATGTGGACATTATTATTGAGGAGAAACTATAAACAAAAGAAAAAGAGACCAATGTAAATGATTCTTTGAACAAAGTGACACTTGTACAACTGTTGCTTTTGAGGGATTAATGAGATCATGAAAAAGGAAGTCACTTACTATAAACATCCAACCTGGCAGTGCAAGACACAATCCCAGCCTCATTCTTAGCTGAAACGGTGTACCAACCAGCATCCTCTTTTGTAGCTCCCTGAATAAGCAGGCAGATGTAGCCATAGTTGTCCTGGTGCATGCTGAAAAAAAGAGAAGCAGCGGATTACTATTTAAATTGAAAAAGTGTAGACATTTAAATGTCATTATAAACAGACCTCATCCTAGTTAGACATTAAATATATAGTCTACTTTTAATTAATGTAAAACTTTGAAATTAGCAAGTGCTAAATGAAACCTTCAGTAGGCTTGAAAATTTGGCAGTTTAATATCCTGTATCAAAAAGAAAGAAGCAAAAACCACCCAGAGCAGCTTCATTTTCAAAGTGACAGATTAGGACATCTGGAAAGCAGATTTAAGTTGTAGGAATTTCAGAACTTATCCAGACTTTGTGGGGATGGGATACAAGACCTGACTTGAGAAATGAAGTACTGAAATATTTGTAGTTATTTAGGAGAGCAGTAATTTATTACAGTGCCACATCAGTAATGAGTTCCTTTTCTTTTGATATATCAGGAATTTTATCTTAAACATTTCTACAAAATGCAGTCAAATATTGATGACAAACTTATAGATCTTAGAAATAAAATAAATATATATATAATTACATTGATGTTTCATTGCAAAGCAGAGTTAAAAATCTAGATTTCTGCCAAGAAGTGGACAGTTTTACCTAGGAGCGTAGGCTTTTACCAATGCATTTGTCTTGTTTCTAGACAAGACTACAACTCCACTTGCTTAAAGTGCAAAGGCAGTTGTTTAAGTCCGAGGTTGGAATACAAAACTATTGTTTTAATTCTAGCTCTTGCTGCCTGCAAGTGAGTAAATGTCATGAAGTATTACAGGGAATAATTAATATTTATAATGTGCTGCTCACACAAGGAATTCTTATGACCTTTTAGGTTTTCACTTGTATTACAGGACAAATCATTACTGAAGTTAGGCACAGAGAGATTATTCTCAGACAGTCTTACCTCACTCTGTCAGTATTATGTGTGATTGACTCATTCTCTTTCTTCCAAAATATCTGAGGTGATGGTTCCCCCGAGATTCGACACTCCAGTCGCACTGGAAATCCCTCGCTCACACCTGTGTTCTGTAGTTTCTCTATAAACACAGGTGCTTTGTGTACTTCCTTAGCTGTGAAAATAAAGATTGCAGTATTGCTGACACTTTTTGCGTATATAAAGGAAAAATCTAAGAGGCAGGCAAATTGAGTGTTGTTATCATTAGTTACAAAGCCTGGCCCCACTTCATCTGAAGAAAAAAGTCGCCTCCTTATTTTAATGAAGGAAAAGTGGGGTCTAATCGAGTTGAGCATTTTCGTCCTCATCCCCTTTGGCCACTGGAAGAATTAAAGGGTAGAGCTTGAGAACTAGATTCACTGGCTGCACTGTGCTTGTTAAGCAGTGCTCCTTCATCTTCCATAAAAGGATGAGCCTCTAATTGTAGCAGAAATACTCTGCCAGCTGGTTGGAACGGCATTAATCTAATGTACTGTGAATCATATTACTGGCAGCCCAGAGGTAGATACAGGTTTGCACAGATTGCTGTGGGAAAAAACACACAATATATTGAAGTAAATAGTCGGGTTTACGGCCTCAGCTCTGCCTCAGGAGGAAAACAACCCTCTTTTCTTCATAGTGTACCCAGAGGTTGCATGCCACTCAACTTATGTCAAAACATAACATAAATGTATCACCTAGAGATACACTATAGCTCTGTCACTGCTTGGTCACCTCTTCTCATTCCCCACCCCTCAGCCACATCATTTGACAGCTCTTAAATTTTCTATTTACACCTTGAGTGCTCAGCACAAATATGTTACCTGCAACAGTGAGCTCCAGGCTGAATGTATTTTCTCCAGCTCGATTGCTGGCAACACACGTGTAGATTCCCGCATCCCTCGCGGTGACCGGTTCTATGATCAGGGAATGCACCCCATTCTCACGCACCAGCATTTTGTGAGAGCTGTCAGGACGAATGGGTCTTCCATTTAGTTGCCAGCTTAGATCAGGTGTTGGTAATCCACTAACCTTCAGTGTAAACAGAACAATGGGAAATTATTTGCTGTGCAAAAACAATGAAGGAGTCCTGACTCGTTACTTCAGAAAACTTGGTTTTGTTTGGTAATGCAGGTGTACCACAACATTTAAGGAACTAATTCTATCTGAATTACATATTGCCTCAGTTGTACTAATTGCTTTCTCACCAACTCCCTGAATTCCATGGTGTCTTAAAGGTGTGACTGAATAAAAAAAATCAGTGTTTAGACATGCTAGAATCTAAACACCAATACATGACAACAAAAGGTACAGTCACACCTTGTATCTTTTCTGATGGTTTGCTCTTCACCTGGAATGAAACAATACTCCCTTCTAAACTAATTTCTTGTAAAAAACTTATAGACAAAATGATGTTAGCTGACTACTGAGCTCTGCACTCCATTTCATTGTACTGGTCTGTTTGTATGAGTCCTGCACTATTAAAATCCCTGCCACTCAATGGGGTACTGCGTGAAGACAAACAGCTTCTCCCAAGTAGACCATCACCAAGTGAACGGAAGCCCGAGCCTTCATCGGTTCTGTTAAAGTCACAAATCAAACTCAGAGAGTCTGAAAGTAACATAGGATGGAAACTGAAGTAGTAAAAAGACTTCAAATGGAGAAGCACTCTGTCTTTGTAGCATGTGCTGCTTCCTCTACAGCCCAAAGGAGATGAATTCTAACACTCATTTTTCTATTAGCTGTAAGATTTGCTGAAGCAGTTTCCTTGCTGAGGATGTAAGGTTTATTTGTCAACTTTTGCTGAAAAGCAGTGAGATCAGTTAACCTATTAACATTGCCAATAGGTAAAACAGCATTAACAAAAGTATCTTATCCCACTTCGTTTCTGACTGCCGAGGTTAGAGAGAGGTAGCTGCTGGCCTGTGCCTGGCACTTACCTTGCAGTCCATCCTGCAGAGTTTTCCTTCTTGAACAGTGAGGTCTCCAGGAGCCTGCAGAAAATGGGGCCGGAAGAATCGCTCCTGAATTGGTTCATTTTCATCACCACTGTCCCTTGATCGAGACCGCGGCCTTAAAATACCATGAAATAGAGGTAAGATATAGATTCCCACAATATCAGAAGAGACGTCCAGAAAAATCTAGAAAACAGTCTCGCTACAGAATAATTACTTGTAATAATCTTATATTCATACATGACAGAATGTTTTGTTTAGTCTTTAAATCACTGAAATACAAATTAAAGTTGGCAGGCACTAGAATATATAGCCTCAGTTCCTCATTTCTGGTGTCTTGTGTACTTAACCCCACCCTGTTCTGATACTGAGCAGCATGCGCACTGCCCCTCAGTTACCTTTACCCCTCAGAAAACAGTGAGTGGGTGAACAGGTGGCACTGAAGGGTAAAAGTCCTCCTGTGTGCTGCTGTCCCACTGCCACAGCTGCACAAGGCAGCAGCACTGAGGTAAGCCAGGAGAAAAAAAATTACATCCAAGGAAGTGGAAAATAAAAGAGGCTGAGTTTGTGATCAAAGCAGTTTTTTAACAACAGGGTTTTTTTCTTGACTCCTTCCTTAACTAGGTTTTCAAATTACAGGTAGAAAAGGAAAGCTAAATCAGTGCACTTTTTAGTAGAAGAAACTAATAACGCGTTTCTTTTTACATCTTTTTAAAAGTACCCTAATATATACATTTCTAAATCCTCCTTACATCTCATGCATTTTAAGATGATCTGCTTGGAGCTTGGGCTGCTGCACGCTGTGAGACTGCTGTGGGGTTGCAGCACTGAGTGCTGTGATATGTGGGCCTGAGTCTGAGCCTTGCACACCTCAGATGTTTCCAAACCCTCTCCCCAAGTAAAGGCTGAGAAGGTAATTTTTGCAAGCAGAGCAAGTTTTGGAAAAATATCACATGAAAAATGAAGTGACATCAAGAAAGTATGCCCTAAAATAGCAACGAAGTAGTGACGGTAACAAAACCAGAGGTCTGCCAGAACATACTCTTGTAAGAGATCTTGTACTTCAGGAAAGAGCCTGTCAGCAGTGCAGAAAGTAAGGAAGTTCATTAAGATAATAATTACTTGTTTTTGTTTCTCAAGCAAACAAAGCTTACAGAAAAAAAAAAAAAAAAAAGCAAAAAAAAAAAAGCTGTAGTGTAACAGGAATATTACTTATCAAAAGCGCATGGAAATATGTGTGACCAATTGTAGAGCGGAGCATGTTATTGTGGTCTGTTACATTAGGAAAGCTGCAGTGGTGGGAGTCTGTCACAGGAATGTGGTACATGCTCAGATTTCATCAGTCTGGGGTAGAACTGGATGATGGGAGCAATGGGAAAGGCTGCGAGACAGAAACAGTGCTGTGCGGAGCCCTTTGCAGAAACAAACCTCCTGAAACTGTGCAGGAAATAAGAATTCCCACAAGTTGCTCTAATTTTAATTAAACTGCTACGTGCAAATCTCTTACAATTCCTTAGTCTGCTAAACACCCATCCAAAACTGCCTGAGTGCTTGCAGCCATTGAACAGCAAAATAGCAGCTGTGAGCGGCCTCGGATTTCAATTGCATTTGGCAAGATCACAAAACAGGGCTCCCACCTATTACTTGAGACTCTGCCTGCTGCAGGAGGAGGTCTGCATTTTATCCTTCACAAAGATGCAGAAGTGTCAGCTGCTCCATTTTCCCTTGTCCATACCTACTTTCCTCCCTTTTAAAAATGTTTCCCCTTTCTCACTTTTGTGCATCAACTAGTTCAGCTGAAACCTGACTCTTCCCTGCAGGTTTTCCCTTCATGGATCAACACCACCTTTTCTTTTGTATCCATTATTTGCAGGTGCACAAGATGGTAGGCAGCACTTTCAGGATGGGGGAAGCTTGATTTGTTCGGTGCAGAAGTCAGACAGATGAGATGTGTTCAGCAGCCTCATCTCATGACACCCCTCAGTCATCAGAGTGGCCAGAGGAGGTCTGTTTGTAGTGTCACAGCTCTGCAGGACGCAGTGTTGCAGGGGGTATCTGAGCTCCTTTACTGCACTCTGATAGCAGGTAATTACATCTGTTCTACATATGACAATTGGGCAGTATTGAGATTCTGTGGTTGTTGTGACCATTAAGCAAACCACAGCCCTCTTTATGGCAAAGGCCTGAAGAAGAGCCCTTTTGCTCCCTTGAAAGTAGCTCTGTTTGTGTAACCAAAAGGAATTTTTCTGTATTGTCTGAAGATGTCTGAGCTGTGCTAAATACCCTCATAAATGCTTTGGGCAATGAAAAAAAAGAAACATACTGAGGGGAAAATTCCCTTATATGGTACAAAAACGTAAACCAAAGCTCTGTATGTGAATAATTGTAAACTCACTAAAGATAAGTTTAATGCTTTATATCTGACTCATAATTCCTGCTAAGAACCTGAAATGAAATCACTGAAATACCAATAAACTCTGTGGCTTACAGTTATTTCTGTTGTTTCTGTCAATGAATGCTTACTAATGCTGCAATGTACAGGCTCCCACTGCACTGAGATGTTAAACATGCACAGAAACAACAGCGGCTTTCCTCACAGCTTACAGTCTAAGTTGTGGACAGTGAACACCACAAAGAAAGGAGAGGGAGAAAGCAAAGTTAAAGATACTATAAAGCTATGGCATTTCTGACATTGCCCACTAGTTTCCTATTGTGCAAAGTCTGCAGAGGTTTTAGCAGTGGGGAGGTTTCTTCCTGTATGCCACACTTCTAACTTGCCTTCTTACTTCAGATTCCTCATCACAGCAGTTCTGCAAATCAGATACTGTTAAAAGAGGAAAAAAAAAAGCATCAAGTACCTTCTGATATGAGGCTGGCCAGGAGGTGTCCAAGGGCTGCGGCCTCTCTGATTTACAGCCTGAACCATCAGCCTTCCTGTGCAGCTTATTCTGCCCTGTAGTAATGAAGAAGGGGAAGACAATTAAAGTGCTGAACTCATGTAACATTAATACATGTTCAACTTGATCTCTTCTTTCTTGCCCACCTGTAATACCATCTCTTCTTTCACACACAAAATCCTTTAAAATCATTTGTCAATATACCTTCAGATATTAAACTATTTTATCAGCTTGCAACTAACAATGAACAGACTGAAATAACTGTGACTGTAAGAAAGTCCTGGTTAAAATGTTCCACCATCTACTTTCTATCCAGTTTTTACATTTAAAAAAAACCACCACCACAACGCAAAACACACCAAGAGGCAGCAGCACCGCTGGCTGTATGCCATACGGTATATGCTGACTGAGCCTTCAGAAGGTGACAACCTTTCCGTCACTGCTGAGCTGTCAGACATGATCCTTGTATCTCACTTCTATTCCCATGAGACCCACTTCACCCACAAGAAAAACAGTAAAATAAACCAGCGCACATGACCTGCAGCAATTTCTTAAGCAAAACACCTGGAACATGGTAGATTTCTATTTTAGGCTCTGCTGTATATTCATCTCATTCTGTCAGGTGGAGAATTAATGATATTTTGAATCATTTCTGTGCATCTCAACACAGGAAGGCATCACAAATGGAAACACAAAGTCCCGTAAGGAATTTGGATAGTAAAATACCAGCTGGAAGTCCAAGATTTGGAAAAGGTATGGGATGAACAGGAAGGAAGCAATGGATGTGGGAAATGGTTCATGGAAAAATGGCCTAGAAAGTATGGAAACTTGAGAGGGCACTTCTGTGTGCACACTGCAAAGTGGAGAGAATTAGATAAAAGAAGGTGGAAATAAAGACCAAGCTTGAGGCCACGCTTAGAGCTCATGGCAAGAGATCAGTTAAGGGTTGCAAGTAACAGCCTGAACCGGGCAAGATGTTATATTTTTCTAGATCTGAGATCAGTTTTCTCTGGCTCAAGTTAGATGGCAAGTTTTACTGCAAACCCCAGCAGCATTAGAACTTAATTCCAGCTTGCTGCACTTCACGTTGTAGTCAGTAGTGCAGCATTAACTACCACAGATAATTTCTAAGGTGTATCGGCAAGTCAACTTACACACATAAATTCTGTAGCATTCATCCAGATAGTGAGATAGTGTCAACCAGCAGTTTTAATGAATGAAATCCTTTGCTTTAATAAAATAAATTAATTTCTAATAGCTATGAACACGCCTTTTTGCTGTATAGTTTGATAGTCCTAATAGCAATGACCAAAACACAGCACCATCTAGCAAGTATCTGCCGGTCCATCAGAACCCTGATGTGAACTCCCTTATGTTTACATATTCTGCTTTTCTTAAGGAACAGTTGCCAAATTTGCCTAACTTTGTGATAGCTTTGAGATGTGGACAACTTTCCGTTAGGATTTAGGAAGCTATGCCAAAACTATTTCCACTTGGGATGACTTAAAAGAATCGGAATCCAGATATTTTAGTGCAAGAGGCTTGTACATGAACTCACAGCCCTTCTTTGCCTCCATTGTGCTGTTAAATGTGTAGTAAAAGCAAGCTAATAGAGGAAGAGCAGCTTTGTTTAGGAAGCATGCCATGAAGAAAGAATACAATGGGCTCGATGAATCAGAAAGATTTTGTTTAGGGGGTCTAGAAAAGGATGCTTCTGTTGTTTGTTTGTTTCCCAAAGAGAAATGAAAAGCACAAATTGCTTTTTCCATCCCCAAAACTAGGGTCATTACAAAGCCATCTCAGCACATTTATATTAGTACACTGACAAACTTGTGTCACCAATGACAAGAGCTCATAATCTAGGCTAGTTTGCTGGTGTGTCACAAGACAAGCTTTACGCAGAACAGCTTGTTAAAAACTAAGACCTAAACATACATCATTTTAAAACTTGCAGTGAATTTGCACTATTTAAATGGCACCGAGCACAATAACACAGTGCTCCTCTTTTATAAACAAAAGTTCCCAGCTTGAAGAATTTCCCTGACCATATGATGTTTCTTTATTTCTGTTATTAGTATATATAGAAAAAATGTTCAGACTCTCTAGATTTAAGCACTGCAGTTGGTAGAATCAGGGGTCCAAGCACTGATCTTTCTTGTCTCTGTAGAGTCCCACACGCTCAGAAACACGTTGCAGTAAGGGCAGGACTGACAGTAAAAAGAACAAGGCAAAAGTGTCATGTAACCTAGCAACATCATAACACAGCACAATACTCTTCTTAGATTGAACTCCGTCTCAGTGATGGAGGTTATTTCACAGTGTAATTCTACTTATAGCCCTGGTCTTGGCAAGCTATTTGGTGCTACAGAAGAAAGTAATTCGTTATATCCCTAAGTTATGTTACTGCCTTGGTTTCTCACATGCAAATAATTTTCCTTGATTTGCTTTGCTCTGGGAAAAAGTGGATTGAGAAAGTTCAAAAGGATGCTCGAATGGTAACTTTAGTTAACCTCCAATGCACCGAGTCTTGTTGTATACCTCAGCTATTGCATTGGGTCTGTGAAGAACCAAAAATATTACAGATCCAGTAACACTCTGCATTTCAGAACACAGTGTTTAAGACACTGGTACCAACACAAAAGACTGTGCACTCCTCCCCAGTAAGCACAGGAACTGTTTCTTGCAGAGCTGCAATCACTGCCTGAGGTAATCACGCTGAGGTGTGATGTACTGCTATTCTCTTCAAAGACTTGGCCTCAGTCAGTAAGAAGTGTCATGAGAAGAAAAATGAAACCTTAGCAGCCAGATTGAGTTCCTTCTGGTAAACTTGACTTTTTTTCCCCTTGTATAATACATATGGTATCCATACTTGGTTAAGATACCTAGACGCTATCTGCAGAAACAAATGGTGGAACAGTGATCAAACAACAACACCCGTCCCCTCTGAAACCTCAAACCTTAAAAAAAATAAAATTGCTGTTGAGTTGCTAATCTCTGGGAGATAGAAAGGTCCCACCCTACTGATGCAAGATGAAAACAGAAATCTAACTTACATACTTTGTGGTGACTTCATCATTTAATTAAATCACGCATACGTAAGGTTGTGAAGATTCATGTTCAGAAGCATGTTTGCTCTGGAGCCAAACCTTCATTTACCTGTGGGTTAGCAGCCATAATAGTGTAATTCCCATCATCATCCAGGGTGGAGGCTGCAGTATGCAGTGAGCAAGTTCCATCAGGTTCTCTTTGAATTCGGTAGTGATCACTTCTCTTAGAAATTTGCTTCCCATCTTTAAACCAATAAATCTGTGGGGAAAAACAAAGCACGGATGGTAAGAGGTAGGTAAGAGGTAGGTGTTCACTGGCATAGTTTCTCAATTTACAGCTCTATCAAATCTGCTGAAAACTTCTATGACTGGCAATAAAGGAACAGGTCTGATCAGCCTGCAGTGGTGCAGAACCACACTCCAAAACCACTTTCTATAATATCCAAGCTCCAGGATAGCTGTGGCTCAGGGAGAAAGGCTGGTGTGTGAGCACCCGTCTCACAAGTTTAGATGTACGTAAGGGTTGTGCTGATTCCAGACAGAGCTGCAGCTATAGAGCTGAAAATAAATGTCACTGCAAAGGAAAGTTCCAGATCAAATAAGATTAATAACTTTACATTTTTGTTTCACTTAAATCTGATGAAGTTGGAGGAAGAACTTAAGGAAGCTACTGCTTTCCTTTCAGAAAATAAAAACTTAAACCAAGGTAATGATCAGAACTCTGATCTCAATGCTGTAACACAGTGCTGCCCCGTCCATTGCACCCACATGAGGCAGTCAGCAGCAAGCTGCTCTGTGCTGAGGGCCAAGCAGCAAGACCAAGCCCCACAGCAACACCCCGCCGTGACAAACATCCACAGGAAAAGGCAGCTTTACAAAGCAACGGGAAATACTTCTCAGTCAGTCAATATATTGACAGCCCTTAATAACTGTGTGCCAGCAACAGCAGAATTCCAAGTTGTACAGCAAAGTTAAATTACCTCTCAAACAGAGGCCTTTTCCATTGCTTTTGATACATAATTTTATTCTTTGGCTGACCCAAGATCTGGTTTTGATGAGCCAAAAAATGATGTATGTAGAATAGTATCTTAACAGTAATCCATAAATTACACACACACACAAAACCCACATATGTGATTTAAATGCCTTAGACTTAAGGCAATAATGATAACATAAAATTCAATCTTGGTTTTTTTTTTTGCTTTTTTTTGTTTGTTTGTTTTTTGTTTTTGTTTTTTTTTTTAACTTGCACCATATTTTAAAAATAAGATAAAACTCCAAACTGAATTTTGCAGGTAAAACAATAAAAAATAAAAGAGATGCACGAAGGCATGAAAAATCACAGAGGAACATACAGGAATGTCACAAGTTGCAGGCAGCTCCCTTGAGAAGCACCAGCACTTACTGTCATTCCTGAAGTGCATTCTTCCTAAAGCCAGTGCTGTTCCGTGCTTCTAGAGCCACTTGTGTGGACACCCACTCACCACTTACTGTTGGCTGTACTTTTGAAACCCTCCTGTCTACACAAGCAGGCCTCATTTTTCTTTAAAGCAGTGTTAGTTGATTTCAAATTCCCTGGTAATACTGATCTCACACATCACAAAGCATGAAGAGAGAGGGGCTGAGGGTTAGCTCCTGCAGGAAGTGGCTTTGTGGTAGAGCCTCACTCAGAGTACCTGCAGGCACTGACAAACCTCTGCTCCCTGCAAACTCTGCTGCACTCCCTGCGGCCTTGGCTGCAGGCATCCCTGGGGACAGCAGACACCAGCATGGGGGCTGCCACCTGGCAACATTTCAAAGCTCTGATACGTTCACTTGGGGATAAAATTAAGGATGTGCATTAACATTTCACTAAAACACAGTGGAGAACGTTTGGGAGAGAATGAATGGAAATTTCGCTTAAAAATTAATTACCGTGTATGTTTTTTATATTAACAAGCATTATGTGTAACAAGAAGTGATTTCATTTCCTCAATAGCTGGTTATACTTGTTTTCCATTTTGTCTGTCAGCAGACTTGCAAAGACTCTATGGTGCTAACAAAAGATTTGGTAATGTCTTCTCATTTGCTGACAGAGCACTTACTGGAGATGCAAAAGATATTTGATCACTTATATACAAATCATAATGGATGTTGGTAACAGCAGAGCTGCAAAAAATGAGTTCTAACTTGCATGCTTTGTATGTGTCATAATGCTGCCTGGAAATCTACTGCATTAAGTAGTAATTATTCAATAACAATGCACTTACCAGAAATATCAGGAGACTTGCCAGGAATTATTACATGGAAATACATGCAAATATTAACTGAACTAGCTATCCAAACATCATGCATATGTTGTCCCATACATGAGTAGTTTCATGAGTAGTTTCCATTAGATTTAAAAGCATTGGCATGAACTGTTTTTACTTAGATGTAGTAGGTGCTTAATATTGTCTTTACCTGGCCTGGAATTTATAGGTAAAACACTACCACTGTTGGAGCCAATGGTCCTTGTAGTAAAGCATTTTCTTTCTAGGATACCTTTTAATAAATATATCATTAAACTACGTAAGCACTGAACACTGCATCTGGATTGCTTTTATTTGTATTGGATTTTCAGACACTGATGTGTAATGACTGGAAATACAGTGGAATACACAGTACAGAAGGGTTTCTGATCTTAAGCAACACAATCATTTTTAATCACTATGAATTATGTTCAGCTCCGTGTAGAGAGAACAGTACAATCTTTATGTGACATTCAAGTCTCAATTAACCTTTTGTATGGCATTTCCCTAATTCCCTAATTTCTATCCATTAGAAAGAAGTACTTCACAATTCTTCTCGCAGTACCACAGGTTCTCATTGTAATGATAGTTTTACATTATGTGGAAGGTTACAACAAAAGGAATCTCAGATGTAAAAAGTCATATTTATGGAGACAGAATTTGCACATCGGTATTCAATTTACACAGCATGTTCAGGGGAAAAAATAATCAAGCCAATAACCCTTCTTCAGAAAAATCCCTCATAATGAATGCCAGATTTTAGAAACACTACAGTCCTTCCCAAAGCTGTTCCTTGGCAGAGGTGACAGAATACTTTGAAGGGAGGAGCTTTAAGTTAGTAAATTATTTCCAGCTTTTCGTTTGCCAAAGTAAAGAATTTGCTCAGGGGCAACACTTCCAGCTTCAACAAATTACAGCAGAAGGACAGCCCTCAGCCACTGAGCATGTCAAAATTGTTATCTTGGCACACTCACGTCAGGTAAAGAGAAGACACAGCCTTTGACTTTTGCAAAGTCCAACTAACAAGTAGCTGTCCAACAGGCCTGAAGTTGGTTTCACCCCAAGCAACTTAACAAATTGCACAAAGCATCTGCATGTGAGTGGAATAAAGGGTCATAGTCCCAGGTGCAAGAGCATATTACTTCTTATGTGCATGCTTTGACAATGCAGAAAAAAAAAAAAAAGAACACAGTATTTGAATCAGATTGTGCTCACATCAAATACTCCCTTCACAGTGCAGCATTTTAAGGAAAATATAAACAACGTGGTTTCCCAACTGTGCAGTCGCTAATGCCAAAACAAGGAGAGTGAGGGAAGGAGGAAAAGGCATCCTCTTTCATCTGTCTTAAATCAGATTGAGATAACTGTGAGACTACACTGTAATTGAAAACTGTGAAAAGAAGGGAATGGCAATAGTTGACTCATAGGAGGTCATTCAGCAACTTAGTCATACGCTCCAGGCTGAAAGAGCACACCTCAACTCTAACAGCAATGAAACAATTTGTCTTCCAGCCTTATTCAGCACCACAGACTCCTCTGTATGGTCATGTCAAAAATAATGCTGGAAATCAAAGGGCTGGCTTCAGTCAGACTTCTCATTGTCTACTCCAGTTTAAAGCAGGAGTGCTTTTTTGATATGAATACACTGATCACCCCTACTATACTGCAGTGGTTCATGCTGTGAAGTGGTCTTGGAGCACAGAGTTGGACTTCTTTCAGATGAAACTAAGCCAGAAAATGAGCTCCAAGAACACATCTAATATGCTGCATCTGCTTCAGTCCATAGGATGAGATTAGAGCCAGTAAAACCTCCTGAAATGCATGCAGAGATGGATATCTTGTTCTACAGATCTGCTTCTCATGGTCTGTACTACTTGCTAGAGTAGATGCTGCTGTAGCTGTTGTTCTTTCTGCACTGCCTGACAAAGTTGATTTCTCCTGTTTACATTTTGTTCACTATCATACATTTATAGCATCAGGCATGTAAAATCAGTTCATTATTCTCAATTCCTGTACAATTTATTCTAGGCAATGTCTTCTCATTCTCTTCATGTAACCTCTTAGATATCCAAGAGGTAAAAAGAGCCCCTAGCCACAAGAGGTCACTGTAAGAATTGCAAGGACCTCAGAGGGAACACATAGGATTTGACAAGGCAGTCTGAGATGCCACTGCTGTTTGCCTAATCCGTAATTCATTTAATTGCCAGGTAATTTATGAAATGGTAAAATGTTACCTACCAAAGAAAGGCATTATTCCAGACTACTGACATCACACAGCTGGTGCTATTACATTTGCAAAAAGGAAATGCTTCCCAAGCCCAGCCCTTTTTCAGAAGCTCATCATTTTGAACCTCACCATCATGTCTCATCTTGCTATTGTGATATGTGGGAGTTTACAGAATTTCAGTCTGCCTTTCTCTAACCTTCAACAAAGTCTAGTCTTGTTAAAGTGTGTAGATATAGACTGCAGTGCTGAAGAATGCAGATACCACATTGGCTCCTGAACCAGAAGCAATATATCTTTGTATGAGCACATTGCTGTACTGAAGCCAGTTAACCCTTATTAACCTAGTGTGATTGCTTTTGGAACCACAGTGCCTGCTCACATGCAGACTTCTAGAATCACACTACATTTTGTGATGCAGATATACCCTGAGGGAAACCAAAAGTGACAGAAGTATTACTTCTAGGTTAAATAATTGTGATGAAATCTCAAGAAATAGAGATTAAGAACTAAAGCCTGATAGTAGGTTTTTGACTGATAAATCTAAACACATTCCATGATGACAAATGCAACTGCCAGATTATCAGCTAGGAATCTTTCTTACCAAAAGAGAATGTCTGCTATTCCTTCAAGACACAATCCTCGGGGTCTAGGAACTAAACATAAGGTACTAACAAAGAGCTCTACAGATGCTTCTAGAACTGTTCACACTCTTCTCTTACCTTTGGTTTTGGATTTCCCGCCACTTTGCAGGTAAATGTGACCGGCATTCCCTCAAAGATTTTGTAATGCTTCAGCTTTATCTCAAAATATGGTGATGCACTGTTATCAACAGGTTCATCTCCATGTTGCACCTCGTCATCTGATTCCTCCACAGGAGATCTCTCCAGCCTGTATTCAATTTCACTGATCAATCTTTGCTCAAAGCTAGAGACTTTATATTCCTGTCAAACAAGAAAGGTTCATATTAATGTCAGGATTCAACATATTAAGATGTATTGCATCATGATGTGTGCAAGATGTTTTTGCAATTGTTGTTGTTATTCTACTGATCTCTGACAATCCATTAAGATTCTCCATATAAAGGGAAATCATATTTCATTGCAGAAAAACACTGTAATCCGTGTCTCTAGTAACTTCCCTATGAAACAATGAAGACATCTGGTATGAGGCAAAAATTGTATTTCATGTTATCTTAAGGTCTAATTTACAAGGGGAAGGAAAGCCATTGGTTGCTTTCAGTTTTTTTTAAAGAAGGGTTATAAAAGTATTCCAAAGCAGTTCATAAAGACAAAAAGAAACACAGTAATATTTCCTTAAGGGTACAGGCGGATTTAGGGTGGGTTTTGCTTCCAGATGGCCAGAAGACCATATGGTTCACATCTGCTATCTGCACAGAACCATACCAGAGGCTGCACCAGAAGGCTGAAATGATTTTGTTTACAGTTGCCTGTAAAAATGAGAAAATGGCACCACTGTCCATGATAGCTGCCTCCCTTCACTCCTGTTACCATGGTTCCTCCTATGGCTGGCCAAAAGTATAACTTCTTCCATAGAAAGAAAGTTACTCATCAGAATATTCAAGATTTACAAAGAAGAGTAGAAAGTTTCATCTAGTGTAAAACAATACTGCTTGTTTAAACTTCCCAGATACTGACACACACGATTATTTACTTCATTGAACTGTACAGTCCATAAAACGTCCAGTTTTGAATCTTTATGATAGCAAAGGTAATGCAAGAATACAAGAAAGCTCGAGGTAGAAAAAAACCTATTTACTAGCCAATGCCTTTCCCACTCTGCAGAAATTAAGCTCTCTTTTAGATGACCTTTGACTGTTGTCTCTGATCTTTACTTTTTCAAGAAAGAAAATGCATCTCATGTGAAGTTTCCTTTCATATGCCTATTCTCTGTCAATTGATTCTAGTTTGGGAATGACATGTAGCCTTTCTGCTGGCTGGTTACAGAACTAATCATAGACCACAGTAACTGGAGAGAAATATCTTTGTGAATTGCATACTTTCTTTTCTTTTTTTTTTTTTTTTTTCTTTCTTTCTTTTTTTTTTTTAAAGGTAGATTTCCAAGGAACAAAGGAATAGAATCAGATCATGAAGTAGACATAACGAGCAGCTGATCTAGATGCAAGGCTGTTAGTATCAGTATCTGTTAACATTACAGCAGAAAGATCCAGGAGCATGCCACTACTGCAGTTAAGCTGCCTGCAATCCATTAAGCTCAGAGATCATCTTTAACAACATAAATGGAAGGCATTCCCAGTGTCCCCAGTTATTAATGTTGGTGATCTCTTGTTATGAACCAAAAACAGTAAAATGGAAAGTAGACAGACAACAGAAAATTAAAAGAAAATAAAATATTAAAAAAAAAAAATATCAGTGGAATAACAACAAAGAAAGGTAGAGGTGAAAATGTTAACCTTTTGAACATCCATAGGACTCACTGCAGAAGTATCAGTAGAACAAGCTTCCTGCAAGAGTAGAAAAAAAGATCAAGAAGCAGAAAGGAGACAGAGAGATATTCATGGAAATGAGAGTGTATATGAGGAGAAGGTACTTTATGTGGTAACATAAGCAAACAAATGCTACACATTTCCGAATTGCAGCTCTGGCATCTGAACAATGGGGAACGTGTACCTGGCCTTCCAAGCAGGTTTTCCGTTGCGTTTTTGACCAGCATCCAAAAAGTGCAGATTACACACATAAAGACAAGACAGTTTCAAGATAGTTGATGTATTTTTGCCAGGACAGACTTAAAGGGCAGAACAAAATAGGATAAATGGGAGAGTTTAAACCTGACAGAAGACATCTGAGAACTCTCAACCTTATTCAGCATGGAAAAACTGAGCAATGGGCATGTGGTTCTCCAGTTTACTTCACTGATTTATAACATATGACTTCTGTAATCAAATCTGTCCTATCTCGAGTACACTTATTGTCTTATGTAGGACTTTTTAAAAAGAAATTATTTTATTTTCCTATGTACTTGTGGAGTTATGCAGCACCTGTATTGAAGGCTCCTCTTCTGGTTCCTGTATATTGAAGACAGTTGCAGCACTGTCTGCTCCCAGCAATCGACGAGCCATTTTTTCTTCATATGTTAATCTCTGGACAAGAACAAAACAAAATAAAACAAAGAGCAATGGGACTAGGGGGAAAAGAAATAAAGGTTCTTATTTCTCATTAAGAGCTACATGGCAGTTAGACAGTAAACAATGATTTAAGTGATGTAAAAGATAGCAGCAATATGCTTTTAACAGAAGTTTTCAACCACAGATTGCAATGCATTTTTTTGGCATTACAAACAGCTTTTCTGGCTTAAGCAACCCCTGTCCTGACTCTGCCATTTGTTTCTATCCTCCTGCCAGAAACTTGGGCAGGAATGAGCAAAAGGAACTACTTAAATCAGCATGGCCATCAAAAAAGTGCATGTCAAATCATTGCAAATCTTACTCCTAGCTGTTCTGCTACATTAAAAGTGCACAGCAGAAAACTGTCAAAAATGCCAGGGAGATACCACTTATTCTGTTTGATCATTTTGTCAAAAATAAAACAGTTTTATAGAAGAGTGATTTCTTTTAGATTTTTAACTTCTATTTTTTCTTAGTCTTTCACACATTAAGGGGACAACTTACAGAAGATGTAGTGGCAATTTACACAAGCAAATTTAAGGAAAACATTAAGTGTACAATTCAAGTTTTCCATTACTATTTTTCCTTCTATATTCAATAACACTTCATGCACTCAAGATACATCCTTACAAACACTGCAAATATGCCAGTGAATGAAAGGTAAACAACTATGTGGTTAAATGCTTTATTACAAAGAAAAATGAAACAATGGAAGTTGTCAGACATTGGGTCCAGTTAATACTGTACCTTACTGAAGTTCTTTTGTTTGCTAAAATAGGGACTCAAGAAAACCAGGTACTAATCTTGGCTATCTTACAAACATCTACACAATTCATGAACTTTTCTTCACTCTAATTTCTTCTGTGCTCACAGCCATGATGACACACAAATAGAATCACCTTAGACATGAACCTGCAAGGCAAAAGCCTCGAGGCAAGAAGGAAAACAGAATATACTGGTTTAAGTTCCCATGTAATCGCATCACCTCTTTTTTTTCTTTTTCCCCCCTTCTTAGGCCATGTGGGCTTTCTCAGGATATTCAATACATTTGTCCAGGACAAGCATCTTTCACACTTTCCAAAATAGGCCTGATAGTTACGGCCAGCCTATGTCCTTTGAAAAAGAAATTAACCTCTACACTGTGAAAGTGACTCTGCTTAACTGTTAAAGAAAATGACCAAAGCCAAGTATATGAGCACTAGTTACTACCATCACGCCACTGATCTTACTGAGAACCACAATCTGGCTGCTGTGGAGTACAGTTGGACTCAAGAGGTTATGTTGAATTTAAACACTGTTGTCCAGATGTCAGACACTAGCAAAACTCCAAGTATGGTCATAAGAAAGCTAAAGCATACTACCTTTCAATGAAGCAAAGATATCCAAGTCATTCTTATGCCTATGCCCTTAGAAAACACTTAATGGGCAAAACAGGGATGGCAGTCTACATTTTTTACACTACTTTCTTCTTAAAAGAGATTCTTGCTTCAAAGAAATTTAAATCAATGTCTTAATAACTGTAATCAAGTCTTGAGAGAGTTGCTTCTTATCAACTCTGAGCAGGAAGACTTTAGTATTTTATCTTTTATGCATATCTTAAAATGTACAAAAAATAATGGAGAACCTTACACCTGTGCATTTCAATGGTTTGATTTGCTTGCTCATTTTATCTCATTTCTTGTTCCCCAAGCAGATTGTTAACACTTGATAAAGTCTGTGAATTAGTACTGCAGCACAGTTTACATCCCATTGGTCAAATATAGTCCCACAATTGCAGTGTCTAAGGATGCCTCATTCCTAATAGGTTTGTTTCTCATAATGAACTACTTTGTCCCCTGTGATGCTCACTTACCATCCATTTTTTCCCCTCTAATGACAGCTAGGCAAAAGGTACAGTAGAGGCTGGACTAGTCAAGTACTATGCGTACACTGTTTGGCCCAATAGAGATGCACAGTTAAAAGCAAATTGCCTCAGAGTCTGAAAAATGCCCCTGTTGTACAGATTGTGAAGGCTTCATATGGTATTTCATCACCTGTGAGATCTCCATTGCTTTGTTAAATCCAAGTAAAGTTGCTCAGCAACAGAGGAAATGAATGATAATCCAGAATATATGCTATTATTCCTTACATTTGCACTTACAAATGCAGCTCTGGAAATTCAATTAAAAGGAATATATGTATAAAATGCAAAAACACTCTACGCATATTTACTTTATATAAAATTTATCTAAGATGCTACCCTTGATATCCACTCCCCTTCCCCACAATATATTCTGTTTTTATACCGGTTGCCCGTTGTTCAAAAGGTCTTCTTTGAAGCGAAGTTTTCTTTCCAGATCCTGAATCACAGCATCCTTTGAACCTTGAATCTCTTCATCTGATGCTATTCTAGCAGTTCTGCCTGTTTTCTTAGGAAATCCCCTGCAAAACAGTACAGACAAATTCATGAACTTTCCTGAAATCACTGGTACTCAGGAATTACTGGATAAAATCCTGCCAATAGTGAACAATGTGTCATCGTGTCTTTGAAATTAGAAGTCTAGGATCCTTACTTGCTTTGCTGTTCCTTCTAGCTCACATCACTGTTTCCACGATTAGTTTAAGTACAAAGCTGAAATTATGCTTTATTTGAAAATAAAGTATTGATTAGAATAGGGCTCAGGGTACTAATAGCCATGGCTGTAAACATCATATACTTAAAGAGGAAACTGATGAACAATGGCAAGAAAGCAAAGCAAGAGAAAACACAAAAGCAAAAGTGTGACCAAATAAATACAGACGGAAGATAAACTAGGTTCCCACTAAGTGCCATGTAGAAAAAGATCAGAAAGAAGTACAACAAGATAGTTAATCATTAATTTCTTATACTATTTATTAACTAATTTCTTGGTTCAGACTTTCAATACACAATACATAACTTCATGTTTATTCTTCGTATCTCTGAACACACACCCGGAAGGCAACATGTTATTACTGAAGGAATAGCCATTCACAGAATCTAGGATACATTTGCAAGGATTAGAATCATGCCCTTAAATCAGATTTCAGCAGCATGGTCTGCAACAGAATGGCATCCATATAGCAGTTTGCATTCACTGGGCAAAATTATCCCCCATGCCAGTCTACAAGTTCCAATGGTATTTCAGGATATTATGGAATGGCACAGGAAATATTTTTTTCCAGTCTGCACTAGTATTAAATGATTTTCAGTAATGCTATGATTGATAGTTCTACTGCTGGAAACGCTCAATGATGTTTTCTTCTACTGGAGATGAGCTTCAATATTAGTGGGGTTTTTTGCTTATTTTTCTGTTTTTGTTTTTTTGAGTAATTAATTAGGGCTCAGCCCATTATAAAGGAATGAATTACACAAAATCACAGAATCGTAGGGGTTGGAAGGGAGCTCCAGAGATCATCAAGTCCAACCCCCCTGCCAAAGCAGGTTCCCTACACCACGTCAAACAGGTAGGCGTCCAGGTGGGTGTTGAATATCTCCAGAGAAGGAGACTCAACAACCCCACCGGGCAGCCAGTTCCAGCGCTCCGTCACCGTCACGATAAAGAAGTTCTTGCACACATTTGTGCGGAACTTTCTATGCTCTAGTTTCTGCCCGTTTCCCCTTGTCCCGTCTCCACACACTGCTGAAGAGTCTGGCCTCCCCACTCTGCCCCCATGTTTTTACATGAAACATAGAATCAATTCAGCTAAACTGCCAAACTCACAGATGATAGAGATGGAAAATTTAGACCAGCATGATAGGGGCAAACTTCTTTCCAATACACAACACGATAATTTCATTACCAGCATGAAGACATTAAACTAGAATCATAAGGAAATAACAAAGTTTCTTGGCAATTGTTCAGTACTATGTTTCTTTATCATTCACAGTCAGATAAAACTTATTCCTCAGAAAGCATTTTCAGTGGTAACCTTCACCATTAGCTAAAATTGAGCAATACATAAATGCTGTCAAAAGCGAAAAACAAATGTATAGATTGAGAAGACAGTAACTGGAAACATCATGTCTGAATTCCTAATTCATACTCTGCTACTGGAAGTAAATCTAAATCAAGAAAACAGTGAAGCTCTTGTAAAAAAGAACTTGTTTCACCTCAAATCACAGAACAAGAGCAGACGTGCCTAGCACTGCAGAAAGCAGAGCACAACAAATTCACAATTTACCCAGGGCAGTCTGAGTACTGTGGGCTAAGCGCTCAGGAGTGGATTTCAAGCAAGATGTGAATGAATTCTGAGGCATTATCAGTTATCTCTGAAAGCAAAAAGTCCCTAAGCAAGCACATATGTTTTTAAAAGGGAAACGCATACCACCACAACAACAACCGTCAGTAAGTTCAATGTCCATACCAATCACAAGAAAACAATATTACAGTCAACTTCAAAGCAGTGTAGTGCAATAAGGCAATGAAAATTGTATTGAATCAAAGTTCATTCATTTCTCTCTCTGTCAGGCTGCCAGGCACAGAGAGAGGCAAAGAGTCAGCTTTGATACACTTAGTTTATGTCTTCTGAGTAAGCCCTCAGGAGATTCAGCAGTTCCCTAGCAAATGAGGCAAACACAGCCTGGCTAAAATTTCTATATAAAATTTCTATTATATAATTATTTTCTGCATAACTGCCTAAGAACACCATTCAGAGAGTGGTAACTATTTGTTTTTCCCTATAAAATCAGAAGAACATAAACCAGTGAGATCTTCCTAAGGTCTGCGCTGTACTCAGCATTTCAATCTTTACAACTGGAGAAGATGCACAGTTCTCAAATGATGGCGGAACTTGGCTGATGACACTGAATTTGGAGAGGCTGCAAGTCATTTACACAGCTAACATCTATATAATTACTCTAGAAGCGATGTAATGATGATGAAATTCAGGAAGAACGTTCAAAGCCTGAGAACAATACAAATAAAACTAACACTAACGTATTATCAATTTCACAGAAGAATCTGCCTTACTAAGACCTGAATGACAATGCAATTATCTCGAAATGAATATGAATATAATTCTGGGACACTTCAGCACAAGAAAATCCATCAATTCCTTTTTTTTTTTTTTTTTTTTTTTTTGTTGGGCACCAAGTCCAGTTATAACACAGAGCACTTCAAGAAAGATGCTTTTAAAACACTGCCCGTGTGACAAGGTTGGAAAATTTTGCTTATTTACTCAGGAAATGAAGAAAACGGAGATAAGAAAACAGAAAACATTAGAAAATTGTTGGCATTCAATACTTCTCCAGGGCTGTTGATGAAAAGTAGAGAACTAGATTTGAAGAAAGGCAGACTTAGCTTTGACAAACACAGTGTACAACTTTCTTCTCTTTACTCTCCAACAATGGCAGTTAAACAAGGGAACAAGTTATGCAGGGAAGCTAAGGAATGTAGAGAACAAGGTAAGCAAATGTTTCAGCAATGGCCCAGGGATCCCTGGTAGCATTTAATACAAGAGGCATACTCCTTAACAACATTCCAGATCTCTGCTCATGTGCCAGAACATCCTGAACTTTGCACAGTGGAGCTGGAAATGTCATGTAAGACCCAGTCAAGGCAATTTGCCTGAAAATAGGTTCTATTATCCTTACTTGCATTAAATATTTAAGCAAGGAGCTAGTCTAAAAATATAACTATAAAAATGAATGTTGGACAAAATTCTTCCAATATCTTTAGAACCAGCTTCCCCCTCCTCCCCCCTTTCTTTTCAGCTTCTTTTAGGGATAATATCAAACGATAAGTTCTGCGAATTTATTTGTGTATTTCTATGTTCAGTTCTTTGCCTGATGCAGTGTACGCCGGAAGAATTAAAGTTGTAAAAGGCATAATTAAAGACAATGACACAATAGCAACCACAAATGTGCAAAGAATCAGCCTTTGAGAATCAGCCTGAAATTCACATTGATTTTACGCACCTCTGAAATATGCATCACTGAAGTCACAGATTGCATGAATAGAAGCACAGATAACAGCCTACAAGTATGAATTCTTTCAGCCAGTAATGGTGCAAAGAAATTTCTAAAACTCAAGCAAACTTAATTCACAAACAGAGATTTTTGACAGTAAGGACTTTTGCAACCTTGGCTTGGCTCTTCTTAGTTTTAAATATTTGCCCTAACATTTGTTTAGATAGGCCAAACCAGCAGTACTTTTCATGTTTTAATTACACGGAGAGCACACTGGATGTGATTCCCCCCTCTCTTCCTACGTACCTTTTACAGTGTAAATAAGGGCAACAGACTAGCTGTTGTTATCCTTCCAAGAACAAATTCCTGTTTGCAGCCAACATGGCTCAGTTTCACAGAAATCTAAATCAATTCTCTGGTACTGAGGTAATGAACAGTAACTTGATTTTTCCTTTTAAACTGAAGTCTTCCAAAAATACAGCTAATTCCTGTCCATTTAACAGATTTTTTTTTTTACTTAATGCAGGAACGAAGTTACTATAAGCACAGTAACAGGTCGTGAACTCTGAAGTAGCAGCTGCATCTAAAAATCATTTTAGTCTGATCTAGTCATATATACCGTGGAGACTAGTAGCTATCTCTACTCATAATGTGACATTAAATGTACCTGAACTAAGAGAAGGCCTAAGGCAGAGTCCTGGCTGAGGATATTAATAAGGAATGAAACAACAGTAACAAAGTTCAATTTCTACCACCCAAGAACTAGTTATGAAATTGTTGGATAGCTTTGGATAGGATCAAGATTGAAATGAATAATATATTCTCGTGAGCAAGTCTGGTCCTCCCTTAGGACTTATCACACAACCTGATGAGACAGCACAGAACAACTCACCTACAAAGTGCATGACTACCACTCAACATTTATTTTTCTAAGTCTTATCTTCTGCACTTCTACTCATGAAATGAATGACCATTTTTTCATTCTCCTGTTTGGTTTCATCTTTCCCATCTGAGCAAATGACTCCTCTGCTTCATACTGCACTGGTTACCACAGAAACACAAAGTGCTGTTTGTTTTTCAAATGGTGTCCACATATCTGGATAACAACTGGAGAAAACAATAACTCTTTTGCAACTGGTAATCCTACCTGTCTTTCAGACTGCTACCAGTGTTATGCTAGAACCACCGCTCAAGAAGAAATCACAGAAGCAGTGACTGCACTTGAAAATAAAGAAGGCTGGCACAACCCTCATGGTCCTGAACTCTTGAGAAGAAATAGGAAACTGACAGAAGAAGAAAAAACATACACAGGTTTGAGAAAAAGAATTATAATATCAAAGATACTAACTTTTACTCGTCATGATTAAATGTGGTGATGAAGGTCTCCACTACTGTCAAACACTGTACCTGCTTTTACATTCACGGGCAAACAAATCTGTATGAAATACGAAAACTATAAAAGTAAGTCCCGGCCAAATAAAACTATACCATAATTTTGCAAGTTATGTTGAAATAAATGAATAGGTACAAACAGCCTCTCTCTCTTTTCAGTGGAAAGGTACAGCTACTAGTTCTCTTAGTTAACTTGTCATCTTGCAACAATCTTAAGCATCTCTGTCCATCAATTTAAAAAGAAGTAGATAAAAATATCTGGAAAATCAAGTTTTCCAGATGTAATGGTTGTCAAGAGCTGGGTTAGTTTGGCTACTGTCTGTGTAAGTTAAAACACTGATTTCACCTTCTGAGCAGTTTTAATAGATTATACCTAAGACACAGCCTGGATTTAAAAGTTCACATGAAACAAATATGCATGCATCATATTTCAAAAAAGCTAATATGGATATGCATTTAACAATTAGTAGTTGCACAAATGTAACATTGTTACATTATACAAAACCAAAATCCCCAGTATAAAGTGTTTCTTGGCATAATCAACAAGAAGTGATCTGATATCACAGATAAACCACACAAGTGTTGCTCTAATAGCCATAAGTAAGATCCAAGCCATGAGAAAAGAAGGTACAACACAATAAATCACAAACCTTTGAACAAAAATCATCTTAAGGGCACAAGCAATAGCTTTACATAATTGCAAGTTGGGAATAAAAGTTAACCCCAGTATTTGCTGGAATTTTCCCATGACAGAAACACTTAAAGATACAGCTTCCTGAGCCCCAAAGTGAGCTGCAGGGATGAATGAACAACCAGCATAGAGAAGAGCTACCTCAGCAACAGGAAGACATCCTGACTTCCCTACCTTGTGGCAGAATTCTTAATTTATAACTAATTAATCCTCTTTATACTACTTATATAATATATAATATATATAATATACTACTTAATTTATAAGTAGTTTCAATTATTTTTATAGTTGTAACTGTAAATTATAGAAATAACTTAAACAGGAAAAACAAATGTAGGACTACATAGGATATCAATACATTTTAGTCAAAAATGAAAGCTGTTATTTGTACCAACAGACAAGTTGTAAGATAAAAACATGGAGAAGTGGTAATTTCCTCACAATGGTTACCATCACTGCTGATTCAGGAAACGCAAGTACTACTTTGCCTCTTTACATTGTTTGAGAAAGAATTCAATGCACAAGTCACAGCACACAGCTTCAGAAATAGATGAGCAGGTCTGGATTCAGAGAGGAAAAAAAATGCAGAGCTCTCTGATGTTGCCATTCCTGTGATCCCCACAGAATTCCTGTTAAGGAATTTAGAATTATAAAATATGCAGACTTGGAAGGGACCCGTAAGGATCACTGAGTCCAACACCTGTCTCGACACAGCACCACCCAAAATTCAACCCTATGTCTGAGACCACTTTTTTCCCCTCCAGTTTGTGACTAAAATAATATTAATGAAAATATCTACTTTAAGGAGTATCTACTTTAATACTTTTTTTTTTTTTTTTTTTTTTTGAGTTTCTTTCAGAAAGGTATATGTATAGATGACAGTATGTGGTATTTTAGAAAGATATTTGAGTTCTTCAAGGTGCTTTTTTCACAGCATGATTTATGATATGGTTTATATTTTACTGTTTACTAATTTGTCAGTAAATCTTTCTCTTTTCTTTAAGTTTGCTTTCGTTTATGCCCACATAAACCTAACAAGGTATGTGCTTACTCAGAATTTGTCTTTTCCAATTGTTAAAAATGTATACGCATTTAATATAGGTATAGTTCATAAATTTAGATTCTTATGTGATTGGTGAAGATCAGATTCATGCTTCCACAGATTTTAGTGTGGACAAAACACCCTCAATTCTTGGTTTCTGTCACACACCAAACCTGTTTCCAGCAAGCCTTTTGTAATTGAAAGCTAACCTGAGTCCAATACATTTATATACCCAGAGAACTTTCTTTAGGTAGAAAAAGCGAGCCAAGATTTTCACCAGCTGTATCCAAACAACGTAACTCCAGCCAAGTTTTATCTCAGAAACAACTGATGAGTGTTCATAATTCCCTGAAGTATTTAATTAGCTGTGGTGCTCTACCAGTACTTCTTGTCTTGCTGAGTAACACAATGTTCTGGCAAGATATGAATTTATCAAATCTGCCCCATCACAAAAAAATGGTTGTTCCTTAAGTCTGTTCAGCTGACATGGCCACACCATAGTCACAGTTTGAAAATGACCCTAATCACAGAGTGGTTAGAGCTTATTGGAAATTCCAGATATATTTTATGCAATTGGAATACTGACCATACAACCATTGCAAATAAATGCTTAGAATATTTAAAAGAGAATTAATATGTACTAACTACACAAAGCTGCTTTCTATGTTTCAGATGTCCAGATAAAATGTAGCAAGTTCATAAGCAGCTTTTCTCATGCTTCAGGGATGGCTGTAAGGCTACGTCTGGGAGAACAGTGCTAAATATTTCCATATCTATAAATGGAGAGAATATTCATACCATCAAACTGGTTTAAATAATGGTATATTATCTGCAGAGTCCCAAAACCAAGGAAAAATTCAGTTCTTAGCAATAACATCAGCCCTGCAATGTTTATTGTTTAACTATATTCTCCTCTTACCACAAAACACATTTGGCTATCAGGGTCACAACTGTGCCTGAATGAGAATAAGGTGCCATCATAAAAAGGCCATACAATCAAAGGATGAGAAGTAAATTACAACCCTCAAATACACAAATACACACACACACTGACTAAAAAGGACAGGACGAGCCACAAAAACACTGAAGGCAGACAGTAAAGCTGTGCTAAGAGCATTTTATCTGCTACAGGCACTCAGTATAAATCATACACATATCTAAATGCAACTACAATTCCAAATCAACTTCCACTGAAGTTAAAATATAGTAATAAATCATAAAGTTATCTTTTAAAGAGCAAACCCTACTGATTCAAACACTGCACTTTGAGTCTTTCATCAAAATACATCTATCTCCTTTACATCAATGGCACTTCAAATTGTGGCTAGTCTACTTTCAGAAACCCACAATTATCACAACTATACAACAGATTTAGAAGTAGAGACAAAGCTAAATGGCTTGATGAATGTTTTAGGTACCAAGCTGAACCAAAACTCTGAATACCATAATTCACCCTTTGCAGCCAGTCTGTTACAGCATGCTGTCAATACCATAAGTTTCAATCAATGGATCTTAGAGATGTGTGGAATACAGAGTAAGAACATAGGCTGAGGATATGGAATACTGGCTCAAAGACTATGGCATCTCAGAAAAATAAATATGTTCAAGGAAAGAGGATTTGTGAGGGTGGAGCAAAAGACAAGGGAAAAGATGAAGCAAAAGTGAAAATGATAAAAAACACAGTAGAAGAACTGAAATTGTAGCAGAAACCAGAGGAGACCAAAAGACTTGTAACAACAGATCTTTTTTCTTCATCAAGCTGTGCATCTTCCCCATGTATTAAATGTTATAATTAAAATGACAAATATTCATTACATGTATGTGTATACATACACACACACAGATATATAATAGATATATATACACAGACACATAAATCATATACTCATACACTCAGTGTGGTTAACATGATACACTTTCCACCTGGACTACATTTCCAGAGGGAATGCAGGCCAAATAGCACCCATCTCCTTGTCCTGCCCAGCTCAGAAACTGAGGCTGAGAGAGGCACACTATCACATGCATAACCAGGTCGGCTGCTACACTTAGAGGAATAAGGAACATGGTAAAGAGGGAAGCATCCTTGCGGAGTTAAGCCTCTGTTTGTGTCCAAAGACTGAACGGGATGAGGAAGAGGAACACAGCTAAATATTTCAAGTAAGAACTCATGCATGAATGAAGCAAAATGGTGAAAGGTACTGCTCCCCACCTTTATGGAACACAGCAGAAGACTGAGCTGTTGCAGTCACCATCACAGAACACTGAAGGGAACTCAAAAAAGAATCCAGTACTCATGCCCACAATGGTTTGCCCTAAGCAATGCAACAGAACAAGCATGTAACAGAACTATGTAACTATGTGTGCTTGCTATATTACCAAATCAAGGGTAACTTCAGTCTTTTATTGGCTGTGCCTACTGCCAAGCTGTCTGTAAATCAATCATGCAATTTTCAACAGTCTGTATCAACAGAGAAACACAGTCAGTGCAAGGGACACAGTAAGACAAAAAATCATAACTATTATGAGTGAAAGAGCAAACTGTACAATTTATTCATTTTTCTCTTAATTCTGTTTTATGGCCAGATTCTATAATGAGCCATATGACAGAAATCAAGATAAATAAATGTTGGGGTTTTTAAAGTACATATATGATTTATTACTTTGATATCTGTCTGCTTTACTTCTTCTATTGCTTTGCAGATCTTAGACTGATACTACAGAAGTTCCCACCACAGCAGTACATAGCTCAGCAAGTCACCTAGCTACAGTGAATATGTTTAGACAAACTTCTAGACAAAGTTATAAATAAGCCTTGGATACAGCTATTCTCATTTTTTTTCTTCAGCACGTCTTTGTTCTCTAAGGATGGAATGAGAATCTAGTGCCAGCAGAAAGACGAACCGATCTATGATGGGAGCTGACGTGCTCCAAAATACTATTTTGGCCTTTAGGGAAGACAAAAGAAGAAAACAAGCATTTGGAGTTCTTAGGGAAAGCGGTTCTGTTTGTCTTTATGCACTCCTTTTTGAAATCCCCTCCCAAACTCTCTTCCTTGGAAATAAGCCTCCAGGCAAAATTCAATACATCATGATCATTTTGTTGTCATGTACATTCTTCACTAACTTATATTTCAAGTATCACAAAGCTACAGGGAGTTTTGAACAACCCTCTCCTTCATTTTTCTCTGCACCCAGATGCAATGGGAATGCAAGACTGCAAATATCACTGAATACATGTCTTAAAACTGAGTCATGAGAAGAGTTTTATTGGATCTCCATGCACCACCCCCGGCATGTAGAACCTTTTGCTGCTGCTTTCATATATTCATCAGACGCACTGGTGCTCCCTCTCTGCTGTTCTGAATGTAGTACCCTTTCAGAATCTGAATTCTGTGATGATTAGAAAACTTTAACAAATCTCCAGCATAGAGGCATTAGCAAACAATCTACATATCACTTTTAGCTGACAACTAGCAGCAAAGGACCCTAGAAAACTATAAAATGAAACAAGTGCAATAATCTTCCATACAATCTCCAGAGGAACTTGAAGTGCTCATTAGCTAATACTTACGGAGGCATCACTCCTTTCGGGAGGCCTAACGCGTTGACAGAAACGGGTGGTGGCTGGGACGGCAGCATGGAGCTGAGAAAAGCTGCTGGAGACTGGCCAGAATTAGGAAATCTAGGAGTTGGAGACAGGCTGTGGGAAGGTGAAGAAAGGGAAGGGAGAGGAGGAGGTGGAGGGGGTGGAAGTGGAAAGGAATCACACGCTGGATACGTTGCGGTTGGACTAAAGACAGGTGGAGGTGGGGGGGGAGGAGATGGAGAAGAAGGAGACCATCCATACTCCCCTTCCGGAGCAAACTGCTGAGAAAAAGGGGCAACAGGTACTCTCCCAAACTGTTTTTGAGAAGCAGTCGGAGACATAGGAGAAGGAAGGCTGGATGTAGATGATCCTGAAGAAGGAGTCACGTAACCTGAAGCAGGGCTGATGTTCTGAGCAGCAATGAATTGCTTAGGCCGAGCGTAGTTAAAAGAGCCGGAAGACTGCATGCTTGGGGAAGTATGAGAGTTGAGAATACTCATTGGCACAGGAGAAACAACAGACTGGCTGGACTCAAGTTCTTGGAAGGAGGGGGGAGGAGGGAAGGAAGGAGATGAGGGAGTGTGATGACGGTGTTCAGGCTGCTGCTGTTGACGATACCACTGGCCACTTTCTTGCTCCAGACGAATTTGGTTCTGCAGCTGCTGTATTTTTATAGGGTCCCTGTAGGAAGGAAAAATAGACAAAAAAATGATCAGACATGCAGTGTTTGTCTGGAGGAGGTAAAACTTCCACTGAGTTATTGGTGTAGGAGAATCAGAAGCCAAGGAAAGCTCGAAGTATTTACATTTATTGGATAGTCCTACTTTTCAGAGCTAGACATTGTTACAAAAGCATATCTGGAGTAGAAGTCAACAGAATCTTCAGTTCTCAAAAAAGGTATTCTGTAAGTCAATTTGAAGACATTGTGTGTATTTACAAGACCAACCAAATACTGTAAGTAATAAATAAAATGTAGATGTTCTTAAGTAGGTTTTATTTCATTCTACTTTTCTACTTCATTCTGTGGCCTGGTTCCCATAATAAGCCTCAGGTATTTACTCAGTGATAGCTTCAGCCTTAATTTCTGCAGTAGCCCATGTGTGCAGATCAGACAAGCCTAATTAGTGCCATATTTTTAATGAGTTACTCAGAAACAAAGGACCAACTTCTAATGTTAGTATCATATGTGTACCTGTAGATGTGCAAAGAAGACTTCCAGGAAATACTTATAACCTAAGGAGATAGTAAACAGATTCCTCATATATTTAGTCCCACTTTGTTTCCAAGATTTATTCTAAGTAACTGTTAATTCTGAGGTGTATCCTAGTAGGTGCAGAATACAGCTCTAAAGAATTGTAAATTGCAGTATGAATCAGCTCAAAGGAAAATGAGTTTTTTCTTAAAAAAAAAAAAAGCGACATTCACTAAAAAAGCCATTGACAAAACAACTGACTAAAAATATAGAGAAACACTCAAAACTGTTGATTAAGTAAAACAAATAATCAAACAAAAGCCCTCCACATGTTCAGTAGTAAAGCAAACCAGAGTGTCCACTGGTTCACTAATACTGTTGTTGCAATGCCATTGTGACCTTCCTATTAATTGCTCCTTTATAAAACAGATGGCCAGAACAATAAAGAGACTGTAGCATCCCATTTTAACTGCTGTTCTGCTGTAGTAGTAAGAGTGCAATGTGAGCAAGGTCCAAATGAAAGTGGAAATCAAGCTTAACTGCATGGTCTCTCATCTTAAAATTAGGCAGACTGACTTGCTTTAAAATTATCACGTTCACAGCTGGAAATCATAATTTTGCCTCAACACTTCAGATGTCAACAAAGCTCTATCATATGAGCATATACCTTTCCTGTATATTAGATATATAAATCCTTTATTACATACAAGTGTCACCGTTTATGTATAATTTAGGTCATTTAGGCAGAAATCTTAGAAGCTGTCTGCTTAATGCATGGCATATGAATGCATGATTCTGGCACAACAGGATACTTCTGTTGGTAGCAACAAAACTAGAAATGGTACTGTCATCATATTTTCCATTCTAAGATTAATTTTGATATTCCAGCCATTCATATTTCCCAGAAAATGTTAGCTGACAATAACTCCGCTTATGATCTCGGGCCAAAAGACATTGTTTAGATAAAATAGGAGAGTGAGACAGTTTAGGACGGAAAACTGAAAAAACGGTTCTTTGCTTATAACAGTTGCTTTTTTTCTTTTTAGTTATAAGGATGGTTCATTCAGGCTACTTAAGTTATCTCACCATCAATACATATTTTGGTACTTAAAAAAAAAATCACATTATTAAAAAGTTGCAGTCCACTTGCAAATTTTGTACATTCTTTTTTATGCATAGTGACCGTTTCAACTTTTCACTTCAAAAAGCACAGGCTGAACTTAAGTTTTCAGTTTTTACTGAACTATGTAAGAATCCCCAGTCCCTACATGGGCTGAAGCAACACAGTGTCTTTTCTTTTAGGTCATGTCCTCATTAACTGTCTTGGCTGATGACAGAAATACCTGAAGTCATTTCTGATTGCGGAAAATCCTGCAAAACTACTACTTTAAGCTCATTCTGTTTCTTTGTATAATGATACTACAATTATTTCAAAATACCTTCTTTCTTTTCTATCTAATCACACACACCATAGCATATCTTTTGATTCATTACAGAGAGACGAAGGTTTAAAAAGAAATTGGGAAATTCAGTATTGTAAATGCTGAAATTCAACTGTCCCCATCACTTCTGCTTTCCTAACATATACTAAAAGCAAGTTAGAGTGTCTTAGGACTTTTTGTTTTCATTGCCAAGTCACTTGGCCACACGCCCAGCCAACAGCACAACACAAATGACCATCTATGGCCCTGCCAATGGTAGGCACCCTACTACAAGTGTCTGCCACTAAACTGCTGTACCAGTCTGGGCAGCAATAAATACCAGATTCAGAGTATGCCTACAAAAGGTCGGCAGACAAACATGAGGTTCCCCTGCTCTCACACAAAGCTTAACTTGAGGCCACAAGGATATACATGCCTGTAAATCATGGTTTACTAGCCCGGGACAGCACTAATTCCATTAACAAATCTTTTTATTGGGTTATGGTCCAGAAAAAGTAGGCTTATGTCTGCTTGAAAAGTAACATGTGGGGATCATTATCAAATCAATTCACAGAGCAAATAAATAAAGATCTTATAATAGATTTCCATTCCACTGATAGAAACACATGATCATTGTTTGCACAAGAATGTTCTCCATCTCAGAAGCTCTTCTTTTAACAGCAAAAACAGCTCTATACATACTAACTTCTTGAGCAGTGTGTCGCTATGAAGAAAGAATAAACAAAGAAGTATAATCAAAGTCACCAGCGTTATTTTCTAATAACGCTGCTAGAGGCAGAAGTTCTGACACAGGTAGGTCATCAACTACATGGCTCCTGTACCACAGGGGCACAGGAGTCAAAAAGATGCAATGGAATCGGTCTGTTTTGTTGCCCTCATCCATAGTGAAACAAAGGCAACTAAAAATGAGTAAGTTTAATTGTAATTACATCCTCTTTCCTATCAGATTAAATGTGTTTTGCAATCCAAGTGTTTCAAATGACACGCTTGCTTTCAGGGAACAGATCAAGCTTGTTTAAACAGCTTAAGGGAAAAAAAATATTTTCTCATGAAGATTTTACAATTTTACTGAATAATAACAACATAAAAATGAACAGTTAAAAATAATTTTTTGGTAAAATTGAATCAGTTAATGGCAGGAGAAATTAATTAAAAGCCATACTAAAGATACAGCAAATACTGAGGATAGTGAGAAATTTCAGAAGGCTCAGAAAACCACACCAAAGTAGACCATGAATATCCTTAAGCAGTCTGTTTTCATATTTCTGAATATTACTTTCAATACAAAGTACTTCAATACTAAGCCACCTTCCATCATCTATCAGCATTCCTGGTCAACTGGAGAAGTCCCAGAAGAGTAGAGACTTGCCAACATGACTCCCATCTACAAGAAGGGTTTAAGGAGGATCTGGGGAACTACAGGCCTGTCAGACTGACCTCAGTGCCAGGGAAGATTATGGAACAGTTTGTCTTGAGGGAGATAACACAGCACGTATGGGACAACTGGGGGATCAGGCCTAGGTAGCATGGGCTCATGAAGGACAAGTCCTGATTGACCAACCTAATCTCATTCAATGATCAAGCGACCAGCCTGGAGGACATGGGAAAGGCTGTTGATATGGTCTACCTTGACTTCAGCAAAACCTTCTACACTGTCTCCCACAGTATTCTCCTGGAGAAGCTGGCAACCCATGGCTTGGACAGGTACACTCTTTGCTAGGTAAAATGAGGAGTGACCTTATTGCTCTCTATAAATCCCTGAACTTAGACAGTAGTGAGGTAGGGGTCAGCCTCTTCTCTCATGTAACTTGTGATACGACTAGAGGAAAAGGATTCGAGCTGCACCCTGCAGGGGAGATTCAGGTTGGACATAAGGAAATACTACTTTTCTGAAAGAGTGGTAAGGTGCTGGAATGGGCTGCCTAGGGAGGTGGTGGAGTCACTGACCCTGGAGGTGTTTGAGGAACATTTGGACATTGTGTTGAGGGACATAGTTTAGTGAGAACTACTGGTATGGGTGGACAGTTGGACTGGATGATCTTGTAGGTCTTTTCCAGCCTTGGTGATTCGACAATTCTATTCTCACCAAAGATATTTAGTTTTCATATGTTCTAATAGACATGATAAATTAAAAGGAAAAGAAACAAACAACAACAACAACAACAAAAGAAACCAACAGTAAAAACAGTGATATTTTAACTGAAGCAGATATTAGTTTTAACAGCTAAAAAAGTAGAATTTATCCAGTTATAATCCCCCCTCTACTTTCAAACTGGGACAGTACTTAAGTAAAAAAACTGAGGAAGTGCTAAACTGTGAAAAGGGTGGGAGTTAAATTAGCTTTCTTGTAGTGTTTCATAGATGGACATTTGTGAAATACTATGAGACTTCTGGTAGAAACTAGCCTTGTTCAGAAGAAATAGCAAACTAGTTACCTTGAAAGTAGTTGAGTTAACTACCTCAGCAATCTTCCCACCAAAATGACCTGGTATGGCCAGTGACAGGTAGGCTGGCTGGAAAGTCTGCTTCTGTGATTGTCATAAAGCAGAGCCATACCAGCACTAATATTTAAATATTTAGTTCTTCCACTGAAGAAGAAAAAGCAAAAAAAAAAAAAAAAAAAAAAAAGCACACATGTTTGGCTGATTGCTCAAGGTGAAAATGTAAAACTATGCAGAGAACAAACTTCAGATGAGGCTTCAGGCCTTTATCTCCCATCAGAACAGTTGCAAGCACAGGTTCCATTTTGAAGTCTTTGAACTAGCTCAGCAATACACTGCCTTTCATGAGAAACATTTGAAAACAGATACGTAAAGGACAGATGCCTTAGATTTTCAGTGGCTAACTACAGAATTTTATGTTTTTAAAAGCAAAACATTGATTACATGAGGAAAGTGGACCAGAAAACATTAATTACATGAGAACAGCAAACCAGAATCTTCTCAAAGGTCACCATTAAATATGGTATTAACAGTTGCTCAAGGACTGATGTTCTGAGGTAGGCACTTGGCTGGTTTATCATTCTATACTATATTATTTCTTTTTTCTTCCTGACACATTCTTTGCGTTATATTATTTTGAAAATGAATAGAGCAGTCTTGGAAAACTAAACGTAGGAACCACCACCAAGCCCAGGCCAAACTGCTAGGAAGCAGCACAATAGAACAGGGGAAGCACAGGAGACAGACAGATGGTCTCTAAAAGAATCATCACTGGATTGCAGCAAATACGACAGCAGATGCCATTTTCAGGGCACAAAAAATCCATCATATTTCAAGGCCTCTTATTCACAGGCTCCCAGAATTAGGATATCTAACAACTTTATGTTTATCTTGTATATCTGAGCTTGTAAGAAACATTACAATTCTTTACTGGAAGAAAGAATGCCTGAAACATCTTTTGGAAAACACCTTATTGTTTGCAGTGTAATAGTCAGCTCCTTGCAGTTCTGTTTTCTTAAATCTTGAAGAAAGAGACAGCTTTGTCTTTGTCTGGATCAACAATGCTGTCTGTGCTAAGGAATGATAATGGGTATCCACCTGACTGAACCGACTGAACTTGGTGGTGCTAGCTTTGCTTTTTGCACCACATGTTCACAGTTCAGCACGCTGCTTGCTAGTCCAGTGCTGGCATCCAAAGTCACCATGAGGTATAATCTACTCTGAGTAATTTTTAAGACAATAAAACTTCTAAGGAAGCTACTGATGTACATTCTGTCTTGGAGGAAGTTTCCTCCAAACATAGAGGCCTGCTGTACAAGACCTTCCAGGATTCACAAACAAAACAAATTCCATCCATGCAGTATCTAACAGGAAGTGTAGTAAGGGTATTCAAGTTTATTCAGTGTTTTACAATGCAGTTTTATATAGACTGAAATCAACCATCACTGATTTGAATACATTTTTCAATGCTATAACTTCTTGTATTTCCAAACTTTGGCCCCCCTTTCCATCCTCCCTCATCATCTTAAAAGGAAAAGAGTAAATGAAAAGCAGATCAAGAAAAGCAATTTTTGTTTGAAAGAACAGTCATATGTATGATGTATTGAAGAACTTCTGCTTTGGGTCATTCCTGAGCAAAAGCACACCTGCCCCTTCCCCTTCATAATCCCCTGAGTAACAACTACTCACCTCCAGAAAATCTTTGTTCCAGCGAGGAACTAGCTTCTAACTCAAGATCAGTGTTTCATAATAATGCCACAGCTCTACAAAAGAGCAACCAGCCTACACATTTGTTTCTTTAATGTACCATCATGCTGTACTGAAAGGCAAGGGCTGTTCTCAGCCAAATCTGTCAGTACTTGAGAGCTGTTAAAATGAAGCAATGCAAGCTAGTGGATTTCTGAAGAGAACTATTTAGAATGCAAAGGTAATTGCAACTAAGCTGTGTCCACTGAAGGAATATTTACTCAATTTCAGAAATGTTAAAAATACTTTTTAAAAAAATAAAAGAAAACCTGCAAAGTATTCAAAGTATTCATGCTGTATTTACACAAAGACATCTACCCAAGCACTAAGCTCACTAATACTGAACATCCCCTATACTGTGAGATAGCGTCCACTGCTTTAAATTCTCCAAGGTTTCACATTTACATGTGAGTGGAATTATCAGAAAACAAGAACTGGTGGAAGGGGGGACAAAAGCTAGCATCAGTTTGGGTTTTATGCTGCAATCATTCAGAGAGATTTATTGTCTGTGCTGAGAGATTTCAGGGGGGATGTAGGGTTGTAATTACAATTTACTTCTATTGTGTGTCTTGAGAGCTTTAAGTTGACCTTGAGAGCATCTTCACCAGCTGCATTCTTTTAACATTTTTATTACTTGCCCTTTAAAGCTTAACAAATTGCAAATGCAGATTCACAAAAATAAACTTTCCATGTTTTCTGTAAATTTACAGGACTGTTTACACTCATCTAATTTCTCTGTACTCTAAAGTACTCTGAGGAAAATCAGCATGGTATAAGAGCTGACATGGTTACCTTATTATGAGCATACTACAGAACTAAGCTTAACTTTTTTTTATGCTCAAAAGACAAGTGGAAAATATTTTCATCATATCTGCATTGTTTGTGAACTCTCTTGTAAGGAAATCCTGCTGTAATTTGGCTGTTAAAAACCTGCCTATCCTAAAAAGTGGCAGTTGTACCTATGCCCATTTTCCATTATTGTTTGATTATCTGTCAAAGCAATCAAGGTTAATTTCTGTACTAAGGAAACCAGCAGTAGTGATAATGCCAGTATTTAGTGAACACAAGGCGGCTCCAGGCAATTCTTTTGGAGACAGGAACCATTTCTCATATCTCTATAACACCACAGGGACATTTTTCAAAACATGCACCAGTGAGATAACATTTACCCTGAGCACAGAAAGAGGGGAAATCATGCTCTTGTGCACACTCATTGTTTCAAAAAGTCATAAAATCACAATACAGCTCCAGTAAAAAGCCTAACCTTCGTTCCTCTATTAGGATTAGACCATAAGAATTAGTCTGGTAATCAAAGATCTGTCTGGCTTGGTAATTCAATATTGTTACATAAACCAGCACATGGAATATTGGTAATGGAGGTAACAGTTGAAAAGTGACACAGGTAACAAAGTTTACAGATAAAGGAAGGAGAAAGTCTATGTTATTAAGAGATAAACCAGTAATGAGGCATTAACAGCAACACAAATTCCAATTTGCAGCTCACTTGGCCCAAATCATAGGAGATTGTGACTTGGAATGCAGGAACTAGACTGCAAAAAACACAAACAAGACTTCTGCCTCTTCTTGTGCCATCCCACATGGGAGGTTATATTCTTTGCTTATCAGATTATATCTAAAGTACAGACCAAAAAAAAAGTTTCACTAGCCCAAAGCTAAAAACGAACAGAAGAAAAAGACAGACTACCTTTTATATGTTTTCTCAGGGCTGACACAGCACATCCATCACCATGGTCTTTTTTTTTGGAATCTTTATACATTTGATTGATGAGATACTCTATCAATCATCACATTTCACCCCACATCAGACACCAAAGTTAAGAAACTGACTTATTCTTATGCCCATCTATTAACAGGTGCAATGGGCTTAAGTCTGGCCCTCCACTCTTTCAATACTGATATGCCAGGATCTGCCAGATACCCATTCTTTGAGTTACATGGAAAGACAACTGGTTTTATGTATTGAAACAACTACTTTCCAGGGCAGGAATGACTATGATATTAAACAGAAAATCCAATCAAGCCCAACAAAATGATAAAAAAAAATTAGTAGCGACCACATATCCTGCCTTATTAGAACACAGAGCTACTATCAACAGTGTTTTTGAAATGAAACTGAAATGAATGAAAAACATGCTTTAAGACTATTTGAAGAAATAAAGGTCATTTTAGAGCCTAAATTCTAGGCCCTTTTAGCTGCCATTTTATATTCACAAAGAAGAGAAGTCCTGACATTTCAGCAGGTCACTGCTTCACATAAATCTCAGATGTTATCAGATGACACATCAGCCTTCTATTTTACTGAAACTCACTGAAACTCTAATAAAAAAACACCATATGAAAAGAAACCACTGTCAAGAAAACCAAGCATAAAAACTGGTGTGGTTCTCAATGAAATAAATAATAGGCTTCTGATACTTTCCTACTATGAGAACATGACACCCTTTGGGCATCAGGACTGTGTATTTTTCCCCACAAACTTCTGCTTTTTAAGTCCTTCCTTATACACAAAAGCAACCCTCTAACCAACATATACGAGGCACCAGGTGTAACAACAGACACCGGGAAGTAACAACAGCTGAAGACAGCAATAATCCATCAGTTAGGTTCTCAAGAGTATTGGAAAATAACACTATAACATTACTCACAACTTTTGTGTCATTTATTCAATCAGTGAAATCCTAATGCAATTATATCTTAAGCAAGATTCAGGGAAGGGACTCTATGTCTCTGTCATGCAATCTAGGTTGGTAATCTTAATGAAAGTTATGGCAATTAAAAAAATAATAAAGGATACTTAAAAGGATGAACAATTGTGTAGTCACTCTATGTGCTGCAGACTTCCCAGGGTATCTAAAGTTACTGCCATAGTAGGGAGTGGTATAATCCAAAGGCACTTTTGAAGATCTGATGGGAGAATTATTCCTTCCAGATGCCTTCTTAGATGGCTTTTTAAAAAGCCATAGTTAAGCCCATCCCATGCAGGAACTGGAGAAACAGCAGTCACTGCCTCTTTGCCATTATGTTCTGGCACCTGGTACTGGTACATTTCTGTCCCCTACATGTCACCTACCTACTAAGCTCCAGACAGAACTAACAGTTGGTTCAAGCATGAACAACCGACCTGAGCTTTCTTCCACAAATAGGCGGGTTGAAATACAAACCTCTGGTTAAGAGAATTATTCATTTTATTGGAAAGGAGTATAAAAAAATACCTCAAGGGCCCTCACTATTTGCACACATTGCAGCACTGCACACAAACACTTCTGCAAAGAGCTGGCAAGTGTTCAGTCTATTCATGCTCACCATATTTGTTGTGGGCCACTAGTCATACAGTAGAAGGAAAACCCTAGCTTACACCAGCAGAAGAGCAGCAGAGTATGACAGGAAAACAATATACAGTGTGGCAAGATGGACTTTAATGCAGCTAGAGCTTTTAGAAAATAAAAAACTATTTGTAGATCTGGCTACAGCAGTGCACCCAACTTGTTTTGCTCATGTAGATTGACAGAAACTTTTTGGTTCATCAGTTTATTTTCTTGTCAGCAACTTGCATCAGCTTCAGCTGCCTGATGAATAATTCTGTGACCTGTTTTGTAGCAGAAACAATCTTCTAAGACAGGGATATCCATTCAAACTGATGGACCAATTCTGAATATAAAATACAGCCTGCAGGGCACTGTCACTCTTGTGTAGACAGATATGTTCTAACAGGGCTGTAAGTTTTTGGCTTCTTTTTTTTTTTTTTCTACTGAAGAGGCACATTCCTGAATATATAACAGAAATTAGAAAAATGATGAGACTCAAAATATCACAAAAGCACCTTTAAAAATGCTGAACTACTACTCATTACAATTGCTTGATAAACTCAAGTATAACTAAGATTTCTTACACAAATTCCCAAGGACAAAGTCAACTTGCAACCTTTATGTCGTGAGTGAACTCTGTACATAACTGTAACTTCCTCATTGCTTGTTACAAAACAAGGAATGAACACCTACCAGCAGAATGGCTGAGCAAAGGCAAAGACCTCACACAGTACACAGGTATCGCTGCAGCCAAACCATAGTTTAAAATATTCAGAACTCCCTCTGATCCTGAACCAGGTTGACCAGGACTACTCCCTTTATCTAACACCACAAAGTAAAGTGATTACCTTGAAATAACACACATTTGATCACAGATGCTCAAGCTGAATTTGTTCTTGTGCTGGCAAAGCATAATTTTAAATAGTACCTTCCTGATAAGTACATGAGGTGTACAAGTTCAAGTTTAATTTCTTTTTGCATCTGCAAGCTGTACAGTGCATTCTGCTAAAAAGAATGAAAGGAATATTTTACATATAAATGACAAAGAACATATTTCGTACTTTTGAACAAGAATACAATTCATAAAGAAGATTCAGTTCCAAGGCTACTCATTTTTAATTTATCAAGTAACACTGTTTAAGAAAGACTTAAACAGCAAGGACTTCTTCTCTGAAGTCAGCTGTGCCTTATGTGATGTATAATTCCATACGAAAGAATGAGCTCTACAGGTAAATTGTTCTGTGATAAATTTTATTATGGTCAAATATTGTGCAAGTGACGCTGAATGGTCCCAACTTCAAAACTGTCTTAAATTCTGGCTAGCTCTCAGTCTGCTTATATCCCTATAGGAAGGACTTTGTTTTACTTCACTGAATAAAATACTAATCAATATGGAGACTCCCCTAAAACAAGGAATCAACACAAACTTCTCCTAAGATAACAGACAGTAAGGACACCTCTCCACGTCTGTTTTAGCTAGGGATAGAAATGTGCTTCTGAAGCCAATTTTCTACCTGTCACCACTGACTTGGTTCTGAAGTTTGAATTTTGGGTGAGTCACACAAGAACATGAAGTGATTTCCTGCCAGATGCAACTGGTTGAACAACCTCCAGCCACTAAAGGGGCATTCAGTCTATAAGAGCAATCCAAACCAGAAGAACAAAAGCCCAGGCTCAGTGAATCTGAAACGTACAGAGCAGATATGCTCTCTTACACTTTATGCCTTTTCACTTTATGGAAACACTTACATATAGACTGATGGCTAATGTGAGCATATACCTACTCAGCAGATGCATAAACATCTGAGGTATATAGCTGAGTCATACAATTCAGAAGGTAGTTAAGACAAGAGGTTCTGGCTTTATATTTTATCTAGGTCCAACTTCTGGGAAGTCAAATGCATGTTTTGCTGAACAAATATGCTGAAAATTCATACCTACATTTAAGCATTTTTCAAGAAAAACCATAAGTTTAAAGAATATTGGTGTCTAATCTCTTTAACAATTGGCTACAACACATCTTATGCAATATTTACACATTCAGACCAGTATGAGTTTTACCATTTGCTCCCCTGTAGCTGACATTCAGAATTCAATTAATTATATCCAGAATTAATTAATTCATCTGTCCCACAGTACATGTTTCCAATATCTAACAAACAAGTCTCACTCATCTTCTCATGGCAGGCAGTAGAAAGTGTTCTTTGGGGTTTAGATTGTCTCACAGTTGTGAAGGATGATTCTCCATGGACTCAATATTTCGATCACTCTTGTAACTTCTTAAGTCTAGAACTGTTCAGAGAAACATTAAACTAGACATCCTATTTGAGGGTCCCAAGTTCCAGTTTTCCATATTTATTAAAAGCACACTTAGTTTTTGGTTAAAATGAATACTCAGAAATCCATGGTGAGAAAAGTGCTTTATCAAACTAAATTTATTTTGCCTTGATCAACAGAACTTTTTTTTTTTTTTTTTTTTTTTTTTTTGTTAAGTACTAATAAGATGTAAAAGCAGTAACATCTTTCATATTGAAGATGTAAGCCTCCTCCTCTTCAAACATAACAGTTTGGACCCTGCCTCAAAGGAAGCTGAGACACAGAAAAATCCTGTATGGCTATGGTTTAATAAACATAAAGCTCCACATCAAAAGTGTAATTTTGGAGTAAGTTCTTTCAAACAGAGGAATTCTGACAACATCAGCACTGGCAGCATTAAGTTAGCATCAGTATGGCTCATAATGTTCTTCCTGCATGAGCTTTGAGATCCCATGTGATCCTCTGTTCCTCTCAGCAATTCTTGGATCATGGTATTGTGCTGGATTGTCTTAACTTTTTTCCTCCTTGTTGACCTCCCTTTTCCTAATGACAACTTTCTCATGTGTCTCCCTGCTTCTTCGCTTGAGCTACCACCAATTTTTCACCACCTTTCTCTGAGCTCCAGAAGCACTACCAAGGGTGTCAAACCTGTGATTTCATATGGCACCTCACTATCTATGTCATATGATAATTTTTGCAAAACAATGAATGATCAAAAGCCAGAGATATCAGGCAGCATTTTTAAAAATTGTACATAGTTTTTGCAACAGATGGCAAAATAACGGCGAAGACATCTAAGTTCACTAAAGAATTGTGCTGTACATCAGGGAAAGCGAGCACCCAGATCTGCAGAAAGACTGGGCTGCTTAGTATTGTTTGGAGGAAAATAATTTCAGTTCCCTACAGTTATCCTCTTCTGCATGCCAAGACTCTAACAAGCCTCTGCACTTCAGCTTACCACAGTAATTACATTCTCACGCCCTAAAGGCAATATTGTCTGAAGCAGCACATTTTTAGGTCATTTCATAAACCTTCAGAGACTCCAGTTTTCCAAATGGATTTCAAAACATCAATACTAAAGTTACTTAAATAATAACTAATCCACAAGGCTTTCATTTAAAAAAAGGGGAAATAAACTTTGTAAAGCAAGAATTGATAGTACACAATTCTTGTTGTACACAGTCCAGGCAATACTTCACACATTAGTTATGTCTGATCTTCCACACAAGGGAGAACTTGGGTCCTCAAGAGCCCAATACTAGAAATGACATCTCTTGATCCAAGGCTTTAAATTTTTCTTACTGTTTCAAATATCAGATTTTATATAAGTGGAATCTGCAAGGCAAAAGGCCCAGCACAATTAACATATTTCATAATTGCAAGAAACACTTTTGACTCCTAGTTGGCTCAAAATTTTATCATGATTATTTAGCAGAACGAGCTACTTCCTTATTGAATCATTCAGAATGAATGAGAGAAGACCTGGGTACTAGGAAATAGCTGCAGAATCTTGCCATTGTTTTAAAATCTTCCATATATTGAATAGCTTTATATTTTCGAAAGAAGCTCCAGGTGTGTACAAGAATTACACTTGATTTGTGATAGGCCTGAAACAAAAAGCATTTACTTTTTTTTTCTGGCCTTGCAACACTTCAGTTTGCTGTCATGCTGCTCCAATTATTCTAATTGAAAGAATACCCATACCCAGGTTCTGATCTTTGGTATCTCACTTACATGAGTAGTACAACCTCCTAGATAGTCAGTGAAGCCTCCATAGTGCACTTCAAAGTGTGTAAATTAAATGCTAAATATCAGAATGCATGAATGTCCTCCTAAATAAGCATCTTCGTAAGTCATCTCAATAAAGCACGTGCTTTGAAATGAAGAAAGGAGAACCACATCCAATGTAGAAAACATATAAGATACCCAACACATCCTCAGCGCTAAAAATAAAACTACTCATTTTTTTTCTCTTGCCCACAAGTTCATAGCTCATGAGTCAACTGCAGATCCCACAATACATCACACTGTTCCACAATTGGACTAGTTCACAAAGTTTAACAATTCACTAACTAAAAAGTACCATCAAAGTTTTCACAAACACTATCTAGATAATTGGTATGACAGCTCTAAGTTATCAGCAGCCAATAAAGGTTCTGTGCTACTTTTGACTGGGAATACTCTTTAAGGCAGATCTAGTATTAGGGAGGTTTTGTAGTTCCAACACCATCACACACAACTAAACTACAGTCATCACACAGGAGAGAAATTAATTAAAAGGTTAAATTGTTTAAAAGCATCATGAAGTAACATTGTAAGGAAGAAATTCTGTGATTATTTATCAACACCATCCACTGTAGAAGAAAAAACTGAACAGAACCCAGGCAAGAAATAATAATAAAAATAAAATAAAATAAAAAGGGACCTCCAGTATTCCTACAGAAAAGTCAGAATGTACACAAGACATTCTGGACTGATTTTAAATGCTAAAATAGCACCACATTGCACTGTATTCCATATGAAGATGAATGCAAATATTTCAGAATGGAATGTGTACACCCAGATTGCTGTTAGTCACATGGGTTAAATGTGAGGGCATTCACACTGCTGAGACTAAAAAGATTCAGATTAATAACTTTGTTGTATTTGGAATTCCTTAAACATTTGAATTTTACTGTGTTGTTGATTGTTAATCAATGCCTTTCAGCACAGGAATCTGTATACTGCAAATATAAATGCTATAGGACACACCAGTCTCTCTTTGCACCAGGAACAAACTTGGTATTTACTTTTTCAAAGTCCAACCTGTTTTATTTCAGTAAGATTCTCCCAAATCTTTTTATAATTATTTCCATTGCATATAAACACAATATCCTGGTATTAGTAAATTAGTTTGGCTAAATATAGCAGGAGCACTCATGTTTTATGGGGCATTTTCTCTGGTATGTGGCTAATATAAATAAAACGAGTGGAGAGAGGTTGGCTGTGCTCCATGGACATTACATCACTTTTCCTTAATAGGAAACCTCTCTGCAACTTAATGTCTTGCTTTAAACACTTAGAAGTGTCCACAAAGTCTTCAGTGAGGATCATCATATAAGGCCAGTAGTTAGCTGGAAAAGACTAGAACATACAGCTGGGGCTCTGGGAGCAACCTTGAAAAGATAACCTCTAATGAAGACCACCCTTAACTTCTTAACCAGCTTCATGGCTACAAAAAGATACATGCAAAGTTCCAGTAAAAAGCAAAGGATGAAGCTCTAATTCCTATGACTTTACTCCAGTAAGCTCAGGATTTCCTCTAGTAACCTTAAGAGAGCCTCAAGTTACCAAAGACAGACCTAATCCACTGATTAAAAGCAGAAAAATAAGTGAGAAACATCTCCATTTTTATTTGCTGCTTACTCTTTGTGATCCAGAAAAGAAGAACCCCTCTATTCCATCTCTAGTATGACATTATTTTGAAGAAATTAGTAAATTATTGTAAAATATGATATCATTTGCCAACAGCGTGATTTTGCCTCTTATGTACGCTGAGTTTTTCAGCATAAATAACAAATAGTTCACAATAAAAGACTGCACAGAATAAAAAGCAATAAATTAAATGCAGAATAAAAGCCAGTGGACCCACTTTTTTTTTCTACTGAGAAAATGATGGCCCTTTTACTCAAATCTTTGCAGTCATTACCGAGATTGATTTTTATCTCTCAACATACAACACAGACAATAAAATACCAAACAACACATTACATGAAGAATAAAAGTGCCCAGAGGAATTTATGCTTGAGCCATAATTAATGTAAACACAAGTTCAAGCTATTCTATTTCAAATGTGCATTTGCTGAGCAATAATCCAAATCCTGCTTCAAGTCTGCATAGAGTACTTGCTGGCGTGGAATTTTATTGAGAGCATAATCTATTTAAGCACTATCACGCAAATAAAAATGTATTTACCACAGTACAAAAAGTCAGAGTAGGTCATTTTGTTCTGTTTTTCCAGAAACCTTGAGAGGAGTTCACTGAGCGTCTCCTACAGACTTTAGTGGCAGCTGGGCTGTGTGTAATCTTTGAAAATTTATACCAAGGGCTGTCACATTTACGTCAGTGACACTCAGGAAAGAAAATGTCCATCAAGCAAAGGTATGCAGCAAATAAATGTAAGACTGAGTACATTTCATACCACTGTGAGTGCTCTCACTCAGGAAACATGTGGCCTCCAAATACTGCGGCTTCTATAACTCTTTAACTCAGTAAGACATCCCCAAATAGTTCTGTGCATTCTTTCACGCCCAGTTAGTGATCCTTATACCAAAGGCGGCAAAGTGAAATAAAAGTTGAAAGTAACCCTAAAATTGAGTAGGTTGTTTTTTGTTTGTTTGTTTGTTTGTTTTTCCTGGTTGGTTGGTTGTTTTGTTTGCCTGGATTTGGTTTTCTGTTTTAAACTTGGATCTGTTCACTGCTTCAGATTTAAGAGCAGCCGCACGTAGAAAAGCACCTGACAGTCAGGCCTTCCATGGGTCACACTGCTCATGAGAAATCACATTCCCAGCTAGGGCTTGTGAAACCATACCTTTAGATTGTAATCATGAAGGACAAGAAAGAACATCTATGTCCACTTTATCTCTGAATGACAGTGTCTAAACAAGATTTTAAATTCACACATGCAATTACAGTGCAACTGCCCCAAAATTAACAAAGTCTTTATTTACATTAAAGTCAAAGCTGAAGTTATAACCAAAAGAAATTTCAGCTCCATTACTGGAACAATTTATAGATTCCAAATGGCAGGTTCTTGTGCAGCATTAACACACTCTCTCCCAAAACACAGCACAGGCCTACAAGTCACTAAACATAAAGACAAGTAACTTGAGACTTGATTGCCTGAATGACAAAGGTATAACAACAACGTTTACCTGATCAGTTTTGTCTTTTCTGTACCTTTATTGACCACTGAAGTGGTTCCTTACTAAACAGTTAAATTTTCCTTATTCTAAAGCGACATGCAGAACTATTAGCATCAGCAAGCACCTATTTTCTGAAATATTATTTTAGTAGTGGTTCCAGTTCATGCTTACTTTTCACAAAAGGTTATGGGAAACAGGAATTTAATTAGACTCAAAATGCAATATTAAATAACCTGATAGCTATATTTATCTAACGTTACTTAAATCTAAGTTATGGTAAGACGTTACTAGGACCTACAAATTAGGTATGGCAGTTCTTGCTAAATAAATTGCTATAATTCTCATTTAAGTTTTAACTGCATTGCACTGTCATTTTTCAAATACAGAAAAAATCTGCTAAAATCAGCTGCAGTGGAAAAGAATTGAACTGCTAGTTTCTCTTGTTTATCTACTGAACACTATAATGCAAGTTTTCCTACTATATAGCAGCCACAATAGGATCTGATATGTTATATGGACACAAGCAGATCATATTCACCACATTCAAGTTCATAATGGGGAAAAAAAGAGCTGTTTCCAAACTTGTGTACATGAGTTCAGGAATTCAGACCAGCAGCCTGTAAATTCAGGCACACAGACATTGTTGAAATTCTAAAGGGAGAAATGGTAATTATCTCTGAAAATCAGGCAACTTTTGTGTAAATTTAACTTCACTTAAACAAATCTGAAAGTTCACATTTAGAAATTTATCCACATATTACAATAATTTGTTTCAAGTCTCGGTTTCTGATCTAGGAATAATTTTTAAGGTGAATGAAGCATCTCAGCAATTTGTCTTTTTGTGGCACAGAAATACATGGAAATGCAAAGGTTTACATATCCATATCCTTAGTTCAGTCCAGTCACTAGCGACTGGAATTAAAAACATCTTATTAGAATTCGATGGTATGGTTGAAGTGAGTCAGCTTCTGTTCTGTCTGTTCCTAGTAAAGCTGTCACATGACCTGAATATGCTACCTTCCATCTCAGTGTAGCAAATGTAAGCACTGGAAGCACAAACTTTCACATCTGAAAGATGTCCCACGTGCAAGGGAATGTGCAGATGTTAACTGTGTGTCCTTGGTGTCACACTGGAAATTTCAATTAAATATTCAGATCATAGGCAATGTTTATAATGGCATACAAATCCAGGTCATTCATTACTGTTATTTAAATTATATTATCTACTTCAAGAACAGAAAAGTATTGTGGAAGTCGTGCTTTCTTTAACTGAATTTTTAAGCTACAAACCAAATAGAGAATTCTCTTTATTCTTGACAAAGTATATTTGTAACAAAACACACACAATCCTACCAATATTTTGGAAGACACCTACACAGTATTTTTCAAGTTTACTTCCTGTTCTTATACTGTTCTATATGAAGGGGAGGAAAGGAGAAGAGATTCCAATAGCAAAGCAGATAGAGAAAGCACTTCAGCTGCTGAAGATAAAGCTCCATTATCTGTATGATGAAGTGTTGTAACATTGATACCACATTTGTTTCTCCTGAACAGCACGAAGGCCATAAGGCTGGTGTACCTGACTGCATGCTTTATAGCCTGGTCCCCTGACCACCTAGCCTGAGGAACCCATCAGACCATGTCACTGCTCCTTCAGCTCATGTATTTGGGATTTCTCTCAAATGAAACCTGGGCAAATGAGGAATCCGACTTAGTCTCAGCCTCCATCAGCTCTTAAGAATCAGCACTGTGGGTTACACTCTGTGGTATGTTTGTGCTAACAATGACATCAAATATTAACTACAGGATTTCTTAACATCAGCAGAATTTGTTCATAGCCCTGATTTTCAATGGAAACTGTTGGATTCTATGGACAAGACACTAATATACAACCCACAAAGAATCACACATATTTAAACACTTAAAGTTTCAGGTACAACTAATCTAAGTTAATAGTTGCTGATGTTGGTAACTTCCTACCATTCCCAGCCACAGCCTGACTTGACACAGATGTATCTGAATATAATCTACAACACTGTATCATTACTGACTGGACATGTATCCAGTTTTTGAGGCCAGTGTGAAAAATCAGTTGCAACAATATATGCAATTCTAATCTTTTAAGCATTTACTCATGCCATAGAAAAATCCTACTATTTCAAAATGAGAATTTGATTATAAAGGTAATTATTCAAGAACACTGGACAATACATACTATTGTCACAGCAAAATTACTCATCTTAAAAAGGAACTGAAACGATTTCTTGAAACCAGAAGCATGATACTTTATTTCAAACACATTCTCCTGTCTGCACAGCAGGCTGACCTGCACATTAGTGTGCAATGTTCATAACAGGCACTTGTACAACATAATATTGTTACCTGTTATCTTATGCAGAAAGCAGTTTACAGTACAACCAAGTTAAACCTGAATGTAAAGATTTGAGAGTGCCCAAGGAAAAATCTGAAACGTTGAACTGCTTTTCAGACTGATGAGGGGAAGCACATGCTGCAGCTACCTCCATCAGCCTTGAAACATTTATGAAAGCTAAAACTACTACACAAACTTTGCCAATGTCAGGGCTTTTAGCAAACACCATTTTTTTCCAACACTAGGGGCAAGTAAACGTTAAATCAATCTTCCTTCTTAAGCAACTCCTGTCAAAAGAGACTTTCAATTTCGCTCTGTAACAAAAACTGTGTTGAATTTGAGATAATGAAATAGAAGCAGCATTTGAAAATAACCTCCACAATGAATCACAAAGATAAACATGAGGGATTTGGGAAGCTTGACTGCAGATTTCTCAGTCTTCCTCTATCACTAAGTCCATCAGAGATGACATACAGTTAGTTTGCCCAATTCATAAGCACATTAGGTATTATTCAATTATGGTTTTAAGAATTTAATCTCTAACACAAGCCCATTCTGCCTTATATTACTCTCTCTCTGTAAGGCCCTGGCTTTTTAAAACAATTCCATTACCAATAGAAGGTACAATTCATAATCTTTATAAATGTCTCCCAAACATCATAGCTTTGCTTATTTTGACAGTGCTGCTACTCACCACATTCAATTCTGCTCTGACATTACTGGAAACTTTACAGACATATCAGACCTCTTAGGATAAGGATTAGATACTTCAAAATATTTTATATTCACATAAACTCACTCAACTTCTCCTTCCAAACTTTCATCTACTACTGATCGGTTTCCTGCTTAAATGCATTCCAATTCCATTCTGCTCTGCTCTTTATCAATGAGCTTGTTACTGTAAATATTAGCATTGCAAACAGTTTCTCTAGTTCATACTCACACAAGAATTCACTCAGCAAATGGCCTGTCTTTTGCAGTGGTAGCCATTAATGCTTGAAGTGCAAACATCTATCTTCTTAAGCCAAAAAAGGACATAATGTGAGCACAGTGTCAGTTGCAAGCTGATAATTAGCCTTACTGGCAGATAGAGTTCTTTTGTAAATCACTATGATTAACTGCCCCTAGGTCACTCCTCTTTTCTAGTTACAATCTACCACCACAAAAGTCTAAAGCTTGTACCCACCAGGAATGCTAACTTTACAAAGCTACAAAAGTACTGTAAAATAACCTTCAGGAACATTCAAAGTGAAACATGAAGATATTTGAGAGAAAGCATAGCAAAAATAGAAACCAAAGGAAGATTTTTAGGAAGCCATAAATGCTAAAGGAAACAAATGTCTGCCTTTCCCTCAGATTTTGAAGGAGCATAAAGGCGAGGAATGAAAATGTATATATGTGAAAGGCTTGATATGTATGTAGTTGAACATACATACTTGTTTAAGTGGGCATGGTGGTAATAGGTGGATGGCTGGACTTCATCTTAGAGGTTCTTTTCCAACATCAATGATTCTATGAAAATGAAATAATCAGGTCTGGCAGTTGGTAGGAAGAGTATTCTGTAGTTACATAAGGAAGCAAACAGAAGCACTTTATTCCTACCAGTAAAATAACCTATTAGGTCTAGAACTAAAAATATTCCTTTCCAAGTCATTTGTTTGACCACACAAAGAATCAAACCTACAGATAACTATCAAATCCTTGTAAGAAGTGTAGCAATGGCTTGCTTCCTCTCAAGACTTGCAAGCAAAATAATCTGAAACCAACATGCAACATATTGATAAATGCCCTATTACAGTGGTCTGTAACAAACATAACATCTGCTACCATTGCATGCATTTCTGCAAACTTGTGGAATCCCTGATATCATTTGTGGTCAGAAAAACTCCAGCAAGGTCCCACAGAGCAGCTGATTAGCAATTGCAAAACCCCTTTAAAGTGGCAGCCTGTGCTTCAGAAAGTTTGCTTCTCTCCTTGAAATGTTTCTCAGTGTTCAAAGAAGTTGAAGAGTCCATGATACTGGTGTAGCTGCAATGCATGTGGTCGGGGCTGAACTTCACCATCCTGGGAATGGTTCCATTGTACACCACAAGACGTGCCTTTGACATCAAGAACAGATTCCTGCAACATGCTCTAGTGTGGGCTGCAGAGAAGGCTCATTTCTTGCTTGCAGTTGGATGCTGAGGGCAGCCTTACTACTTGGGGGTGTGCAAGGACAATATGGCAGAGAGATTCTGATTTCTGAGACTTCTGCTCATTTTTTCAGGGTTTTTCATATGATTCAGATAATGTCATTATTCACATTCCAGGACAGTATTTGGTTTACTCTCTTGCATTCTTTTAGTGGCCATAATAACAAGTAAATTTTGAAGGGTTAGAAATAAAGAAACTTAAAGAGTCCCAGAAGCACAAGTTTCTAAAAATCTCAAAAACGTGTCAAGGTTCTGCTTTATAGGCTAAAAAACCGCAGGGCTAACCTCAGAGTCAGCAGCTGAATTCATTTTTTGTTTGAGAAAATGCTGACACAATACTATGTTTTTACATTAATACGCACAATTTGTCTCTCCATTCATATGGGAGAGACGCACACAATGCTTTTTTTTTTTTTTTTCCCCTGAAAACTCTGTTCAATGAGTACAAAAGATTCCTGAAATACAATTTACATTAAGAAATGATTTTTCTTCCTTTCTTTCTTTCCAGAGTGTTTTAACATAAAGCAGAGAATGGAAGCGATCATTTTCTAGAAATTCCTGATGAACGCCTTAAGAAAATGTTAAATAGTAACCTTAAAATCTCTAGCAGAAGTTCCAAAAGCAATGGAAGATAAAAGAATGGAAACCACATGTAACATCCCAGAGACTCATAAGACAACTTAATGTACTTTCAATACAGTTTGAACTTCCATCATCTCACATTATAAATTGAATTTCACGTCTGTAGAAACTGATAGAAGATGTGTCACTCTTTTTCCACGTTACGTACAGATCCCCAGATTTATATAATGATTGAAAGATTCTGAAAGTTTATAGGAAGTAAAGACTTCCTCCCTAAAACACAGCCAAACAGTATGGTGAACTACTTAGTACCAGAAAAAAATAGGCTACAGGATTTCTATGGGAAAGAGTAAACGCGATTTGGCGAAGATGTTGAGCCTAGGCATACGAGAATTATGGTGGATATATATAAATTATAAGGTAGCTTTAGAAAGTGAAAAGCCATAAAATTCATTCATTTCCTCATTTCAGATGAGGAAACATCTTTTGTGAAGAATAAAACACAGTTCTCTGGCTCATTACTACTTAGAGAGTATAAAGTCAGCTTGTTCACTGAGTGATTTCTGATGAACACTTCTGAAGCCCAGGCACTTTTCCTGAAAGTGTCCAAAAGGCACCTGCAGCTCTGCATCAGCACCTCTGTCAAGTGTGGATACCAATACATCCTTTAATGCCTCTTTACATATTTGAGGTCTGAAGCACCTCAGATTTGCATAGAAGTAAATGGCATCACCATGCAACAGACTCACCATCAGCAAAACAATACCAAGTAACTTATCCTTTCATTATGATCTATGAAAATTCTGACAGGAAACATAGATTACACACAAATAGACAGCATCTGCAAATACCTAATCCATAAAATATTATGACTACCTCTGGGGTTTTCAAAACTTCACTTGTACTGAAAATAATAATAATAATAATAATAATAAAAATAATCAATACATCTTTGGTCACAACATAATAAAGCCATAAGGCAGGGTGTCCTCTAGAAACCTTCAAACTCTGAAAAGAAAGGCTTTATTTTTCATAGCCAAAATAAGTACGGTGATGCAGGCTGGAAGAAATACAACACCACTAGGTTTCTATTCAAGGAAACTCTCCATCAATTTGAGCAAAACTTTTTTATGTTGCCTTGGTGAAGCAGCTCTGCTAGCCAAAGTTGGACTTATTAAAATTGTTTTGCACTTTAATAGCTGCTTTAAACAGATCATCCCCATGAGTCAGATACAGATTTTTACTCATGCTCCATATGTGGACACACACATGCGTATATATTCATGCACTACACATATATATATGCACACAGAAACAGACTTGCAACATCTCCTCTCATAAAAAAGTTCATTTACTGTCATTTACTTTCAAAGTCCTTGAAATGGAACTGAAACAATTATTCTTCTATTGAATACTTCTGTACTGTTTTGCACCAAATAATTCATCAGCGGAGTATATGTTTAAAAGTACAATAAAATCCAGCTACTAAAAGAACGTGATTATAAGGATAAGTCTTCCAAAATGTGTGTAGGGCGCAAAGATGGGTAGAAAAAAGCCTAATTTAAAGCTTGGCCTAAAAAGTATAGGTTGGATCTCCTGAGAAAAGTTGCTGCAGGACATACAGGTCTTGATTTAAACCAGATTCCTGCTTTCAGTTTTGCTGGAGAACAGCAGTCAGGCTTCTTAAATTTCTGTAGCAGAAAAATCACAATTGGACTAGACAATTTCTGAAGGTCCCTTCCAACTTAATCACTCTGCTCTGAATCACAGAATGGTTTGAGTTGGAAGGGACCTTAAATACTGCAAGGTACCAACCACCTTGCCATTGGGCAAAGACACCTCTCACTAGACCCCATCCAACCTGGCCTTGAACACCTCCAGGTATCCCAATTTTTCTGGGCAACCTGTTCCAGTGACCCACTGCCCTCTGAATGAAAAATTTCATCCTAACGTCTAATCTAAATCTGCCGTCTCCATTTAAAGTTGTCTACCCTTGCTCTGCCACTACAAGCCCTAATTAAGTACTCCTCTCCAACTTTCCTGTGGGCTGCCTTTTAGGTACTGGAAGTCTACAATAAAGTCTCCCCAGAACCATCTCTTCTTCAGGCTGAACAACCCTAAATGTCTCATCTTCTCTTCATATAGGAGGTGCTCCAGAGTGAAGAGGAAGAATCCCTTTCCTTGTTCTGCTGGCCACATTGCTTTTGATGCAGACTAGGATGCAGTTTATTTTCTGGGCTGCAGGTGCGTACTGCCAGCTCAAGTTGAGCTCTTCAACCACCAAAACCCCCAAATTCTTCTTCTCTGAAGGCTGTTCTCAATCCTTTCACTGCCTGTACTCATGCTTACAATTACCCTGACCCTGAGGTACAGAACCTCACACTTGGGTCTTTGTAAGGTTCACAAAGGCCTACCTCTCTGGCCTGCCAAGGTCCCTCTGGATGGCAATCCTTCCCCAAAGCACGTCAACTGCACCACTCAGTTTGGTGTCACCAGCAGATTTGCTGAGGGTGCACTCAGTCCCACTTTCTTCATCACCAACAAAGATGCTGAACTTCTCTAGTGTTAGATAGTTGGCTAAAGAATCACACACACACACAGTAAAATACCCCATAATCTTTTTATTTCACTAAAGCCTAAGGCGGGAGCTCATAATGAAGCTTCTCCAGACAACTAGACATTGCTTGCATGCATTTCCTGCTCTCCAAGCAGTTTACTCTTCATCCTTGCAGAGGAATGCTTTCTAAATTTCAATTTAAAAATTAAATCCAGCTAACAGAACCTTCATCAAATTCAATGTTTTTAAGGCAAAGTTCAGTTACTTTCTTGTAAATGCAAAGATTAAAACAATCTTGCCTGATATAAAAGGAGCAAGTCCAACACTGATGATGTAAACTTAATTCCTTGTGTTGTCCCATTACTTACATGCATGCATCAGATACTGTCCTGTCAACGTATGCGATAGCTTACAAGGCAATACTGTCTTTCACTTTGAATTTGATGGAGTTTGTTAGTTGGTAAAAAACACCGACATCGCTAAGAATGCACTGGGAAGGAATGGAACAAGTCTGAATAAATAGGTCCCAAAGGATGGCTTTATGACAATACCCTGTTGATGCAAGTTAGTCAAAGGTTTCTTACTCAAACCACCCCTGGAAAAACAAGCATAGTACATAGATTCATTTGCTTTCTGGCTCACCTCATGCAGGCGTACCACATAGAACAAGGTCTAGCAGTAAAATGAGCCCATTACATTTTTTCTTCCTTTTAATTTTTTAACCAAACACTATTTATCTTGAACTCCTTCCCTTTGTGGAAAGGGAAAGTGCTGGGGAGTGCCATATACAATACATCAATTACAATCACTTTCTGCTTCAATAAAGGAAATACAAACTTCCCGTCCTGGCAAGTGTTTGAATGTCTTGAGCATGTGGGAGAATGACCATATTAAGTGTCTAGACTGCAATGTGTAAGAAAAATATTTCCTAAGTTTCCTATTTGTGTGCTTCTCCAGAAAGTATACTTCAGATGTCTTAATTACTGGTTAACCTTCTAAGACAGTTGTGGTAGCACAAATATATATATATATATTTTGTTTGTGTTTAATTATCTGTAAAGCTCTAACAGTTGTGGTCATAGAAGACCAACTTCTTCACTTTCTGCAGAATAAGAAGTTAAAATGAGTCTTCCAGGCAAACCATGACTTGGTTAGTAACAAGCCTGTAAATAATCTTACACTCTGTAATGCCTCCAAGTGTATGTATTGCCACCATTATCTCCCTGTTTGGTATTGCTGGTACAGGGTGGGAGCTCCACTCCAAAGAGCGATGATTAGTACATAATCTTGCACTGAAATGTTATCTGTTAAGAATATGGGAGTATTTCCAAGATGGAAGATGACTGATGTATACAAAATTCCACAGGCATATTTTTATTAAAGACTAATCCCAAGATGAAAGATTTCCATTCAAAGATTATGTCACCAAGAATATATGGGACTATCAGTTAATATATTACACCTTACCCTGAAATCTTTATTGGGAAAATAAACATCTTAGGGTCACCAACTCTTCTCAAGTCAGTAAAGGCCTAGTAGACCCCTAAGTATTTTAAAGCACTTCTTTCTTGGAAAGTAAACAGCAATACATATTACAATAACATACAACATTTGCACCTATTTGCACATTTGAAACTATGCATCACATGTACATAAGCTTATCTTCAACTTTCAAATGGTTTCATCTCACTGCGCCCCATGCACTCTCCTTGTCTATGCAGATTCATCTTGAAACTCAGCTTTGTAAAATACAAGTTTTTATCTTCTTGTCTTTTGTGTTTAGTGACCACCACTACTGACAATCTACAAGAAATGGTATTATACACACAGTAAATCTACATAAAGGATGCCACACTACCTGATGCTCTACTCCACTTGCAGGTACACAAATTCACACTAATGTGGGCAAAAATACAATCACAAAGCAGCTAGTTAGACAACAGTCAGCAGAAGAATTAATTTGTTATTTGAAGTGTACAATAGTTTCCCACCAAATAAATGATTTTATTTTTTTAACCACATCAGCGTACTAAGAACCAGGTAAGACAATTCTCTCCATGACTGTTTCGAAGCAAAAAGAAACTCTATATAGCACAGAAACAAGGAATTCTCCATTTAAGTGGGATGGCCAGCATCCTATCCCACAGGTCTGTTCCAGTTACACTGCTCCCTCTCTGTTATAATGCCCAAAGACTGACAGCTGAACATTACTCATCAAAAAACCACTGAGTCCTTACAGAAATAGAGGCACGCTGATCTAACATAGCTAACATAGTTCTTAGAAATGGCTGCTGCAGTCATACAGACCACAAAGCTGTAACCTCACTCCTGTTTGTGGAGAGGTTGCCTTTTCCTGCCCTATACAACCACCATATATGCTGGAATCATTCTTTAGTGCAGAGCAGAGAATAATGAATTCTTTCTTCTGCCTAGAACTGTAGATCCATCTTACGATGTCTAAACTAAAGAATAACATTTCGCGAATATTTCTACATGACAACCATCACAATCTCTGCAAAGAGAAAGCAGTAGTCTTGTGCTTGTCAGAATTAACAGGCTCACAGTAATAGGTGCACAGCTGTCCAGCAAGATGAGCATGATCCAAACACACATAATTGCCTGGCTCTTAAAGAAAGTGAAATTAAAATAATTTTAAGATAATAGAGAATTTCCCAGGGCTTCATTAAATACAAGAACATAAAAGCATACATTTACAGCAGTGTTTTTTAATGGTACCCAGATAACCCAGCTGCTTATTGTTACTTAAAATACACTTTAACTTGCAAAAGTTTTTAATTTAGCCCCTCCCCTCGCTCCCCCCCCCATCCTCCTCCCCAAAAAAGCCACCCAACACATCTGCTTGGCGCTCATAAAGCTGTATGAAAAGCTACATGCATCTGCCAACTGCTAAGAAACCATTACCATGCATGCACCATCCTATTTTAGAAAACCTACGTCAGATTCTAGTATATAGAAATTCTTGGCAAATTCTGGCTGTGTACTATATGGTTTATACTATCTCAAAGATGAGGGAAACATTTTTTATCCCAATGAGATGCTTCTAGTTCCAACAAAAACCCACCTGAGTATTTCTAAGAGTTTCAAAAGTTATAAGAACATCCTTACACATCCTATCCAATCTTCCTGGTTTCATTTACTCAAAATCATTTCCAAGCACATCCTCAGCAAGTTTGCAGATGACACCAAGCTGAGCAGTGCAGTCAGTACAATGGAGGGAAGAGAAGCCATCCAGAGAGACCTGGTCAGGCTAGAGAAGTGGGCCCACGTGAACCTAATGAGGTTCAATAAGGCCAAGTGCAAGATGCTGCACTTGGGCCAAGAAAACTCCAGGTGTTCATACAGACTGGGTGAAGAACCCCTTGAGAGCAGCTCTGTGGAAAGGGAGAGTCCAGAGGAGGGCCACTAAGATGATCAGAGGGCTGAAGGTTGAGGGAACTGGGCTTGTGTATCTTGGAGAAGAGAATGCTCCAGGGAGACCTCATTGTGGCCTTGAAGGGAGCATATAAACAGGAGGAGGAATGGCTCTTCACAACAGTGGATAATGATAGAACAAGAAGGAATGGTTCTAAACTAAGACAAGGAGGTTTAAGTTAGATACCAGGAGGAAGTTTTTCACACAGAGGGTGGTGATGCACTGGAACAGGTTGCTCCTGTTGTGGAGGTTGTGGATGCCCCATGCCTGGAAACATTCAAGGCCAGGCTGGATGTGGCTCTGGGCAGCCTGGTCTAGTGGACAGTGACCCTGCACATAGCAGGGGGGTTGAAACTGGATGATCATTGTGGTCCTTTTCAACTCAGGCCATCCTAGATTCTATGTTCTTCCACAGGTTTCTCCTTCCAGCCCAGAAACAGCATACCAGAATATTATAACACAGTTAGTTCTTCCAGGCTTTGTTCACTATCCAAAAGCAGGATGCAACAGAATCTCTCTTCAAATTGTGTTCTTACAAGTATTTGCACCCTTTTATCATACTTGAAGTGGTTTACATACAATCATTGAACGGGGTCTGAGAGCCATTTAATTTATATGATTTTTCCACTGCTCTGTTATCAGTTATATATCTTAATCCTTCAATGTCTGGTATGCACTGTGAATCATAGGATGACTGGAAACAAGGGCTGCCTTAGAAACACCATTGTTGCTTTTCTCACCTTAAAACTCCACTAGATTTTGGTGCACGTAGACCTGTTAGTGGACAAATTCTTCCATATATAATGCATCACATGGAGTTAACTTTACAAAGATAAGGTTTGGTCCCAGGAATCATAGTTTCAGTTCAATACTGCCATAGAATACTGTGGTAAAATAGTTTATTGACCTCAAAGCCCAGTGAAACACAGAATGTGTCCACTCCTATTTTTGGATGTATGCTCTGCAGTACCATATTCTTTAATATAAGGCTGATCCAAATGTTCCAACAGCAGACATTGGTTTCTCTTCGATAGCCAACGCATATCTCTGCTTTCCAAGTTTCAGTAAACACATCATTATAAGGAAGGCCAGTCTTACTTTTCCCAGCCTTCTTTCTAATTACATGTCTGCTGCCAGGAAACTTCCACTCCTTTTTTGTTTTTTGGTCTTCACTACTAAAATTCAGACAAATGTCTGCCGCAGACTTAGAAAAAAAAATAATAAAACATCTCCGAAGCGGCCACTGTTATAAGTTACAAAGTTACTAGGTAACAACTGAATTCCTTTCAGCACTCAATTATAAACATGGACCAAAAAGCCAGCTGCACGGGTCGGTCTCTCCTAAGGCACCAAATATGTCTTCCTCACCAACTCACGAATTCCACAGGAAAAAAGCCAGGATTTTCAGGGTTAACTTGGCTAATTTTGGTAACAAGACACAGACGCTTTCTTACAGCATCGAGCCCTCCTCTCCCAGACAACCCCGCTTCCACCCGGAGCACCGGTGGGTTCCGGCGGTCTCCTACAAGTAAAGCTGCTGAAGCTTCTACACAGCGCTCCCATCTCTGTGCCAACAGGACAGACTAAACTTCACCAAGTCTTAACCTACACAACCAGCTACACGCAGCATCCCTTCCGTACGGGAAACCCTCAGCAGGCTGCCTAGAACGGCAGGCGAAGCGCCGACACCGCGGCTTCCTATTGTTGAAAGGGGCCAGGCAAAGAGCGGCTCGCGACGACGCGCTCGACACCGCGCACACCGGCTGGCACCGCGCACACCGGCTGGCACCGCGCACACCGGCCGGCACCGCTTCGCCGCCCACCCCGCTCCTTTGAAGGCCGCCCCGCCTCACCTGCGCGACTCCGGCGGGCAGCTCGCTCATCGCCCGGCGCGGCTCCGAGGGGCCGGGGCGCAGCGCGGACGCGCCGCAGGTAACGGCGCTATATAGGGCGGGCGGCGCGCCGCGGCCGCCGAGCCAGTGCCGAGCTTCCCGCCTCGGCTGCTTCACGATAAGAGTCGCGCAACGCCCCGAGCTGCCCGATGAGAGCGAGAGGCGTTGCCAAGCTGCTGGGAACGGCGGGTTTCCCACAGCGAATCACCGGCGGCGGCGTCTTCCCCTCCGTGGCGAATTGCTGAGCCTTAACGAGGCCCTCCTTGGAGCTGCAACAGCCGGAACTTTTTGACACGCGTTTTGCCAAAGTAACAAGGCTCAGGCCTCAGGCGCTGTGGGACGGCCCACACGGCAGCAAAAAAGGTTTGCCCCAGAGCCGAGGGCAGCTTCGGTGTTGAGGAGAAATTCCCAGACTGCCATATCGCTTCTGTCTATGTGGCACAAAGCGTGACATGCTGACATGTTGTAAAGTAGGACCTTGGAGGCTACATCTCAAATCAATCTTCTAAGATTTTAAATACTTTATGTTCTTCTAAAATATCACTTGTACCACCACGTGTTACTATCAGATCCCTCGGTTTTTGGGTGAAACTGCATTTAAAACTTAAAAAGCTTCAGAAAATCCACAGCAGTCTAGTGCATCCTTTAGACACCTATTTTACAATCTCCCATGTCTTCTCAACAGTCAAGAGAACAGCACGAGAGCTCAGAGAACACGTTCCACATGCTACAAAACCATTCTGCAGTCTAATGACAAAAACCCACCCAAAGTACCAAACACTCACTTTTACGATGATAATTACCACTGCATGCTCCCCTACAGGCATCATTTAGAGCCTTCAGTACCTTTTTCCTTGTTTCTATTGCTGTTTCATACCCTTCCTATTTGAATCCACTTGAGCTGCAGTGCTTTCTCACAGACTACATGGCAAATAATACAACAAATCATCAGCGAGATTTACATAAACACGTACTTGAAACAAGACAGGCATATTCTGAAGATACATCCAGAAAATGTCTGTCCTTAAATCCATGCTTAATCCACAGCGGTGATCAGTGGTATTGCTTGGACTTTCCTTTATATGGACAGCCCAAAAGCATATGAACAGAAATGTATTAAATATCTTGGACATCGGTTAAAAGATTTTAGGGTACTTTTCTTACTTCATTGTGCTCTGCTTTCCAAACTGTGTATTACAGTCCAGCTCTGGATGCATGGAATCTGCTGGATTTATACAAGAGCATAATTATGGCTACTGTTCTCCAACAGTATGAATCCCCAAAATGAGCAGGACCTGAGATATTTCATTCTACAGTGAACAGTCACAGAATTGCAGGGGTTGGAAGGGACATCAAGAGACCATTGAGTCCAATCCTCCTTCTAAGCAGGTTCCCTACAATAAGTCGCACAGGTAGGTGTCCAGATGGGTCTTGAATATCTCCACTCTGGGCAACCTGTTCCAGACATCCTTAATGTAAGAAGTTCTGCATGTTAGTACAGAACATCCTGTGTCCAAGTTTTAGGCCATTACACTTTGTCCAATCGCTACACACCACTGAGAAGAGCCTGGCCTCATCCATTTGCATCCCACCCCCCTTTAGATATTTATAAACATTTATGAGATCCCCCTCAGTCTTCCCTTCCCCAGCTGAACAGACACAGGTCATCCAGCCTTTCCTCATGTGGTAGATGCTCCAGGCCCTTAATGATCTTTGTGTTCTTCTGCTGGACTTCATTTAGGAGATCACTATCTTTTTTTGAAACGGGGAGCCCAGAACTGGACACAGTATTCTAAATGTGGTCTCACCAGGGCAGAGGATAGGGGGAGGATCACCTCCCTTGACCTGCTGGTCACGTTCTTTTTAAAGCACCTCATGATCCCATTGACCTTCTGGGCACACTGCTGACTCATGGCCAACCTGGCATCCATTAGGACCCCCAAGTCCTTCTCCACAGAGTTCATGTCCAGCAGGTCATCCCCTAGCCTGTACTGATACATTCAGTTATCCCTCCCCAGGTGCATGACTCTACACTTCCTCTTGTTAAACAATGCTGAAAGTGGCACTGAAACTTCCCTTGTTCCCTAAGCCCCTTTATCCTTTCTCTTCACCCTTCCCTCCTTAGGGCTCAGAACTCACTTTCAACATACTTGACCACTCCAGCATGCACCAGGGAGATCAGAAATACACTGCTAACTAGAAAAAAAGAGAGGGAGAAACAAAGCATCTCCCCATGGCTAGAACAGAATGACAGGCCAGATCCTGGCAGTGAGAAAACTAGTGTGCACTGATACTCTGCTTCCAGTGCTGATACATGACTAAGGGAAGAAGCATGGTAGAACCACAGAATGACCAACCAAGGTTGGAAAAGACCTTCAAGATCATCCAGTCCAACTATCCACCTATCACCAATACTTCCCACTAAACCATGTCCCTCAGTGCAACATCTAAGCATCTCTTTAACACCTCCAGGGACAGTGACTCCATCACCATCCTGGGCAGCCTGTTACAGCGTCTAACCACTCTTTCAGACAAATTTTTCCTGGACTTGAGGCCATTCCCTCTAGTCCTACAGTCAGTTACATGGTCCCCACCTCACCACAACCTCCCTTCAGGTAGTTGTATAGAGAAGTAGCTCACAGATGTAGTACTAAGGTAGCATAAAAATATAAACAGTATCACTCATCACTACTCAGTTCTCTATATGATTTTGGTACATTCACTGAACAAGCAGAACAAAATTCTGCCAATAATGGCTGCAGATAATCTAATACATAACAAAGAACTGACACAAAGCAAGAAAAGGCTAGTACAGAAATACAGTAATTGCTTTCCCTGCACCTTCTCCTCTGTATTTGCTTTTAACAGAGTGAGTTGATATTGAAAAAGAGCCGTCTGAGTTCTCTGATATTGTTTCTTCTGTCACAGCTCTTACATTGCACATATTTTGCACATATGTTGCAGGAATTTCAGAAAAGAGTTCTGTGCCCATATACTCATGTTCACTTCATGGGGATGGAAGATGAAAGCAAAAAGGCAAGTTGCGCACATAGCTCAAGACACTTTTGCTCCACTGTGACTCCATGAGCCTAACTGAGCATGGAGAGTGCGGATGAACTCAGTCTGCTGGGAACCAAATACAAGGCACAATGGGAGACAGAGATCCAAAGAGAAAGGAAACAAAACCATATGCTAAAGTTAATGTGATCTGTTATTCCTTCTTGTAAACAACTTTGCCTATCATTCCACTTCCACAAACATTCATTTCTACTTTAAGAAGCCTCCATATATTTGTTGTAGAGGAAGAGTTGCAAATTAAAATGTGGTAAATTAATTTGCCTATAAAAGACAAGTACATACAACTCCAATTAAGTGCTAATATTTAAATGAAACATTTTAAATGTGATGATCATTATAAAAAGCTGTTTTTGAAAAAATGCAGTAAAGATTAAAAGAAGTAACAACTAATTTCTAAGAACTAATGGAAATAATGGAAAATGTTGTTATTAAAACAGTGAAAGCAGGTGATCCCAAAGGTGACTGAACAGAGTAAGTCTGAGAAGCTTTTTACCAGGAGTGACTCAAACTTTGTGAATCTTCACGAAATGAAAGTGTGATTTTATATAATTCTGTGAAAAGACACATGAACATAACTAACTCCATTTCACATGAAATTACAATATAGATGGTTGAGCACTTAATCTACAGATCTGTATCATTAACTTTGGCATTTGTTTTGCAGCAAGACCAAATTATTTAAATAGCTATTTTTTCATGTGTACGTAGCATTTACTTCATGGGAAGCTCAAACTCATTCTGAGTTAACTTACTTTTTCTCTTTAACTTATTTGTCTTTTTGAAACAGGTTGAGAAAAGCATGAAAGCTTGAAGTATGAAAACTAGAAGGAACGATGTCAGAAAAAATCTAAAATGTAGAGGGAAAGACCTTACACAAAGTAATTACATCTAGCAACCTGAGAGAAAAGTGAAGATAAAACATTTCAGTGAAGTTCTTTAGACAGACCTTAAAGTACTGCAGAATAATGTGTTGTACTTAAATGTAATTGTTCTGCTTGCAGTTTATCAGCAGCGATGGGAGTACATCTAATACACTACATAAACACTGTCATTCACAGTATCTTATTTCCAAATGTTTCGACATAATTTTACTTCTTCTATTTGCCTACTTCTTTTTTCTTCATTAAGACAAGCAAAACTTAAGCACTGTAGCAGGTGGATAACAAATGCATTAATAGCTACACTGGAGATTCTAATCAGGCTATGTCAACAGTTGACAGGCTGGCTTGGCCTGGTTCCGTGAGTAGTGGGGCGAAGGGATTCCACAAAATCAGATCTCAAATCTCAAATCCATCACATCAAAAGAGGATGTTTCTCAAAAAGAGAACAAAATAAAACCCAAGAATTCTTAAACGTAGGAAGAAATTATTATTAAGATTCAAATGGCATGATTTACATGGAGAAGATGCATGATACAAGATTCGTTCAGTCTTAAAAATGGTAAATTAATTCAAGAACACAGACATGCCTGTAAATCAACACAGGTGGTATTCAGCCATCCACTGTGGAGTTTTGCATTGTATTACAGGTCACTGTTAAGCTCTGACAGAAATGGCAGTATTAGACTTTGAAGGACTAGAAGAGGGAACTGGAAGAGTTGACAAGCATTCAAATTGATGCATATGCAGCTGACTGAATTCAATGATATATTGAGCAATCTCACTGTTTTTCTCACATAAAGGATGTTTTGTGATTCCAAGGCCAGAATGCAAAGTTATGTTTTCCAAAAAAAAAAACAACAACAACCCAGAAGAGTCTAACTATATGTCCAAAATGGCAGTTGCCAAACGTGTACAAGTCCAAAGCATTTAACACTATTTCAAAAGTCTCTTTAATTCTATATTACAAGCAGTTTGCACTGGCCAACGCATCTGGCATTGGCAGACTGCCATTGGCTGGTAACTTTGGTAGTACTTTGTATTATTTCCTGTCATCAAAATCCACAATGTCTGAACTAGAAGCACCAAGTTGTTTGTGGCTTTTGTTTTTCTCAGCTCTGCTGGAAAACAAAATATCACATGTTTGTTACAAGAAACATTATCTGAGCAAACATTTTCCATCACTTTCAATTCTGCCAATCCCGTCCTGCATTTTTACAGAGGAAACCATAGCCAGAGCTATGGTTTGAAATCAAATCACACTGAAAGGCCTCTGATCTATTAAAACACAATTCAACAAAAATGAAATGAAAACAGGGCCTTTTTGCAAACTTCTAAATATATGTAGAAAAAATCAAAACTTTAAAATTTCTGAGACTATTTTTATGAGATGATTACTACTCAAGGACATAGATATACACACACACATTAACACACACAGTGATGAAATGACTCATGCTTAAGCCATCTTTGCTTTAATACTGATTACTTCATCTTTTGGACTAAAATAGAAAAGGCCTTCAGGGCATGAAATTACTTAGATTATATTGATTAGACTCACTGTGCAACCCCTGTGACAGCATGAAGAAAACCCTTGCTCTACTCTCCAGTAACTCACCAGCAAGGAACAAGAACAACAAGTGTGTCTACACAGGCCAAACATCCCAATGGACTCCAAAGTACTGAGACATTTGGCCATCCCCAACCGTCTGTTTGGTTGTGAGTAATCCTTAAAAGCTTCCTGGCCTGCATGCTACTGATAGAGCATGCTGATTATACTGGAAATAGCTATCTTTAGATAACAAGATACAATCTGGAAAACAATTCCCTGCTCAGACTCACAAGGAGTTAAGGTGTTAAGCTGCCTGCTTCCCTAGCACCACAAAGGAGAACCATTCACTAAGTTTCAGTCCAGCTTTGTAAGTCACTCCCAAGCTATGCAGCTGTGCTTAGTATTTGTTTTCCAGCTCTCACAGCTTTTCTTCACACTTTCATCCTCCCTCCTTCTACTGCACCTTTCAGATTCTCTACTTTTTATTAATGAAGAGAACTGTCATATATTCTCTTTTACAGTCACCACATTGAGATCAAGAGGAAAATAACCTTGCCTCACACTTTGCCTCTGTGGTTTCACTCTATGATTTCTTCTTCAGTTCTCAGTAAAATTAGCACAACACCTTCCACCTGTGATCTTAATGTCATTATTCACAAGCATCAGTATGGATTTGGGACAGATATGCCTACATTTCAGACAGTAAAAACATTAGGAGGGTTACATGAGGTCACTGGTGGTTAAAGAGACCAAAATGTCACCCAGAATTCCAGTTCCTAGTTTCCAGCTCTCACTTCAGCACTACAATCACTGCTTTAATACTCCTGACATGTTATATTTTTCAATTAGTTAAACTTCAGTAACCTACAGCTGCTGTGATTGGCACGCCTGTCAGGAAAGATGAAGAAGCTGTATCTTCTGAGTCAGGCTTCACCCGTAATACTGTAAACATTTTTCAGTAGCAGTCAGGAGCTGATCTTGTCACAGCTTCTAAGACCAAGGCATAGCTTACTTCTTTTCATCATATGTCGCACTCACAGTGCTAAAATTGTTTGCTATGGAGGCTACGAATTTAAGAGAGATTATATTGCAAACATTTTGAAACCAGAGCAGAGCAGGCCAGTATGTTAAACATTATCACTCAGGTCTGAGCCCACAGTTATTTAGTTTGCTCTGTTGTAGCATTCACAGTGAACAGAGATCACAGCTGTGCCTTGATGTACTGAATGTCTAAGTCTTCCTTCTCTGAACAAGTCTGAAGTGAACAGATGAATAGTGTTCTGTCTCTTCTGCAGGGAATGAACCTTTGAAGTTTGGCCCACGTAAGTAGGAAAAAAAATAAAAATAAAAGTCCTAAGGCACTGAGGATTAGGATCACAGGGAGAGAATTCCATACCTATGTTTAAAATGTTAGCTTCACTTGCATTTTTGTATCCCAAAGTAATTTTCCACCACGTCATTTTGGTATGAGTGAATTTTCTATCAGAATTGTCAAGATTTCCTCCCCACCCCCCCATTTTCTCTATGACTGTTCTCAGCTACACATCAGTCTCTCGGGATACATCCACACCATTTCTAGATGATTCTGTAGGTGTTCATTAGAACAACACTACATCAAAAATCACCATTAGTTTTCCAGTGCTACTTACAATATTTGTGTGGTTTTGCTAAGTTTGTTTGTTTGTTTTTTAATCCAGCAAAGACTCATTTATCTTTGAGCTGCTGAACAATGGAGCTGCCAAGGACCCCTCCTTTATAAACAAAATCTATAGGAAGCTTTCAGAAACATGAGAAAATATGACAAATACAGCTTGAACCGCTCAGATCTGCTGGCAGGAGATTACAGAAGGATAAGAACGACCTTGTGAGCTCCAATCCCCGCCTTTCCCCCCGTCCCTTTTCAGAGCAGCCGCTTCCCTTGCTCCTATTCTGAAATCCTCAGGCTTTGACTTCCTTATTTGGTAGCCGGGCCCGTTCTTTGTCTGCCTGAACCCCCCGGGCCGCGCCGCCCCCAGCTGGGCCGCGGCCCGGCTCCAACGGCCTCCCCGCCCGGGCCCCAGGCGATCCGCGGCCATGCCCATGTAAGGAGCCGCTGGCGGGCCGGGCCGGGCCCTGCAGGGGCTTCGCGGAGCCGTCCGAGGCCGCAGAGCGGGCGCTACGGCCCCATCGCTTCGAGGGTCTGAGCAGCGGCACTGACTGCTCGGTGCTCCCGGACCTGAGGCAGCATGTGCGAACCACTGACGACAAGACAAAGGAAAATGAATTTACACACGTCCCGTGTAAAAACTCAGTGTACAACTTCTCGTCGTACTCCTCATTGTTCTTTAGAGCAGGTTCCAGCAAGTCAGTAACTGCTGCTTACTGCACAGAACGAGGAAACCCTGAACAGTGCTGCCTTCTCTCCTCCCTATCCCCCCCCCAACCCCTCCCCGCTTTCTTTTTCTTTCTTTCAGTATTATAAAAAAAACAGAGCTTATCTGTTGGAAGTAGGTGCAAATACACCACAAGAACATTTCCTACTATTATTATTGTTCCTTGAGACTTAGTAGTGCATGAGGTAATTCATCAGAAAGAATTCACGGTCGGACTGTCCCTGTGTATGGAAAGCTAACAGCAAGTAAGGAAGGACACGAAGAAACTTTGCCTTGCTGGTCACTGCACCCTGCTCACATCTTTTAGGTATAATCTTGTTAATGTGAGATATAGAAACCGACGTGATAGTCATATTTTAAATAAATATCTCAGGGTATCCTCTATTTCTTTAAATAGAAATCTAATGATAACATTTCAGTAGTATATTTAATGACTGTGTCTACAGTGACAACTGAAACGAAATGAGTATTCAAAGGGATTTCTGACTAAGGAAATCATTGAGCTGCGACTCCTTAAAAGGAATACCCTTCCTTAAATAATGACTCAAAATCAGTTCGAGTCTTGTGAGAGTCCTTCCTGAGGCAGCATGACAAGAAAGGGTATTTTGCAGCAAACCAAAGGAGTGGTAGCCAGAAGTCTGGCTTCCTGATTCTGTTTGAGAGCCCCAGAGCATGCGTGGGCTTTTCAGTAAGATTCCCTAGCATTACATTGTCAAAAGAGGTCCTTAAAAAACACTAACTGTTCTTCCATTACTACAGTCTCCTGTAGATGTTTGAGTGAGGTGGAAAACAAATAGCATGCAGGGAAAAAGGCAGCACTGCATAAAGTCATCAGTGTACCGGGCAATAGTGGCTGCTCCTGGCCACAAATGCCTGAAAAAAATAGTAAGGGAGAGTCCAAACAGATGATTATAATCACCTTCTAACACTGTCAACTCCCAACACATCGATCTAGTTGCATTTTCTCTTCCACAGAACACCAACCCCAGTATTTCTATACTGCATTCTTGCTATATGTAGAGGCCTGAACAAGTTTGCTTGCTTGTGAGAAACTCTAAAAATACATAAGGAAACAGCTTAATAGGAATACAGGATAATAAATATGTCGACCACCTCATATTTGTGTTACATGCATAAACAAATTCAGCTAAAACAACAACCTTAAATAAGATACTCAAGCTACAAATAAAAGGAAGAACTTAGTAGAACATATCTAGAAAAAACGCTTAGTTTCAAGTTAACTGTTTCTTGATTGATTTAGTTATAACATTAAAGTTTAAGTCACTAAGAATAATGCTAACATTAAAACAAATAAATAAAATCTTTACAAATAAATTAAGCAAAATCCATGTGAACATATGATTGTCAAATAATAAAGCAAAGTAACTCCTGGAGCACATCCCTTCCATTCCTGCAGGCTGCAGCAGTCCTGGTTTATTTCTGATCAACTCCATCATTTCTAGCAGGTGTTCAGACTGCTGACAAATAACTCTCTGCTGATTCTGCAAACAATTTACTGACCAGTCCCTGTCATCTGACATCAGTGAGTGATGCCAGAATGGATGGGCTCAGAGTGGAAGTACACATCATCTGACCCCTGGGGTACTGCTCTATGCTGTACTCTTTTGCTCATGATGCATTTCACTTGTGCCAATAACAAGACTGCATCTCTGTCAAATGTGGAATTTGCAATGCCCACACAAAAGCTAAGTGGAAACTTCAAAGAAGGAGCATAGTTTAGGCCTCTCAGATGAGAAGGATGATCTTGCAGCAGCCTGAAAGTTACTCATGTTACTTTCAGTGATGATTCCAGATCAATCTCTATCTCATCAAGCAGGTTCCAAGGTACAAGATTTCTCTAAGTACTCCATGTAGTTAAACTGATAAAATTTACCTCAGTGTCAGTATTCCAACTGATAGAACATCCCGCAGCCTGGCCCTGTATGCAGGCCAAGACAATTCCTCTCCACTCACTGTGGCCAAAGCAAGCCAAAAGGTTGGACACCTATACAGTAGTCTGTATATGCTCCCCATATCATCTCCTGATTTTGGTAGCTGCCAATTTCTACATGTACAACACAGTCCTTCCTTCTCTCTCAGTGAACTCACTCTCATCAATTATTCCCTTGCATCCAGCAAAGCACCAGGTGCATCTAGATCAGATGTGACAGTGTGTTTCCCAGGGGCTTGGAATATTGCCCTCTGAAAGCTCAACTGTAACACTGGCCGGTGTGAGCCTCGGCCAGCCTGACTTAAATGGTGTGGCAGTTTTATGAAGTTAAAAAATAAAATGCTTTGTAGGAAGTGTGAAATAGAAACACTCCAGAAATGATTTAAGCTGATAGGTCTTGATAGTTTTATCATCTGACAATGAAGATACCAGGTGCAGGTGCACAACCATTTACAAGATTTAGCAACAACTGGTTCAACCTGAGGAATATCAAATGCATGAGCTACGATATTCTTTAATATTATTAAAGTAATTGTGGAAACTGTGTAAAAAAAAACACACAATGTAAAGTAATGTAAGTAAAACTGAACTTCTGTGTTAGTGCTCAACCTTACAATAAGAATTAAAAATAAGGGCATTGTAAAATAAATGCAAAAACATTTAGTAATATTGTAAAGCATAATCAACATATAATCTCAGATTTAATATCTTGCTACATTCTGGATGTATAGATGCATACACAGGTAACAATCTATTTCAATACATAACTTCAACAATTCTCCCTACATAGTATGAGAATGTACATTGATGTAACTGATAAAAATAATTTTTACAGACCTATTGTACCTAAATACTTAAAAACGGAAGTATTTAAAGTACAAATTATCTGGAAAAAGATGCATATATGATAAGCAAAACTAGACTCAGCACAGTTCTTTGTGGAATTCAGCTTGTTATTTCCTGCTTTTTAAAGATTTGACAGATTACTTCTAATTTTGGTTACTTTCTTTCAAATACTTACTGCCTTTGGGCAAGAAGATGCATTTTGTCAAGCTTTTAACCCATGGCTGCTTATTTTCTTCAGAAGCCATTTCAAACTATATTCATGAATGATACCAGTCATCATATAGTTCACAGTATCAATAATTTTTATATACTCTAGAAAGATGCATGTGTTTGCATTGAAAGTAAGATAATGTAATCAAGGACTGCTTGCAAATTGATCCTTTCAGCAAACTTTTCTCAGAACATTCAAAAAAGATACCGATGGTACACACACAAGTATCCATAAGTATCAACATAAACACACAGAACAGCTTTTCCCATTTTAAGATTAATCTACACAGTTTAGATTATCAAAGTATGTTTACATGGAATCACAAGAAAGATGGAGACAAAACATTTATATCTCAGCGTTTTCGTCCTGATAAACAAAACAGATGCTTGATAGCAAAAATAAGTCTGCACCATGCACTGAATGCCTGAACTCCTAGCAGAGCATTAATTATTTACACATGATTGTGCAGAAAAGCTCTTTATGATACTTTAACTATTGCATTCATATATGTGTATATATATATTTCAAGTATCGTTAGAGAGTTTTGTCAACTAAATGTTTAAGTGGGATTCTAAAAGAGATGCCATTTTTCACTGCAACCAAAATTATGATTGGTCAATTATATTTCAGGACCACAGATCAATTTATTGCCCTGAATGATTTCTCATTAAATCTTAAGACATGATTTTCTGATTACAAATCCATGTGAGCAACATTAACATCATACATTTGAATGAAAACCACGTGCTTTAGTATTGAAATAGTACTGCCAGAACTTTCATTGCATAAGTACTAAAATATATCCCGGGGGAAACCTGGATAAAAGCTACTCTGAAATATAATGCAGTTATGAGTAGTAAGAAGTCATACATTTGACATGCATTTACAGCAGCAGCCAAGGACAGTGCTCATTTATTAGAGAGCTGGGCACAAATTCATGGGAATGGGAAGTACTACTCTCTGTATGTATAACTGACATGCCCCATTGTATTCTATTAAGATATGGAAAACATCTTGCAATATGTTATTATCACAATGGAGCAGATGCATTGAATGGCAGAAGACACTGTTAATTGCAATTGGACAACTGCTTTCCAGGCAGGTTTCAGAGAGAAATATATGCTGCATTACCATGTCATGTGCTTTGTCAGCGCTTGTTACATGCATGCTTTTGTCCATGAGAAGTCAAGCTTCTCCATAAACACTACAGAATGTTAAAAATAAAAAGGACTTCAAAAGTGATCTGCAATAACTACTGTTACGGTTAATGCACTCCTAGTGGAAGTTCAGTATGACATAGTGTGACTTGCAGACAAGATTTTTATGCCTTATTTACATTTTCTGTGAGCTTAAAAGAAAACAGTTTAAAATAAGCTGAAGCTCGCATGCTACAGGAAATGAGGGAATTGAACCAGCCTTCTCAGGAAAGATTTACATTTATGTAAGTCATGGCTATGTTTTTGCTTTGAAAAAGGAATGCAATTGTTCTAAAGTATACTGAAAACTGTTGACTGGTATTTCTCCATTCTGAGCAGTTCATGAACATATCAGCACTGTATTCTACCTCAAAATGCTTTTTAAGAGAACCCTTTTAACAACTGTATGCTACTTCATTGAAAAACAAAATTACTTTAATTGGCAAATGCTGTATATGGGCACAGAAAAGACAGGCAGCACAACACTCACCTATGCCAAACGTATCAGTGTGAAACACACTGTGGTATTCTCCATGATAAGTAGCAATGTGCTACTTCCAAGTATAAATCACGTTTTTCTAAAGACATCAAGAGCATGCTGTTAGAAGAACAGGTTGACTGGTTGCACTGGAACAGGTTGCCTAGAGAGGTTGTGGATGCCCCATCCCTGGAGGCATTCAAGGCCAGGCTGGATGTGGCTCTGGGCAGCCTGGTCTAGTGGATGGTAACCCAGCATATAGGAGGGGGGCTGAAACTGGATGATCATTGTGGTCCTTTTCAATGCAGGCCATTCTATGATTCTGTGATAAGAATCTGAAACAAGCTGCTTACAGCTTTGCAAAATATTATATTAGTGCTGAAATAATCCATGCTAACCATCTGCTCACATGTATTTTTCATAATGGTTTATACAAAGAAGTTTTAGTTAGCTTTGAAATTAAAGTTTTGAAGTTGAAATTAACTAAAAATAAATAAATAGGAAGGTTCTTACATCCTAAGAATGTTCCAGCATGTGCATATTTCTCCAGATAATGAATTTATTTGGTAGATGATCTTGCTAGTGCTTGAAACATCTATATTTTTTTTCCTCTAAGGTACACAATGCCTATATTTGGCCAGTTCATAAGTTCTTTTATTTAAAAACAGAAAAATGCTTCTTAGGTGGGAAGTTTAATGCTCTGTATCACCAACATGATGAGAGATCATTTGGCATATTCACTAATTCTACGAGTATCAATACTGTGTTGTCTATTCTGACTAGGAAAAATAACTGGAGAGACTTATACGTTTCTGAAAATGGATTTACTTTCTAGCCCAACAAATGCACTTATCCAGAGGAGTAATTTTAAAGGCACTTCAGCATCATTTAGTACATATAGTATGATGAAAAAAGCAGAAAACAAAGAAAACAGAACCTCAAAACAAAGCAAGCAAAACATACAAACAAACAAAAGAGCAATCAAACCCACAGCATATGAGGATTTTTCCATGTTATAACAACTAGATGTTCCTGGCTGGAAAAGACTGCAATCAGTAAACTTTACTAAAACAGATTTTTAAGAAATTTGGCCTTTTATTTCCTTCTCAGCAAATGGGAAGCCAGTAAAGGATGACTGACAGCTGCATTTTTTCCCCTCAAAACTGCACTATTTTGATTAAACTATGTAGAAACATAACATGATTACAGCAGGGCTTTTGCTACAGTACTGTCTAGCATGTACGGTTCGTATTTGGAGAAATATAATGCCTTTTGTTAAAATGCAGCCCTTTTGATTAAAATATATTAATTTATGCTGACTTACAGCATTTTATCGTGGTTGCTGTAAACTTAAAGAACTTGCAGAATCTTTTCTTAGGGAAAAAAAAAACCAAAAAAAAAACCACTAGGAATTCATTAGGGACAGTGGGGAGTGGAGGTGAGGAGGAATAAGACATTTTTCCAATATAGTCTTTGCCAAACATATTTTTGGATTACTTCTTTGACAAATCCAATGTAAATCTTTTTCTGTACTTGGCACAGTGAGAACTCCCTATAGGTATCTTGTGCAATGGAACACTGTTTATTTTTGCTGCTAGGTCTGTTTAGTTTATGGAGAGTCTGTTCTGAAAGGACTACTGTGCACCCTTCACAGCTTCACACTGTCATTCCATAAAACCTTTGCTTCCTTGGGAGGAATGCTTATTAAGAGGAGAGGAGGGGGTATCTAATTCTCCTTGAGAATTAATAATGTATTGTGTTAGGTAAAATTATTGAGCATTTCAGATTTTGCTGTAGGATGTTGATAAGATTTTGCTATAGTAGTTTATGTTCAAAGACTTTGGAAAAATAAGTTGTTTGACATAATGAAATTCGCATTTGCACTTAAAAAAGGCAACAAAACTTTATCACACAATATGTATACAGACAAGACTACTACCAACAAGTGTGTGGGCCCAAGAAAATACCACTGACTCTAAACTGAATCAGTTTCCCTTACACAGAAATTTCTAAACAGAACTGTCCCATTATCATTAACAGTTCTACATAGCTTGCTTAGCTGTAAGTCCCTCTCACTATACATTTATAGGAACATAAAAAAAGGCACCCCAGCTACCAGTTTTCTGTAGCTGCAATGAGATTTTTTTTACTTTAAACAGTGAAAGAGGTCTTATGCCAGTTCTATAATACGTATTTTAAAATAATTTATATTAGAAATATTTTATACTTTTGTTCAGTCAGTCAGTGGTTGTAAAATAATGACCCTCTACAGAATGCATTTCCATAAGTAACAATAGGGAAGAGGATTTAGCCATATTCACTTAAAGGTAGCAATGCAAACACTTCCCTTATTGATAGGCCCCCCAGCACTGTTTTAGCTGCAGAAGGAACGAGTCCCCAGTTGATCTGTGGTTGTTCTGCCAAGTTTCTGATACCCCTAAATAGATAGGAATGCTGGAAGATTCAGAGAAGAATACTGGTGAGCACAGAATTACTTCAGCTATCCTGGCCTACCCATATGAAACAGCTACTGTGAAGAACAGGAAAAAGGGCTCCTATTTCAACTAGGCAATACTCAGGGTTGTCAGGCTTCTATTATTTCAAGAAACAAAAAAATCACATTAAAAATCCAATCAGTGTATAAGGAGAAGGTGAATGCATCATAATTATGAAAATAAAAGTACTATAGATAAAAATTGTATCAGTCATGTAAATAACGCAGGAAATATATTTTGATTGGGTAAACATCATAAACTGTGTTGTACAAAGTAATAATAATTGAGATCTTTATTTTTTCTTTTTTTAAAAACAATGCAAAAAGTGTATTTTAGGTCTTTGCTGAGTATATGTAATCGTTATTCGTGAGGAACATGCTGCTTTAAAATAACCAAACAGCAATCCAGATGTAATGCAGCTAAAAGTTTGATGACGCATGAGGCTGTATTCCTTCAGTTAATTTCTACAGAACTAGTTTTAAGCAGTTTTTCAGTATCTTTAAAAATAGGGAAACTGGAATCAATTTATCTAAGTCATGAATAAACATGAACAAGTTATTTCTATTATGGGATGTCTCTAGCATTGCTGCTTGACTGTTTTGTACCAACAGCTTTTGTCACGATACCATAAAGCATATCCTAAGGGTGCAGCTCCTCAGCTCTGTAACTCAGAAGGGTATTAGGACTGGAGAGGGCAATACTACACTTTATCATCCTTATCCAGCTGCTCAGATTACATCAGGTGTCATCTATAAGCATCAGCTTATTGCCAGCGTTTTCCTCTGGTACACCTGGACGTCAGTATCTTGTTTCTATCACGAGTTATTTTCCTTTCCTTGAATTCTACCTTATACTCTAAGGCTGTTTTGTCCCCCCAGCTCACACTGGAGAAAAACACTTAATCTTTTTTGGGTACTATCAGATAGGTAATTACTCTTGCTCACTTCTTAGCACCTTCAAAAAGCTGCGTGCATTTGACTAATTTATATGCATCATTATTTCCTGTTTTGATCCCCTAAGAAAGATGCTATGCCTTCCTTTACTTACATGTACATTCAAAAGAATACCATGTGCAGTGAAGTGAGGAAACAGTCCCACGTATATACAAAAGGTAAAAAGTTTTTTTGTTAGTTTTTCAATTTACCAGTAAATGATCTCCCTAGAAGATACTGACAACAGAATAGTACGAATGGCAGTAAAGCTTGTCAGGTGATTGTCAGACATGTGGCTCTCCAAAAAAAAATAAAAATAAAATCTGCTAAGCCTGATCATGAAAAGTATGTTCCCATCCTCCTTTAATCAAATATAGTCTGAACAGTATCCCATATATTTTACAATAAAACAAAATAAAGGTTTGACTTTCCTGGGCTGCATTAAAAGAGGAGTGGCCAGCAGGGAGAGGGAGGTAATTGTTCCCATCTACTCAGCTCTTGGGAGGCCCCATCTGGAGTACTGTTTCCAGGCCTGGGGCCCCCAGCACAAGAAAGACATGGAGCTCTTGGAATGAGTCCAGAGAAGGGCCACTAAGATGATCAGAGGGCTTGAGCACCTCCCCTGGGAAGAAAAGTTGAAGAAACTGGGCTTGTTTAGCTTGGAGAAGGCTCCAGGGAGACCTCATTGTGGCCTTCCAGCACGTGAAGGGAGCATATAAACAGAAAAGAAAAGGGCTGTTGACAAGGGTAGATAGTGACAGGACAAGAGGGAATGGTTTTAAACTGAGATGTGGGGGGATTTAGGTTATATTTTAGGAGGAAGTTTTTCCACACAAAGTGTGGTGACACACTAGAACAGGTTGCCCAGAGAGGTTGTTGATGCCCCATCCCTTGAGACATTCAAGGCCAGACTGGATGTGGGTCTGGGCTGCCTGGTCTAGTGGTTGGTGACCCTGCACATAGCAGGGGGGTCAAAACTAGATGATGATTGTGGTCCTTTTCAACTCAGGCCATTCTATGATTCTGTGATTCTGGGACTGTTTTTTAAATGCCAAAACCCAATCTCATTCACAATAGACAGTAAATCAAAACTGAATGATTTCAGACAGAAAACTGGAAAGAAAATAAATAAATAAATAAATAAATAAAGCCAACCAAAATTGAAAAAGCAACCCACACTTAACAAAGCCTGATGGACTCGAATGGCTTCAGGCCAAAAAATGCTAATGGAACACATATTAAATGAAAAGTGAAACAAGTTTCCAAGACTCATGGAAATTGTTTAAGAAGCACAGCAAAAACAAGAAGAAAAGAAGAACAACTCCAGTGGACCATTTTTGAAATGCTTGATCTAGCATTCCTTGCACAGCCAAATTCCCTTTAAAGTAATTGTGAGTTTAGGTCACATGCCAGGATTATGTAACTGTCATAAAAGTCAAATGCACAGAAGGAAAAGGAAAAATATAAGTAAACCTGAGATTGGGAAGAAAAAAATCCATAGCTGAATGAACAAAACCAAAACTCCTAAAAGGAAAGTACAATTGAAAAGAAGAGTACAGTTCTCTTTCTCAAGAACTGGAAAACATTAAGAAGAAGGAAATTCAGAATAAAGGAACTAAAGTTGGTAAAGTTAAACAGACTTTAATGAGGAGGAAATTCAGAGTAAAGGGGGTGAAATTGTAAAAGTTAAACAGGCCTGTCAAATAACAGAAATATTTGAGTTACATTTCCTAAACTACTTTAAAAGGGAGTAAACTAACCAAATGCCATCTGATATTGGCTGTCCGCCCATAACTTTGGTTGACTTTAAGGTCAATAAAGCAGAGGACAGACATAAGCTGAAATAGCTGAAAAATCAATACAAATATAGATAAAACACAGATGGAGTTTATTATAGAGCATCTGGAAATTCAAAGAAATAAGTCTGTTGTTCTGTACCAATGGTGTAACTTTGAAAAATATTCTCTAAGTGCGAAAGTTCTTTACAAAACAAACAGCTTTAAGAAGTGAAGTTCGATATAACCATACTACAGAAAAAAGAACGTACTACTCTGAAATGTTTGCACAGTGTTTCTGATCAGTTACTCTAGAAAGAAGTCCAAATAGGCTTGCTAATGATGATAAAAAAAACAATCACCCAATTTAAATCAGGAAACTCTAGGCTGGTTCTGTCCCTATTGCTCTTCTCCTAATGTATTTTTTCATTACATTCTCAAGTACACTTTCTTGTACTGCATAAGATTTAAAGGATACCTGGAAAGCTTTCAAGACATTCATCTGTGTCCAGATTTTTATTCTGCTGGAAGCCATGTCAGAATGAACACAATAAATGTTACCATGAAGCACTGCTAGTAAGCCATTCCTCTAAGAATGTTTCCTTCTGTACCACTGCACAGGACACTCAGTCATATTTCTTAAAGGTTTATACTTCAAGCACACCTTTTCTAAAATAGTCACATTTTCCATACCAAGGAAGGAAATAGTTTCACTGTAGGTTTAAGCTGATCCAAATTTGGGCTTTCATGGGAAGGGCAGTGATCTGGCTGAAAAACTGACCTGTGGTTCTTTTTGGGACTTGCTTTTTGACCGGATCAGCTGGCCACATGACTGCATGATTGCTAGTGCCATCGCAACGAAAGAGGTGGTAAGATAGGAGTCGGGAAAGACGGGACTATGGTTTTAGGGTAAAAAACCTTGGTGCAGCATGAGTCAGTCAATTAGCGCACTGATGTGTAATTCTGTAGGATGCACTAGGATGCACACACTACTAGAGACTACAGATGAAGAATCACAAAGCAGTACATTTCATAAAAATTTTGAACAAACAGTGCATAGCAAGAATATCCAGCACAAAGGTTCTATTCCCTTTTTAATTCTCCAACAAGGAGTCCAGGGAAGAGAACCAGATTCCTGCTTGGCAAACCATCTAGTTTCTATATTTCTTTTACTGCAGGGAGAGGTGATTTGCACTACCCCACTAACCTGAACAAATTTTCTTCACCTACACTTTGGGAGTGCATTGCTAACTACACTGGTGGAGAGCATCCTCTCAATATACATGCTGATCATTCTACTCACCCAGACCACCAGCTTCATTCTTCAGTCCTAGGGACAACAGGTGCTTAAGGGATCAAAGGGCTTCATCCAAAAACACTATCAAGTCACATCTATAATGTTACCCTACTGAATACACTAATGAATTAATGCATCCAGTTGCATTTAAAAATGCTCATCTCAGCTCAAAATTCTCAGTCACACAAAGTTCATTTGTCTGTAACTGCTTTAAATCTAAACTACACTTATCCCACCTTCATGTCACTGGACCAAGAGAACCAGGAGGCAGCCTGTCTGACTGAGCTTACATAAGACAGGTTGTGCCTCACTGCAAGTGAAGGGGGGAAGGGAAGCTGTCTTAAATAACTTTCAAGAGCTTTACCAAGCCCTTCCAACTGCTTTGGGATATACTGAAACTAAAGTGTGAAGGTGAGCCAGTTCATGAGAGTAATACTGACCACAAATAAATTTCAGGAATATTACTTTATACTCAGTCCAGAACACAGACTGAGTGATGTCAGTTGATATTCTGCAGGATGCTGTCAAACACTTGTCTTGTTTGATACTTCCTTTGGGAGCATCAACTCTTAACTTTCAGTTGTTGTTTCTCTGAGGAAAGCTGAAGATCTGTCCTCCCACCTCATCCTTAAGCCACATGGAGTCAAACGTTAGGATTTTTTTTTTAAACAATGAGAAAGAACTGAAGGAAATTTCAGTCATTATTACATGTAACTAAAGATTGGCTTGAAACAAAAGCCTATCTTTGAAGTCTCGTGGATTCATATTTTTCAGTCTGAGCCTTTTCTTTATCCCTGAAATGAGAACAAGTCTGGGGAAGAACTGAAAAGGAAGTAGATGAAAATAAATCAAATGCTACACAGCTTATTGTATTGAAACTGCTGGGGCCCTGGAAATGAATAGCTGAAGCACAGAGAGGGGAAACATTGTGGCATGGTACAGTTAAGATAGCAGCTGTAATAAAAATCTACAATTTTTATCTGATGTGAATTTGCAGATTACAGCTTGTAAAGCATTAGTAGATCAAAATACAAGTCTTTTATGAAGTGTGTTATTCCCTAGTTACCTGATACTACCAGTTAGTAATTCAGCACTGTTCCTTATTGAAAAGTTCTACCAGCTTTTCTAAATTATGATAGATAATGGGCAAAAATGGATGATCACTTTATCTGAAAAGAGAATTAAATGGATTGATCAGGTTCTTCCCAAGATTTTAAAACTCCTGCCAATGCATTTTAACATCAATAGGAAGTAGCCTTGCCTTAAATCTTTACACTTTGAAGAGCTATGCAGACATTCACAACAAAATAAAGACATCAGAGTTGTTTGGAACACATAGACTATGTCAGATTAATGAGAAAGCAAGTCTTGAAGATAAAACAGCAAAATAGTGCAAATGCCATTCTAGCTGCTTAATAGATATTTCCACAGGGAAAGGGAGACTGCAAATACCAAGGATATACTCCTAGATTCTGAATATACTCTTGATAGAATGTTCAGCATGCTATTTGTCTCACTATGGAAATGTGGATTACAAACTAATTATTTTCAGAAATGCAAGCGATACAAGCTATGCTGAAGTTATCTATATTGGTATTTTGCTGTTCAGTAGGGTTCTCAGAGTAGAAGCTTTAGGCAGCTTAGCTGAGTAATCAGCAGGTAACTCATAGCACTGATCTTCAAAGATATGAAAAGAAAAATGAAAACAAGAAAAAAAAGAGGAAATTCAGGCTTCTTTGATGTGGGAATAACTTCTGAAAGGAAGGGATGGTGCATCCTGGGGCTTCTTGTGGGCTGAAATCGTAACATGATTTGATGGGGCTCCTAGACTTTGAAGACTTTCCAGATTCTGCAGCCCAGTAATCTTAAACAAGCCACTCTAAGAGCTTTCCCTCTTACAAACCACATAGGAGATGAGGTGCAGCCACCCTCCTGATACTGGATTTTTAAAGCAGTTTAAGCAAACCATGCTTCTTCGCAAGAAACCACTTTCACAGTAACTGGGAAACATTTGCTAGACATCAAATATATGTTGCTAGATAAGGAGCTTGTCACAACAAGGACATCAGTGGTTGGCGAGTAGTCCTAACTGCTTGAGTGGTGCTTGCCACTTTCACCTCTAGCCTCCTAGACTACCACCTTTACCACCTTCAAGTTTGTCTCAGACCTTACTCAATTTGGAGGCCATTAAGCCTCAACTTAAACCATTAAGATTTTTGTGAGTCCTTGGCTACTAAGTGCAGTATTGTATGCAGTGAGTGATTCATCACTTTGAGAACTGTTTAAATCTGGAACCATTTGGCCTCATTGATGAGCCTTCAACAATCAGACTAAGTTTAAAGTGCTTCATGGGTGGTCACAAGTTTAAAAAAGAAAAAAAAAAAAAAAGAAAGAAAGAAAGAAAGAAAAAAAGAAAAAAAGCCTGACAATCAAGAAATTACAAGAAAATATGGGCTTCCTGAATTACCTCCCCTAGGGAGATTAAACTAGGAGGCAGGGAATTACAGCATTCTTCACTGCTAAGAAGGAGCTTGGAATTATCTAAAGGAAAAAAGAACAACTCCCGGTATGTGAAAATCAGTGAGGAGAAAACATTTAAAGCTGCTTTCTAGTTTGCAGTAAGTGGCTACAGTCTTTCCCTTGATACTTTTTTTCTCTAAGTCGATTAAAAAAAATAAATAAAAAAATAAAAATCCATTCAGATTCTTCTCTAAAAGGCAATGCATGAATACTCCTCATTCTGTTTCCAAGCAGACTGATAAATATATGCAAACAGATACATGCCTACAGGGAGAGGAGTCTGGTTCAGCAAGTTAGAATGATTCATTCTGAAATGCTCGATTGTTCTGTCTGAAGTGCCCAGGGTTTTACATCTGCCCAAGGAAATCCATTAGGGTTGCCACTTCAGTAAAAAACAGCCATTGTGGAAGCCGGTTTAGTCAGATGATTTTTTTTCTTCTTTTGCTTTGAGTAAACAAACAGCAATGGGGTCAAATCTTTAAAAAAAGAAAAAACAGCTGCAGTATACAGTTATTATTACTGCATGTAGGTCTGCACTGCACTGCAGCCACCCACAGGCATCCAAATGCAGATACCCCACAGTGGATGTTTAGAATAAATGCTAGTATAAACACTGCTCATAGTGTACACATAACAACTGTACATACATCATTCTAAAAATTTGGCACTTTGTTTCCAAAATCAGAGGTATGATTAGGAAAAAAACCCAACATCACAGATAAAGACTGATTTATTTTATCAGCATCAAAAGCTCAGATACAGCTCAGATAGGACAATTAAGACGTATATTAGAACAACAACAACAAAAAAATCCCTTGACAGGCAGAAATGTTGACAGCTAACCATAAAAATAACTGAATATTTTTTCCACATGCAATAGATTGGGATAACTTCTTTTTAAAAATCTACTTTTGTTTACTCTTTCTAATTTGAAGAAAAACACTAATCTGCAAATATAAGCTTTGAAAAAGAATGGAAGTATCGGGGTAAATTATAGGTATAAAACCTAAGTTATCAATTTCCCCACAAGATAACATTTACCATACTATTTTTGCTTTATAAGCTGATTCTTTTTGTTGGATTGATTTGCCTGCATTAAAAACTGCGACACATTTCATGAGATGCTTGCAAGGTTCTGAAATCATCATAATTATGCATGAATTATCATCATGTTCGTAGACTAAAATTATTTTCATTACATTTCAGAGAGGTTTTTGCACCTGACACACACATACAAATAACTGATCTTTCACAGCTTAAGAGGGAAGAATATGAAGCTGGGGATATGGAATGGAAACTTTGAGTAAGTGAGACAAAACCTTTTTCATCAGTATTTCAGGAATTATGTCTTATCCTCCCTTTCCTTTTCTGTTACTTCTTTACCCCTCTAGACACCAATGCTACGGTTTTTTTCCTCTCTGCTGTGCCAATACATGTGCTCATGTGATTAGACTCTAAGGTGACAGAAATAATATTTCTGTTAAGTGATAATCTGATAATTATTTCTGTCACATCAGGGGCACACATTTTACTTTTCTCAATCAGGTACTATTTGACCTGTGAAGCAAAATTCAGATTGGCATTAGAGAAATTTTGAAATGAATTTTGAAATGAATTGAAATTAGAGAAATTTTGAAATAAAAATTTCAAAATGAAATTTTGAATCTGGTACTAACATCACACAGCGCAAGATTCCCAACAGCAACTATCACCGCACGAAAGAAGGAAAGATAAAATCACCCTGAAGGAGACTGAGATCTGTTAATCTGCACTGACACAGGGTTTGTCTGGCTTTGACTAAACAATGGAAAAATTGAAAGAATTTGGGGAGAGGCTGCTGTGTTTGAAGACAAGAACCAAGGCAAGAGGACAGGGCAGGGGATGAACAGGAAACAGCACAACACAGGACAGCAAAGCCAGAGGAAAGCAATGGTGATATCATACTTCTCAGTCCCTATGAAACTTTCTGCAGCTCTCCTCTTCAAGTATTCTCCTATTTTTTCTGAAGGATGGGGTGAAATCCACTAACAGAGTATAAATCAACTGCAAGTGTTTCTTTGGAGTATGATTTTATACAGTACTCATTTGCTAGATCCCAAGGGACTGTAAATTCAAGATAAGAAACAAACAAAGCAGCAGAAGGAGCAAATGAACTCCTGGAAAAATATCCTCGGCCACAAGTCCTTTCTGTTAAACTAAAACCCATTTATGCTGCACTGTTGTAAACAAAACCTGGAAAGTAACAAAAACATTTATCCTAGTACATCAATGGAGCAGGAGGCATCTTCACTGGAACAGCATGGTCCCAAAGCCACAGCTTCACATGCAGACATTTTAAATTGTTCTTAGAGTTTTAAAATCTATCCCATCCACTCCAGTTTCTGCTTGCTGTCCCCACCCTGGTGCCAGCACAAGCATTTCTGTGGACATTTTGATGTGGTATGGCATTTTTTGTCTGATACAAGGCAAGTAGTGCCACGAGGCTAAACTGGCTGAGGTGAGGCCAGGACAAGAATTGACTTTCTTGTTTAAAGTGCACACATGAGACCAGGGCCAGAGCTAATCCTCTCATATCTTTCAGTATTGGTATTCTGAAAGCAGGCTACAGCAGAAAATGCCCCTTAGAAATGTGTATGTCTAATATTGGCTACTACTTAGAAGCCATAACAAGCCTACAAAAGAAGGCAATAAAGCTAGAGACCTTCCAGGTGCCCAGGTCACGTAAGAAACTGGATTGCTACAGCCAGTTTCAAACCACCGCCATCACTTGATATGATCAGGATCTCCTACCCTCAAATAATTCTTAGCATTAAAAATTCCATGAAAGAACAAAGCTCTACAGCATACAGTAAAAACTTCCTTGAAACTGAATCCTTTCCTAAGCTTTCTATGGGTTATTTGTGGGTCACTGGGTTGTTAAAACCACCCACTGAAAATAATAACTGCAAGCATTCATCGGTCAAGAAACATTTACTGTCTTCTCTCCTTCCCAAAGCATGTTTACTGTGATTTCGAGAGGCCTGCCTGCCTTTGGCAGGTTGTCTGAATTTGCCTGAGCTGAACAAACCAGTTTTAAAGGGGCAGCTTTACTTTACCTGAAACAGCACTTGGTAGTTTGCTAAAATAAAGATGGTTTTGTTACCATGCAAATGAAACTTATATTCAGTTTGCAACTAGAGCTGTAGAGTTTTGCTTTGCTTAAGAATATTTTCATACAAAGGTGACATTGCAGCTATGCACCACAAAAAAAAGATGAAAAAAATGTAGCTGCGCTACAGAAACTATAAACGTATTACCATAGTTCTGCACCTATGCTGCAAATGTCTGGAAAAAAAACACAAAGAAGAAGCAAACAAACAAATAATAACAAAACCTCCCAAATGCCACAACAGTTGATTCCAGTTCAGTAAGCTTAATTAGGTGCCTACAAACCGTCTTTTAACAGGACGTGTGGAAGCTGATCTCCAGCATAATGTGTGAAGCCCCACAGTCAAGACATACTGAGGATCACTTGATAATTAAACTTTGCAGTCTCTTTAAGTGAGCTATGAAAACTTCATGAAGATGCTTTCTCTTTTGAAACATCTGTAGAAAAATTAATTCTGAGAGATATAACATTTAGATGTTTGAGAACTGCTTAAGCAGCTTGCAAAAGTAGGTCAACATATGCTACTTCAGTCTGCCTTAGGGCCAGAAGCGATCCCAGTCAACTCACTGCAGTACCTTTACACAGTTCTGAGCAACTCTTCACAAGAAAGGAGTCAGTAATACTTATCTCAGCTTTGTTACATCGACATCATGTACCTGCTAACACCAACCACATCAGTAGTTATAAACAATGTCAAGCATTAATAATCTTGAATCTGGGATGGATGCAAGATATACAACATCCTAATACTCTTGAAGTAGCAGTATGCTTGATCTCTTCTATTAATAAACCTGGAACCCGTTTCAGAGATGTGTATTCAGCACAACTATCAAATAAGAAAACAAATGAACAAGAATAACAACATAAGATCAATAAACAAATAAAAATGACAGTGAGAGCCCTTCTTAAGTAATGGCCACAAAACCCAAACTCAACTGACATTCAACATGTCAAATACCTTCAAATGCAATGACTTCCATACATCATTTGTGAACTGCTAAAACTGAAGTTTTCTCATGAGCATTAAAAAAAGATCTTTAAGTAAGGGAATCTTTTAGAAGGATTACTGTAGGAATCCACATACACACGTGGATATTCACTATCATAACTATAGACATAACCTCATTTTAGAGAACTTTTGTTATTAAAAGGAAGATGTAATAACCTTAGAATTTCCACATTCTAGAAGATCTATGTAATATCATTGATCTGAGGACTTGTGAGGAATGTATCTGGGTTCTACCCCAACCAGCACAAGACTGAAGTATTTTTCTGGAACTTGCAGATGCATGACTATGGCTGTCTGCAAACAATTCAGAAGAGATGAAATGATTACTCTCTGCAAAGCCCCTTCTCCTTACTTTCATGTTGATGTGTATAGTTCATTTCAAAGGGTCTCATAAAAGCCTATCCCACTTTAACCGGAAGAAGAAAAGGATTTAGTAACATCAAACAAGGAATGAAATCTATTTGAATTTCTGGCTAAAACAAGCTACAATATTACTGTTTTTCCAAAATGTTTCCAAGAAACTACATGCACACGGGGAATTAAGTGGATATTCCAGCAAAGCCAAAGAAAATCAGAGTCAGATCACTACAAATGAAAATGGGGATCTGAAAGTTTATGTTTTGGATATTTTTGAAATTCGAAACTGATTACTAAAAGGCTATAAAAATATATTTCTCTTCTCAGAATTGTTTTTGCATTTATGTCAGAGCTGGGAGATTCCATATTCTATGTCTGTAATTCTCGGCTCTCATTTTCTCTCATTCTCTCTTTTTATTTTCTTTTTTTTTTTTTTCTGTAGTTTACTAAGTGTTTGTGTTTTTTTCCACTTATGGGAAAGAAAAATGATCTGCCTTCTAACCATAAACTAAAGAAGTAAAATACCATGGCTATCAACAAAGAGTATTTCTGGCACTTCATGCCAAATCCTTTGATCGTATCTAAAAATAGATTCTGAATTATGGACAACAGTGGGTGGTAAGCAATAATAAGAATTGGTTACGATACTTAAAAGCATATGGATACATGCGGAAGCAGCCGGGTACAGAGAACTAAAAGAATTTGGTACATATTTTCAGCAAGGTCAACAACCAGAATCAGCAGCCAGCATGCAAGGCTGATAAATCTACTGTCTGAAAGCTAGACTCTTAAAAATGTTATTCTAACTTTAAATAATGCTCTAATGCATTTTTCATTGGCAAAAAGTTGACGTAGTGTCCCAGTGTGGTGTTTTTTGTTTTTTTTTTTTTTGTTTTTTTTTGTTTTTTCCTGAGGCATTCCAAGGGTGTGTAAACATGAAATGTACAAGTGGTACACAAGTTGAATACAAACATACACAATTTTCTTTAAGAAGTTAAATTTATCTTGCCCAAATCCCCAGTCACTGGCTTCGGAAGACACTAAAATCATGCTAGTGCTCAACTGCTGTTACATATTAACCTCTCTGTAAAGCTCTGCAGAAATTTATCCTGAGCATTTGTTCTAAGTGTATGTCTCCAAATATTGCCTGCTCTCAATTGTAACTCTCAGCCCTGAGAGTCCAGATCTTGCCCCTTCTCTGTTTGTATAAAAACTTGGATTTTACATGTGGCTTCAGCACGGGTTTTGAATATACACATGCCTTTTTTAGGAGGGTCGCACTTCTTTCTCTCAAAGCCATTCTTTTGTAGTAAAATTTGCTATAAGGAAAGGACATAATACACGATACCGACTGTTATTTAGAGCAGAGGGAAATATTCTCTATGTTCTACTCTGTACATCATTACTCATCCCAGTATTAAATATTTCAGTAGCAGAAGAATATATATTAAGAAAAAAATGTTCACGCATCTCACATTTTACCTGTGAGTTAAGGGCTTTTTTTTTAGCTTAAAAGTTTCAATAATTGCTGACATTTTCAGCATTTTCCTTTCAGGAAAGTAACAGATTGTGAAATTGGGATTTGTTCTGGTGACTAAAAACTCTGTCCTAAATTGATTTCTCCTTCATTTTGGAAGCTGTTATATCATTTATTTCATGACCTAAATCCATGTCTAAGGTCAGAAGTGACGCTATGGTAGGCTACAATGTCCTTGCTTCATTCAAGTTACATAAAACTATTTTCTTAAAGAAGGGTTAACTTTGCCTTGCTTTGGTAGGGCTGGTACTCTGGCAGAAATTGGAGAGACTTGTTTAGAAAAGGATTTGATATGCATGTTCTCTCCTGCTCAGAAGTGGCAGAGCAAACCTAATATAAAATCCCCACTACATCAAAGCCTGGGAAGCTTTTTCACTCAGGTTTTTAGGTCACTTTCTGTATTCTTTTTCCTTCCTTCCTTTCTTTTTATTTATTTATTTATTTATTTTTCCCTTTTAAACCCCTTTTCTCATCCTTTGGCTGCTTTTGATGAACTATAACTTGTTTCCTTTAAACACATTACCATAACTACAGTCAGTTGTGAAGTCGCATGAATTAGTAACAGAAAAAGTCAAGTTCTCCTTCATGTCTCATCTCACGATGGTCAGGAAGAAGAATTCATAGAAGAAAAGTAAATTCTACAGAGGTAAAAGTGCACACATCAGCTTTGCAATTGCAAGCCCCCCGTTTAGTAACTTTGGCATCTGTGCTATTCTACAGCAACAGTCAGGAAGGACATTTGAAATTTGGACATTTTCAGGTGTTTTTGTTTGTTTGTTTGTTTTGCCCATACCCATTACATACTAAGAATGTTTTGTTTTGAGGCAGGTGTTTTAGATGGACCACAGTGCCAAAGTCTTCTGTAACTGTGGTAAAGCTGGAGTGACATTTACTGTATCATGACAATAGCTATGGACACAGATAGAATGTTTTTCCTGACTGGATATTGGATGCCATACATTTCTGTGGTGTTTACTGCTACCTAGCATTGTGTTTATGTTCTTCAATGGAAGTGCATGGCACACATTTGACTTCTGAGGCTGACTTGGCAGTTCCACTCAGACAGGCATTTACTAGATAACAAAGCCTGCAAATATCACTGAAGCACGTTTTAGACTATGTTGAGAGTTAAATAAACATGATTAGCATGGGGCCAAAAGGGCAGTTGTGAATTTCTGTTTCTGACAGAAAACAATGTTTATCTTACATTAGTTTAAGAAGGAAGGGTTCAATTCCCACTGAGTATTATGAAAGTAAACAAGAGTTCAAGTGTATCCAATCTTTAAGCAATTTTAGTAAGCTAATAACATCTATGCTAATATGAGAAGTATTTCCCTAGGTCTTTAAAATACCACATAAATTAATCCAAAAGAACATGATAAAAATGAAGCACTTCAGAGAACTTCTCGCTTCACTGTAACCTCCAATGACAACAATGACAATTTTATCCCATAAGCAACTGAAAGAATTTACAGAATCACAAAGATGTTGCTCATGTTTGCAACAATCAGCTGTCAGAAAATAAAACCAGATTTTTCTTATAATATTTGCCACTTCAGTATTGCAGGTTTTCAATATTTGGTAATAACATAAAAAGGTTTTTGTTGTTCTTTGCTTTATTCTTGAGTGTTCTGTGTAGGTTATGTTTGTTTTGCGCTTTTTTTTCCCCCGTCTAGAAGTGCAACAACACAAGATAGATTTGTTTCCATGTTCACTTAACCTGAAGAACAGTAAATCATGGCATTCTACTTTGCTTTCTGGGACAGCAATTGCTGTCAATGCTCTAATTTTTTGAGCTAACAGTGAGAAATGCAAACCACAAAGTTGAATTCTTTCAAACAGATGACCACTGCCAAAGCCGCTTCTTATTCTTGCTAACCTGAGAAGAATCTACAGAGATACAAGGTTTGCTTACTCAATTTCTTTTACAGCAGCCATTCAAGTACTCTGACCAAAGGTCCTCACTAGGACAACAGAGGCTTTAAACTTAGCAAAGTTTGTTTGCATTTGCCACTGTCTTCCAAATGAAACAATAATAACACTGGAATGTAGTTGTCAATACAAAGAAAAGACAAAGCAATTCTTAGTTTGAAAAATCAGGTACAGATTGAAATACAGAAAGGAAACAAGTAGAGACAGGGAAGGGAAAAATTCCAATGGACTCACACAATGCATTAACCAGCAAGGTACTTTCTGAAAGTTCATGAGATAAACCCACATTAATTGGCATCAGAGCAAGTACACTGCACACATAAAGAACTGGAGAATTCTATATTCTTCCATAATCCAGGACAGAATAAGCAGAAAATTACAAGATGAGAGTGTCCTTTTTATGTAGATTTCAAGAGGATATTTTGGATTTTATCTCTCAGATTACTTCCAGGATCAGGTATGGTTTTAGTATTTTACCTCTATTTGCTTATATTTTAAAAAAGAATAGATGTTTGACTTCTTAAACATTTCCACGCTCAAAAATTTTCATCAGTTTATCATTAGCAGTTTGTCAGTTGAAATGACACTATCAAAAAATAATGTCTAATTTGATAGTGAAACAAGAATTACTGACATACTTTTCTGTACATACAATAAGATCATACACAGTTCTGCTTGAAGTTTACCTCCATTAATATTTTTATATCTGCATTTACCAAGGTATTAACTCTCACTGTAGGTGAATGTAAGAGAAAAAAAAACACACACCATATTTTCCACTCAGTTCAAGAAACTGACTTAAACAATGAATCTCAAAGAATGCTGTTATCTCTGTAAAACTCTGAATACATGGCCTTGTAATGTCAGTACCATTAAAACAGACCAGCATAACCGTTAGATATTATACAAAGTCATTGGTTCACTAGAAGCATTTGCCTTCAATGCAATCTCCTTGTAATAAATTTTTAATTTAAAACTCAAACATTTACTGTCTCCCTTTCGCTCATTTGGAACTTAATTATTTTTATCTGAATATTACTCATCTGTCAAGATCATCCAAATTTTTAAATCTTTCAAGCAGAAGAATGAAATGAAACAGTTAAATTATAAAACAGAACTCGCCAAAAAAAAAAAAAAAAAGAAAAAAAAGAAAAAAAAAAAGGAGCAACTCTTATACTCCTATATGTGAAATGGAAGATAAGCTCTGATTATTTCTCTGACTCAGCTGAGAAACCTTGGAGGCCTCATGAATACACGAAAGTGTAATTAAAACAAAATTGCTTAGACTGAAGGGATGAACTTTGTGTGAGATACATGTTCATTGTCTGACTAGTGAAGGCATTTCATTACAGTAACAGAAGAGAAGGAGTGAGATAAACAGGAGAGAGCACATGTGAGCAAGAGAGCACCTGAGTACCATCAAGTGAGGGAAAGAGAGAGGAAAACGTCAAGCTTTAGTTATTTGAACTTATTTATTTCACTATGACAATTTTAACAGTATTTTAAAAATTCTTAAACCAAAGGCTTTCAATTGTGTAATCTAAGGAAGCAAAATTTTTCCTCTGTCTTGTTACTAGGATATCACTAGCTCCATTTTTCACTGTAGAAATACATCAACAGAATTAGAGCCACCCCTTGGACTCAGTTTGCTTTACTGAAATGAGTAACACTAAGGGAAAATACTAAATAACTGTAAGTTTTCAGTATTAATATATAAATCTACTATGAATTTAAGTTGTGAACTTGTCAAGCAAGTTTAATAGAGTTAGCTTCTTCATCCAGTCTTAAATATTTTCTTTTTGTTTAACTAAAAACATTAACCAGATTTTAATGGCATTCAACTCATTTTCTTCTATACATTTTTGAGTTGCTGCTATCACCCTCTGGAAGTCAAATCAGCATTCCTCAAATGGATTGATATTTATCAACTGAATAAAATAGACAAAAACACAGGCACTCTATTGGACATAGAGAACTGAAGACTAAGGAATCAACAAATTAAAGGTCATTTTGAGTGTGCTTTCATTTGCAGGTATGTTTTTTCTCATCTGACTTGTTATTTTCCTTATTACATTCCACATAATTTCCTTGGCAATAGTCCTGCAGACAATTTTCAAATGTATTATGAACCCTGACAGAAGAGCCTCTGTTTCTTTTGCAAAGTCAAGAGTCCATACACAACACATCGCTAAGAGCCAGGAAAAAAAAGGGATTGCATAATTTGGGAATTAAACTTATTTTGGTGGCCCTGTAAGACCAATTCAAGCTGATTAGCTTCTGGCAGTGCCAGAAATGCAAGTGGAGTAGAAGGAGAGCACCTATTAATCTTCACAGGCACAGATGGTAACCGATCCCACACCTTCACTAGGATGAATCACGGACATCTGTATCTTACACACTTCTGTACTATCCATCCTATCATTGCTGAGCCTGAACTCCATTGGCTTTGATCTTAGAGCATGAAAACATAAAGCATTATCTTAATTTAATTTAGAACACACATCTCAAATAAATAAATAAAGCAACAAACTTGTAATTTGCCCATGTTAAGACATATGGAGTAAAGATAAAACCATAGGTTTCATGTTGCGGTGAGTTGATGCTTCACATTTCTGAAGAAAAAAATGAAGTATTTTATACAGCAGATATATATTAAACAGGTTTGCTTTAACAAATTTGTACTGAGTAGTAACAGGAAAGTGGCTGAAAGATAAAAAAATATATGCCTTAAAGAGGTCATATGACTGTTGCCTACATTTTGTCCTGGGAGCAAGAGTTTGAGACATTTACTAGGGTACTGATTCAATTAGCTTCACATATGCTACCTGCTTTCCTGACTAAATACACCATGGGATTTGGTGGGGATACTTAAAGCTTGACACAAGCTAACATGCAGAAGTATTCTGAAGTGCTAATTTTACATTTTATGCATCTTTGCATGCACACACAAATGTATCACACACACACACACACAATGTATTATATATTATCAAGTCTACCAAACAGGTGATTTTATCTTTAGTAAACAATTGTTCTGCTTAGTACAACAGTCAATGCAAGAATTCCCTGGAGAAACTTGTACATTGCCATTTGAAATGTTGTGTAAACATTGCTAGTTTCATGCCCTGAGCACTGTGCTCTTTTCTACCATTCTTAATATTAGTTTTAAATTCAGTTTACCTTCCATAGCCAAACACTAGTCATATATTCCCCATGGTATTATTCCTGCTAGTCCATGAACAAAATTTCTGAATGTGGTCTGTACCCCTGGTTCTCACCATAGTTTGTTTTCTGTCTCCTGAACAGACATCTACTTACCCAAGCAACACAGCTCCCTCCACTGGATAAGCCTTTTCTATTCTTACCTACCCTTAAGTCCCTGTGACAGCAAAAAGTCTGTTTATATTAAGAAGCAGCATCTAATAAGGCCAGCAGAACACGACCTGCTTCTCTTGCTCAGCTCTTAGGCCTTTGATCTATTTAGTTTGGGCATTTGCTTGAGTTGATAACTAAGAATATGGCTTTAATTGTCTGGCAGATCAGTATTTTTAAACCACAGTACCTTCAAGTGTCTGCATACAGCAATCATTTAGCACAAAGATATTCTTCATGCAAAGATTTATAGCAAGCATACTGAATGAGAGAGAAATGAATATAACTGAATTCTAACCTCCTGTTTTTCTTACCAGAGAACATTTCTTGATGTGGGACAGAAAGTGAAAAACACAATTAATGTAAGTAAATGCAAAACATAATGGAAGATAAACCTGAGGACCATAAATGAAACAACAAAGCTTTGCACTATAATCAGAGTTGGAAGAAGATTGGAAACCATTAGCCAGTTAAATCATTTCCATAAAAACTCTGGCATATGTCAGGAGGTAGCAGAGGAATAATAAAAACGAGTAGGTATGTAACTGCAAGGTTATGATTAAACTTCATAAGCTGTTGTATCCTGTCAAGAAATTATTTGCCCAAGTGTGAGCTCCTGGTTTTCCAAAGAAGTTTTTAAATGCATGGGCAAAGGCCAACTGCAGACAGATTGGTAGGATCTATTGCAGGTAGTTAGATATTTCTGTAATTGGGTAAGTTCAAGCAATAAGTTTGTTAAACAAAAAGCACACCCTAACAGTAGGTACTGGGACTCTGACAGTAGCCAGCATATGAACACCAGCGTATGTCATTAGTTTTGCTACTTTTTGGAATATGCATATTTTTACAAAAAAAAAAAAAAAAAAAAGAGTATGCAATAAATAAGCAATCCAGGATTTACCTTAGTTAAATGAATCTTCAAGTTACGTTTTTGTGTTTTTTGAGGGAAAGAATGGTAGCTGATACTAACCGCCCATCATTTTATTGCAGATTTCAAGCCATGGGATCATGCTTTCATTTGTCAGACATGTTCTGAGCAGTGACACCAGCATTTGCTTTAGCATGCTGACTCACCTTCTAATTTGGTTCTCCTGAAAACTTTGGCTAATACCTCTCTCAGTCTTTTTTTATCTTGTATTTTCTTTCATTTCAATGGATTCTTGACCAGTTTTATAGTCATCAAAGAGCCTGATAACAAGTACTATCTAAATCCATACATCTTCAAAAGTGGATAGTTATGAGGTCAGCAATGTAAAAATACCAAAGAAAATGTGGTTTTACAGCCATTTTCAAAGCCATGTAAATTTGAAGTAGGTACACATTATGCTAACTCTATAGGGGTTAGAAAGCAGTGAAGCATTTCATGAGCTTGTTAGTAGTAAACAAAATAATAAATCCTGCAATATTGAGAGAATCCAGGAACACCTCCTACAAGAACTTCCTAATAAAAATCAAACTGAGAACCGCTCAGAAAACATTGCATATTGTGAGCGCTTGGATTTAACTTGCTCAATCATTTCCAAATATCAAATTCATCCAGTCTCAGTTAGAAGCAAAGAAAATAACAGAAGTTTCAAAAGTCAGTATGTTTCATTTCAATATTTTTAGTTCAAGACCTTTGTAAGACTACCATAAGCTGTTTCTGTAGACAGATGGTACATTTCCTCCTGGATTTTCTTGTACAAAGGTGCATCATAAACTCCTTTCATACTGATCTAAACCTTGCAACAGAAAAAAGCAAACAAACCCAACTGCACAGAGTCTCTGCCTCCTGACCTTTGCCATCTTTATTCTGCAACAGCATCTGCTTATTTGTGGACCCACATTCCAAACACCTTCAGTACCAACTGAAAATGGAGACAGTTCTTAGTGCTCAGGCTGAGCTTCTAACTTCCATTTACTTCTCAGAAATAAAAGCCTAGTTTTGACATCTTAGAAGGAACTAGGAGTAACACTACTTTGACAGTAAAGCTAAGAGGGAGGCAACAAAGGAGTAAAGCCACAGCGAGGCAGAAAAGAATGGGAGACCACCTTGTGGAGGCACTAATAATTTACATAAGCTTGCAGCACGTGTTTGACTAAAAACTTAAAAACGCCCATACACAAACTAATGGCTAGGCATGTGTTAATTTTCCTCCGTTTCCTTGTTTATCCTACAGCCTTGATTATTTTCAGTGCTAAAATAAATGAAACTGAAAAACACAGAAGTCCTGTGTGCACAATTTTTGGGGGTGTACACTGAAAACTCATGTTTTATAACATATTCAAGGATGTTTAACTCTTCCTGTTAAAACAGTGATTATGTTTATGTAAGCAGGATGTCCAGCTAGTTCTCTCCATTTACTAAGGGTCAGGAAACATCCTTGCTTGGAGAAGAAAGAAAAAAAAATAATTGTATTTCTCACCTATGTTTTACTTTTCTTGTTGTGGTTGTTGAGTGTTACAAAAGAGTTTTAGAACTGTATTACCGCAGATTTTAAATAGCTTAAAGTTTGTTCAGCACCCTTTAACAATATTATTGTTAATACAGACATTGGCAAAAAGGAAATTTCTCAGGAATAACTGCTACCATTTTTGGATCATGTTATTCTTTAGTCTTAAGCAGGCAATAGAAGTAACAGAAAGCAGAAACAGCACAAAAATGGATTAGTCATTTACAATTTCAATTTTAAGTGCCTATATGCTGTTAAATAGAAAACAGTTTTCCTTAATCACATATTTTCTCACCATTTCCAAAACACTGCTCTTCAATATAAGAACAAACTTGAAGCTTTCAAAGTTTCAAATTCTCTGAGCTTCAGCACACCAGGCTCTGTTAGGCAAGCTCCAGACTTACACCTGACTTTAGTCTGGTCCAAGGCTTTAACCACTGGATTGCTGGCCATCCTTAAGTGTTGCTTTTTTTTTTCCCCCCTAACTCTTCCTAACATGGTCTTTAGATAATAATGACTTAATACTTGCATATATCTAACAGTTTTTAAAGATATAATCATTCTGTACTGTATCCTTAAAGCTCCAGAGAAGTACAACTAAATTTAAAATTAAGGAAATTGCAATCAGGAAGATGAAGTGAAGGGTAATTCCAATGAAGGATAAAAAATAGTGAAATAAAGATTTTAATAAAGAGCATAAGTGACATTCAAGAAATGACGGAACTTGACCTGCTTGTAAAAAATGTTCATTGCTTATGAAACAAAAGAAAGTATGGAAGACAAATCTCAGCAGATGAGGCATGGAGGCATAAGTGACAAATAATTCAGCCTGAGTAATAGTATTACATTCACACCAGCGTGAACACAATTGTCTTTAATTAAGGAAGTTCCATCTACTCACACAGCAGTGATCTTGATACATATGTGCCAGATTTACTTCTCATATTTAAGAAACGTTATTAATAATAGTCCCAGCTATACTGATTAACCAGCTATATTCACAAACTGTCACTGCCACATGCAGACTGCTTGATTTCTTTTTGAATTGTTTTGTTTCTTCTATTTTCTTTTTAATACTTTTTGAATACGTTTCTAAAAATCAGAAGACAGAAAAAAACCCCAGCAAACATCCATCTGTTGAAGAAAATATTAATGATAAATTCATAAACTGGAATCGTACTTCTTTCCATTTTTAACAGATATTTTTCTTTTTTTTCACAAAATTACTATCCGCCTTTCATTGACATTACAAAAACCACTGCCATAGAGAATCATGTGTGACAGGATTCAAGGATTCTGGGGATATTTTCTGAAAGCTCATCTGTGCATCATGCCACTATTACCTGGAAAAGCTGGTAGTAACATCATCTTTCAGTGCTTCAGAATACTTAAAGCTATTCCAACACCTCATCTTCAACAGTAAAAAGCCATCTAATTCATAAAGGATTTAATAACTACCTGAAATCGAATCCAAGTTCCTTTGCATTACTGGCATGCATCAAAAGTTTGGCTAAAAGTAGTCATGATGCCAGTCTAAAAATTAAGCACCTAAGTCACTCATTCTCCCTATAGAACCACTAACTGCTTAGTTTTCTTTTAGATAAAGATTATGTTATTTGAACACCAAGAAAATATTTATCTTCACCTCAAATTGGAAGTTACTTCCAACTTCATTAAGACATCTACTATCTTCTGCTAGCCAGTACTACTTCAATTGTTCTTGTTTGTATTTGCTTGATAAAGTTCAGTGATATATTTGGTGAAACATTAGACAGTGATTTTACTCTGTTTTTTAAAGCAAAAAAGTAGGAGCAGACACCATACAATGTAAAGTCTATTACACAGCTTTCTCTCCTTTAAACAGGGTAATATCACTTCTGGGAAAAAGCTCTGGAGTGAAATTTGCTTTTAATTACTTTGCCCAAGGTACTATCTCCTTCCCTGACAAATGGGTCTTGCAGTGAATGAGATGGGTAGAGGACCACCTGGGTCAGTCCACACCTCCCATATATGCAATTGCCAGTAAATACTACTTTTCCACCATTCTGTCTTTCTGCTTCTTTCATTCTCCCTCCTCTTCTGCAGTTGTCAAAGGCTACTTAGAATGATAATGACCAACAGAAAGAAAAAGGTAGTGAATGCAGAGAGGGAGGTCTGCCAATTTGCTCCCTTGGGAGTTTTTTATCCTTTCTCCCTTCCTATGGCTTTTTATTTTCAGTTACAGTAGACAGCAGAATCAGTTGGATGCTAAACATAATGGAAAAAATTATACAACCAATACACACCTGAAAATCCATTGCCAGAAGAAAAGGAAAGGAAAGGAAAGGAAAGGAAAGGAAAGGAAAGGAAAGGAAAGGAAAGGAAAGGAAAGGAAAAGAAAGGAAAGGAAAAAAAAGAAAAAAAGAAAATATTCATAATAAATATGTCTAAACAGTGTTAAAAAAGGAATAGCATACGAGAATCTCAGGCCACTTTGACATCTGGCACAGTGACTAAGGAAAAAGAGCAGAACAACATACACTAATACTAAATGCTTTTTTAGCAACTTCATATAGAACTTGGTGCATTTCCTTTTCATGTGGTGCTATGAAAAAAAAACGATATACTTAGATCATTGGGACATAAAATACAGTAATAAGGAGATCATTCAAAGGCTTATTCATTTTCCACTATTTGTCTATCGTGAATTTACTCCTGACAAACATTTACTTTCAACAGATAAGAAGTTTATAGGAAAAGAAAGCAAAGCAAAATACTCACAGTTTTGGTTTGGCAAGCACAGGTGGTGGCTCCTTTGCAGGTGAAAGCAAGACAGCTGGAGACGAGTTGGGTTTATCGCCATTCGGTTTGCTGTTAATCATTCCATTTACACCATGATTGGGATGGATACCATTTGTTTTTTCCTCAGATGAACTGAGATCTAATTGAAGGGCTGTCACTCCAGACCTCAATTCAGTGTTATTTGTTTGGTGGTTCTCTATGTGTTTCTTAGGAGAAAGCTCAAGGGAGCTAAATTCAGCTGGAGGAAGTGGTGGGAAATGGTGGAAATCATCACTGTTGGATTTTCTAGTTGGTGACTCATGACTAGAGTTTTCTGAGTTGGCTAAAAGAAATAAAAAAGAATATCTCTGACAAGTCATTAATTAAGTAGGTGGTACAGACATACTGCACATTGAGCTTGTTAAAAGTGACATCACTTTGCTTTTGTGGAGATACTTTTCTAGATCTGTTGATAATTTATACTGAATTAGATATGTGACTGGCTATTCATTTTTGGACTTCCTGAATAAGGAACCTTCTAGATACTTCACAGTCTCTTCTGTAAGTTCACTCACTAACTGAGATGGCCTATGGAGCAGCAACAGCTGAAACAGCATTCCCTCTTCCTGGAGTGTTAGCATCATTTAAAAACAAGGTATTTAAAAACTGTAAAGGATGTATTTATAGATAGCACATTGACAATGGCAGCTGGGTAAGCACAGTCTGTATGTAAACATACTACAAAACTAAACATGACATGAACAAAGTTCTGTGTTTTGTTACCTTTGGTAACAAAATTCCATCTGTTTTTGTTTTGCCTTTGCTGCCATCTAGTCCCAGAAGCCTAATGCTTAAACATCTGCCAAGCTCATAGCAGACACTTTAAAAATGTATTTTACATGAATAAAAATACTAAGCTAGGAAGTGAGTCAAAATAAAAAATCAGTTTGAACAATCTGAGGTTGACAGTATGATCTATAAATATTCACATAAACCCTGTGAGGTAGCTTTATCTCCTATTTTACAACAGTGTGAGTTAGAAAGTGGTGTCAGATTGCTCTTAGCTGATAGCGTGAATGAATAGTGGCACTAGGGAAAGTTTTTAGCTTTGTAATCACTTGACTCAAATGGTTGCTGCTATCTGAATAGCAAGTCTTGGACAGAAAAATAAAACCAGTTTTATGCATTTACACAAGGTTTCCATTTATGTGCTGGAGTTATTATATGGCATTTTCTTTCTATCCTTTATTTATTTATTTATTTATTTATTAATCATCAGTCTTACTGGCAATATGTCAGCTGCTTGACTAACACCTTTTGTTTCCTGTCCTCTAGAGAAAAGCAGTGCTGAGATGATGCTTCGCTCTTTCAGTAGTTCAACTTTTGCAATGGACCTCTAGGGATCAATCTAATGCTACCTGAGAACAAATAAAATCATTCATCCATCCCCCATCCAACTGCTACTTTCATATCTTCAAATTACATCAGTTAGTGCTGCGGGAATATTCAGACAGTGAGATGAAGGTCTGAAAAAGGGACCCCTGTATTATGGCTTTTTTTTTTTTTTTTTTTTCCCTACAAATGAAGTAGACATCACTGATAAATTAATGATCTAAGACCCATGATTAAAACCTCCTCTTTCCTTTTCTCACATACCTGAGCAGACGGTTAGTTGTGCACTGCTTGTTACTGAACCATATTCATTTGTTGCTGTGCATGTGAAAAGTCCCGAATCTTCAGGAAAAGTTTCTGCAATTACAAGGGTACATATCTCTTCTGGAAATAAACAGAAAAATAAACTACATTATAAAGTGCTTATGGAACCATGTAATGTTTTGCACTGCATGTGAGAAGAACACCATGAAGTGCTCCTTAGCCAAATGCTGGGCTTTCAAAGGACATTGTATGTCACTGTATGTAAAAACGAGTATATCTACCAATCTAGGTATTCAAAAAGAAAATGTCTTGAAAAATAATTTTGCAATTACTAATCTGCAAAGTTATCTTATACATGGAATATTTTTTTTAAATGCAGAACATGTACTAATTCATACAAATCAATTTAATGGTTTCTATATACAATTAGGACTTGTAAGCTCTTCTTGAGTTTACCTACCCAAATAATGCCAGTAGGATGAGTATCACATCACTGCTTCTTTCCCTTAATTTTTTTTATTTAATGAAACAGCTCAGATCAAATCCCATTCCCAGTAAAGTCAGAAAGTATGTTGTCATCACTTCCAACTGAATATTTGGTGTAAACTGACCAGAATTAAAAACTTCATTTACAAGGAATGCCCCTTATATAGAGTTTGAAAGGATGACTTCCATTTCTGCACAAGAGGGAGGGATGGATACATAGAAAATATAGGACAAAACAGAATCCCCTGAAATTCTTCAGAATTCTGAGACACAGACATATTCTGGAGCTGTTGAAAATCTATTTGTTCTGCTTTGATACACCGTCATCTCATATACGCTTCCTGTCTTGATTATATCAGAGCTTGGTTCAGAAAACATTCCACAGAAGCTGGGCTATTCGTATCTCAAGGTAATGTTTTCTAAGCTAATTTCATACTCTTATTATGAACATATTTAATTATCTACATACTATACTTCTAGATTCTTCAGAGAAGTCACTTCATTTTATCTTTCATTCTAAGTGTATGCCAATCTTAAAAAGGCTCAGTGTGGCTAAGCTAAATAATCTTAGAATTTACACAACATGCCTACCTAACTTTAATCTTGGATGCTGTTAAGTCATGTTTAGTTAATTAATCACAGTTTTCTTTTGATTAAGCTCAATTTTTCCAGTCCCAAAACCAATCACAGAAAAGCTCTTGATTAAAAACATGTTTCAAAGTTTAACAGAACTCTATTTCATTAAAAAAGTAAAAGGGAAAAAGCGTTTCGAGGACATTCACACGGGATCCCAGATATTATAAAAAAACAAAAATAATCAGTGGAATACAGCTAATAAATGCAGACTGAAAAGTGCTGTAAAATGCTTCAAACTCTATTAATTTTCAGATGAAAATTATTCTGTATGTTCAGATGTTCAGTAATTCTAGCCTCATTTCTTTTAGGTTAAACAATGAAAATATTTTCTAGCTTTTTTTGTTCTTGATTTTTTTTTCTTCTTTTTCTTCCTCTTTTTCCTAGTTGTCACGGTGGATGGGCAAACCAGTGTCTCATTTAGAAAGTTAACAAAAGAATTATGGAATATTTCCAGTTATAAATGACAATGTATCCAAGAACTTAGTGTACTGGAAATGGACTAAAAATGAATGACTAACTAAAGATTTGGCACGGAGCTCATTTTCAGACAGCAGAACATGGTGGGGGTTTTGTTTTTTTTGTTTTTGGCAACACAAATCAGTCATTCTGTGTAGCTGTAAGAGGCACGTCTGCTAATACTGTAGCACATTGGATCTTATCTGACCTAGATGAAGATTAAATGATTCATGAAAGCTCTTATCAGGAAAGTAATGAGTAACACAAGCTAGTTTTTGAACTACTGAGATCAGCTTTTTTTAGCCTCAGTGTGTCCTAAGCAGTTTAAGCACACGTGCACACTCCTGGATTGAAGTGGCTCTGGGGATGCAATCTGATACATGCAGCCTTCCAGTTTCCTGTTAAATGAACAACAGGATTCTGAAAGCTGGGTGAAAGAAAATCATTTTCACCATGCTCAGAACTGCTATTTGAATGGGGGCAAAGGTAATACAAAATATAACAACCAGTGGAATTTCCATTTTTCCACACAGCATAGCTAATTCACACTGTTCTTTCAGTTTTGCAAGTATGATCACATGAGATGGGCAGACCTTTACTCTTCAGTAATAAAAAAATTCTAATGAATTAAACTGTGACATGGCTTGTTTACTGAAGCAGTATATTGGAAAACTATGCAAGGTAAACTGCAGTAATATCTGCAAGAGAAAATGACATTAAATTTGTAATGAGATTAATGGGAGCTTAAAACTCAGTCTACCTAGCTGGATGTGCAAGCTAAAATATATTTTCTGCTCAATCATGAGAAAACCAACTAAAATAAAAACACTATTAAAAACAAAAACAAACAAACAAAAAAAAATAAAAGGAGAGAGAGAACTAATTAAAAGGGAGACTAAGCTAAAAACATGTGGGAGCCACACAACACCATTTTCTTTAGTCATTTTGCTATCATGCCCAAATCAAGAATTGCTGACCTTCAGGGTCATTTCAAAAAGGCTTATCATTGTGGAAAAGGTAGAAATAAAATACTGGTTTGACATAAGAATTCTGTAACATTATATGGATACATAATGCTCCAAGTATTTTTCTAGTTTTAGATCCTAACTTATATAATTAGTTTTCTTTCTGTTACTGCTCTAAGTAGCATCTGATGATCTGAAGATGTCTGTTCTTCTTCCCAGTAATCATCAACTGACAAATAATTTCATCACAAAAATGGGTTCCAGAAAGCAGCCCTGAAATGCTGTTCTCAGGGCCTTAAAACATATTTAACACTTGACTAAACGAATACAAAAGCGCTCTGTGCACTGAGACATGTAAAATGTTTAGACATGCAAGCACTCGACTATTTTGTCAGTTGCTTAGAAGGATTACATTTTACAGAGTAATCCTTTAATGGTTCATGATTCTGTTAAGAATATTCTTTGCTAAGACTGAACTTCACAGCTTTCATCAGTGTTGATGTATTCACTTCAGAATATTTCTATGTCTCAGGTTAAAAGTAGAGTATTTCTTACAGCTGCATCTTCACCTCCACACGTGATCCTTAGCTTCCTACGTTGTAAGGCACATAACAGTCCTGAGAAACAAGCAGGCTTCCTTGCTCATAGCCCTGTGGCCAAGTGGCCAGGCCCAGCCTGCAGTGCTCCCAGCACGCAGCATCGACTGCATAGCTATGAGCCAAGAATGCTGCCAGCGCCGAAACCAGGACACATGAGATGCTTACTCCAGTTATGGGAAATAATTGGATGCTCTGAATTGATGCACTGGCTGAACATTGTGAACAGCAAAAGCAGTGAGAGAGATATTCAGACTGTAGTTGTGGTTCCTTTGTTCTCTAAACTATGCAAGGATTGCACACGTACACTGACCTACTGAAGCTTCTGTGTACTGAATTTCATCAGCTATCAGAAAGCTCATTTTCCTGGGGGAAGGAGTTCTGAAATTGAGGTGAGGGGTCTGGAGCACAAGCCTTATGAGGAGCAGCTGAGGGAGCTGGGATTGTTTAGTCTGGAGAACAGGAGGTTCAGGGGAGACCTCATTGTACTCTACAGCTTCCTGAAAGGAGATTTTAATGAGGACAGGTTTGGCCTTTTCTCCCAGGCAACAAACAGGACCTGAAGAAGTGGCCAAAAGTTGTTCCAGAAGAGGTTTAGATTAGACCCAAGGAAAATCTTTTTCTCTCATAGAGTGGCCAGGTACTGGAATGGATGCCCAGGGAGATGGTGGAGTTGCTGTCTCTGGCAGTGTTCAAGAGGCATCTGGATGAGAGCTAGGAGTAGCTTGTGGTAGCAATGGTAATGGCAGGACATTTGGACTAGATGATCTGGTCTTTCCAACCTTGTGATTCTATGGTTCTATTTACATATATTTTGAGTTTCAAACATTGTGCAAGAATGAAAGAGGGATTTCTAAGAGAGTGAGTTACTAAAGGTGGAACTTTGGGCTGCAGCAGCAAGACAGGGAAAAAGAAAGAACAATCCAAGAGAAATGATGACTGCCTTTTGAGATGCTTTTGGTGAGCATATCAGGAATCATGTCTCAGGAAAATAAAAACAAACAAAAAAACCCACGTATATGTGGCAATTCCCTGGCAATTTAAGAAAAATTACTTCATATAGTTTTCTTCGCACATGCCATCAGACCATTGTTTTAAATGTAATTCAATACAGTTTGCGGCTGACTCCAGACAGCTGAGTAATGGTCAAAATATCAACAGCTGGCAAATGATTCCATAGGATATTTCATTCTCAGGCAGCCAGTTCTTTGGAGGATTCAATCAGTATGAAGTCAAAATGTTGAAGAAAGAAGTACAGAGCAGGTAATGAGACAAACTGTGATGCTGGCTTTAAGTAATCTGACTAACTATTAATTCACAAGGCAGTCTGCAGGGATTTGTGATGCAAACCGATTTCTGTCTAGACAGAGAGTGTAAAATACATTAGGGTAGATAGAATGTACCAAAAAACAAAACGAAAGAAAAAAATCCACCCTAAAAACACTCCAAAAACCCATAGCATAGAAAACCTTCTTGCTTCCTAATTTCTTATTTGTGAGAGTTCATGGAAAAATTCTCTTTTGAATTGTTAACACTGACCTAAGAAAGGATAACCAATGTTTTTTAACATTGTATTTACTGACATCTGGACTTCAGTTCACAATTAATGATGTTGCACTACAACTTGTTATAATTTATGCAAATTAAACAAAAGATGTGCAATCTCTCAAAATTATAGGCATGTTGATCTCTCTACTCAGTCTTGCATACATCCTCACCATCTGTGTGTTTGCTTATGAGAAATTTCCTCTACTGATATTATTTTGTCTAGTTTCTTTGAATACAAATTGCATCATAAACGAGTATTATACCAGCAGGAAAACCTACTATATTTCTGAAACCCAACCAACCCTGCTGCAAAAATTTTAAGACTCTTGATGACACCCTAAACAATAGTATACCTTACTACTAATATTATAGTCAAGATGCTGGCTTGTCATTTACATCAGAAAGAAACATTTTGCCCAAACTTTATTAATTTGCATCCCCTTTGCATGCAGAATCGACTTCTACACAAATAAGCTGACAAGTGTGCTGTTAGTGATTTTAGTGGAATGTAAGCCACTGAACTGTATTTGATGGGGCTTGCTAGGGAACTATCAACACACACACAAAAAAGGAAGTTTACTTGTGAGCACTTAGCTCAGTGAATCCATGGAAAACAAAATACCAAACTGAAATCCATACATTTTAGATAGCTGGAAGTTGCTTATATGCGACAGGACTTAAGACTATGAGTTATGCTCTCCCAGAGTCTGCAAGACAGGCACCATTCAGCAAAATCAACATGACAGTATATGAAAGGGCTAGGAAGCTTACGATCTTTTTTGTAGTCCAAATTCCACCTTCTATTCTGTTTCAGTTAGTTGCTATTAGTATTATCTATATGAGTTATCATGAACATTCTCACTTGTTTCACAGTAATCAGAAATCTTGCAACTAACAATAGTGAGAATCACTTTGACGACCATAAAACTATTCTAATAAGAGACAAAATATACAATTTCTCTAGTATTCAACTATCCACACAAAGGAATTTGAACGTATTATCTTAGGCAAACATCTGCTTGTAATCTCCACTAGTTAACACTGCGTATATACACTACTATAAAATACTTAGGTCATCCAGCACTCCACACATTATAATGTGTGAAAAGGATTGTGGATAAAGAAAAATCACCCAAATTAGCTAATGTTATTGATGTGTAACAAAATAGTTTCAAAATAGACATTTAATAAAATAAACACGTAAGATATGCTTGTATATTGTAGACTTCATAGAAGCTTTTGCTTAAAGTTGAAATCCTTTCAGATACCATGTTAAAGGAGGGTGTGAATGCAGTCCAAATGATTTTGTAGAGAAGCTCCTAGTATTAACAATGAGCTAGGTAAACCAGGTGCTAGATTCATAGCATCAGTAAATTAAATCTAGAAAAGTGGATCCCAGAGATGCCATTACTTGAACTAAAAATTGAATATACTGCAACACAAATCTTTTCATTACTGTTCATATCCAAATGCTTGATACCATATTGAAACTCTCTTACAAGGGTTTTGTGCTGAAACTTACAACTTTTAACTTTAAATTTTGAGTTATGACTATAAGCTACCAACAGACCGTGACTGTTAACATTAAGACATGTTCTAATTTCTCATAAGTTAATTTGATTTTCTTGCAGTCTTTCCATCATGTCTCACATTTCAAGTGTCCATCAAATCAAATCATTCTTTCTCATGTACTTTGGGTATCAGCTGTTAGTACAGGTGGAGATAGAATACAATTTATACCACTAACTGTCAGAATAGACTGTGCATGTGTGCACATGCATGTGCCAATCATCAAATAAAATTAGGTTCTACAAGGAAATAATTTTGTGAAACAGGAAGAAAATAAGTGAATAACTGAGAAAAATTTTACTGCTCTTTCACTCTTCTTTCCACGAATGCTTTCAGAAAGCCACATTTCTTCTAGGATTAACCCTTCACTGCTTTTCCTTAGTCCATACCCTCAACAGCAGCACTGCTAATTTACAAACATCATTGCTACATCTGTTCCCTATGCACTCAGGACTGTGCAACTCCTCAAAGTTCAAAACGTGCACATATAGCTAATGACCTTAAGAACAAAGATGCTCTTTGGGAATATCCACATCTGAAATATTTTTTCTGTTTTATCTTTCTACTCTGCTATTAAATCTCTATCTAAATCCATGCATATTTGAGTACAACCAGACACCCACTTAAGTAAAGTGCTGTAGTGAGACTACACCACTTCTCTACTTCTACCTGTTGATTGAATTAGGAATACTAACACAAATATGAGGCATTCTCAGTCTTTTAGCATCTCTAATTATTTTTCAAGAAACCACAACAGCATGTAAATGCAAATAAAGCAGCCAGAGAAAACCCATAGTTGGAAGAACACTTTTTGCTTGCTTGCTGAAATGTAGAACTTTTGTCTCATAAAAAGGCTAGAAAACTCAATGTGCCTTTCTTCTGGAGAATCAAAGACAGCTCACATCTGTCAACCTACACTGGCAAAACTAGCATTTAGTGGTTGGGTGTTACGAAACATGTACAATTTATGTCACAGGACTTTGTGGGATTTTTTTTTATCCTTTGTAGCACAGAAATTACTCATTTTCTGAGAAGAAAACTTGCTCAAAAGTTTTGGCTGTGAGGCTCTCCTTACTGGTCTAAATGGAATTTACTGTTTAACTTATAAAGGAATTGATGTAAAGCCCAGTGTAGAATATGGAAGGTGTGATAAAGAAACATTGTCTTTAAGGGGGTTTCATATTACCAATGCTCAGCAGAAATTTACAGCTTCTATACAAACTCAAAGAGCTAGTGAATCAAAAGATATTTTTATATGATTCTTACCAGGTTCAGTTGCAGACCGTGGCTCTGCATATCGCATCATAAAAAGGGGAAACAAACAAGAAAAACAATGTTAGAGATTATGCTAATAAACAGCATACTGAATGAACACCTGCTGAAATCCTGTAGACAAGTACAGAATCTTTGCAGAAACATTACAAAATAAATATGACTAAATGTTGCATTGGTAGCAGCAGTTCAATTGTTACTACTAGCCTTTAGCCATTATAATCAACAAAGCATAAGGAAGAATGGACTCTATCCAAAATAAATTTCCCAATGCGTCCCATATCAAAAGTGGCCTTTTTGGTCATTGCCTTACTTTTTTGGAGAATTCTGAAGTCTGGAGAATCTTGAATTTCAATGCCCTGTCGAAACCACTTAACATGAATGGGAGGGGGTCCTCTCACCCTGCATTCCAATACCACTACTTGTCCCTCAGATGCTGTGGAGTTTTGTAGCTCCTGAAATAAAGAATTACAATTCAAAAGGACCCGGAGCATTTTACATTGTAAAAAATGTCTTCATGTTACCATCACACATTCTTTTTTTGCAACAGTCACATGTCTGTGAACATTACTTTCATTCTGATTACATTTAATATATCACCTAAAAAGGACTATATAGTGCATACTAACTGTAGAAGCATTTGATTTCTCAGACCACCAGAAGTGGATAGTTATGGTCTCAGCATTCCTCCTCCTTCCACAAGACAGGATGAAAATCTGCAACTAGGTGCACATTGATTGACATGGTCTGGAGAGAAAAGCTGTGCTGCTTTCAGGTCGACCTCTAAAATGTACAATTGCTTTTTTTCCGTGCCAGTTATAACCAACCAAGCAACAGTAAATGACAGATAAGGATATATTAGTATGCGCTGAATAGCTTCTGTGGAAGTATTATGGCTGTATTGAATTGCTGCATACATATGAAGAATCTTTGACGAAGAGCACTAGAAGAGAGGAGAAGCTCAGTACTTTACGTGACAGAGTGGACAGGAGAAAGTTATCATGTTTGCTTTGTTATCCATCAGAAGGTTATAAATCCAAGAGCCTTCTTTACTGTACTGGCTGTCTCATTCCCTTTCCCAGTATTAACAAAGCTTTAATAAAGTTTTAGGAATATTTGCAACATCATATTTGAAATTTGAATTTTATCCCTACTTGATATTTTTAGGTCTCTTTTTAATCAAATTAGTAAGAATTTTATAACATGGAAACCTAAAATCTTTTGAGTTTTTCTCCGAGTTTTCCATACAAAGAATTCTCTGTAAGGAAGCTGCTATGCAGCTTTTTTGTTTTGTTTTGTTTTTGTTGTGGTTTTTTTTTTTTTTTTCTTTATTCTATGTAAGTGGCTCATTCCTTCTGTAATTAAAGTGGATTTTGTACGCCAGCTGGCTTAAACCAGTTAATACTGGATTTCAGGCATAAGAGAGATGAGGACCAGAAGGTAACGGGGATTTTGGTGATTTCTGAGTGTCTGAGCTAGGCTTCTCATATTTCCTTCTGATATCGGAAGTTGCCTGGCTCCCTACCTACATTACTCTCCAATTCCTTGCACCTTCTTTATTCACCCTTCTGTGGTAACTGCAGTATGAATGCAGAATTCCAATGAACAGAATCAGACCTTTTCTGCCATGAGAAATGCGTATGTTGGAGTGAAGATACAAAATTGTGGAGAACAGGTTTTTTCTTAGTTTAGGCAGAATTATTTGCTGTTCCATATAATCCTTAAGTCAAATAGTTTTTGTGAAGTAATTACCTGAAGTACATAGGTGGCTCCAAAAGTAATGCCCCCTGTTTATTTCCATGGGAACTAGACCAGCTACAAAGAGCACAACAACACTATTTGATATAATAAATACCCAGCTACAAAACACAATTTATCAACATAGTCGCTGCCATTAGTTATGTATTTTTGCCAACAACGAGCAAGTGCCTGCTTGCTGTGCTTGTAAAATCTGGGCCAGCAGAGGTGACCCACTTTCACTGTCATCAAATGTGAAATGCACCACCCACCACCTCAGTGTGCTCACATCCACTATTTGGTCTCCATAAACATTCAGCAAGTGTCGATTATGTCAGTGTGTGCCATGGCATGGAATATTTCAGTGACACAGCTTTGCTTCTTACACATGTCCATGTCAGACACCAACATGTCAGACTGCCCCTCTACTGCCATCTGTCACATGGTAACAAAATGCAATGGAATATTGGTGGGAAGGTATAGTCTCTAAGGCTATATCACCACCATCTGCATCTGGTATCCTGGGCCAACATCATAAAACAGGAGGGATTACTTTCAGAGAAGCTTTTGTGTTTTCTTTTTTCCATTTTAATAAATGGTGATTAAATAATAGTTCATCCTATGGAAAGGATGGCTTGAGTGTACAACAAAAATTGTAAGTTATATTCAGAGATCTGGGAAATAATCATATCACAAGAAAGTAAGAAAGTTTTGGTTTTTTTTTTTAATAAACATAACTGGATGGATATTTTTTTAACTAAACAAAAAACAAAACAAAACAAAACAAACAAGCAAAAAACCACAACCTGTGTTATCTGTTCTGGTAATGGATGGATTACCATGATTATGCGGAGCAATTGGCTCCTATCTTTTTTTTTCTTTATGAAAGATATCTCACTGGAGGAAAGTCCCGGTTATAAGGCAAACCCAAATAGAATATTCATGTAATTCCTCTAGTGATATTAACAGGATAGAAGGAATAAGAACATCATTGTGTCAGTTGAAAGGAATTACCACAGAATGTCTTCATACAGAAAAGGACCTACCTCATAAAATCTGCAATTTTTTAAATCCGATCAGACTCCTGCTTTATGACAATAAGTTTTTGATATTTCCTTCTGGGCTAAATGAATACCCTATAAAAATCATGATGGATAATCCATACCTTAGTAAAAATGAGTGCAGAATTGATAGGCTTAGATCCATCCAGATGGTGCAGGTAGGAATTAGGGCTTTGGACCTGCAAAATATTGCAACAATACTATGAAATGCAAAGAAAATGATGTTTGAATAACACCATCTGTATATACATATTCAATAACACAAATTCAAAAAATAATGGTTTTAATCTTTTGTTCTCATTATAGCACACTTAAGTGACATCCCTATTTCATTCTGTTGTACTTCTTGTATCAAAATTGTTCTACACTTCCAGTGAGAACTTTGTATCTAAGCACCTGCCTTGAAATATTTTGTGTTCAACACTTATATCATTCAAGTAAGTCCTTTACATCAAAGCAGTTTTGCATTTTCTGCTATTATATCCTATGACTGATTTTGAAATGAATAAGAGTATCTAAAATTTATCAACATTAAACAAAAAAAGGGAAAGTAATTTACCATGTACAATTTAATAGTGATTTTATTTTTTTGCATTTCATGATTTATATGTAAAGTCTAAGTCATCCACCATGCTGTTAAAACTTACTGTAAACTAAAGAACACTGATTTTCTATATTTATGCCTTACCAAGTAAAATGTACAGAGAAATAACAGTGGTATTTAATTTAACAAAATTACAATATTTTGGAATCAGAAGAAGTCACTATTTAGTAATATCCTTTGTAATTTACATTGTCACGATGTCAACTGCTCACATGCTGCGGTGATACACACTGTGAGAATCCTCACGCTCCATTTGCTAGACAACTAGCTAATTTTTTAAACCATCACTCTTAATATCAAAAGCTCATAGTTCAATAATATAGTTCCTCAAATGACAGAGCTTTTCAGGACTTAGACATTTTGAAATGAATTTTAAAATACTTCTACTAATTTAAAAAATGTCTGGAAATACCTGCTGACTGGGCACGGAGATGGGTTGAATTACAGCTGTGGTGACTCCACACTTTGGTGACGAAGATCCTATTGTCAGGGAAACAGAGGTGGTTTTCTTTTGGGCCCTGAGAAAGAAAAACAATACAGTAGTTTATAAAATATGAAATCAGTTTTTAACTAAAGGTCACCTTGTATTTTCCATATCTTTGACATTTTTATTCCACTGGTGTTGATTAAACACTGATGATACCTGCTTAACAATCATATGTTTTCATTTTGGCTATAAGACTGTTACATATATCATTAACAGTGAAAAGATCAACTGTGGAGGAATCTTGACTGGAAAACAAACTGTGACAAACTTATGCTTGCACAGTCTAGTAACTACTGGTATCATAAGAGTTAAACGAATATATGTGTATATATATATATATTCTAAACCTCTGAATATTTTTTCTGGAGGCACGTGGCTAGGCAATTACAAACAAAGATTTGATTAACTAAAAGTTACTCCTAAGTATGAAAATTTGCTAACTACTAAAGTATTGGGGTAGACTTCTTAGACAGAATAAGCACATTAACAAAATCTATAGTCCTCATGCTGCACATTTATATCACATGAAAGAAGGAGGACAAGGACAAGACATACATCCAAGATGCTTATTCAATTCTAAAACTGGTAAAGATTTCCCAGTGTGCCTCATCAAGAAAATTTGAACATCTTTAGCTCTATTTCACCCACTTACTGTGGCATAGCTCCAGATTTTGATTTGAAAATTAAACTTTCACTCTCTGAATCTGTGGAACTGGCACCTGGAAGAGAAAGTATATTCAATAATCTTTTACCAATTTCTTTTAAGCTCAAATTCCAAAGGAAAAACTTTGCTACTTCTGCATTACACTTCAAGTGACTTGCAGTATGCATTGTAAGACATTCCAAGTGTTGAGAATTTTCTGTAATAAGAAAATCAGCAGTAGTTTATCTGCTAACACACTGTAACTATATAGTTTAGGCAGTTGCAGAAATCATGCCCATGCCAATTTAATTTCAAAGTGTTTTCATAGAATCATGGAATGTCTTAGGTTGGAAGGGACCCCAAAGATCATGAAGTTCCAACCCCCCTGCCACAGGCAGGGCCACCAACCTCCAGATCTGGTACTAGAGCAGGCTGCTCAGGGCCCCATCCAGCCTGGCCTTGAACACCTCCAGGGATGGAACATCTATAACATCTCTTAGCAGCCTGATCCAGCACTTCACCATTCCCTCTGTAAAGAACTTCCCCTTGACAGCCAATCTGAACCTTCCTTCCTTGAGCTTAAAAGCATTCCCCCTTCTCCCATCACTGTCCACCCTTGTAAAAAGTTGATTTCCCTCCTGTTTATAATCCCCTTTTCAATACTGGAAGGCTGCAATTAGGTCTCCCTGCAGCCTCTTCTTCTCCAGGCTGAACAAGCCCAGCTCCCTCATCTTGCCTTTGTAGGGGAGGTGCTCAAGCCCACTGATTATCTTCATGGCTCTCCTAGGATCTTAGCTGTATTCCTTTGTTTTGAAGCAAATATGACAAAAAATAAAATAAAATAAAATAAAATAAAATAAAATAAAATGAAATAAAATAAAATAAAATAAAATAAAATAAAATAAAATGCTGACTACTACTATTCTACTGGAAGTGTATAGTTTCATTTACTTGAATGTAAAAGCTTAAATCTTAGGAGAGCATATGTCTTATATACAATAATAAATCTTCAACCATAATTAAGAGCACTCAGCATAGGAAGGCATTTCCAGACTAAACTTGCTACCCACTATTTCCACATTTCAGACTATTCCTATCAATCTACATGTGACATTTACTTAGTGATGCTTCTTTCCAGTCTTGATATATTGTATGTGTTTGGAAATACCCTGAATCCACTTGAAGAAAAGATGGGAAATTATTTATTTTCCCATTGTCTTATTTTTTTCTAATAGCTACTGGTTCTTTGTGCAAGAGTTTTTCTAGACATTTATGCAGCATGTATAATTCCTCTAAGGATTTGTACATATATGCATAGCTGAATTTGAATTACAGATCATAGAGAAATCATATTCAACGTGCATAGTATTGCGTAGATTGACTTACAGTGAAACAGAACTTGACTCCAGGACGCAAGTTCCCTACTTACTTACAAATTATGGGCAACAAAAATCAAAGCTGTAAGTAACACAGAAGGGTTAGAAAAGAGAAGCAATGTCAAGTGAGCAAAATGAGTCTACATGTAAGTATTTCTCATGAGTAAAGGGTAAAAATGTCTTGCATGGCTGGGTATAATATACAGAGGAAGGTGTGAGACACCACTGTCATCAAGATTATTAATGTACAAAACAATGTTTGCATGGCAATCTGCTTTCCATAAAGATGATAAGGGAGTAACATAATGGCTTGTACAGTTCTCTCTTTGAAAGGTAAATGTTGTAAAACTTCAAGACATAAATTCCACATGGTAGAACTGGACTTAGCCAGATCTCAAAATATGAATTCTTACTCACTGTATCTCCCTTTTTATGTCTCCTGTTTTTAGTGCTGCTTCTGCTGCTACAACTTCCTGTAGAATTATAAATTAGTTTTCTACCTGAGTATTTCTGAAATCATACTCCCTTCTGCAAAGAAAAAACCTTACCAAAATTTATAAAATCCAGAAAGTCTTGGGGATTTTGCTATTCTATCCTGGGAACACAGTTTTGAGTATAGAAAATACAAGAGAAACCTTATAAATAATGCACTTTACTCATTATTCAGCTAAATGACAGGGGGAAAAAAGATTGCTTTCTTAATCAAAAGCATTGTAATAATTTTAGTATAATATAATTCTGATTTACAAGTACTTGTTATATTAATTTGTTTTCAATTAATTATTAAATGAATGTTAAAGAGTTACAAAACCAGTAAAAGATCTTAATGAAAGGCTTGAAAGATACATTAACTGAAGTAAAAATCGAATTTATGCAATTAATGCAATTATGTAATTAATATTACATGACTAATAAACAGTCACTCGATTGTGGACAAAACTAGTGTTACTGATTTACATACAACCTGACTTAAAGTTAGGGTGTCAAATATGAAGAATTAAAGAACATTTACTGGTAACTGAAGGGAACTTATTTGGGACAGTCACCTTTATTCACACTAGAAGGAGGTTCAGAAATGTCACAGGAATTACTGCTACTCTGAAAATCGTTATTAGAATAACCAGTTAAATCTTTTATTTACAGAGGCTACTTAAAGCCTGCTTACAAAATGCTCTACTTGTTCCTCCCTTTCCATTTTTGATCTTTTAGCCTCAAATAAATAGCAACCTACCCAGTGATTCTTGGAATATTCACTGAAATATCAGTGTAATCTTCAGAATATACTGCTTTAAAAGGAAGCTGAGAAACACCACTCAGTTATCACTAAGCAAATAAGATTCAAGAGTAAACTTCAGCTTAGGTATCTACCATGTCTGTGTCAAGTATCTTTTTATTTCACCTCTTACCTTCAATGAATATTTCAGCTGATGTACTATCTGAACCAAGGGAATTTGAAGCCAGACAAGTATAGCGTCCAGTATCGTCTTCAAAGGCTTCTGCTATAATTAGGGAATGAAGTCCTCCACTTCCAGAATGTATTTGAATGTCAGGGGAATTCTGGAGTTCTTTTCCTTCACAGAACCATCTGTAGCCCACACACATTTAGAAAGACAAAGGAGAAAATGAACATAAAATATTGGTTCAGGCTCATCACACAAGAACACATTACACTGCTGCAAAAATCTAAATTGCTATTGAAAGCAGCACATTGTGCTTTGAAGTGTTTAATGGCATTTGCAAAGAAATAATTTGGTGGCATAAATTTTCTTAAAGAAGCAGTGAGACATTTCTGGATCTTAAAAACAACAACAACAACAACAACAAAACCACCTAAAAATTAAATCTATTCCCTGTTTTATACAGGTAGATTTAATGCTTTCTGCATATTTTATGTACTGGCTTGATTTGAGCACAGTCTAATCCATTTCAAATAAAACTTCCTTCTTTCTAAAACTCACTGATTCAAGATGCTTGATTCTTTTCTTTAGATGACATCCACTTGATCTAATGTAATCTCGTTGTTCCATATTGCTGAACTTCAAACTCCTGCCTCAGAATAGGAGCATAAGCTGGTTTTGTAGCCTATTTTGTAGCCTATACATAAAGATATAATCAGCATGTGTTCCCTTATAAAAAAAAAGTTACACCATAACAAAAGGGCCTATTTACCTAGGGTAAGCTAATGCTATTTAAATGCAGAGCCTATTTTATTTATATTGGGATGATGAAACATTTGGCAGTGAGTGCTGTCTGAAGATCAAGTCCTTCCCTTCTGCCTAGGAGGTAACAGCATGTAAGACAGTTCCCCTTAATGGCTCAGAAGTGTGGGCAAGACCTCTGTGTTTATCAACAATAGGCCTTTTATTCCTGAAGGCTAAAAAGTATGTTAATAGTGGCATTAAAACCATATGTAATTCTCTTCTGAAATTAAAAGCCCAGTAAGTTCCTTTTCTGTTTTCTATTGTGCCCAGAAAGTGCACAAAAGTATCCTTTTTGGAAGGAACTAACAAACTTCCATTTGTTTACTCAGTAGACCCCTCTGGCCTACTTTTACAACTGTTGGGCTTGGAGACAAATTTATTCTGTCAGCTCCGCTGCCAAAATTAACATTTCTCTTCCCCCTCTTCCCCTCCTTTCCTCTCCTTGTCACGAGTCCTCCCTCCTCCCGGTGTGAGGACCTCTGCTACTATTTCTGCTCAACGGACCATCAGAGCACTAACCTCTGGGCAGCCTCTGCTAAGCTGCATTTTAAATGATATGCACAGGAGAGAGGTTAATTCAATTTCTAGACAATCACAGACGAGTCTGAAATACAAGGCTCCACTTAACCATTCGTTCTATTTTTCTTTCCTTTCCAGAAATATCCTGTGAAGGAAAACCTCTCCTCCAGCTTAATTATTTTCACAGAACAATACCATCATAGTTTCATGTATTTGTTTCATGTTTCATGACTTGTATGGCTTTCCACTACTTCCCAAATTCTGTGCTTACAAAATGGTTAAGAAACTGTGATAAGCACATAATCCTAAAGTGAAAAGTTGATGTACATATTTTTGTCAGATGATGTTCAGTAAGCAAACTGTTTTCTTAGGAGAGCAAGTTCTACACCATTCCTTGTATGTGTGCACAGCCAGTCTCAAGCAGTGGGAGCTACACGTCAGCACTTGGGAGTGAGACCCATTGCATCACACCAGTGACAGCTCTGGCAGCAAGTCCCAACGTGCGACATCACATGCTGGATGTCATGCAGACAAACACATAACCATGTAATCCAGAACAAAGCTATCTCAGCCCTCATTAAGGTGATGCTTGATGAATTGGGAAACAGGTTTGACGTCTGGCTACACTGTTTACTGTGGGAAGAACAATTCACATTCATGATGGACAACGCCACAGAATATTGGAATAGATTTAATTATATTCTTTTATATTCTATATCTTTTTCTAACTGTAGTGTTTTTATTGTTGATCTAAGTTAATAGAAGGATAAGATTAATTAATGGGAACTTCATTTAGAGATTACATGAAAATTAAGTGAACAAAACATACTCAATCCTGCACTAACTTGCTAGTAGCCAGTTCACCAAAGCTTATGAATGAAAAAAGCGTCAGCTAGCAAAACTAAATGAAGTATTTTCTGGCCAAATACTGACTAAATTTTACATTTCCATCTCTATATAGTGTAGGGCATTAAAAAGCACAGGCCTAGTAAGAGGATCCATCAGCCCTATTGCCATTTTGCTTGGAATAGCCAAGGTAAGATTTTCTGCACCTTAGGACTTAAAGGTATTCAAAATCAAGTCTTTGGAGTATTCTCTGTTTCTGGAAAGGGATCGTCAAAGCAATCAACACATTGCTACCAAAGGAAGACTAAGCCAGAGCAACCTGAAGGACTGATGGCTAGACACAAAAAAACAGCCACTGAATATTCCAAACTTATGCTACCTAGTGCAGCTTAACTTCGGTCCAGTCTATTCCAGGCTGCTAAGCCTTGCAGGGATAAGAGGATAAATATCTAGGTGTGAGAGGGCAATAATAATGCTTTTGGAGAGACCAAAACCCCAATTCAAACCAAAACCAGAAGACATCAGAAGTAACAGGGAAATAAATCCACTGCAAGTGCTTTACAAATAAGATATTTTTCTGTATAGAGGACATGCTCTGGACATGCTCTGGATACCAGAGTACAAAAATGACTAATCTTTCCTGATCTCTTTGCTGTAGGTACTCAATGCTAAATAAAGTGTGCAGGCAGAAACAACACAGACATATTTTACATATGTATATATATATATAGCAGTTCATAAAGTAAGAACTCAAGCTTGCATCCTATATTTACTCCTATATGTCATGCAAGCTTTCATGAAACACTGCAGAGAACTATCCCCTTGAAAAATAGTAGTAAATATTGTAATAATGCTAGAGGAAGGCAAAGAAAAAATAAAAAAAAATCAAAAGGCACGTAAAAAAATGGAATGTGTTTTATCAGTTACTACGTATTACTAAATTTCAAATGATACTGAATTTCTTTGTTCTTCACTTCTTTCTTCTTCATTCTCTTCTCTCAATTTCTCTCCCTGCCTGCATTTCCACTGTACTGCTCTTTGCTTTTCCTTTTCTTCAACTACACTTAGTTTTCAACTACTGCATCTACTATATTTTAAAATGATAGCAATTAAGTATTTAATGCATGCAGAGACACAATCAGTGGACTGGAAAGTCAGTTCTCCAATGAAGCAAATTGGAGGTATTCTGGTAGTAGGTGATCAGTGGTTAAAATACTTGTTTTCCTTTATTCAAAGCCTACTTTTCCTTTCCGTTGTCTATGTTATTGTATGACAGCAAGTCAAGGACAGCAAACAATAAAGGACATCTAGATGCCAGGTGGGTGGCAGTTCATGCACACTAACATCAAGCAGCAATTTATACAACACATCTTTCGTTTTCATTCTTCTTTTCCTTATGCCCTCACAACTCTCCATGTATGGAAATACATACAAACACATATATCTGGGATTGTAATGACTACGAAGAAAATATAAACAGAGTTGAACGGTACACTGACTGAGTGAGCACCAGGGCCCTAAGAAAAACAGCTCAGGGTTTTCTCTAATGCATAATCCTGCTGGAACTTGTGTTTTTTGAAAGTCACTGAGGAATAGAGAGGTTTTCCTTTCTGCACACTCTTAAAAGTTAATTTAAAATGGCAGCTGAAGTGAAACTTTAAGATAAAGCCTTAGGGAGGAATTATAGTAGAGAACTCTGACCACTAGAAAAAATGGAGAGAGATAAGTTGCAAATTAAAAAGTAATTTTATATTAGCAGTGTTTAGCATGTCCAGCAAGAAAATCTGAAATGAAATACTTTAACATTCCAATACTGAATGGTGAATGGCAGAGTCATTGGTTCCAGCATTACACTGTTTAACTTGCATTTTCTATTTTCTCCATTCAAATTAAGCATTCCAATACTTCCAGACTACAGAATATCACTATGTAGGAATCAAATTATTTAAATGCAAGACTCATGTCATTAGTGCAAACCAACAGAATGAGGAGCAACAGGCAAAAACTGCAACAGAGGAAGTTCCATACAAGCAAGAGAAAGAGCTTCACCATGAGAACGACAGGGTGCTGGGACAGGCTGCCCAGAGAGGTCATGGGGTCTCCTTATCTGGAGGTATTCAAAACTCACCTGGACACTTTCCTATGCAACCTACTCTAGGGAACCTGCTTTAGCAGAGGGTTGGACTAGATCGTCTCCATATATCCCATTCAACCCCTATGGTTTTGTGATTCTGTGAAACACAAAATCAAATTTGCCATGTAAAGTTTAGAGTGCAGTGCAGTAGTGAGATTATTTTGAATGCTTGTTATTTTCACACAGCTCATTTTTTGCACTACATGTAGTGCGGTATTTTCAAGCCTTATATGTAATTCCATTATTTGTATAGGCAATGCAAGAATAACTAATAACAACGCACATACTTAAAACATTCACATTTTGTAATCTTTGAAGTTCTGAATACAGATACAAAAAGCTGGTGCTGTGCTTGAACACGCAGTTAAGTAGATTAAGAAATGGCCCTGTGTACTGTAAGCCACCGATGCCAATTTTATAATTAAAAATACTCAGTATAATAAATAGGTCTATTACTTACTCAGAATATAACTGATTCTTCAGGTGTTGCAGAGTGTTCTCCAAGGTCTAATTTAAATGAGGACTTCACATCCAGCTGAGTAAACTGAACAATTAGGTAGCTAGGGACCAATACTGTCTTCTCAGAAATACATAAAATTGCCAAATTATACAAAAATGACTGCATTTCCAAGACGCTTTTCAATATTGCAGCCTGCCATTTCTTACAAGTTAATTTTGCTTTCTCTGAAGTCAAGCTTTCCATCACCCTTCCTGCAAGGATGCAGAGAGAGGGTAGGAAAGAAAGTACAGGTGTGACCAGCTGGGCTGTGGGCTACAGAGTTCCCAAGAAGAGCAGCCAATGGTCTCTGTTGCTGTTTGCAGGCTGCAGTAACTCCAAGCATTTATTTATTTATTTATAGCTTCTCCTGTCATTATGATTTTTTTTTTTCCCCTACAAGTTTTTGAAAGTTTTTTGAGTCTCCATTAGCTTTACTTGTGTTGCCAGGATTCTGCTCTCCTTCATCATTTTGGCCGGTGACTTTAGCGAGGTCTGCTTGAGATTTGACAAGACAAGCTCCAGACAAGATATAACAGCAGAGATCCTGCCTGTAGCCTCTGTCATTCTTCTGTCTTTTAAATGTTCCACAGCCACAAATATCTTATGCCTATATAGCAACTTCTTCTAAAAAATACTGCATGGACTGCAGCCAGCCCTCATGTTGAAAATTACTGACTTTCTGCTGAATAACATCTTTTCCTTTTCTGAAAACCAAAGTTTAAGCCTTACCTCACATTAGATTTTATCTCCATCCTTTGCCCAAAAGACTGATCTTTTTCCTTACTTTTGTCCATCACCAACACACAAAGTATTGTATTACTCTTGATCTTAATTGCATGTTTTTTCAAGACAAAGACACTGACCAGGTGTAGGTATAAGACACTGATTTCACACACTTTCAGAAACCGCACACAGAACTTTCTTTTCTGCTTTCAGGCAAATAAGCAGCTATTTAACTGACAAATAGACATGGATAGACCATTCAGCTCATCCTAGATGTGGTTAATCATCAGATCAAGAAAGAGAAAAAATACCATGCAAATTAGTAACCAATTATACAATGCAAACTGCAGACAGCGTTTTACTACAAGCATGTTGATTATCTACAGGTCATACAGCCAGTTATTTACAAATAACAAATCCTGATCACTTCATAGAGTAACTTCTGTAACTATTGAATTTCTGTGCATATAATCTCAACTTTTTCTGTTTATATCTGTAAATAAAAAGCATGAATGGGTGCTTGAAAAGGAAGGTAATCACGTAGATATTAAGAACAAGAATGTTTTGTAGAAAATTTAAGTTACAAATATTTTCAGGATTTTAGACATTTTGAGAACTCTTGGATGCATCAGGTAAGTAGTATGGTACTGCAGGTTAATTTAATGAGATTCTTTATAGCAGTAATTTTCTTCAGTTCTAACTTATGGTAGAGCATGTGGTTAACATATTTAATGTAAAATATCCCACCCATATTTTGTTGTTAGGTCATTCATTGGTATTATTTTGTTTTGGAGATCATCAGGTTTATGGAGGATGTATTATATAAGCTTCAGTTTGAAAGAGGTTGATTTTCTGACACATATATGGGTACTGCTGTAACTTACAACTCAACTCAGAAAATGGGCATAATTGCAGGTGGAACTGCTTACAAAGCATATGAGACGCATTATCACACTGAGGACAGAGTCTTAGGAAAAAAGCCTTGATTTTTGTGTTACTAAAATTCCCATCAGGTGGCTTCTGAGATTAAGTGCTGTCTGTGAAATGATGGCTCAAGTGTTTTTACAGGTGCCTAAGAAATTATTGTGTTGTCCCAGAAATAACCAGGCCAAGGAAGGATAAATCAAATAAATCAAAGGGAAAAGTACTTGCTTGCCTCAGAAGTCAGAGAAGGGCAACTTCTTGCACAGCATAAGAGTCAAAAGAATTCTTATTTGTAGCTCCACCACCACTATGGCTCTGTATTTCAGTAACGAAAGCTATCACTCAGCAACTTGGTTGGCTTGAGACCATGTAATTTTTTCAAGCTCATTACACAGTGACATCAAAATAAATTTCCTTCAGAAAAGAGACAGTAGTGCCTCCCAGCAAAATACCTTCAGCTTCAAGAGATCAAGCTGTTAAAAGGCCAGAACTAAAAAATCTCTTTCCCTTCACTTAAAATTAGCTTCTTCAAATATGGGACCTCAGAGTTTAATCATAAAAGTCTTCAAGTGTCAAGTGAAAAAAATAAATAAGGATTGGCTTGAAGAATCAGCAACTCACAATAATAGTTACTAATACGTACATATATTCACCAATTAAACACATGTATATATTCTCAGTATAATTAAATAAGATATACTGAAAAATAACTGAACAGTTGCAAATTCCCCACTTGTTCTTATCCCCAGAATTACACCACTTCAGTAAGAACACACACAACAGTTTTCCAGAGTGTCTGGTGCATGGTGCCTATCTATCTCATTGCATCTAAGTACTGGGCCATCATGTAATAACAGTCTAGGTGGGACCTAATGGTTCAGAGCAATACTTTCCACTCACCTATGTGTGTCAGTAGTTGAGCAATAACTGCTCTTACATCTGATGAAGCCTAATAAAACTTTCCTCTAAAAAAATAAAGCTTAGTCAACAGGACTTTGAGCACTGCAATGGTAATTGAACGTGAGATAATTAGATATGTTTTGTTATTGAGAAACAGAGGTTAAGCACTTTCTCGAGGGTCACTCACAGTGTGTAAGAGCCAGGTTAGAACCCTGTCAGAACCACTACCTTAAGTCTAAGACCACCTTCCATGCACTTATTAGGTCTCTAGAATAAGAACAAATTCTGACCTTGAATGACTGGAGGTTAGCTATGAAATTACTGTTCAGTCATTGAAAACTCTAGTAGATTGGAATTCATAGGCTAGTGTAAATTCTTATACAGCATTGCATGGCAATGAAATGTTGGAGATTAATTCTTAGGGGTCTCTTTGTCTATTGTGAGGAAGCATTGGTGTAGACAACTTCCCTTAATGCTGAGGGCAGCTATGTACATAAGTCTTCAGTTTGCACACCAAATAACCACAGCTACCTTCATGTATATAGCAGATGCCATCCCTTGAATTATGCAGACCTAGGTTTACATCACATTACCACTTCTTGTACTCAGTATGAGAAGAACGCAGTCTCAGGAAGAAAAGAAAGAAAATTAGAAGCAGTGAAGACAGTTACAGGAGGTTAGAAAAGCTAAATACTTAACAATCACATGTAAAATACCGAACATTTTTCAGGCCCAAAGAACTGTTGAGGCTTGTAGGATTAACACAATTACATGTCTAACTAAAATGGAATGCATATTGTCCGTAACTGAAACACTGCTCTTTGTACACTTCTTTGAACAGGAAAGGATTTTTAACTATCATTCTGTAATTATTTTGCCATATGTGGAAGGGAACTTCTTACATAACAGCCAGGCATAATAATCTTCCAGGGATAATATTTCGGACTTTGAGGGAAGGACTGAGTTAAGGAGTAAAGAGAGTAGAGAAAGAGGGTGAAATTGCTTTTACACAGTTTAAATTTTATACGTGAGGTACACTGTGTTTAATACAATTGTGGTGAGTTAGTGGTGAGTTCAGGGCTTGCAATACAGTCTTCATATGAAGCAGGAATACTTCTCAAAACCATAATAGTTAAAAAGAAGCCAAGAAGAATTTTAGATCAATAGTTCTATTTCACAGAGAGGAGGGAAAAAAAAAAAAAAAAGAGGAAATAAAAGAAACAACAACAACAAAAAACCTTGAATAAGGAAATGCTAACAATTTGCAGATCAGCAATAAGGAAAAAAAGAAGTGTTCATCCAGTGTATGTAGTCTAATACATACTATAAACACGAATGGCAACAGTGAAATTTACCTTCAGAACTAGCAAAGATCTTGCTGGAGTTGTGAAAGGTAGGAAATTATTGTATCAACTATGACGTATATTGCAGCCTCTGTGCTTTTTAAATGCACAATTAAGTGACCCTTGCAGAATTATCTGCATTATTGCAGCTGAATAGCTAAGCCTTTTAATTTTCATCTGGAACATTAGCTAAACTATATCAGATTAAATACAAAACTGTTTCATATGGGTGCCATTCCTGCCATCATTTCCCTCTTTGTGGTAGGTAATTCCAAGCTAGAGACAGTAAATATGACTTCGTTGACTGGAAGATAAAATACTTGGTTCCCGTGAGTCAGGACAGTAATGCAGCAGTTGAAATCAAAGGAAGAAAACTGTCAGCTGTTTTGTCGGTGCCTTGCATGAAGTTTGACAGCAGTCAGGCTACAGTGATGGGCACTGTCCTGCAGAACAGCAGAGACTGCAGAGAACGAGTCAGCTCTCACTGACCATGACTTTCAGTAACAGCAGAAGGTCTCAGGTGCCAAGCAGGGAAACTACTAATACTGAAACATTCAAGATGACAATGATCTGTATTCCCAGACCGTTGCAGAAATGTTGATGATAATCCATGCAGAACATTATACATTAATGAATAAAGGCAGAATAGAACACTAATCCATTTACCCATATCTTGATTGTAACTATGCAGCCAAAGCATGACTGAATTTGTTTCATATATTTACAGATAACAAAAGCAGCAATCGTATCATTAGAACAGATGGTTTGGCTGAACTTAGGGGCATGTGACTTGGAGACCATATAATAATTTCTGTTAGGAGATCAAAGCCATGATGATCATTAAGCCTTTAAACAATGTCCTCATTCAAGTGCCCTCAGAACTATTTGGAAAAAAATGATAATTGTTTTTCGAGGGTTTACGTGACATACCTAACAATATATAGAAACAAAATTGCAGGAAAAAAAAGAAGTTAATGTCTTGGTGTATTAAAAACTAAAAAAAATAAGACATAGTAACTACTAACACTCTGGTGCTTTGTTTTTGTTTTAGATCAACAATTTCTGACTGTTTGTTCATAAATGAAAACAGAATGTTGTACACAAACCCTACTCTGCTGTTGTGACAAGTTTTCACTTAAACAGGGAGCAGCAGCAGAAATTCTGATTATTCCAGTTCAATTTTAGTCTAAGAACTTTCTTTGTGCTTTTTAAAGTTTGATATATATTGAATTTTTATATTGTTTTCACATTTTCTTGCCAACCCAGAAGGTAGCAGGGACTACATAGTCAAGACCCAGCAAAAAATGCAGCCAGTTTGCACTTTTTTGAAAATGGTTGACATTTTTGTCAATTTTAGTCCTCAATTTATAGATTTAATAATTCCTAAATAGGCTACTCTCCTTCATCTGTACAGCTAATGCCTGCTGTATTGAATACATTCTTTAATTTGTAATTCTGATTCTTTGCCACTGACTATATAATGCCAACTGGAACTGTGAGAAAACTATTTAAGAAGAAATTGAGAAAAGGAAATTTTTAAAGCTAGAGCTGAGGTCACGTATATAATTGTATTACATCATAACCTAAATCTTAACTTTCTTTTCAACAATAGAGGAGTATCTAGATGAGCCAGAGCAGTTCCGACACTTTGCAAACCTATATTTGTAACACAAATAATTTCTAAGCCTACTGGTGTGGAATGAAACCAGCACCTTTTTGAATTACAATTTTAAACGCTGACTAGCAAAAAAAGTACATCATCAATACTGCTTATGTGTGTTCTGATTCATAAACTATTTTTAGCAAAAACACCCTTTTCACAGTTCTTGGTGAAAAGAATGTTTAATCTGTATGTGGCAGTTGTCATCTTCAGAACTGTACTTTCCTTGGATACACTATTTCCTTATATCCTATTTCAGAGGTAGGTACAATGACATACATAGCAAAGTCACCCATCAGGAGCTAAAGCAGAATTCAGACCTTTGCAGATAACATCTGGGGAGTCTGAGAATAAATCCAGCATGTGTCAAATGAAGGGGACTAGTTGAGACAGCAGATGAGAGGAAGGAAAGGGTGGGGAAGGAAGGCTGTCTTTGGAGCCACGGTTGTCCCAAAGCAGCAAAACCTATGCCACCATTTCCTCAGCATCCTTCCTTATGCACAGCATCCTTTTACAGAAATTACAAAGCACAGGCAAGATGTTACTGACTTACTGTCTTTACTGGGCAGAAAGACACTTGTCATTAAGCTTAACCTCTGAATTAGTGTACACATCAAAACTTATGAGACTATTAAGGGGAAGACAGCACTTATTACCTAAACCAGACCTGAGGACTAGGTATCCTAGGCATCCCATTTACCTAATGAACAGTGATTAACTTATGCTGCCTGTTCAGCATCTACTGAGTACAGCTAAAGCATTTACACACTGTCATAGGCTGCAAGACGCAGCACAGCTCTCGCTTAATGCTTTGGTGCCATCCTTTTAGAAAAGCTTAAATCCATAGCTGCCAGCTGCCAAAAGCAACACAATTTGAACGCATGCGCACACAGTGTTATGAGCTCAAGTCACTATCTGGGCTGCTATGGCCACTGCCTACGTGCTCTGTACATTCATCACATCCAAGATTTCTCCCATATACTGACACATACTGGCGCAGCCATCCATATTTCAAATCATAACATGTATTTTTCACCATTATTAAGAAAAATGAAATATTAAATAGTATCAAAAACCACTTTTATGGGAAAACTGAAAATTACACAGGAATCCAACATGTTGGTGGGCAGTGCTCTAGAATGCTTTACAGCTATGCACATTACTGCAATGACTAGTATTTACATATGCTTTCTTTAGCCCAAGTAGATCCTAGAATTCTTTGATCCTTGTTTCCAGCCCTTTTCAATGATGCCTCTTTTCACTGTTTAAAAAACTGAAGTAAGTGAGGGGTAAGTGAGTATTTTGCTTACAGATAGTCAATCCAGATTGTCCTACAGTCAGAAAATGCCAAAGGAGTAGTCCTAAGTTTGGCAAGAATGACAAGTTACACATTAATACTGACTAACACTTAGAAGCTCTATCAGTGCTGACCTTGAAATGCAGCACAGAAACAAATATTCAGATCTTTCTATAAAACCTTATGCCCCCTATATCATGCAGCAGAATTTTACCAGCTCTGTTTCACCCTCTCAACTTCTCACTGAGATCTCTCCTTCCATTTTTTTTTTTTGGTTTTGTTTGTTCTTTCTTGTGTGTTTTTTTTTCCTGGTATAAAAGCTGCATTGTTTTATCTTTACTACAATTGTCAGGTCTATAAACAATTCAAGTCAGTTTGTATGTATTTCATGTGCATTAATACAGTATAACTGTACACTGAAGGAACACAATAACACATCAGGGACAGAAATTTCACCTCTTATCAACGTAAATCTGTTATTCAGAAATAACGCTAGTTTTCTCATCTGCATTATGCACTCCAAGGTTACGAATATCTTTTAAACATTCACACTGCAGTTTATGTAAGGCAGAAATTAACTACACAGTGATTTGTCAACACTGGTTAAAGGTTGATGCTGGCTTTTTTTTTTTCTCTCTCTCCAGATTTCACCATTCTTTAAAAAAAGTTAAGAGAAAAGTTCACGTGGAAATTAGAGAAAAAAGTGATATTCAGAAACTAGTTCAAAAGGATGTACACAACCTTATGAAGGCTTATAGTCTTTTCCCAGTTTCAGCCAGCTAAATTTACTACCCTGGTACTTAAAGACAGCAAAAATCTTGTAATTTTGTATTGCATTTGCTGTTGCCGAGTAATAGTTTCATACTGTTCCTAGACAGTTTAAGAAATCTTCTTCCTATTTACTTCATTTTACAACCAGAGAATAAGTAATTTATCTATATACAATGAGAAAGGCCATTGTCCTTCATTTTTACTTTCCATACCTTCCATAATTTAATTGGAACAGAACATATTTAGTGAGATGCATGACTGACAGATACATCTTCCCTCATCTCTGTCTTTCTCCTTCTCTTTCAAATCAGGTCCCTGTAATGTAAGAATTCTTGGGGTACGTTTGCTGTAATGTAGGAGAGAGGCATGTTTGTATTCCATGTAAAATATTCAAAGAAGCCATCTCTCCTTTTAGTCAAAGGAACGTTAAAAACTGTTTTAACCCTGACCTTATCATTGAATGCCATGATCCCAACGCTTAGCCTCCAGGCAATTAAGAAAAAAACTGTTTGAGTACATTCAGCCAACAATTTCCACGTTAAAAAAAAAGTCTAAGTTGGAGCCATGTGGTCTCAATCAGGCAGTAAAAAAACTCCCTGTTATGTTCGTAAATGCAGAACTGCAGTATGCCTATAACCCCTCTTTTAAATCATCTTAACCAGATCTGAATCACTCTCACCACAAATGATTCGGTGGCCCTGGAATGTGCTGGGGTAGACAGAGTTGCTCTGCAATGAACATTGGGACATCTCCCTCTTCCCTAGTGTTACAAGTGTTGCAGCAAAAAAAAAAACAGTCTTTAAAAGGTGAAAGCCAAGACAAAAAAAAAAAAAAAAAGAAAAAAAAAAAAAAAAAGGAAAAAAAAAAAGAAGTGACATCACAGTTGAATCATTCAAGGAAAAAAGGAAAAAAATGCAACTACTGCCTAATAAATCAGAGCTGTAAGCCACAAACCAAAGCCAGCCAGTACAGCCACAGGACAGCTTTTCTTGCTGAAGCAGAGATACCACAAGCAGCTGGCAGATACATGTGTAATTGTAGTCAGAGAGAGGTACTGAATTCATTAAGCTAGCCAGACTCAGAAAAGTTGATCAATTAAGAAAGCAGAATAATCATGATTTCAGTAACAATCTGTGCATCCCTTTACAAAGCACTGCAGCATTGCTTAACATGGGCTGCCACAGTTCTTGGCACAGATAATAATTTATGTGGTGCTTCATTAAAAGATTATAGACTGATCACTTAGGATGAATCAAAGCCTGTGAGGTACTTGCATAACCTGGATAAACACTGCTAGTGAGGAAGAACTAAGCACCTTAGCTTTCTCAGGACCTCATAGAAGGAGTTCCAAAATGTTACTTACTTTTACAATTATAATAGAGGAGGGGGAATGTAATTCCCCGGGGTCTTCTAAAAGTCAAATTTAAGGAGCAAATAAGCAAGCCTTGCTTAACTAACTGCAAGATTCTAAAATGTCACTTCCTCTTTAAAAGTCTGTCTACAGCCTGAAAGATTTTTTTGTGTCTTAAATCACCTCAAAAAGCAATTGAAACATGTGGCCAAAGCGAAGTGCATTTATAACAGGAATAGACCAGAGCCAAGAGGTTTGGATCCAGATATTAACCTTCTCATACAGCAGACATGGTAGAATCCAAGGTTTTTGGTTAAGGCCCATCTCTGAATTTCCTCACTGCCAAACCTCACAGTCAGTAGAAAGTATGCATTAGCACATCAAAGCAGGAAAAAAAACATAAAGATGTCACATTCTTCCAGTACATCAATGGGGAAGAAAAAAAAAAAGAAGAAGAAAAAAAAAAAGAAAAAAGAAAAATGAAGTCATTATAGCACCCATGTAAACTGTGAAACTGAAAGCAACTGCTGAGAAAACCTGACGTAGTGCCATTAGCAGGGGGGAGCCCAGCACTGGAAAACCCTATTCCATTTTTAGCTCCGAAAAAGAATCTTTGCTAGTTCTAGTTTGCAATTCCAGTTCAGTGAATAACTTGCCAAAAATAGAGCTAGTAACTGCCATAGAAAGAAATGCCATAGTCCACAACAGATAAAATCTGTACTAAACTTCAGCAACATTGTAACATATTGGAAACTATTCTACTGAGCACTATTTTGCAATTATTTGCAATTAACAGAATTTAGCAGATGTTTTTTTTTTTTTTTTTAACCAATTGCCACACTAAACAGAAGTGTAAAAGTCAGAATGAGTGAGCATTGGTTACCTATTTCTGAATTAGAAAATAACCAAAAGTTATAGACCTCAGTACAAGCAGGTAAGTGTCAGTGACTTCCCTACTTTGCACAAGCACTCGTTTGCACATTCAGCATCTGTTTCATGTGACTCCATAAGTTTCTGAGAAACCAGCAGTAAATGAGGCAGTAGAGGAAAGGGACTGCTTGCCAGACAACATAAAATATAGAAATAACTACTTGAAGAAGTTAATGGAGCCAGAGTTAAGCAAAAATAAAGGAAAAAAAAAGCTTTCATCTTTCCAGGTCAGTTGCCTTTACTAGTAAAGTGTAAGTTCATGTTTATGCTTTCAACGTACTTAAATACACTCAATCACCTGATCTTCTCCCCTTCCCTACATTTATTACGTATTTTAACATTTGGATTTCAAGGGTTTCTTATATGTCACTTGAAGATAACCCACACAGTGAGACAAAACAGTGTACTGATAGCAGTGCTTATCAGTATCTTTAAAGCAAATGGTTCCCTATAGTGAATTTCTTTTGACAGCTAGGTAGCATTTCTGAAAGCAAGGCATTTGGATTAACCTGCTGCTATACTGATTGTTATAAATTTTCTCTGAAAGACAAAATAGAAAGAGAGGAAATTTAATTAAAAAGGAAAAAGAAAAAGAAAAAAAAGAAAAAGAAAAAAAAGAAAAAGAAAAAGAAAAACAAAAACAAAAACAAAAAGAAGAAAAAAAGAAAAAAAAGAAAAAAAAGAAGAAAAAGAGAAAGATCTGAGTTACAAAGCAATTGATCCTGCTAGCAAACTTTGAAGAGAGCAGTAGTAAAGCTTTTAAATAAAGCAAGGACAGCTAAATCACTTTGCTTATTGGAAAAGCACCAAGTTTCTTTTTGCAAGTTCTTGTCCTTTCTATGATAGCCATTTATCCAAGCACATACTTTCTTAGACAGTACATTAGCTTTTATTTTCATGCTCGAGACCAGAAGGCCGTCAAACTTTTTGCTTTTAAAATCAGATTCACTCAGATCCTAAGGGCAGGGGGGCCAGAGGGAGGGACGACACACGACAAGGGGACAACCTCTGAATGAATGCCAGTCATTTGAAATAAGTGTATTTTCAGTTCCTATAAGATAAACAGTCTTAGGAAGTATCTCATCCTTTTTCACTCCTCCTCCTCCTCCCTGAACTTTAGTTCTATACGTACTCTATATGATAGAAGATCATTCCTTCCCAAGTCTCAGCTTTCTACTTAAAAGAAAGGGGTTACTCTGCAAGTTAAAGTCACTCTATTCTACACAATACAAAACAAAGCAGATATGCAGAAAACCCAATGCTGAATCAATTTGGAAAGCTTTCCAGAATTGTACAGGTGTTCAGGAATTTGGCTAAAATATACACATTCTTGTACAGCTTTTCAGAAAACGAGCAATGAAGAAAATTCTACTGCTAGGCAATGCTCAGACTCCACAATAGCTGCAGACACTCCGTGTGAATCATTCACGTACTTCTTTCCCCTCCCCTGCTGTAGTAAAGCAACTACTCTGTTTCTTGCATCTTTACACATAATGCTGGCACTTACCGTGGTGGAACAGAGGGACCCCTACCCCCCACAAAGAAGGTGATGGCTGATCGTCTCTGGATTCTTTATTTCATGACTACTCCCAGCTCTTTGCTTTGCTGCTCTAAATTCAGCCTAGTTTGCAGAAGAGCACAGAAAATATTAATAGAGAGCTGAGTTGCCAAAATTCCAGCCACTCACAGTCAGCAATGAAGACGTTCTCCCCAGTTCTGTGTGATTCCAAAGAACAAAGCCTGCTGGCAATGAGGAAGCGGAGTTTAAGTCCCGTGGCTTCAGTCCAGCTGTTGCTCTCTCGCTTTTGCTTCAGAGTACGTGAGAGCGTTTGTATGAGCTTGTAACGCATGCAAGAGATGGGGGCTGGGAAAAAGGGGGTGTGTGTAAGGGGAGGGAATGCTAGTCATATCCAAAAATAACATGAAGAAAGTAATGTGGCGATCCCTCTCCCCCCATTCTCTCCTCTTATCACATGTACAGTGAGTATCTGTACCCTAAGATTCTGATCTAAAGTGTGGGTAAAGAAAAAATTTCCAGTGTGACTTGCAACTCATTTGGTTGTGCTATTAAACTGTAACTGAGGTGTTCCATGCTTAAGAGGGCACGTCAGAAGAAGCATGATTTAGTAGCATGCTTGATGATACTGAAGCCAAAGTGCATTTTTCACTGTATGCTTTTACTTGCTTGTAAACCACAGAGAAAGAAACAGAGATTACTATTGAAGTTTTCTACCTGTCTGAAAAAAAGCAGTACTGCATTTGCCTTTCCAGAAGTCTATGAATTCCAGTCCTAGGTATTTCTAGATACTACTTAATGATGATTGTTCTAAAAGAAAATATTGTGACATTACAGTATGATGCAGAAATAGAGACATAATTATATCACTATGTTGTTTCATTTTCCCCTACTTTTTCAAAAATTGTTTTTTCTAAATAAATTCCACAGTCAGGAAAGTACTACATCAAAAGAAAAAAAAAAAAATCAACTTCCACAATATGAAGCCTTGTCAGTTAAAGAAAAAGCAAGAAAGAAGGCACCACAGAACAAACAACAACAACTAGTTGTTCTTTCCCATGTAATCAAAAATCTATAAGGTAAATATTGTCAGCAGTAAAAAGCTTTAGAATATTGGTTCCAATAATAATCCTGGGCTTTTAAAATCTTAAAAATGGTCGTCTGTAAGTGAACAACAAATATAAGGAAGAATAATAAATCATTAGTGATCTCACCTCATGTTTTCCTAATTGGCTCATTTAATCTGCACTCTGTCACATTAACTTGAGAACCTCTAAATCAATCTGTGTGTCCAGAACCAATCCCTATGATTACTTAGAATTTTTTGGAGAGTCATTATTCCATCAAGTGGAGCTTTAATCTCAAGGGGTGTACTTGAGATATTAGAAGCTAACATAATACGTTTTATGTTTTAATCACACTACTTTTTGAGAAGTGATTAGCATTATTTATTAAAGGGTTTATTAAGACTTGACAATATAAAGAAAGGACAAATTAGTCTTGGATTTAATTTCATCTCACGCAGAATAATTGAACCGAAGTTTTTGAGCTAAGTGATATGGTACATTGTGCTTTAGAAAAGGCATGCTGGTCACTTTCAACAATGAATTTTTCCAAAACAACGGTTCTCAAAGCAGAAGTTAAAGTGGGAAAGGAGGAATTGACCTGTAGGTGTGCCAGTTTTGACAGTGATAAAGAGCCACTTGTTTACACAAGACTTTGTTCCTTAATGCGGAAGACAGTGTAGAACAATCATCAGACATTCAGATTTTCATATCCAGAGTTTTTTGTTTTGTTTTTTTTTAAATTTATTTATTTATTTATTTATTTATTAAAATCTGTTAGTAAAATGACTGAAGCTTTGGATGAAGAGCTTAGGTTTTATAGAGCCCATATAATAATCCTCCCTAAATTCCACCTACATTAAAGAAACTACAGTGCTTTTCCAAAGCTAATGGCAAAAAGAATTGTTATGATAAATTTTAAAATTACAAATACACTCTTTGTCAAAAGTAAGTCTCAGAAGCCTATAGAAACCATCTGGAATGAAAGGAAGTTATGATGATTTAGTTTGCCTTCCTGCATATTCACTAGAGACTGAATTTCAATATATTTTAAGGCCATAAAAAGTTACAGTAAATCCAAGTTCTGTATCAGGAGGTTCCCTGAGCCCTACTGTGATGTACTTTTCTCTTGGTACGTCTACTCCCTGGTAAGCATTACAAAGCTTGGCTCCCTTTCCTGTCTCAAGGTTTGCCAGCCCAAATTTAACTTGACAAACTTCACATGCAAGGAAAGATCAAGATCAGATAAGATTACCTGGGGGCTTTTAGTGCACACCTCATCCCATCTTGAACATCAGCTGCACTGAATTTGCTGAACTGGCTAATTACAGTTCTAACATGAAAAACCATATGCTTTGAGTGGACTACAATAAGCCCATATCTAGTTTCATTGCAATTGAGTCTCCAGAAGAAAGATGTTAGTCCAAAACCTTGGTCCAGACATTTGAGTTTGTTTTGCTGACTACTAATGGAAAAGCACCAGCCTGAAAAAATAGGAATTCAGAGAAAGTCTAAAATTACAACATAAATACAAAATAGCAAGCAAATGAAAAAGTACTGTGAAGCTGTCACCCATTTTCCTCTGTCATTACTAGAGACCCACTAACACAAAATGGTTTTCTTGGGGAATTTGAAACTCAGACAAACAATAACTCAAGTAAAATAAAATCAACTGTGGATGAGTACTGCAGAGGCTGATATTCTACAACTTCCACAAACGTACCCATCAAGTTAGTCATTACTATGATACGTGTTATGTTCTTGCTACTGTTGGAAGTCTATACAGATGGCATGCAGCACAAAAAAATATATATATATAGAATTATTTGTTCTTGTATAATTAGTAAAATACTTAATTTTTCATGTTGCAAAAAAACATTATTCTGCTAATATTGTTGTTATTTTACTCAAATATAATGTAATCCTACTATGGTTAAGAAAATTATGGCAGCTGTATGTCTGCTAATTTGCAAACAATACCTTATTTTCTGCATTACAAACATTTGAGTTGAAAGTTTCAGTTTCTGATGAACATTTCTCAGATTTTGGTTTGCTTTTCAACTGTTGCCAATTCTAGGTACGGAATGAAAATAAAGGGATAGATTCATATTATAGTTTCTTTCACTGAAAGTTCATTTTCATTATATAAAGAAATGAGACAGGTGGGAGTAGTGCTTTGTCTAGTAAGATACAGCCATCATAAATTGACTGCTCCCTGGACCAAGCGGCTACAGTAATTTCTAAAGCAGTAGAAACATGGATCAGAAATCACAACAAGCAAAATACAATTCAGATTTCATAGATGGCTTAAGCATGATCAAAGTGTTCTACCTCATGTCACTGCCGACTCTGAAAAACAAGGTTTTCTCTTACTGCTATATCGTAATGTCCATTCAGAGAGATTACACTCCAGGACTGTTTCCATGAAGAAGTCATTCTATTTCAATTTTTTTTCTCCCTCCAGAATAATAGTTTAATATAACAACAACCACGTACCAAGGGGGAAAATTCAATTTTACTCACTTATTTTGACAACTTCCTAGACACAAGCTCTGGCAAAATGGTCCATTTAATAACTTTAAAGTCTTGTACTTTGTATGCACAAATGTGTTCCCAATATAGCATATGTAAGTTTGACATTCATCAGTAAAGGTCACACAGTGTATGAATGTAGGGAGCACTCTCATGACCAGAACTATAATCTATTAAAAGAAACAAGACTGGTGAAAAAGGTGAAAAACTGAGCTCAGCCCATGTATATTGCTCAAATATTTTCTTTTTAGTATCTAAATACCATAGGTTAGTATCTGCATCATCTTAACAATGACCTATTCTGAATTCACCTTTGATTAGGAAGAATTTTAAAGCTTGTTCTTTAATATCTGTACAGCCCCTTCAACTTCTGATCATGATTTCTTCTGATCTCCATAACCCTCATTACTCCTTGAGATGTGTGTTTTTTCAAGAAGGGGAAATATTTCTGATGTAGTTGTTTAGAGAGGATTTTATTTTTCTCTGTAAAAATAATGTGGGGAGCATTTCCATTCTCTGAAATTATTTAGAAGTCAAATTTTCATTTTCAGGGTGGCTAAGGAATACTAAAGGTATTTAGTTTTTGGAAGATATAACTCTGAATTTCTGAAGTCCTCTCTTACAAAAATAAGGCAAGCTATTTAGGACTAGAGGGAATGGTTTCAAGCTGCAGCAGGGGAAATTCAGGATGAATTTCTGAGAAGTAATATTACTTCTCAGAAAGGGTGGTCAGGCACTGGAATGGACTGCCCAGGGAGGTGGTGGCCCTGGGTGTGTTCAAGGAATGACTAGATGTTGTTTTGAGGGACATGGTTTAGTGGGAGCTATTGCTAATAGGTGAACGGTTGGACTGGATGATCTTTTTAGGTCTCTTCCAACCTCGGTGATTCTATGATTCTATGATTAAGGGTATTTTCCTCTAACAATTATACTTAAACTCTTAGAGCAAATATGATATAAATCAGAGAAAATTAAAAAAGAATCCTAACTTTCCTTCCATAAAAACTGTCTGCATAGAAAGAGAAATCAGTGTATGGAACACTACTTTTGAAGTCTTTAACATTTCTATTTACAAATAATTTTATTCACTTACACCTAAGCAGTAGATATGCACAAGTACAGGGCATTAGAAACAGCCATGTAGGATATGTATATAGAGGAATATGTTCAAATATCTCAGAATGTGGTAAGTCATGAGGTTTCTTCCACACAATGCAAAGTCAGAATTAGTATCATTCCTAAACTGAAGGTTTAGAGAAATGATAAGCTTCTCAAACTCTGTGCCTGCGAAAGTGAAAAGTATGTACAAGCTACAGCCTCAACCAGGATGTCCCCAAAGTCAGAATCGGCATCATACTGACAGTATGCATACACACAGGTTTCATTTTCCAAGCATTTTATTGCTGCATTTTAACATAAACTAGTAGAAATACACTATTTTGTTACAATTATATCAATAAAAATTGTCATCGTTTTGACTTAAATCTAAAAGCCAATCAAATGTAGGAATGCTGTCGAATACATATCTCTTTCATTTTGATGTCAGCAGGAATTCCCCATAGGCTCACACACCCAAGAACAGTTTTAATAACTTACTTTCCAAATCAGTTACTACATCTGATTTCAGTGAAAGTTTGTTTACTTTTCGGAGGTACATACAGGCACCCCAAGCCCAAAAAAGCCAAATGACTGAAGTATTTGTTTGAAGAGTTATAGAATCTCCCGTTTATTTTATTTCCTTTTAAAGCCAATGTAATCTCAGAATAAGCATATACTAATCATTTTCAAAATAGGTTCTGTTTGAGTTGCTAAGTGACTAAATGTAAAAGCGCTTTAAAAAGATATCTGAACTGAAATAGCAGTAGGGGGGACATGAGGGGAACCGAACACTTCTACAGGCCAACACATTCACTCAATTCATGCACTGTCTGTATGATTGATACAATGACAATAATCTGCTTGAGTCTACAGCGCATAGGAACTATTCTTAATTGACAGTAGATCTGAGAAATCTCATGCCTTCTCTGATGCTTCTGTATATCTTCAGTTTCAGTTCACTTTCATCCTCATGATGAGGGAACAAACAAGACTGGAGTGTGTAAACAGGAAATGATTCTCTATTATCTGTTGTCACAAAATACAAACCCAAGTAGTCTCTTTCAAAACATGCACATATTCTGTCAGAATCAAAGATTCCACAAATAAACTAACCCACTGAAAGCTGCTGTAGAATATTATATGCCTCCTTCCATAAGAAAGTACAAACACAGTTCAATGCTAAAGAATGTGAAAATAACAGAACAAACCTATAACTTGTTGCAGTTCTTGTAAAACAGTTATCAGATTGAACACTACCTAGTTCAGCCCCTATTGTATCCTTTTTATTAAAAAGTAAAAAAATAAAACAATTCTTAATCTTATTCCGTTATCTGACAATAGTTACTACAAAAAACATCTTGAGAAGTGCTAGAAAGAAGGTGTAGCTTGAGCACAGGATAAAATGTCCATGGTTGTTTTTCCAACGCATCAGGAACCACACTGGTTTAGCAACTTTTCTTTCACATGAAACTAGGTAAAAGCCTGGGGCAACTGACCAGGCTCTGTTGCCAATACAACAGTATTGGTACTTCATTATCAATATCTCCTTTCCCATGCAAACTTATGCTCAGGCAGTCTGCAGGTGACACTACTGCTATCTGGACACCAAATCCATTTTAGCCAAGAAACAAGAAATCAAAGAGCAATAATAGAATAGAATAGTAGAGCAGAATAGTAGAATAGAAGCTCATAAAATTTTCTTCCAGTAGTTTCCAGAAAGTAACAAAATAATCACTGAATTCTGTACAATATATTTTCTGTACTATACGTGTACACATATGTACACAATTTAGTTGCAATTCTAAGAATCTGTGAAGAGCACAGTCCGAGAACCTTGTTCTTAGTTTAGTTTATGTGTTATGTCAATATGAGCACTGTCAAAGTCCTTATGCTACAATCTAATAATCATCAGGAACTTAATAATAAAATGGAGCAACATAACAAGAGATTTGTATAGCCTCTATCCCACAGCTGTAGCAAAATCCTTCAGCCCTCATACAGAACAGAATATCCATAGGTGTCTTGTTTTGAAACATAGCTCCTTTTAGCTCTTAAATAACAATTCTGAGAGTGAAGGAATATGTTTCTGAAGTCTCTATTAGTAAAAGCAGATTAAATGAAGCAATTCAGCGACTAGTTAATTTTTAATAAAATAAAAGCATATTTTAAAATTGAAACAACATGTATTTTGAGAAAAGAAGGGAAGGAAAGAAGGAGTGCAGCTAAACTGAGAAGGAAACCCTCATTTATTTATTTTTAATCATATCACAGAATCACAGAATGACCCTGGTTGGAAGGGACCTCAAGGATCATGAAGCTTCCACTGCCTGACAGGGCCACCAAACTTCCACATTTTCTAGATCAGGTTGCCCAGGGCCCCATCCAACTTGGCCTCAAAATATCCTAAAAGTTATCTGTGATCAAGCTTTCAATTGATAACAAGGCGTCTGACACCCTCTGAAAGTTACACAACAGTTATTAAAAAATAGGTTGCACTGTTTACATCAAAACCACGCAAAACTGCAACTGTTCTGTCCTTGTCACTCCAGAACCCCTATTCACAGTAAACAGCAGACTGAAAAAAACTAGCAACCACACTGCCCTAAAATGGGAAGAACAACCTTCTTGTAATGAAACACAGCAACTGGTTTAAGCCTAGTGAAAATCACTGTTTTTTTTTCAGGATGTGTTTACTAAGCAGTAGAAGCATTTAGCAGAGTTGATAGTTAGCCAGCATTTATAAAATCTCATAAAGAAAGTAGCTAAGCTCGAGAAACAAACCTTTTGTATTGGATTCCAATGCTAGATTCACTAGTATTGGAGAAGATATTACAGCCATGATGACAGGACTATTTTTTATTTTCAAAAAGCAAATAAAAAACTGACCAGATTTTGACAAGATTTTATGATTTAATACTACTGGAAAATATAAACTGCTGGCACACATGCTTTATGCTAGATGAAGGCAGCATTTCAGAAGGTAAAAAAAAAGCCATGCAAACTCACATCTATCTAAGATGACATATTAATATTACATCTACTTATTTAAAAAGAGATCCTCTCTAACACTATTGATGCATACCCTCTGTAAACAAGTGGCAAAGCTTGGAATTTTTCCTCCTCAAATATTTATAACATTACATTTTGAGATATACCATATTAAATAAGCAAATGCTATGTTTCTTGAAGGTTAAAAAAAAATTTCATTATCAATGAAACAGAAAAAAGATCGTATTTGGATATAGAGGGTAGGGACTAAAAATAACTTAAGAATTACCACTTGTCCTAGAGGAATTATTGTTATCAGCAGAAAATGAAATAAAAGCTAAATCTAAAGAATCTTCCAAAAGTATATACAACTCTTGCAATATTTTTGGTGAAATCTTACTCATTTATGTATTCCTTACATCATTTCACTTTGGAGTCTTGCCAGTTCTTTCTTTCTTTCTTTTTTTTTTTAATTTTTTAAGTATGTAATGTCTCTAAGAATGACTTCCAGAAAATACATTTTTGGCACAAGCACTGAGGATTAGACCGGGTTGGGGAAAGCTCCCAATAGATCACCTTGCAGAGACTGCTGACTGGACCACAAGGGGGTCCCAGTTCACGCACAGCCTGGAATGGGCCTCCCTTGAACATCAATCAATGCTTTTTATATAGAAGCAAGCTTGCTTTGGCTGTTTGGATAGCTGTGGAGCGGAGGCTGAGTTTTACCAGGCTGCTTGCTTCACCTACTTCTGGGACAAATCCCCTTTCATCATTTGAAAAAATCTTAAAAATGCTATTCAGGAGGATTAACTGTGCAGCAGTAATTCTTCAAAAGTAACTTGAGGTAAACCACATATTTCTATTCCTGAATACAGGAGAAAATCAGTTCAGGAAATTACCTCATAGGCAGATTAAAAAATAAAATTAAAAATGGAATAAAATAAAAATTATAAAGTCATGCTAAACAGAAAATGCTACTCCCCTTCTAAACCATTGTTGAAATGTAGAAGGGGGCTGTGCTGTGAGAGGTAGCATGATATGTGCATGCTGATATATGTATTTTTGGTAGTGTTTGTGGCTAGCAGTAGCTGAAGCTGTGACCAAGATTTATTTTCACTCCCTTTAATTGCATTTTAAAATTATGGTTTTTCTGCAGACCCTCAAATGTCTGATGTTGCCAAATATACAACAGATTCTGCTCACCAAAACAAGATTTTGTAAATGTTTAAATATTCAAGCATTTTGGAAAATCAGGCTATTTACTGGAGCTCACAGAAAAAATTTAAGAAAAAATGCACTGCATCACTGTGCACTGTGTTATTAAATATATATGTTCCTTTAATAATTGATCCTCACAAATTTGACTGGGATTATTAGGGAAAATAGTTGTTTCTTGGTTGTACTGTCAAAAACAACTATTTCTGTAGCAGAACATTTTGGTCATTTAGAAGTTATATCTAGTTTCCAAGACATCACCTCAAAGAAACCCTGATGCACAGTTTAAGAAACACATATCTACACCACCCCTTCTTCAAAAGCACTCTGCCTTTCCCAAGGAACATCAGCATACTTTTAGTAGTAATGGTAGCCCTGTTTATACTCTTGTTACCACTACCCCTGAGGTGCTAAAGGCTGGGGATTTTTTTTTCAGACCTCTCATGTATGAAGAGTTTCTTCTTGGCAAATCTAAGTTATCCCTAAGCCTGGAGATACTTTTCCCTTCAGATACCCTTCACTTGCAGTGATAGAGAAGATTTTTATATAAACATTCCCTAAAAACTGCCAGTTGGTTTGGGCCATTTCAAGTAGTGATTCCTTTTTTACCTCTGTCTCATCCATCTATTACATACGATTTATTTATTTTTTTAATTTTACAAGCAATAAAACTCAAGCTGTTCTTCATGGATGATTTCTTACAGATATGCAGGATCTACATTTTCATTTCCATAGTACTTTACAAAGCTGTCTGTTGCAGAAATTCCTTTCTCTTCCCTTTACAACTATCAGTGTCAACCCTCAAATTTACACCTTACCATCCCTTCCATGCCCCTTCCAAACAACACATACCATACTGACATCGATACTTCTGGTCTGGTATCTAGAAGCTGACTTAGCAGCAGCTGGACGAACAAAATAATAATTATGCATAATAAGCTGTGCTAACAGAAAAGCCTTAAACTCAGCAGGTATATTCAGTTTAGTTTCTTATTTCAGTAGAACTTTTAAGTAGTTAAAATTTGAAATCTCTACTTTTGATAAATTTTGTAAGAAATTGGCATCTAATACAAATAATATTTTGTAAGAAAGAGGCAGAAGCATTCAGCTGAAGGGCAAGTAGGATGTGACTGTGGTCACACCAAGGAGATCATTTGCAAAAGCTGTGGAGCTTTATCCAGATGAAAAGCTTTCATGAACACTCTGGAATGCTCTAAGAGTGTTTTCATCTATGCAAAAAGGCTGCCCAACACACTGTTTTACTCACTTTGAGCTAACATACATGTGGTGGGTTTTTCTTTGTTGCTTTGTTGTTGTTTTTTTTTTTTTCCTTTCCCCTAGCTCTTTGAAATCCCCTGTACTTTTAACTGAGGCTTTTCACTTTGGTTTATTTATATTTAGTGGTGGAGAGATGAAAGAACAACAAGCAAAAATCAGTGAAAGAGTAACAGTGTCGCACAAGTCTTTGTTGTAAAAATAAGCTTTCTTAATTTCATTCCACATAAAATATCTCCATGACAAAGCTGAAAGTTTCACTCAGAAGAAAACATCAGGACATGTGGAAAACACTAGGTGAAATTATTATGTACATAGATATGGGTAATTAGTACAGTACATACATCAGAGGAGCTTTTTGAATTGAAGCTTTAAACTGAGGATGGTTTTCTCCCACAGAAGGCCATTTCTTAGGCAAAATTTTATAGAATCAGCCTTAGGCATAGCAAGGGCTAGACAGGAGAACATTAGATGGGAGAAACTGCGATGCCTTACCTCTAATTTGTTATGCCCGAGGAACAAATCTTACCTCTGCCTCTTCCCATGCTCTCTTTGTGCTAGGTTGTATGACTCTCAAAAACATGAGAGCACTGAGCCTTTCTTGCCTGCTCACATTCACTCACCAGTGAGATGGTCTTAAGTAATCTGTAGATAATGCTTTCTACCTAAACATTTATCCTTAGTCCTGGTAGACACCTACAGAGAGAGAGAGTTATGGTGTGCTTCTGGCACCCTAAGAATCATCTAGGAGGAACTGAGGTACCTTTCTTGAGGCTGCCATCTGCTCTTTAAATCTAGCTTACAGTCTTCCAACTGCCTTTGATTTGCATTAGAGGATGAAGTGCAATCAACCTCTCATCTTCCTTCAGTTTTGTATTATTTAAAAGATTGTTGCACCCTGTCCATATGTCAAAATAGAACAGAATGAGCGACAGTAACCATCATATGGAACAAAAGCAGGGAGATTATGTGTGTGTTTCATGGTAGACCCTGATCACATTTCACAGCATTCTGCAAAGCAAACTCTGAGCTAACTGCATGGTAAACAGGATTTATTGTGAAAAATGGATACTCCATGCATACGCTATCCCAAATGTCTTAACCAGACATCCTGCTGCTCTCCAGTGATATATCCCTGATCTTTGCATACCTTAAAATATAGTCTCACAAACCTTAGGGCAAGCTGCCCAAGTAGATCTGGAAACACATTCCTAAAGTTTCACTTCTGCAGAATGGCCAGCTGCTTTCTAACAGTTGATGAACAAATGCAGAAAGCATCCACAAAGCATTCAAACATTCCGTGCTTCCTTGCAGCTTCACTGTGCATAAAAGGGTTAAGCTAGGTTAAGAGGACTAATGAGTAATGCAGCTGGCAAGTTCTTTTTCCCCCTCACTCACTGAAAAGCTGGCTTTTGTTTCTGCATTCAGTGAATGAACTCATGCAGCAATACCTGTTGGCAAATTGAAGCTTGTGTTGCTAAGACACATACAATGCTGCCAAGTCCTTGATGTCTTCACAGCTCTTTGCTACACAGATTTGGTATGCCAGGGACTCAGCAGTTCATCAAGCTCAAACAGTGCCAGAAGTAACATCCCTCTACTACATGCCAGGAAGGGCTCTCAGGACATGGACAGAGCATCTGTGTTTGCCAAAATTCTTTCAGAGCCTCCCTTTTGGATACTGCTTGGAAATGCCACCTCCTTCTTTAAAATGGAAGACATTTTATATGCGTAGCAAATTAATGCAAAACTTACCTTTCCCTTCTCTTGCTTTTTGTTTTCTCCTATATTTGATATTATTAATACTGACTTATCACTACTTCTTGCAGAATCTCTGCATGTGGGAATAGAAAAATTTAACTTTACTTTGCATTTATACAATTCCTAAACATGGGGCCCTGAACTCAGGGGAGGCAGCAGGATACTGCTGGGATTTAGCCTTAAAAAAAATTAAAGCCTGTAAGTTAGTAGCACGCTATTTTCCGCAGGCAAATTATGTTCTTTGTATAGTAGCTAAAAACAAAGCCAAAAGTGCACATAACCCGAGTTAAGTCTATCTGTACCACTCTAGTTCCAGCAATGGCTTCCCAGTTCCAAGGTCAGCTTTTTGCAAATATTACCTGCTTTACTTTACAAATTAGTTGTAGGAGGACTTTCATAGGAACTACCATTCAATAAAAGCATCAGGGGAAGGAAGTCTGACCATTTTAAAGACAACAACATTCTGTCAAGCCTTTCAAGCCTTCAACTTGCTGAACTTCTTTCACACTTCTAGTCTGGGAAAAGGAAATAACCCTGGCTAGATTAAGATGGTTTCTAGACAATCACTTTCTATTTCCTCTCATGTTACTTATATTACTCTTCAGAAAAGCAGCAAACTGCTGAATGACATGGCGTATCAACTGAAAGGCACTGGAGATTAAAATTACTGGGGACATGAAGTAGCATTCTAACTAAAAGAACAAGTAGGTCAATATATACAGATGCGAACAATAGTATTTTTATAAAAATTGATACATATCAAAATAAAAAGCTTATTTATATTAAAATGCAATCAATATGTACTATTGGCTGAACAAATATGAGCTGATTAGATACTTGTAAAGCTGGACAATTGACTAAAACCTTTGAACTACTTAGAGCTAATGACACGATCCACGTAGAGTATCTTGAACTGTACCATCTCCATTTTGCAAGCATCGTATTTTACACCCCATTTTAATAAGGATTCTTATGCAATTTTTTTTCTGGATGACCCCCTTTGATATTGCTGCAGAGTTGGTACCATTCCCCAGTCAAAGAAATGTAGAGATAGGCCACAGTTTATTCCTGCCATGCCTTAATGTAGTCATTGAGAAATTCAGTCAACAAATACATCTCCGTAACATTGGTCATACATGCTCTTTTATGATTACAAGATCCAGTTAGATATGATTTTTCAATAGTAACTGTGTATATTGATGTATCTTACCTCAAAGTCTTTGAAGAGTAACTGTGAGTTTTGCCTTTGCTGTAAGATCATGTCTGCAGAAGGAAGCGCATCAAGTGAACCTTGTCAGGTCTACCACAAAGAGAACACATAGCATTCCACTGACATGATGCCATGGACCAGCCAAAGTGAAGGCCTTTTGGGTTTTACAGAAGAAAGTCTTTAGTTTGATCAATGGGGAATGAAGATCACTGATATCATTCCAGACCAAATTTTTAACTGTTATTCTGTTGCTTCTCCTGGTGCTTACGCACACATTTACGTTCATGCTACATGCATAGCAGTCTTAAAATTTGTTATGACTCTCTACAGAAGTCATTTCTGTAGTTGATAATTCAACCTCCCTAACACCTCTTACACCTTGAGAGGATTCAGTGCTATACTGAATATAGCATATATACTATACTATAGTATATACAGTATATATAGAATATAGTATATATATATAAGAGGATTCAGTGCTATCCTGAATCAATAGATCTTTTTATAATAGCATTGGTAAAAATGAAACAAACCTTACTTTTAAAATCTTATTTTTATAGTTAATATTGACCAATATTTTCTCAGCCAGTCTGGGCAATCTGTTTCAAAAAAACTTCCAGCTATATAACAGACAATCAATCTGACAATTTACTGTACTATAAAGCTGCTCAACAGGCAAAATTATGCTTCCATCTATACACTGGAGTTTATATACAGTTTAATATATTTTGCCAAAGTAAGAAACTCCTAGCCAATACCTGCTTACCAGCTTAACACTGTCCTATATTCCTTGTACTTCCCCCACAACCCAGCATAGTTTTTCCTCCTTGACAGCTCTCTGAAGGGAAATTCTCTCTAGCTGCTCTAGGTTCTAAGGTTATTATTCAAGCTCTAAGAGTCCCTCATGTACAGTTAGGCAGTGGGATTTCCATATTCCTCTGGGAAAGAGAGCGTGTATTTCTGGAATGCATATCTGTAGTTTGAAAAAGGTGACTAAGAATAATGCCTATGTATTTAGTAGATATGACAGATACCAATCTTAAAAAATAAAACATGTATAGAGACACAATGGAAAAAGTTTCAACTGCGGGTTCCTAGTTAAAATAGTCAGGAAATTTACTGAATAATGATTTCCATTACATTTCTGTATATACAGAACACAAAATTAGAACCCACTATTTTCTAGTAGAGTACCTATGGACACTGCCATTTCAGCTGTCTCTCCAGTGTCAGACTTCATCCTACAAAGTGACTTATATTGACACTGGAATCTCTGTTGCTTCATCTTCAGCAGATTTTATTTTTTTTTAATTGGTTTCTAAATCCAAATAGGAATAAGAATGAATAGTATTTTTTTTCACATAATGTAATGGGTGTTCCACACAATGCAATGCATTCACCTGAATTTCATGTTGTTTTACAAGTTTACTTGCATTTTTCCCCATAGGAAGGCCTTTGTTCTCATGTTTCTAAATTGGAGGCAACAGATACCCAGATTATCATACTAAACAGTAGTATTTTGCTTATTCTGGCCAACACAAGCACAGAGGCTACATTTCAGTCCCTTCAAATCATCTTCTAGGAGTAAAGTCATTGGATCTCACTAGCACTTGCTGCTCCTGTTACTAAGAGGGGATATCCAGAAGTGAAAACAGCTATCAATTCTCTTTCAAGTTCAAGCAGTGCTTGTCCCATATTTTCAACAATGGCAGAATATATCTTCAAATTAAAAAATGCCCACTGCTTCGAAAAACAAGGTTGCTGCATTGTTTATGCTCTCTAAAGAATTTAAATGAATTAGTCTATGAGATTATAAACACTTAGTCTGAGATGCTACTGCATGATACATAATTAGTTTTAATAAGTTAAAAACAACAACAACAACAAACAAACAATATTAAAAAACAAATAATGAAACAAACTACTACGTAACATCATACGTACACCTTTCCAAAAGCTGTCAGTTGTGCCTACTGGGCCTGGGGAGATGATAATTTACAATAGGTAACTACCTATCCATAAAGTGAATAAAGTCTCAATTGTTCTAGCAACATTCCATGATCAAATTCCTTTCTTCTCTGTAACATCAAGACCTAATAATAACAGAAGATTGTCTACCTCTTAATCTCATTTTATCACTCTGTTGATATGTTAATCTGTCACTAAGATGTGGAAATCATAGACTATAAATGTTAATTAAAATGATACAGTTCAATTTGTTTCCATAGGAAACTATGAAGTTCAGGGCTTGAATGTCTGTTAAGTGTTCTTCCGAAAGGTCAAGAATAAACATGTACAGACACAATGTAAAATGATACAGTTTTCATAGAGTCATAGAATCATAGAATCACAGAATGGCCTGGGTTGAAAAGGACCTCAAAGATCATCTAGTTTCAGTCCCCTGCTATGTGCAGGGTTGCCACCCAGAGCCACATCCAGCCTAGCCTTGAATGCCTCCACAGATGGGACATCCATGACCTCTCTGTGTAACCTGTTTCAGTGCTTCACCATCCCCTGAGTGAAAAACTTCCTCCCAGTATCTGACCTAAATCTCCCCTGTCTTACACTTAAACCATTTCCCCTTGTCCTATTACTATCAACCCATGTAAATAGTCGTTCTCCCTCTTGTTTATATGTAAAAAATTGGAAGGCCACAATGAGGTCTCTCTGGAGCTTTCTCCAAGCTAAACGAGCCCAGTTCCCTCAATCTTTCTTCTTAGGAGAGGTTCTCCAGCCCTCTGATCATCTTGGTGGCCCTCCTCTAGATCCATTCCAAGAGCTCCATGCCTTTCTTGTACTGGGGGCCCCAGGCCTGGACACAGTACTCCAGATGGGCCTCACAAGAGCTGAGTAGAAGGAAGCAATCACCATAACAGTACGAGTATTGGAGCTTTAAACTTTTCAATCCTGTTCAATTTTAAGTTTAATGTTACAGATCACCTATAAGGACCACATGCAGAAACCACAATATCCTTGCAACCTTTCTGTATTTTGATGAAGTTAACATTAATTACCCTACTGAAATCATTATGTGATCATCATGACCAGTGGTAATTAGAACAATAATATGCCTATACACAATTCAACAATAACATAAAAGTGGTTTTTGGTAAAAAAAAAAAAATTTGCATCAAAAATTGTATCAATAATACATATTTCTAAATGAATGGATAAGTCTAATTATGAATAAAATTTTGTAAATATCTTAAATTTGCAAGTATGTATAAGTTATTAATAATGAAGAATTTAAAATCCTTCCTACTAAATTATTCGTGAATCAAGTCTCAGCATTTTGCAATACATTCCTCTTAAAAAAGTGCCAAGGATTTACAATTTGCAGATGAGATCATACTTTAAAAATGTTAACGTCAGTGAAAAGGGGAGGAGGTTGTCAGGAGAAGGAATTACAGTACAGTGCTGTTGGTGCAAGCAAGGGTGCCTCAATATGCCCTGCATCTCATTGGCTACTGTGGACCACTGTAACAATATCTGCTGTTTGGTATGTAGAGACAAGTCATTGCCAATTCAGCCCTCTAACAGGACTGAACCAAGTTGCTTGAAAGGAGGGCTATTGTTTAAATAAAACATGACAATAAAATAATCTCCACATCTAAAACTGATAGTTTTTACATGGTTGAAGAATGTCAAATTCATGCCTTGCAATCATTTCAGAGAACTTTTAATTTGCATGTTATCTTTGTTGTCTTGTTTTTTGGCAGATTTGGAAGAATGATTTCTCATGTATTTCCAAGGGTACAAAGAATATGAGTATTTTTATAATTTAACCCACAGGTTAAATAATCATTCTCAAATAGTTTTATAGTTTATGATCTATTTATTTTTTTAAAGTCAGCTGGAGCAGCTGTGTGTCTGACAAGCTGACTTTATAGATCTCATGAAGAATTATTTAGTGTTCTGAACTTTTGGTACTGTATTTGGAAAGCAAAGACATTACATGAAAGCCTAGTACACTAAAAAGCATTGCTAAGAAATTCAGCACTCAGATGTTAAGAAATGCCAAACGGCAAACTCTTAAGAGAATTCACTGAGATGGTAACAACATTTAGGAGAAGAAATGATGAGACTGTTAGCAGATTTCAATTATTAACCCAATTACTAATGCCATAGGAAGGGCAAGAGGGAGGATCTAAAAGAGTGAAAAGGTCTGTTTGCCCATTTCAGCTTCATCTCTTCCACAAATTTGGCTTCATCAAAAACACATAAAAACTTCTTTAGTATACAATGACTGTAAAAGTACCCACTTTTAGTAATTATTGATATCTCATGGCCTTTTTATCTGCTTGTTTCTTTTGCACAGATATTTCATGTGTAACTTCTGAGTTAATACTGTGAAGTAAAAGGTGCTATAGTTGCCTCGAAAATGGGTTTGCAATACACAATTCAAAATTTGAATTTGAAATATTGAGGAGCTATTTTTTTCAGTGAATACTTAATGCATTACATATTTAAGGCAGCATTTCTATTGCACTCAGTTGCAGCTGAAAAACATCATCTTTGCTTTAGGGCAAAATTCCTCAATCATGGAACCACATATAAAAGTAGAAAGAATTGCAGGTTGCAACTTGGCTAGGTCTTGATGGATTTTCATAGGTGTGGCAAAAGGCTCATCTCTAGCACAAAGGTTGCCCTGTATCACATTTCAAACTATGCCCTAAAGAACTGGCAGGATAATACATACATTATTGGGAACAGCTTTCTTTGAATTTAGGCAAACCAAACACCTAATTTTCTCTCATTCCTCTCTTAAAAAAAAAAAAAAAAAAAAAAAGAAAGAAAAAAGAAAAAAAGCACAGAAACTTACCTCACATCCTTAGCTGTCACATAATCCTTCTCACAACCTTTTAATTGTGTGAAACTTTTGAAGTTAAAGATGCCACTGTAGTCAGCATGTTTTCAAAAGATAGAAACAATTAAGGGTGGTCCCAATGAAAAAATTCTAATATGATGTCATTACAGAATCTGGCATCGTGAATCAGAATGCACGCTGTACTAACATGACTACCTGCTGATTCTCTCATGTTATTCATGGTTGGATCTCTGCATGGGACTGGCATAGAACCCACAATCCCATCAGTGATACCTTCTGTTGCAACATCCATCTAACCCCAACAAGAGGTGAGAACAGACTGGCTTGATGGAAGAGAATGGTAATGGGCCTGACTCTTCACTGCCCAGCATCCTACAGTTACCTCTTTAAGTTTTGTGAATATTTGTGATAGTTGAGTCATTCACTTAGACAAGAAGTATAAATATCATAAGTCATAGTACATACAGTAAAGGTAATGACATTTCAAAAGCTTTATAAACTGAAGCACGCTCTCTAATGTAGAGGTTACTTATATGTACTTGTGGTAGCTTTGCCCACATAAAAAGAATGGTGCACAAAAGTTGTAGTCTTCAGTTTCAATTTTCATATTTGAATTTTCAAAAGGATACTATTTTTCTGTACAATAAATATAATGCATTTTAAAACTCTTTAAGAAACCGAAATACTTCCAAGATGAAAGGATTTCTAATCCCTTCAGTCATCCAAGACCTCCCCTTCCCCTGGCCCCTGGTGCTATACAGTCTTTCCACAAGGACTTAAAAGAATTAACAAATGCACTTGGAGCAAAAAACAGTAGAAGCAGAATATAACTTCAGGAGTAATCACTGTACACTTCAGGATTTGTTACTGACATAGATTGTGCTGAGAGTCTATTAAGTGTAATATCATAAATATGTTATTTTAATGCTTGCCTTACAGATGATGTTTGTTCTACTGAGTTGTGAACTACAGAGCATACTGTTCTCTAGTATATATTCCAGCACAACATGGTATGCAAGTACTAAAAGTCCTTCCTAAAACAATTATATTCTGTACCTTTTTTTTCTCTCTCTCCTTGTCTAATTAAAGCATATTCGAAAAGGAAAGAGTTAGTATACAGACCGCTTTTCAAATAAAAAGACTTTTCTTTGAGGTGACAATCTAATTCTAGAAAGCAGTGTGAAATGAAGCTAGTGTCTCTAAAAATATATTACTTTTCAAGTTACTTGATACCTTCACTCTCCCAAAGAAAATTTCCTGTTCTGGCTGATGACCAAAAAGATTATATGGTAAGAGACTTTATCCTCTTGCCTTTCATTATCTAGGCAATATTTCATGTTATTACAATGTAATCAAAATACTTCCTTTCTAACCAATATCTGGCCCTAAAACAGGTCAACATTTTTCCATTGGCATTTTTAAGTAGCTACTCTGAAGAAAAACATCATTGAATCTCAGCATTTCTTCACTTTGCCTTCATGCTGTGATAAAAATCAAAAGTATTCTATTAGATCTGTGATGACTACCCTCAAAGGGTTCTCAGGGTATAAGGTTTCATGAAGCAGAAAATAAGAAAATTGAAAAGGCAAAGGAATCTCAGTCCCAAACAGACATTTATAGGAATAATATAATCACATATAAGTAATATATTAAAAAAATTCTAAACCCAGCATTCAGACATATTTGCAAAACTTGGAAACATCATTTGCACTTTATTTTTCTGGCTTCAAGATCCTCTCTTTATGTCTGTGGAAAAGCATGAAAAAGTTTCAAAGTTCATCCCATATGGGTGGGATGATAGTTACATAATGTCAAAAATGAAGCTTACTGAATAACTAAAAAATAGGAAAGAAGAGACGATAAAGTCCTGGTAGACAAATATAAGGCATGATGTGATAAAGTTACACGATTTCTCAATAAGATACTTGCTCTTCTATAAAAAGAAATTTCTATTCCTGTGCAGGATTTATGGAAAGGGAAGAGGCATGGATAGTAGAGCTGAATGTTCTTCCACAAAACAAGTTACTGCTTTAATATATTTTTAGGTGAATTATTAATTTTTTAAACAAGATTTGCCCATTTGTAAAACAGATAAGGAGTTTAACATAAAACACTGGGAATTTCATGTCTTCTATTGTGTGGGATTGTCATCACATCTTCCCTATAGTGTTTTACCTCTAGTTTAATTAAGATAAATAAGTAAAGGTTACAAGCTTGTGGTTGGCAGTCAGATCGTGGTATTCCTTCTAAAACTTCTTTTGGGAAGCTCTGCATCTCAGTTCCATCACTTCTGAGCAGGAGATAAGAAAATTTGTCTATAACAGTGGGGATCCTTAAAGAACTGCCAAAACCAGATTGAACTGGGAAAAAAAAAAAAAAAAAAGTAGTAACTAAGGCACCTTTAATGCTTCCAAGTAGTGGCTATTCAATTCTTTTATCCCACATATAAATGCATTATGGTTGCATGTAGCGTAGTTTTCTTGTGCTGTTAATTTACAGAATGTCTTGGCTTTCTATCATTTCCTGACAGAAAGGGACCTTGGTTTTCTGATGGACAGTTGGCTGAATATGAGCCAGCAGTGTGCCCAGGTGGCCAAGAAGGCCAATAGCATCCTGGCTTGTATCAGGAATGGTGTGGTGAGCAGGACCAGGGAAGTCATCCTGCCCCTGTATTCAGAACCGGCGAGGCCCCACCTTGAGTTTTGGTACCTCAGTACAGAAGGGACATGGAGGTGCTGGAGCAGGTCTAAAGAAGGGCAGCAAATCTTGTGAAGGGCTTGGAGAATATGTCCTACAAGGAGCAACTGAAGGAACTGGGGCTGGTTAATCTGGGAAAGAGGAGGCTGAGGGGAGACCATATTGCTCTCTTTCAATACCTGAAATGTGCTTACAGTGAGAGCGGGGTTGGTCTCTTTTTGCTGCTGACAGGATGAGGGTAAATGGCCTTAGGTTGTACCAGGGTAAGTTTGGGCTGGATATCAGGAAGACCTTTTTACATAAAGGGTTGTTAAGCACTGGAATAGGCTTTCCAAGGAGGTGGTTGAATCACTGTACAGTGACAATAACATAAAGGTGGTAGTAAATATCCAAAAGGTTATTGTATGGTGACAATAACGTAGAGATGGTAGTAAATATCCAAGAGGTTATTTACAGGAAAAACTCACCCAAATGGAAGACTTCAGTCTGCTAGGAAGCACTGAGGCAGTCTCCACCAAGGAGCAATCTCCAAGAGATTATTCCCTAGTGGTGGTCAGCCCTTAAATGAGGTCTAAAGGAGGTGGAGTCAAAAGTATGAACTGGAGTCAAAAACAGCCAAATGATGTGCCAAAACTGACACTGTTAGTACCTTTTTCTTCATTCCTTTTGCCACAGAACGTAAGCCACAGTTTGCTTTCACTTGGAGGGGTGTTCAGTATACTTAGAACCATTTGCCTCAGGGATGGAAACATAGCCCAACTATTTACCCTGGGTTGATCCATACAACACTGGAACAGAGTGGTGCTTCCAAGGGCAGTCCAACCTTATGCTGAAGGCTGAGATACTGCCATCTTCCAAATAAGCAGGAGGCAAGGTAAGAAAGTATACTTAGAATTGTTACTGCGTTCTGTTAAAGGTTATTAATACAACACCATCCAGCCATGGAAACTTTAGTATTGCATTTTCTTTATCAACCCAAAATATATAATTTCTGTCTTCACATCACTTTAAGAATAGTAATTCTGACAACCAAAGCTATGAGGAGCAATACAGTGAGCCTGCATAATCATTAAATTAGAGAAGGCCTTTATTCAAAGTCAATTTCTACATCAGTTAATACAGTTATTTGCCATGGGTCTTATGCCACTCTTGTGTTCTGGAGCAGCTTTTGCTGTAATGTTACACTATGTAAACTCATATGCATCCGATTTTCATGTTGTCACTTACCCAGACAAGAGTGGTGTTTCCTCTATCCCACAAGAGATTAACTTAATCGTATTTAGGCTGTATTTTTGTTATTAAAAAATTTGTTGGAGGGGTGCTTTAATCAGTGATTTAGATATCCTCTGAGAATTGAAGAGAGATGCTAGTCTAAAACTGAATCACCATCCACTGACTTTGCAGTCAGTAGCATGTTCCAAAATTGCAGTTCTTGGCAACTATAACAATTCCTCAGCGAACTCCAAATCACTGTCCCCACCTACTTCCTTTGTAGGTGAAGTCAACCTAAATTACATCTTGGGGAATTTGTGGAAAATAAGCTTTTATAGATTCCTTCTAGCCAAATGGCAAGCCTGAGGAAGCTCGGACAGAATCAAGTCTTCCCTTGTTCTGACCTTCCATAGTTAAACTTGAAAGCCATCAGAAGTGGCTTTGGAAAAAGAGTCAGAGTAAAAAAAAAATTTAAAGAAAAGGCAGAAAGCAGACAGTAACATCTACGTTTGTGTTGCCATGGGCATTTTCCCTTACTTTTCACTACAAAAACAAGACTGTACCAACATCTCAAGCAAGTCATAAACTTAGCATTAAATCTTTTTGTCCTAGAGGATAATAAATTTAAGACTTTAGATCTTATCAACCTTGATATTAGTTGATAAAGACCGTAATGTGCTTATGCTGTATGCAGCATATGGGAAATATGTAAAAAAATAAATTCAGCATTCCAGTTTGGATTATATTATACTGCTTCTTATTTATAACTCAAGCTCTCTCTAAATCAGCAATGTGTGTCCTGACAACAAAAATGGGCCATCAGACCCAGCACTGCCAGCCGGTCAAGGGAATAGGTTGCCCCACTCTGCTCTGCACTGTGCAGCCTCACCTTGAGCACTGTGGGCAGTTTTGGTTGCCAAAGCATAAGAATAGCATAAAACTATTGGAGAGAATCTGAAGGAGGACTAGAGAGGGGTTCAGAGGCAAGAAGAATGAGAGGTAGCTGAAGCCCCTTTGTTTGTTCAGCCCAGAGTGGAGGAGGCTGAGAGGAAGACTCATGGCTGTCTACCTCCTCACAAGGGAGCAGAGGGGCGGTACTGAACTCTGCTCTGTAGTAACAGCAACAGGACGTGATGGAGCTGCATCGGGGAGGTTTAGGTTGGGTATTAGGAAAACGTTCTGCACCAGAGGGTGGTCAAGCACTGGAACAGGCTCCCCGTGTCAGTGGGCATAGCCTTGAGCTGCTGTTGTTAAGAGAGTTTGAATAATGGTGCTGGACATAGGATTTGAATTTTGGGTGGTCCTGGCAGTGCCAGGTGTTGGACTTGATGGTCCTTTTGAATCCCTCCCAACTCAGGATGTTCTATTTTTCTAATATCTGCAGAAGAATTCCTTCTAGCAGCAGTGATCTCTAAGCTTGAGTAAACTAATACAGAGTTATGGAGAAGTATTGTCCTTTTCTCATTTGCTTCACTGATGATCAGTTAAAAATAATTATAGTTTAGAAGACATAACATTGACATTTAATTAAAAAGGCTTACAAAATGAAGAAATGAATGTTGAGAGACTATACATTAAAAAATAAAATCAGTTTGGAAGTAGATAGTTATCTTCAATGATGTTATACCACATAGTACTGAAATTAGATGGTGCGTGAAAGAACTCAAAGGATTTAGGAACATAAATCTTACACAGTGATCATTATAGGTATGAGAACTCTCCACAGGGTAGCTGCGAGAATTGCTTTTTGTGTGGACTGATTCCCCCCCCCCTACCCCCAAATAATCAAGTTATTTAAGCAAACCCAGTTCAAATTTAAATCTTTAAATGTGGATTATAGTCATTATGAGATCCATGTTTCCACTTGATCTTTGGGCTTAAGTATGGTATTATGAAGAGTTATCTGTAGGCCAACTCATAATGGCATTTACAATTCAACATCAGACATATAGAATATGTAACTACAGTAGTGGGTTACTGTAAACCGTTCTATTTTTTAAAAGAAACACCACAACCAAACACAAAGCAAAACAAATCCTGAAACCAACTAATAAAACTGGAACCTCTCTTCTACCTTGTGTATAAAAGTGTTTTCTTCTCACAGGGGAGGAAAAAAAAAAAAAAAAAAGATAGTGGAAGAACAAACTGCTAAGGATGTTAGATTGTGTCCAAATGTTAAGCAGTCTTCTATGGGGCTTGTTTTCAATTTAGACTTGTCAAGACGACTTTATAGAAGTATGAAGCCCTCAGCTCAGGCTTGTACAGTTACATCAATCTAACCTCAGCTACTCACAGAGCAAACACTTAAGTGGTCTTCCCATAAAAAGTGATCTACTTCTGGGCCAAATCTCTTGTAACATTAGAAGAATTCAGTTATCCAGGTTACCAGTCAGTTGCAGCATAAACAAAAGATTAACCATATGCCTACTCCTTTTTCCTTGGCCATCTGAAAAGCACATCCTTATGAAATAAGAGGAGATAAGTTGAAGTGGCTCATATATTATGCGAGCTGTTTATAAAGTATTGAAATTCCACTTAAATACAAAAAGTTATCTTTTCAATGAGATTAATGCATATATGCACTGCAATATATTATTAATATGATGGAACAATAAAATCAGTTATTTGAAGATACACGTTAGTGTTATACTAAATGAAATATCTTCATGATGGACTTGTTACACAAAAATGTTAATCCTCTACTTGCTTTCACCTGTAGGTTGCTGTGGGGAAGAAAAGAGTAGTATTTTGAATGATCCTACCTAATAATTACATCAAATTCCCAGGCTCTTTTAACTTATTACCCTTTCCCATAGGAAGTCTAATGTATACAGGTTCACACTACTATTCTTGAGGTTTGTACTCCACTGAATAGTTTTGCAGTAACTGTAGCATATAACTTAAGGAAAATAAGGTTCTTGGTGCTTGCTCCATAGTAAGCACTTCACTAGGCAGTGCTTCAGTAAATCAAATAGATGTGTTCTAGAACTAATAAAACAATCTAATTTTTCACTGCTGCTTAAGAGTTTCTTCTATGCTTTGTCTATTATATTTGAAAAGCCAATAGCATTTTCCGTCTTCTCCAAGGTCCTGTCAGTCCTAATTGAATGAACTCTAATACTTCCATTCATCAGTGATGTTTGCAGAAAAGTTTTGTTTGCTTGATGTCATCATCAAGGTCTCTAAAGCTAGCGTTCACATTGTCAAGAATGCATTTACCAAGCATGTTTCAGATATGATTAAAGTTTTGCATTATGAAAGAATTTTTAAAGCATTACATTTCAAAGTAATAATTGTATTTACTCAGTTTATATTTATAAAGAAATAAACTGTATCTTACAAAAGTATGTCCTGTTCAAATAGCGTTATTAATCTGCTGCAATTAACCTTAAGAATCTTAAACAATTCAATAAGTGGTATTGCCTTTAGGCAAATGAGCAAACATGTCAAAGTATATTAAGCATAATGATTTAAATAGGATTTGGAGTAGTACTGCATACCTGTTGAAGTTTGATAGGTAATGATAGCAAAAGCATTAAATGCAAACACTTCTCTTCATGAAAAGCCTCTCTGCTCCATTCCATTTAGGTCCACTCCTAAAACATGAGTATACTCCCACCCCTATTCTACTCAACCTCCAAATTTAGTTTTAGTTTTCACAGATCAGTGTTTTCAATCAGTCTGTGACAAATACATCAGTAATTTATTTCCTCACTGTCAAGCTTTCTTGGCTGTTGAGGATCTGCACAAGAATGGTAAGGGCCAGAGATTATATGTAGGATTTATAAAAGTAAATGCTGAAATACGAAGTAAAAGCAGCATTTTGGAATACCGCCTCTAGTGTTTTCATCCCACTTTTTTTGGAAGTCTGTATTTTCAAATTATTTCTTTTCAGTTTTTTAAATCTTAAAAAAAATAAAAAAATAATAATAAAAAAGAACAAACACCCTCAAAAACCACCACAAACTAAATACATTTAACATGGACCAAGTTAGAACAGTGAAAGAGCTTTCAGAAGACATACAGTGTCATCTTATTTTGTCATTCGTCCAAGTCTCATTCAATTCCTATGTAAATACAAGTCAAAAGCTATGTATATTCTTTCTGCAGATGAGAGTACATTCCTCATTTTTGAAGAGTACTTTTCAATAATATACTTTAAGTTTTTCACATTTTCTTCAAGTATGGCATCAATTTAAACTATACTTTTTAAAAAATTTATTTATTTATTTATTTATTTATTTATTTTTTAACTAACAGTAGTTGATATTTTTTTGTGGAGCATTAGAAAGGAAGTTTAGGTCTATATTCTTGTAGAGAGATAGAGACAAAAGAATTAAGAAAATGTGAACTGAGGGATTCTTTCTGAGATTCTTTTTAAACTTTCAGTAATATTAGGAGAAATACATCAAGACAGAGACATCGATGTTCAGAAAAAGAAAACTATTAATATACAGACTATATGTAATATAGATGAAGAAAGGCGCATATCATGTAGTCAAAACTGTTTTATAGTGACAAACAATAAATGAAGCATACAAATAACCTGGATTTATAGCTCCTCCTTCGGGATTCTAAAAAAAAACCCCCCAAAACAAAAACAAAAACAAAAAACCCAACCCAAAACAAACAAACAAACAAACAAACAAAAAACAACACCAAACAAATGAAGAAACATTGCCCTCCTGACAGTTCCACACATTCACAGTTTGGGGTCTTTAAATTCGATTTTGTAGCATCAATGAATTTCTGAGCCTAAGCTATGCTTGAATAAGCAAACTGTTTTGTAAAACTTCCCCAAATTATCCTGTTACCATAATCTGGACTTGGAATTGTTAGTTCACTTGTTAGTTAGGAAAGAGCCCACTTCTTGAACTGCTCAGTTGAAATACTGTCCTCTATATTTTTAGACAATAGACCAAGACAAAAAAAAAAAAAGCACCCCAGTGACACAGAATATTTGGTTGTTATCAATCAAAATTAATTATTCCAACTTGTACAATAAAGGTATGCATTTCAATTAATTCATATACTTGAAATTTTAGCATTTCAAATACCTGGGAGTATTTGAAAAGTTGGACCTGAAGCACCTGGATAGGTGGTTCTAAACATTAAGGTGTATATTTAAGATTTTAAATAAATAATAAGTTATAAATGGAGAAGTAACAGTTCTGAAGATGACTATTAAAAAGCTTGAAGAAATAAATGAGAAACTCAAGAAACATACTTTTTCAAGTTAAGAGTGCTTAGTATTGTCAAATATCTTGTTAAACCTTCTATTAATGCACATACACACACTACTCAAACTTTATTAGAAATAAGTAAGAATCGTTAAAGTCTCCTGCAGAACTAACATAATTGTGTGTCCCACTAAAGCATGAATACTTCATTATAACTGCAAAATTTACATGGAGTAGTTTATGAAACAAAACTAAATGCTACCTATAACATGCGTTTTCCCTACCTGAAATCAGAAACAGCATGAAAAACAGATTGTTTTTGTTTTCCTACTGAACATTTCATAGGAAAACTGCGGATATTTAAATCTTTCCAATTCATCTGATTACATTCTAAATAGTTTTTGAAAGGCATTACAGATCAGGAATTTAGTCTAATGAAATGTCTCAGTTCAGCACTACAGAAAGCTAGATTTTTTTTCATTACTGAAACACGAAAGAAATATCAATCAATATTGCCTCACTGGTGCTTGCTTGACTGTTTCTGTGTATGATATAAACACCAAATTTAGAGAGAGGTTTCTGAAGGTAGCACAGACGGCAAGTACTATTCACACATTCTGCAACACCTCAGCGGTTTTAAATAGACTTTTCTATTCCACGGCAACATCGGCTCTTTAGCAGACATTCAGGGTGCTCCATAAGATTGTTTCAGTTGTGGAATGAGGGAAAATGGCTTGTGTGTGTGATTGTGTGTTTGTAAATTCCTAGTATTTTTATATTGCAATTTAATTATAATCTAGAATCTAAAACAACACGAAGTTTGTTTCTGTGTTCTCTGAACTTTTATAGGAAAGAACACCCTCCTTTCTTCAAGAATTAAAGTTAGGACTTAATCTGACCCAAACTACACTCAAGTATTTACCCTGCCCCTGCACGCTTAGCATGGCATCTTGACCACTGGGTGAATCTTTCCCTTTGCCGAGGGCTCATAGGAACGTGTTGAATAACGAGCTCTGCGCTGCCCCCTCGTCCTGCTCCGTCCTTAAAAGCGATGCAGGCCGTAAGAAGCCTGGCCGTGCTGTGACAGCGACCTCTTCAGCCGAGCGAGCGTGATTGCAAGGTCAAGGTGCGGAATTTTATTGACAGCACCGTGAATCCTCAGGGCAGCTTTATTCAGTTGCAGTATTTCATTATTTAAGAACCACAACGAAATTAAGACTAAATGAAAATGTATTTTTAGTGCCAAGTTTGAAAAGCAATTCTTCCTTTTTGGTAGTAAATACACCATTTTTACAGATTTTTAAAATAATTGTTAATTATTGAACTATTAATATTTATTGAACATAATAACATTAAATTATAAGTGAACTGTTGAGAAGCTTTGAAACAAACCGAGAAACTGGAATGAGCTGTATTTGTTTCAAGTCAGCAGTGATGATATCTGTGAGCTATGAAGAAAAATTATTGTTTTCAAAAAGGGAAACAAGCCAGGGAAACTTTCACATATTGATACTGATGAGATTACTTTAAAATATTTTTGATTTAAAAACCATGTACTGCTATCTGAATATATGTCAGCAGTATGTGCTTACAGCTCAGGGAGCTGCATCGAAAGCAGCATGAACAGCAAGAGAGGGAGAGGGTTCTCCCCCTCTACTTCACTGTAAGTTCTGGTGCCCCCAGCAAAAGGACATGGACCTGGTGGAACAGGTCTAGAGGAGGTTAAGAAGATGATCAGGGGGCTGAACTACCTCTCCTGTGGAGACAGGCTGAGAGCTGACCTTGCTTAGTCTGGAGAAGTCTCAGGGAAGACCTCAGTGTATATTTCCAGTACTTAAAGGGTACCTACAGGGAAGATGGGGAGAGACTCTTTATCAGGGTCTGATAGGACAAGGGATGACGGCTTTAAACTTAGGAAAGGTAAATCTAGATTAGATATAAATAGGGCATTCTTCACTGAAAGGGTGCTGAGGCACTGGAACAGGTTGCCCAGAGAATGTGTGTAATGCCCCATGCCTGGAAGTATTCAAGGCCAGGTTGGATGGGACCCTGGGAAGCCTGATTTGTGAACATAGCAGGGGAGTGCTGAATCTGCATCATCTTTGATGTCTGTTCCAACCCAAACCATTCTTTGATTCAGTGAACTTGGTAGTGTTTTTATTCTTCTCAAACATTAGTTCTTCCCTTCTCATTTAATGATTCTGCAAGAACCCTTCAGAAAAGAAGGGTTCCCATTAAAAAACAAAGAATATCCTTTTTTTCCCTAGATTTCTTGTCACTATCTTGATATTTGGTCTTTGAAACAAATGTAAAAATACTGGAAAATACTTACGTAAGTAAGTGCCAGAGCTTACACACAACTACCTACTTTAGTTCTGCTCTGTAGTCATACCACAGAAAACTCACAGATAACATAAAGACAATGAGATACTGAAACACTGCAACAGTGTTGTTGCTTTTACAAAACTCCAGCTATACTGTTGCTGTCAAACTGGCATAAACTCTGCTGTCTGTATTTCATAAAAGAAATCAACAGCTCTTAATAATTTCTCAACAGAATGGCTTTTGTATCGATTACAGGAAATAGAGCACAAGATTTGAATGGCACCAGAACTTTTTTTGCTGTCTTATTAAAATAAATGCCTGTTGACACAATGCTCTGTATAGTGGATTTGCTTTGCAGCTTTGTAACTTGTAAAGATCTTCCATGCTTATTTGTAGCCCATTCTAAGATCATTTTCACCTCGCAAAATACATTTCATAACTCCCTAAGGCTGATGTATCTACCAAAGCATAACAGAACCATGGCGCTAACATCCAAGTGAACAGAAACAGTGTTTTTCTAGTAAAAAAGCACTGTCTCAACTCATGGGACTTAAGCAGTCTAATTAATGATTTGATAACTAATATCTAAAACTCACTCTCACTTTCATACTGAGAAATGTTATAAGCTTGCTGTTCAAGTTATGGAAGTGTGGATGTTTTTCAAATTCAAATACTGGAAAAGAACTAAGCTCTTTTTATGCAAATATATATCAAGGTGAAATATCAGCTGCACATAAAAGCAATTCAGTTGTTTTCCTTCTCTTAGCTTTACTTGTGGGTAAGTGTTGGCCAAGGAACTTTTTCTCTGTGCCTTCTGTTAGCACTGAGAAGTGAGGATGTGTGGGACTTGCCTCATCTATTATATAACCAGCTTATAACAAAGTGTTCAGACTTATTTGCCTTCTTTCTACTGGCAGTGTTAGCAAACAGTGAAGTAAGTAATTCTTATGTTTCTGTCCAGTGACTGCAGACAGAATCTAGGATTAATTGGTTGGGTTAAATACCAAGTGCATACACAGGTAAATTAGGGTGAAAATGTATTATTTTTCTCCTTAGAGGTCGTACCTCTGTCCATTGCTATAACTCTACTTTACAACTCAAAAATATTAGTAAGAGTACATTATCTAATCCAGCAATAAAATGATAACTGTTAATTCCCTCTGCAAACCTGCACCAAAGGTACAGATCTTAAAAAGCAGATTTCAAAGGAGAAGTTCAGTTATGGTATGCATGAAGATACTGTTCAGTGATGGACATGAACACCTAAGCTTGCAAAGCTGCAGGGCTGATGCATCTGACTGTATTATCAGGCAACCTGGGGTAACTTAGTACAAAAGGTTATTAATTTCAAAGTGCTGAAAGACAACTCAGCAAATGGTATGTAGGAATTTAAAGCAGAACAAGTATTACAGGAAGATGACTTCTAGGTTCCTTTAAGGTAATGCTGAGAACTTTTGAATAATTGTATTCAGATATAACTAAAGAACCTTACAAAAAGTTCTGAATGAGGAACTACAAATTCTCTCCCATCCTAACAGGATTTTTTTTTTAAACAACTTTCCCTTTCTATCAAAGGGACTATCAAATTCTCATAGGATTTTAAACCAAAATAGGTCATGACAGACTATTAAACTAGACATATAATCTACCTGAGTTAAACAATCATAACTAGCATTAAGTCTCAGAGCTGTAAAGTGACAAACACATACTGCACAGTGCTGGTTTTAAAGTTAATTTCTGTCAGCTTTAGAAGGAAAGCAAGACAATGGGAAGTATTATGAGTTACTTAAGCCCTCTCTGCTACTGCGAAGATAGTTTTTTTGAACTGTTATAAACACAAGTTAACAAAGAATGTAAAAATAATAATAAAAGGAGTGTAGTAATTATTTTTTAGTTTTGTTATCACACAGAACCGTGTGCACATAAACTTCACTACAAAGTATCAAAAGTACTTTTGAAATGGGGACCATCTTAACATCTGCTGGAAAAGCCTCACAAAAAATGATAGTTGGCCTGAAATGTTCATTTTTTTCTCATATTAAAGACTCCAGATTTTATTGGTATGAAGCTTAGAACCATTCTAATTACTTGATAATAGAAATGTATCTCCAAGACTGACGCATGCACTTCAGGGGAAAAATTGTGAATTCTTTTGCTTACATTAAGGAATTAAGTTACAAAGAATGCTGTTAGAGTCACTTTGGTTTCTAACTTTGCCATGTGACTCTTGAATCAAGTGGAACCTTATTTCCCAAGCGATGAAACACTCCAGAGATCTAAAGAGGCCTGAATCTATTATTTCAGATGCTTATAAACTGAATGCTGTTCTTATGTTACTAATTACTTCCAAGTAAGTCCACTGATACTTTTTCTCAGGTATCTTTTGCATTTAGAAGATGATATCCAGAGACTTTGCTAAAGGCATATACTTACCTGACATCAGGGACTGGATTGCCAGCAACTCTGCACTCCAGTAGCACTTTGTTTCCTTCAGCAACTTCCTGACTCCGGAGCTTTTGAGTGAACTGAGGCGGTGAAGACTGATCGTCTTCTGTGTTGATGAAAGGGCGGCAAAGAACCATTTCACTCTGTGTGATGCTCTCCTTTTCAGAACAGGGCTCTCCATTGAGATCAACCCCAGATAATTTTGGCCCAGGCTCAGTCTCTTGATGTGGATTGTTGAAGTCTCTATTCCTTGAGGTACTTAGAGTTGATTGTTTCTTTTTTGGTGACAGGTATCCACTGTCTGGAGAAGAGTCCCCATCAGGACTTCGGCCCCTTGTCTTTGCTGCTTCTCTAAATATAGATGACAGTTCCTCAATGAACGTGGCAGCTTTGTCACACAGCTTGTTCCTGAAAGGAACTTCTCCCTGGGATGCTGATTCAGACTTTGTGGTGGGCACACCTGAAGCACGTTTTTCTGAATGTTTCAGATTTCTAATAAAGCTGGGACTAGCAGCTAGCAAGGGTGAGGTGCTTTCTTGCTTCCTGGAGACTGTGACAAAACTACCTGCCATTTTAGGTGAGGTGAATTGCTCTTTTTGATTCACTGGAGGAATGTGACTTGCCGAAGATGAAGTCAGACTGCTTGCTTGAGACCTTTGTAAAGCACTTTGCTCATGCAGTTTGGTATCCTGAAAAGAAGCATGCTCTAAAGCACTAGAAATGGAAGTATTGAAATGAGTGAACTCCTGAGCTGTTTTCTGATCCTCCTTCATGGAACTGGCAATTGATTCCCGAGCTATGTCAAGGCTCTTACAAATCTCCTCCTGGGTAAGGAAGGCAGAAAGTTCATTAGAAAATTCTCCATTCTGTATGCCAGATAGGGAATCATAGAAAAAGTCATGGCATGGTGAAGCTTCTGATGTATCTTTAGGATATCCCTTATTGATGCCCCTCTCTGCATAGTAGGTCTCCTTCTGCGCTAAGGAAAGAGGCAATGACTGGCCACAACTTCTGTCTTGCATGCTGGAAGACACAAACACAGTTATTTAACAAAACAAAAAAGCGGCACAACAGAAATTGTCAATAAAAAGAAGGCTGCTGTATTCTGAAGCCCATAAACGAGACACAAAATTGGGAAAAGAGTGGAAACCCAGTTGTTGTGCGTAATACTTGAAGTAAACCTTGATTTGGATTTCAAAATTCCAAACTAGGCAGAGCTACAAATTTTCTAGATAAAAATAAGAGCTCTTAGGAGTTGTTTTTTTTCCTCATTCATCTTTCTTCAGGACTCTATACGCATCCTTCCTCGGTACATTAGCACAAGCTCAGTTCTGCTGGATCAGTATTAGCAATTTATTCTCTCACAGCAATTCTATTATACTTATTCTGTGTTTAGTTATGATAATTTCCATTTTATTATTTTCTCCCTCACGGGGCATTGCTATCCATCAGATTCTGAGAGAAAACACTATTCTAGTTGAAACCACTATAGGAATGTACACATATACAAGTGCTCAGGATGTTTGGATCAGAATTTACAAGTTACCAATTTTTATTAATATTGGCAATGTTTTTAATACTATTGTTCTTCTTGTATTGTTGTTTTTAAATGTGCTAGTTTTTAGTAAAATATACTTCCCCTTTCCTAAACACTTAAGTGGGATATTGAACTACCACATGCTAGGAGCACAACACAGAGGAAACGTTTCACAACCCATATATTGGGTCATATTGGTCACCAGGGTGTGGATGATCTGATCTTAAAAGTAACCACTTCTATTGCAATTTACTTAATTCAGTCAAACATCAACATTTTTAATTATCCCTGACAGTTGTCTTCTGATGATGATTTAGGTGAGATTAATTCTACACAAGATTTTCATAAAAACATTTTTTCCTTCTAAATGCTCTAAAGCATTTCTTCAGCAAAATATAGGTGGCTTGGCACTCATGAAATGCACTCAGATATATTTTACATCAGCTTGTGCAAGCTCCAATAACCTTTAGTCACTTCCCTGGGGCTTACCCGGCATGTATTCGTTAACTGACTGATAGATTATTGGAATTCTTGGCCTGGCATATGCATCTCTTGATATCTCTACTTGTCTTGCCAACAGATTACAAGTCAATGCATAAAAGAGAAGTACAAGCAAACCAAAGTGTTTTAGGATTTGAAATGTGTTATTATAGAATATGTTGACAGGCGGCGTCTTTGATGGCGTCTTCTTTGATGGTATTACATCTTTCTTCCTTTTTATCTGCGTTCACAGGGCAAGAAATTTAGCAACTATGCCAATCCATTGTTAACATAATCTAAAAAAGGATATACAGTACACTTGATTACCATACAGCAGCTTGAAAGAATTAATCTCAGAAGCCAAGAACACAGTTGGTCTAGAGGCTCAGCTGTTCTGGCATTACCTTAATGGATGCCTGCAAACAAAGGGTTAAATCTGGAAACCTTAGTTAGATTTTAAAACACTGCATTGAGACAAACAAATAAACCAGTTTTCTTTTTGGATGATTTGTTATTGTGAATATCTCTGCTTAAATGGTATCTTTATTTAAATCTAATTCGCACTGCTTCCTGGCATGCTTCCAACTCAAAGTGATACATTATGGATTCAGACAAACTTCTCAGACTTCCAGACCCAATTTACTCTGTTGTTTCCATGGGTTACAGGCCAATGGAAAATTTCACTCGTTACTACCAACTCTGACACAATGGTTGAAATGAATATGTTATATTTCCTAACACTCAGCTTTATGCAGTATTTTCATTCATTAGAAAAACCTACTGGCTATCACTAGAAACTATCACTACTGGAACATCACTAGATGTTCAAATTCATGTAAATCAATCTATAGCTGAGTAGTTAGATAAACCTGATGAATTTAAACATGCTAATTATTGGCAATTTCCAGTGCTAATTAGTGGTTTCTGTGAGGAAATTCTGGTGCCAAAAATAGATCTAAATGTATTGCTTCAGATAAGTGAATGAATGCTTCCAGTACAAACACTTTTTTGTCATTCAAATTATAATATATAAACCTTCTATTCTTTTAGAGTGACTTGTAATTGCAGCAGACTGGAGGTGATATCATGAACCCTATCAAGTTGCATATAAGATGATGATTAGAAATGCCTAATGCTATTTCTATCTTCTCCAAGTTACACTACAGAATATTTATAACTGTTTTCATCATCATTACTCATTAGGTAATGTGTGAAGCCATATACTATATCATTTAAAGACATAAACAAACATAAAATACAATGCTGCATGCAGATCAGACTGCTTAACTCTACCTGCAGAATTATTAAATATGAATTATTTAAGTATACCTATCTGCTCTATGTTTTAAAATTGCTCACAAGTAAAGCAACATTTTAATATCATGCCATTTAAACAGTTTTTTCACAAAATAATGTAGATGCTGTAAGAAGCAATATGGTAAATAGCCAACTCAAAGCATACTAGATTATAACCATCTCAGAAAACATTTGAAGGATTTATCAAATTAAGATATTCAAGAGACAAATAACAAAATAGAGGAAAACAGAAAAGCAAAGGTCTCAGTTCAAGACAAATACAAGCATCCTGAATTTAGGAATACTGTGTGATGAAAAATAATTACCTAAAAAAAAATCCAACCCAAAGCCAATCTGTTCAACAGAGTAATATTAAAACAGAAATGTATAAAATAAGATTTTAAAAAAAAAATAAATGGAAAATACTTATTAAACTTCTGGACACCCCACACATTTACTCCCTGAATTACAATAAATTAGACTTGGCATAAAATATAAAACAGACCTTATAACAGACAGGACAATATGTGGAGTCTCAAGTATAATTAGTAGCAGGTAACGTTGTTTTTCCCCTTCTTTGTCTGAGCAGGCTCCAGCTATTCTCCAAAGACTGCTTGGTCCCCAGTAAGCATTGAGAAGACTGGCTTGTGTGTTACATCTGTCCTATGTGGCTATGTAATTCTTAACCCACTCATCTATATTTGGTAGCTGAACTCATGTTTCAGCAGACTGCCACTATCTGGAATTCCAGCAGAAGTAACGTTATGCCTGGAAGTAGCACAAAGTTCTGTGCACTTACTACTCAGAAATTCAGATAACTTAATCATTTAAATGAATATTTTGATGAACACAGTAAAGGCTGCTTTAAACAATTATTCTGAAATCTAGGATGTGACTTTTTGCTCAATATTAGAGTGTCTGCCTCTATAGGAAACAGAAAACAGTGTGCAAAAACTAACTGTGGAAAAATATTTTTTTATATACATAATTTTGTCTTAATGATTTTTTATAAGAAAAATAATTTTTAAAACAATATTGAAGAATTTGCTTTTTCTATAAAAAGTATTTTAAAACTAATACTTTCTTGTACACCTTTAAAGCTTCCATGAAATGAAAAAGAAGTAGCTTTTGTTGGTGGAATCGGTGGCATCTTTTTGTATGAATAGATAATGATTAATCAGTAATCACAATTACACTACTAATAAATTTACCTACTAAATTTCCACTTCCTACATGAGCTAATCCTATCATGAGAAAATAAGAACCTCCCTCTGTCTGAACTGGCACACAGAATCCATTGTATAATTTAAGACCCCACAACTCTGACCCAGGCAATAGCCCAGAAACAAGCAACGTGCATTGCTCGTTTCTTAGCCTTGTAAAGTGTAATGAGTAATCACAGACAACTTTTCTTTATTGTCTTTGCCAAAGTGCTTTCACCTCCTCAAGGGCTCCTTTGAGCCATGGCATAGGGAAGAAACATTTTCTGCCCTGAATTACGCTTGTGCCTTTTCAGGTACATCATTTCCTCTTCTGCTCAGTAAAATAAAGAAGTAAACATGAAGACTGTTGTTTTAACATGTGGACTTTATCACATAATTTCAAAAAATAATTGGGGTAGGATTGTTTCTGCCTGATTGCAGCCCATCAGGACAAGTCATTTGGAGCAAAAATACCAAAAATATTTTGTACCTCTCTGTCCCTTATGCCAAAGTCCCTTTTGCTGATAGAAATTATTTCAGTGGGCTGGAACACGTTTTTAGCTAAATATTGTGCTGTAGAGAATAGATCCATTGTTGTGACAGAAGGGCACAACCTTCCTGTTGGTCACAGACCATATTTACATGCTACCAATATGTTGTATTTCCTTTGCATCATCATATTGGCAATTACTTTATTTAACAGATCCACTGTTGGATTAGGAATACTTTATTCACAGCATATAAGGACCCTGTTCTTATGCAGTGGGATTCTTACCATGTTATCATAGAATTAACGGAAAAAGATTTTAATACAGGTCATTTCACAGTATCTTCTGTGTGCAAAGTAAGAAAAGAATCACCATTCTAAAAAAAATCGAAGGGAAAATAAAAACAAAACCAACAACAGAAAAAGGAGCTGGTCATCTAGCAGTTAATCATTGTAAGCCTATTTTTTAAGCAGTCATTCTGCAGAGTGGAATCCAGGCTCTGTGTCTGGCAGCTATCCTCTCCACTTAATGCTCGAGAGTTAGGCACCTTGGCATGGGAGTCAAAAATAGCCAGCATATAAACAGCAACAAACTGCCTTGGGCTATCTTCAGCATTTTCTACAGGGAAGGGGTAGACGAAATCCTGGTTCTTGGAATTATATGTTTAAATTCCCATTTCTGGGAAGAAATTAAATATATCCTCCTGGAGACACTTGCCAAAATAATTTTTAAAGTCACAGAGTCTAAGTGAATACAATGGCACTAGTGTTGTGCGCCAGTCAGGTTTGTCTATTACTTTTTGTACACTCAGATACTAACACTTGCCCAGGAAGCAGAAGATCTGTGTTCATTTTATTTCTAGTGCCTGCAAATGTTAATGAGATACTAGCCATAACTTGCAAACTGATTAGGATAAGGCTCTATACATTGTAATGTATATATACATTAAGCCACGAATGCATTTTCCCAATACCATTTTACTAAGATTTTGAAAATGCTTGTAACCTTTGACCTAAATTTTTTGAAGACAACTTTTGCTCAAGACCTCCTGATTTTATTGCAAATGTTATGTGTACTCCCTTACAAAAGTGATAGAGGGTGGTAGCATACAACCAGCAAATGCCAGAGGGAGCATTGGGAAATAACACATTTTGAAAGATAAACATGTGCCACAATAAGTAATGATGTAATATTTGCATGTAAAAAGTAAATATTAACAATAACAAGCAAATAGAATAAAGGATGTTATCCATCAGATACTCACTCCATTCCTATTGCAGTTCTGTGGCACAGTCAAAGGATGAAAAGGGCTTGATAAAGCCAGTATTTTTCACTAATGATTTAGTGGAGAATATCTAGACAAGTCTCCTCAAGCTTAATTAATAATAGCTTCTAACCCTAGTCAGACAAAGTCATACAAATCTATAAAATTATCCTGGGTATACAAGTCTTCCATTCCACCTGATATTGTTAGACTGCAAAAGATATTCATTTTTAATTGGGCTAATATTTGTGTGCTTATTTGGATGAGCAAAAAACCCCAAAATTCCAAGATTATTTTGTGTCTTACAGTAAATAACAACATGATAAAATAGCATCAACTAGGTGTTCTTCTTACCGAGACCTTTGAAGACACAGAGTACTCCACTAGTTACCACACTATCATCCAGGGATTTTCAGTCACTCACTATTTTTTTTTTTCCTTTTATTTCTGGCCTCCTTGCCCATCAGCTCATCTTCCATGACTTGAGGATGGTCAACTCCTGCACCTTTAAAATAACTTTCTTAAAGTATTCCCAGCCTTCCTGAGCTCCCATGCCCTCCAAAACTACCTCCCAAGGGACCCTCTCAACCACAGTCTGAAAGAGGCCAAAGTCTGCCCTCTGGAAGTCCAAGGTAGCAGTTCTGCTGACTCCCCTCTGTGGTTCAACAAGGATTGAGAATTCTAGCACCCTGTGATCACTATACCCCAGGTGGCCTCCAACCTCTGTATCTCTCACAAGACCTTCTCTGTCAACAAACAGCTGGTTCAGGATTTTGCTTCCCCTTGCTGTCTCCTTCACCAGCTGTGTCAGGAAGTTATCTCACACACACTCTAGGACCTTCCAGGACTGTTCCCTAACTGCTGTATTATAAATCCAGCAGATGTCTGGGAAATTGAAGTCCCCCTCAAGAACAAGGGGGAGAGACCTTCAGACCTCACCCAACTGTCTATAAAGTGTCTTGTCCATCTCTTCATCCTGGTTGGGTGGCCTGTAGCAGACTCCCATGATAAGTCTTATTGACCTTCACTTTTATTCTGACCCATAAGCTCTCCACCCTATAATCACCAATATTGATTTCCATATATTCACATTCTTTCTTAACATGGAGGGCTGCACCGCCGCCTTTCCTGCCTTGCCTATCTCTTTCGAAAAGTCAGCTTTCCATCACAGCACTCCAGCTGTGCAAGTCATTCCACCGTGTTTCCATGATGGCAACTATACCATAACTTTTGGACTGCACAACAGCCTCCAGCTCCTCCTGTTTCTTACCCATGCTGTGTGCATTTGTGTAAAAGCACCTGAGCTGGGCCACCTTTTGAGTGGGAGTAGCCTTCCCTCTTGATCATACTCGGGTGTTTCTGTAGCCTCAAACCTCACACCAACCCTTCTTCCTACAGAAAGGTGAGTTGTTCTCTTTCACCAAGACACGAGACTGTGGGATCTCACTTAGCACATCCCTCTCCCTACAAGCACTGGCACTTTACATACAGGCTTCATTCTAGTGACCTCAGTTACACCCCCACACCCTTTGTACCTAGTTTAAAGCTCTATCAATGAACCTTCCCAACTCCCATTGTAAGATCTCTTTCAACTGGTGGGATAAGCTATACCTATTGCTCACCAGCAGGCCTGTAAATTGAGCAGAAGTCAAAAAACCCAAACCCCTGCTAGTCACACCAGGCTCAAAGCCACGCATTAAACCATTGGCCCATCATATTTAGCTACTCATCATTTCCTATAACTGGAGGGATAGAGGAGAACACAACTTGTGCTCCCAAACCGTTGACCTATCCCCCCAAGGCTCTGAAGTCCTTAGGGAAGTTCTACCTATATCATCACTGGCTACCTGAAATAACAATAGGGGATAGTAATCTGAGGACCATAATACAGCAGAAAGTTTCTTCCTTACATCTTGAACCCAGGCCACCGGGAGGCAACAGACCTCCCTGTGCAGAGGGTTCTACATATTGATCTTTCTGCCCCCTTCAGCAGAAAGGCACCAATGATAATGACACATCATTTTTTTCTTTTCTGAGGAGGTTTTGATGCTAAGAGTGGTCTGGCTAGACTTTGGTGTCACCTCCAAGTGGGGAGAACCACCATCCCCACCACTAACCAGTTGTCCCTGCAGAGCACTGTACCTGTTCTGCAAGGGCAGATGGGGAGGCAGGGGAACCTCTGGGTGGGAAGATTTAGTTTTGCCAATTCCCCACATTCCCCAGTTCCTCAGTGTTATTAGAGGAAGGAGAGGACAGGTGGTTCACTGTAGCAGGAACACTGTCTGCCTGACCTTGACCTGGCTTCCAGGCTATAAGCAGCCTTGGGGAGGGTGCCAAATAGCTGTTGCCCAGAGAGCACACAGGGCAAGCAAACAGTGTTGCTGCCTACTGAGAACAGACAGGGGGAGTCAGTGCATGAGCATGGCCTGCACTGCCCATATTGCAGCAGCAGCGTGAGGTGGGTTGAGCAGCAGGGCATGTTAATTGCTGCCCCTCTTTGCTCAGGAGACCTGCTCTCCTACTGGCATTTTGTGAGGCCATAGGTTTAAACATGGTCTCCATCAAACAGTAACTAAGACAGAGGACCTGCCCAGAAACATGGCTGTTCCAGTATTTAACTACAGGGAGTGCCTGAGCCTGCAGCTGCTGAGGGAGGGTGGCAGGGATTCCACCTGTGTGAGGTGTGAGCAGGTGGATGAGCTGCTCAGCATGGAGGTGGGGCTCAAAAAGCAGGTGGATAGAGTGAGGATCATCAGGGAATTTGGGTGGAAGGTTGACTGGTGGAGTGGCTTGCTGCCGTGTTGGAGGGAAGGGTGCCAGGGAGACACCCCCAGAAAAGTGGTGGACCCCCTGCCTTGTCACAGTCAGACAGACATGGCAGATAAGGAGAGTCCCAGCTCAGCTTCGTGGGCACACCTCCTGCCTGTCTACCTTGCTTCTCCAGCTCCCACTGGGAAAATTGATGCTGAAAATTGAAGAGGAGGTGAATGAGAGGTGAGAGAAAATCTGCCTAAGAGAGGACCTAGGTTGAGGTGGTTGTACCCATGCCTTGAGAGTGCCTATGTCAGGAGAAACGGAAAGGTAATTGTGGTGGGCAAATTCTTTCCCAGGGGAACAGAAAGCTCCATATGCAGACTCAACCCTCAGGGAGGTATGCTGCCTCCCTGGGGCCCAGGTTGCGATTCTGTGATTAACTCCCAGTGTACTGCATGATGTTATGATGTGGAATGCTGATAATAAACCACAAAACCATGACAAGATTTAGGAAATACGTAGAAATAAGAGTATAAATAAACTCGTCATACAATTTATATTAAAAGAAATCTTAAAAAAAAAAAACCAACAACAAAACAGAACACAAAACAAACATAAAAACACACCACCACCAAGAAGTCTATGCAAGAGGAATTAAGAAACAAATGAGAAAGGAAGCATCTTTGAAAGCCCCATCTTTGGAAGTGTTCAAGACCAGGCTGGATGGGATCTTGGGCAACCTGATCTAGAGGTTGGCAAACACTGCTAGTGGCAGGGGAGTTGGAACTAAGTGATCTTTAAGATCCCCTCCAACCTAAGCCATTCCATGAAAGCATCAGTAGATGAGGGTGACAAACCTTCATAGGGTTAGAGAAAACAAGGACAATTTCTGGGGTGTAGTATATGGTATTATAATGGGAAATGGAAAATCTAGCATGTAAAGATTTCAGATTATATGGTAAACAAAACATATAAGCTGCATTTTTTATGTTATAGCTCATGGTCCTACATAATTTTGTAAGGAAGAAGGCTGAAGTAAGTTATTGCAAAAACAGGCTAGTAGAAAATCTGTTATAAATGTAATTTTCTAACTTAAACAGATGAATACTTTATATATTGTTTGAAAAAAGCAAAACAAGCTGTAAATGCTAGGTAGTTACTTAAGCAGAACTCATCTGTTTATTCTTAAAATTAAGGATTTTCTTCTGAAAGATTCTGTGTTCAATTAGCTTTAATTCTGTTTGACTTCATTTTATTTAACTTAGCTAGTTTGACTGTTCTTTCTCTATGCTGATTTTTGACCCGCTTTCTTTAAATGTTGGTCATATTCACCTGGTTTTTCCATTTCTTTTATTTTCTAAATTAATTGTACATTAACACCTTCTGTACCATATCTGATCTGTTATCTACCCCTCTATGTCATTTATATTCTTGAACTCCTGCTTATATACATGTGCTTCAGTCACATTCATGCCAGCTGTTACCTCCCTGAAAAATATTTTAAAGAAATTAGATATATTTTTTAAATAAAATATTTTTCCACTTAATGCTATAAAGTTCTCAAGGCAGCACATCAAGAAAAATGAATGTTTTATAGAATCACCTGGCATCTTTTTCTGTGTTACGTACTAAGATTTTGTTTATGCAGCTCAGACTTTCTCTTCATTAGAAAAATGATCCCCATTGGATTAATTTTAGCTGCATGCCTATAGTGCATATTTTACATGTTTATATTCACAGCCAGTCCTGTGCTCAAATTCCTTCTTAGCATGTGAAATGTGTTTGATCTGTGCAAGCACAGACACTGCTGAGGATAATCATGAGGATTAGCTTTGAAACAGGAACTGGCCTCTTTCAACAGACTGTGAAATGCTGGTCTCTAGGAAAATAAATATTTACTTTTTGTCTTTTATCACGATACAACTTTATGTTAGTTTACCTTTTTGACAGCTCACAGGACTATTTGACTATACCAAATGTATTCCTATGGTCTGTAAGAAAGCTCAGCCTGCCACCTAAGAACATGTCTGATGCAAGAGAAGGGAGACAGCTGTATATCACTGCCAGAAGACATAGTGCTAAACAAAGACAAATGTGCAAGTATGTGACATGCATACTTTTGGCAAGTGGAATGAATGCCGAAGGAGGAACACTGAACAGCTGATTACTTCCGTTGTGAAGCTCCATAGGACTAACTTTATTTTTAAAAAAAATTACGCTACAGCTGGCTATTTAGAATGGACTGCTGAGAGATTTGTCAATCAGTAGCTTCTGTTAGGGAGACACTTAGCTTGGGAGTATTTTTGGAAAGAGTTTCCATGGAGCTGGAGAGACTTAAGGTCCTTTGCTTTTTTCTGATTGGCCAACAGACAGGTGCTGAAAAAGGTGGTGGCAGAAATATTCCAGACGTGGTGAACAGCACATACAAAAGTAATGGCAACTTACTTTTTGTATTCTGATAGGCTGTATAATATGCAATTATAACAGAATTTTTCCTTTCTTTCTATTTGATGTAAAGTGAAAAAGATTCAAGCAAAGCACAAAGCAGCATCAGTTGAAAATGCAACAACCCATGTTTACAATTTGTGTGAGGTCTGTTGTTCCATAGCAAACTTCTGCTGGCTTGAAACAGGGAAGCATAGAGTGGTTTAAGTTGGAAGGGACTTCAAAGGTCATGTAGTTTCACCCCCTGCTGTAGGGGTTGAGGGAAAGTAAGACCTTTTCAGTGGCAATGAACACTTGTGTGGTGGTACTATAAATCTTTGTATTTTCTCAGTTTGGAGTCATTTCAGGGAGTCTGGGGCCCCAGACTGGACCCACAAATCCCATCAAAAGCAAGAGCTTGTATTTTTACCGGGTATGGATCTTGTATGTACGGTAAATACACCTCTGTTTAGGCATGATGGCTTCTGTGCCAATAACCAAATATTATCAGGTATGGTTTAATATTGTGGTATTTATGGACTGGGAAAGAGGAGGTCCAAGATTTTTTATTAATACAAGCTGTTCAAATTTTCTCAATTTAAATGCTAAATTTGGATATGGGAGAAGGAATTAGGAAAGAGTATGAGTATCGTAGCAGTGGAATATCTTAGCAAAACTGAAAGGGAGATCTGAAGTGGGAGAATTGTTTTCTCTGCATACAATTTCAGTATTTTCTTGAAAAATCACACTTAATAGTGATCGATACTGTAATAATTCTTCAAGTTTCAAAGAATTATTCTGAGCATTTGTGAACTAATACCATGGGCTAATATCATTGGTATCCAACCAACCTTTTGGCTTGCCTTGGCTGAAATGAATGTAGATGAATTGTCTTAGGCTGCATATGAAATATAGGTTGCTGTTTATGTATGTAATAATAAAACTAGTGGGATATTTGACCTTGTTTTTGTGTAACTAATGCATAAGTTTGATTTGATGGAATTGGTTGCCTTTCTTAGTGTTTGTTAGAGATTTAAAATGAAATTTTATTCTCTCTGTACTTCATCTTTGGAAGTGTTTATTCACATGTATATGTGTATCAGCAAAAACTGATGAGATGAAGAAGGCATGATTGTGAAGCAAAGTATATTCTTCTCTGGAAAGATAGATCTTCTAGAAGTCTAATAAATAGACAAGATAAAATTTTTCTTTGAGTTGAATATCTGATTGCAACTCTGCATTCCATAAAACATTTCATGGGTAATGTACTCACGTCAACTGAAAATGAAGTCGCAAATATACCAAATAATTGATCATTTTTCCAGCAATCTTGACACATACTCTCAAATTCCTATATCATAATGGAAAGCAGTGCTATAACTGTGTTTAGCCAATGTATCAAAGCACATTAAATTATTTGCCATAGATTGAGCTTGCTGTAATTTAAGTTTCATTTCAAATGCTGTTATGATTTGAAACAGGACACAGGTGAGTTCATTTTCACCTTAAAGGTGTGTGTATAAGTTATTTAACTGAGCAGTCAAATCTGCAGAAAAATGGTAAATCTTTGGGCCATTTTTCATCTTCATGTTCTGATGCAAATTTTCTTTTTGATTCCACAGATGACTTGATTTTATTTGCAAATCATAAATCTTTTTAACATTTTTATACCATTTTACTTAGCCATCTACTTCAGAAAAGTAAACGGTGTCCCAGTAATCAGCATCCAGATACTCCTGGAACTGGTGATGATTCAGTCCACTGGACTCCATGAAATTCACAACTTCGTCCTACATTATTCAATTTTAAAACTTCTGTGCATGTATTTTATTGATATAAAATGCAATTATATTTTGTCAAATGTGAATTGCTGGTGGTAATTGCCTTGTCTTCTATTAATTTCATAAGTCATATAAGTATAAGGCTTTACAGAAAAGGTTGTTAAGCACAGGAATAGGCTCCCCAGGGGGGTAGTTGAGTCACCATCCCTGGACGTATTTAAAAACCTTTTGGATGTGGTGCTCAGGGACATGATTTAGCAGAAAGTTGTTAGAGTTAGGGTAGTGTGATTAGGTTGTGGTTGGACTTGATAATCTTTAAGGTCTTTTCCAACCGGAGTGACTCTATGATTCTATGATTTTTTGTTATCTTAGTTTGTTTGATCTCAGTATGTTCTGTGAATGTATTTCTACCACCTTAATATTTTTATAATATTGGTAGTTTTTACTCTTTACAGAAGAAACTTTTTGGTCAGAATTTGCATATGGTCACAAACCCTGGGTGATAAATGTATAAAAGAAAACAAAACAAGTTTATATTGTGATTGTACTTGAAAAGATGAGGGACTGTATCTATGGTCTTTTTCTAAAAACTCTGTTCAAACACTGCTGTGCAAACTGTGCCTCTTAGAAGCAGTTGATGAACATATTTAATCTCCTACTGGTAAGGCAAAAATTGAACAAATGAGAAAGTCTCATAGGCCTCAGCATGCCATTTACATAGCGTTCATGGTCTGCCACCCAATGGTTGTTAGACAAATCGATAAAAAATGTGCTTCTTAATGGTGTAAACTCATGTCCTCTTAACAGTGGATTCTGCCTAAATTGTGAGGAGCTTACATTTGAAGACTTTGCCGTGTTTGTATCACCATTTTACATTTGCTAGAAAAATAATACAATGCATTGTATTGTTTTTTGTTTAGATGGCTACAAGAAATAAAAAGACACTGGTAATTTTCTGAAAGCAAAAGAGAAAGTTCCAATTTGTTGACAGCTTCCAAGAGGGGAAGGAGGAAACTGAAAACTGCAAAGGCATCAAAGAAAAGGTTAGACTTGGTAAGCCTGGGTAAGGAAAATGGAAACAGTTTTAATTCAAATGTTAGTCTTTCTTTATTAAAACAAAGCTCCTTAATTATTTTTTTAAACACAGATATATAAGTTCAGGGACTTAACTTTGTATTTAGAATTGGATGGCATGTTTGTTTGCATCTCTAGTGCCTAAGGTTAATGCTGAAATAAATTGTAGTGTGAGCATTTTTTGCAAATACAGAGATTTCTGAAGGGTGCTATCAGAGGCCCTGAGTTAAGCCATTATAAAAGTTTGCTAGGGCAAAAAAACACCCAACATCCCTAGTTTTGCTTCAGTCTTCTCTTTCTTTTCTCTCTCCTGCCCCAGCCACATAGTCCTACCCTTTCTGACAGTGACTCTGATACTTATCTGGCACCAAATCAAATGCATTTATGAAGACACTGTGGAGAGAACTAAACCAAGAAATACGTAAATAGTTTTCTGACAACTTAGTGACCTGAACCAGCTCAATAAAGAGTAAAATGAGTGACAGAAACAAAACCAGAATAAAGATGAGGCTGTGTGGTTGAGAGTAAAAGATGCGTGGAAAAGAAGTGGAAGGGGAAGTGTAAAGTTATCACATAATATGAATGAGGATGACAGACTATATTAATTTCTTTCTTCATCATTTTTTATTGTTGTTTTCTTAAAGAGCTGTTATTTGAAAGCTATTATGGTAATATTCAGTAGTAAAATTGTCACATTCTTGCTTCAGTGAAGGAAGATCTAAAATTAACTAAAATCTTCATGGCTAAATTCCATGACACAGAGCTTCAGTACAATCAGAGAATTCTGTGACTGAAAAGTATGGCTGGAAGCCTGGATTCTCTCTCATTCTGGGCATTTTATTTGACATTGATTATTTTTTTAAAAAAATTTTTTTTTTTTTTCCTTGAAAAACATTACAATAAATCATTTGTTTAAATTCTTATTTTAGACTTTGGAGAAATTGATTAATTGAATTAAGTCAATGGAAGAAAACAAATCATTTACAACACTTGTGCAGATAGGAACTGGGTATCATCATGATGTTATAAACCACAAAGGAAGACAGTTGGTAGAGATGCAGTTCAGCAAAGGATTTATACAAGTCTTTCTTTTTAAAGATTTAATGCATATGGAAGCCATTAGGGTAAGTTCTCTTATAGCTTCTTTTTTCCTTACTGTTGATTGGTATGGTTTATTAGCTGCAAAAATGAGATTACTATTGATGGGGGAGGTGATATGGTAGCTTTTACTAACATGAAACCAACACACCTTAGCTTTTTAAAAATCAACCAATGCTGGAAAAATGCCATAGTCAACTCTGTCACTCAAAGCTAGAATGCTTGCTTTGTCACCCCCAAACCAAATTTATGTAAATGTTTATCCTGCCGCAGTAGCTGATAAAGACAATTGCACTATTGGGACAGTCGTACAAAGAGCAGATGTAGATTAGAATAGTTATTTATATGGTACTTCATGGTCTGCTTATTTTCCACTGTGATGTTAGTCCCTCATTTAATTAACATGCTCTCTCTGTCTCCTGTTATCTGTGTTCTGGCTAGTTCTTTGACCTTAGAGCACAGTTCCTTATAGTTCCTTACAGCAATAACATTGAATACATTAAATGTGCAAATGAAATGTACAGAATATGTTGATATAAATCCATATGTTGAATGATATGACTGCACAATTTGACAAATTGATGTTGTTTCATAATGGCTAAATATTCCATCACATATTCATCTCAACTCAATTTCCATAATCCCTTTCCCACCTGACAGACATTTGCATATAAAATTCATTTTCACACTTGATTATCCTGTGACTTTTTCCCTAAGTTAGCCAGATCAGGAATGGGGAAGGGAGAAGGAGTAAATACATGCCTCAGTCCAGCATGGAGTACAAAAAATAAACAAGAAAAGAAAAATGGCCTTGAGCTGGTTTCAACACAGATTACTTCTCAGTAATAGAGGACACCTAATGTCATGACTGAGTGTTTTAGAGAGACTGGTAATGGGATTCACACTGCTGCTGTGGTTGCACTGTGTATTGCAATCACCACATTTTGCTAAACGTAACTTAAACTTGTCCTGTCTTTTCACAATAATGTTTGGATCAAAAATTTCTCCATTCAGGTATGCACTCATTTTTCCCCCTTATGTAGTGAATTTAGAGCTAGATTCCAATGCTGTTTGAGGCAAAAAATTCTGCAGTAATTGAATATGCACATTTATTCTAAGGAAAGAACTTAGCTTAGATAGGTGGTTCGTGAAAGCCTCAAGGAAATTTTGGAAAATATATTTTGTATCCCTTGAGACAAATAACCACATTTGTACTGATAAAGAGATTTAATGTATGATATATTGCACGGGATCCTACTGTTATAAGAGTTTCCACAGGGATTCTACAAAGATGCATCTCATTCTTTATATGCACTTGCACCAGCAATAGGCATATTCTTACAAGTCAGTACTGTGGCATTTCTTAACAGCAAGAAGATTTATGCTCCCTCACATGGAGATAGATTTCTGGCATTCCTGCTTCTGTTGCTTAACCTGGTTCTGGAGTTAGGCCTACCTGCTGCCAGCTCAAGTCATTTCTCTTTCTTGAATTGCTGAGCACTCAGATGCTTTGCACTTGCCCTTCTCAAAAGGATAGTAGAGAAAACTGAATGAAAAAGACAGAGAGACTACTTACCAGTTAGCATTACAGACAAAATAGACTTGACTTTAAGAAAATGGCTTAACTTATTACCAACTAGAACAGATGTCAAACAAAAATATACGATGGAATATCCTTAATGTAATAGAAATCTTTCTCAAAGATCAGAGGTTGTCTGCACAAAATTATGCAGAGCTTTATGAGCTGACCCACAATTTTAGCTATTTCCATTTGTTTTTTCAAATTCTCCATCCTGCTTATTTTGAGCGTATTTCCTCATCTGTTATTTTATCTAATACATTTTTCCTTACAAAAGAACATACACTACTCCCAGCCTTCTTTTATCCAGGACAACTTCACTCTTTTACCACTGATTCCTTAAGTGGTACACAGGAGATGGACAGAGGTTACAGTCAGGACATAATAGAGAAAAAAAACAAAAACAACCAACATGCTGAGGAAGGGGAGCAGGAGCTTATCTTTGTCAGCTAAGTAGCACAATTATGATATTATACTGAAGCACTGTTGTTATGCTACAATATTGTAAAAGATATCTTTCGGTTAAGCTGAAGCAGTCTTTGGACTAGTGTCAAAGGAAACGTGGGGTGTAGGAAAGACCTCTATCCTGCTTACAAGGCAAGTGCTATTTTCCATCTGTCCTCCAGGTAGGCTGCTCCAAATTTCCCTGGGTCCATAAGGAGGCAAATTTTGTGTGTGTAACCCCAGGGGGTTTTCTTTTCTGTATCTTGTACAAGTATCTGATATGAAGACAGTCTAGGCTTTTTGCCTCTCACTTGGACATTCTGATAAACTCTAATTTCCTAAATGATATCTTGAACAGTGTTTAGGTACCCAAGTTCCCTCACAAATTGAGGCTTCACCATTTTAAACATGAGGCTCTGGATCCAGTGCTGTTCATGCTAAAGGAGTTGTTGGAAATGTAAAAAAATTGTGTAAAATAGATCTCTTAGTTTATTTCATATGGAATTTCTTACAGGCTGGTAGGAGTGGATTGCAGTAACTACAGGAACAGAAACAGGAATTACCATGTTATGCAATGTGTTCTGCAATATTCTTAAGTAAGGCAGTAATGGATTTTGGACCTGTATCTGAAGTGACCAGAATCTGAAAAGTGTAAACTAACTTAGTCAAATAAATACTAATGATAACTTGCAGTGCTGTATTCAGGGACCCAGCCTTTGATCGATTGAGAAGTGAAACACGAAAATGACACTGGGAACAGAAACTGAAAGCAAATAGAATAGGCGGTGACAACTCTTTAAAAGCAGCAGATGGGTGGCGGTGCAGTGAACAGTGAGTGGCAGCAGGTACAGTTCCGGCATGGGCTTTGTTGGAGGCTGTGGATGGGGTTGCACTTAGGGCTGGAGATAAGGTTACAGGGTTGAGTTTTGGGGCTAATATGGCACTGGGGCCAGGACTAGAGTTTAATTTTGAGGCAGGAAGTGAGTGCTTGAACTGACACCGAGTGTGTTAGAGTGCGGAATGGTGTGTGGCTGGAGTTGGACTTAGGACTGGGTGAAATTTTTCACTACCATGCTCAGGAGCACCATGGATGTGGTAGAAGCAGGGTCTGAGCCATCTGATCTCGTCTGCTCACACCGTGTCTCCAGACACTTCAGATGTAATAATACGCACTTTAGAAGAACATCAGCGTAGTGAAGTGTTGGAATCTTTTTCTCCTCTCCTCTCCACTCCAAATAGGACAGTCCATACATGTTTATATATATAGTTCTGCTTTCTTCAAAAAAACACTTGATTTTACATTTTCAGGCATAGTAAGGAAACTGATGAAGTAACGTTGGACAATTTCTAGGTAAGTAACTATTGCAGCTATCAAAAATATGATTATTCTGAGAACAGTGTTCTAACGCCTTTGATGTGGCCTTTTCAGTTTAAATTAGAAAATGGTGAAAAGTGTCAGGCTTATTGCTACCTTGACAAAAAGTAGGTATGCAGATGTACAAAAGAGGGCTGTGTACTGTATGTATATAAATAGCTTACATTTAATGAAAATTGGTGTTAAAGTTCAACTTTAATTTGCATTAAGCACATCACTATAATATAGCACACTGCTTATGTTATTTTACAAGTAGATACTATTAAGATGCAGAAAACAATGTGTATAATGATTTCACACATTTATATGCACATACATACATGTATGTACATGTATGTACTAATAGAAATTCTGTTCCAGATAAATGCTAACAAATAACATTTGTTATTTATTAACATGTGTTCATATTTACATGTGTATGTATACATCTATATAAACACACGTTTGTGTATATACATATATATGCATATATATGCACACGCATATATATGTATATATTTCTTTTCTAGGAATTTAAACTAATGCAAGATAGAAATGAAAGAGAAGAATTTCAGCTTAGTTTTAGTCTGAATTCATGAGATCTTAAAAAATGGAGTTATTTATAAAAATATTTATTGATCTAAAAAAAAAAAATCTCACGGGGATAATCATGAAATGCTTTCTGATTTTTCTTCAAGTGTTCTTCCAATCTGGTTATGGAGTAGATAACTTGGTGTTACAAGCCACGGAGTGTACCATATTTCCTGAATGCTCTCTCTTGATTTTTTAGAATTTTCTTTTGTGGATACTAGAATCAAGATCTGTGATGGATTCTGAAGAAGATAATCTCAAGGAGGCTGTTCATGATTATGCAAATCAGAGTGCTGATAGTGATGATAATGATGGCGAGTGTGTTGACAGTAAGAAAATAAACTTCACTGCAACTGGGGAAGACAAAGAGAATGAAAGTAGAAGTGACAGTGATGAGGAGGATGCAGCTGACAACAGTGAAGAAGCAGCTGTTGTGCAGATGCTTAAAGAAAAGGAAGACAGAGAAAAAGAAGATGAAGACCCGGATTATGGTGAAATTTATTGTAACTTGGCCACTGATGAAGTGATACAGCAAGATGAAAGCAGAGATGAAAGCAGGGATTTCAGAGTTCTCCAGAATAAACTGGATCCCCAAAACCCTGGTAAGTAGCTGCTATCATTTTAAACTTGGATCTAAATTTTCATTGCAGTGTCCTACCTGTTGGCTCTTTTGCAATTAATTGAAGGGTTATGGTTCTATCACTAACTATATCCATTTCTTTTAGAAATAAAAAAACATCTTGAAATTCTGAAGAAATTGAAGCAAAGCATTTGGCCATCTCTATCAAAAGCATTGTAAGTACTGCTGGAAGAAATAAGAGTTAAATGTAATAGAAACAGTTCATTTTGTATTTTTAGACATTACAGTGTATTATTCCATGGTGTTATTCTCATCTAGGTTTGTGAAAAACCTGGAGATCTAAGGTGTGTTTAGGAATCAATACTTTTCCCATAAACATCAAGGAGGATCCTTAATATAATAGAAATCTTTCTCAGAGATTAGAGATTGTCTTCATGCTTTGTGAGCTGACCCACAATTTCAACTATTGCTGTTTTTTCACATTCTCCATTCTGCTTTTTTTGATCATGTTTCCTTGTCTGTTGTTTTATTTAATACATTTTTCTTTACATTTTTTTTCCATATCATATGTATCTGCGGTGTCTTTTGCACATTTATTCTCATGCATGATCTTTTGCATCTCCAGATTCCTTTCCCTGTTCAGTGCTGAAAAGAATTAAGTGTAGCACAGTCCATATAGACAGTGAAATGTCTTCTCTGCTTCTGGTGCTGACTGTCAGTGAGATTAGTATTAATTAAAGGCAGACCATTTGAAAGTATGAGACAGGTTTACATAGCTTTGTTTTTGCTCATTCTACCTGATAGCAATCAAGGTCTACAGTCAGAGCCTTTGTATCACAGTCAAGAAGGGAAGCTGGGTCTCATGTGCGGATCTGAGGTGATGCATATCAGGCAGTTTTTACAACTTATGGGTGTTCCCATAATACATAGTAGCATTGTAATCTTATGTATTACACTGCATGTTACATAGTAATGTGTAATAGACAAACATGAAAAAGGAGAACATTTACTGGGGGGACCTGCCTCTTTATCTGGACCTGTGAAAGTTCTTTTGCCTTTTGCTCTGCCCCGGGGGAAAACAACAAAACAGAACGAAACAATAAAAACATCACATCCCTGGACTTTCACTGGTACTGAGAGAGCAGGAGAACGCAGTCAGTTCTAAGGTGTATTCAGAACTACTGAGATAGTGCTTGTTTGTACTACCAACACTGCAGTGAAGAGGATTTGTCTCGCTTAAGATTTATTAAGACAAATGTCACCAACATTTGTAAATAGTTTTCTGAACTGGAAAGCAGATATAGAAGTGCTCCAGCACTTTTGGCTTTTGATTGGATTTCTCCTTTTAAGATATTATTTCTTGCCATCAACATTCTTTGGAAGAAAAGGGAGCTAGTTGTCACTGTTAGTTGCTCATAACCCACTCTACTTTTTAGCTAGAAGCTATGGCAGGAATAATTTGTTGCTGCCTCTTGGGTGCTATTTCTTACAAAGCAAACTTCTGTAGCAGCAAACATGGAAGAGAGGTGATGCAAAAATCACAGAAGCTTCAGATGCTACAAAAGAATTTAAAGTTGTAGTGTTGACAGTTGTAGAAGAGAGAGTTGCTCACATGATCAATAACTGAAAGCAATTCAAGCTCTTTGGAACTAGACTTAGATCCAGGAAAAAATGGTTTTCTATAGATTTATTTCATACCTTTAATACTCAGTTGATTTAATTAATGAAAATATTTATTTTAAAAGCTATTATTAAGATTTTTTCTATTATTTTATTTATTTATTTATTTATTTTCTGTCCTGTAACCACAACTTGGAGCAACATAATGTACATGTGATTTCCTTTTCATTCAGGTTTGTCAGTCTGTTAAAAGACTTTGTTGAGTCTGAATTCTTTGTGATAGATGGGGATTCCTTACTTCTCATGTTCATAGATGAGGAAGTACAGCAACTAACACTGTTTTACCAAGTTGAATGCTTTCTGAATGATTTCACTCAAAAAGGAGCAAAATACATCATTGTTTTCTTCAAGGTAATGAATGAGCTACACCATTTGTTTGCTATTTATACCACTACAGTCTTTCAAATGCAATTACCTGATTATAATCAATTTCAGGAAATACGAGTATGCAAACAAAAATAAAGATAAGTGAAATTCACCAGGAATAACATCAAGGGTTTTTGTTTGTTTGTTTTTTCTCTATCTCTTTCTTTTGTATGGAATTTATTGGGTTTTTTTCAGCAATATTTTAGAAATGAGTAGTATAACTCATACCATTTTTTGCTATGCAATCTACCATTAAATGCTCCAGGAATGGCTGGTAAGCCTATACTCATTGCCTTGTAGATGATTTTCACCATGACTTTCTTGTGTCATGCAGAGTTGGAAACCTATAAATATTCATATGTCTGAAAATTATTTTTGATTGAATTTGCTAGACAAGATTAGAAGAAAATGACTAGCAGTGTACAGAAGAAAATGATGTGTCATGTAAAAGAACATTATAACACTTCAGAAACCATAAATAAAATTCCAATATATGCTTGCATAGTATTTATATGATCAGAATTTGAAGGTGATTTACTGGAATGTAAATGAACAATTTTGTTGTTTTTGTTTTCCACAGGATACAGAACAGATGTACTTCCAGAATCCTCAGATTCTTTTCTTACGTACTGCATTAATAGAACATCTGAAGCACAACACTTGTATCACCATTCATACAGAATTTTCCAATTGTTTTTCACCAGAATGGGAGATTTTTCTGAAGAAATCCTATCCTTATTTCATCATCATATCTGACATAGGACTGACTTCTCTCCAAACTGACTATTTGACTATTTTTATGTCTCATTCATTGTCAAAGAAAGTAAATGTTGTACAAGCTTTTGGACAGGAATATGACACTCTTAGAGTTTATGGATATCATCTTCAGAGTATGTGGAAACACAGAATGTTTTTTCAAAAGGTAAATAAAAAACAACTTCTTTGTTGGTTTGCAAATAAGGATGCTAGGTCTACCTAACAGATTTGATTAAAATATCTCAGTATGTGTAATATATTTTATATGTTAAAATTATAAAGCTCTGATACATGGCTCATCTAATTATCTTGAAAGTCTTAACAGGAATATATTGTGATTGGTGCTGATTTTTAAGTCTTAGTTGACTAATAATATATCAGATAAGACCAGTATTTAACTGAGAAACATAATGTTTAAAGGTTTTATATGTAAGTATAAGTAAGTATGTCTTGGATGGTGAGGTTTTATGAATGCCTTCTGTTAGTGTGGCTTGTAGTCCCTGATGCATTGTATCAGCTGACTTTTGCACATGATTTGCCTTCTGAACTTCTTAGTATGAAGAAGATCTGCGTTGTGCCTGTGAAGCCATAGTCAGGTACAAAGAACCGTCCCTGTACCTGTATAAACATCTCAAGCTGAGCCAGAAAAGCATACAAAATGAGGTAATTTGACCTCCTTTCATCCTTTTTCTGTTTGGTTGTTGGTTTCGCACCCACTGCCCCGCCTCCCCCATCAGGTTGACTGTCTTGCTCCATTCCTTTAACTGAAATTCTCACCTAGCCAGGATGGGGGTGGGGGGAGGGGGCTCTCTTACTTATTCTGAAGTGATACCCTGAGGATGGGAAGGTCCTCTGTGTGCCCATTCTTCTTAATAGCGGCTTGAAGTTGTTTCTTCTTTTATGGTTCACTAAAGTAGGATACTTAAGCTGGAGTTTGATTGGGTGGATCCTGCTTGTGGGATGTTTCCACTGTGGCAAATACTTTTGTCTTGTAGAAGATGGGATCTAGCTCATTCTTTAATCTAATTTCACAATATTTTAGCTTAAAAAAGAAAAATAAGAAAACATTCTTGTAGAATGATTTTTGCTTTTAGTGCATAAAATACCTTTGTCTTTTTCCTGACCATTTTATGACTCTGCTTCTGTTGAGAGCAAGAGCAAGGCTTCCTTGGGCTTTTAAGGGAGTGGAATTGAGTTCAGCAAGCTGAATTTTCATTTTAGAAGAAAAATGTTGTTGCTTGTAAGCATCTTAAAGTCAGTAAGAGGAACACAGCTACCTGCCTGCTACTGCTATTTCATTTTATTATAACTATTTTTCCTGAGGCCAGCTCCTGATACTTCAAGAGAAAGAAAGCACTTGGGCACAGGGAGCACAGGCAGCTGCTCTCTGTCTCTGTCTTTGGCCCTGGGGTCTGAAATGGTGTCCTTGGCCGTGGGTAGGGTTGGGGGAGACCTAGGGGCAGCAGGGAGTTCCAGAGCTATTGATGTCCTCATGGAGATGACAAAAGAGGCTATTCTTGCCAACAGTTCTGAACACTTTTCCTCTGCAGTTTTCATATAGTTCTTCATGTAGCTTTTCATCTATGGTGGAACTCTGTAAAAGATTAAGAGTTGCCCAATTTTTTCTTTTTGTAATTTTGACTGCAGGTTTACCAGACTGCCCTTCTGTTGAAAAAGCTGTGGCCTGAAGGATCAGACGTTCGTCGTGTGATCTGTGTTCTTACTTGTGCAGTAGGATTAAAACTGTACAGTGACATGCTGGGAAGTGCACAAGCTTCCTCAGGAGCAAAACCAGAGCAATCAGAAAGAGTAAGAATTTTTAAAATATCTTTTCAGAACAGTGACTATAAACATATTGCTAACTGGAGAGGTGCCTTTTCCAGATGCCAGGAAGACATGACCATCTGCTTCCTTCTGCTTGCAACTAGGAGGAGTCTGGTTCAGACAATTAGTAGGGCCACAGCGTCTCCAAAGGAGCATCATCATCTATATGTGGGTATTACTGTGCCCCATGCAACAGTGGCTATTACAGGGGAAAGTTATACTTTAAGAATGATTACTTCCATGGGATGTTTTACTGTAGAATGTTGTTGAGCTCACTGTTTTTCTTTACCTTATATCCTGTAGACTTTACAGGAGAATATATTTTTCCTCAAATAAGCAAGGCATTTCAGGAGAAAGGTTCCTTTCTAGATCCAAAAAGTCACGACATCACCATACTAGAAGCTTTGTTTTTTTAACAGAGAAGCAGCACACCAGTAGTGCTGTGGGAAAGACAGGTTCAGTGGAGTAAAGGATACCTACTTCAATATGGCTAACCTACTAGTGATAATCACAGATGGATTATTGTGTTCAACTTCATTTTCCATCATCTCTTGACAGGAAAGAAGTAAACCACTATCTCCAGTAGAAGCCGCTGACCTCTGTAGAATGCAGTGTCTTACAACAGTTTTTCTTCTTCATATGCCTCTTTCTCACAGAGCTCGGATTAGGATCATAGAATCCTGCTGGGCTAAACAAGTTTTACCCTTAATAAAAATGGTATGTACACAACTGTCTTACTTCTCTCATCATTTGATGCTTTTACCATTTTGGCTTTCAGTTTTCTTTGGTAAGTTGCTTTAGCAGTCTGATGAGATCAAAGAATGTAATGTAACCATTAAAAAGAAATCTCGTCTGGTTCAGAAGTCTTGTAAGCTACAAATAAGTGGGGCTGAGTGTTTGGAGTAATATCTCAGCGTAGTGGACCCTTGAATAAACATCTGCATTGAGCCAGTTGTAATGTTAGAATAGTGGACTTGATGGACCATTAGCCAGTATGGGAAGTTTCATGGCCAACCTTTGTGTTATTGTGAAAGAGAGCTGTGAAGGCAGTTATCTAGAACTGTGCTACTGAAATGCTTCCCTATTAGAGAGAAGTAACAATAACATGTTGATTTGCATACCAATAAAACCTGTAGTAACTTTACTTCGGAGATGCTTTGATCCCTCCATAAGAAATAGCATTCCACAATAATTAACTAATTTCTCTATCTTAACAGCAACAACTGTGTGCACATTTTGTTCTGAAACATCTGATTGATACAAATGATTGGAAACTGGATTTAACTTATCTGCCTGACTTAAATGATGATTCACTGCTCAGAAATCTTGCACATTACTATGAGATCGAATACTCTGAAGGTATTTATCTTTGTTAAACAGTTTTCTTTCGTGAATTTCTAACTTTATTAAGAATGTAAATGAAAATGCTTTTTACAAGCATAGATCATAATTTTCTAATTATCTGTATGATAGTGGAGACATTTTATGGAACAATAGGGAAACCTTTTTCATGGCCAAGTCTAAAAAATCGCATGCAATCATCTCACCAGAAGTCTTTCAGAATGCCTTCCCATGTCGTATTCCCAATGCACTTATTGAAAGGAAGCATAAGGTTTCTGGGTCACTGTTATTTGGTGTTATCCGCTATTGTTTCAAAGCCAGTTTTCTATTCTGAAATTGTAGTGCATGGTCGTCAGAACAGAGACTAGATTATATCCATACTGTCACTGTGACATCAGAAATGTTTTAAATCTTGTGATGAGATTGGTTCAGACAAAATCTGATATTATCTTCTACATACATGAAATTGGGATCTGAAACTTTAAGAACATTATCCTATATGTTAAGATTCAAAAAAACGTTCAAAAAACCTGACCGAGCAAAAGAATATGGAAAATGTTTTGTATCAAAATTTCTTTCACAGTAATTTTGTTTACCTGATGTCTGCAATGTGCAGTCAGTTAGTTTGACAGTGAAATAGAACTTTTTCTTTATGTATCAAGCCATAAGCTGTTTTGCAGGCACCTCAGTAAAGCAAAGGTAGAGGATTTTTTAAAGGAAACATGAATTAGGATTATGTGATTTCTAGTATTTGTTCAGCACTAAAAAATAAAATACTTCCCTCCTTCTTTCTTTCTTCTTTTATTTTCTTTTTTTTTCTTCCTTTTTTTTCTTTTTTCTTCTTTCTTTTTTTTTTTTTTTTTTTTTTTTTTTTTCCTTCCCCTCCTGTTCAGGATTAGAGTTCCAGAAGGAATTGGGGAAAGAAATGGAAAAAGAATACCAGTTTTTATGGGACACCGTAACCAAACTGACTGTGAACTTTGATTTTGGAGATGCTTTCCCAATACGAAATACATCTCAAGTATTTATTGATCACCAGAGGGCATTGTTTAGAGGTACTGAGAAGTCCACAAATCAAACAGTTATAAACACAACCTTTGTTACTGTCACTAAGAGATCTGGAAGTAGTGATCTTATTTTATCCTGATTACAAATCTAACCTATTCTTGATGGATCCTCTTTCATCCCACTAGCAAAACTGGCAGATTTCACCCTTATGGCTGAAATTCTGACTCTACTACAGACAGAAAAAGTATTTTTACTGACTTCACAACTATGTACTTTTAGTTCTGATGTTTGCTAGCCCAAGTCTTTTGCATGCATTGTAAAAGACATTATGACTGGTGTAATACGTACAGTAACAAAAGGCATAATGACTGATAAGAATTAAAAGGCACTTAACTTATTATTCTGCATTAAAATTGTCTCCAGAAGACTTCCTTGTACATGTTAGCATATAGTTATGCATGTATTTGGCAGATATGACAGGAGAAAACTCAGTGAAATGCGGATTTGTCAGGTTCCGAAGTCAGTGGAATGTCTAGCCAACAGGTTATGTCACATTGCTATCCTTCAGAGTTCAAGAAATGTGACTTATCATTGCCTTAAGTTATAATGGAACAGTTCTTTGTAGACTGTAGTTGGAAAAGTGCATATTTGGCTCACAGTCAAGTTGTATTTATGGATCCATGTATCTATTCAGAATATCTGGGAGGAGTAGGTAGATATTTTTGTCTGTTTTCTCACATTTTTGAAGAACCATTTTTGTAACCATTGGAAATCTCTGTGTACAACGTGAAACTGTATAGATCTTAAAAAGGGACAGCTTGCAAGAAATTTATTATATGGGAGTATAATTCCACATAGCTTTATGGATGTTTTTATGCTAGTTTAAGCAGTGTGGGCAAAGTGGTCTTTAGTGGCCAAAACCAGCAATTTTCATCATTACCTTTACACATTAAGGCATCTTCTGGGACAGCACTTCTACTGCCTACTTCAGTAGTGGTGCAGCAAAGTAGATGCCTGTGAGATGAGGAGGGTTGTAGCATTCAGGAAAATCATGTAGGAGTATACAATAGATTATGAGACTATGAAATTGGAGGCAGTCATGTCTGTTTGTTTTTTTTCCCTTCTTCCTGTGCTTGAGAAGGAAAAGAAACAGGGGAACTGGTGAACTTATATTTTGTATGCTTTACTTTCTGGAATTTCATTTTTAATGTATCTTGACAGAAATTTAAATGTATGATATGAAATTGTATTTATTTTTAATCAAACACTGTTCATTCTCTTTTTATTTTTTAAAGTCTGTGATGAAAAAATTCCTGATATAGGACTAATTCCATTGAAATCTGATCTTGTTGAAGAATATGCTGGAGATGTTTTGAAAGACCTACCTGTTTTAGACAGGTACATATGTGAATTTTTATTGTAATGTAATAAGACTGTATGGATTTATTTCCTTCTTCCCTGCACTGTTCATCCATACTTTGCTCAATTTGTGCAAGTTCAGAAATGCTTTTTCTGTGACTAGGGAAGATTTACATGCTGTAGTGTAAATATTAACAGAAGGTTCAGAACAAGAATGAGTAAGAATCTGCCTTCTAATTTACTCATTAGGTTTTTTTGTTGTTGTTGTTGGGTTTTTTTTTGTTTGTTTGTTTGTTTTGCATGACTCTGAAGATTCTTATTCTACATTCTTAAACATTTTTTTAAACATGTGAATAGTATTTGAAAGGACTCATCCTAAATTGCAAAGCTCAAATTGTTTTCAGGAACAGAAAGATGTGGAATAACAGTACTACTTAGAAGTTAAGAGCAGACTATCCTTTCCATTTGCCCTGCTGTACTATTTATTAAGGTGGGTTGTGTACTGCACAGTGATTACTGTCAGCCAGTTTGGGAAAACAGATGTATTTCTGTGAATTATGTAGTTACATTGCATTGTGATTCCACTGTATGAAAGTAAGCGGAAAAATGCACTTTTGTTACTAAATCTTTCTGAAAAACGGAGACTATCTTGACAAACTGTCTGGAATAGGATTAAGCCCTATACGGTTGTCTGCCACTGTGGAATTCTTTTGATAAATATCTGTTTGTTTCTTTCTTTTTTTAATATGTTTTGAATTTTTCATTAGAGATGCCAGACAACCATTTTATTTTCTGCACTGTTTAATGTTTCAGCAATGATCCTACAGTTACTTCACTTGCTAAATACAAAGAATTTGATGAGCTTCGTCACTGGCATTCTGACAGACCACTGACTGAGGAATATGAGCGAGTACGGTGCAGTGCCGATGGTAAGGAATGCTAAATAAACCCACTTGTTTGTCTCATCTAGAAAAACACTTTCAAGACTGTCATTGTTTGTTGTCATTGACAACTTCTCATTTCATAGAATATCTGCAGCCATATAAGCATGTGCCAAAGTAGAAATACTGCAATAGCTGAATTATACTTAAACTGATGAGCTTGTGCAGTATTTACATGCATTGTATGTTATGTATTATTTTAATAGCTCTAACAACTATAATGGAGCACTCTTCAGATGCTCATGTTACTTTCTCTTGAGCTTGCAAACTGCTTCTCAGATCTGTATAAACAAACTACATGTGCAATTCAGTGTTTAAATCTATAGTTTGGATAATGCTTGTTAAGCAAATTCATATATGGGCAAAATCTACTTATGTGTTTGCAATGCACACGCATAGCCAATCATATCTTTTGAGAACATAAGTAAAAGGAGTAAACAAAAGTAATTTGTTTCTTAATTATTAATGCTACACATTATAGTTTCCTCTAAGATTTGTGCAGTTTGAATTCTCCGTTCCTTTTTTGGGCCCCTCACTAGAAGAAAGACACTGAGGCCTTGGAGCATGTTCAGAGAAGGGCAGCAAAGCTGTGAGAGGTCTGGAGCACAGGCCTTATGAGGAGCAGCTGTGGGAGCTGGGATTGTTCTGTCTGGAGAAGAGAAGGCTCAGGGGAGACCTTCTCACTCTCTACAACTACCTGAAGGGAGGCTGTGGCGAGGTGGGGGTCAATCTCTTCTCTCAAGTAACAAGCAATAGTACAAGAGGTAATGGCCTTAAGTTGTGCCAGAAGAGGTTCAGGTTGGATGATGTTATAGGTCTAGTCCAACCTCAGTGATTTTGTATTTCTATGAAATACTTGAAGAAGGCCTACAGAAAAACTGGGGAGGGACTTTTTATAAGGGCAGGTAGCAACAGGATGAGGGGAAATGTCTTTAAACAGGAAGAGGGGAGAGTGAGACTACTTATTAGGAAGAAATTCTTTACTGTGAGGGTGGTGAGACACTGGAACAGGTTGCCCAGAGATGCTATGAGTGCTTCCTCTCTGGAAGCATTCAAGGCCAGGCTGGATGGGGCTGTGAGCAACCTGGTCTTGTGGGAAGTGTCTGTAGCAGGGAGATTGGAACTAGGTGATCTTAAAAGTCCCTTCCAACCCAAACTATCCTATGATTCTATGACTTGAGTGCAGAAATACCTGTGCTCAATATTGAGTAGTAGAAGTTTTCTTCCAGCAGCTTTATATATGTTCTGATGAGACAGTCTTGCTTTCACAGAAAAAGGGTTCTTTCATTATTTAATTTCATTTTGAAGATGTCTTCTTATTTTCCTTGACTGTGTTTCTCTAACAGTCATAATTTGTTTCCCACTTATTAAGTTTTCCAACAATTTTTGATGTGTGTCTAAAGTTGTCTGAGTTTGAGTCTATGACTCACCTCTCAGATAATTGAAAGTACCATTGAATTTCTGTGAGTCTTAGTAGGAAGCTGACATATTTGCCAATTAACCCGACTTATTCCGGGACCTCGACTGTCCAGGGGAGAGACACAAACATGGATGCCATGATGTCTTCTCTCAATTTATTGCTGCGTCACACACCTTATATACCATCCTAAATCCTGCGCAGATGCGTACACCCGCTACACTAAACCCAATGCACGTGAGACAACCTATACACACACCTACCTAAACCCCCTGCCCACTAACTCTTAACCTACAGGCCTAACTCAGCTATTCTAGAACACTCTATCTACTCAGAACTACTGTATGCACTCATAAATCCTTGCAAAGACAACTTAGCACCCCAACAGGAAGCCTCTTTTGATATGTGACTTTGTCAATAGTAGTACTAGTCAATGTAGAATTTTTGCTAAGTGTATCCATATCCACTACTCAGTTGTCTTTTCTTGGAATTAGTTTAGACTAAAATTCTGTTTGTTTAATTTTGAATCAATTACACTTATTTTCAGCAAAATCCAAAGATGCAGATGGAAGAAAACAAATTCAAAAGCTTCAGACTTTTCATCGTTTATATGGGAGCACTTTGGAAGGTAGCACTGCCAAGTTTATTGTACTCCAAAAGGATGTTCCGGGGAATGCTAATACTACTGTGAAAAAGACTAAACAAATACATGTGAGTATATGCAAATTGCTTTTTCCAAATCTACTTTATATTACTGAAAAAAAACCCAAACATTTATACTATTTGAATCCCAGAAGCGAAATTTTATACTTTGAATGTATAAAAGTTCTCAGTCAGGGAAATTTGATTATTTTCTATTACAGATTGAATTGTCTAATTGGAAAAAAAATATTTTTTTGGGGATATTGACAAATAAATATATTTTAAAAGGCACAGATAAATAAAAAATGTAATAAATACCAAGTTTGCAAAGGCTGCTGTTGAGTTTTCACTCATGGTTGGTAATAGAATTTGGAATGAAGGAAACTGGAGTTCATCAATTTTCTTTTACTTCAAGAAAGTACTGAGAAATACTGTAAGATCCATTGTTTGCTTGTTTATTTTTCCACATCATTTGGAAATACTCACCATGACAGGTTCTGTAAATTTTGCTATTCTACCTATGAATATTTTCAGACATTACAGGATATGTACTTGCACACTAATGAACAGGTGTGAATAATAGGAATTTGAGTAATATTTCATAATAAACCGTACTGTGGATTAAAGATTATCACCTGTTGAATCACCTATAAACCATGTATCAAATAATTTTATTTATGTAAGATAGAACTCCTTATTTTATTTAATATATTTTTAAAAACCTTGTTACTAGAATTACTGTTACCTATGAGTAAATAAACTCAGATGTCTGCTATTTGTTTTTTCCATGACTGTGTGCTTATATACTATTTGTGGTGAAACTGTTTATTGATTTCTAAAGTAAAGATTAGGTAAGCGTTTGAGCAGCATGCTGGGACTCATAAATATTGTCTCCTTCAGAATCAAGTAATAATGTAAAGAATTCTCAAATGACAATGTACCACAAAGGTGAATTGCAAACTATAAAGTATCTTGAGTTTATGGATTAGTTTTTTTCAGATGATTCTTGCACGTAATTATGATTAATTTTGAAATTTTATTGGATAGAAAAGCAAAGCGGAAATAATTACAGAGGAAAACAACAGGCGACTAAAAGCTAAAGAAGAAAAGAAAGAACAGGAGCAATGGAAAACCTTACAGGCATCGATAGAAAAGGAAATAAAAGAAAATCCAACCATTGGAATAAATAAATTGGAAAAGTTTCTCAAGACAGTTAAAAGTAAATCTGTGAAATTCAGCATAGAAATGGCAGGACTGATGGCCTGTGTAGAGGCATGGAAAAAACACTGCAGAAAACAAGGTATGATGGGCCAAATGCATGTTTGATTTTCAGCTTGCAGTCACTTCAACCAAGAAAGTGAGTACTTCTGGACTTTCTCAGTAGGAATAAAGGCATGTAAATACAGACTTGTTCTGGGAGCACTGGTGGTGCTTTTAAGTATTGTATGGGAAACTGGTAATCACAGCCTGAACCCCTGATTAATCAGATGAGGCAAGTGTGGGGTAAGCTGTGGGAGCACAGGTGAGGGTAATTCAGCTGTGCTCCAGGAAGGGTTGGAGCTTGATTCCACTTCTCCTAGACTTCCTTTAAGGGCTGACCACCACTAAGGCAGCATCTCTTTGAGATCGCTCCTTCGTAGAAATCAGATAGCCACCCTCAGCATTTTCCAGCCAGACTGAAGGCATCTGTATTGGTGAGTTTTTCCTATAGATAACCTTTTGGATATCTATCACCATCTTTCTTGTATTATTACCATCTTTTGTACTATTCCACCTTACAAGTATTAACAGGCTTTGGTCCCCATCTGCAATTTCAAAATCTCTCAAAGGAGACAGAAGGAATCTACTGAAATTAGATTTTTAGTTACATAACTTATGTTGTGGTATATATCTTTAATGAGTAGGTATTTATTCACTAAAATATGGATATACTGAGATGAACTGACAAATAAGTAGCTGACTGAGTAAACTTATGATCTGAATAATGCTGACTATTGCTGAAATCTATGCTACTGTCATTAGTTGTTTTCAGTTTCTCTAGAATCAATTAATCCAGTCCATCCTTTTGGTTGAGAGGATCCAAACACATTGCTGGAAATATGCTAGGGTGCCCTGTAAACATTAGAGTGAAATAGATAGCTAATAGGATTGAATAACAAACCTGAATTGGTGAAGTGAAATGGGGAAATTCCATTATCAAATACATATGAGAAGTACAACTTCCTTTAACAGCTGAGTTAGAGTTGTCTGGATGTTTGGTGTTCGGTCATAGGGGTTGCCACAAGTGTGAGTTGTGTTCTACTTGTCTTTAATTGAAATGCATTTTTAAGTTGCCATATGTGTGTTTGGGTGGATAAGGTCTGTTCTAAAAATACCTAATATAAGAAGGCTCAGAGATAAAATTGGCTATCAAATAACTATTGAGGTTTTTTTTGTTTGTTTGTTTGTTTGTTTTTGAAAGGAAACATACCTAAGGATTTAAGCGGTGCCGTCCAAGTCATGAGAAGAATTCATATACTCCTTGAAAAATATCAAGATCTTTTGGAGAAATCACATTTACAGAAGCTAAGCCAGTATCTACAACTTCTTGGATTTGAGAATTTGGCACACACTCTGTCTGGCCAGGTAACTTTCTAGACTTCACATTACCGTATGTGATTTTCTAACCTTCTGCTGGAGCAGGTCACAGAATCACAGAATTACCCGGGTTGGAAGGGACCTCAAGGATCATGTAGTTCCAACCCCCCTGCCTAGCAGGGCCACCAAACATACACCTTTACTAGATCAGGTTGCCCAGGGCCCCGTCCAACCTGGTCTTGAACACCTCCAAGGATGGGGCATCCACAACCTCACTGGGCAGCCTGTTCCAGGACCTAACCACCCTTCTAGTAAAGAACTTTCCCCTAACATCCAACCTAAATCTTCCCTCCTTCAACTTAAAACCATTTCCCCTAGTCCTGCTATTATCAGCCCTTTCGAAGAGTTTACTCCCCTCCTGGGAGTAAGTTCCCTTCAGGTATTGAAAGGCTGCAATGAGGTCACCCCACAACCTTCTCTTCTCCAGGCTGAACAAACCCAACTCCCTCAGCCTGTCCTCATAGGGGAGGTGCTCCAGCCCCCTGATCATCTTTGTGGCCCTCCTCTGGACCCTTTCCAAAATCTCCATATCTTTTTTGTACTGAGGGCTCCACACCTGGACACAGTACTCCAGATGGGGCCTCACAAGAGCAGAGTAGAGAGGGACAATCACCTCCCTATCCCTGCTGACCACCCCTCTCCTGATGGAGCCCAGGATCCCGTTTGCTTTCCGGGCTGCCAGAGCGCACTGCTGGCTCATGTTAAGTTTCTCATCTATCAGGACCCCTAGGTCTTTTTCAGCCGAGCTGCTCTCAAGGACAACTCCTCCCAGCCTGTACAGGTGCCTGGGGTTCTTCCGGCCCAAGTGCAAAACCTTGCACTTTGCCGTGTTGAACCTCATTAGGTTCACCCGAGCCCAGCTTTCCAGCCTGTCAAGGTCCCTCTGAATGGCATCTGTTCCCTCCACCGTATCGACTGCACCACTCAGCTTGGTGTCATCAGCAAACTTGCTGAGGGTGCACTCCATTCCCTCATCGATGTCATTAATAAAGATGTTAAAGAGCACCGGTCCCAAGACAGACCCTTGAGGGACACCGCTCGTTACCGGCCTCCACCTGGACATAGAGCCATTGACCACCACCCTCTGTCTGCGGCCTTTCAACCAATTGCTTATCCATCTAGTTGTCCACCCATCAAATCCACCTCCCTCCAATTTGGAGATGAGGATGTGATGGGGGACCATGTCAAAGGCCTTGCTCAGGTCCAGGTAAATGACATCGGTCGCCTTCCCTTCATCCACCAACGCCGTCACTCCATCATAGAAGGCCACAAGATTAGTTAAGCAGGTCCAAGGAAGGGTAATGAGGCTGGTGAAAGGCTTGGAGAATATGTTCTATGAGGAGCAAGCGAAAGAACCGGGGCTGTTTAGTCTGGGGAAGAGGAGGCTGAGAGGGAGGCCTTATTGCTCTTCTAATAGCTGAAAGGTGATTACAGCAAGAGCAGGGTTGGTTTCTTCTCACTGGTGACAGGACAAAGGGAAATGGCCGTAAGTTGTGCGAGGGGAAGTTTAGGCTGGATATCAGGAACAAATTCTTTACAGAAGATCTGGAATACAGAGCACTGGAATAGGCTCCCCAGGGAGGTGGCTGAGTCACCATCCCTGGATGTATTTGAAAACCACTTGGATGTGGTGCTCAGGGATAAAATTTAGGGGAGGGCTGTTAGAGTTAGGGTAGAATGGTTAGGTTGTGGTTGGACTTGATGATCTTTAAGGTCTTTTCCAACATAAGCAGCTCTATGATTTTATGATTCTATGTTGTAATGTGTAATCCTTAGGTAAAGAGCTTTCAGGATCAGGTATGTAACCACATACATCCATTAATAATATATTTTTTTATGTCTTAATGTATGGTATGAACATTTTACTTAAAACTATAAAGCTTTACAAAATTTAGAATAACACTTAATCTTTCTATTAGGTTTCATTTTCTAGCTTGGATTCGTCGCACAGAGTCACAGCAGGCTCAAGAAGGCAGAAAGAAATACAGGATGAGAAGTATATACCTTGCAGTACCTCAAGGAAGAGAAGCTCTTTCTGCTAGATGGTTTTGTTAGTTTGTATCACAACAAAAGCAACCACAACACTGGCTACTTGAATACATTATTTACAGAATGTAGCCTCCTTTGATCAGATATAACTTTGACACAAGGCTATAACAGACAAAATTATTTAAAAATTATCTACATTTTCATGTATTTTTCAAAGCTTTTGGAGTTCCACAGAGGGAAAAGCATAACATTTTCTGATTCTCTTGCTATAGTTTTCAAACCAATTTGAAATTTAATATGACCTTATAGGTGAGAGAAGGAAGAGATGATCAGAATAAGAGCAACTGTGATGTTGAGGTGGGACCAGCTCGCTTTCAGCTGCAATACATGGACTACTACTTGCTCAGAGAAGAGAGGAATGATCCAGATCCCCGAGTGCAACATTTCATACCAGACACATGGCAGGTATTGAGGCAAAATCAATTTGTATTAAGAGTTATTGGAAATAGTCCTTTTCTCATTTTAAAATATGTACTATTATACTACTTGTTAAAAATAGCGTATCACTAACAAAGTCTGTAAATTACTTTGGAAATGTTCCTTTTGCACTGGGGGCTTTGCAACTAAGAGCTTAGCTAAAGGCATTCAACTTTTTCCCTTAAAGCACAGCAAATCTAACTGAAGACTTTGTATTGTTTGGCTGGGGAGGCCAGCTGAATTTGCCACTTTTTGTGACCATATCTACAAACCAGTCACTTGCTTGAGGAGCAACTTGAAAGATGTCATATATGCTGATAAAGATGATAATGTCACTACTATTTCTTTTTCCTTTTTAGTACTCTTCCTCCCATGCTTAATAAACAATGTATGTTAAGTGCATGAGAGAGATTTTAACAGTACTGAGTAACTATTACAATGCAATAAAAATAGTGTTTTGTAAAAGAACAATGAAGCTTTTGAATCTAAATTATACGCTGGTGAGTTAACTAGCTTTAGTTCTCATTTTCCAGTTTTAGACTGCAAGTGTTGTGGTATCAATTTCTTAGAGCAAATAATTGAAACAAGTGAGTCTGAATTGCTAGTTCTGCTTTCTCTGTTAAAAATCCAAGACAAAAATACAGTCATAAAACCACTAGGTTAACTTCAACCTCCAGTAGTCTAAAATCACTATTAAAAGTCTGTATGTAAAAAATATGAGACCTTTTCACAGAAAGAGCTGGTTTACTTTTGTTTTTATTAACAAGGCATTTTGACACAAATAACTACTCTTCTCTTAGCGAGAACTTCTTGATGCTGTAGATAACAATGAGTCTGCGGTAATTGTTGCTCCCACATCATCAGGAAAAACATATGCTTCATATTATTGCATGGAGAAAGTTCTGAAAACGAGTGATGAAGGAGTAGTTGTGTATGTTGCTCCCACAAAGGTAAGGCTACATCTCATCTTACTGCATATTTTATATGTCGACTACATTTTTTCAGTGTGATCCTAAAACCACTGGGGGTAACTTCTTACACTAATATAGTTGATGTATGTCTTTTTTTTCTTCTTTTTTTTTTTCTTCTTCTTTTTTTTTTTCTTTTTCTTTTTCTTTTCTTTCTTTTTTTTTTTTTTTTAATCAGAAACATGTAATTAAACTTGTTAACAAAAACCTTCAGAGTGTTTATGTTCACATACAATTTATATTTGTCGGTTACTGTATATACAGCTATTTTAAGGTCAGAAACACTGATGTGTACAAAAGTGCTTAGAAGCAGAGTGTTAGGAAAGTGGTGAGAGTACCAAAAGCATACTAACTATATGTGGAAGTGATTTTGGAATAGAACAATTACCAAGCAAGGAATTTCATTCCAAGTGAGTCTATTTTTAGAGAAAACTTTGAGAAAAAGCTTGCGAAACTCTTGCCTGCTGTCATAAATTATTTTTTTTTAATGCAATTTTTATCCTAGTAGTTAGAAACTGACTTAAAAGCTCAGACACGGTGTTTTGACTTCTTCCAAAACTTACTTTGGCGTTTACTTAGTGCTTGTAGGTAAAGCAGAATGTAATTTTTTTTTTCTTTTTCTTTCTTTTTCTTTTTTTCTTTTTCTTTTTTTCTTTTTTTTTTTTTCCTAGCAGCTTTAAAAATCAGTATTATGCAGAATTAATACTATATAACCCACTTCATGGAACGCTAAATTTCTCTGAAAGCATTTGAGTATAACTGAACATAAAGAGCTATGTCTGTTCAAAATTAATGATACATTACATAGTACGTTGTAATTTAGCATGTTAACATCAGTGCCCAAACTTGATACTTTTATATAATATTGTATGCCTTTAGACATACACTGTCTAGTTTTATTAAAGACTTGCTTTCCTTAAGGCCCTTGTAAACCAAGTGGTGGGATCTGTATACAGTCGATTCACCAAAAAACTTCCAGATGGATTGGTGGTGTGTGGAGTCTTCACACGAGATTATCGCCATGATGTCATGAATTCTCAGGTACACTTCTATGGGTCTTTTAACACAGAATAGTAATGACTTCTGTTCTTCATCTGGCTCCTGAAAATGTTAATTTCAATTGTAACGATTGCATTATCACTAAATACAAAGCTCAGGAAAAATCTAAAGATACTTGTACTGCTCATCATTCTGTGGTACACAAACTTACCTGTTCATTCTTAGGGGATATGCCATTGAACAATTTCTGAAATCCCTTGGTCACAAGCACACATTTTCACGATGGCGTGATGTTTCATATTATTTATAAAAATTGATTTCTAAGTGGGAGCACACCTTCAGTGTTCAGTCAGTCTCACAGAGGAAGGTTTAAACAGATCCTTCAGTATTTTACTTTGTGCCCATTGCTTCTTGTCCTGTCGGTAAACATCACTGGAAGGAGCACACTTCTCTCTTCCTTACATCCTCTTTTCACACTGGTGAGATCTTCCCTCATCCTTCTCATTAAACAATATCCACTCTCCTCACCTGCTCTCTCCTCACCTTCCAGACCAGTTATTTCATCACAGACATTTATCATAATGGTCAAGCATGACTTCCTCTTGAAGGACAGTGAATGCATGCTAACTACTCCTAATGACTTCTTTGTCTTTCATGTGCCTGGAAATAGTTTCAAGGGTTAATAGCTCCATCACTTTCCCAGTGATAAAGGTGAAGTTGACAAGCACGTAGTCCTCAGAGTCCTCCTTCTTGCTGACCCAGAAGGCAGGAATGAAAAATTGTGGGTTGTTTTGTTTTGTTTTGTTTTTCTTATTTTTAAGTAAAATACTTAAATACTTTTAAGTGGTTTTTTTTGTTGTTTTTTTGTTTGTTTTCTTTTTCCCTCCAATAAGCAGTCTATCCTGTTATATTTGACTAACCAGTTTGTCTGAAAATAATACTTTACAAACCTTTGCTCCTAGATACTAGTGACCGTGCCTCAGTGTTTAGAAATTTTGATGCTGTCTCCTCGTTGCCAGAATTGGACCAAAAGAATACAGTATGTTATATTTGATGAGGTATGCATATTTCAGTAGTCAATTATGAGAAGAAATGAAAAAGCAAATGAAAAATATCAACAATTCAATTTTTCATTGCATCCATTATAGCTGGCAAAAACTTTAGAACTATTACTTTAGACTTGCTTGCTTTTATTGTTTCCTGATTGACTTTATGTATTCTAGTGCAGGAGATTATAACTCTGATAGTCCTCAGGAGGACATGCGGTTCAGTGAAGGTTAACAGGAATTCCCCTTATTCCCCTCATTCCAGTTGCTTCAAAATCTAAAGGCTATCACTGTAGGTTTGGAGTTGAAACTGGAATCTGGAGACACTGCAGGCTTGCAATATTCATTTTTCTCATCATCAGCTATTTGCCAATCTTCTGAGGACAAAAATGATTAGTTTTTCAGAAATTAAAATTTGTACTGGATTCTTTCTTGTATATCAAACTAATTATTAACGATGTGAGTAAATACCTAGGCTACATACTGTAATAACAGTATTGAAATTTAGACTGTTTAACTATGCAGTGAAGTCTGGAGACAGATTTATCCATTTGATTTGAATCTTACTGTCATTAGCTACAGCATAAGAGGTATTCAGTACTGTTCTTTCCAAAGTTTTTGTTTTTAGGAAAACTGTAGTGAAACAACTCTGTTTTGGCCTTTGAGAAGGAACTTGTTTTTTTGTTGTTTTTTTTTTCAAATCCTTCTTCTTTTCCCCCAAAATACAGATCCATTGTCTTGGAGGTGAAATTGGAGCAGAGGTTTGGGAACATCTTCTGGTAACAATTCGGTGTCCATTTTTGGCTCTCTCTGCTACTATCAGTAATCCAGATCACCTGACTGAGTATGTTTGGAAATTTTTTATTCACAAGAGCAAATATAAATTGGATATGAACTGTCTTAGACAGATATCAATTACTGTTGAAAGGCAACAGATTTGGAATTACATTTTTATTTATCATGTATAGTTGTATACAATTGACACTAAAGAATTTTGTAACTCTTAACACTCTGTAATAAAAATAGGCATCCCTCTTTCTTAAGATCCTTTAATTGAGCTGGGCAGAAAAATTTACAGTGCTTTTGAATCTAGTTGGTTTGCCAAAACCTAATAAGTTTACTTGTCTATCATCACTCAAGGAAGACAGTGGCACTATATGCATACGTGTGTGTGTATATTTATATATATGTGTGTGTGTGTGTGTATACATATATACACATATATGTGTGTATGTATATATATGTGATGGTGTTATTTCACATGTATGAGCAGTACCCTGGGATAAACTGGAGAAAAATCCTCTGAGGGGGTGGTGAAAGGGTCTGGAAATTCTATATAAGAAACAGAAGAATGTTGTAATTCCTCTATTATAGTTGTGAAAATTTTCTTGAAAGTATTTTTAACAACTTCTACTTTATTCTTGAAGATGGTTACAATCTGTGAGAAGGTATTGGCAGTGTGCTGAGGACAAAATAAAAGGAAGCTCTACCAACTCTGACAAGGATTTTGCAAGAAAATGTAAAGGAAGATCTACAGTAAAAGAACAAAAAAAATCATACCGTGTTAGACTAGGTGTGTACCAGAATGTTTTGTTACTAATAAATGAACTAGCATTCTTTCTGCAAACATTTTAATCACACTGCATGAACATAAGCATGTATATACGTGATATATATTTAAAATAAAAATTAATTTTGCAGTAGTAAGTACTTATTTTTTAAAAGGAAACAGTTGTATCATTACATTTTTGTCTCTTCACAGTCCTGTATGAAGAAAGATACAACGATTTGGAGAAATATGTGTGTTCTGTAACAGGCAATGATTTTGGCATTGAACATTTTCACCCATGTGCTGCATTAACAGTCAATCATGTAAGTATTGAGCTGGTGACAAAATTTCTCAAAGTTTCTCAAATGTTACATTAAACAAGATTAAATCCAAGATTGCAAGCTGATAGTTTTTTTATTTTATTTTATTTAGTTTTTCATTTTTAACTCCTTGCAGATTGAGAACTATGGTATTCCTTCAGATCTTTCCCTGTCTCCAAGGGAGAGCATCCAGCTATATGACACAATGGTGAAAGTCTGGCAAAAGTGGCCAAGGGCACAGGTGGGTATAAGGAGCTGCAGACAAAATATATAAAAGTAAATAACCAGATAACAAAGTACTGCATTGTTTTATAATGATGTTGTTTTCAAGGAGATGGATCCTGAGGAGTTTGTCTGTTTCAAGAATAAGATAGTGATAAAAAAGATGGATGTGAGGAAATACGAACGGGAACTGAAGAAAGAACTAACCAACTGGTTAAAAGTTGGACAAAGACAGAAGGTAACTTGTTAGAGGAGTGCATTTTTAAGATTATGTACAGATGCAATATAATTATAACAATTGAAATTATTATATAATAATAGTTAGACAATTATGGGAACTTCTAATCCCAAAATTACTTTTTATTAGTGTTAACTACTGTTGTGCTAAAAGAGAAGCACCAGTATTTGTGGAATTTGATAAACTTTTTGAAGGTTATGTTTTCACAAGCTTCTCAGGGAATCAGACATCTGGTACTTACATGAAACTTAAAGTTCTAATTCCTTTAGGTACCTCCTGCAATCAGTGCCAGCATTATACCATCATTCCAATACTTTAGTCTACTTCTTTTTTTCTTGCTACTCATTTGAAACCTGTTGCGAAAACTTTCTAAGTAAAAGAAATTAAGGCAATTAGCAAAAGATCAAGTAAGTGATTAGAAGTCATGTATCATATCTTGAGTCAAAAACAAGTATAATAGAAAGAATGTCTGGAGAAAAAAAACAAGCCCAGCTTCTTGAAATTTGACACTTAAATGTGAAAATATAATTGATGAGTTAGTTAGAAATACTTCATTATTTCCACAGTGATGGTAGCCAAGAATGCTATGACAATTTGCATTTTCAGTTCTTGCTGAAGTCAGCTAATGTTCTACAGGGCTTTTAAGTTTGTAAGCCATATGAGGCAATAGTGAATGATTTAAAATATCTGAGCTGATAGAAACTGTCACAGGAAACTTTGCCTCCAGGTAGAAGTTTCTGATATTAAAATATCCTTACTAATAATGCTTTGCTCAGGTGAATGAAGTACTAGAGAACCTAAAACCCCGACCTGTGGATTGCTCAGAACATCAAAAGTGGAGGCAGTTTGCATGCTTTGTTGACAAATTGCATGAAATGAATAAATTGCCTGCCATATTTTTTATGTAAGTATTTACATTCCATATATTGTGTGTGCATTGACTAGAAAAAAAAAAAAAAAAAGACAAAAATTGGAAGATACCATGTATTTGGTTCTTGTTTTCCTTGTTTTAAAGCATGTGAAATAAAGACTTAAAAGCTCCATCAACCCATTTATCTTTATGTGGGACTTCCTATTTTTATCTCCATCTTTATGGGACTAAAGATTTAGATGAAGTAAAATTGTGAATTAATTACTCTCTGGAAAGATTAGAATCTATGAGTGATATCAGGAAAATTATAAGAAGCTGAAACACATTAAAATGAGAGTTGAATTCTCCATTGCTTTGCTCCGATGTACTAAGCAAAACTTGTGCTCTCTATTTAGAGGTGTAAGTAGGTGCAGACTTGACAGGGTAAAAGGATGAAATGAGGTTCCATGAATGTATCTTTTGTTATGATTTTGGTGCAAAACCTCTAACTACATAGTCTTTTATCCAGTGAAATGGATCAATTAACTTATTTTGAATACATCTGAGATATAATTTCACAAAACATCAAATATGGACAACCTACTGACACCATTATTGTCAGAGCTTAACACTGATCTTAATATTGATATATATTAATACTATTGTAACAGTGTTCATTACAAACACTTACAAATAGAGTTCTACTGGACTTGTCCTAACTGATGTATATTACTTTAAGATTTGGCTTAGATTCAGTGGAAAAGGCAGCAAGGAATGTCTTTCTAAATTTGCTGGAAAAACAAGGCAATGAACATGACCCTAAAATGGAAAGGGAAAAAGAAGATATAAAGAACAAACTGAGAAAAGTGAATAAAACGCTAATGAAATATGAGTCTGTGTAAGTATTATAACTATATACTATGCATTACAACAGAGTAAAAATTTTGTGGTAAGTTGTTTCTGGGAAACGTACCTTAGAGCAGCCAGCTGCAGTTACTTTAGCAACCCACATGGTAGGAGCAGCTGCATGGTGGGTATTATTTAGCAGTGCCTACTGTATAGACAAGTAGAAGTGAAATAACAGTGTGGCTGACACTGGGTAAAGTGCTAGAGGATGAGAAAGAAACTTTAATATATGAGGTCAACCATGGTGGAAGAATATATTCATAGCTTAATTTCACCATGTCTGGTTATAGTGGCAGGTCTTTGTGGGTAGGCCTGACTTATGAAATGTTCTTTGAAAATATAACAGCATTTTGCTGCGATTATATCTTGTGTTTGCCTTAGTCTTCAACTTTTTGTAGTTTTCTGATCATAGGGTGTAAATTTCTAAAGGCATTTGGCAATTAAATATACCTATAGTTATCAGGTTTGTCAAGAACATAAAACACTACTGTTTTGCCCTCCTAATGCCGATAATTTTCAGCATACTCCACATACATAACAGCATGAAAGAATGAAGTTAGCTCACTTTAATAGTAATGAGTTAGAACTTGACAAATCCAGTATGAATTTAGACATTCATTTACTAGCTTGAAAGTCTGCTTCTGGTTTCCTTTTTCTCTTCAAATCCTTTCCCAGATCTTTACAGTCCATGTAATTATTTGCAGTAAATTGATCACATTTCTTTTTGATGCTGAATTTTTCTGCTGTGCAATAGTGTTAGCTTACTAATTTGCAAGCAAGGTGTTTCTAGTTGCTGTCTTCATCTGCCTTCATTTTTTTTATATCATCATGATTCCTTCTCTCTCCTTCACTCAGAACTATTTGTTGTTTTGCATACCAGCCAAGTTAAAAAGGAGATTATATCATTATCATTAAATTTATATTAACATATGTAAATTTTTGTTTGAGCCTACAGTTCAAAAGAGAACACATTTGCATCTTTAAGAACCCAAAGTATATATTAAAACAGAAAGATATATGTTAAAGAAATAATCTTTTAAATTGTATTTTATACAGTGATATCAAAAAGGTGAAACCTAGTAAAATAGAAAGCATGGTGATGCTTTTTGCTACGAGAAAACAGCTACAGGAAAGACTTAACAAGCTTACTGCAATCCCTTCTACGTGTACTTATGCTGATCCTAAAGCAGTGGATGAAGATGTAAGTAATTGACTTATAGTAACACTTCTGGGTCTCTATGTTTAAAATGCTTGGATTTGTGCAAAAAATAAAAAAATAAAAAAAATAGTTAAAAAAAAAAAATATATATATATATATAAAGTGTATTTAGTAAGAAAGTATGCGATTGTTATTTGTAACAATACTCACTACCTTCATGAAATATTCTGAATCTGATTCTAGGTCTCAATCATAGATAATTTTAAGATGTATGGAGAAATTTTCATTCTGCCAGCTGTCAACTCATCACCACCATGCCCAATACACAATGTCCCTAAGAGCCCCCTGTACATAATTCCTGAACACTCTCAAGGATGGTGACTCTACCACTTCCCTGGGCTGCCTCTTCCAATGCCTTACTAAGTGCTTGGACTTGAACAGCTAAGAGATTTATTTTATTTTCATTGGCAACATTTGGTTATGATTAATGCTTAACACTTCTTTTTACTTGTAGACTTTGAGGAAGATTTTTTATCGACTTAGGTTTCAGAGAAAAGGTTATCTGCATCGAATGCTGGCACGGAGGGGCATTGGCTATCATCACGGATCTATGGCCATGAGGGAAAGACAAACAGTGGAGATGCTTTTCAGGATGGGATACATCAAGGTTGGAAAATCAAGATTAATTTTTGGGGTTTTTATTTATTTATTAAGCTTTATTTCTCCATATATGTAAATAAAAGAATAGTCTATCATGCATCAGTGATAAAATATATTGCATTGACTGTTGATGTAAAGTGAACATTACAGATCTTAAAAAAAATTGATATTGCCATTTCTCATAGATGTACTTGTGTTTATTATTTTATAGGTAGTCACAGCTACCTCAACACTTGCTCTAGGGATCAACATGCCATGTAGATCTGTTGTGTTTGCTGAAGATTCTGTCTTTTTAGATGCGCTAAATTACAGGCAGGTATGTGTATAAAACGTCTTCTATTTATATTACAAGAACAGTAGATGCACAGCTGTCATCACACAAATTCAGATATGTTTTACATATACTTCTGGATTTGTTCTGAATTTTAGCTGTTGACCGTGGTGACAAAAATAATTTTAGCTAGCATGATTTTACTAATGTATCAGAACTGATGGCCCACAAACAAAATGCAGTCAAAAGACCTGTTTCACTAACAGAAGTATTGTGATTGCTCTGTAAATTAAATAGATAAACAAATAGATTTGTTTTTTCATTTACAAGAGCAATCACAGACAAAAATTATTTTGTTCTAGCCATTTTCTACAAATCTGTAAAATCAATTGCTGTAAGAACACTCACTGGGGATATAGCGATGAAAATAAAGAGCCCTGACTGAACTAATTGGGACCTCTGAGTTAATTCCATCTTGGAATGCACTCTGCAAATGCAGTAATGCATTTGCCTCCAGCTAATTGCAGTTTAGTGGATAGGCTTTAGACTCCTCATTAGCCTGTTTCCTGCTTTTCTGCTACTTTTCAAGCCTCCATTTTCATCAAGTACTTCTGGTTTGCCTCTGGCTCAGGATCACAGCAGCCAAATGCAGCTGAAAGCATCAGCTGGCAGATAACTCAAAGAGACAGTGGATCTGTGCAGTATTCAGAACCGTGTGCATTTCCCTTCTGCTGTGCATACATATGACTCCTACTTCGTTACATCATCAGGTACAAGGGGCATGTACCAGTACAGGCTTGGTACAATAGACATGACCAAGAAGGAATGAATGAAGCAAGAGAATTCACTTTTAGCTAGACTCCTTTTAGTCCTTCTTCACATTGTCTGCTCTACATTTATACTAAAGCCCTTTCTTTTTAATGTTATTATTTTAATAATAGTATGAGCATTATATTCTTAGATGTCAGGACGTGCTGGAAGACGGGGACAAGATATGATTGGAAATGTGTTCTTCTATGATATTCCACTGCCTAAAGTTGAAAGACTTATCAAATCCAATGTACCTCAATTGAAAGGCCAGTTTCCTCTGACTATTTCCTTAATACTGAGACTCATGCTGTTGGCTGCAAAGGCTGATGACAAAATGGATGCCAAAGCAAAGGTTTCATATTTTTTCTTAATATTGAATTAATTTTTTCTAAGTTAATTTAAATTATAATATCTCCTTAACACAAGCAGAAAGTTATGCATTTCAAAAGTAAGCAGTCTGTCTTGAAAATAAATGTCATTCTCTGCTATACAGCTTCTAGTATCTGTATCATCATCTCTATGATCACGCTATCCATTTTTCATGCACTTATTCTTGACAATAAACTTAATCATCAGAAGGAATGCTAGAATTGGGCATGCATGTTGACTCTTTTTCTATACAATACTTACACTTTATTGGAGAATTGAAAATCTTCCAATATTTCCAGCTTTGTTCCCTTAGGAAAGAGGGAGCTATGTTATTAGACCTCAGTTGAAACAATGAGAAAGTTGTGTGTATTACACACTTGTTGAAAGCAGCACAGTAACAATGTGGAATCAAGAACTATTATTCTTGCCATTTAATTTCATTATTAATGTCATGATTTAAGTAAAAAAATCCATTATCATGATTATCTATATTTCAGAGACCTCCTCTTGTAATAATTATTCTGAAACTCATACCCCCCAGCTGTTTTTTCTAGATCTATTTCAGCATGTAGACATTTTTAAGGACTCAAGTAATTCAGACATCAGTAGGCTCAGCTTCTTAAGCTAATGAAGTAAATTGGTAAATTTCTGTGTTAAAAATGGTATTGAAGTGTAAGTAATGTGAATTCAAAACATAGTGGATTTAGTATTTTTATGTAAATATGTACTTAAATCTTCATCTGTATATAAATTTCACGCAATTCAACTTTACGAATGTCAGCATAAATATACAAAAACATGCACAAATCTGACTGATAAAGAGAATGATGTTTTTGCAAGCCCGTCCTGAAGTTAGGCATACAGTCTGAATAAATACTTTACAAAAAAAAACCCATTATCTCCTGTCTGGAGTTTCTATCCTGAAAACCAATCGATAGGACAAACTATAAAGGCCGGATCTTAAATTTGTTTGCTTATTGCAATACAGATGTTTCCTTGTATTTCTAATCTTTTGTTTTGTCTGTTTTTGTTTAGGCATTGTCAGTGCTGAAGCACTCACTGATGTCATTCAAGAAAGAAAGACATACAGAATTATTAAAAATTTATTTTATGTTTTCTTTGCAGTTTCTTATCAAAGAGGTAGGTTTTAACCCACTTAAGGTTATTGCTTATGTGTAAATACAGGTATGTTTTTCTTAAATCTACAGACCCTCATAATATTTTAAGAACTTCTGGTTTAGTTCCCTTTCATTTAAGAGCCACACATTTTAATTTCTGGGTTCCCTAGCTCAAGAATGACAGGAAACTACCAGAGAAAGTTTAGCAGAGGGCCACAAAGATGATTAGAAGCCACAGCCTCTCCTTATCAGGAGGGATAAGAGGGATCTTATCAGTGCTTATAAATACCTCAAGTGTGGGAATCAAGAAGATGGGGACTCCCCTGATACTCTTGCTGAAGAGAAAAATCTGAAGTCAATGTACAGGAGACATACACAACATTTCCAAAAAGACAGATACAGTCAACATAAAAGCTGGTCAAAACCAGGCCCAGGTACACAGTATACTGTCTCCCATCCTTTCCTAAGGAAGAGTGGGGGGGGGGAAAAAAAACAAAAAAAAACAACCAAAGAAACCCCAACAATAGTAAAAGTGTAGTTTTCTACATGTTCCTCACTTCCTTACAGGTTTGTTTTTTTTTGTTTTGTTTTGTTTTTTTTTGTCAAATGGAAATTCACAACTGATCTTATCTTGCTCTTACACTAAACAGGGCTACTTGGATCAAGAAGGTAACCCCATGGGTTTTGCTGGACTTGTGACACACTTACACTATCATGAACCTTCAAATTTTGTCTTAGTGAGTTTTCTTGTGAAAGGCTTATTCCACAAACTGTGCCAGCCAATTACAGAAGGTAAATAATACTTTATGTATCTTAATTAAGTCAGTGGAAGGCTCAGTAACCCCAAAGGTTCTTAGACTTTGTGTGCCTCCTTGCTGCTCCTACCTTTTGCTTGCCCAGCTTTCATCCCCATGCTGGCTTCTGCCTGTACACACTGCATGCGCTTGCATTTCTAGAGAAAACACACACAAAGCAACACTAATACAATAAACATAAATTTACTGTTTATAAAATGCTATAAGAAAGAAGAATGGACAATATAAAAAGTCTATTTATTCTAGAAAAAATAATTCTGTCTCCAGAGCAAGTTTATAATATTACATAGCAAATGACATAAATGACTTCTTTGGATATAAACAAATTAAAAAAAAAAAAAAAGTAGTAGTATTACTGTCTTGTTACGTGAGTAAAATCTGTTTTGTGCACTGAGATGCAACGTGTGCACACACAGTATCAATTTGCAGATATGACTGTTTAATTATCTAATGAAGGCTTTTTATTGTTTATTCAGTGTAGTTTTGCAATAAACACTCTTGACTATTGACTCACTGTTCCAACTGAGAGGGAAACTCCTAAATGGAAGTTATTTTAAACAATTTTTTTGGGGGGGTAAGTTTTCATACATAACCTGTGTGCTTTCTGTTTTGATACAGGCTCAACTGATTTTTCAGAAGAAGTCCTAGAAAAGCTAGTGCTTGTTCTAGCAAATCTGTTTGGAAGAAGATATCTTCCAGCCTGTTCTAAGGCATTTAAACACACATTTTACCAGTCCAAGGTAGAGAAACCATTGCTCTAACTTACATTGTGTACTGCCACTATGAATTTGTTTAAATTAGACAGACTACTGTGAGGATGGATTAGTAGACTGATGAGTGAGCAGCCATCTGTCTCCCCCACCCGCTCCTTCATTATTTCTTTACAACAGGACTGTGTAAGAAGATAAGGTGGAAAAGTTAACAAGTGAAGACAAAAACAAGGTGTTTGTTTACCCAGTTACCATTATGGGCAAAACAGCCTTAGATTGTGGAAAATGAAATAATTTTATTGCCAATTAAAACAGATTTGGGTATTAAACAAACAAAAGAAAATGAAAAACCCCACCTTTCTCCTCCTCACTTTGTTTTCCCAAGTTCAACTTCACCTCTTCATTCCAAACTACTCTACTCCCCCTGATCTAAGACAAACATGAAATGAAGGACTGAGGTCAGTTCCTAAGTATTCTGTCATTCTTTCCGTCTCACCTTTAATCCCTGCTCCAGCATGGGTTATTTCTGCAAGCTGCAGTCCTCCTGCATAAATGTGCTCTATCACGGGCTCTCAGCAGGCCACAGTTCTTCCAGGAAATAAACTGTGAGGTCCTCCACAGGCTGCAGTGTGGATATCAGCTCTGGCATGAACTCCCCCACAAGCTGGAGGGAAATACATGCTCATCTGTTGTATCCATGGGTTGCATTGAAATACTTGCTTCACTGCTGTTTCTTCTACAGTGTAAAGAATCACCTGTTCCAGTGCATGGAGCACCTCCTCCCTTCTTCCTCTCTAGCTGTGGTGTTTACGCTGCTATTTCTCATCTTCTTTTATCATCATTTCTTTTACTTCACTCCTCTGCCTGCATGACATTTCTGCCTTTCGTAAATACTTTTAACAGTGGTTACTGGGCTCACAAGGCAATCCTGGCCTCTTCACAGAGTACCCATCTCTGCAGGCACCTACTGACACCTATACCCAGTGCAAATTGCTAAAATAATGAAGAAACTACTTACCGGATTAAGATAAAGAAGCCTTGTTATATCAAGCACAGAAGAAGCAGATGTCAGGTTTAATTAGAAGTAGTGGATTACTCAAGTATTATTTTAAAAATGATACATTACTGTCATTATATTTTAAAATCTAAATTATGGACAGTGTTTCTTCATGCAATATAACCCAAGTCTTCTCTTCCCCAAATGAGAATTCACTTTCTGGACACTCTGAGCTTTGTCTAAGGAAATGTAGCTCTTCCTTAGGAGACGCATATCAACGACCTGGCACAATATACAGGACTCCATACCATAGGCTTAAGGCTATCTTTTTCCAAAAGTGGAAGAGCATTACCAGACTGAGCATTAACACTGTCTGTGCACAAAGTTAACCCAAAATAAGGGTTTCACAAAGCAAAACATCCTACTGTTGTCTCACAGTTTTAAAGGATACAGCTACAGCTTAAGAACAAAGAAAACTTCTTTGCAAAAAGATGTTCCTGTGTCCAGTTTCTAAAAAATATCACTGATTTCTGAAGAGAGGCTACTCACATAAAAGGGCTCACTGAATGGCAGTAAAGCACCAGCGTTCATCATGTTGGTAGGGAATCTGCTGAGCACTGACATAGTGCAAAACTAGATCTGGGAAAGGTAGCCCTGCAGTAGTACCCTATTAGCTATCTAAAACCCATCATTTAATAAAGCCGAGTACTCTTTTGTAAAAATTCTAGGAACTCTATTCTTCTTATTTTCCATGTCTCTTTCTGTATAAAATCAACATTCATCTTAAGAAACAACTCATGAATTTTAGATTGATAGTTTGTCCAACAAATCAGGTAGAGTTTGGAGCAGGGGTCTCTTTTCCATTAATACATACTGTCCATACTAATAATTGTGCCAAAGTAGAAGTGAAGTAGAAATTACCTGAATTAAGGCCATAAGTGCATGCTATTTCAGGTCTTTCTAGAAGATCTGCCAGAAGACTTTGCAGATGCTGTAAATGAATACAACACCAAAGTTGAGGAAAACTTTGCTCATTTTCTTATGACAACAGCCAAGCTGGCAGATATGGAAGAAGAATACAGACTTCCACTGTCAAAGACAGGTAGGAAATGAGAAATAATTTCACAAATTATGATTATGCATTTATTAGGAAAGATAAATTATTATTTTGTAAAGAAAAAATGGTGAATTCAGACATATTAATACAGACATACAGTTTCTGTTTTGCTTCTGTTGCACTCATTACACTGTAAATGGTAGAAATTTTGCACAGGAAAAAAAACTTCATTTGCTTTTGTTCTATTAACTCATAGAAGAAATACCTGAAGGAATTATTTTTAAAATGAAATAAACTGTAAATTTATTTTAAGCCTTTTTATCTAATAATGAATGCTTTAGCAGATTCTGAAATGCTTGTGATACTTGAATAGATTTCAGAGTCTTAAAAATGTTAAACTCTCCATGTCTGAACAGCCTTAAGATTGAATTAAAGAACACAGTACTACGTGTTAAATAATTTAAGCCACTAAATGCTGTCCAGTGATCAAAGGAATATGAAAAGCCATTATTAAAATTAGTGCCCCAAATTAGAGTATTTTAGTGTTGTAAACACTACTTTAATTTAGGATGTGAGCCATAGAAACTGAATTTACTCATCTACCTACATGGCAAAGTTTCTAGTAAAAATGAAAGCCTTAACATTCAGGCTTGGTTGCAGTCTCCCTGTTTTGCTGAAGCTGTTTCATTTTAAAAGAAAATAATAAAAACTGCATTAGATTTATAGAAAAACAAATACAAGATCAAACTGTGTCCTGAAGTTCAAGACGCAGAAGAGACTTTTGTACTCAACCAACTTTGGGGCAATGCTGCAAATAAAATACAATGTGAAACTGCTGCAATTTTTTTTTGAATGGCAGAGAGTGTAACAAAAGCATACTCACCATCACAAAAAGCAGGAAAGGTTGCAGTACACGGATTAAAATTATTGTTAGCTATATGGAAAGAAGTAGTTTCTATTTAAGCTGTTTTTCTTCAACACATGATACAATAAAACCTGTAACTAAAAGAAGTCTACTAATGGTAGCATTGTCTTAGGTTTTGCTGTTATTTATAAGTCATGCACTGCAATTAATTGCTTAGAGCCTCTCAAGAACAAAAGAAACCAACATGACGAAGGATTTAAGTTTAGAAGTTTACTATCATTAGCTGATAAAATTGAAACTTTATTTTAAAATTCATTGCTGGAATTTAGCCTGCGTCTGTATTGTAGCCATTGTTGTGTTTGAAACTTCCCATCTAGATTTTACATCTGAAAAATGGCATGGCTCTGAACTAGCATCTTACTTGATGGACAACATCAAACGCATATCTGCTGTCTCACCTTTTGCATGTTTATCTGGAGTGGTTGATGATGATCTATTTCACGGGGAAAACATTAATAAAGTAAGTTATCGTTTCACAAGGGGCATAATTTATTACCTGTTAATAACAATATTTTATTACCATCTTGTTCCCACTGTCCAGCATGAAGGCCTCAAGGATTTCTCTTGAGAAAAAACAAATTATAGTCTTAAAAAGAACCAGCACTGATTAACACCAAATTATAACAATGCAAGAAACACAAAACACATGGATGTAGAAAATAAAATAAAATTGCAGTTTGCTTTCTTGGAAGATCTAGGTTCTTTTGCCTGTCCAGTGAAGCTCTCAAAGTTTATAGAAAGTTCAGCTTCAAGCCATATTTCTATTTTATTTCCACTTTATTTAAAAAACAAAAACAAAAACAAAACTCAATCATGTAGTAGTTTCAAGAAGCTTAGTAAGGCATACATTATTGCATGGACCATTTCCTTCTGTATTTGTTTAGCGATTATGTTAGACAATATGAACTAGGTAAACTAATATAAATCAGTATGTTTGCTGTCAGTTTGCATTTTGCAGTGCCCTTCTACACGTCTGGTAGCATTAGGGAGTTATCACAGAATTCATGATTCCAATTAGAATGAGAAAAATCAAATTACTACAGTTTCACCCTTAAAATGTGCCATGCATAAGCTTTATATGCTTAAAATATCAGCAAGAGTCTGAATACATAGCACATATGTATGGAAAAGTCCCCATATAAAACTCAAGAGAAATCTAGCTGCCTAGATAAAATATTCATGGATTATCATGAAGCAGCATAAGTGAATTTAACAAAATATCCTCCATCTACAGCCTTTGTACACTTTGTGCAGATATTCTGACTTGCACAGGCTTACAGCTGCAGGTCTGCAGTTGCTGCTACATTAGTGGCACAGAACATACCCCAACAGTTGTTCAGCAGGCTTTTTTTTTTTTTTTTTTTTTTTTTTTTCCTTTCAGGCTGTACTACACTCCCTTGGAATTAATGCCACAAACTGCCCTCTACTTTCTTTGAAGAAGTATGACAATCAAGGAAGAAACAGGCCACTCAATGCATACGCACTAGACTTTTATAAGCATGGCTCCTTGATTGCCTTGGCAACTGACAACTGGTATGCACTACCGCCTTTAATATAGTAAAACAGTAGCATTGCTTTCAATGCGGTATAAGTACATCTTTTTGCTTTTAAAGACTTCTCTTTCTGGAATTTAGGCATGGAATGTATGTTAAATGCGATTACAGTTGAATGTTACAATTAATACAAAAAACATATAACAATTCTAATTTTCAAAAAAAAATATAAATGCGAAGTATTTACTTAAGCAATACGTTATTTTGAGATTATGCCATTTTAATCAACCTTCTTGATCAAAACCACAAACTGGTGTAGAGGAAGATCATAATTATAGAAGCCTGTCTTTTACTTTAGCAAGGAAAAACTTGCTAATGATTCAAAGTTATTATCAGTATTGCTTCACCACTTTCTCCTTTCTTAATCTTCTTTGAGCATCTGGCACCTTGGCCTTACAACTCAATTCTGTTCTTCTCTCAAAGGAAAAACAATAACATCTCTTACCGCTCTCTGCAACCAAATGAAAAACAAATGACACACCCCAGGCCCCATGCTACTCAGCCTTTACAGTATATCATCATACTTCCATGTGTAAAGCTCTGGTACATGCTGTTTTAATCTCTTCTTTCCTTGTGGGTCACTTATGCTCTAGTATTTCCAAAACTAGAGTTTTTTATTTTATTATTTTTTTAAATTTTATTTCTTTTTTTAAATAAACACACATTAACCTGTTTAAGATCATGATTTCTCCCTTTCCTCATTCTCAAAGCCTATCAACTTCTTTTTGGAATACCTCCTCTTTCTGCTTCCTGAGACAACGGGGCAATATGTATTCCATGAACTGACCTGGCCACATTATCAAAAGACAAGAAAATACATTAATTTCAATACAATACTCATATGATATTCATAATAACTAGGAACTGAAATTTCTTAAGCTGTATTCCACCAAGTAGTGATCCTCTTTGTAAATTATAGTACCTTAGACATTAGTGGAAAGCTACTCTCCTCTGTCTCCTGCTCACTTTAGTCAGCAGTTTCATCTGAAGCAAATAGCCTTCCCATTCAGTTTTGGACAGCTTAGTTGTTCCAGAAGCTGAAACTATGTTCCCAATATTAACAAATTTATTTTCAACCATGAGTCTCAACAGCTTGGTACGACAATAGAAGCACGTGCCTCCATAGCACTATTATATGCTGAACTTACAGTTACTCTACAGTAATTACACTGAACTAGTGTATCTGAATTTGAGGCCACGCAATACATTCTTTGCATCTCAATTTACTTGGCAGGCTTTAACGAGGTAGTAGGATGATGAATATTTTTTATTATTTTTTTTCAGGTTAAATGAAGGAGAAGCATACTACCTCCTAAAGGATTTTGTACTCCTCATTCAGTCCATACGGTATGATGAATGATGATCAACTTGTGCTTTCAATATTTACTATCTCAAAAAACAAAAACACTTACAAGTGAATATAATGCTTTTTTTTTTTTTTTTTTTTTTTTTCCTTTTTGTAAAAAATAGCACATCACTGAGTGAACTGTGCGATGATCCAAACGATCATGTTCTACTGGCATTTCAGAAACTGGGAGAAGTCTACCAAAGTAAACTGAATGCAGTCTAAGTATTTTGGTTACAGTGGATGATTAAGAGCGTGTTAACTACATGTGTGTGGTGGAGCGTAACACACAGAAATACCTACAAAAATCAAAGAACCCAAACCTAAAAACTAGTACTATATAATAATCTTACCAAATATACCAGATGCGTGATCAACTATCTCTTAAATTATAAAGTGACTAAAAGTTCAGATGTATTTCATTATAAAATCTTAGTAAAACCCAGTATTAGGAATGAAAGATTACCACAGAAAATTAATCTTGTAATATTAATGTTTTTAGTAATTCTAATGTCAATTAAATTACCGCTTTTAATATATTTCAAATGTAAGTAATTGCACATTGTGGTATCTCAGATTTTTTTGAAAGCAGTGATTTATTTTAAGACATCCCTCAAATATATTGAACAAATGTAAGAATTCTGAGGAGCTAATCTCACTAGCTGTAAGTAGAATAGCACTGGAAACTGTCAGCTCATTTCTTTGGTAATGAAAGGTAATTTAATTCTGATTATTTTACAACATTTTAATAAGTAGTACCTTTATGAACCTTTATTGAAGCTCTTAACTCTGACTGCAACTGTAGGGTACAAAACTTTTAGTAGAACAAAGGTTTGTATAAAAATTAAGTTTAATAAAATGCTCCAACCATACATTAAATTGCCTCATTTTTCACCTGTTGTACCCTTAAATTAAGAAAGATCAAAGGCAGTATTAGCATACTACTTGACAAAGTTCTTTGCAACAAAAGCTGACTAAAATGTTTTCTATTTCTATGCTTAGTGGTTGTTTTTACAGGAAAAAAAGTAAAACTTTTTCATGTGTTAACTCTTCTTCAGTTTAACCACACATTTTTGTCTTCCTGTTGTCTACATATATAGCTGTGCATATATATATATACATACACTCACTGTTCAGAGTGATAATTAGGCTTTGAAAGCATCCCTCACTGCCACAGAATGACAGAATGGTTTGGGTTGCAAGAGACGTTTAAGACCCTGTAGTTCCAATCCCCTAGCTATAGGCAGAGACACCTCCCTCCCAACGAGGTTTCTCACAGCCCCATCCAGCCTAGCCTTGAACATCTCCAGGGTGGAAGCATTTACAACCTCTACAATGACCAAGAAGCTAGTGGAAGTTATTCTCTATCAATAATAAGTAAAACATATATATTAAGAGAACAATGTCAAATCCCTTCTCTTTAAATTAACTAGCTCTGGTGTTCATCAGTTTAGCACTGATTAATCAGCTGAGGCAAGAGTGGGGTCAGCTGCAGGTGCACAGGTGAAAGTTATGTAGCTGTGCTTCCGGGAGGGGTGGAGCTTGACTCCACCTCCTCTGAGACCTCATTTAAGGGCTGACCCTCACTGAAGCAGCATCTCTTGGAGATTGCTTCCTAGTGAAGATCACCTCAGCTCCTAGTGTCATCACTGGTGAGTTCCCCTTTTTCCTTATACCTTCTATACTTCTACTAACATCCTTGTAATTACCATTCTTTTTAATGCCTGCATAGTTACCACCAATACAGAAGTGCAATTTCCCTTTTTCCTGATGTTTCACAAAGTTTGAAGGAGATTTTGTTTTAAAAGCTATATCCTCATAATCTCATCATAACAGCAAGCTAGTATTTATCTACTAGTTTCCAAATTGCTGCCAAAGGGAACTGAAAATTAAATTACTTTTTGTAAATGCAGCATTTCAGAAGTGTGGCTGATATACTTCCATGCATACCAAGAACAATGTTGTAGCAATTCAATTGCAAATGGATAGAACTATTGAAATTAAACTAGGAGTTGTACTTTCATTATCCATTAAACACAGCATAGAAAAAGAATACCGTCAAAGGGAGATCAAAGATTTTTAGTAATGTCTTCTACAATCTTTATTTCATGGCTTTTCCATGCTCAGCAGAATTATATTGTCTGTACATAACCCTAGAGCAAGTGCTACTGTACTAAAATAGCAATAATGTTATTTCCTGCTACTGAGTGTTCACTGAGCCTGCTTTTGGAGACATCTCAGTCTCCATGCTACTTGCAATGCCCAGACAGCACTTTGTGGAAAGTCTGTATTCTGAAAGATACAGTGCATGTGGTCAATTCTTAAGTCTTTAGGGAGACATGACATTTTTCATTGTTTTTCAACTTGGATTTTTAAGAAAAAGAAAAAAATACTTTAGTATATTGCACTTGCTGATAAGCAGCTATGTTTCTAACACATTCCTTAACAGGGAAGATTATCATAAAGAACAGCTATAAAATGACAGATATTCCCACTGTTTAATATGTTATGCAGTGTTTATTTTATTCTATTGTAAGTGCAGTTCTGTTACATTTCACCCTCTTCATGTCTCTGATTTTCTTCTAGCAGACACTTTGTCTTCTGTAAAAGAAAAATATTCTGATGCACTGCTGGTATCACTAGACACTGATGTTTGACTTAGCTTTTCAGTGTCAGAATCGCTGTCACTTGACATTTCTCTGGTGTCGTTTACAGAACCTACTGAAGGCAAATCACTGCATGCTTCAGGAGAACAAGCTGTATTTTGAAATGGCACAGACTCAAATTCTTCTTTTCTCCTGGGACAGGAATAGTTGCTTTCAGCAGTAATTTCATTTTCTTGATGTTTTATCTTTATCTCTTGTTTTGTTGGAGTAAGTTGAGTGCAAAATGCATTCCCATTGTTAATAGGAAGGACTGCTGAACATAAAGGCCGAGTACAAGAAGAATTAATATTAGCAAGTACATCTGCACTTCCAATGTTCTTAGATAAGTTCATACAAAGAGAAGAGCCTTCACATTTTTGATGACTGAGTCTAGAAGCAGGCTCTGCACACACTGGATACGCAGAATTTCCTAGATTTAGAGGTGCTTTGCCAAGAGACTTCATTTTTTCTTTTTCGGTTTTGTCAGTACCATTTCTAGACAAAAGCACAGAGGAGGAAGTCAGTGAATCAGAGGTATTTTTGACAATATCTTCACCAGCAATTTCATTTGGATGTAACTGAAAACTGTTATTTTTGAAGGAAAATACACAACTGCTGGGGAGAAGGGAGGACTCAGAGATAACATTCACTCCAGCTGCAGTGGTGGTTTCTGAAGTACCACTAGGTACAGTTGTGATGGACTCTGAGGCATTAGTGTTTTGTTCCCATGCGACAGATGGTTTCAGTGTACCATCTACAGTTTTCTTTAGAGATGTGTTTTTTCCCATGTGAGATAGTACATTTAGGTCAGGTGTCTTCTCAGATTGGTTAAAAAATGAACGTAATGACAAAGTCTTAAATGAATCACTGACTTCTGATGCTGCTAAACATTCTCTTTCTGAACTGCCATAGGAAAAAGAATAAACTGGTTTCTGACTTCCTACTGATTCTAAATTACAAGTAGTTGAAGCATCAGAAACTCTGGTTTTGGCTACAGAGCTACATTTTCTAAATTTGTTTTCACACTGGTTATCTGCTTTACCTTCACAATCACATTTTCCTAGATAAAATTTAGGGAAAGAATATTTACCATCTTTCAAGGAACATGTAGCTGCATCTTTAATAAATCTAGGTAATGAGTTGCTAAATGCACCGGAAGCAGAAAAATCTAAATTTGAATTTGGAACAGTAACAGCTACTGATGCTGCTGGCTTTAAGCCCAATGAAACACTAGACTTTGTGTCCATTTCGTTGGATACTGTAATTGCTGATGGCTTTGGCAAATTTTCTTTAATTTCTTGGTCTTTTGAGTTTTCTGGTAAGGCTGGAGTGGTTGCTTCCTCTGAACTTCTCTCATGAGCTAAGCTTAAGTCACCATTTGTTTCAGACAATTTAGTACTGGTGGATGGGATGCAATGATTACTAGTTCCAGGAAAGCTTGTCTTATCAATACCACCTTCTCTTGACAGGGTTTCCACTTTTACTCTATCCACGCTATTTGCTTTGGTAGTTGAAGATACAAGAGGAATTCCTGAGGACTTACTCTTCAAAGCCTCAGCAGCCACAAACTCATACTTTTTACTTGCAGGTACAGTTTGTATCTTGAAGTTATTAAGTTTCTGATGTTCCATGTAGTATTTGTAACGCAGCTCCTAAAAGTACATAAAAATATCCTGTTATTAAGCAAAATGGAGTACTTAGGAGTGCAGAGGTTATAAAAATCTTTTGATTTAGGGAGTTATATATATTATATATGTTCTAAAAGTATTTATGATTTATTATTTCCATTGCTGCTAAGTTCAAGTTTTTGATGAAAAAGAAATCTTTAAAAACAATTGAACAAGATACGCATGAAACCCTGATGACACAGTAAGCATTAAAATAAGGAACTATGGGAAAAGTCATTTCAGGTGACTGTCAAAACCAGAAACAGCTAAATACACTAGCTTAGACATTGTCAATTTCTTAAAAACTCATGAAAAACAACGTTCTGAAACCAATTTAGTATTCTACTGTATATAATTAACTATATTAAATTATGTTTGCAATGGGACTAGAAAGTGGATGTTCTCCAAAATAATGAAACAAAAGAAAAAAATTTGCCATTATTATTCCCAGAACATCATGTGATTCACTACCAGCAACACTTCATTAACTGTAACTAGCTTCTTCCTGTACAGAACAATAGACACTGAGCCATCCACATGTAACTGCTATTAAGTAGAAAGAAAAAAAAATAAAATCTTTCTGTTTAACCAGATAATTGGAAATTATGCTAAAGAGAGATTGGACTCAGCTTGATGTCCAAATATAAAGAATTTTTATTATCTTCTGAAAACAAAACATAGGCAAATTATTTCCTCTTTAAACAGGCAACAGAGAAGATAATTTGTATCAGAAAGATAAAGGTGTATGTGAAAGCAGTTAAATATACACAAATACAAATTAAAAACCACAATCAAAAGCAAAACATCTAAGGCAGCATAAAAGTACAGGCAGAAAGTTGTATCATAACAATAACTTATCCATACTTACAACTGATGCGCAATCATACCTCGTGACTCAAGTTTTGAAACACTGGCATTTCTGATACTGACATTAAGCGAGTACAAATCCTACCACTGTCTGTCAGTGATTCCTCCTGTCCTGCTACTGGCTGAAAAACATTTTGCAGCAGATGTTATATTTCTTTCTTGATACAAGAAAACAAAATACAGAGTTGTTGCCTCATAGTCAACAACTTACAAGAAATGAGTTGGGCATATTCTTCTGGTCCTGACCCTGTTTTATAGTATTTTCTGTTGTGTTCTCATTTCCTCCAGAAGGTAGGTCTATCAGAAACAAACAAACAAGACATGGAGGGCATACAAAGTATGTGAATTAATGCTATCGTTTCCTGGTGAGAAAAGAAGTTACAACTGAAAACAATCTATTTTATAAATGAGTAGGAACATTGCTTTAATACACTTTAATACAAAGTTTATGCCTTTAAAATAAATCAGTGTGTATTTAAATTGAAAAGGTAACTAAATTGAAAATATAGGCTCCAGGTAAAATCTGAAAGGTCTGGCACTTAATAATAGACTTATATTAAAAAAAAAACAAACAAAGGCAAACAAAAAACCAAACAAACCAGAAGTTCAAGAAACAGATGCTACAACATTAAGAGTCATACATAAATATTTTATTCCTGTTCTTATATAATGAAGGACTCCTTTGTATCTAAACAGATTCATATTAAGAATAAAATTATACTGTTGTAATCAGAATCCTAGAACCTGGCTAAACTGTGACACTAAGATGCCTGCTTACAAGCATCTCTGTAGGCACCTGCAACAATGGCTGCATGTGTAAATTATAGTAATTATTCCCCCATCTTCCAGAAATACAGACTAGAGACTTTCTAGAGAAAGCACATCTGCAAAGTATATTTAGAAGCAAGTCCTTGATGAATTTATCTTCTATTAATTTGCTCATATGCTTTCTTAACTCTTGGATACTCTTGCCATACCAATTCTTTTTGAATACAACAAGTTGCAGATTACTAGAGGGAAGTTCTGAATCTTGTACTTTTAATAAGTCCTTCTATCCTACCTTTATTTATGTCTACATTAACTGGCACTAACTTCAAAGCCAAGATCTCATTAACCACAGGTTTGATATCCATTGTCTTCTGAGTGTACTCTGGTGGCTTTTTGTAGCAAGATGCTATACTCATCAGGTCAAGCTGAGTTTTCATCCTGGAAAAGTAAACAAACACACACCTGTTTCTTAAGGCTTATATGCCAACAAGATTACAGCTGCTTAATAAAAATTAAGTAGTATTAAAAAAAAAAAATTAAAAAAAAACAATCAGTAAAATGAAATTAGAAAATCTTCAGTGATATGTAGTTTCCCATTTTTTTTTTCTTTTTTAACTTAAAACCTTCTGCTTTACAGATCATTTGAAATATGTTTGATACACAAGGAAACTTGCAAAAAGTTGTGCCTCTAGTTCTAAAGAACTCCACTTATAATGTTCTTGCTTAAACTTTGCTTAGAAAGCCATTGCACAATCAATAAATGTAATTAAGAAGTTTTCGAAAAAGAATGTTCCAGGTATGTGCATAGCAAACAGAAAATTAATTCACTGTGGAGTCTTCAGACATACATTTTAAGATGTATACAGGATATTTAAGAACTTCAGACATGCTTCAGTGTTCTCAAATTTAATTTAACGCAAAAAAAAAATAGGCTGACACTGTTAAATTCCTATAGTTGGTTTTGGTCAAAGAGCCAATTCTCTGTAATCACAGACAATCTGAACTTGACAGATTTCCTAAAATTCTAAATACTGAGTATCCAAAAGTCTAAAAAGCATTAATGCCTTATTTAACAGATTATTTTCTTCATTGAACAATGATACACCTGAGCATATGTAAAGTAACTGCCTTCTTACTTTTCAATCTTAAAATTATAGCAAAGCATGAAAAGAAGTGCATATACCTTGTATTCAAGCCACAGGCCACCTATGAATAAAACAAAAAGTTCATTAGATATGGATGTATTTGGAGGATTTTCTTCCAATTCACAAAAGAATGGTGCATTATTAAAATAGCTCTGAGACTTAACTTCGTACCTTCATTTCACAAGACTGTAGGAGATAAAGCTATTGACATAAAAGAAATAAGGATATTTCTTGGACTATGGTTTATCCTTTAATATTAAGGAAAAAAAAAGTTATTTCAGAGACAAATTAAAGCATTTAAATAAAAAATAAGAATAATGACTGATTAAAGAATAGCAGTTCTTTAATCATTTCAGATAATTGTAAATACTCTAATGAAAGACTATTTTGTACTTCTTGGTGAGAGGAACCTCTTGAGATACTGCTATACTAAGATTTAAATACTCTGTATTTTGATTTTCCAGCAGACAAACTGTATTGCACATCTGATGGTAGATTATCAAAATAACTCCCTAATGGCATGAAAAAGTTGACCTTCATAGCTGTCAGCCTAATATGCAAGGGTTAAATCAGAAACTATACAGTATATATTATTTCAATCACCTTTAAACATAAAGAAAACAACATCTTCTGAATTCACTAAATATCACTGATAATCTTTAAAGAAAGCATTTCAAATGTTTCTAAAATGGAAAGTACTTTTATAAAGAAGCATAGAGTGAAGCAATTTTTTTCATTTGTTAAGTTTGCTTTTCCTGATCTGATCTTTATCACACCATGTAATGTATCAAGCACTACACAGTATCTTAACTGAGCTATATGACTGATAGCAAGTTTAAAAAGAAAGGAAAACGAAAAGACCATCACCTCCAGGAAATGCTGAGGATCACATTCATGAACAAGCTTCTCACAATCGTTCAAAAGATTCTCAATGGTTTTCTTGTGAGTTTCTTTCATTTTTTTCCAAATCTGAATCTCCTTCTCTTTTTTACGTCTCTGATTTTCAAGATCTTCTGTCAACTGCTGTTTCTTTATTTCCAGAGTTTTGGAAATTTCTCCAAATGCCAGTGCGATGACCTCTGCCTCATTGTTCAGCACCGTCTAGAAACATGAAAACATAGCAATAGATGGAGATGTAACAGCAGTGACCACACAGAGCAATGTCTTATAACTTCAGTATGCATCTATGACACTATAACTTCAGTATGCATCTATTGCCCCGTCCTTGGAGGTGTTCAAGACCAGGTTGGACGGGGCCCTGGGCAACCTGATCTAGTAAATGTGTATGTTTGGTGGCCCTGCTAGGCAGGGGGGTTGGAACTACATGATCCTTGAGGTCCCTTCCAACCCGGGTAATTCTGTGATTCTGTGATTCTGTGACACATAAGGCACCAGCAAGCTCCGTGTTGTGATTAATCTATCACAAGAACCAAAGTGGTGCCATCGTCAAGCTATTATATTAAGCTATAAACATACAAAAATATCACATGTAACTCACCTCAGCATCATCTGCAGGACTTGAGATCTCATTCATCAGCTTCTCATTTATTATTCTCATTTCCTTTAGACTACTGAAGAAGTTCAACTGTAAGGCAAGAGAAACACTTGCTATGACTCCAACAACTCCATAAAATAAACACGTTCCAGTAACTGTATAGAATCACATCATGGGTACAACATACAAACAAAAGGGGTGATTCATTAATAACATTTACTGCTTTCCTGGTGCAACAGAGAAATTTATCTTAAAGTAGCATTTTCAGGCTGATCATCTCCAAATTGCATTAATGAATACAGGATTGCTTTATATGTAATGCGTTTCCTTAAGCTTTTTTTTTTTTTTTTGTTCTCATAAATCCTTCACCCAAGGGCACACACACACTTCTGTCACAACTTTATTTTGGTTTGAGAAGCAACCGTACAATATTTATTTTTTAAATGTTCCACATTAATAAAATAGAAAGCTCTTCATAACAAAGTTATTTTTTGTTTTAATGAGCACTGTCGCTGTTATTTTTCTTCCTTGCCACACTATACCATCTCTAAACATCTCACATGCAGCTTTTTGCAGACTTTTCTCCCCTGGTTTCCAGAAAGGCAGGCAAGCACTGATGGGAGAGTGTGACAGGAAGGAAAACTGTACTAAAGCAGCTCTTGGCTTAAAGAACTGTCAGTGCTGTAACTTCTAATAACCAAAGCGTCCCTTACCACTGATGAAAACATGCTTCATTAAAATGAGAGGTGATCACTAAAAGCGAATGGAAAAATCTGCTTTGCTACTGTCCGGCGGCCTCCAGTAAATGCACATTAAGTTCCATGTTAAATTCTACATCTCTTTCTACATCACTGTTTCCAATTAGTTCATAACACGCATACAAAACGCCTGAAAAACAACCACGAGCTTCCTCCGCTTCCTAACAAGATCAGCTTCTTCCTTTTTTCATGCTTGTGGTCGCGCTTCCCCTGAGCAGCCCGCTCACCTGCTCCTCCTGGTACACGGTGTCGATGAGGTTGATGGAGTGGAAGACGCCCTGGTGCTCCTCAGACACGCACTGCCCGCACCCCGCCTGGCGGCACATCCGGCAGTAGAGCTGCAGCAGCCGGCCTGGGTGCTTTTGGCAGCTGCTTCCGTCCCTGGTCGCGTTGGAGCGATACAGCCTGACCACTTCTGCCAGCGTGGTGTTGACAGGCAGCGCGGCCGCGCCGCCGCGGGGCAGCGGGCAGAGCTTCCTGCACAGCGGGCACGATACCCGGGACACCGCCGCATCGTCGCCGTCCGGTCCCTGCCCCGGCCCCCCCCGCGCACCGCGGACCTGCCCCTGGCCCCGCTGCTGCTGCTGCTGTTGCAAGCGGGCGGCCTCCGCCGAAGCCAAGCACTCCAGTACGCAGCCACGGCAGAAGTTGTGCGAGCAGAGCGGCAGCGTCACCGGCTCCTCGAACAGGGACAGGCAGACGGCGCACGTCAGGCTGGCCTCCATCTGCGACGAGCAGGCGAGCGACCGGGGCCGCGGCTCCATCTCCGCGGAGCCCGGCTCTCCCCATCGCCTCCAGCCGCGCTCCGCAGGCCCCGTCGCCATCCGGCCGGGGAAAAACGGTGCCACCCGCCAGCTGCAACCGACAACTTGCCAGGAAGTGAAACCGGGCGAAGGGGAGGCGGGGCACGGAGGAGATTGGGGGAGAGCAGGAGATTGGCAGGCCCGCCGTCCAAACAAAGCGGGGCTTGGGCTGCTCGCGAGAGTCCTTGTCCCGCGACGCCTGCCGACCGCTAGAGCTGCTGCTGCCATTTTGTGAGCTGTCGCGACCACGAGGTTCTCGCCTTAGCTGCTGGAGTGAGGCGTTCCGTGTGTGGGAAATAGTGCTTAAAGAAGAAATTTGCGGTTGAGGGAAGTGTTTTCCCTTGCACAGTGGTGAGGTGAGTTAGTTACCTGATAGCTGCACTTTCAAGACTGACACACAAGTTTAGAGTTTTGGTAATGCTAATATTGGCGTCGTGTTTATCATTAGCTTATTTTTGGACAGTCAATTTCCCTCCTAGAGCCATTCAGTCCGAAGTTCTGCCTCAATAATAATGTTTTCTACCTCAAATATTTTGAAGTTTGATAAACTCAAGAGGGACCTATCTAAAATTCCAAGTTTGTCAGTGGTTTTATGGCACAAAACAAGTGTTTGTGAAAGCCAAGATATACTGAAAACATGTTATTTTCAGACTCAGGGTGGTACAGTGCAACTGCATGAGGTCGAGCACATGTTTTAATAGTAGTGTTTTATTCAGTAATGCTGAGCCATGCTGGCAGAAGGTCGTGGTGCCTGTTTTAAACAAAGCAAAGGTCTGTGTCAAGATGGAAAATCTGTAGGAAAACAAGGCAAAACAAATGACAAAAACAGCACTGGAATATTACTGAAGTGTAATGTCTCATTTTCCCTTACTTACAAAGCTACTGTGGGAACAGACCTATACGAGACACTAATACATGTCCTAGGAAGTTTAATTGATAGACTGAAAATATTTTGATAAAGGAGTGTTCTGTTTATCTTTGGGGTTATGACTTTGTTCTACGTTTCATTCATTTTGGCATGAGTTGTCACAAAATGTCCTCGGTCTGTTTGCTGGTACTCACTCCAAGGAGCACTGCTTCTTTGAACCTTTGGAAGTGAAATGGGAACCACTGTGAGCCAGCTCAGAACTCACACCATAAGGCAAATCCAACACTCCTTATTCATTTAGTGAATTAAATTACAAAGGTGTAAATGAAATTTCAAAATATAATACTGTGGAATGGAAGTTCTCTACAGAAAGCCATGAAATGCCTCATCTTCCAGTGATTTTTTTTCCCCTCATCAAAACAGGTGTCAATAGAATTAAATGATCAGCAACCCCATTGTCTTAAAGCTTTGGAGTGCTGCAAGACTAAATCATAAATTTAGGCTTACGTAAAGTACTTTTTTAGCAGTTCTTCCATTAATTTTCTATAATAACAGTAACAGAAATATTAGTCTGAAATAAGAGTAAAACCATGTTCCTGACAGTTTGTTTACAGTTTTATTGTCTCAAAAAAGTTTTCAAATTTTCAAATTTGTCAAAACAATTGTCAAAGCACAGATTTTTCTGATCTTTTGAGTGATTAGATAACTCCTATAATTACAGTCTGTTGTATGTAGCTTTAATTTCCACTTAAAATCAATTTATACAGCCTTCAAAATCCATCAACTTCTTCCTTAATAATCTTCGGCATCACCAGCGCAGATAGCAAGTAGAGCACTCTCGTAATGCCCTGAAGCAAAATGCTGCAAAAGAAAAAAATCCTGTGAGTGTATATCTGTCCTGGTTTCAGCTGGAACAGAGTTGATGTTCTTCATATTTTTAGGTATGATGCCATGTTTAGTCTTTAAATGAAAAGCATTTAGATAGCACACTGTTTTAGATGTTTGCTGAGCAGTATTGCACAGAACCAAGAGCATTTTAGTTTTTCAGCTTCATGTACTTTTCTGCCTCTGTGAAGCTGGCTGGTGCAAGAAGCTGTGAGGGGACAGAACTGGAACAGCTCTGACCTAAACTGGACAGAGATCTATCTTATACAGCATAACAACATGTGAAACTCATTATAAAACTGAGGGCAGCCCCTGCCTAGGGGCTGGGAGGGGGCAGCAAGTGAATGGTGGTGTGTGGTGCTGAGCTACTGCTGTGTTAAACCACAACTTCACTACAATTGCTCTTCTCTCTGTGTGTGGCAAGGGTTGGAGTGTAGTTGTAAGATTTTTCTCAAATACTGAAATGTTCTCATGAGGATTCTGGGCCAGGTCTTTATTTCACATACCTCAGCCTTTGGTTGCTTAGGCACTTAATAATGATTTTCCTTAAGAAAATTTGATCAGTTCTGTTTAATGCTTCTCAAGGTGAACAGCAAAGAATAATGGGCAGTTTCCTGCAGCTACTGCACATCTCACAGCTGGAATATAGCAGCTTAAAAAATGCAAAGTATCTTAGCAAGAGTTGTTTTTGTAGTATTCACTAGTACTAAGGATGCAGAGAAGGAAGACTACTAGAGGAAGACTTATTCTGAAGGCTGAGATTTAAACATGAGTATAAGACCAAAGAGAACAGGAATCTGGTATTAACCTCACAGAACAGTGCGAAAGATGGTATCAATTAGTGTAAGAAATATCTTATGAAAAATATTTCTCAGAGTATTCTGTTCTGCTCTGTTTTATATACCTCTCTTTCTACCAAGGAGAGACAAAATCATGAAGTCTTGAGAATTTACTGCTCATTTACCTGGGTAAGCCTGATTCACTGAAAATGTATATTGTGGAAATTATTTAAATCCATAGGGATTTAATGGATTTTTCTAATAGGGCTCTGCAAGTAGTGCCAGTGCTGATGTGTAAAAGTGATCAAAAACTTACTTTAATATCATGAAAGAGCGATTTCCCATATCTCTCCTTGTATCGCTGTCGTATAGTCATCAAGTCTATTTCACTCCTGGCAATGAGAATCCTTATGACTGTTTTATTGTGAAACCCAAAATCCTAAACAAGAGAAGAATATGTGAAAAAAACTAGGCAAGTTTATATTGCTCTATTTCCACCTGTGTATGATTATAGTAGTTTTTCATAATAAATAATTAATCAGGCCATCCATAAAGATACCTAAGATTTTAAATGGGTTTTCATAGGCTTTATTCTACAGTTTTCACATGCCTGAATAATGGAATTCATACTAATGAATATGATATATTCTCCATATGGGTATTTTAACTATGCTATGAAGCTTTCAGAAGGAAATTTACAGACAGTTAGGTAACCATTTCTACGATTAGCTGTTGTGACTTGTTATGGGGTTTGTTCGAACTATACTGAAATCAGTAATCTATTTCACAGTCTGTTTCCCTGGTGTGAATTCATTGAGATTTTTAATTATTGATTCAGAATGTACGTAACTTGGATTCTGCAGTTCTGTTTTAACTGTTTCTAAACAAATATTTGTATTGTAATTGTGTGGAGCATGAAGATGTCCAATGATGCTTAAAGTAATCAAAACAACTTTGAGGTCCTGACGACCTATTTGGGTTGTGTAACACCAAATGGGGGATTTTATGATCTATAATATTTAATATTCAATATTTCATATTGAAATCTCTTTACCCAAAAGGCAAATAGTACATGTGGAGAATTTGATAACCACTTGAAGGCTAGATTGAAAGCTGTCCTGTAAACCATTATGAACTGTGATTTCAAAGGTGAGGTTTCAGTGTGAGTTTTGTTGTATTGCAACAGATGTGAAAAAAGCTTTTGTTGTGATCAGGATGTGGCTTGACTGTGAGAGTACACACAATTTCAATCTTGCATTTATTGAAAGAATTGTGTTCATTGAAGCTGTACAATGCGGATCTTTATTCTTAATCCTTCAAAACTTTTTCTAGTTACGTGAATGTTTCACTCATGTTCTCTGTGATCAGGACTTTTGAGAAACATCATTTTTCCTGATAGCTGATACTTTTGGCAAGCCTTTTTCACATCATGTGCCAGAATCCTCTTTTGGCCATTCAAATTATGCCTCTTCCCAATACCCACAGGATTTTCCTTGTTTCCTCCCTGTTGCCTGTTACAGGTTTAGTTAAAAAATGTGACAGTAGGAGCAGCAGCAGCATCTGGAAGAGGACACTGGGGTTCTGCTGAAGCGTTGCTGAATAGTTTTGCTCTATGGTTTTGTCTTGAATTTCATCTTTTGCCATTCCTGTTCTAAAATGATTTTTTGATATTTTACCCATGGCTGACATGACAATCTTATATAGATGACATTTAGAAGATTATACTTTAAGAATTATATGTAAGAGATTGAACTTAAAATTTTATGTTACATTAAAAATAATATTCAGTAATGAATGAAAAACAAGGAAATACCTTCACTGGCTTCTTGTGGGAATAATTTGTGGGTGGTTTTTGCATTTACCTCCATTCTTCTTGGCATTCACATGATTTAACATGATACTGTTTATATGCAAAGGTAAAGTAACCCACAAATGTACATAGAACCAGGCAAGGAAATATGACCATTCGTCTTTAAGTGTCACTAAAATTATAATTTAATTATTTGCTATATGTATTAAATCCTGAGAGGAAAAAAATGTGTAATACAAAAAGTGCACATTCAGTCCTGCACAGCAGATGGAGCTACAACCAAGGAAAATAAAAACATTCAGTTTAGAAGAATATTTTTTTCTTTACCAGACAGATTTCTTTAAAGGAATCAGAGTACTGAAATTATTAATGTTCTGTTCTATTATGTAGGTACTACTGCTTTGAAATGCATTCAGGTGTCAGAAGTTTTAAAGCACACCATCCCATCTCCAAGATCGAGCCGATTGATTTGTAACTCTTTGTTTAAGAGTAAGCAAGCAAACTAAAATAGGAAGCTATGTTTTGTGATACGTGAAGAAGAATATCTACTTACATGGATCGCATTATGAAGTCTGTAAGCGAAGTAGGAAGGCTTGTCACGGACACAGAGAACTAGGAAAGAGATGTTACTACAGGTAAATACGAAATTGTGCTTTTCTTAGCTTATGTAGTGCTATCCACAACTCTACTTAAAACTAGGGTACCAGTTTTCATAACCATGGCTGTATTTGTTGGTTATAAAAATCTGGTACTTACTTTGGTAAAGCACTCATTACATAGAAGGGCTTACTAAAAATCAGGGAATGCTCTCATGTGACACATATGTGGAAATGCTATTAATCCATAAGTTGGCACCTAAAGCTTAGAAGTTGTTTGTGTAGCAGTGAAGTCCCCAAAAATTTACAAATGATTGATTTAAGGTGTGTGGAACCAGTTGCTAATGCATCCATTGTATGTTACGTCATATATGTTATCAAATAAAGAACAGATAGTAGTACCACTTGGTCAGAATCTGCTGCTGCACATATTCATTTTCAGGTTTATGCCAGCATGGAACTGAAGGTCTGTTCAGATTTCTTTTTCTAATGATCTCTGAACTTTTAATCAAACAACATAGGAAAGTGGAGGAGAGTATCAGAAAAAGAAAATTATTTCTATGTTTGATGTGTCATCTAAATATGAAGTGTAAAATAATATTTTTATATACCTATTGCAACCAGTAGTTCTTGAAAATATCCATCGTAACAGTCGTTGATGGCATCTACTAGGTCTTGCCCAGAGATATTTTGGAACTCCTGGAAAACTTGGAGGAAAAGGAATCTGACTTTATTCTGGTTCATTACAAGTGATCAATTTTCCTCTCACTTCCCACCTTCCTTACCATAACCCTAGACTGTATTTTTTCTGGTTATATTATTATGCAGTGATTATATTATTTGCGTGATATAAACTTAAGGAATCTCAATGAGTAGTCTGAAACCTGGCTTCTGGGGCATTCTCTATAGATTCTCCAGTATACAGTTTTAAAATGAATGCGCACCAATGTCTCTTTTTCACAGGAGGTTCTAATAAGTACTCCTTCAATCTCTGTTTGTAAAACTGGTAAGAATTTCATGTCAGTAAGACACATTCCATGTTCAGCTTGGCTAAAGATGGCCAAATGTTCATAGGTAATGAGAAGCTGTCACACAACATGCCTAACATGTCATTATCATTATCTGTACATACATACACAAAAGTACAGCGCGTGCTTCCATAAGCCTTAGGAAAGCAGGAAATTGTTCAGTTTGCTGCCTACTGCAAAGCTTACAGAGAACTACATTACCAGCAGAACCCTCAGATCTCTTGTACAGTGGGGGAATATTAGCGCGGCCAGATGTGTTACGTTATGTTAATCCCATAATCATCATCCTTACAGAAGCTGTGACAGAATTATTTGGTTGATTCGTGACAGCAAAGTAGTTCTAAGCTACTGTTGGAAGTTGGCAAAAGAAATGCAACTGCCTGCACAGTGATAAGCTTGTCACCAAACAGACTTTTTTCCACAGCAGAGCAAAAGACATCTCAAATGTCATCAAACAGACAAATTTCTTAACCAGGGTGGAGGATTTCACTTTTTCTTTTCTTCTGACATTTAATTGTGCATGATTGTCTAGTTTTAGGTAAAAACATGCCATTATGTTTCTGTGAGTTTATATATTCTTTAAGAGAGAGCAGATGTGGACTCTGGAAGTCCCCCCTTCAAAACATCTTTGAAACTTTCATTTGCTTGCTTTAGTGCTGCAGTGTATTCAGTTGTTTTGGTAAAGAAGCACTCACTGAAAATGCCCCTACTGCCTCTCTCAGGGTATTTTCACTCATAGATTAGAGCTGCTAAGGAAAACAAAGGAAATAGTTCAGAAAAAATCTATCTCATTGTGTGTACACTAAGTGTAGTCATAGCCTATGCCTTTCTTTGGTTATGCATCCTTCTCTCTCTCATTACACTGACGTCTCTCTGTCCTATCTACTCTAGTCTGTAGTTGTCAGGCAGAGTTGTTTTGCATTACTTCCAAAATCCCATCAACATCAGTGAGATTCTGAGTGTTATGGTTCAGGTTAATATTCTGCTGTCTGCTGAGCTTGATATGTAAACCTTGATCTTAATAGCAAGTCAGATTTTTCCTTTACGCTGTTTGGTCAAAGAGCTGAACCACTGGATTACCCATCCACAACTGCTGGTAACTCCTGTTGCACAGTATCATTTGAAGCATGTTTTTGTGTTCGCCTGTTTTTTGCTGACAGGCTTCCCATAGAATCTGTTATACCAGAAAAAGAAGAAAATGCAGAAGATTTTAAATAATTCTGAGTCACTTTTTAACATTAGCATTTGTTCTTTTTTTGTGTGTGAGAGATGCCCATGTCTGCCTGTATTTACCATTGCATCCTGAGCAGCTGTAGAAGGATCTGCATATCCTTCCATTCTTGTTCCCTGGGGGAGGGGGGAAATAAAAAAAATAGATGTTATGTTTCATTTCTTGAGATACCACACAGTTTTTTAACATTGGATCAATATAATAAATAGTTGAATTTGCAACTTCTCAAATTTTCATTTACAGCTTCGTGTCTTCTGAACAGATGAACTCTGAAATGGCAAACTGTTATGAGAGGAAAGCATTGTGGAAGTGGATGGACTTGTCCCATAAACCCATCCCGTAATTAGTCTGATTTTAAATGGTATTTCCCTCGCTCCCCCCCCCCCGAAGGCTATTGGTGCTCTGTTTGTTATAATACATGACTATGAGAGAAAAGGAGGCGTAAAGGTAGCATTTGCTGTTGACCACTTATTTCTTATCAGTATGTGTATTGCAAGGAGAATCCTTTCTCCATGCATGAACTGTAGGAACAAACACATCAAAAAACATTGATTCTTTGCCAGCTTATAATCACTGTCTGAAATAAAGATCTGAGTCTGGAAAATTGTTTGACAACTTTGCTATCTAAACCAAAGAAGAATGCTTAAAACATTCCCATATATTTAATAGCTTTTCAGTTACATAAATCAAGATGATGTGTTTTAGTAAACACACTATGATCTGAATTGCATAGCTGTTATATGAAGAAAACAGCACACAAATTCAGGAATTGCTTTTTTAACCATAATTGCCTTTTAGGAAATGAATCAACCCTGGTTGTAGACTCTTTAACAGTCTTAAGCTGTATGCAATCACTGCTTCAATGATACGTGTTTGAAGCAACTTTAGAATTTAAAATTGCTTTTTTATGCATGTGATGGTGTGGATTAAAATTGTGCATCATCTGTCAACTCTTGGGATGACTGATTTGTAGTTCTTTCCTGTTAAAAATTTTCAGTTTTCAGACAAACATATATGGGAATATAGATGCACTTCATGTTGCTGGCATTAGTTTTGTCATTATTTGTTACTCTGGTTTGTAGTACATCAGATGATGAGTGTAGTGACTACAGTGAGAATGGGAACATGCGATCTCAGGAAAACCATTACAGTGCTGTAGCGTAGTACTGCAGCTTGGCAGTGCTGTGTTGGAGTTGCTGTGTGATTGTAATTCTTTTGGCTGTGTGCTTGCATACGGTGATTTAACATAAGGAGTAGTTCAAAGGACATTTAAAACAACTGGAACTGCTTAGTACTTTCTTTTGTATACATATCGACATGTCTGCATTTTCACATACTGCCTAGACTGGATGATGAGCTGTCTATTCTAAGAACAAGGAAAACAGACCTTTAAAAATGAAAATCTAATTTGTACATTAGAGCAGATTCCTTTTGAAATGACACAGGTTGAGCAGAGGGTCAGCATTTGTATATCCAGGGCCTTTGTAATAAAATGTTGATCTTTGCACCATCTGAAAAGTGAACTGAAAGCCAAAGTAGACAAAAGAATTCTAGCTCTCTTCATCTTTTACTCTTTCCACTCTCTTGTACAAAAGTGCAGTTGTGTTGAGCTAAATTTAGCTGCAGTTAACTTTACATTTAAGAATTCATGAATAATATCAAAAGTCACTCTATTTTTTTTATATGTGTATCATACTGCGTATTGTTTTTACAGTACCTGAGCAAGGTTCATGAGAGTGTCTCTAAAGTGGCCTGAAGTCTCAGAATCGATATCTTGTTGAAGATCATTATTGTATTCTAGATTGAAACAAAAATGTGTAACTTAAGTACAAAACGAATGTGCTCTGAATACTATTCATGAGAGTAAGCAAAAAAAGGGTAAACGCATGGGGTGCAAATAGAGACTTGTTTTCTAAAGGTATTAAAAATTATTCCACAGGAACTCATGCAGGTTCTGCAGACCTAAATACTGAGGGGATCCTCCTTGCCAAAGCCTCAGCCACTGCACCAGCTCACCCACTCTCCTGCCTGTGCCTGGCAGCCCTGGCACTGATGCAGCTGCGTGATTCTGGGATACTCAGAAGCACCCCTCAAAGAAGGTGAGTTGAATATTCAGCACGAATAAACACTTTTTGAGAAAAACAGTAGATGTACTTCAGAAAAATGTGTGCAAAAGTTTATGAAAATCCCCAAATGTGGCTGCCAGCTATTTAAAATGTAACAGGCAGCAGTAAATCTCCAGAATACATTCATTTTGCTTCAGCTTTTTAAGTATAATTGTAAAAAGGGAGGAAGAGGAAGGGAACCATGCTGAGAAGTCACTTTAGTAATTTAGTTCTTTCACTCATGCTAACACATCCAGCCTAATACACATATCAGAGCTGCTGTTGTACGCTTGTAAAATACATTACGTGTTAAGTAGGCTTCTTTCATCTGGAATATCTCCATATTTGTTCTTGAGGCTAATATGTCAATTAGACACTTTTCTTCTGTGTTTACTCCCTGTGTAGAAGGAAGTAAATATGAAATCATTAGGAACCACAGCATCCAGAAGAAAGAAATGCTTTATTAGGTGTAACAAAAGAATAACAGTTTCTTCTGGAGCAGTGTCTGGCATGCCTTTGCATAATATACATATTTAAACAAGAGTTGACTTCAAGTTAATTGTCAAAACCTGTACAGCAAATATACTCCTGCTTACTTTGAATTTCAGAATATGTGTTAATAAGTAGGGAAGGAAGCAAGACTGCTGTTGACAGAAACACGATGGGAAGAATTTTAGAGCTTGAATAAGAGTTTAGGAGTTACTGAGAGAAATCAGTTGCAAAGATTGTGTATATGTGTCAGCAAGTGTTCAAGCCAGTCTGAAGTAGATAAGAACTCCAGTGTCATGTAGTGTTTTTGTCTTTTTTTCTATTCTTTTTTATTTGTTTGGGAATGTTATTGTCTGTAATGTATGCCATAAAACTTGGTAGTTCAGGAAAGTGTCATTGCCACTTAGACACTGCTGCAAGCATTTTCTATCAGGATTCTAAGTAATTTTCTGAGCTTGAGTTGACATAAGATAGTGGGCAGCTTTCTGTATTCAGATGTATATTGTTGATAAGTATACTGTATATGGGATAATGGGAGAATATGGCTTTGAGCCTGAGCCTGGAGACTGAAACATGGTCTTTACTTCAGCTATGTGAATCCAGATTGAGAGAGAGTACTGCGAAATTCAACTTGAAACCACATTCAGATAAAACGTGACTTTGCCGATCTTGGCCATAATGTTGATAAAAGTCATGCTTCTAATGGTATGAATGATACTTAACAGTTCTTTTAATGCCAACAGTAATTTTAAAAAGTATATCAGTAGTTGTAAAAAGTATATTGGTTTCCTAGTCTGTAGGACACAGGAAAACAATTTTTTGCTGTTTTTTTGAAAGAGTTTTTTGCTCAGAGCCACACGATCTGTATCTTACTTGTGACAGTGGGCAGTTGTCAGTAGCTATAGAAAGTGAAGGAAAACTGTCAGTCTGGGGCATGCCTTCCCATCTTACAGGATTTGGCAATTTAGGAATGTCCTGAGAAAGAATTTGTAAAGAATGATTATTTTTAATAGCCAAGAGCAAACTTGTATTCTAAGAATTTTTCAAGTCTTTTTTGATCCAATTTGAACCAATTTGTGCTTTTGGTTTCAATATGGACACGCAGCACTAAATTTCACCTTTTAATTGCATGATGTTTGAAAAAAAAAAAACATTTCAAAAAAAATGTCTTGTTTTAATTTGGTTGTTTAAACAACACCGGCTCAGATCCTGGGAAAAAAAGGAAATTTTTTATTTTAAATAGGCAGTCAGTTCATTTTGAATCTATGTTAGTAACATACATAAAGGTTCACAAGACCAGAGCCTTACATTTGCTGCTATAAGTATTTTTTATTTTACCCAGTTTACCGCAATGTATTTGTTACATAGCTAGGTTGCTATTTTTTGGTTTTAGCATACTAATTAAATAAACTTAGTGAAGCGCTCATATATACTCACATGTCAGTGTACTTTGAAACATCTTTTTAGCAGTTTCTCAAGCATTTAAATATATAAAATTCACTTTAACTTATATTTAGTAATATAAACAGTGACCATGTGTCTGAGTAGCTGTTAATTAGGCCAATACCTTTAGTGCATGCCAGAGCTCATGGGCATCATAGTATGCAGGTGGATACATTAGGCCAACCATGACTTCTTTGAAGTGATGAGAGAGATTTTCTTTTAGGTCTGTCATCAAATCCTTAACAAAAATACATAGGATTATTTCAACAGTCACACTTTATGAAAATCAGCATACAAATATTTGCAGTTTTCTCTGTGAAGGAGTGAAGATGAACTGTCTGAGATAAAGTCTACCCAATATTAGGCAACATTTATCTTTCAAAATAGAACCTACTCCTTTTAATTGTACTTGTGAGATAGCAGTGGACACGGAAGGAAGTAGACTATATAGGCTTTTTTTTTTTTTTTTGATTCATTAGAATATGGAAGAAAATTCAGGGGTTCAAATGCAGCTGTTCCTTAAGGGCTTGGAAATCTGAATACCACAGCAAGAGCATTTGCAGCTTCCCATAGCAGATTCTGCATGGGAATCTGCAAGAGCTCAGCCCACAGAAATTAAAGCCCATAACAGACAGGCAATTTCCTTATGTTTTTCTGGGTTATTTGCTATGCGATTAATTTAAAAGTCATTCTTAAAAACTCATCCCAGTACATAAGAATACCTGCTCTGGATTACTGGAAGGCTTTGTGCTTCTCATACAGTACTGGGCAGCTGTCTGAAATTGTAGGAGTAGCAGAAATGCTTCCCAATATATAAACTTTATTTATTTGAGAGGCTTTTTTTTTTTTCAGGCCTGTACTTTACGTTTGATGCATATCATAACATAATTAAATTAGTTGCTAGACTGGGAATGAAGAAATACAAATACAGATTAAAATTTGGGTTTGTGAGGAAGAAACACACGGTATTCAGTACATACACATTAGATGCATTTGACAACCACTGAATCACACATGGTATAGAAATTTATTTATTAAGATATTTCATTTAAAAAATCGTGCCTTCAGGAAAATGGGTTTGTAATACAGATAGGTACAATTTAAAAAATTATCCATGCAATTAGAATTAAGGGAATTGAAGTACTGAAAAATAAGAAAAGGCAGCCCTGAGTTGTCAGTGTTTCCCGCATTACAGAATCACAGAATCACAGAATGACCCAGGTTGGAAGGGACCTCAAGGATCATGTAGTTCCAACCCCCCTGCCTGGCAGGGCCACCAAACATACACATTTGTCACTGTTGTACTAAATTCTTGAAGTCTAATTGTAAAAAGTTTCAAAGCCTTTGTTTATATCTTAGTCTTGCAACTGGTTGAATCTTTCTTTCTTTTTCTTTTTTCCTTTTTTTCTTTTTAAATACCTATTTCTCCTTTTAATATCTCATGCTTTACATTTTTCAAGGGAATGACCATGGTGGCTGCCATATTGAATGTATGGAACTGAAATTAATGCTGTCACTGCTATGTGCTGAAGTATCTCCTGAAATGGAAACTGCAGCAATTCATAGCAAGATACAACCCCACTCAGCAGTTCCTGCTATGAGATAGCAAAGTTTTGAGGGATAAATCAAACTGCATGGAGCACTAACAGGGTTATCTATTTCAGTATATCCACTGTCACAACTGAAAGGAAAAAATTCAGCATTATTGTTTTGTCTCAGTACTAGACTAACTCTGGTTTGTACTGTTACTATCAAGTACACGTAGTACAGAATGGATTAACTTAAACAAAATTGTGGTATATGTGCAACAGTGAGTCCCCTGACTTTGAGACTGTTTGCGGAGTGCACTGCTGGAGTGTAAGAAGAATTTAGAAGAATTTACTTACCTTTCTCTTCTATTACTATTCATTGTTTTTGTGGTATTTAAAAAAAAAATCTGAAGGTTTTTTGTTGTTTTGTTTGGTTTTTTTTTTGTTTTTTTTTTTTTTGCTTTTTAGTTGTTTTAGGTCTTTAGGTTTGTGAGCTCTAGCTTGGTAGGGATTTAGGTTAATTGACTGTGGCTGAAGGAGACAGAAATTTATCGATAATGTGTTTTCATAAGGATTTATGTATTAGTTTATGTGATACTTTTACTCTGGATTTAAAAAGGAAACCCGACTAGATAATTAGCAAGCAAATCAATAGTTGTTCTCTACTCAGAGAAATGGCAGACCTAACTCCATTCCTGATGGACAGTTGGCAGTTCTTTACTAACACATCATTAATGATACTTCTAGGTCATCTCTGTGTATCAGAGATGGAAATTAAAAATAAAAAAATGTACTTGTGGGCTCTATTTTTTTATGATAGGTGTAGTTGAAACATTCTAGAGAAAAGTTTAAAGAAACATTTTGTAAGAATAACAAAGGAAAGAAATGGTGAAAAATTATTAGCAGCCTACTAGAAGTCTCCGCTCTGTTCTTTGTACTCGAGGAGGAATATAGGTTGAACAGGCTCGTTTTTAATGAGGGATAGCAATACCTCTGGTTTTTGTTTTCTTGTGTGTGTGTGTTTTGTTTTAATGCATTATTCTTTTTTTTTTTTTCTCTTCTGTAAATATTTTGGTCAATAAATCTCTTACTGTGTTTTCCAAGGTCTTGAAAACAACCACTCCAAAACAGAGGAATAAATCAGCCCTTCCAAAATTTCTTGCTTGGTCAAAAGAAAAATAGAATGAACATATAGAAGAGAAAACTGTGTGTGTCCTTCTTTCTTCCTTGTTTTGTAGCAGATGCTCTGCTGTGAAAATGACATTTAGAAACTTTCAGATGTATGAATAGCTACATGAGCAGAGTTGTGTGCCAATCTTTTGGTGCCATTCAGCGTCCTGCTAGGTTTTTAATTCTGACCTGAGAGAAGGACAGACCAACTATACTGGAAACAGGAGGGACAGAAGTAAGGAAAGTACAGCATGGTTCTGTCATACCCTGCCATACATGTCTCTGTATGCCTCAGCAATCATAAGTCGCTGTGAATTGCAGCGCTGTGTTAGGATGTCAATCAGCACATCTTTTTCACAACCTGGAAATAAACCAAACACAGGTTCTCAATTAGCAAATTGTTGATATTATTAGGCTTCTGATTGTTGCTGTTTTGTTCAAGAGTACTGACTTAATTTCTTGAGAAAAACAGACCAACAAATTAATATTCTACCGTTTTTTTCCCAATCAATTATATTTGCTCTGCATTTGTGCCTTTCGTTTGTGGTGTAATACCAGCAATTAGTGAAATATTCTGTTATTATTGGATGCATCACCATCTCTCTCAAGTGAAATGGATTTGAAGGCATCACTAGAACAGATCACAGCTTTCATCTGTTCAGAATTAGGCATGACAAAGGAATTTGTGGCTGAGCCTAGGAGGTCAGACTTGTATACCTTCTCAGTATTGACTGAATTGTCATTTCTGGATTAGGGATCTCTTAAATAGGAACAACAAACTACAGTCAGAACATTTGTTGGCAAATTGAAAGCTATGTATTTTCTGAGAAACTATATAAAATAAATTATGAAGTATTAAAGAATATCTTATTTTAAAAATCAGTTTATGAGTGCAATTTGTTGAGAGATACCTGGAGCTTACAGGCAAACATCCATAACCCATCAGTATTAACAGCTTAGGAAAAAGAATATAATGATTAACATGTTCTGAAAAATATTTGATCATTTTTGGATTTTTTCCATCCCATAAGATGGCTTTTGGTTATTTCAGATGGTTCAGCATTTTAATGTCATTGCAGCAGAAACACATCTGCACATGTAAATCAGTTTGCTTTATTACACTTAGAAGATTGGCTAGAAAGCAAGGAGATCAGCTAGCATTTGAATAGAGAAAGATACTCTTAGGCCTCTACAAATCACTGTTTTGCATGCACATGTAGATGTGCTATGGATATAAATTCTGTATTTTTTTCAGCTTTGTTAGGCAGATTTTGTCATATGATCTACGGGTGGTAGGTTCCATTTTGACACATGTAATTGGACACAGGATACAATTTAAAGTTTTTAATAAGTTTGCAGATGAAATCTGTTTGCTCATTATGCAGTAAGTTTAGTTCTCTTTCTTGTAGTCCATCTTGCCATAATTGCAACACCTTCTTGTGCTACAGTGATTTCACATCAGTTTGATTCATCTTGATTCATTGATCAGTTTGATCAGCTCACAAAATGGATGTGTTACTGAGACTCTGTGAGTAAGGGTTTTCCTTTACTTTTCAGAAGATAATTATTATTAAGATTCTGTACAGCTTATACAGTTTCTACAGCAGAACTAAGGAAGATTCAAGAAATGTTAAATGCCTAAATAGCTTCACTTGTTTTTTTTTATAATACCACCAGCATTAGTGAGTTAGCATATGTGACTAAACCTCCTCAAGAGAATGAATGTTGTGTGCAGGACATGGGGACTTGCAAAGACTGTGAAGACCTAAACTGCTGTAAGTTAAGCATCATACTTTGCCAACTCTCTCTGAGTCTAGAACTTTGTTCTGTGTTGTTTGCCAGGCAGACTTGAAAGTAGGGTGACCGCATGTGTGTTTACAGTAGTAAATGAAGAGAATTATCTTTGTATGATCACGTTAGCAACATTGCATTGAAAATGCTAGTTGAAGTCTAGCAGAACATTTAAATAAAACTTCATTCATAATGAGCATATGAAAGACCCTTCATGTTGTTCTTAATAATATCCACTTCATGGATAACTAACATTAAGACTGAGACCTCACTTTTCCATTAAAGTAGCTGAACAGGATGCAAGATTTGGTGCTATACACACTTGTGAAAATCTCAGGAGATAAAATTTCTGACACAAGCAACAGTCTTAATGTGAGGAAAATGTTTCTTAGGGTAATTAAAAAAATCATCCTTTGAACCTTGAGCAGTTCAGCTGTAAACAAACTTGGAACAGAGAGAAATATTTTGGTGAGCACATTTTTATTTGTAGACTGAAAGCAAAATTTACTCCAGAGGAAAACATAATCAGTACTTCAAAAATTTCGTTTCCATTCATTTTTATTTCTTGATGAGTGTTAACTTAATAAGATATAGTGATCTCTGCTTGTAGTTAATGCTGGGGTTACATCTAAAAATGAACCCAGTTTTGACATTCATTATGGTGACAACATAAAATTCTATTTTATTTTTCTTATTTTCTCATGGAAAGCATTTGTTATTATCAGTGTTGGCATACATTTAAGAATAATTTTAATTAGATCTGGGCTCCTACGAATGCAAATTCATGATTTGTTTGGATACCACAGTAAGATTCAGTGGTGATACCTTGAAGAATCAACACATATGTATTGATGTTTTTATTATTATGAGTATATATACGTTTATTTTACATTATTATATAATAAAAGATGTGTTGGAATATGCGAAGATACTTACTAATTCCCTGTAGGGCTCCTCCTAGCAACTGAGCATCCGTAATAGGGTTAAAATTTGGAGCTGGAAAAATTGTTCCTTGTATCTGCTAAAGGAGAAAGAAGCCTTTAATTGCGGGACTTTGTATTTTTTAACTGCATATATGATTCAAGTGAGAATCAACAGTCATGTAAGATTAAAACTTTTGCTTTATGGGGAAAAAGTATGTTAACATACAGGAAAGGATTTATCACGAACCCTGGGAAGCCAGAGCATATTTAAGTTAGGCCTGAAGAAAGAGAATACATTATTAATGTATTTTGTTCTCATTTAAAAGTAACCACAGTTTTGTTTCTGTTTCTCAAACTTTTTCTGAAAATATTCTTCTATCTTTTAAAGTTAATCTGTGTTATCCCTGACAGTCTTCAAATTCTCTTGGTATTTTTATTTTGAAAGGACTGGTGAGAAAATAATGAATGAGGTTGCTTACAAAGCCAGCAATTTTAAAAGAAATGATGTTGGGATGAAGTGTGAGATATTTTTCTGACATGCTGTGTAGAAGTCAACATTACTTTTTAGGTTGCTTTTTAACTGATTAAATTGTTCTCAGTTCATTCCCAGCAATACTTTGTTTCATACAATATTTCATATTTTGCCAAATCCATGAATAGTAAATAGAATTGCTTTCCTCATTTTAATAGAATCACAGATCTGCATAAAGATGACAATAACTGAGGTTCAGTGCTGCTTAGCTCTGTACCTCACTTAACTCCTTCGGCTCCTCTGAGGGTTATAACTGCCTTTTCAGACTCACTCTGCTAACAGTTGTATTTTATGATGATTCCTGTTCTAAATACATTGGATTGATATGAACTTGATAACTTGAAATATTTATTTCAGTAAAAAATCAGATAAAATTCACAGATACAAATGATCTATTTATACAAACACCTCCAAAATTTAGGAGGTCTGCTGATTACATTATTTACACTCATTTTCTCACTTTACATACACTTGAAGACTTTTGTCTATGGTGCCTTCAGCTGTAATAACATACACATGCTGGTTTAAGGTTTGGCCACTAATGACATGCTACCTTGCCTTGCAATTTTAGTGAAGGATTTAAAAAGCAACAAGCAAGAAGTAGCTGTGTTTGAAGAGAAGGAAAATATACTGATCTATTTGGTTACTACTTTATATTAGTTAGACCTAGCAAGCAAATAAATGTATGGGCAAACAAATTATTGGTGGCCAAGTGAGGAAAAGAATGTATCATCAGAAATTTAAGGTTTTGAAGGAGTTACTTTACACAAGAAAAGAAATACTTGCTGATAGACAAGCATCTTTCTGCGGTTTACTCTTATATACAGTCTACATTTACAACCAAGCATAAAATTGATAGTGAAATTTTACTCATTAAAAACAATCAGTGAAAGTACAAGAAAAAAATTTTCTTTGAGATAAGGAGAGAAACTGGCTATAGAGATGACGATGAGACCATGTAGATTTTTATAAGGTGATACCTAATGTTGTACCTAAAATGAATTTCAGACTTATACTCTATTTTCCATGCTATCTTCCCCCTGCAGTCTATGTATCTTGGGTCTTACTGGTCATGTAACATACCTGTTCTTAAAGATTAGCCTTGGAAATTATTTTTATCCTCATGACTTTGTTTTCTTACATGTGCTCTTCAAATGTTGTTCACCAGAAGTCTTCTAGACACGTGCTGTTTGTAGGAGTGTAGAATTTGAATGCTCCTTGGCCACGTGGGACACGAGGTGCTAGTTGAGGTGATTATTTTCTCTTTTCCTGTGCTATCTTGTCAAGTAATGCTGAAAAGTCAAAGATAGCTGTCCCAGGAGGCAGAAATGCATGAACTCTGTGGCTGATAGGTAATGTGGCTTGACAAGCCACCCTGAAACTTAGTGATAAACAAAAGTCATTGTAGAAAGAACTGCTAGAAGATGCTGTTAGAATGTGGAATCGAAAAATGTGTGTTGATATATGCTCTGAGTTAGAAAAATGGAATTTAGCTTTCTGCCTCTGTAATTCATGCCTCTCAGGATGTCTGAGCCACTAGAATAGCTCATCAATCTTGAGAAGGAGCAAATAAATCAAAAACCAAACTTACCAAATATTATGCCAGGACTGACAAAACAGAAACTTTTCTGATGAGAATAATAATAAATAGTGATAGGTTGTGAATGGAATCTGGGTAACAGATACAAGATTCAAAGACTTTTAGAGTATAAAACTATGGTAGGAAGGATGAGCAATCTGATGTCCTGTTTAAGTGCTCTCTGGATGTGTCACTGCACTTGCTGGTCAGAAGGATGGCAGGAGAGAAAATCTGGCAGTTGTATGTATTTATCCAAGCCAAATTTAAAATAGCAGTAATGGCTCTTCATTTTGGCAACAGCTGTGAACAGCTTCAGTATTCAGAAAGACTGGTTATCTCTGAGTATGTCCTTTCACAAAGTCAGGTTTGTGGTGTTACAAAGTAAACAATATTTTGAGCATTAATAATCACAACTAAATGACTAAGTGAATGCTGTAACAGTGGGTTCCTGTGTAGTCCTTGGAACTACATATTTGAATGTGTCTTTTTTTATTCCTTTCCCAGAAAGTATCCGTGCGCATAACAGTAAGACAAACAAATCTCCAGAGGTGATTCAGTGGTTTTAACTTCAAGGATAGGATGGAGACAAGCTAGACTAAGAATGAGATGTGGATAACATTTGCAGCAGCAATTCTGACAGATTGAGCAGCACTGTGCAACTTCATTATTGAAGATTACATACAGGAAATGGCTCCTCACAATACACAGAGAGTTAAAACTCTATCCTATCAGTCTCCTTTTTGACCTCAAAATATCGCCGTATCTTGCTGTGGTCCAGTTGGGCACTTTATAAATATCTGTGTTTGCTTGTATGTGCATTTACCTTTCTAAAAGAACTGGTTCCAAAACAACTGTGCTATCAGTACAGGTTCTGCAGTATTGGTGGAATTAATAAAAATGGAGAAAAGACCGAAAAGGAACTGTACAATATTTATTAAGGCTGAAAAATTGTACTTGAACTCTACCTTCCTTCTGTATAAGGAAGTTAGAACTTCTCTGGACTAAAGCCATGAACAATTCAACAAAACTATCCATTAAAATTGAGGCTGCTTTTATCAGTGTATGATATGTAAAGTTCAAACATTTCAGTCTTGTGATGGAAAAAGCAATCTAACGTATGAACAACCTTCTAATAATATTTATTCATTAAGTCATTCTGCTGATAGCAAACAATCGAAGTCAGATTCCTTAGTCTGAATGTTTCCCATGGGGAATATCTACTAAAATAAAATGCATGCTTTAATAGCTAATTACATGCTGTGATACTTTTGCAGTGATGTCCTTTGTGTGTAGCTTTATTATTTAAAAAAATGTTCATGAATAATTTCGGCTTATTCTAAGAGTTTATCATGTGCGTTACACTTTGTTGGGATTATATGTGAGACAAAAATGAGAGAAAGACATTTAAATACAGAAAGTTCAATCTTTCTCCAAAACATCCCATCTTTTCCTCTATTTGTATTTTAGAGAGGACACAAATGTCTTATTATTGAGTTTCTGGTCGTTTTAATTGTATTGTGGGGGGCCATTTCCTGTATGTAATCTTTGATAATGAATTCGCACAGTGCTGCTCAATCTGTCAGAGTTGCTGCTGTAAAGATTATCAACATCTCGTTCTTAGTCTAGCTTCACTCCATTCTATCTGGTATTCCATATACAGCATATGCAAATATATTTACAACATAAACAGTAAGATAATCTTAAAAAAATCAAGTGTATTTTAAATACTACTAATTTCTATGTTTTTTGCATTTCTAAATCAATGGCGCATTAACTTATTGGAATTATTTGAAAAATACCTTAGACATACTATTATGACTTTATTCTCAATCTAAGGTTGTTCTTAATGAGTATAGACAATAAATTAATGTGACAGCCCAACTGCTCGATCCTTTGTAGATCCTGCTTTTTTTGCTTATGACTTGCGCATGCTCTTAGGAGAGTGATTTTCTGCTGTTTTGCTGCTGAATCTCATGTGTTGTTCCATATCTGACTTCACTCTGCACTACGACTCCCTGTTCTTTCTCCCCAGCAGCAGTCTGCTGGACTGTATGGGAACTATTTCATACAAATCTCCTGTAATTGCTCTCCCTTCCCAGCTGACAACACACTGGGGAAATGGAAATAAAGAGTAAGAACTTATCCTGAGAATCCACTAAAATACTCTTGTATTTTGTGAGATGGAGTTATATCACATTGTCTACATTTGATTGCCTTTTTTTGTTCTTTCTGAAATTGAGAAAAAAAGGGCTAATGATTGTGTCTTTATATATTTAGAAGTGGGTGGAATAGGTGTGTTATTCTCACCATTCATTTTGGGGTATTTTGGTGAAATTCAGAGGATCAACTTAGGAACTTAAGTTCTGTATCTTCTTAAGTCAGTCTTATAGGCTGAACTAATGCAGAATGTTTATATCAAATGAAGCCTAAAACAACTGGTATAGTCATCCCACACAGTTAAAAATCAAAATATAATCAGGTTTTCTGACAGTACTACCAGACTGTTGCAGTGTTTTTATCTTGCGAATACAGTTTACTAATTCTAATGAATTAAAGGTGAAAATGCATCCTATAAATTACCTTTCACTACCTTTAACACCAAGCAGCATATCATTTGAAGATGGAATGTCAATCCTTTAAACACAGTTGGTCTTGATAAAACAGTAGACAAAATAAGATGAAACTCTATCTGAAATGCATTTTTCAGATAGAGTAATTCTACTTGTCTTGCTTAATTGTCAGAAATAGTCTAACTGTCATTTATAAAAAGAGAGAATAGGAAAGAAGAAAATCCCTTTTTTGTTATTAATTGGCTTAATTAACATTGGAAGATCTCAAATTGTAGATGACCAAGCATATCAGTAAAACTCATTCAGTATCTAGCTCTATTGAAAAACAAATACCTTCAATACAGTTTTATAGGAAGAAATATTTTGCTGGTGAGATTGGAATAATTAAGGCAATTATGCTTTCAAATAAAATAAGGGTAAAAATTGTCTATTCTTTAGAAAATGCTGCATTGATCAGTAAATTTATTGAGAAAGCGTATGCAAAAAGCATTTGAGATGAACGACTCATTACTCCTATTAATAATTAATGAAAGAACATGAAAGTCCTTAGTGAACATAATTATTAGTATCACAGGTGCAAAAAACAATTTTATGCTTGGCTGTCAGAAAATAATAACTAATGGTAGCTTTCAGAATGCGGCATTAAAACTGCAGCATGAACTTTAATTTTCTTGAAGAGTTCAAATGAAACCATCTCATATATTACTGTGATTAATGTAATGTAGTGCTCTTATGGGTATCTCTTGTTAGCTTTAAAATATTTTTCACATTGTGAACCAAGCCAAATGCTTATGAGAGACAAAATTAGTTGCTTTTTGCAATTATATAGACAGTGAAAATTGAAACAAACCAAAATACTGGTGTTTTTATACACGTTGTAACAATCTCATCTGAACAACTCACATTTCATATAATTTGGTTGCAGTATATCATTTTGTACCTCATTCAGCATTTTAGTGCAAATATAAGAGATCCACAAGTAGAGACTCACAACCGGGTAATGTGAACTGATAATTCTATGTACTTTTCATTTCAGACACATTTTGTGTACTGTCACTAACACCAGAATTAGATACAAATTACAAATAAATTAACTTTACAAGAGTAATTTTTATTGGTGGAGGATAACAAGTTCCAACATGCGTCAGCAAATCAGAAGCAATAAAACTGTAGAAAAACTTTAGAGAATTATACTCACGTAATCTCCACAATACATTGTGATTTAAGCCTTCAGGTCCTGTTGAGATCAAAATAGTAACTTTCCTAAAATAAAGCTAACAGTTTAGTGAACTGAATTGTTATAGTTAACTACAATTGCTTTGTAGAGAATTAAGAGAAACCATCCAATCAAACTGCTAACAAGTACTTTGGGCTCCAAGGTAACAATGGAGCAGGAGAACTGCTTGGTACTGCATGTCCTCAGGTTTTCTGGGTTCGTTGTGTACTTAGTCATTAATCATATGTGAATAAATATGATTGTAGCATAAGTAAATAGAGCCATTAGCACAACGCCCTCTGTTCTGCTGTGTTGATTTTAAAATCAGAATTCAGGTAGATGCAGAATGAAATGTTCACCTACAGCAATTGATTGCGTTAATGATTTACATTTCAAATTGGATCTGGTTTAGCTCTTTCTTTTCTTTCTTCATTTTTTCTTATTTTTTCTATGCAGTTCACCACTTATTCAAATACATATTTTTACCTTGCATGCATAGAAAAATGCTTTATAGCATGGAACAATTAGGGCAGGTCCTTGGACCTCTGTAGAACCGTGTAGTTGAAAATCTTGCTTGATGTTTTCATATGTTCCAATTTGTAAAATCCTGTAAAAGTAAAGATCAAAAATTCTATCACATTGCTATTAAAAGTTAGGCAGAATTTAATATACTTTTCATAGCTACTTTTTCCCCCAGTTAATAATAGCTATTACTGTGCTGAAGTGCTGAGAAAATGTAAAGTTTCCTCAAAAGGTAGGAGTATAAAGTGAAGATACAGAAAAAGTCTGTATGTCCTCTAGTATGACTTGAAGTGAAGATGATATTGGTGAGTTAATTTTATTGCAGCTTGGGATTGCAGTAGTTGGGCAGTAATCATAGTCAAAATCTGAATTCCACTTACTATGGTTTTATTATTACATCCATCAAATACTGTGTAACACTAATTAAAGCTGAATATTTTTTTCTTACAATTTAGAAATTTGTTTTGGAAAGAATGACAATTCTGTTTCACATCCCTGATATCTTATTAGCTTTCCTAATCATTCAGAACTATACATGGGCTTCTATGCATTCTGCAGTATTGATTTTAACATGAGATTTGGCACATCAGTGCATGCTGGAAGTGAGATGCCCAGGACTGTCCTTAGATATAGGTTGAAGAGTTCCATAGAGAAGTGCATGCATGTGAAGAAATCTTCAGAAAAGCATGCCTTTGCTTTAATATTAGGGCTGCTGTGGGTCTTTTTCTTTAGTATAATCACATCAACTAGCTTTAATCTCTACATCTTAAGAGCCATGCATGAATGGTTGGGGAATGAAGTCCCATTTTGCAGCTAAGCTAAATTATCTGTGAAGAATCTGATCTGGCTGATCGGGTGACTAAACATACTAGGTGGTACTGAAAGCAGGATCAAGTCCCCTGATGGTGCATGTGTTTAGACAGTGATAAGAGTATGAGAGCATTTTAAACCTTTCCTTTTCATGCTCTAATTTTACATGTATTTTCATGCTATAATTAAAATGTAATAACATTAATCTTCAGTTCAGTGCAAAATTGATTAAATTTACAGGATTACAATATTTTCATCTGCTTGTGTGAAAGCCTGAAGTGGCCAGGAGCTTCAAGGCATAAAATGTAGACAAAGAATATGGTCTTGTGAAATACTGATATGTGGCATACAATATGAGGAAAGAGTTTAGCTGATTACAGAACTAGATGTGTCCAGTTCTGGGACCCTCAACACAGGAAGGACATGGAGCTGTTGGAACAGGTTGAGGGGAGGGGGCCATGAAGATGATCAGAGGGCTGGAGCACCTCTTCTACAAGGACTGGTTGAGAGAGCTGGGGCTCTTCAGCCTGGAGAAGAGAACGCTTCAAAGAGACTTTATAGTGGCCTTCCATGTCCTGAAGGGGGCTTACAGGCAAGCTGTGGAGGGACTTTATAAAAAGGCATTTAGCAACAAGATGAGTAGAAATGATTTTAAATTGGAAAAGGATAGATTTAGACTAGATATTGGGAAGCAATTTTTTACTGTGAGGGTGGTGAGACACCCACTCCAGCAAGGGAAGGGCTTCAGAAGACGACGAAGTTTCGGCCTCCCTCTCCTAGTGATTGCTCTTTGGCTGTCCCTACCTTCCATCTCCTCTCTAATGCTAGAGGAAGGTTTTGCAGCAAAGAAATGCAAAATACATTTGTACACATACTGCTTAGCAAAAGTGATTCATTGTTTGTGCAGTAGAGTGAACACAGTGAACCTAATCTCACCTTTGCATTTTATTCAAGAGCCAGCAGTCAGAGCTGTGAATCATTTGTAGGTGAGAAACTAATCCTGTGTTTTGGGGAAAAATCAGAAAGTTGTATTGCAGGTGGTTTAGGCTGCCTCACTTTTAAAAAATATGTGGACTATGTGGAAATACTGCAGAAGAGAGCAAAAATCATGAATTGTACAGAAAGACAAAAAAGTTTGTTTAGACTGAAGAAAGGAAAAGTGAAGGAGGTGTTAACAGTTCCATAAAAATAAAAGCTGTTGCAAGGGAAGTGAAAAAAATTATTTGTCATTGTGTTCATGGTCAACAGGTGAAAATGTCTGCATTCTCTTTTCCTCTTTTTTCTTCTGTACTGAACCTTTGCCAATTATAAGGTGAGAATTTTGTCAGTTCCTCTTCTTCAGGTCTTGCCAGACACTGCTATGAGTACCTTCCTCAAGCTTCCTTTGTTCTGCTCACTGATGGGTTTAGGTGTACAAATTACAACAGATCTTTTCCACACAGTTCAAAGGAAACCTTGAATAAAAATAATGAGATATGATTATTTTCCAATTAGAGATTCATATACTTCTTAAAAAAGAATGATGTAATTAAAATTTGGGTGAAAATGATTTAATATGAGATCGTCTGTTCATTTTTCCTGGAAATAAGGCTTTAGCATATCTGCTCTATATTGATTAAAAACTGAAATCACATTATCGATACAATAAGCTTCAAATATTAACTCTGAAGTCTCTTCACATAGCTGAAATGTAGGAGATAGCAAAGATATTTGTACTGCTGTTTTTGTCCATTACTCCTGCAAAGGCAGTAATGTATTAAAAGCATGTGACTTGTAACTGTGCTGCAGAACATTTTGATTTGTATAGTGGAAACAAAGTCAGAAGTCAATAAGAAGTGGTTGAAAGGTAATCTCTAATACCAGTGCAGTAGTGGCAGACTTGGGTGTTTGAAAATTATGGCAGTAAATGCAGTAAGACCTTATCTAAACTGTCAGTTCCTTCTCAGACTGCCAGGGCCGAGTTCTGCGCTCTTTCTGAGAACAGCTCTGAGCAGCGTATGCGTACACTAAAGGCAGTACTGACTACTGTGATGACTTTGGGGCTGGTAAACTGTGCCTTAGAAGGCTGGCTGCCAGCTGCCATTTGCAGAATTTTACCTTTGCCCACGAGCATGTGTGTAGAATGATGGCTTGCCACCTTGCAGCTGGTATTACAGCCAAGTATCTGACATAGATTGGGCAGCTTGTTTTTATTTCTAGATGCAAATTAAAGGAAAGGTCCCTAAGCCTTCTCTTCTCCAGGCTGAACAGACCCAGCTCTCTTAGCCTCCTCAAAGGAGAGATGCTTCATTTCCTAAAATATTTCCATGGCCTTTGTTAAACTGCCATTATTGTGTCCATGTCTGTCCTGTACTGGTCCAGAACTGAATGCAGTGCTCCAGGTATGGCCTGCTTGATTTTTGTTCCATTGTGAAGCTGACATGTAGTAAGGATGCTTGTCTCTACCAAGTCAATTCAGTAGCTTTTAAGTAGACATTTTCATCTACAGTAGATCTTGTGCGGTAAGAGACCTTGTGCACAGGTGGGAAGGGAGTTGAGTGGAAATGAAGGACCTGAAAAAAGACTTCATTTTTTTAATGGTGTGCAAAGCTACAGACGATCTACATCACTTCTGGGGAAAACGTAGGTCATCTAAAAATAATGTTAACTTCTGACTCCAGTGGCAACATGCAGATGTCAGTGGAATGAATACCTGACCTTGGTATTGTCAAGCTACAGACATTTGACTTTCTGTGCTTCTGTCTATGAAGCAGATTGCCTGTGCCAAACAAGCAAAAACATACTTCTTGAATCTATTATTGCCATGGCAACTGATAATTGGTATTAAGAATTATTTTGCTTACAAACTGTACTTATTTTTGTCTGTTCACAGAAGGTGTTTTGTTTGTGGAAGTTAGTTTAAAATGTTTAATCATGAATAGTGCAGTGAGCTGTGCAATACAGATGGAAGGAAATGTCATTGTAATTGTTTTTATGATTTTAAGTACAATAAGCATTTGTCAAACAAATGCATTGCTCTTATATTTCCTCAAAGGTCGAGTATACAATAAAGCCATTCTGCTTTGCGTGATTTGTTACTCATGTATTTTGAGTTGGCCTTTTTTTGTTTTGCATTTGATATTTTATGTCTAATCCTGTTTGCCTTGTTTATCTCTGAACTATTGTATTTCCCAAGATTACGGTAAAACTGAGCAGAAGATTAATGAGTGAAAAGGATAGACATTCAAATGAGCAAATTAAAAGGCAAGGTCTTTTTACTGCCATAGTTATTTACAGCTCGTATCTCATACTGAGTTCTATTTTGCATATTTTACAACAGCTTAGTAAAATACCCTGAAATTTGAGAAAGTTTTTGTCAACTTTTTGTCAGTGCAGAGTCCTGCCATCATGTCTGTGACAGGTTTGGTGCTCTTGGCTTACTACATGCTGTTCCGAAAAAAGCAAACATTTATGACTTCAGGTTTTCCCTGAAAGAAGCTGTCAGCAGTTTGTGTCCCACAATGACCAAAGATTGCTGCCTCTTACTAGTTGGTTTGGGCAAACTAATTAAGGAAATATTTATATGCCATTCACTTGTGATTCTTGAAAGATTGCAAAGGAAGCCCTACAGCTAGGGTGAGTAGCTATTCTGTCATAATGCAGCACTTTCATGTGCAAAGAGGGCTCTGTGCAGCTGATTTAAATTAACTCCAAGCAAAGGTATTGTTAAGTGAGATTGGTCAAATGTTTTGCACTGTCAAGAGAGTCTGGGTTCTTGGGATTCTTGGTCCTAATGCTGAACCCTGATATTATTGTCAGGACCTCTTGTTCTGTTGTTTTCTTCCCCATTTCTGTATGCCACCAGTCATTTTTCACTAGCTCTGAGGTGCTCTGCTTAATTATACCTGCCCCAGGTGGGCAGTCCTTGCTTTTCATTCCCTCTTGAGTGTGGATTTGGAGCATCTTAGTCTGGTTCATTATGCCTCAGCCAGGTTGAGGCATTTCATGCATTGTTTGCTGTGGGGTCAGGTGTTCTCATTTTCCCACTTGCCAGCCAAGTGCTTTTAGAGAACTGCAGTGCTAGGAGTAACTTTGACTCTCTAAAGAACATTTGTGACTTGCAACTGGCCACAAAAGTCCTCTGGACATCTCTCTCTAGTATCAGCATGCACTTCTTCATTGATGCTTTTCTGTGACTTGTAGGTCATGGACAGACATTGAAAAGTATGCTATGTCTCTTGAAAACAGTCTTGTATGATGATGGGTTGACTGAGGTGTATCCATTAAGGCTGCCTCAGGGGAGAGATAAACTAAAAATTGAGTGTAAATTCCACATATTCTAGTCAGTGTAATCTGGACTAGCTTTAATTTTGCTTCTAATGATTACTAATTTATGCTGAACTCAGTGCTGACAGCTCTGTCTTGCTTTTGGGATGCGTGGTTACAGGTACTCACCTTGGGCCTGTGCTGTGTTGGCAGTCTCTGTGCCATACTCTGCTTCATGTTGTGCCCAGCTTTAATGTGGCTTCTTTTCTTGTGTAGATATGGTTCACATGGTTATTTTTTTTCCATTTGGATAGATGTCCATAGCTACAGTTAAGTGCTATGTTGTCATCTCTTCAAATTATACTTAAAGCATACTCAAGTAAACAGAGTACATGTTAAGTTGTCAAAATAGCAGTTGCTGTGGAAATTGAAATGAACTGCATTGTAAAGAAGCACATAAAAGAACTTTAGTTAGAGCTGAAAGAGTGGTTTAGTAAATAGCACTATACTTAGAGGCTTAAGAATCCCTCATAAGGGTCTGTATAAAAAAAGAGGCATCACTTTTGGTTCTTTTACCATTAAAATGTAAGAAAGTGTTTTCTTTTAACTTTACCCTGGGAGTTCTTCCCTTATCAATTTCCCTCTTGCCATTTCTCTCTGATAGCTCAGAATGTAGAATTAATTAGCATGTATAAGAATGAAAATCGAGCTTTAAATATGTTCACCATGGGAAGGAGATATTTGTACCAACAAGGTCAGATCTCCGCTGACTGAAAAAAAGCTGGCCAACTCTATGAGCTATTTATTTTGAGTGTATTTTAGTAAAGGTTAGGCTGTTTGGAGGGTTCTTGGTATGGGGAATCAGGAGGTTTTGTGTTGAGAGTTAATTTATGCATGAGGAAAATATAAACTTACAGAGTATAGTGGATTGTTGACATGTGAATGAAGTTTAGCAGCAGGGCAGCGGGAATACTGGTAAGCAAGTAAGTGGAAAGGAGTCCTCCAAGGAGCTGTTTCCTTATACTTAAGCAAGACTGTGCTGAATTCTGCTTAGAACATTCTCCTGGATATTTTACAAAGTGTTAAAAAATGCCTTATTTTATTAATTTCTCCCCACTACACACTTTTGCTGGAGATCTGTTATAGAGAATAGCAAAGCTTTCATTTGAGGAAATTACACACCAAAAGGAAATAAAAAAAGGAAGATGTCATAAACAGCATTATTACACAAATAGCAAGATTCCTAAACCTGTTGCCTAAAATATTACTGTCAAGGGAAAATCAAAGAATTACTACATTTCTCATCTGCTATGATGTGTACATAGAAGCTGTGCTACACAGACTTCTTGGTACTTTGTCATTCCATTGTAAAAATGATACAGTTCTCCGGAAATATGGTTATGTAAGGATAAACTCTCAGTTCTGACTAATGCAGTGTTTTATTACTACCTTCATTAGCTTCACGGCAGACAAATTGTATATAATTTATCTGATAACAGTTTCAAAATAATTCAGATAATTACGCATGCATAATTCACTGCAAGTGCTGCGAGAATGTGGTGCATTTTATGAAGAACATTTAGGGTTGCTTTATTTGTATAATGAAATGGTCATTATGCTCCCATAGATAGCACTTCATATTTTAATGAAATGTTTATAAATAAAATATGAGATATTGTGAATTGAAGCAGTTTGTTAAACCCAGCTGTGTTTTGAAGATATAGCTGTAACATTCTACACTGATGGCGTGGTTTAAATATTCTAGGGCTTGTCACGTGTTTTGACTTACACAAACACCAGGATATGCAAAGAATTTGTAAGTATAGACCACTGACTAACACAAACACCTGTAGAAAATAAAATGAATGTGTGCTTTCTTGTATGGTAAACTGGTAAAGTGACATTTCCATTCTTCAGGCTTGATTATCTTGGCAAAGGTGGAGCATCTCTCTCTGGCATGCTCCTTGTGGCAATGGCTGTTGATCACCTCACAATTCAGGCTCTCAGAAGGAAGCAAAAGGGCTGTGGCTGTGTATGTGATGCAGCTGTGATTTATCTGAAGAAGCTTATTTGTGAGGAATTTTCCTGTTACAATGACTTTTTCGGATCCGTTAGCACATCTTTCACCATAAAGACTGAGAAATGCAATTAGCAAGTTGTTTAACAGAGCTCCTACTGCTGTGACTAAAGTGTTATTGATAGAGCGAATCAACTTCAGTGTAAATTGTTTTCCAAAGATGAGTTTAATAAAGGTTTGATATGATGTAGTAACTCAGTGTTGATTGGGTACGATGAAAGGCGCGATGTTATTGTTTCACTGTCAAATTACTACACATAAAAGTGACATTACATTTTGCCAGCATTATTCCAGGCAGTTAAGCCTTTTCTCACTGCTTTGAATCCTGTGCAGTTCCTCTGTCTTAAAGCCTAGAAGCTGCTTGATGCTAAGCACTGTTGAAATTTCATTTATTTGGATGCCTGCGTCTATGGAAGGAATGATAATTACTTTGATACTTAAGGTAGAATAATATTCTGCTTGAAGTGATCTCAAAAAGGCATAAGTGGAATGTGATGACAGTTGTTGTGTGCAGCAAAAGAAAGAGTAAAATTAAATCTGCCGTTTTAATAAGCTAACTCCTATCATCTGCTTTTGAAAATCTTTACCAGCTCTGATGGGCACAACTTATGCACAAACAGGAGCTGATGGGTTTTGTTTGGGTGTTTATGTTCTCTTTGTTGCCCTAGTAACTGGAAAAAGGCTGGCACTAGCATATACACTTTTGTCTGAAAAAATTGAAATATTTATCTGTACTATGCTGAGGGAGGAAAGCCAAGAGGCATATCTACACTTTTTGCTATAACTCTCCAACGTTGTTCATAGCAAGTAAGAGTCATCTTAAACCCCCCACTGTGTTGAGAGCACGGCGTTTTTCTGTGGTAATTTGAGGCTTGGATTTCTATATTTTGGTCGTGATTTTCAGTGGTGTGAGTAGAAATGGATAAAACCACAAAATGGACTTTGGGATGTCTGTATTGTGCTCCTCGGGAGGCACATAAAGGGCTGACATCCCGTGGGAAAATTAACTTACCTCTGTATAGTTCCACCTTTCCTCTTCAAGCAGGAATAATACTTCTTTATAAAGGTACTTAAATGCTGTTCATGAAAAGTGTTAAGTAAGAAGTCATAAAGCCGTATGTATTTATGGCTTTGTCAGGTTGTTTCAGGGTTAGAATCTGAGAGACAGGATGTCTCAGGAGCAGAGACAAGCAAATATGCAGCAGGGCAGCATGGAGTGTTATGCTTTTTGTTCAGCACACACACGCAGGTTTGCACTTAGATAACCATAATAAGTGGCAAGCAGAAACTCCCAAAAGCGAGTGCAGCATGAACTCTAGTAAGCTAAAACAGAAGCTCCGTTAAGCAAGTGCAGAAATGCGAAGTAGGAGGAGGAACCTAACAGCAGTGGATTCGATAGTGTCAGCAGGGTGTTCCTTGCTTTGGAGTGCACTCTTCCTTTCAAACCCACTTCAGCCTCCCTCCTGCTTTTATTCTCTCCAGAGTCGACAGGGCTTTTTTTATTTGCATGCTGCATCCAGGTGGCCAGTGTGTGATGTAGAACCCAAATGGAACACTTGCCTGCCAGTAAGCTCAACCATTTTTCAAACAAGATTACTGGCAAGGTCAGCTCCCTACCAAAACAAGGTAACTGACTGTAGCCCCACAGACCACTTCCCTTAAAACTGTCATGCGGCCCATGGTTCTAATTATGTAGCTATTCATTATGTTATTTCCCAGAATCCTTTGTTCCAATGCAGGATCATTCTTTGCTCAGACCCTTTAGGTCCCTGACACACTGGTATACAATATATAATCATCTGAACATAAATAACTGGCTAAACAGAGGGAAAGATAGACTACGTTAGCCTGCAAGTAAACAGTATAAGCTCTATTTTCATTATCTCTGTGACAGGGAAGGTATGACTTGTATATCAGATGAAAACCTCGTTTATGATAGAACTTAGCTCTTCATTGAAAGATCACCATTAATTTCCACTCACATTCAAAGGTGAGATAGCCTCTGGTCTGCAGAATTAGTGTACATCCATAGTTACATTGACCAGAACAGCTTAAGGAATTCTAATGAATCTCTCTCTACATACATTAGCTATTCCCAAAGGATGCTGGCAAAGCCATTTGTCAAATCTTTTCCACTCCTTCTGTGTTTTATGATTATTCCTTTACAATTGCTTATACTCTTATATCCCTCCTAAAAGATTTTTTTAAAGATAGGTTAATCTTTTTATTTGTCTGTAGAAGGAAACCTGCCTTGTAGGACTGTTTGTGCCTTCTGTTGATGTGCAAAATCTCTAATTAATGCTACCACCAGTAAGCTCGGTTGCATTCAGAGTAAGTTCTATAATGTCTTTGTCACACAAATTGCAGTCAGTGTATCTTTTCCCTCTGTTCTACCTTTTTCTCCTTTCTATTGCTCACTGATTCAGAATATTGTGCAAATGACTCATGTAAACATTGCAGCCTGTTTCTTGTTGTTTGCTTTGAATAATACTTAACTGTCATCTGTTTTTTCCCCTCAGTATCCATTTTTGTCATCACAGACCAATTGAAACTCTTAACAGAAAAGACTATAGTTTGAATACAGCCTTGTAAATACACTCATTAATATCTGTTTATCTCAGAACCTTATCTATGCAAAAATCTGGTTATGGATATTTCTGCATTTTTCTGTCTCCGACATATGCAAGAGTTACACGTTAACTTCCTTTATCAAAGTAATAAAGCTGGACAGGACACAGAGGAATGGGTTTATATCCTTTAGGGATACTCTTGCATTTCACTATGTGGTGGGATGCGTCCTTTCAGCTAATGATGGAACAAAGTTGTGAGAAGACATGGTTGTGCTGTTGGCTAGGTATATGATTGGAGGGGACAGCAAGGAGCATAGACAAAGGAGTGTTACTGACTAATTTATCTGCTGCAGCCCTGCCAGACAGAAGCATCTAGAAACATGCAGCTGGTATATTTTTAGATTTAAAAACAAAGAAAGAAGAGGAAGCATGGTATAATGCTTATTGATTTTTTCTATTCCTCTGACTTATGGGAAGAGTGAGATTTTGAGCTAGATGAGGGCTTTAAATGGGTGACATTGCTTCTTGGGTGCCTGCCTTAGCCTAAGGGGGTAGCAGGAATACAGCACATCACAAGAAATGATGGTGAAAGTTATGTGGGAAGAAGACACTGTGGGGAGAAATTATAATGTTGGCAATTAAATTTCAATTCATGCTTACATGATAGCTGAAAAAGAACTAAAATCAATACAGTGCACGTAAAAATGCGTTCATTTTTGTCTTGCTGAGCCAGCACTTCAGTCATCATTTTAGGTAATGATATTTCAGAATATTTTTAGATACTGCTTGAGAAATCTTGTGAATTGTTAATTCTAGCAAAAATAGATTTGAGGACATCCAAAACATGAATAATCCCAGGAGTAAACTAACAGAAAAATTGTGGTCTTAATAGTAATGATTCACATTTGATCTTCCTAATACCTGTTGTATTAGGCCCTGTGACTACTTATTGACTCCTCAGGTAATATACTGATGGCTATGCTAAAAAGAACTCAAGATATTAGGACTTATGTAAAACAAGCTGTTGGTTGAAAATCGGTTTTATTGACATCATTCTGTCATAGAGGATCCATTAACTTTCCTCCGAGTCATATTTTAAAACTGCTGACTCTTCTGCTGATTTCTTGATTCAGTTTTCAGTTAACATCTGCATGATTCTGGCTTCTGAAATCGTATTTCCTCTCTCCAAGCTCAGGCTTCTACACTACTTAGCAGATAATGATTTGTGTTTCCTGTTACACAAAGCTAGACAGGAATTAGAGATGATGGTCCCATCATCAACCTGAAGCCAGGTTATTAGGACAGAAAGGTTGTATTTCAGCAGTCATTCGTCTTTCAGTAAAGACGCATGTTGTTTTCGAGAAATTATATTGATGAATGTATTTATTTTTAGATCTTCAGAAGAAAAAATTGTTAAAAAAACACCACTGAAGTCAGTCAGTTGTAGAGCGATTGATGCTATGTTGGCTTGGCACTGCTGAAATGACTTTTGCCTGCTCAGCACAGCTTCTAACTTGCTATGGTTGTGGAGATACCTGGGTGTATTGATTCTTCTGCCAGTGTAGTAAGTGCTCCAGAGGCTAATGTAGCATTGACTAGGGTTCTTTTGCTGGGAGAAGTTTTTTTAAAAAAAAAAAACTTGAAGCAATTATTTGTGTTCAGCCAAGCCCTTTTGGACTGGTGTGTTTGGGCACCCCTGGCTGATGCAAGGAAACTCTGGGAGATGAGTAAATACAGAAGTGTGTAATTCAGTCAAGGTAATGCAGACGTGTTTTATAAGAGCTAGGCCTTGAATTTGCCAGCTATGCAATTAAAAGGAAATATATTAAAAGGAGTGTGGCCAGCATGTCAAGTGAGGAGATCTTCCCACTCTGCTTTGGTCAGGCCTCACCTGGAGTACTTTATCTCCAGTTCTGGGCTGCTTGGTACAAAAAAGGCAAGGATCTCCTGGTAAGAGTCCAGCGAAGGGCCACAAAGATGATAAAGGGCCTGGAGCATCTCCTTTGTGAGGAAAGGTTGAATAATCTGCGTCTGTTCAGCCTTGAGAAAAGACTCAGAGGGGATCTGGTCAATGTTTATGAATATCTAAGGTGCAGGAGGCAAAGGGGTGAGGCGAGACTCTTTTCAGGGGAGTGTGGTGGAAGGACAAGGGGAAGCAGCCACAAACTGAAACATAGGAAGTTCCGCACAAATATGTGATAAGGACTTCTTCACAATCAGGGTAGCACTGGAACAGGCTGACCAGAGAGGTTGTGGAATCTCCTTTTCTGCGGATGTTCAAGACCTGCCTGGATGCCTACCTGTGAAACTTGGTCTAGGGAGCCTGCTTTGGCAGGGAGGTTGGACTTGATCTCTAGAGGTCCCTTCCTGCCTCTATAATTCTGTGGTTCTGTGAAATGTGCTGTTTTACCCCAAGGGTGATGATGCCTCCTGAAATTCTCCTCTTTTTTCCTGATTATATCGTCGCTTTCTGCTGATCTTCTGGTTCCTTTACATGATAGAGTGTGTGACGTGCAGAGAAAACTCAGTTTTGTCAATCCTGCAGTTTCTTAGTCAGTCTGGAAAGCATCAGTTTCCAGTCCTGTAAAGGACCCCTCCCAACTCCTTCAAACAATGGGAAATCAGAGGATAAGAGGAGTTTAGTATTCAGTGGTTAGTTTTTCTCCTCCTACTGAAATATTCTTAATTAACTCTTTTGTCTCAGTTAGCACTCATATTTCAACTTGCCTGGCTTCCATCATGATTCATCATCATAATTACCTTATCAGACTCACTTATTCTTCTGTAAGCTTTTTAAAAAAACAAATATGCTACCACAGACAATTAAGCAGGGAATGACAATGTTTACATTGTTAACTTAACCTTCTGAGGACCCTGTCACAGTAACAAATGCTCATTACTGAATGCCTAGCAGTGTTTTTTGCCTTCTCAGCCTGCTTGCAGACAGGATCTTCCTACAGTCAGGGGACAGGTCAAGGTCTGAGAGCCATGGCACTATTTTAAAGGAAGCAAGATTAGCTCTGTTCTAGTCACAGCAAGTTGCACAGAGAGTTTTCTGGTTGTACATTTTAATATACCTAACCATTTTTTGTTACATACAACTTCATTGGTAAAATAATTTCCTTTTAAATTTTACCAAATGCAGTACTTAGGAAGGAAGCATGCATAACATAGGCTTGCTACATTTTTACTTCCATTTTCTGATTGTCCTGAAGAATTGTTCTAAAGCAGCAGCTTCTGAACTAGCATAGATATGCAGCTATGTAGAAAAGGAAGCTATATTGTGTGCAGTTCACAGAATCACAGAATCACAGAATCACAGAATTACCCGGGTTGTAAGGGACCTCAAGGATCATGTAGTTCCAACCCCCCTGCCTAGCAGGGCCACCAAACATACACCTTTACTAGATCAGGTTGCCCAGGGCCCCGTCCAACCTGGCCTTGAACACCTCCAAGGACAAGGCATCCACAACCTCACTGGGCAGCCTGTTCCAGGACCTAACCACTCTTCTAGTAAAGAACTTTCCCCTAACATCCAACCTAAATCTTCCCTCCTTCAACTTAAAACCATTTCCCCTAGTCCTGCTATTATCAGCCCTTTCGAAGAGTTTACTCCCTTCCTGGGAGTAAGTTCCCTTCAGGTATTGAAAGGCTGCAATGAGGTCACCCCGCAACCTTCTCTTCTCCAGGCTGAACAAACCCAACTCCCTCAGCCTGTCCTCATAGGGGAGGTGCTCCAGCCCCCTGATCATCTTTGTGGCCCTCCTCTGGTCCCTTTCCAAAATCTCCATATTTCTTTTGTACTGAGGGCTCCACACCTGGACACAGTACTCCAGATGGGGCCTCACAAGAGCAGAGTAGAGAGGGACGATCACCTCCCTATCCCTGCTGACCACCCCTCTCCTGATGGAGCCCAGGATCCCATTTGCTTTCCGGGCTGCCAGAGCGCACTGCTGGCTCATGTTAAGTTTCTCATCTATCAGGACCCCTAGGTCTTTTTCTGCCGAGCTGCTCTCAAGGACAACTCCTCCCAGCCTGTACAGGTGCCTGGGATTCTTCCGGCCCAAGTGCAAAACCTTGCACTTTGCCGTGTTGAACCTCATTAGGTTCACCCGAGCCCAGCTTTCCAGCCTGTCAAGGTCCCTCTGAATGGCATCCGTTCCCTCCACCGTATCGACTGCACCACTCAGCTTGGTGTCATCAGCAAACTTGCTGAGGGTGCACTCCATTCCCTCATCGATGTCATTAATAAAGATGTTAAAGAGCACCGGTCCCAAGACAGACCCTTGAGGGACACCGCTCGTTACTGGCCTCCACCTGGACATAGAGCCATTGACCACCACCCTCTGTCTGCGGCCTTTCAACCAATTGCTTATCCATCTAGTTGTCCACCCATCAAATCCACCTCCCTCCAATTTGGAGATGAGGATGTGATGGGGGACCATGTCAAAGGCCTTGCTCAGGTCCAGGTAAATGACATCGGTCGCCTTCCCTTCATCCACCAACGCCGTCACTCCATCATAGAAGGCCACAAGATTAGTTAAGCATGACCTTCCCCTGGTGAAGCCATGCTGGCTGTCTCGGATCACATGCTCGTTCTTTATGTGATCAAGCATGTTGTCCAGGAGGATCTGTTCCATAATCTTCCCAGGCACAGAGGTGAGACTCAGCGGCCTGTAGTTCCCCGGGTCCTCCCTGCTCCCCTTCTTGTAAATGGGAGTGACGTGACCCTTCCTCCAATCATCCGGGACCTCACCTGACAGCCATGACTTCTCAAATATGATGGAGAGCGGCTCAGCAACCACCTCAGCCAGCTCCTTCAGGACCCTGGGATGCACGCCATCTGGCCCCATAGACTTATACTCATTCAGTCTAAGGAGGCACTCTCGGACTTGCTCTACCCTTACAGTGGGGAGGGATTTACCTCCTTGGTCCCCACATGGAAATATGGGGGTGCAAGACTTAGGGACGTGAAAAAGACTAGAAACCTGGCCACCAGTGAAGACCGAGGTGAAGAACTCATTCAGCACCTCAGCTTTCTCTTCATCTGTTGAAGCCATTTCTCCTTTTAAATTTACCAGAGTAGGTACGCCCATTTTGGCCTGTCTCTTCTGGCCAATGTACCTATAGAAGGTTTTCTTATTGTTTTTCACGTCCCTCGCCAAGTTCAGTTCTGCCTGCGCCTTGGCTTTCCTGATCCCACGTCTGCAAGTTCGGACGGCATCCCTGTATTCTTCCTGGGTGACACAGCCTTGTTTCCAGAGCTTGTACACCCCTTTCTTCACCCTCAGTTCTCTTAGCAGGTCCTTGCTGAGCCATGCCGGTTTTCTACCTCTCCTGCCCACTTTCTTAATCAGGGGAATGGAGACCTCTTGTGCTGCCAGGAGGGCATCCTTGAACAGTAGCCAGCTCTCCTCAACGTCCTTATCTTTGAGGGCAGCGCGCCAGGGGATCTTGGCCAGTTCAATCAGTTGCTGAAAATGCAGTGTCTGGTTTCACTGTTGATGCTGTTAATCTCTGTTAATATTGCTGTGAAAGTCTGCCTAATTTTTTAAGGTAGCATATATGTATGTGAAATAAAACAGATTTTGAAATAATTTGTGATGATCTGGGCAGTGCTTTAAAAAAAGAACAGTCAGCCTAATTATTAGATAATTACCACATTCTACTAGATAATGAGCAGAAGAGTGTTGTATTTTGTTTGTTTGTTTGTTTGTTTTGTTTTTTGTTTTTAACCTGGCAATGCTTATGAACTCAAAAAGCATAAAGGGAAGCAACTTAGGAAGGATGACGTGTGTGACAAGTGTTGTTTCAGTCTTCCCACAGCTTTGTATTGAAAAGGAGAATAAAGCAATTTCACTCTTCTGTTAACAACCCACTTCTTTTCAGAATAGAAAGAGAAAAGTATAGGCAATAGAATCAAATGTTTAACTATTTATCTTTAGGGGAAAAGACTCTACAGGCTTGTAGTTAAAATCCCATGACTTGGTCCTTGAATACAGCTGTATGCTCTGGATTTCAGGCAATGAAAAGAGAGGAAACAAATGAAGAAAACTTCAGGAAAAAAGGGCGGCAGACAATCTTTGTTGGTTTTGTTTTCTTACTATTTTTTTTTCTTTCCACAAACGAGGTGTAACTAGAAGGGCTTGAGCCAGGATTCACCCTGTCCTAGACTTAATTTAAGGGTTGGCAGTGGAGGCAAGGGCATCTTGCTGAAGGTTCCTGGGTGCCTGAGGCCTTCCAAGGGTAAGCAGATTTCCATTCTCCTCCTTCTGTAGTTATCCTCCTCCTCCCATCATTGTTGTTGTCCTCTTCCACTTCCTCCTCATTCTCTCGTCTTCTCCACCGTCTTCCTGCACCTCTTCCTGCTTCTCCTCTTCTTGTTACCACCTCTGTACTCCTCCTCACATTGTGGCTTACCTTGTCCTCTCCCTCCTCCTCCTCCTCGTACTGTTGTCAGCACTCTCCTCCTTCTCTGTCTTCCTTTGTTGCCACTGTCCTCATCCTCCTCGTTCTCCTTGCATCGTTACTGCCATTTTACTTCTTCTACTCTTCGAACTCATCCTCCTCTGCCCATTGTTACCACTGTACTTTTCCTCCTCTCCCTCCCATTGTCATTGCCTCTGTCCTCCTCCACATCCTCCTGTCATTGCCTCTTTCCTCCTCGTCTTCCTCTTTCCATTGTCATTGCCACTCTCCTCTTATTCCTCCTACTGCTGTAGTTGTCGCTGTCCTCCTCCCCCTACTTCTCCTCCACCCGTCGTCGTTGCTGTTCTTCTCCTCCACCATCTCCTACTCATCTTCCACCTCCTCCTCCTCCTGTCCTTGTCCCTGTACTGTTCCTCCTCTTCCTCCCATCGTCATCACTGCCCTCCTCATCCCATCACCACTACTGTCCTTTTCCTCCTTCCCCTCCTGTCGTATATGCCATCCTCCTTCTCCTCCTCATTCTCTTTTTCCTACTCCTGTTATTGCCCATCCTATTCCTTGGCCTCCACCTCCATGTCCTTCTACTTCTTCTGTCATTTCTGGCCTGTTTCTCTTTCTGCCATCGTTGCCACTCTCCTCCTCCTCCTCTTCTTCCTCCTCAGGCTCCACCTCCAGTTTCACCTTCTGCTTTAGTCGCGACTGCTCTCCTCCTCCTTCTCCTCCTCTTCTCCTCTATTTGGTGCCGTCCTCCTCCTCCTCCTCCTTTTCCCATCATGGCCGTTGTCCTCATCCTTCTGTCATTGTGCTGTTCTTCTCCTCCTCCACCTCCTCCTCCTCATCATTTTGTGGTTGCCACTTTTTTCCTGTTCGTTCTTCACCTTCTCCATTCACTTTTACCAATCTCCTCCTCCTCCAACTCCTCCTCCTCCTCCACCTCTACCATTTTCTTTCATTGTCGCCACTGTAATCCTCTTCCTCCTCCACCTCCTCAACACCATTTTGTGGTTGTCACTTATTTCCCGCTCCTTCTCCAATATCTCCATTCATTTTCATCGATCTCCTCCTTCTCCCTTCCCTCTCCTACTCCTCCCTTCCCTCTCCTCCTCCTTTTGTGTTCGTTTCTTTTCCTCCTCCTCCTCCTCCTCCTCATCCTCCCCCTCCTCCTCCTCCTCCTCTTTTTGTGTTCGTTTCTTTTTGCATAGTACTTTTCCAGTTGGCATTGCTCTCATGGAACGAGTGGATCCCTGCTCCGGGCTTGCCCTAAAAAATACTAATTTCGCAGCAGGATAAGAACCCTCGTCCACACATAGTCGTGCAAACAGGTGGCTTGTGGTTTGTCCTGGACTGTCGTCCTTTTCCTTCTCATCCTCCTCCTTTTGTGATCATTGCTTTTTCCATACTATTTTTCCTGTTGGCTTTGCTCTCATGGAATGATAGGATCACTGCTCAGGGCTTGCCCTAAAAAACACTAATTTCACAGCAGGATAAGAACCCTCGTCCACACATATTCCTCGTCTTTTTTGTACTTCTGTGATCGTTGCTTTTTCCATAGTAGTTTTCTTGTTGGCATTGCTCTCAAGGAACGATAGGATCCCTGCTCCGGGCTTGCCCTTTAAAATACTAATTTCACAGCAGGATAAGAACCCTAGTCCACACATAGTCGTGCAAACAGGGGGCTTATGGTTTGTCCTGGACTGTCGTCCTTTTACTCCTCCTCCTCCTCCTTTTCTTTTTCCTCCTTTTGTGATTGTTCCTTTTTCCATAGTACTTTTCCCGTTGGCATTGCTCGCATTGAATGATAGGATCGCTCTTCCGGGCTTGCCCTAAAAAATACTAAATGCACCGCAGGATAAGAACCCTCGGCCACACATAGTCGTGCAAACAGGTGGCTTGTGGTTTGTCCTGGACTGTCGTCCTTTTCCTTCTCATCCTCCTCCTTTTGTGATCATTGCTTTTTCCATACTATTTTTCCTGTTGGCTTTGCTCTCATGGAATGATAGGATCACTGCTCAGGGCTTGCCCTAAAAAACACTGATTTCACAGCAGGATAAGAACCCTAGTCCACACATATTCCTCGTCTTTTTTGTACTTCTGTGATCGTTGCTTTTTCCATAGTAGTTTTCTTGTTGGCATTGCTCTCATGGAACGATAGGATCCCTGCTCCGGGCTTGCCCTTTAAAATACTAATTTCACAGCAGGATAAGAACCCTCGTCCACACATATTCCTCGTCTTTTTTGTACTTCTGTGATCGTTGCTTTTTCCATAGTAGTTTTCTTGTTGGCATTGCTCTCATGGAAAGATAGGATCCCTGCTCCGGGCTTGCCCTTTAAAATACTAATTTCACAGCAGGATAAGAACCCTAGTCCACACATAGTCGTGCAAACAGGGGGCTTATGGTTTGTCCTGGACTGTCGTCCTTTTACTCCTCCTCCTCCTCCTTTTCTTTTTACTCCTTTTGTGATTGTTCCTTTTTCCATAGTACTTTTCCCGTTGGCATTGCTCTCATTGAATGATAGCATCGCTCTTCCGGGCTTGCCCTAAAAAATACTAAATGCACCGCAGGATAAGAACCCTCGGCCACACATAGTCGGTCAAACAGGTGGCTTGTGGTTTGTCCTGGACTGTCGTCCTTTTCCTTCTCATCCTCCTCCTTTTGTGATCATTGCTTTTTCCATACTATTTTTCCTGTTGGCTTTGCTCTCATGGAATGATAGGATCACTGCTCAGGGCTTGCCCTAAAAAACACTAATTTCACAGCAGGATAAGAACCCTCGTCCACACATATTCCTCGTCTTTTTTGTACTTCTGTGATCGTTGCTTTTTCCATAGTAGTTTTCTTGTTGGCATTGCTCTCATGGAACGATAGGATCCCTGCTCCGGGCTTGCCCTTTAAAATACTAATTTCACAGCAGGATAAGAACCCTAGTCCACACATAGTCGTGCAAACAGGGGGCTTATGGTTTGTCCTGGACTGTCGTCCATTTACTCCTCCTCCTCCTCCTTTTCTTTTTCCTCCTTTTGTGATTGTTCCTTTTTCCATAGTACTTTTCCCGTTGGCATTGCTCTCATTGAATGATAGGATCGCTCTTCCGGGCTTGCCCTAAAAAATACTAAATGCACCGCAGGATAAGAACCCTCGGCCACACATAGTCGTGCAAACAGGTGGCTTGTGGTTTGTCCTGGACTGTCGTCCTTTTCCTTCTCATCCTCCTCCTTTTGTGATCATTGCTTTTTCCATACTATTTTTCCTGTTGGCTTTGCTCTCATGGAGTGATAGGATCACTGCTCAGGGCTTGCCCTAAAAAACACTAATTTCACAGCAGGATAAGAACCCTAGTCCACACATATTCCTCGTCTTTTTTGTACTTCTGTGATCGTTGCTTTTTCCATAGTAGTTTTGTTGTTGGCATTGCTCTCATGGAACGATAGGATTCCTGCTCCGGGCTTGCCCTTTAAAATACTAATTTCACAGCAGGATAAGAACCCTAGTCCACACATAGTCGTGCAAACAGGGGGCTTATGGTTTGTCCTGGACTGTCGTCCTTTTACTCTTCCTCCTCCTCCTTTTCTTTTCCCTCCTTTTGTGATTGTTCCTTTTTCCATAGTACTTTTCCCGTTGGCATTGCTCTCATTGAATGATAGGATCGCTCTTCCGGGCTTGCCCTAAAAAATACTAAATGCACCGCAGGATAAGAACCCTCGTCCACACATAGTCGTGCAAACAGGTGGCTTGTGGTTTGTCCTGGACTGTCGTCCTTTTCCTTCTCATCCTCCTCCTTTTGTGATCATTGCTTTTTCCATACTATTTTTCCTGTTGGCTTTGCTCTCATGGAATGATAGGATCACTGCTCAGGGCTTGCCCTAAAAAACACTAATTTCACAGCAGGATAAGAACCCTCGTCCACACATATTCCTCGTCTTTTTTGTACTTCTGTGATCGTTGCTTTTTCCATAGTAGTTTTCTTGTTGGCATTGCTCTCATGGAACGATAGGATCCCTGCTCCGGGCTTGCCCTAAAAAATACTAAATGCACCGCAAAATAAAAACCCTCGGCCACACATAGTCGTGCAAACAGGTGGATTACGGTTTGTCCTGGACTGTCGTCCTTTTCCTTCTCCTCCTCCTCCTTCTCCTCCTCCTCCTCCTCCTCCTCCTCCTCTGCCTCCTCCTCCTCCTCTTTTTGTGTTCATTTCTTTTTGCATAGTACTTTTCCAGTTGGCAATGCTCTCATGGAACGAGTGGATCCCTGCTCCGGGCTTGCCCTAGAAAATACTAATTTCGCAGCAGGATAAGAACCCTCGTCCACACATAGTCGTGCAAACAGGGGGCTTATGGTTTGTCCTGGACTGTCGTCCTTTTACTCCTCCTCCTCCTCCTTTTCTTTTTCCTCCTTTTGTGATTGTTCCTTTTTCCATAGTAATTTTCCCGTTGGCATTGCTCTCATTGAATGATAGGATCGCTCTTCTGGGCTTGCCCTAAAAAATACTAAATGCACCGCAGGATAAGAACCCTTGGCCACACATAGTCGTGCAAACAGGTGGCTTGTGGTTTGTCCTGGACTGTTGTCCTTTTCCTTCTCATCCTCCTCCTTTTGTAATCATTGCTTTTTCCATACTATTTTTCCTGTTCGCTTTGCTCTCATGGAATGATAGGATCACTGCTCAGGGCTTGCCCTAAAAAACACTAATTTCACAGCAGGATAAGAACCCTCGTCCACACATATTCCTTGTCTTTTTTGTACTTCTGTGATCGTTGCTTTTTCCATAGTAGTTTACTTGTTGGCATTGCTCTCATGGAACGATAGGATCCCAGCTCCGGGCTTGCCCTTTAAAATACTAATTTCACAGCAGGATAAGAACCCTCGTCCACACATAGTCGTGCAAACAGGTGGCCTGTGGTTTGTCCTGGACTGTCGTCCTTTTCCTTCTCATCCTCCTCCTTTTGTGATCATTGCTTTTTCCATACTATTTTTCCTGTTGGCTTTGCTCTCATGGAATCATAGGATCACTGCTCAGGGCCTGCCCTAAAAAACACTAATTTCACAGCAGGATAAGAACCCTCGTCCACACATATTCCTCGTCTTTTTTGTACTTCTGTGATCGTTGCTTTTTCCATAGTAGTTTTCTTGTTGGCATTGCTCTCATGGAACGATAGGATCCCTGCTCCGGGCTTGCCTTTTAAAATACTAATTTCACAGCAGGATAAGAACCCTCGTCCACACATATTTGTGCAATCAGGGGGCTTACGGTTTGTCCTGTACTGTCTTCCTTTTCCTTCTCCTTCTCCTCCTCCTCCTCCTTTTGTGGTCGTTTCTGTTTCCATACTACTTTTTTTCCGTCGGCTTTGCTGTCTTAGAACGATAGGATCACTCCTCATGGCTTGCCTTTAAAATACTAATTTAACAGCAGGATTAGAACCCTCGTCCACACATAGTCGTGCAAACAGGGGGCTTACGGTTTGTCCTGGACTGTTGTCCTTTTACTCCTCCTCCTCCTCCTTTTCTTTTTCCTCCTTTTGTGATTGTTGCTTTTTCCATAGTACTTTTCCCGTTGGCATTGCTCTCATTGAATGATAGGATCGCTCTTCCGGGCTTGCCCTAAAAAATACTAAATGCACCGCAGGATAAGAACCCTCGGCCACACATAGTCGTGCAAACAGGTGGCTTACGGTTTGTCCTGGACTGTCGTCCTTTTCCTTCTCCTTCTCCTCCTCCTCCTCCTTTTGTGGTTGTTTCTGTTTCCATACTACTTTTTTCCGTCGGCTTTGCTGTCATAGAACGATAGGATCACTGCTCATGGCTTGCCCTTAAAAATACTAATTTAACAGAAGGATAAGAACCCTCGTCCACACATAGTCTTGCAAACAGGGGGCTTACGGTTTGACCTGGACTGTCGTCCTTTTCCTTCTTCTCCTTCTCCTCCTCCTCCTCCTCCTCCCCCTTTTGTGATCGTCGCTTTTTCCAAACTCCTTTTACCATCGGCATTGCTGTCATAGAACAATAAGATCTCTGCTCAGGGCTTGCCCTAAAAAATACTAATTTCACAGCAGGATAAGAACCCCCGTGCACACATATTCGTGCAAACAGGTGGCTTACTGTTTGTCCTGGACTGTCGTTCTTTTCCTCCTCCTCATCCTCCTCCTCCTCCTCCTCCTCCTCCCCTTTTTGTGTTCGTTTCTTTTTGCATAGTACTTTTCCAGTTGGCATTGCTCTCATGGAACGAGTGGATCCCTGCTCCGGGCTTGCCCTTTAAAATACTAATTTCACAGCAGGATAAGAACCCTAGTCCACACATAGTCGTGCAAACAGGGGGCTTATGGTTTGTCCTGGACTGTCGTCCTTTTACTCCTCCTCCTCCTCCTTTTCTTTTTCCTCCTTTTGTGATTGTTCCTTTTTCCATAGTACTTTTCCCGTTGGCATTGCTCTCATTGAATGATAGGATCGCTCTTCCGGGCTTGCCCTAAAAAATGCTAAATGCACCGCAGGATAAGAACCCTAGTCCACACATAGTCGTGCAAACAGGTGGCTTGTGGTTTGTCCTGGACTGTCGTCCTTTTCCTTCTCATCCTCCTCCTTTTGTGATCATTGCTTTTTCCATACTATTTTTCCTGTTGGCTTTGCTCTCATGGAATGATAGGATCACTGCTCAGGGCTTGCCCTAAAAAACACTAATTTCACAGCAGGATAGAAACCCTCGTCCACACATATTCCTCGTCTTTTTTGTACTTCTGTGATCGTTGCTTTTTCCATAGTAGTTTTCTTGTTGGCATTGCTCTCATGGAACGATAGGATCCCTGCTCCGGGCTTGCCTTTTAAAATACTAATTTCACAGCAGGATAAGAACCCTCGGCCACACATATTTGTGCAATCAGGGGGCTTACGGTTTGTCCTGTACTGTCTTCCTTTTCCTTCTCCTTCTCCTCCTCCTCCTCCTTTTGTGGTCGTTTCTGTTTCCATACTACTTTTTTTTCCGTCGGCTTTGCTGTCTTAGAACGATAGGATCACTCCTCATGGCTTGCCTTTAAAAATACTAATTTAACAGCAGGATTAGAACCCTCGTCCACACATAGTCGTGCAAACAGGGGGCTTACGGTTTGTCCTGGACTGTTGTCCTTTTACTCCTCCTCCTCCTCCTTTTCTTTTTCCTCCTTTTGTGATTGTTGCTTTTTCCATAGTACTTTTCCCGTTGGCATTGCTCTCATTGAATGATAGGATCGCTCTTCCGGGCTTGCCCTAAAAAATACTAAATGCACCGCAGGATAAGAACCCTCGGCCACACATAGTCGTGCAAACAGGTGGCTTACGGTTTGTCCTGGACTGTCGTCCTTTTCCTTCTCCTTCTCCTCCTCCTCCTCCTTTTGTGGTTGTTTCTGTTTCCATACTACTTTTTTCCGTCGGCTTTGCTGTCATAGAACGATAGGATCACTGCTCATGGCTTGCCCTTAAAAATACTAATTTAACAGAAGGATATGAACCCTCGTCCACACATAGTCTTGCAAACAGGGGGCTTACGGTTTGACCTGGACTGTCATCCTTTTCCTTCTCCTCCTCCTCCTCCTCCTCCTCCTCCTCCTCCTCCTTTTGTGATCGTCGCTTTTTCCAAACTCCTTTTACCATCGGCATTGCTGTCATAGAACAATAAGATCTCTGCTCAGGGCTTGCCCTAAAAAATACTAATTTCACAGCAGGATAAGAACCCTCGTCCACACATAGTCGTGCAAACAGGTGGCTTGTGGTTTGTCCTGGACTGTCGTCCTTTTCCTTCTCATCCTCCTCCTTTTGTGATCATTGCTTTTTCCATACTATTTTTCCTGTTGGCTTTGCTCTCATGGAATGATAGGATCACTGCTCAGGGCTTGCCCTAAAAAACATTAATTTCACAGCAGGATAAGAACCCTCGTCCACACATATTTGTGCAATCAGGGGGCTTACGGTTTGTCCTGTACTGTCTTCCTTTCCTTCTCCTTCTCCTCCTCCTCCTCCTTTTGTGGTCGTTTCTTTTTCCATACTACTTTTTTTCCGTCGGCTTTGCTGTCTTAGAACGATAGGATCACTCCTCATGGCTTGCCTTTAAAAATACTAATTTAACAGCAGGATTAGAACCCTCGTCCACACATAGTCGTGCAAACAGGGGGCTTACGGTTTGTCCTGGACTGTTGTCCTTTTACTCCTCCTCCTCCTCCTTTTCTTTTTCCTCCTTTTGTGATTGTTGCTTTTTCCATAGTACTTTTCCCGTTGGCATTGCTCTCATTGAATGATAGGATCGCTCTTCCGGGCTTGCCCTAAAAAATACTAAATGCACCGCAGGATAAGAACCCTCGGCCACACATAGTCGTGCAAACAGGTGGCTTACGGTTTGTCCTGGACTGTCGTCCTTTTCCTTATCCTCCTCCTCCTCCTCCTCCTCCTCCTCCTCCTCCTTCTCCTCCTCCTCCTCCTCCTCCTCCTCATCCTCCTCCTCCTCCTCCTCATCCTCCTCTTTTTGTGTTCGTTTCTTTTTGCATAGTACTTTTCCAGTTGGCATTGCTCTCATGGTACGAGTGGATCCCTGCTCCGGGCTTGCCCTAAAAAATACTAATTTTGCAGCAGGATAAGAACCCTCGGCCACACATAGTCGTGCAAACAGGTGGCTTGTGGTTTGTCCTGGACTGTCGTCCTTTTCCTTCTCATCCTCCTCCTTTTGTGATCATTGCTTTTTCCATACTATTTTTCCTGTTGGCTTTGCTCTCATGGAATCATAGGATCACTGCTCAGGGCTTGCCCTAAAAAACACTAATTTCACAGCAGGATAAGAACCCTCGTCCACACATATTCCTCGTCTTTTTAGTACTTCTGTGATCGTTGCTTTTTCCATAGTAGTTTTCTTGTTGGCATTGCTCTCATGGAACGATAGGATCCCTGCTCCGGGCTTGCCCTTTAAAATACTAATTTCACAGCAGGATAAGAGCCCTAGTCCACACATAGTCGTGCAAACAGGTGGCCTGTGGTTTGTCCTGGACTGTCGTCCTTTTCCTTCTCATCCTCCTCCTTTTGTGATCATTGCTTTTTCCATACTATTTTTCCTGTTGGCTTTGCTCTCATGGAATGATAGTATCACTGCTCAGGGCTTGCCCTAAAAAACACTAATTTCACAGCAGGATAAGAACCCTCGTCCACACATATTCCTCGTCTTTTTTGTACTTCTGTGATCGTTGCTTTTTCCATAGTAGTTTTCTTGTTGGCATTGCTCTCATGGAACGATAGGATCCCTTCTCCGGGCTTGCCCTTTAAAATACTAATTTCACAGCAGGATAAGAACCCTAGTCCACACATAGTCGTGCAAACAGGGGGCTTATGGTTTGTCCTGGACTGTCGTCCTTTTTCTCCTCCTCCTCCTCCTTTTCTTTTTCCTCCTTTTGTGATTGTTCCTTTTTCCATAGTACTTTTCCCGTTGGCATTGCTCTCATTGAATGATAGGATCGCTCTTCCGGGCTTGCCCTAAAAAATACTAAATGCACCGCAGGATAAGAACCCTCGGCCACACATAGTCATGCAAACAGGTGGCTTATGGTTTGTCCTGGACTGTCGTCCTTTTACTCCTCCTCCTCCTCCTTTTCTTTTTCCTCCTTTTGTGATTGTTCCTTTTTCCATAGTACTTTTCCCGTTGGCATTGCTCTCATTGAATGATAGGATCGCTCTTCCGGGCTTGCCCTAAAAAATACTAAATGCACCGCAGCATAAGAACCCTCGGCCACACATAGTCGTGCAAACAGGTGGCTTACGGTTTGTCCTGGACTGTCGTCCTTTTCCTCCTCCTCCTCCTCCTCATCCTCCTCCTCCTCCTCCTCCTCCTCCTCCTCCTCCTCCTCCTCCTGCTCCTCCTCCTCCTCCTGCTCCTCCTCCTCCTCTTTTTGTGTTCGTTTCTATTTGCATAATACTTTTCCAGTTGGCATTGCTCTCATGGTACGAGTGGATCCCTGCTCCGGGCTTGCACTAAAAAATACTAATTTCGCAGCAGGATAAGAACACTCGGCCACACATATTCCTCGTCTTTTTTGTACTTCTGTGATCGTTGCTTTTTCCATAGTAGTTTTCTTGTTGGCATTGCTCTCATGGAACGATAGGATCCCTGCTCCGGGCTTGCCCTTTAAAATACTAATTTCACAGCAGGATAAGAACCCTCGTCGACACATAGTCGTGCAAACAGGTGGCCTGTGGTTTGTCCTGGACTGTCGTCCTTTTCCTTCTCATCCTCCTCCTTTTGTGATCATTGCTTTTTCCATACTATTTTTCCTGTTCGCTTTGCTCTCATGGAATGATAGGATCACTGCTCAGGGCTTGCCCTAAAAAACACTAATTACACAGCAGGATAAGAACCCTCGTCCACACATATTCCTCGTCTTTTTTGTACTTCTGTGATCGTTGCTTTTTCCATAGTAGTTTTCTTGTTGGCATTGCTCTCATGGAACGATAGGATCCCTGCTCCGGGCTTGCCCTTTAAAATACTAATTTAACAGAATGATAAGATCCCTAGTCCACACATAGTCGTGCAAACAGGGGGCTTATGGTTTGTCCTGGACTGTCGTCCTTTTACTCCTCCTCCTCCTCCTTTTCTTTTTCCTCCTTTTGTGATTGTTCCTTTTTCCATAGTACTTTTCTCGTTAGCATTGCTCTCATTGAATGATAGGATCGCTCTTCCGGGCTTGCCCTAAAAATTACTAAATGCACCGCAGGATAAGAACCCTCGGCCACACATAGTCGTGCAAACAGGTGGCTTACGGTTTGTCCTGGACTGTCGTCCTTTTCCTTATCCTCATCCTCCTCCTCCTCCTCCTCCTCCTCCTCCTCCTCCTCCTCCTCCTCCTCCTCCTCCTCCTCCTCCTCCTCCTCCTCCTCCTCCTTCTCCTCTTCCTCCTCCTCCTCCTCCTCCTCCTCATCCTCCTCCTCCTCGTCCTCCTCCTCCTCCTCTTTTTGTGTTCGTTTCTTTTTGCATAGTACTTTTCCAGTTGGCATTGCTCTCATGGTACGAGTGGATCCCTGCTCCGGGCTTGCCCTTTAAAATACTAATTTCGCAGCAGGATAAGAACCCTCGTCCACACATAGTCGTGCAAACAGGTGGCTTGTGGTTTGTCCTGGACTGTCGTCCTTTTCCTTCTCATCCTCCTCCTTTTGTGATCATTGCTTTTTCCATACTATTTTTCCTGTTGGCTTTGCTCTCATGGAATGATAGGATCACTGCTCAGGGCTTGCCCTAAAAAACACTAATTTCACAGCAGGATAAGAACCCTCGTCCACACATATTCCTCGTCTTTTTTGTACTTCTGTGATCGTTGCTTTTTCCATAGTAGTTTTCTTGTTGGCATTGCTCTCATGGAACGATAGGATCCCTGCTCCGGGCTTGCCCTTTAAAATACTAATTTCACAGCAGGATATGAACCCTAGTCCACACATAGTCGTGCAAACAGGTGGCTTATGGTTTGTCCTGGACTGTCGTCCTTTTACTCCTCCTCCTCCTCCTTTTTCCTCCTTTTGTGATTGTTCCTTTTTCCATAGTACTTTTCCCCTTGGCATTGCTCTCATTGAATGATAGGATCGCTCTTCCGGGCTTGCCCTAAAAAATACTAACTGCACCGCAGGATAAGAACCCTCGGCCACACATAGTTGTGCAAACAGGTGGCTTGTGGTTTGTCCTGGAATGTCGTCCTTTTCCTTCTCATCCTCCTCCTTTTGTGATCATTGCTTTTTCCATACTATTTTTCCTGTTGGCTTTGCTCTCATGGAATGATAGGATCACTGCTCAGGGCTTGCCCTAAAAAACACTAATTTCACAGCAGGATAGAAACCCTCGTCCACACATATTCCTCGTCTTTTTTGTACTTCTGTGATCGTTGCTTTTTCCATAGTAGTTTTCTTGTTGGCATTGCTCTCATGGAACGATAGGATCCCTGCTCCGGGCTTGCCCTTTAAAATACTAATTTCACAGCAGGATAAGAACCCTAGTCCACACATAGTCGTGCAAACAGGGGGCTTATGGTTTGTCCTGGACTGTCGTCCTTTTACTCCTCCTCCTCCTCCTTTTCTTTTTCCTCCTTTTGTGATTGTTCCTTTTTCCATAGTACTTTTTTCGTTGGCATTGCTCTCATTGAATGATAGGATCGCTCTTCCGGGCTTGCCCTAAAAAATACTAAATGCACCGCAGGATAAGAACCCTCGGCCACACATAGTCGTGCAAACAGGTGGCCTGTCTTTTGTCCTGGACTGTCGTCCTTTTCCTTCTCATCCTCCTCCTTTTGTGATCATTGCTTTTTCCATACTATTTTTCCTGTTGGCTTTGCTCTCATGGAATGATAGGATCACTGCTCATGGCTTGCCCTAAAAAACACTAATTTCACAGCAGGATAAGAACCCTCGTCCACACATATTCCTCGTCTTTTTAGTACTTCTGTGATCGTTGCTTTTTCCATAGTAGTTTTCTTGTTGGCATTGCTCTCATGGAACGATAGGATCCCTGCTCCGGGCTTGCCCTTTAAAATACTAATTTCACAGCAGGATAAGAACCCTAGTCCACACATAGTCGTGCAAACAGGGGGCTTATGGTTTGTCCTGGACTGTCGTCCTTTTACTCCTCCTCCTCCTCCTTTTCTTTTTCCTCCTTTTGTGATTGTTCCTTTTTCCATAGTACTTTTCCCGTTGGCATTGCTCTCATTGAATGATAGGATCGCTCTTCCGGGCTTGCCCTAAAAAATACTAAATGCACCGCAGGATAAGAACCCTCGGCCACACATAGTCATGCAAACAGGTGGCTTATGGTTTGTCCTGGACTGTCGTCCTTTTACTCCTCCTCCTCCTCCTTTTCTTTTTCCTCCTTTTGTGATTGTTCCTTTTTCCATAGTACTTTTCCCGTTGGCATTGCTCTCATTGAATGATATGATCGCTCTTCCGGGCTTGCCCTAAAAAATACTAAATGCACCGCAGCATAAGAACCCTCGGCCACACATAGTCGTGCAAACAGGTGGCTTACGGTTTGTCCTGGACTGTCGTCCTTTTCCTCCTCCTCCTCCTCCTCCTCCTCCTCCTCCTCCTCCTCCTCCTCCTCCTCCTCCTCCTTCTCCTCCTCCTCCTCCTCCTGCTCCTCCTCCTCCTCTTTTTGTGTTCGTTTCTTTTTGCATAGTACTTTTCCAGTTGGCATTGCTCTCATGTTACGAGTGGATCCCTGCTCCGGGCTTGCACTAAAAAATACTAATTTCGCAGCAGGATAAGAACACTCGGCCACACATATTCCTCGTCTTTTTTGTACTTCTGTGATCGTTGCTTTTTCCATAGTAGTTTTCTTGTTGGCATTGCTCTCATGGAACGATAGGATCCCTGCTCCGGGCTTGCCCTTTAAAATACTAATTTCACAGCAGGATAAGAACCCTCGTCCACACATAGTCGTGCAAACAGGTGGCCTGTGGTTTGTCCTGGACTGTCGTCCTTTTCCTTCTCATCCTCCTCCTTTTGTGATCATTGCTTTTTCCATACTATTTTTCCTGTTGGCTTTGCTCTCATGGAATGATAGGATCACTGCTCAGGGCTTGCCCTAAAAAACACTAATTACACAGCAGGATAAGAACCCTCGTCCACACATATTCCTCGTGTTTTTTGTACTTCTGTGATCGTTGCTTTTTCCATAGTAGTTTTCTTGTTGGCATTGCTCTCATGGAACGATAGGATCCCTGCTCCGGGCTTGCCCTAAAAAATACTAATTTCACAGCAGGATAAGAACCCTCGTCCACACATATTTGTGCAATCAGGGGGCTTACGGTTTGTCCTGTACTGTCTTCCTTTTCCTTCTCCTTCTCCTCCTCCTCCTCCTTTTGTGGTCGTTTCTGTTTCCATACTACTTTTTTCCGTCGGCTTTGCTGTCTTAGAACGATAGGATCACTCCTCATGGCTTTCCTTTAAAAATACTAATTTAACAGCAGGATTTGAACCCTCGTCCACACATAGACCTGCAAACAGGGGGCTTACGGTTTGACCTGGACTGTCGTCCTTTTCCTTCTCCTCCTCCTCCTCCTCCTCCTTTTGTGATCGTCGCTTTTTCCAAACTCTTTTTACCATCGGCATTGCTGTCATAGAACAATAATATCTCTGCTCAGGGCTTGCCCTAAAAATACTAATTTCACAGCAGGATATGAACCCCCGTGCACACATATTCGTGCAAACAGGTGGCTTACTGTTTGTCCTGGACTGTCGTTCTTTTCCTCCTCCTCCTCCTCCTCCTCCTCCTCCTCCTCCTCCTCCTCCTCCTCCTCCTCCTCCTCCTCCTCCTCCCCTTTTTGTGTTCGTTTCTTTTTGCATAGTACTTTTCCAGTTGGCATTGCTCTCATGGAACGAGTGGATCCCTGCTCCGGGCTTGCCCTTTAAAATACTAATTTCACAGCAGGATAAGATCCCTAGTCCACACATAGTCGTGCAAACAGGGGGCTTATGGTTTCTCCTGGACTGTCGTCCTTTTACTCCTCCTCCTCCTCCTTTTCTTTTTCCTCCTTTTGTGATTGTTCCTTTTTCCATAGTACTTTTCCCGTTGGCATTGCTCTCATTGAATGATAGGATCGCTCTTCCGGGCTTGCCCTAAAAATTACTAAATGCACCGCAGGATAAGAACCCTCGGCCACACATAGTCGTGCAAACAGGTGGCTTGTGGTTTGTTCTGGACTGTCGTCCTTTTCTTACTAATCCTCCTCCTTTTGTGATCATTGCTTTTTCCATACTATTTTTCCTGTTGGCTTTGCTCTCATGGAATGATAGGATCACTGCTCAGGGCTTGCCCTAAAAAACACTAATTTCACAGCAGGATAAGATCCCTCGTCCACACATATTCCTCGTCTTGTTTGTACTTCTGTGATCGTTGCTTTTTCCATAGTAGTTTTCTTGTTGGCATTGCTCTCATGGAACGATAGGATCCCTGCTCCGGGCTTGCCCTTTATAATACTAATTTCACAGCAGGATAAGAACCCTAGTCCACACATAGTCGTGCAAACAGGGGGCTTATGGTTTGTCCTGGACTGTCGTCCTTTTACTCCTCCTCCTCCTCCTTTTCTTTTTCCTCCTTTTGTGATTGTTCCTTTTTCCATAGTACTTTTCCCGTTGGCATTGCTCTCATTGAATGATAGGATCGCTCTTCCGGGCTTGCCCTAAAAAATGCTAAATGCACCGCAGGATAAGAACCCTCGGCCACACATAGTCGTGCAAACAGGTGGCTTGTGGTTTGTCCTGGACTGTCGTCCTTTTCCTTCTCATCCTCCTCCTTTTGTGATCATTGCTTTTTCCATACTATTTTTCCTGTTGGCTTTGCTCTCATGGAATGATAGGATCACTGCTCAGGGCTTGCCCTAAAAAACACTAATTTCACAGCAGGATAAGATCCCTCGTCCACACATATTCCTCGTCTTTTTTGTACTTCTGTGATCGTTGCTTTTTCCATAGTAGTTTTCTTGTTGGCATTGCTCTCATGGAACGATAGGATCCCTGCTCCGGGCTTGCCCTTTAAAATACTAATTTCACAGCAGGATAAGAACCCTAGTCCACACATAGTCGTGCAAACAGGGGGCTTATGGTTTGTCCTGGACTGTCGTCCATTTACTCCTCCTCCTCCTCCTTTTCTTTTTCCTCCTTTTGTGATTGTTCCTTTTTCCATAGTACTTTTCCCGTTGGCATTGCTCTCATTGAATGATAGGATCGCTCTTCCGGGCTTGCCCTAAAAAATGCTAAATGCACCGCAGGATAAGAACCCTCGGCCACACATAGTCGTGCAAACAGGTGGCTTACGGTTTGTCCTGGACTGTCGTCCTTTACCTCCTCCTCCTCCTCCTCCTCCTCCTCCTCCTCCTCCTCTTTTTGTGTTCGTTTCTATTTGCCATCGTACTTTTCCAGTTGGCATAGCTCTCATGGTACGAGTGGATCTCTGCTCCGGGCTTGCACTAAAAAATACTAATTTCGCAGCAGGATAAGAACCCTCGGCCACACATATTCCTCGTCTTTTTTGTACTTCTGTGATCGTTGCTTTTTCCATAGTAGTTTTCTTGTTGGCATTGCTCTCATGGAACGATAGGATCCCTGCTCCGGGCTTGCCCTTTAAAATACTAATGTCACAGCAGGATAAGAACCCTCGTCCACACATAGTCGTGCAAACAGGTGGCCTGTGGTTTGTCCTGGACTGTCGTCCTTTTCCTTCTCATCCTCCTCCTTTTGTGATCATTGCTTTTTCCATACTATTTTTCCTGTTGGCTTTGCTCTCATGGAATGATAGGATCACTGCTCAGGGCTTGCCCTAAAAAACACTAATTTCACAGCAGGATAAGAACCCTCGTCCACACATATTCCTCGTCTTTTTTGTACTTCTGTGATCGTTGCTTTTTCCATAGTAGTTTTCTTGTTGGCAATGCTCTCATGGAACGATAGGACCCCTGCTCCGGGCTTGCCGTTTAAAATACTAATTTCACAGCAGGATAAGAACCCTAGTACACACATAGTCGTGCAAACAGGGGGCTTATGGTTTGTCCTGGACTGTCGTCCTTTTACTCCTCCTCCTCCTCCTTTTCTTTTTCCTCCTTTTGTGATTGTTCCTTTTTCCATAGTACTTTTCCCGTTGGCATTGCTCTCATTGAATGATAGGATCGCTCTTCCGGGCTTGCCCTAAAAAATGCTAAATGCACCGCAGGATAAGAACCCTCGGCCACACATAGTCGTGCAAACAGGTGGCTTGTGGTTTGTCCTGGACTGTCGTCCTTTTCCTTCTCATCCTCCTCCTTTTGTGATCATTGCTTTTTCCATACTATTTTTCCTGTTGGCTTTGCTCTCATGGAATGATAGGATCACTGCTCAGGGCTTGCCCTAAAAAACACCAATTTCACAGCAGGATAGAAACCCTCGTCCACACATATTCCTCGTCTTTTTTGTACTTCTGTGATCGTTGCTTTTTCCATAGTAGTTTTCTTGTTGGCATTGCTCTCATGGAACGATAGGATCCCTGCTCCGGGCTTGCCTTTTAAAATACTAATTTCACAGCAGGATAAGAACCCTCGTCCACACATAGTCGTGCAAACAGGGGGCTTATGGTTTGTCCTGGACTGTCGTCCTTTTACTCCTCCTCCTCCTCCTTTTCTTTTTCCTCCTTTTGTGATTGTTCCTTTTTCCATAGTACTTTTCCCGTTGGCATTGCTCTCATTGAATGATAGGATCGCTCTTCCGGGCTTGCCCTAAAAAATACTAAATGCACCGCAGGATAAGAACCCTCGGCCACACATAGTCATGCAAACAGGTGGCTTATGGTTTGTCCTGGACTGTCGTCCTTTTACTCCTCCTCCTGCTCCTTTTCTTTTTCCTCCTTTTGTGATTGTTCCTTTTTCCATAGTACTTTTCCCGTTGGCATTGCTCTCATTGAATGATATGATCGCTCTTCCGGGCTTGCCCTAAAAAATACTAAATGCACCGCAGCATAAGAACCCTCGGCCACACATAGTCGTGCAAACAGGTGGCTTACGGTTTGTCCTGGACTGTCGTCCTTTTCCTCCTCCTCCTCCTCCTCCTCCTCCTCCTCCTCCTCCTTCTCCTCCTCCTCCTCCTCCTGCTCCTCCTCCTCCTCTTTTTGTGTTCGTTTCTTTTTGCATAGTACTTTTCCAGTTGGCATAGCTCTCATGGTACGAGTGGATCCCTGCTCCGGGCTTGCACTAAAAAATACTAATTTCGCAGCAGGATAAGAACACTCGGCCACACATATTCCTCGTCTTTTTTGTACTTCTGTGATCGTTGCTTTTTCCATAGTAGTTTTCTTGTTGGCATTGCTCTCATGGAACGATAGGATCCCTGCTCCGGGCTTGCCCTTTAAAATACTAATTTCACAGCAGGATAAGAACCCTCGTCCACACATAGTCGTGCAAACAGGTGGCCTGTGGTTTGTCCTGGACTGTCGTCCTTTTCCTTCTCATCCTCCTCCTTTTGTGATCATTGCTTTTTCCATACTATTTTTCCTGTTCGCTTTGCTCTCATGGAATGATAGGATCACTGCTCAGGGCTTGCCCTAAAAAACACTAATTACACAGCAGGATAAGAACCCTCGTCCACACATATTCCTCGTCTTTTTTGTACTTCTGTGATCGTTGCTTTTTCCATAGTAGTTTTCTTGTTGGCATTGCTCTCATGGAACGATAGGATCCCTGCTCCGGGCTTGCCCTTTAAAATACTAATTTCACAGCAGGATAAGAACCCTAGTCCACACATAGTCGTGCAAACAGGTGGCCTGTGGTTTGTCCTGGACTGTCGTCCTTTTCCTTCTCATCCTCCTCCTTTTGTGATCATTGCTTTTTCCATACTATTTTTCCTGTTGGCTTTGCTCTCATGGAATGATAGGATCACTGCTCAGGGCTTGCCCTAAAAAACACTAATTTCACAGCAGGATAAGAACCCTCGTCCACACATATTCCTCGTCTTTTTTGTACTTCTTTGATCGTTGCTTTTTCCATAGTAGTTTTCTTGTTGGCATTGCTCTCATGGAACGATAGGATCCCTGCTCCGGGCTTGCCCTTTAAAATACTAATTTCAGAGCAGGATAAGAACCCTAGTCCACACATAGTCGTGCAAACAGTGGGCTTATGGTTTGTCCTGGACTGTCGTCCTTTTACTCCTCCTCCTCCTCCTTTTCTTTTTCCTCCTTTTGTGATTGTTCCTTTTTCCATAGTACTTTTCCCGTTGGCATTGCTCTCATTGAATGATAGGATCGCTCTTCCAAGCTTGCCCTAAAAAATACTAACTGCACCGCAGGATAAGAACCCTCGGCCACACATAGTCGTGCAAACAGGTGGCTTGTGGTTTGTCCTGGACTGTCGTCCTTTTCCTTCTCATCCTCCTCCTTTTGTGATCATTGCTTTTTCCATACTATTTTTCCTGTTCGCTTTGCTCTCATGGAATGATAGGATCACTGCTCAGGGCTTGCCCTAAAAAACACTAATTACACAGCAGGATAAGAACCCTCGTCCACACATATTCCTCGTCTTTTTTGTACTTCTGTGATCGTTGCTTTTTCCATAGTAGTTTTCTTGTTGGCATTGCTCTCATGGAACGATAGGATCCCTGCTCCGGGCTTGCCCTTTAAAATACTAATTTCACAGCAGGATAAGAACCCTAGTCCACACATAGTCGTGCAAACAGGTGGCCTGTGGTTTGTCCTGGACTGTCGTCCTTTTCCTTCTCATCCTCCTCCTTTTGTGATCATTGCTTTTTCCATACTATTTTTCCTGTTGGCTTTGCTCTCATGGAATGATAGGATCACTGCTCAGGGCTTGCCCTAAAAAACACTAATTTCACAGCAGGATAAGAACCCTCGTCCACACATATTCCTCGTCTTTTTTGTACTTCTTTGATCGTTGCTTTTTCCATAGTAGTTTTCTTGTTGGCATTGCTCTCATGGAACGATAGGATCCCTGCTCCGGGCTTGCCCTTTAAAATACTAATTTCAGAGCAGGATAAGAACCCTAGTCCACACATAGTCGTGCAAACAGTGGGCTTATGGTTTGTCCTGGACTGTCGTCCTTTTACTCCTCCTCCTCCTCCATTTCTTTTTCCTCCTTTTGTGATTGTTCCTTTTTCCATAGTACTTTTCCCGTTGGCATTGCTCTCATTGAATGATAGGATCGCTCTTCCAAGCTTGCCCTAAAAAATACTAACTGCACCGCAGGATAAGAACCCTCGGCCACACATAGTCGTGCAAACAGGTGGCTTGTGGTTTGTCCTGGACTGTCGTCCTTTTCCTTCTCATCCTCCTCCTTTTGTGATCATTGCTTTTTCCATACTATTTTTCCTGTTGGCTTTGCTCTCATGGAATGATAGGATCACTGCTCAGGGCTTGCCCTAAAAAACACTAATTTCACAGCAGGATAAGAACCTTAGTCCACACATAGTCGTGCAAAGAGGTGGCTTGTGGTTTGTACTGGACTGTCGTCCTTTTCCTTCTCATCCTCCTCCTTTTGTGATCATTGCTTTTTCCATTCTATTTTTCCTGTTGGCTTTGCTCTCATCAATGATAGGATCACTTCTCAGGGCTTGCCCTAAAAAACACTAATTTCACAGCAGGATAAGAACCCTCGTCCACACATATTCCTCGTCTTTTTTGTACTTCTGTGATCGTTGCTTTTTCCATAGTAGTTTTCTTGTTGGCATTGCTCTCATGGAACGATAGGATCCCTGCTCCGGGCTTGCCCTTTAAAATACTAATTTCACAGCAGGATAAGAACCCTAGTCCACACATAGTCGTGCAAACAGGGGGCTTATGGTTTGTCCTGGACTGTCGTCCTTTTACTCCTCCTCCTCCTCCTTTTCTTTTTCCTCCTTTTGTGATTGTTCCTTTTTCCATAGTACTTTTCCCGTTGGCATTGCTCTCATTGAATGATAGGATCGCTCTTCCGGGCTTGCCCTAAAAAATACTAAATGCACCGCAGGATAAGAACCCTCGGCCACACATAGTCGTGCAAACAGGTGGCTTGTGGTTTGTCCTGGACTGTCGTCCTTTTCCTTCTCATCCTCCTCCTTTTGTGATCATTGCTTTTTCCATACTATTTTTCCTGTTGGCTTTGCTCTCATGGAATGATAGGATCACTGCTCAGGGCTTGCCCTAAAAAACACTAATTTCACAGCAGGATAGAAACCCTCGTCCACACATATTCCTCGTCTTTTTTGTACTTCTTTGATCGTTGCTTTTTCCATAGTAGTTTTCTTGTTGGCGTTGCTCTCATGGAACGATAGGATCCCTGCTCCGGGCTTGCCTTTTAAAATACTAATTTCACAGCAGGATAAGAACCCTCGTCCACACATATTTGTGCAATCAGGGGGCTTACGGTTTGTCCTGTACTGTCTTCCTTTTCCTTCTCCTTCTCCTCCTCCTCCTCCTTTTGTGGTCGTTTCTGTTTCCATACTACTTTTTTCCGTCGGCTTTGCTGTCTTAGAACGATAGGATCACTCCTCATGGCTTTCCTTTAAAAATACTAATTTAACAGCAGGATTAGAACCCTCGTCCACACATAGTCCTGCAAACAGGGGGCTTACGGTTTGACCTGGACTGTCGTCCTTTTCCTTCTCCTCCTCCTCCTCCTCCTCCTCCTCCTTTTGTGATCGTCGCTTTTTCCAAACTCCTTTTACCATCGGCATTGCTGTCATAGAACAATAAGATCTCTGCTCAGGGCTTGCCCTAAAAAATACTAATTTCACAGCAGGATAAGAACCCCCGTGCACACATATTCGTGCAAACAGGTGGCTTACTGTTTGTCCTGGACTGTCGTTCTTTTCCTCCTCCTCCTCCTCCTCCTCCTCCTCCTCCTCCTCCTCCTCCTCCTCCTCCTCCTCCCCTTTTTGTGTTCGTTTCTTTTTGCATAGTACTTTTCCAGTTGGCATTGCTCTCATGGAACGAGTGGATCCCTGCTCCGGGCTTGCCCTTTAAAATACTAATTTCACAGCAGGATAAGAACCCTAGTCCACACATAGTCGTGCAAACAGGGGGCTTATGGTTTGTCCTGGACTGTCGTCCTTTTACTCCTCCTCCTCCTCCTTTTTCCTCCTTTTGTGATTGTTCCTTTTTCCATAGTACTTTTCCCGTTGGCATTGCTCTCATTGAATGATAGGATCGCTCTTCCGGGCTTGCCCTAAAAAATACTAAATGCACCGCAGGATAAGAACCCTCGGCCACACATAGTCGTGCAAACAGGTGGCTTGTGGTTTGTCTTGGACTGTCGTCCTTTTCCTTCTCATCCTCCTCCTTTTGTGATCATTGCTTTTTCCATACTATTTTTCCTGTTGGCTTTGCTCTCATGGAATGATAGGATCACTGCTCAGGGCTTGCCCTAAAAAACACTAATTTCACAGCAGGATAGAAACCCTCGTCCACACATATTCCTCGTCTTTTTTGTACTTCTGTGATCGTTGCTTTTTCCATAGTAGTTTTCTTGTTGGCATTGCTCTCATGGAACGATAGGATCCCTGCTCCGGGCTTGCCTTTTAAAATACTAATTTCACAGCAGGATAAGAACCCTCGTCCACACATATTTGTGCAATCAGGGGGCTTACGGTTTGTCCTGTACTGTCTTCCTTTTCCTTCTCCTTCTCCTCCTCCTCCTCCTTTTGTGGTCGTTTCTGTTTCCATACTACTTTTTTCCGTCGGCTTTGCTGTCTTAGAACGATAGGATCACTCCTCATGGCTTTCCTTTAAAAATACTAATTTAACAGCAGGATTAGAACCCTCGTCCACACATAGTCGTGCAAACAGGGGGCTTACGGTTTGTCCTGGACTGTTGTCCTTTTACTCCTCCTCCTCCTCCTTTTCTTTTTCCTCCTTTTGTGATTGTTGCTTTTTCCATAGTACTTTTCCCGTTGGCATTGCTCTCATTGAATGATAGGATCGCTCTTCCGGGCTTGCCCTAAAAAATACTAAATGCACCGCAGGATAAGAACCCTCGGCCACACATAGTCGTGCAAACAGGTGGCTTACGGTTTGTCCTGGACTGTCGTCCTTTTCCTTCTCCTTCTCCTCCTCCTCCTCCTTTTGTGGTTGTTTCTGTTTCCATACTACTTTTTTCCGTCGGCTTTGCTGTCATAGAACAATAGGATCACTGCTCAGGGCTTGCCCTAAAAAACACTAATTTCACAGCAGGATAAGAACCCTCGTCCACACATATTCCTCGTCTTTTTAGTACTTCTGTGATCGTTGCTTTTTCCATAGTAGTTTTCTTGTTGGCATTGCTCTCATGGAACGATAGGATCCCTGCTCCGGGCTTGCCCTTTAAAATACTAATTTCACAGCAGGATAAGATCCCTAGTCCACACATAGTCGTGCAAACAGGGGGCTTATGGTTTGTCCTGGACTGTCGTCCTTTTACTCCTCCTCCTCCTCCTTTTCTTTTTCCTCCTTTTGTGATTGTTCCTTTTTCCATAGTACTTTTCCCGTTGGCATTGCTCTCATTGAATGATAGGATCGCTCTTCCGGGTTTGCCCTAAAAATTACTAAATGCACCGCAGGATAAGAACCCTCGGCCACACATAGTCGTGCAAACAGGTGGCTTGTGGTTTGTCCTGGACTGTCGTCCTTTTCCTTCTCATCCTCCTCCTTTTGTGATCATTGCTTTTTCCATACTATTTTTCCTGTTGGCTTTGCTCTCATGGAATGATAGGATCACTGCTCAGGGCTTGCCCTAAAAAACACTAATTTCACAGCAGGATAAGAACCCTCGTCCACACATATTCCTCGTCTTTTTTGTACTTCTGTGATCGTTGCTTTTTCCATAGTAGTTTTCTTGTTGGCATTGCTCTCATGGAACGATAGGATCCCTGCTCCGGGCTTGCCCTTTAAAATACTAATTTCACAGCAGGATAAGAACCCTAGTCCACACATAGTCGTGCAAACAGGTGGCCTGTGGTTTGTCCTGGACTGTCGTCCTTTTCCTTCTCATCCTCCTCCTTTTGTGATCATTGCTTTTTCCATACTATTTTTCCTGTTGGCTTTGCTCTCATGGAATGATAGGATCACTGCTCAGGGCTTGCCCTAAAAAACACTAATTTCACAGCAGGATAAGAACCTTAGTCCACACATAGTCGTGCAAAGAGGTGGCTTGTGGTTTGTACTGGACTGTCGTCCTTTTCCTTCTCATCCTCCTCCTTTTGTGATCATTGCTTTTTCCATTCTATTTTTCCTGTTGGCTTTGCTCTCATCAATGATAGGATCACTTCTCAGGGCTTGCCCTAAAAAACACTAATTTCACAGCAGGATAAGAACCCTCGTCCACACATATTCCTCGTCTTTTTTGTACTTCTGTGATCGTTGCTTTTTCCATAGTAGTTTTCTTGTTGGCATTGCTGTCATGGAACGATAGGATCCCTGCTCCGGGCTTGCCCTTTAAAATACTAATTTCACAGCAGGATAAGAACCCTAGTCCACACATAGTCGTGCAAACAGGGGGCTTATGGTTTGTCCTGGACTGTCGTCCTTTTACTCCTCCTCCTCCTCCTTTTTCCTCCTTTTGTGATTGTTCCTTTTTCCATAGTACTTTTCCCGTTGGCATTGCTCTCATTGAATGATAGGATCGCTCTTCCGGGCTTGCCCTAAAAAATACTAAATGCACCGCAGGATAAGAACCCTCGGCCACACATAGTCGTGCAAACAGGTGGCTTGTGGTTTGTCCTGGACTGTCGTCCTTTTCCTTCTCATCCTCCTCCTTTTGTGATCATTGCTTTTTCCATACTATTTTTCCTGTTGGCTTTGCTCTCATGGAATGATAGGATCACTGCTCAGGGCTTGCCCTAAAAAACACCAATTTCACAGCAGGATAGAAACCCTCGTCCACACATATTCCTCGTCTTTTTTGTACTTCTGTGATCGTTTCTTTTTCCATAGTAGTTTTCTTGTTGGCATTGCTCTCATGGAACGATAGGATCCCTGCTCCGGGCTTGCCTTTTAAAATACTAATTTCACAGCAGGATAAGAACCCTCGTCCACACATATTTGTGCAATCAGGGGGCTTACGGTTTGTCCTGTACTGTCTTCCTTTTCCTTCTCCTTCTCCTCCTCCTCCTCCTTTTGTGGTCATTTCTGTTTCCATACTACTTTTTTCCGTCGGCTTTGCTGTCTTAGAACGATAGGATCACTCCTCATGGCTTTCCTTTAAAAATACTAATTTAACAGCAGGATTAGAACCCTCGTCCACACATAGTCGTGCAAACAGGGGGCTTACGGTTTGTCCTGGACTGTTGTCCTTTTACTCCTCCTCCTCCTCCTTTTCTTTTTCCTCCTTTTGTGATTGTTGCTTTTTCCATAGTACTTTTCCCGTTGGCATTGCTCTCATTGAATGATAGGATCGCTCTTCCGGGCTTGCCCTAAAAAATACTAAATGCACCGCAGGATAAGAACCCTCGGCCACACATAGTCGTGCAAACAGGTGGCTTACGGTTTGTCCTGGACTGTCGTCCTTTTCCTTCTCCTTCTCCTCCTCCTCCTCCTTTGGTGGTTGTTTCTGTTTCCATACTACTTTTTTCCGTCGGCTTTGCTGTCATAGAACGATAGGATCACTGCTCATGGCTTGCCCTTAAAAATACTAATTTAACAGAAGGATAAGAACCCTCGTCCACACATATTCCTCGTCTTTTTTGTACTTCTGTGATCGTTGCTTTTTCCATAGTAGTTTTCTTGTTGGCATTGCTCTCATGGAACGATAGGATCCCTGCTCCGGGCTTGCCCTTTAAAATACTAATTTCACAGCAGGATAAGAACCCTAGTCCACACATAGTCGTGCAAACAGGGGGCTTATGGTTTGTCCTGGACTGTCGTCCTTTTACTCCTCCTCCTCCTCCTTTTTCCTCCTTTTGTGATTGTTCCTTTTTCCATAGTACTTTTCCCGTTGGCATTGCTCTCATTGAATGATAGGATCGCTCTTCCGGGCTTGCCCTAAAAAATACTAAATGCACCGCAGGATAAGAACCCTCGGCCACACATAGTCGTGCAAACAGGTGGCTTGTGGTTTGTCCTGGACTGTCGTCCTTTTCCTTCTCATCCTCCTCCTTTTGTGATCATTGCTTTTTCCATACTATTTTTCCTGTTGGCTTTGCTCTCATGGAATGATAGGATCACTGCTCAGGGCTTGCCCTAAAAAACACTAATTTCACAGCAGGATAGAAACCCTCGTCCACACATATTCCTCGTCTTTTTTGTACTTCTGTGATCGTTGCTTTTTCCATAGTAGTTTTCTTGTTGGCATTGCTCTCATGGAACGATAGGATCCCTGCTCCGGGCTTGCCTTTTAAAATACTAATTTCACAGCAGGATAAGAACCCTCGTCCACACATATTTGTGCAATCAGGGGGCTTACGGTTTGTCCTGTACTGTCTTCCTTTTCCTTCTCCTTCTCCTCCTCCTCCTCCTTTTGTGGTCGTTTCTGTTTCCATACTACTTTTTTCCGTCGGCTTTGCTGTCTTAGAACGATAGGATCACTCCTCATGGCTTTCCTTTAAAAATACTAATTTAACAGCAGGATTAGAACCCTCGTCCACACATAGTCGTGCAAACAGGGGGCTTACGGTTTGTCCTGGACTGTCGTCCTTTTACTCCTCCTCCTCCTCCTTTTCTTTTTCCTCCTTTTGTGATTGTTGCTTTTTCCATAGTACTTTTCCCGTTGGCATTGCTCTCATTGAATGATAGGATCGCTCTTCCGGGCTTGCCCTAAAAAATACTAAATGCACCGCAGGATAAGAACCCTCGGCCACACATAGTCGTGCAAACAGGTGGCTTACGGTTTGTCCTGGACTGTCGTCCTTTTCCTTCTCCTTCTCCTCCTCCTCCTCCTTTTGTGGTTGTTTCTGTTTCCATACTACTTTTTTCCGTCGGCTTTGCTGTCATGGAACAATAGGATCACTGCTCAGGGCTTGCCCTAAAAAACACTAATTTCACAGCAGGATAAGAACCCTCGTCCACACATATTCCTCGTCTTTTTAGTACTTCTGTGATCGTTGCTTTTTCCATAGTAGTTTTCTTGTTGGCATTGCTCTCATGGAACGATAGGATCCCTGCTCCGGGCTTGCCCTTTAAAATACTAATTTCACAGCAGGATAAGATCCCTAGTCCACACATAGTCGTGCAAACAGGGGGCTTATGGTTTGTCCTGGACTGTCGTCCTTTTACTCCTCCTCCTCCTCCTTTTCTTTTTCCTCCTTTTGTGATTGTTCCTTTTTCCATAGTACTTTTCCCGTTGGCATTGCTCTCATTGAATGATAGGATCGCTCTTCCGGGTTTGCCCTAAAAATTACTAAATGCACCGCAGGATAAGAACCCTCGGCCACACATAGTCGTGCAAACAGGTGGCTTGTGGTTTGTCCTGGACTGTCGTCCTTTTCCTTCTCATCCTCCTCCTTTTGTGATCATTGCTTTTTCCATACTATTTTTCCTGTTGGCTTTGCTCTCATGGAATGATAGGATCACTGCTCAGGGCTTGCCCTAAAAAACACTAATTTCACAGCAGGATAAGAACCCTCGTCCACACATATTCCTCGTCTTTTTTGTACTTCTGTGATCGTTGCTTTTTCCATAGTAGTTTTCTTGTTGGCATTGCTCTCATGGAACGATAGGATCCCTGCTCCGGGCTTGCCCTTTAAAATACTAATTTCACAGCAGGATAAGAACCCTAGTCCACACATAGTCGTGCAAACAGGTGGCCTGTGGTTTGTCCTGGACTGTCGTCCTTTTCCTTCTCATCCTCCTCCTTTTGTGATCATTGCTTTTTCCATACTATTTTTCCTGTTGGCTTTGCTCTCATGGAATGATAGGATCACTGCTCAGGGCTTGCCCTAAAAAACACTAATTTCACAGCAGGATAAGAACCTTAGTCCACACATAGTCGTGCAAAGAGGTGGCTTGTGGTTTGTACTGGACTGTCGTCCTTTTCCTTCTCATCCTCCTCCTTTTGTGATCATTGCTTTTTCCATTCTATTTTTCCTGTTGGCTTTGCTCTCATCAATGATAGGATCACTTCTCAGGGCTTGCCCTAAAAAACACTAATTTCACAGCAGGATAAGAACCCTCGTCCACACATATTCCTCGTCTTTTTTGTACTTCTGTGATCGTTGCTTTTTCCATAGTAGTTTTCTTGTTGGCATTGCTCTCATGGAACGATAGGATCCCTGCTCCGGGCTTGCCCTTTAAAATACTAATTTCACAGCAGGATAAGAACCCTAGTCCACACATAGTCGTGCAAACAGGGGGCTTATGGTTTGTCCTGGACTGTCGTCCTTTTACTCCTCCTCCTCCTCCTTTTTCCTCCTTTTGTGATTGTTCCTTTTTCCATAGTACTTTTCCCGTTGGCATTGCTCTCATTGAATGATAGGATCGCTCTTCCGGGCTTGCCCTAAAAAATACTAAATGCACCGCAGGATAAGAACCCTCGGCCACACATAGTCGTGCAAACAGGTGGCTTGTGGTTTGTCCTGGACTGTCGTCCTTTTCCTTCTCATCCTCCTCCTTTTGTGATCATTGCTTTTTCCATACTATTTTTCCTGTTGGCTTTGCTCTCATGGAATGATAGGATCACTGCTCAGGGCTTGCCCTAAAAAACACCAATTTCACAGCAGGATAGAAACCCTCGTCCACACATATTCCTCGTCTTTTTTGTACTTCTGTGATCGTTTCTTTTTCCATAGTAGTTTTCTTGTTGGCATTGCTCTCATGGAACGATAGGATCCCTGCTCCGGGCTTGCCTTTTAAAATACTAATTTCACAGCAGGATAAGAACCCTCGTCCACACATATTTGTGCAATCAGGGGGCTTACGGTTTGTCCTGTACTGTCTTCCTTTTCCTTCTCCTTCTCCTCCTCCTCCTCCTTTTGTGGTCATTTCTGTTTCCATACTACTTTTTTCCGTCGGCTTTGCTGTCTTAGAACGATAGGATCACTCCTCATGGCTTTCCTTTAAAAATACTAATTTAACAGCAGGATTAGAACCCTCGTCCACACATAGTCGTGCAAACAGGGGGCTTACGGTTTGTCCTGGACTGTTGTCCTTTTACTCCTCCTCCTCCTCCTTTTCTTTTTCCTCCTTTTGTGATTGTTGCTTTTTCCATAGTACTTTTCCCGTTGGCATTGCTCTCATTGAATGATAGGATCGCTCTTCCGGGCTTGCCCTAAAAAATACTAAATGCACCGCAGGATAAGAACCCTCGGCCACACATAGTCGTGCAAACAGGTGGCTTACGGTTTGTCCTGGACTGTCGTCCTTTTCCTTCTCCTTCTCCTCCTCCTCCTCCTTTGGTGGTTGTTTCTGTTTCCATACTACTTTTTTCCGTCGGCTTTGCTGTCATAGAACGATAGGATCACTGCTCATGGCTTGCCCTTAAAAATACTAATTTAACAGAAGGATAAGAACCCTCGTCCACACATATTCCTCGTCTTTTTTGTACTTCTGTGATCGTTGCTTTTTCCATAGTAGTTTTCTTGTTGGCATTGCTCTCATGGAACGATAGGATCCCTGCTCCGGGCTTGCCCTTTAAAATACTAATTTCACGGCAGGATAAGAACCCTAGTCCACACATAGTCGTGCAAACAGGTGGCCTGTGGTTTGTCCTGGACTGTCGTCCTTTTCCTTCTCATCCTCCTCCTTTTGTGATCATTGCTTTTTCCATACTATTTTTCCTGTTGGCTTTGCTCTCATGGAATGATAGGATCACTGCTCAGGGCTTGCCCTAAAAAACACTAATTTCACAGCAGGATAAGAACCCTCGTCCACACATATTCCTCGTCTTTTTTGTACTTCTTTGATCGTTGCTTTTTCCATAGTAGTTTTCTTGTTGGCATTGCTCTCATGGAACGATAGGATCCCTGCTCCGGGCTTGCCCTTTAAAATACTAATTTCAGAGCAGGATAAGAACCCTAGTCCACACATAGTCGTGCAAACAGTGGGCTTATGGTTTGTCCTGGACTGTCGTCCTTTTACTCCTCCTCCTCCTCCTTTTCTTTTTCCTCCTTTTGTGATTGTTCCTTTTTCCATAGTACTTTTCCCGTTGGCATTGCTCTCATTGAATGATAGGATCGCTCTTCCAAGCTTGCCCTAAAAAATACTAACTGCACCGCAGGATAAGAACCCTCGGCCACACATAGTCGTGCAAACAGGTGGCTTGTGGTTTGTCCTGGACTGTCGTCCTTTTCCTTCTCATCCTCCTCCTTTTGTGATCATTGCTTTTTCCATACTATTTTTCCTGTTGGCTTTGCTCTCATGGAATGATAGGATCACTGCTCAGGGCTTGCCCTAAAAAACACTAATTTCACAGCAGGATAAGAACCTTAGTCCACACATAGTCGTGCAAAGAGGTGGCTTGTGGTTTGTACTGGACTGTCGTCCTTTTCCTTCTCATCCTCCTCCTTTTGTGATCATTGCTTTTTCCATTCTATTTTTCCTGTTGGCTTTGCTCTCATCAATGATAGGATCACTTCTCAGGGCTTGCCCTAAAAAACACTAATTTCACAGCAGGATAAGAACCCTCGTCCACACATATTCCTCGTCTTTTTTGTACTTCTGTGATCGTTGCTTTTTCCATAGTAGTTTTCTTGTTGGCATTGCTCTCATGGAACGATAGGATCCCTGCTCCGGGCTTGCCCTTTAAAATACTAATTTCACAGCAGGATAAGAACCCTAGTCCACACATAGTCGTGCAAACAGGGGGCTTATGGTTTGTCCTGGACTGTCGTCCTTTTACTCCTCCTCCTCCTCCTTTTCTTTTTCCTCCTTTTGTGATTGTTCCTTTTTCCATAGTACTTTTCCCGTTGGCATTGCTCTCATTGAATGATAGGATCGCTCTTCCGGGCTTGCCCTAAAAAATACTAACTGCACCGCAGGATAAGAACCCTCGGCCACACATAGTCGTGCAAACAGGTGGCTTGTGGTTTGTCCTGGACTGTCGTCCTTTTCCTTCTCATCCTCCTCCTTTTGTGATCATTGCTTTTTCCATACTATTTTTCCTGTTGGCTTTGCTCTCATGGAATGATAGGATCACTGCTCAGGGCTTGCCCTAAAAAACACTAATTTCACAGCAGGATAGAAACCCTCGTCCACACATATTCCTCGTCTTCTTTGTACTTCTTTGATCGTTGCTTTTTCCATAGTAGTTTTCTTGTTGGCATTGCTCTCATGGAACGATAGGATCCCTGCTCCGGGCTTGCCTTTTAAAATACTAATTTCACAGCAGGATAAGAACCCTCGTCCACACATATTTGTGCAATCAGGGGGCTTACGGTTTGTCCTGTACTGTCTTCCTTTTCCTTCTCCTTCTCCTCCTCCTCCTCCTTTTGTGGTCGTTTCTGTTTCCATACTACTTTTTTCCGTCGGCTTTGCTGTCTTAGAACGATAGGATCACTCCTCATGGCTTTCCTTTAAAAATACTAATTTAACAGCAGGATTAGAACCCTCGTCCACACATAGTCCTGCAAACAGGGGGCTTACGGTTTGACCTGGACTGTCGTCCTTTTCCTTCTCCTCCTCCTCCTCCTCCTCCTCCTCCTTTTGTGATCGTCGCTTTTTCCAAACTCCTTTTACCATCGGCATTGCTGTCATAGAACAATAAGATCTCTGCTCAGGGCTTGCCCTAAAAAATACTAATTTCACAGCAGGATATGAACCCCCGTGCACACATATTCGTGCAAACAGGTGGCTTACTGTTTGTCCTGGACTGTCGTTCTTTTCCTCCTCCTCCTCCTCCTCCTCCTCCTCCTCCTCCTCCTCCTCCTCCTCCAAATCCTCCTCCCCTTTTTGTGTTCGTTTCTTTTTGCATAGTACTTTTCCAGTTGGCATTGCTCTCATGGAACGAGTGGATCCCTGCTCCGGGCTTGCCCTTTAAAATACTAATTTCACAGCAGGATAAGAACCCTAGTCCACACATAGTCGTGCAAACAGGGGGCTTATGGTTTGTCCTGGACTGTCGTCCTTTTACTCCTCCTCCTCCTCCTTTTTCCTCCTTTTGTGATTGTTCCTTTTTCCATAGTACTTTTCCCGTTGGCATTGCTCTCATTGAATGATAGGATCGCTCTTCCGGGCTTGCCCTAAAAAATACTAAATGCACCGCAGGATAAGAACCCTCGGCCACACATAGTCGTGCAAACAGGTGGCTTGTGGTTTGTCCTGGACTGTCGTCCTTTTCCTTCTCATCCTCCTCCTTTTGTGATCATTGCTTTTTCCATACTATTTTTCCTGTTGGCTTTGCTCTCATGGAATGATAGGATCACTGCTCAGGGCTTGCCCTAAAAAACACTAATTTCACAGCAGGATAGAAACCCTCGTCCACACATATTCCTCGTCTTTTTTGTACTTCTGTGATCGTTGCTTTTTCCATAGTAGTTTTCTTGTTGGCATTGCTCTCATGGAACGATAGGATCCCTGCTCCGGGCTTGCCTTTTAAAATACTAATTTCACAGCAGGATAAGAACCCTCGTCCACACATATTTGTGCAATCAGGGGGCTTACGGTTTGTCCTGTACTGTCTTCCTTTTCCTTCTCCTTCTCCTCCTCCTCCTCCTTTTGTGGTCGTTTCTGTTTCCATACTACTTTTTTCCGTCGGCTTTGCTGTCTTAGAACGATAGGATCACTCCTCATGGCTTTCCTTTAAAAATACTAATTTAACAGCAGGATTAGAACCCTCGTCCACACATAGTCGTGCAAACAGGGGGCTTACGGTTTGTCCTGGACTGTCGTCCTTTTACTCCTCCTCCTCCTCCTTTTCTTTTTCCTCCTTTTGTGATTGTTGCTTTTTCCATAGTACTTTTCCCGTTGGCATTGCTCTCATTGAATGATAGGATCGCTCTTCCGGGCTTGCCCTAAAAAATACTAAATGCACCGCAGGATAAGAACCCTCGGCCACACATAGTCGTGCAAACAGGTGGCTTACGGTTTGTCCTGGACTGTCGTCCTTTTCCTTCTCCTTCTCCTCCTCCTCCTCCTTTGGTGGTTGTTTCTGTTTCCATACTACTTTTTTCCGTCGGCTTTGCTGTCATAGAACAATAGGATCACTGCTCAGGGCTTGCCCTAAAAAACACTAATTTCACAGCAGGATAAGAACCCTCGTCCACACATATTCCTCGTCTTTTTAGTACTTCTGTGATCGTTGCTTTTTCCATAGTAGTTTTCTTGTTGGCATTGCTCTCATGGAACGATAGGATCCCTGCTCCGGGCTTGCCCTTTAAAATACTAATTTCACAGCAGGATAAGATCCCTAGTCCACACATAGTCGTGCAAACAGGGGGCTTATGGTTTGTCCTGGACTGTCGTCCTTTTACTCCTCCTCCTCCTCCTTTTCTTTTTCCTCCTTTTGTGATTGTTCCTTTTTCCATAGTACTTTTCCCGTTGGCATTGCTCTCATTGAATGATAGGATCGCTCTTCCGGGTTTGCCCTAAAAATTACTAAATGCACCGCAGGATAAGAACCCTCGGCCACACATAGTCGTGCAAACAGGTGGCTTGTGGTTTGTCCTGGACTGTCGTCCTTTTCCTTCTCATCCTCCTCCTTTTGTGATCATTGCTTTTTCCATACTATTTTTCCTGTTGGCTTTGCTCTCATGGAATGATAGGATCACTGCTCAGGGCTTGCCCTAAAAAACACTAATTTCACAGCAGGATAAGAACCTTAGTCCACACATAGTCGTGCAAAGAGGTGGCTTGTGGTTTGTACTGGACTGTCGTCCTTTTCCTTCTCATCCTCCTCCTTTTGTGATCATTGCTTTTTCCATACTATTTTTCCTGTTGGCTTTGCTCTCATGGAATGATAGGATCACTGCTCAGGGCTTGCCCTAAAAAACACTAATTTCACAGCAGGATAAGAACCTTAGTCCACACATAGTCGTGCAAAGAGGTGGCTTGTGGTTTGTACTGGACTGTCGTCCTTTTCCTTCTCATCCTCCTCCTTTTGTGATCATTGCTTTTTCCATTCTATTTTTCCTGTTGGCTTTGCTCTCATCAATGATAGGATCACTTCTCAGGGCTTGCCCTAAAAAACACTAATTTCACAGCAGGATAAGAACCCTCGTCCACACATATTCCTCGTCTTTTTTGTACTTCTGTGATCGTTGCTTTTTCCATAGTAGTTTTCTTGTTGGCATTGCTCTCATGGAACGATAGGATCCCTGCTCCGGGCTTGCCCTTTAAAATACTAATTTCACAGCAGGATAAGAACCCTAGTCCACACATAGTCGTGCAAACAGGGGGCTTATGGTTTGTCCTGGACTGTCGTCCTTTTACTCCTCCTCCTCCTCCTTTTCTTTTTCCTCCTTTTGTGATTGTTCCTTTTTCCATAGTACTTTTCCCGTTGGCATTGCTCTCATTGAATGATAGGATCGCTCTTCCGGGTTTGCCCTAAAAATTACTAAATGCACCGCAGGATAAGAACCCTCGGCCACACATAGTCGTGCAAACAGGTGGCTTGTGGTTTGTCCTGGACTGTCGTCCTTTTCCTTCTCATCCTCCTCCTTTTGTGATCATTGCTTTTTCCATACTATTTTTCCTGTTGGCTTTGCTCTCATGGAATGATAGGATCACTGCTCAGGGCTTGCCCTAAAAAACACTAATTTCACAGCAGGATAAGAACCTTAGTCCACACATAGTCGTGCAAAGAGGTGGCTTGTGGTTTGTACTGGACTGTCGTCCTTTTCCTTCTCATCCTCCTCCTTTTGTGATCATTGCTTTTTCCATTCTATTTTTCCTGTTGGCTTTGCTCTCATCAATGATAGGATCACTTCTCAGGGCTTGCCCTAAAAAACACTAATTTCACAGCAGGATAAGAACCCTCGTCCACACATATTCCTCGTCTTTTTTGTACTTCTGTGATCGTTGCTTTTTCCATAGTAGTTTTCTTGTTGGCATTGCTCTCATGGAACGATAGGATCCCTGCTCCGGGCTTGCCCTTTAAAATACTAATTTCACAGCAGGATAAGAACCCTAGTCCACACATAGTCGTGCAAACAGGGGGCTTATGGTTTGTCCTGGACTGTCGTCCTTTTACTCCTCCTCCTCCTCCTTTTCTTTTTCCTCCTTTTGTGATTGTTCCTTTTTCCATAGTACTTTTCCCGTTGGCATTGCTCTCATTGAATGATAGGATCGCTCTTCCGGGCTTGCCCTAAAAAATACTAACTGCACCGCAGGATAAGAACCCTCGGCCACACATAGTCGTGCAAACAGGTGGCTTGTGGTTTGTCCTGGAATGTCGTCCTTTTCCTTCTCATCCTCCTCCTTTTGTGATCATTGCTTTTTCCATACTATTTTTCCTGTTGGCTTTGCTCTCATGGAATGATAGGATCACTGCTCAGGGCTTGCCCTAAAAAACACTAATTTCACAGCAGGATAGAAACCCTCGTCCACACATATTCCTCGTCTTTTTTGTACTTCTTTGATCGTTGCTTTTTCCATAGTAGTTTTCTTGTTGGCATTGCTCTCATGGAACGATAGGATCCCTGCTCCGGGCTTGCCTTTTAAAATACTAATTTCACAGCAGGATAAGAACCCTCGTCCACACATATTTGTGCAATCAGGGGGCTTACGGTTTGTCCTGTACTGTCTTCCTTTTCCTTCTCCTTCTCCTCCTCCTCCTCCTTTTGTGGTCGTTTCTGTTTCCATACTACTTTTTTCCGTCGGCTTTGCTGTCTTAGAACGATAGGATCACTCCTCATGGCTTTCCTTTAAAAATACTAATCTAACAGCAGGATTAGAACCCTCGTCCACACATAGTCCTGCAAACAGGGGGCTTACGGTTTGACCTGGACTGTCGTTTTTTTCCTTCTCCTCCTCCTCCTCCTCCTCCTCCTCCTTTTGTGATCGTCGCTTTTTCCAAACTCCTTTTACCATCGGCATTGCTGTCATAGAACAATAAGATCTCTGCTCAGGGCTTGCCCTAAAAAATACTAATTTCACAGCAGGATATGAACCCCCGTGCACACATATTCGTGCAAACAGGTGGCTTACTGTTTGTCCTGGACTGTCGTTCTTTTCCTCCTCCTCCTCCTCCTCCTCCTCCTCCTCCTCCTCCTCCTCCTCCCCTTTTTGTGTTCGTTTCTTTTTGCATAGTACTTTTCCAGTTGGCATTGCTCTCATGGAACGAGTGGATCCCTGCTCCGGGCTTGCCCTTTAAAATACTAATTTCACAGCAGGATAAGAACCCTAGTCCACACATAGTCGTGCAAACAGGGGGCTTATGGTTTGTCCTGGACTGTCGTTCTTTTACTCCTCCTCCTCCTCCTTTTTCCTCCTTTTGTGATTGTTCCTTTTTCCATAGTACTTTTCCCGTTGGCATTGCTCTCATTGAATGATAGGATCGCTCTTCCGGGCTTGCCCTAAAAAATACTAAATGCACCGCAGGATAAGAACCCTCGGCCACACATAGTCGTGCAAACAGGTGGCTTGTGGTTTGTCCTGGACTGTCGTCCTTTTCCTTCTCATCCTCCTCCTTTTGTGATCATTGCTTTTTCCATACTATTTTTCCTGTTGGCTTTGCTCTCATGGAATGATAGGATCACTGCTCAGGGCTTGCCCTAAAAAACACTAATTTCACAGCAGGATAAGAACCCTCGTCCACACATATTCCTCTTCTTTTTTGTACTTCTGTGATCGTTGCTTTTTCCATAGTAGTTTTCTTGTTGGCATTGCTCTCATGGAACGATAGGATCCCTGCTCCGGGCTTGCCCTTTAAAATACTAATTTCACAGCAGGATAAGAACCCTAGTCCACACATAGTCGTGCAAACAGGGGGCTTATGGTTTGTCCTGGACTGTCGTCCTTTTACTCCTCCTCCTCCTCCTGTTCTTTTTCCTCCTTTTATGATTTCCTTTTTCCATAGTACTTTTCCCGTTGGCATTGCTCTCATTGAATGATAGGATCGCTCTTCCGGGCTTGCCCTAAAAATTACTAAATGCACCGCAGGATAAGAACCCTCGGCCACACATAGTCGTGCAAACAGGTGGCTTACGGTTTGTCCTGGACTGTCGTCCTTTTCCTTCTCCTCCTCCTCCTCCTCCTCCTCCTCCTCCTCCTCCTCCTCCTCCTCCTCCTCCTTCTCCTCCTCCTCCTCCTCCTCCTCCTCATCCTCCTCCTCTTCCTCCTCCTCCTCCTCCTCTTTTTGTGTTCGTTTCTTTTTGCATAGTACTTTTCCAGTTGGCATTGCTCTCATGGTACGAGTGGATCCCTGCTCCGGGCTTGCCCTAAAAAATACTAATTTCGCAGCAGGATAAGAACCCTCGGCCACACATAGTCGTGCAAACAGGTGGCTTGTGGTTTGTCCTGGACTGTCGTCCTTTTCCTTCTCATCCTCCTCCTTTTGTGATCATTGCTTTTTCCATACTATTTTTCCTGTTGGCTTTGCTCTCATGGAATGATAGGATCACTGCTCAGGGCTTGCCCTAAAAAACACTAATTTCACAGCAGGATAAGAACCCTCGTCCACACATATTCCTCGTCTTTTTTGTACTTCTGTGATCGTTGCTTTTTCCATAGTAGTTTTCTTGTTGGCATTGCTATCATGGAACGATAGGATCCCTGCTCCGGGCTTGCCCTTTAAAATACTAATTTCACAGCAGGATAAGAACCCTCGTCCACACATATTTGTGCAATCAGGGGGCTTACGGTTTGTCCTGTACTGTCTTCCTTTTCCTTCTCCTTCTCCTCCTCCTCCTCCTTTTGTGGTCGTTTCTGTTTCCATACTACTTTTTTCCGTCGGCTTTGCTGTCTTAGAACGATAGGATCACTCCTCATGGCTTTCCTTTAAAAATACTAATTTAACAGCAGGATTAGAACCCTCGTCCACACATAGTCGTGCAAACAGGGGGCTTACGGTTTGACCTGGAGTGTCGTCCTTTTCCTTCTCCTCCTCCTCCTTTTGTGATCGTCGCTTTTTCCAAACTCCTTTTACCATCGGCATTGCTGTCATAGAACAATAAGATCTCTGCTCAGGGCTTGCCCTAAAAAATACTAATTTCACAGCAGGATAAGAACCCCCGTGCACACATATTCGTGCTAACAGGTGGCTTACTGTTTGTCCTGGACTGTCGTTCTTTTACTCCTCCTCCTCCTCCTTTTTCCTCCTTTTGTGATTGTTGCTTTTTCCATAGTACTTTTCCCGTTGGCATTGCTCTCATTGAATGATAGGATCGCTCTTCCGGGCTTGCCCTAAAAAATACTAAATGCACCGCAGGATAAGAACCCTCGGCCACACATAGTCGTGCAAACAGGTGGCTTACGGTTTGTCCTGGACTGTCGTCCTTTTCCTTCTCCTTCTCCTCCTCCTCCTCCTTTGGTGGTTGTTTCTGTTTCCATACTACTTTTTTCCGTCGGCTTTGCTGTCATAGAACGATAGGATCACTGCTCATGGCTTGCCCTTAAAAATACTAATTTAACAGAAGGATAAGAACCCTTGTCCACACATAGTCTTGCAAACAGGGGGCTTACGGTTTGACCTGGACTGTCGTCCTTTTCCTTCTCCTCCTCCTCCTCCTCCTCCTCCTCCTTTTGTGATCGTCGCTTTTTCCAAACTCCTTTTACCATCGGCATTGCTGTCATAGAACAATAAGATCTCTGCTCAGGGCTTGCCCTAAAAAATACTAATTTCACAGCAGGATATGAACCCCCGTGCACACATATTCGTGCAAACAGGGGGCTTACGGTTTGACCTGGACTGTCGTCCTTTTCCTTCTCCTCCTCCTCCTCCTCCTCCTCCTCCTCCCCTTTTTCTGTTCGTTTCTTTTTGCATAGTACTTTTCCAGTTGGCATTGCTCTCATGGAACGAGTGGATCCCTGCTGCGGGCTTGCCCTTTAAAATACTAATTTCACAGCAGGATAAGAACCCTCGTCCACACATATTCCTCGTCTTTTTAGTACTTCTGTGATCGTTGCTTTTTCCATAGTAGTTTTCTTGTTGGCATTGCTCTCATGGAACGATAGGATCCCTGCTCCGGTCTTGCCGTTTAAAATACTAATTTCACAGCAGGATAAGAACCCTAGTCCACACATAGTCGTGCAAACAGGGGGCTTATGGTTTGTCCTGGACTGTCGTCCTTTTCCTTCTCATCCTCCTCCTTTTCTTTTTCCTCCTTTTGTGATTGTTCCTTTTTCCATAGTACTTTTCCCGTTGGCATTGCTCTCATTGAATGATAGGATCGCTCTTCCGGGCTTGCCCTAAAAAATACTAACTGCACCGCAGGATAAGAACCCTCGGCCACACATAGTCGTGCAAACAGGTGGCTTACGGTTTGTCCTGGACTGTCGTCCTTTTCCTCCTCCTCCTCCTCCTCCTCCTCCTCCTCCTCCTCCTCCTCCTCCTCCTCCTCCTCCTCCTCCTCCTCCTCCTCCTCCTCTGTTTGTGTTCGTTTCTATTTGCATAGTACTTTTCCAGTTTGCATTGCTTACATGGTACGAGTGGATCCCTGCTCCGGGCTTGCCCTTTAAAATACTAATTTCACAGCAGGATAAGAACCCTAGTCCACACATAGTCGTGCAAACAGGGGGCTTATGGTTTGTCCTGGACTGTCGTCCTTTTACTCCTCCTCCTCCTCCTTTTTCCTCCTTTTGTGATTGTTCCTTTTTCCATAGTACTTTTCCCGTTGGCATTGCTCTCATTGAATGATAGGATCGCTCTTCCGGGCTTGCCCTAAAAAATACTAAATGCACCGCAGGATAAGAACCCTCGGCCACACATAGTCGTGCAAACAGGTGGCTCGTGGTTTGTCCTGGACTGTCGTCCTTTTCCTTCTCATCCTCCTCCTTTTGTGATCATTGCTTTTTCCATACTATTTTTCCTGTTGGCTTTGCTCTCATGGAATGATAGGATCACTGCTCAGGGCTTGCCCTAAAAAACACTAATTTCACAGCAGGATAGAAACCCTCGTCCACACATATTCCTCGTCTTTTTTGTACTTCTGTGATCGTTGCTTTTTCCATAGTAGTTTTCTTGTTGGCATTGCTCTCATGGAACGATAGGATCCCTGCTCCGGGCTTGCCTTTTAAAATACTAATTTCACAGCAGGATAGGAACCCTCGTCCACACATATTTGTGCAATCAGGGGGCTTACGGTTTGTCCTGTACTGTCTTCCTTTTCCTTCTCCTTCTCCTCCTCCTCCTCCTTTTGTGGTCGTTTCTGTTTCCATACTACTTTTTTCCGTCGGCTTTGCTGTCTTAGAACGATAGGATCACTCCTCATGGCTTTCCTTTAAAAATACTAATTTAACAGCAGGATTAGAACCCTCGTCCACACATAGTCGTGCAAACAGGGGGCTTACGGTTTGTCCTGGACTGTCGTCCTTTTCCTTCTCCTTCTCCTCCTCCTCCTCCTTTTGTGGTTGTTTCTGTTTCCATACTACTTTTTTCCGTCGGCTTTGCTGTCATAGAACAATAGGATCACTGCTCAGGGCTTGCCCTAAAAAACACTAATTTCACAGCAGGATAAGAACCCTCGTCCACACATATTCCTCGTCTTTTTAGTACTTCTGTGATCGTTGCTTTTTCCATAGTAGTTTTCTTGTTGGCATTGCTCTCATGGAACGATAGGATCCCTGCTCCGGGCTTGCCCTTTAAAATACTAATTTCACAGCAGGATAAGATCCCTAGTCCACACATAGTCGTTCAAACAGGGGGCTTATGGTTTGTCCTGGACTGTCGTCCTTTTACTCCTCCTCCTCCTCCTTTTCTTTTTCCTCCTTTTGTGATTGTTCCTTTTTCCATAGTACTTTTCCCGTTGGCATTGCTCTCATTGAATGATAGGATCGCTCTTCCGGGTTTGCCCTAAAAATTACTAAATGCACCGCAGGATAAGAACCCTCGGCCACACATAGTCGTGCAAACAGGTGGCTTGTGGTTTGTCCTGGACTGTCGTCCTTTTCCTTCTCATCCTCCTCCTTTTGTGATCATTGCTTTTTCCATACTATTTTTCCTGTTGGCTTTGCTCTCATGGAATGATAGGATCACTGCTCAGGGCTTGCCCTAAAAAACACTAATTTCACAGCAGGATAAGAACCCTCGTCCACACATATTCCTCGTCTTTTTTGTACTTCTGTGATCGTTGCTTTTTCCATAGTAGTTTTCTTGTTGGCATTGCTCTCATGGAACGATAGGATCCCTGCTCCGGGCTTGCCCTTTAAAATACTAATTTCACAGCAGGATAAGAACCCTAGTCCACACATAGTCGTGCAAACAGGTGGCCTGTGGTTTGTCCTGGACTGTCGTCCTTTTCCTTCTCATCCTCCTCCTTTTGTGATCATTGCTTTTTCCATACTATTTTTCCTGTTGGCTTTGCTCTCATGGAATGATAGGATCACTGCTCAGGGCTTGCCCTAAAAAACACTAATTTCACAGCAGGATAAGAACCCTCGTCCACACATATTCCTCGTCTTTTTTGTACTTCTTTGATCGTTGCTTTTTCCATAGTAGTTTTCTTGTTGGCATTGCTCTCATGGAACGATAGGATCCCTGCTCCGGGCTTGCCCTTTAAAATACTAATTTCAGAGCAGGATAAGAACCCTAGTCCACACATAGTCGTGCAAACAGTGGGCTTATGGTTTGTCCTGGACTGTCGTCCTTTTACTCCTCCTCCTCCTCCTTTTCTTTTTCCTCCTTTTGTGATTGTTCCTTTTTCCATAGTACTTTTCCCGTTGGCATTGCTCTCATTGAATGATAGGATCGCTCTTCCGGGCTTGCCCTAAAAAATGCTAAATGCACCGCAGGAGAAGAACCCTCGGCCACACATAGTCGTGCAAACAGGTGGCTTGTGGTTTGTCCTGGACTGTCGTCCTTTTCCTTCTCATCCTCCTCCTTTTGTGATCATTGCTTTTTCCATACTATTTTTCCTGTTGGCTTTGCTCTCATGGAATGATAGGATCACTGCTCAGGGCTTGCCCTAAAAAACACTAATTTCACAGCAGGATAAGAACCTTAGTCCACACATAGTCGTGCAAAGAGGTGGCTTGTGGTTTGTACTGGACTGTCGTCCTTTTCCTTCTCATCCTCCTCCTTTTGTGATCATTGCTTTTTCCATTCTATTTTTCCTGTTGGCTTTGCTCTCATCAATGATAGGATCACTGCTCAGGGCTTGCCCTAAAAAACACTAATTTCACAGCAGGATAAGAACCCTCGTCCACACATATTCCTCGTCTTTTTTGTACTTCTGTGATCGTTGCTTTTTCCATAGTAGTTTTCTTGTTGGCATTGCTCTCATGGAACGATAGGATCCCTGCTCCGGGCTTGCCCTTTAAAATACTAATTTCACAGCAGGATAAGAACCCTAGTCCACACATAGTCGTGCAAACAGGGGGCTTATGGTTTGTCCTGGACTGTCGTCCTTTTACTCCTCCTCCTCCTCCTTTTCTTTTTCCTCCTTTTGTGATTGTTCCTTTTTCCATAGTACTTTTCCCGTTGGCATTGCTCTCATTGAATGATAGGATCGCTCTTCCGGGCTTGCCCTAAAAAATACTAACTGCACCGCAGGATAAGAACCCTCGGCCACACATAGTCGTGCAAACAGGTGGCTTGTGGTTTGTCCTGGAATGTCGTCCTTTTCCTTCTCATCCTCCTCCTTTTGTGATCATTGCTTTTTCCATACTATTTTTCCTGTTGGCTTTGCTCTCATGGAATGATAGGATCACTGCTCAGGGCTTGCCCTAAAAAACACTAATTTCACAGCAGGATAGAAACCCTCGTCCACACATATTCCTCGTCTTTTTTGTACTTCTTTGATCGTTGCTTTTTCCATAGTAGTTTTCTTGTTGGCATTGCTCTCATGGAACGATAGGATCCCTGCTCCGGGCTTGCCTTTTAAAATACTAATTTCACAGCAGGATAAGAACCCTCGTCCACACATATTTGTGCAATCAGGGGGCTTACGGTTTGTCCTGTACTGTCTTCCTTTTCCTTCTCCTTCTCCTCCTCCTCCTCCTTTTGTGGTCGTTTCTGTTTCCATACTACTTTTTTCCGTCGGCTTTGCTGTCTTAGAACGATAGGATCACTCCTCATGGCTTTCCTTTAAAAATACTAATTTAACAGCAGGATTAGAACCCTCGTCCACACATAGTCGTGCAAACAGGGGGCTTACGGTTTGACCTGGACTGTCGTCCTTTTCCTTCTCCTCCTCCTCCTCCTCCTCCTCCTCCTTTTGTGATCGTCGCTTTTTCCAAACTCCTTTTACCATCGGCATTGCTGTCATAGAACAATAAGATCTCTGCTCAGGGCTTGCCCTAAAAAATACTAATTTCACAGCAGGATATGAACCCCCGTGCACACATATTCGTGCAAACAGGTGGCTTACTGTTTGTCCTGGACTGTCGTTCTTTTCCTCCTCCTCCTCCTCCTCCTCCTCCTCCTCCTCCTCCTCCTCCTCCTCCTCCTCCTCCCCTTTTTGTGTTCGTTTCTTTTTGCATAGTACTTTTCCAGTTGGCATTGCTCTCATGGAACGAGTGGATCCCTGCTCCGGGCTTGCCCTTTAAAATACTAATTTCACAGCAGGATAAGAACCCTAGTCCACACATAGTCGTGCAAACAGGGGGCTTATGGTTTGTCCTGGACTGTCGTTCTTTTACTCCTCCTCCTCCTCCTTTTTCCTCCTTTTGTGATTGTTCCTTTTTCCATAGTACTTTTCCCGTTGGCATTGCTCTCATTGAATGATAGGATCGCTCTTCCGGGCTTGCCCTAAAAAATACTAAATGCACCGCAGGATAAGAACCCTCGGCCACACATAGTCGTGCAAACAGGTGGCTTGTGGTTTGTCCTGGACTGTCGTCCTTTTCCTTCTCATCCTCCTCCTTTTGTGATCATTGCTTTTTCCAAACTATTTTTCCTGTTGGCTTTGCTCTCATGGAATGATAGGATCACTGCTCAGGGCTTGCCCTAAAAAACACTAATTTCACAGCAGGATAAGAACCCTCGTCCACACATATTCCTCGTCTTTTTTGTACTTCTGTGATCGTTGCTTTTTCCATAGTAGTTTTCTTGTTGGCATTGCTCTCATGGAACGATAGGATCCCTGCTCCGGGCTTGCCCTTTAAAATACTAATTTCACAGCAGGATAAGAACCCTAGTCCACACATAGTCGTGCAAACAGGGGGCTTATGGTTTGTCCTGGACTGTCGTCCTTTTACTCCTCCTCCTCCTCCTGTTCTTTTTCCTCCTTTTATGATTTCCTTTTTCCATAGTACTTTTCCCGTTGGCATTGCTCTCATTGAATGATAGGATCGCTTTTCCGGGCTTGCCCTAAAAATTACTAAATGCACCGCAGGATAAGAACCCTCGGCCACACATAGTCGTGCAAACAGGTGGCTTACGGTTTGTCCTGGACTGTCGTCCTTTTCCTTCTCCTCCTCCTCCTCCTCCTCCTCCTCCTCCTCCTCCTCCTCCTTCTCCTCCTCCTCCTCCTCCTCCTCCTCATCCTCCTCCTCTTCCTCCTCCTCCTCCTCCTCTTTTTGTGTTCGTTTCTTTTTGCATAGTACTTTTCCAGTTGGCATTGCTCTCATGGTACGAGTGGATCCCTGCTCCGGGCTTGCCCTAAAAAATACTAATTTCGCAGCAGGATAAGAACCCTCGGCCACACATAGTCGTGCAAACAGGTGGCTTGTGGTTTGTCCTGGACTGTCGTCCTTTTCCTTCTCATCCTCCTCCTTTTGTGATCATTGCTTTTTCCATACTATTTTTCCTGTTGGCTTTGCTCTCATGGAATGATAGGATCACTGCTCAGGGCTTGCCCTAAAAAACACTAATTTCACAGCAGGATAAGAACCCTCGTCCACACATATTCCTCGTCTTTTTTGTACTTCTGTGATCGTTGCTTTTTCCATAGTAGTTTTCTTGTTGGCATTGCTCTCATGGAACGATAGGATCCCTGCTCCGGGCTTGCCCTTTAAAATACTAATTTCACAGCAGGATAAGAACCCTAGTCCACACATAGTCGTGCAAACAGGTGGCCTGTGGTTTGTCCTGGACTGTCGTCCTTTTCCTTCTCATCCTCCTCCTTTTGTGATCATTGCTTTTTCCATACTATTTTTCCTGTTGGCTTTGCTCTCATGGAATGATAGGATCACTGCTCAGGGCTTGCCCTAAAAAACACTAATTTCACAGCAGGATAAGAACCCTCGTCCACACATATTCCTCGTCTTTTTTGTACTTCTTTGATCGTTGCTTTTTCCATAGTAGTTTTCTTGTTGGCATTGCTCTCATGGAACGATAGGATCCCTGCTCCGGGCTTGCCCTTTAAAATACTAATTTCAGAGCAGGATAAGAACCCTAGTCCACACATAGTCGTGCAAACAGTGGGCTTATGGTTTGTCCTGGACTGTCGTCCTTTTACTCCTCCTCCTCCTCCTTTTCTTTTTCCTCCTTTTGTGATTGTTCCTTTTTCCATAGTACTTTTCCCGTTGGCATTGCTCTCATTGAATGATAGGATCGCTCTTCCGGGCTTGCCCTAAAAAATGCTAAATGCACCGCAGGAGAAGAACCCTCGGCCACACATAGTCGTGCAAACAGGTGGCTTGTGGTTTGTCCTGGACTGTCGTCCTTTTCCTTCTCATCCTCCTCCTTTTGTGATCATTGCTTTTTCCATACTATTTTTCCTGTTGGCTTTGCTCTCATGGAATGATAGGATCACTGCTCAGGGCTTGCCCTAAAAAACACTAATTTCACAGCAGGATAAGAACCTTAGTCCACACATAGTCGTGCAAAGAGGTGGCTTGTGGTTTGTACTGGACTGTCGTCCTTTTCCTTCTCATCCTCCTCCTTTTGTGATCATTGCTTTTTCCATTCTATTTTTCCTGTTGGCTTTGCTCTCATCAATGATAGGATCACTGCTCAGGGCTTGCCCTAAAAAACACTAATTTCACAGCAGGATAAGAACCCTCGTCCACACATATTCCTCGTCTTTTTTGTACTTCTGTGATCGTTGCTTTTTCCATAGTAGTTTTCTTGTTGGCATTGCTCTCATGGAACGATAGGATCCCTGCTCCGGGCTTGCCCTTTAAAATACTAATTTCACAGCAGGATAAGAACCCTAGTCCACACATAGTCGTGCAAACAGGGGGCTTATGGTTTGTCCTGGACTGTCGTCCTTTTACTCCTCCTCCTCCTCCTTTTCTTTTTCCTCCTTTTGTGATTGTTCCTTTTTCCATAGTACTTTTCCCGTTGGCATTGCTCTCATTGAATGATAGGATCGCTCTTCCGGGCTTGCCCTAAAAAATACTAACTGCACCGCAGGATAAGAACCCTCGGCCACACATAGTCGTGCAAACAGGTGGCTTGTGGTTTGTCCTGGAATGTCGTCCTTTTCCTTCTCATCCTCCTCCTTTTGTGATCATTGCTTTTTCCATACTATTTTTCCTGTTGGCTTTGCTCTCATGGAATGATAGGATCACTGCTCAGGGCTTGCCCTAAAAAACACTAATTTCACAGCAGGATAGAAACCCTCGTCCACACATATTCCTCGTCTTTTTTGTACTTCTTTGATCGTTGCTTTTTCCATAGTAGTTTTCTTGTTGGCATTGCTCTCATGGAACGATAGGATCCCTGCTCCGGGCTTGCCTTTTAAAATACTAATTTCACAGCAGGATAAGAACCCTCGTCCACACATATTTGTGCAATCAGGGGGCTTACGGTTTGTCCTGTACTGTCTTCCTTTTCCTTCTCCTTCTCCTCCTCCTCCTCCTTTTGTGGTCGTTTCTGTTTCCATACTACTTTTTTCCGTCGGCTTTGCTGTCTTAGAACGATAGGATCACTCCTCATGGCTTTCCTTTAAAAATACTAATTTAACAGCAGGATTAGAACCCTCGTCCACACATAGTCCTGCAAACAGGGGGCTTACGGTTTGACCTGGACTGTCGTCCTTTTCCTTCTCCTCCTCCTCCTCCTCCTCCTCCTCCTTTTGTGATCGTCGCTTTTTCCAAACTCCTTTTACCATCGGCATTGCTGTCATAGAACAATAAGATCTCTGCTCAGGGCTTGCCCTAAAAAATACTAATTTCACAGCAGGATATGAACCCCCGTGCACACATATTCGTGCAAACAGGTGGCTTACTGTTTGTCCTGGACTGTCGTTCTTTTCCTCCTCCTCCTCCTCCTCCTCCTCCTCCTCCTCCTCCTCCTCCTCCTCCTCCTCCTCCCCTTTTTGTGTTTGTTTCTTTTTGCATAGTACTTTTCCAGTTGGCATTGCTCTCATGGAACGAGTGGATCCCTGCTCCGGGCTTGCCCTTTAAAATACTAATTTCACAGCAGGATAAGAACCCTAGTCCACACATAGTCGTGCAAACAGGGGGCTTATGGTTTGTCCTGGACTGTCGTTCTTTTACTCCTCCTCCTCCTCCTTTTTCCTCCTTTTGTGATTGTTCCTTTTTCCATAGTACTTTTCCCGTTGGCATTGCTCTCATTGAATGATAGGATCGCTCTTCCGGGCTTGCCCTAAAAAATACTAAATGCACCGCAGGATAAGAACCCTCGGCCACACATAGTCGTGCAAACAGGTGGCTTGTGGTTTGTCCTGGACTGTCGTCCTTTTCCTTCTCATCCTCCTCCTTTTGTGATCATTGCTTTTTCCAAACTATTTTTCCTGTTGGCTTTGCTCTCATGGAATGATAGGATCACTGCTCAGGGCTTGCCCTAAAAAACACTAATTTCACAGCAGGATAAGAACCCTCGTCCACACATATTCCTCGTCTTTTTTGTACTTCTGTGATCGTTGCTTTTTCCATAGTAGTTTTCTTGTTGGCATTGCTCTCATGGAACGATAGGATCCCTGCTCCGGGCTTGCCCTTTAAAATACTAATTTCACAGCAGGATAAGAACCCTAGTCCACACATAGTCGTGCAAACAGGGGGCTTATGGTTTGTCCTGGACTGTCGTCCTTTTACTCCTCCTCCTCCTCCTGTTCTTTTTCCTCCTTTTATGATTTCCTTTTTCCATAGTACTTTTCCCGTTGGCATTGCTCTCATTGAATGATAGGATCGCTTTTCCGGGCTTGCCCTAAAAATTACTAAATGCACCGCAGGATAAGAACCCTCGGCCACACATAGTCGTGCAAACAGGTGGCTTACGGTTTGTCCTGGACTGTCGTCCTTTTCCTTCTCCTCCTCCTCCTCCTCCTCCTCCTCCTCCTCCTCCTCCTCCTTCTCCTCCTCCTCCTCCTCCTCCTCCTCATCCTCCTCCTCTTCCTCCTCCTCCTCCTCCTCTTTTTGTGTTCGTTTCTTTTTGCATAGTACTTTTCCAGTTGGCATTGCTCTCATGGTACGAGTGGATCCCTGCTCCGGGCTTGCCCTAAAAAATACTAATTTCGCAGCAGGATAAGAACCCTCGGCCACACATAGTCGTGCAAACAGGTGGCTTGTGGTTTGTCCTGGACTGTCGTCCTTTTCCTTCTCATCCTCCTCCTTTTGTGATCATTGCTTTTTCCATACTATTTTTCCTGTTGGCTTTGCTCTCATGGAATGATAGGATCACTGCTCAGGGCTTGCCCTAAAAAACACTAATTTCACAGCAGGATAAGAACCCTCGTCCACACATATTCCTCGTCTTTTTTGTACTTCTGTGATCGTTGCTTTTTCCATAGTAGTTTTCTTGTTGGCATTGCTCTCATGGAACGATAGGATCCCTGCTCCGGGCTTGCCCTTTAAAATACTAATTTCACAGCAGGATAAGAACCCTAGTCCACACATAGTCGTGCAAACAGGGGGCTTATGGTTTGTCCTGGACTGTCGTCCTTTTACTCCTCCTCCTCCTCCTTTTTCCTCCTTTTGTGATTGTTCCTTTTTCCATAGTACTTTTCCCGTTGGCATTGCTCTCATTGAATGATAGGATCGCTCTTCCGGGCTTGCCCTAAAAAATACTAACTGCACCGCAGGATAAGTACCCTCGGCCACACATAGTTGTGCAAACAGGTGGCTTGTGGTTTGTCCTGGACTGTCGTCCTTTTCCTTCTCATCCTCCTCCTTTTGTGATCATTGCTTTTTCCATACTATTTTTCCTGTTGGCTTTGCTCTCATGGAATGATAGGATCACTGCTCAGGGCTTGCCCTAAAAAACACTAATTTCACAGCAGGATAGAAACCCTCGTCCACACATATTCCTCGTCTTTTTTGTACTTCTGTGATCGTTGCTTTTTCCATAGTAGTTTTCTTGTTGGCATTGCTCTCATGGAACGATAGGATCCCTGCTCCGGGCTTGCCTTTTAAAATACTAATTTCACAGCAGGATAAGAACCCTCGTCCACACATATTTGTGCAATCAGGGGGCTTACGGTTTGTCCTGTACTGTCTTCCTTTTCCTTCTCCTTCTCCTCCTCCTCCTCCTTTTGTGGTCGTTTCTGTTTCCATACTACTTTTTTCCGTCGGCTTTGCTGTCTTAGAACGATAGGATCACTCCTCATGGCTTTCCTTTAAAAATACTAATTTAACAGCAGGATTAGAACCCTCGTCCACACATAGTCCTGCAAACAGGGGGCTTACGGTTTGACCTGGACTGTCGTCTTTTTCCTTCTCCTCCTCCTCCTCCTCCTCCTCCTCCTTTTGTGATCGTCGCTTTTTCCAAACTCCTTTTACCATCGGCATTGCTGTCATAGAACAATAAGATCTCTGCTCAGGGCTTGCCCTAAAAAATACTAATTTCACAGCAGGATAAGAACCCCCGTGCACACATATTCGTGCAAACAGGTGGCTTACTGTTTGTCCTGGACTGTCGTTCTTTTCCTCCTCCTCCTCCTCCTCCTCCTCCTTCTCCTCCTCCTCCCCTTTTTGTGTTCGTTTCTTTTTGCATAGTACTTTTCCAGTTGGCATTGCTCTCATGGAACGAGTGGATCCCTGCTCCGGGCTTGCCCTTTAAAATACTAATTTCACAGCAGGATAAGAACCCTAGTCCACACATAGTCGTGCAAACAGGGGGCTTATGGTTTGTCCTGGACTGTCGTCCTTTTCCTTCTCATCCTCCTTTTTTTCTTTTTCCTCCTGTTGTGATTGTTCCTTTTTCCATATTACTTTTCCCGTTGGCATTGCTCTCATTGAATGATAGGATCGCTCTTTTGGGCTTGCCCTAAAAAATACTAAATGCACCGCAGCATAACAACCCTCGGCCACACATAGTCGTGCAAACAGATGGCTTACGGTTTGTCCTGGACTGTCGTCCTTTTCCTCCTCCTCCTCCTCCTCCTCCTCCTCCTCCTCCTCCTCCTCCTCCTCCTCCTCCTCCTCTTTTTGTGTTCGTTTCTATTTGCATCGTACTTTTCCAGTTGGCATTGCTCTCATGGTACGAGTGGATCCCTGCTCCGGGCTTGCACTAAAAAATACTAATTTCGCAGCAGGATAAGAACCCTCGGCCACACATATTCCTCGTCTTTTTTGTACTTCTGTGATCGTTGATTTTTCCATAGTAGTTTTCTTGTTCGCATTGCTCTCATGGAACGATAGGATCCCTGCTCCGGGCTTGCCCTTTAAAATACTAATTTCACAGCAGGATAAGAACCCTCGTCCACACATAGTCGTGCAAACAGGTGGCCTGTGGTTTGTCCTGGACTGTCGTCCTTTTCCTTCTCATCCTCCTCCTTTTGTGATCATTGCTTTTTCCATACTATTTTTCCTGTTGGCTTTGCTCTCATGGAATGATAGGATCACTGCTCAGGGCTTGCCCTAAAAAACACTAATTTCACAGCAGGATAAGAACCCTCGTCCACACATATTCCTCGTCTTTTTTGTACTTCTGTGATCGTTGCTTTTTCCATAGTAGTTTTCTTGTTGGCATTGCTCTCATGGAACGATAGGATCCCTGCTCCGGGCTTGCCCTTTAAAATACTAATTTAACAGAAGGATAAGATCCCTAGTCCACACATAGTCGTGCAAACAGGGGGCTTATGGTTTGTCCTGGACTGTCGTCCTTTTACTCCTCCTCCTCCTCCTTTTCTTTTTCCTCCTTTTGTGATTGTTCCTTTTTCCATAGTACTTTTCCCGTTGGCATTGCTCTCATTGAATGATAGGATCGCTCTTCCGGGCTTGCCCTAAAAATTACTAAATGCACCGCAGGATAAGAACCCTCGGCCACACATAGTCGTGCAAACAGGTGGCTTACGGTTTGTCCTGGACTGTCGTCCTTTTCCTTCTCCTCCTCTTCCTCCTCCTCCTCCTCCTCCTCCTCCTCCTCCTCTTTTTGTGTTCGTTTCTTTTTGCATAGTACTTTTCCAGTTGGCATTGCTCTCATGGAACGAGTGGATCCCTGCTCCGGGCTTGCCCTAAAAAATACTAATTTCGCAGCAGGATAAGAACCCTCGTCCACACATAGTCGTGCAAACAGGTGGCTTGTGGTTTGTCCTGGACTGTCGTCCTTTTACTCCTCCTCCTCCTCCTTTTTCCTCCTTTTGTGATTGTTCCTTTTTCCATAGTACTTTTCCCGTTGGCATTGCTCTCATTGAATGATAGGATCGCTCTTCCGGGCTTGCCCTAAAAAATACTAACTGCACCGCAGGATAAGAACCCTCGGCCACACATAGTTGTGCCAACACGTGGCTTGTGGTTTGTCCTGGAATGTCGTCCTTTTCCTTCTCATCCTCCTCCTTTTGTGATCATTGCTTTTTCCATACTATTTTTCCTGTTGGCTTTGCTCTCATGGAATGATAGGACCACTGCTCAGGGCTTGCCCTAAAAAACACTAATTTCACAGCAGGATAGAAACCCTCGTCCACACATATTCCTCGTCTTTTTTGTACTTCTGTGATCGTTGCTTTTTCCATAGTAGTTTTCTTGTTGGCATTGCTCTCATGGAACGATAGGATCCCTGCTCCGGGCTTGCCTTTTAAAATACTAATTTCACAGCAGGATAAGAACCCTCGTCCACACATATTTGTGCAATCAGGGGGCTTACGGTTTGTCCTGTACTGTCTTCCTTTTCCTTCTCCTTCTCCTCCTCCTCCTCCTTTTGTGGTCGTTTCTGTTTCCATACTACTTTTTTCCGTCGGCTTTGCTGTCTTAGAACGATAGGATCACTCCTCATGGCTTTCCTTTAAAAATACTAATTTAACAGCAGGATTAGAACCCTCGTCCACACATAGTCGTGCAAACAGGGGGCTTACGGTTTGACCTGGACTGTCGTCCTTTTCCTTCTCCTCCTCCTCCTCCTCCTCCTCCTCCTCCTTTTGTGATCGTCGCTTTTTCCAAACTCCTTTTACCATCGGCATTGCTGTCATAGAACAATAAGATCTCTGCTCAGGGCTTGCCCTAAAAAATACTAATTTCACAGCAGGATAAGAACCCCCGTGCACACATATTCGTGCAAACAGGTGGCTTACTGTTTGTCCTGGACTGTCGTTCTTTTCCTCCTCCTCCTCCTCCTCCTCCTCCTCCTCCTCCTCCTCCTCCTCCCCTTTTTGTGTTCGTTTCTTTTTGCATAGTACTTTTCCAGTTGGCATTGCTCTCATGGAACGAGTGGATCCCTGCTCCGGGCTTGCCCTTTAAAATACTAATTTCACAGCAGGATAAGAACCCTAGTCCACACATAGTCGTGCAAACAGGGGGCTTATGGTTTGTCCTGGACTGTCGTCCTTTTACTCCTCCTCCTCCTCCTTTTCTTTTTCCTCCTTTTGTGATTGTTCCCTTTTCCATAGTACTTTTTTCGTTGGCATTGCTCTCATTGAATGATAGGATCGCTCTTCCGGGCTTGCCCTAAAAAATACTAAATGCACCGCAGGATAAGAACCCTCGGCCACACATAGTCGTGCAAACAGGTGGCTTGTGGTTTGTCCTGGACTGTCGTCCTTTTCCTTCTCATCCTCCTCCTTTTGTGATCATTGCTTTTTCCATACTATTTTTCCTGTTGGCTTTGCTCTCATGGAATGATAGGATCACTGCTCAGGGCTTGCCCTAAAAAACACTAATTTCACAGCAGGATAAGAACCCTCGTCCACACATATTCCTCGTCTTTTTTGTACTTCTGTGATCGTTGCTTTTTCCATAGTAGTTTTCTTGTTGGCATTGCTCTCATGGAACGATAGGATCCCTGCTCCGGGCTTGCCCTTTAAAATACTAATTTCACAGCAGGATAAGAACCCTAGTCCACACATAGTCGTGCAAACAGGGGGCTTATGGTTTGTCCTGGACTGTCCTCCTTTTACTCCTCCTCCTCCTCCTTTTCTTTTTCCTCCTTTTGTGATTGTTCCTTTTTCCATAGTACTTTTCCCGTTGGCATTGCTCTCATTGAATGATAGGATCGCTCTTCCGGGCTTGCCCTAAAAAATGCTAAATGCACCGCAGGATAAGAACCCTCGGCCACACATAGTCGTGCAAACAGGTGGCTTACGGTTTGTCCTGGACTGTCGTCCTTTTCCTTCTCCTTCTCCTCCTCCTCCTCCTTTTGTGGTTGTTTCTGTTTCCATACTACTTTTTTCCGTCGGCTTTGCTGTCATAGAATGATAGGATCACTGCTCATGGCTTGCCCTTAAAAATACTAATTTAACAGAAGGATAAGAACCCTCGTCCACACATAGTCTTGCAAACAGGGGGCTTACGGTTTGACCTGGACTGTCGTCCTTTTCCTTCTCCTCCTCCTCCTCCTCCTCCTCCTCCTTTTGTGATCGTCGCTTTTTCCAAACTCCTTTTACCATCGGCATTGCTGTCATAGAACAATAAGATCTCTGCTCAGGGTTTGCCCTAAAAAATACTAATTTCACAGCAGGATAAGAACCCCCGTGCACACATATTCGTACAAACAGGTGGCTTACTGTTTGTCCTGGACTGTCGTTCTTTTCCTCCTCCTCCTCCTCCTCCTCCTCCTCCTCCTCCTCCTCCTCCTCCTCCTCCTCCTCCTCCTCCTCCCCTTTTTGTGTTCGTTTCTTTTTGCATAGTACTTTTCCAGTTGGCATTGCTCTCATGGAACGAGTGGATCCCTGCTCCGGGCTTGCCCTTTAAAATACTAATTTCACAGCAGGATAAGAACCCTAGTCCACACATAGTCGTGCAAACAGGGGGCTTATGGTTTGTCCTGGACTGTCGTCCTTTTACTCCTCCTCCTCCTCCTTTTCTTTTTCCTCCTTTTGTGATTGTTCCTTTTTCCATAGTACTTTTCCCGTTGGCATTGCTCTCATTGAATAATAGGATCGCTCTTCCGGGCTTGCCCTAAAAAATACTAAATGCAGAGCAGGATAAGAACCCTCGGCCACACATAGTCATGCAAACAGGGGGCTTATGGTTTGTCCTGGACTGTCGTCCTTTTACTCCTCCTCCTCCTCCTTTTCTTTTTCCTCCTTTTGTGATTGTTCCTTTTTCCATAGTACTTTTCCCGTTGGCATTGCTCTCATTGAATGATAGTATCGCTCTTCCGGGCTTGCCCTAAAAAATACTAACTGCACCGCAGGATAAGAACCCTCGGCCACACATAGTCGTGCAAACAGGTGGCTTGTGGTTTGTCCTGGACTGTCGTCCTTTTCCTTCTCATCCTCCTCCTTTTGTGATCATTGCTTTTTCCATACTATTTTTCCTGTTTGCTTTGCTCTCATGGAATGATAGGATCACTGCTCAGGGCTTGCCCTAAAAAACACTAATTTCACAGCAGGATAGAAACCCTCGTCCACACATATTCCTCGTCTTTTTTGCACTTCTGTGATCGTTGCTTTTTCCATAGTAGTTTTCTTGTTGGCATTGCTCTCATGGAACGATAGGATCCCTGCTCCGGGCTTGCCTTTTAAAATACTAATTTCACAGCAGGATAAGAACCCTCGTCCACACATATTTGTGTAATCAGGGGGCTTACGGTTTGTCCTGTACTGTCTTCCTTTTCCTTCTCCTTCTCCTCCTCCTCCTCCTTTTGTGGTCGTTTCTGTTTCCATACTACTTTTTTCCGTCGGCTTTGCTGTCTTAGAACGATAGGATCACTCCTCATGGCTTTCCTTTAAAAATACTAATTTAACAGCAGGATTAGAACCCTCGTCCACACATAGTCGTGCAAACAGGGGGCTTACGGTTTGACCTGGAGTGTCGTCCTTTTCCTTCTCCTCCTCCTCCTTTTGTGATCGTCGCTTTTTCCAAACTCCTTTTACCATCGGCATTGCTGTCATAGAACAATAAGATCTCTGCTCAGGGCTTGCCCTAAAAAATACTAATTTCACAGCAGGATAAGAACCCCCGTGCACACATATTCGTGCAAACAGGTGGCTTACTGTTTGTCCTGGACTGTCGTTCTTTTCCTCCTCCTCCTCCTCCTCCTCCTCCTCCTCCTCCTCCTCCCCTTTTTGTGTTCGTTTCTTTTTGCATAGTACTTTTCCAGTTGGCATTGCTCTCATGGAACGAGTGGATCCCTGCTCCAGGCTTGCCCTTTAAAATACTAATTTCACAGCAGGATAAGAACCCTCGTCCACACATAGTCGTGCAAACAGGTGGCCTGTCTTTTGTCCTGGACTGTCGTCCTTTTCCTTCTCATCCTCCTCCTTTTGTGATCATTGCTTTTTCCATACTATTTTTCCTATTCGCTTTGCTCTCATGGAATGATAGGATCACTGCTCAGGGCTTGCCCTAAAAAACACTAATTTCACAGCAGGATAAGAACCCTCGTCCACACATATTCCTCGTCTTTTTTGTACTTCTGTGATCGTTGCTTTTTCCATAGTAGTTTTCTTGTTGGCATTGCTCTCATGGAACGATAGGATCCCTGCTCCGGGCTTGCCCTTTAAAATACTAATTTAACAGAAGGATAAGATCCCTAGTCCACACATAGTCGTGCAAACAGGGGGCTTATGGTTTGTCCTGGACTGTCGTCCTTTTACTCCTCCTCCTCCTCATTTTCTTTTTCCTCCTTTTGTGATTGTTCCTTTTTCCATAGTACTTTTCCCGTTGGCATTGCTCTCATTGAATGATAGGATCGCTCTTCCGGGCTTGCCCTAAAAATTACTAAATGCACCGCAGGATAAGAACCCTCGGCCACACATAGTCGTGCAAACAGGTGGCTTACGGTTTGTCCTGGACTGTCGTCCTTTTCCTTCTCCTCCTCCTCCTCCTCCTCCTCCTCCTCCTCCTCCTCCTCCTCCTCCTCCTCCTCCTCCTCCTCCTCCTCCTCCTCCTTCTCCTCCTCCTCCTCCTCCTCCTCCTCATCCTCCTCCTCCTCCTCCTCCTCCTCCTCCTCTTTTTGTGTTCGTTTCTTTTTGCATAGTACTTTTCCAGTTGGCATTGCTCTCATGGTACGAGTGGATCCCTGCTCCGGGCTTGCCCTAAAAAATACTAATTTCGCAGCAGGATAAGAACCCTCGTCCACACATAGTCGTGCAAACAGGTGGCTTGTGGTTTGTCCTGGACTGTCGTCCTTTTCCTTCTCATCCTCCTCCTTTTGTGATCATTGCTTTTTCCATACTATTTTTCCTGTTGGCTTTGCTCTCATGGAATGATAGGATTACTGCTCAGGGCTTGCCCTAAAAAACACTAATTTCACAGCAGGATAAGAACCCTCGTCCACACATATTCCTCGTCTTTTTTGTACTTCTGTGATCGTTGCTTTTTCCATAGTAGTTTTCTTGTTGGCATTGCTCTCATGGAACGATAGGATCCCTGCTCCGGGCTTGCCCTTTAAAATACTAATTTCACAGCAGGATAAGAACCCTAGTCCACACATAGTCGTGCAAACAGGGGGCTTATGGTTTGTCCTGGACTGTCGTCCTTTTACTCCTCCTCCTCCTCCTTTTTCCTCCTTTTGTGATTGTTCCTTTTTCCATAGTACTTTTCCCGTTGGCATTGCTCTCATTGAATGATAGGATCGCTCTTCCGGGCTTGCCCTAAAAAATACTAACTGCACCGCAGGATAAGAACCCTCGGCCACACATAGTTGTGCAAACAGGTGGCTTGTGGTTTGTCCTGGAATGTCGTCCTTTTCCTTCTCATCCTCCTCCTTTTGTGATCATTGCTTTTTCCATACTATTTTTCCTGTTGGCTTTGCTCTCATGGAATGATAGGATCACTGCTCAGGGCTTGCCCTAAAAAACACTAATTTCACAGCAGGATAGAAACCCTCGTCCACACATATTCCTCGTCTTTTTTGTACTTCTGTGATCGTTGCTTTTTCCATAGTAGTTTTCTTGTTGGCATTGCTCTCATGGAACGATAGGATCCCTGCTCCGGGCTTGCCTTTTAAAATACTAATTTCACAGCAGGATAAGAACCCTCGTCCACACATATTTGTGCAATCAGGGGGCTTACGGTTTGTCCTGTACTGTCTTCCTTTTCCTTCTCCTTCTCCTCCTCCTCCTCCTTTTGTGGTCGTTTCTGTTTCCATACTACTTTTTTCCGTCGGCTTTGCTGTCTTAGAACGATAGGATCACTCCTCATGGCTTTCCTTTAAAAATACTAATTTAACAGCAGGATTAGAACCCTCGTCCACACATAGTCGTGCAAATAGGGGGCTTACGGTTTGACCTGGACTGTCGTCCTTTTCCTTCTCCTCCTCCTCCTCCTCCTCCTCCTCCTTTTGTGATCGTCGCTTTTTCCAAACTCCTTTTACCATCGGCATTGCTGTCATAGAACAATAAGATCTCTGCTCAGGGCTTGCCCTAAAAAATACTAATTTCACAGCAGGATAAGAACCCCCGTGCACACATATTCGTGCAAACAGGTGGCTTACTGTTTGTCCTGGACTGTCGTTCTTTTCCTCCTCCTCCTCCTCCTCCTCCCCTTTTTGTGTTCGTTTTTTTTTGCATAGTACTTTTCCAGTTGGCATTGCTCTCATGGAACGAGTGGATCCCTGCTCCGGGCTTGCCCTTTAAAATACTAATTTCACAGCAGGATAAGAACCCTAGTCCACACATAGTCGTGCAAACAGGGGGCTTATGGTTTGTCCTGGACTGTCGTCCTTTTCCTTCTCATCCTCCTTTTTTTCTTTTTCCTCCTTTTGTGATTGTTCCTTTTTCCATATTACTTTTCCCGTTGGCATTGCTCTCATTGAATGATAGGATCGCTCTTCCGGGCTTGCCCTAAAAAATACTAACTGCACCGCAGCATAAGAACCCTCGGCCACACATAGTCGTGCAAACAGATGGCTTACGGTTTGTCCTGGACTGTCGTCCTTTTCCTCCTCCTCCTCCTCCTCCTCCTCCTCCTCCTCCTCCTCCTCCTCCTCCTCTTTTTGTGTTCGTTTCTATTTGCATCGTACTTTTCCAGTTGGCATTGCTCTCATGGTACGAGTGGATCCCTGCTCCGGGCTTGCACTAAAAAATACTAATTTCGCAGCAGGATAAGAACCCTCGGCCACACATATTCCTCGTCTTTTTTGTACTTCTGTGATCGTTGCTTTTTCCATAGTAGTTTTCTTGTTCGCATTGCTCTCATGGAACGATAGGATCCCTGCTCCGGGCTTGCCCTTTAAAATACTAATTTCACAGCAGGATAAGAACCCTCGTCCACACATAGTCGTGCAAACAGGTGGCCTGTGGTTTGTCCTGGACTGTCGTCCTTTTCCTTCTCATCCTCCTCCTTTTGTGATCATTGCTTTTTCCATACTATTTTTCCTGTTGGCTTTGCTCTCATGGAATGATAGGATCACTGCTCAGGGCTTGCCCTAAAAAACACTAATTTCACAGCAGGATAAGAACCCTCGTCCACACATATTCCTCGTCTTTTTTGTACTTCTGTGATCGTTGCTTTTTCCATAGTAGTTTTCTTGTTGGCATTGCTCTCATGGAACGATAGGATCCCTGCTCCGGGCTTGCCCTTTAAAATACTAATTTAACAGAAGGATAAGATCCCTAGTCCACACATAGTCGTGCAAACAGGGGGCTTATGGTTTGTCCTGGACTGTCGTCCTTTTACTCCTCCTCCTCCTCCTTTTCTTTTTCCTCCTTTTGTGATTGTTCCTTTTTCCATAGTACTTTTCCCGTTGGCATTGCTCTCATTGAATGATAGGATCGCTCTTCCAGGCTTGCCCTAAAAATTACTAAATGCACCGCAGGATAAGAACCCTCGGCCACACATAGTCGTGCAAACAGGTGGCTTACGGTTTGTCCTGGACTGTCGTCCTTTTCCTTCTCCTCCTCCTCCTCCTCCTCCTCCTCCTCCTCCTCCTCCTCCTCCTCCTCCTCCTCCTCCTCCTTCTCCTCCTCCTCCTCCTCCTCCTCCTCATCCTCCTCCTCCTCCTCCTCCTCCTCCTCCTCTTTTTGTGTTCGTTTCTTTTTGCATAGTACTTTTCCAGTTGGCATTGCTCTCATGGTACGAGTGGATCCCTGCTCCGGGCTTGCCCTAAAAAATACTAATTTCGCAGCAGGATAAGAACCCTCGTCCACACATAGTCGTGCAAACAGGTGGCTTGTGGTTTGTCCTGGACTGTCGTCCTTTTCCTTCTCATCCTCCTCCTTTTGTGATCATTGCTTTTTCCATACTATTTTTCCTGTTGGCTTTGCTCTCATGGAATGATAGGATCACTGCTCAGGGCTTGCCCTAAAAAACACTAATTTCACAGCAGGATAAGAACCCTCGTCCACACATATTCCTCGTCAATTTTGTACTTCTGTGATCGTTGCTTTTTCCATAGTAGTTTTCTTGTTGGCATTGCTCTCATGGAACGATAGGATCCCTGCTCCGGGCTTGCCCTTTAAAATACTAATTTCACAGCAGGATAAGAACCCTAGTCCACACATAGTCGTGCAAACAGGGGGCTTATGGTTTGTCCTGGACTGTCGTCCTTTTACTCCTCCTCCTCCTCCTTTTTCCTCCTTTTGTGATTGTTCCTTTTTCCATAGTACTTCTCCCGTTGGCATTGCTCTCATTGAATGATAGGATCGCTCTTCCGGGCTTGCCCTAAAAAATACTAACTGCACCGCAGGATAAGAACCCTCGGCCACACATAGTTGTGCAAACAGGTGGCTTGTGGTTTGTCCTGGAATGTCGTCCTTTTCCTTCTCATCCTCCTCCTTTTGTGATCATTGCTTTTTCCATACTATTTTTCCTGTTGGCTTTGCTCTCATGGAATGATAGGATCACTGCTCAGGGCTTGCCCTAAAAAACACTAATTTCACAGCAGGATAGAAACCCTCGTCCACACATATTCCTCGTCTTTTTTGTACTTCTGTGATCGTTGCTTTTTCCATAGTAGTTTTCTTGTTGGCATTGCTCTCATGGAACGATAGGATCCCTGCTCCGGGCTTGCCTTTTAAAATACTAATTTCACAGCAGGATAAGAACCCTCGTCCACACATATTTGTGCAATCAGGGGGCTTACGGTTTGTCCTGTACTGTCTTCCTTTTCCTTCTCCTTCTCCTCCTCCTCCTCCTTTTGTGGTCGTTTCTGTTTCCATACTACTTTTTTCCGTCGGCTTTGCTGTCTTAGAACGATAGGATCACTCCTCATGGCTTTCCTTTAAAAATACTAATTTAACAGCAGGATTAGAACCCTCGTCCACACATAGTCGTGCAAACAGGGGGCTTACGGTTTGACCTGGAGTGTCGTCCTTTTCCTTCTCCTCCTCCTCCTCCTCCTCCTCCTCCTTTTGTGATCGTCGCTTTTTCCAAACTCCTTTTACCATCGGCATTGCTGTCATAGAACAATAAGATCTCTGCTCAGGGCTTGCCCTAAAAAATACTAATTTCACAGCAGGATAAGAACCCCCGTGCACACATATTCGTGCAAACAGGTGGCTTACTGTTTGTCCTGGACTGTCGTTCTTTTCCTCCTCCTCCTCCTCCTCCTCCCCTTTTTGTGTTCGTTTTTTTTTGCATAGTACTTTTCCAGTTGGCATTGCTCTCATGGAACGAGTGGATCCCTGCTCCGGGCTTGCCCTTTAAAATACTAATTTCACAGCAGGATAAGAACCCTAGTCCACATATAGTCGTGCAAACAGGGGGCTTATGGTTTGTCCTGGACTGTCGTCCTTTTCCTTCTCATCCTCCTTTTTTTCTTTTTCCTCCTTTTGTGATTGTTCCTTTTTCCATATTACTTTTCCCGTTGGCATTGCTCTCATTGAATGATAGGATCGCTCTTCCGGGCTTGCCCTAAAAAATACTAAATGCACCGCAGCATAAGAACCCTCGGCCACACATAGTCGTGCAAACAGATGGCTTACGGTTTGTCCTGGACTGTCGTCCTTTTCCTCCTCCTCCTCCTCCTCCTCCTCCTCCTCCTCCTCCTCCTCCTCCTCCTCTTTTTGTGTTCGTTTCTATTTGCATCGTACTTTTCCAGTTGGCATTGCTCTCATGGTACGAGTGGATCCCTGCTCCGGGCTTGCACTAAAAAATACTAATTTCGCAGCAGGATAAGAACCCTCGGCCACACATATTCCTCGTCTTTTTTGTACTTCTGTGATCGTTGCTTTTTCCATAGTAGTTTTCTTGTTCGCATTGCTCTCATGGAACGATAGGATCCCTGCTCCGGGCTTGCCCTTTAAAATACTAATTTCACAGCAGGATAAGAACCCTCGTCCACACATAGTCGTGCAAACAGGTGGCCTGTGGTTTGTCCTGGACTGTCGTCCTTTTCCTTCTCATCCTCCTCCTTTTGTGATCATTGCTTTTTCCATACTATTTTTCCTGTTGGCTTTGCTCTCATGGAATGATAGGATCACTGCTCAGGGCTTGCCCTAAAAAACACTAATTTCACAGCAGGATAAGAACCCTCGTCCACACATATTCCTCGTCTTTTTTGTACTTCTGTGATCGTTGCTTTTTCCATAGTAGTTTTCTTGTTGGCATTGCTCTCATGGAACGATAGGATCCCTGCTCCGGGCTTGCCCTTTAAAATACTAATTTAACAGAAGGATAAGATCCCTAGTCCACACATAGTCGTGCAAACAGGGGGCTTATGGTTTGTCCTGGACTGTCGTCCTTTTACTCCTCCTCCTCCTCCTTTTCTTTTTCCTCCTTTTGTGATTGTTCCTTTTTCCATAGTACTTTTCCCGTTGGCATTGCTCTCATTGAATGATAGGATCGCTCTTCCGGGCTTGCCCTAAAAATTACTAAATGCACCGCAGGATAAGAACCCTCGGCCACACATAGTCGTGCAAACAGGTGGCTTACGGTTTGTCCTGGACTGTCGTCCTTTTCCTTCTCCTCCTCTTCCTCCTCCTCCTCCTCCTCCTCTTTTTGTGTTCGTTTCTTTTTGCATAGTACTTTTCCAGTTGGCATTGCTCTCATGGAACGAGTGGATCCCTGCTCCGGGCTTGCCCTAAAAAATACTAATTTCGCAGCAGGATAAGAACCCTCGTCCACACATAGTCGTGCAAACAGGTGGCTTGTGGTTTGTCCTGGACTGTCGTCCTTTTACTCCTCCTCCTCCTCCTTTTTCCTCCTTTTGTGATTGTTCCTTTTTCCATAGTACTTTTCCCGTTGGCATTGCTCTCATTGAATGATAGGATCGCTCTTCCGGGCTTGCCCTAAAAAATACTAACTGCACCGCAGGATAAGAACCCTCGGCCACACATAGTTGTGCAAACATTGGCTTGTGGTTTGTCCTGGAATGTCGTCCTTTTCCTTCTCATCCTCCTCCTTTTGTGATCATTGCTTTTTCCATACTATTTTTCCTGTTGGCTTTGCTCTCATGGAATGATAGGACCACTGCTCAGGGCTTGCCCTAAAAAACACTAATTTCACAGCAGGATAGAAACCCTCGTCCACACATATTCCTCGTCTTTTTTGTACTTCTGTGATCGTTGCTTTTTCCATAGTAGTTTTCTTGTTGGCATTGCTCTCATGGAACGATAGGATCCCTGCTCCGGGCTTGCCTTTTAAAATACTAATTTCACAGCAGGATAAGAACCCTCGTCCACACATATTTGTGCAATCAGGGGGCTTACGGTTTGTCCTGTACTGTCTTCCTTTTCCTTCTCCTTCTCCTCCTCCTCCTCCTTTTGTGGTCGTTTCTGTTTCCATACTACTTTTTTCCGTCGGCTTTGCTGTCTTAGAACGATAGGATCACTCCTCATGGCTTTCCTTTAAAAATACTAATTTAACAGCAGGATTAGAACCCTCGTCCACACATAGTCGTGCAAACAGGGGGCTTACGGTTTGACCTGGACTGTCGTCCTTTTCCTTCTCCTCCTCCTCCTCCTCCTCCTCCTCCTCCTCCTTTTGTGATCGTCGCTTTTTCCAAACTCCTTTTACCATCGGCATTGCTGTCATAGAACAATAAGATCTCTGCTCAGGGCTTGCCCTAAAAAATACTAATTTCACAGCAGGATAAGAACCCCCGTGCACACATATTCGTGCAAACAGGTGGCTTACTGTTTGTCCTGGACTGTCGTTCTTTTCCTCCTCCTCCTCCTCCTCCTCCTCCTCCTCCTCCTCCTCCTCCTCCCCTTTTTGTGTTCGTTTCTTTTTGCATAGTACTTTTCCAGTTGGCATTGCTCTCATGGAACGAGTGGATCCCTGCTCCGGGCTTGCCCTTTAAAATACTAATTTCACAGCAGGATAAGAACCCTAGTCCACACATAGTCGTGCAAACAGGGGGCTTATGGTTTGTCCTGGACTGTCGTCCTTTTACTCCTCCTCCTCCTCCTTTTCTTTTTCCTCCTTTTGTGATTGTTCCCTTTTCCATAGTACTTTTTTCGTTGGCATTGCTCTCATTGAATGATAAGATCGCTCTTCCGGGCTTGCCCTAAAAAATACTAAATGCACCGCAGGATAAGAACCCTCGGCCACACATAGTCGTGCAAACAGGTGGCCTGTCTTTTGTCCTGGACTGTCGTCCTTTTCCTTCTCATCCTCCTCCTTTTGTGATCATTGCTTTTTCCATACTATTTTTCCTGTTGGCTTTGCTCTCATGGAATGATAGGATCACTGCTCAGGGCTTGCCCTAAAAAACACTAATTTCACAGCAGGATAAGAACCCTCGTCCACACATATTCCTCGTCTTTTTTGTACTTCTGTGATCGTTGCTTTTTCCATAGTAGTTTTCTTGTTGGCATTGCTCTCATGGAACGATAGGATCCCTGCTCCGGGCTTGCCCTTTAAAATACTAATTTCACAGCAGGATAAGAACCCTAGTCCACACATAGTCGTGCAAACAGGGGGCTTATGGTTTGTCCTGGACTGTCGTCCTTTTACTCCTCCTCCTCCTCCTTTTCTTTTTCCTCCTTTTGTGATTGTTCCTTTTTCCATAGTACTTTTCCCGTTGGCATTGCTCTCATTGAATGATAGGATCGCTCTTCCGGGCTTGCCCTAAAAAATGCTAAATGCACCGCAGGATAAGAACCCTCGGCCACACATAGTCGTGCAAACAGGTGGCTTACGGTTTGTCCTGGACTGTCGTCCTTTTCCTTCTCCTTCTCCTCCTCCTCCTCCTTTTGTGGTTGTTTCTGTTTCCATACTACTTTTTTCCGTCGGCTTTGCTGTCATAGAATGATAGGATCACTGCTCATGGCTTGCCCTTAAAAATACTAATTTAACAGAAGGATAAGAACCCTCGTCCACACATAGTCTTGCAAACAGGGGGCTTACGGTTTGACCTGGACTGTCGTCCTTTTCCTTCTCCTCCTCCTCCTCCTCCTCCTCCTCCTTTTGTGATCGTCGCTTTTTCCAAACTCCTTTTACCATCGGCATTGCTGTCATAGAACAATAAGATCTCTGCTCAGGGTTTGCCCTAAAAAATACTAATTTCACAGCAGGATAAGAACCCCCGTGCACACATATTCGTACAAACAGGTGGCTTACTGTTTGTCCTGGACTGTCGTTCTTTTCCTCCTCCTCCTCCTCCTCCTCCTCCTCCTCCTCCTCCTCCTCCTCCTCCTCCTCCTCCTCCTCCTCCCCTTTTTGTGTTCGTTTCTTTTTGCATAGTACTTTTCCAGTTGGCATTGCTCTCATGGAACGAGTGGATCCCTGCTCCGGGCTTGCCCTTTAAAATACTAATTTCACAGCAGGATAAGAACCCTAGTCCACACATAGTCGTGCAAACAGGGGGCTTATGGTTTGTCCTGGACTGTCGTCCTTTTACTCCTCCTCCTCCTCCTTTTCTTTTTCCTCCTTTTGTGATTGTTCCTTTTTCCATAGTACTTTTCCCGTTGGCATTGCTCTCATTGAATGATAGGATCGCTCTTCCGGGCTTGCCCTAAAAAATACTAAATGCAGAGCAGGATAAGAACCCTCGGCCACACATAGTCATGCAAACAGGGGGCTTATGGTTTGTCCTGGACTATCGTCCTTTTACTCCTCCTCCTCCTCCTTTTCTTTTTCCTCCTTTTGTGATTGTTCCTTTTTCCATAGTACTTTTCCCGTTGGCATTGCTCTCATTGAATGATAGTATCGCTCTTCCGGGCTTGCCCTAAAAAATACTAACTGCACCGCAGGATAAGAACCCTCGGCCACACATAGTCGTGCAAACAGGTGGCTTGTGGTTTGTCCTGGACTGTCGTCCTTTTCCTTCTCATCCTCCTCCTTTTGTGATCATTGCTTTTTCCATACTATTTTTCCTGTTTGCTTTGCTCTCATGGAATGATAGGATCACTGCTCAGGGCTTGCCCTAAAAAACACTAATTTCACAGCAGGATAGAAACCCTCGTCCACACATATTCCTCGTCTTTTTTGTACTTCTGTGATCGTTGCTTTTTCCATAGTAGTTTTCTTGTTGGCATTGCTCTCATGGAACGATAGGATCCCTGCTCCGGGCTTGCCTTTTAAAATACTAATTTCACAGCAGGATAAGAACCCTCGTCCACACATATTTGTGTAATCAGGGGGCTTACGGTTTGTCCTGTACTGTCTTCCTTTTCCTTCTCCTTCTCCTCCTCCTCCTCCTTTTGTTGTCGTTTCTGTTTCCATACTACTTTTTTCCGTCGGCTTTGCTGTCTTAGAACGATAGGATCACTCCTCATGGCTTTCCTTTAAAAATACTAATTTAACAGCAGGATTAGAACCCTCGTCCACACATAGTCGTGCAAACAGGGGGCTTACGGTTTGTTGTGGACTGTTGTCCTTTTACTCCTCCTCCTCCTCCTTTTCTTTTTCCTCCTTTTGTGATTGTTGCTTTTTCCATAGTACTTTTCCCGTTGGCATTGCTCTCATTGAATGATAGGATCGCTCTTCCGGGCTTGCCCTAAAAAATACTAAATGCACCGCAGGATAAGAACCCTCGGCCACACATAGTCGTGCAAACAGGTGGCTTACGGTTTGTCCTGTACTGTCTTCCTCCTCCTCCTCCTCCTTTTCCTCCTCCTCCCCTTTTTGTGTTCGTTTCTTTTTGCATAGTACTTTTCCAGTTGGCATTGCTCTCATGGAACGAGTGGATCCCTGCTCCGGGCTTGCCCTTTAAAATACTAATTTCACAGCAGGATAAGAACCCTAGTCCACACATAGTCGTGCAAACAGGTGGCTTGTGGTTTGTCCTGGACTGTCGTCCTTTTCCTTCTCATCCTCCTCCTTTTGTGATCATTGCTTTTTCCATACTATTTTTCCTGTTGGCTTTGCTCTCATGGAATGATAGGATCACTGCTCAGGGCTTGCCCTAAAAAACACTAATTTCACAGCAGGATAAGAACCCTCGTCCACACATATTCCTCGTCTTTTTTGTACTTCTGTGATCGTTGCTTTTTCCATAGTAGTTTTCTTGTTGGCATTGCTCTCATGGAACGATAGGATCCCTGCTCCGGGCTTGCCCTTTAAAATACTAATTTCAGAGCAGGATAAGAACCCTAGTCCACACATAGTCGTGCAAACAGGGGGCTTATGGTTTGTCCTGGACTGTCGTCCTTTTACTCCTCCTCCTCCTCCTTTTCTTTTTCCTCCTTTTGTGATTGTTCCTTTTTCCATAGTACTTTTCCCGTTGGCATTGCTCTCATTGAATGATAGGATCGCTCTTCCGGGCTTGCCCTAAAAAATGCTAAATGCACCGCAGGATAAGAACCCTCGGCCACACATAGTCGTGCAAACAGGTGGCTTGTGGTTTGTCCTGGACTGTCGTCCTTTTCCTTCTCATCCTCCTCCTTTTGTGATCATTTCTTTTTCCATACTATTTTTCCTGTTGGCTTTGCTCTCATGGAATGATAGGATCACTGCTCAGGGCTTGCCCTAAAAAACACTAATTTCACAGCAGGATAAGAACCCTAGTCCACACATAGTCGTGCAAAGAGGTGACTTGTGGTTTGTACTGGACTGTCGTCCTTTTCCTTCTCATCCTCCTCCTTTTGTGATCATTGCTTTTTCCATTCTATTTTTCCTGTTGGCTTTGCTCTCATGGAATGATAGGATCACTGCTCAGGGCTTGCCCTAAAAAACACTAATTTCACAGCAGGATAAGAACCCTCGTCCACACATATTCCTCGTCTTTTTTGTACTTCTGTGATCGTTGCTTTTTCCATAGTAGTTTTCTTGTTGGCATTGCTCTCATGGAACGATAGGATCCCTGCTCCGGGCTTGCCCTAAAAAATACTAATTTCGCAGCAGGATAAGAACCCTCGGCCACACATAGTCGTGCAAACAGGTGGCTTGTGGTTTGTCCTGGACTGTCGTCCTTTTCCTTCTCATCCTCCTCCTTTTGTGATCATTGCTTTTTCCATACTATTTTTCCTGTTGGCTTTGCTCTCATGGAATGATAGGATCACTGCTCAGGGCTTGCCCTAAAAAACACTAATTTCACAGCAGGATAAGAACCCTCGTCCACACATATTCCTCGTCTTTTTTGTACTTCTGTGATCGTTGCTTTTTCCATAGTAGTTTTCTTGTTGGCATTGCTCTCATGGAACGATAGGATCCCTGCTCCGGGCTTGCCCTTTAAAATACTAATTTCACAGCAGGATAAGAACCCTCGTCCACACATAGTCGTGCAAACAGGGGGCTTATGGTTTGTCCTGGACTGTCGTCCTTTTCATTCTCATCCTCCTTTTTTTCTTTTTCCTCCTTTTGTGATTGTTCCTTTTTCCATAGTACTTTTCCCGTTGGCATTGCTCTCATTGAATGATAGGATCGCTCTTCCGGTCTAGCCCTAAAAAATACTAAATGCACCGCAGGATAAGAACCCTCGGCCACACATAGTCGTGCAAACAGGTGGCTTACGGTTTGTCCTGGACTGTCGTCCTTTTCCTTCTCCTCCTCCTCCTCCTCCTCCTCCTCCTCCTCCTCCTCCTCCTCCTCCTCCTCCTCCTCCTCCTCCTCCTCCTCCTCCTCCTCCTCATCCTCATCCTCCTCCTCCTCCTCCTCCTCCTCCTCCTTCTCGTCCTCCTCCTCCTCCTCCTCCTCATCCTCCTCCTCCTCCTCCTCCTCCTCCTCCTCTTTTTGTGTTCGTTTCTTTTTGCATAGTACTTTTCCAGTTGGCATTGCTCTCATGGTACGAGTGGATCCCTGCTCCGGGCTTGCCATAAAAAATACTAATTTCGCAGCAGGATAAGAACCCTCGTCCACACATTGTCGTGCAAACAGGTGGCTTGTGGTTTGTCCTGGACTGTCGTCCTTTTCCTTCTCATCCTCCTCCTTTTGTGATCATTGCTTTTTCCATACTATTTTTCCTGTTGGCTTTGCTCTCATGGAATGATAGGATCACTGCTCAGGGCTTGCCCTAAAAAACACTAATTTCACAGCAGGATAAGAACCCTCGTCCACACATATTCCTCGTCTTTTTTGTACTTCTGTGATCGTTGCTTTTTCCATAGTAGTTTTCTTGTTGGCATTGCTCTCATGGAACGATAGGATCCCTGCTCCGGGCTTGCCCTTTAAAATACTAATTTCACAGCAGGATAAGAACCCTAGTCCACACATAGTCGTGCAAACAGGGGGCTTATGGTTTGTCCTGGACTGTTGTCCTTTTACTCCTCCTCCTCCTCCTTTTTCCTCCTTTTGTGATTGTTCCTTTTTCCATAGTACTTTTCCCGTTGGCATTGCTCTCATTGAATGATAGGATCGCTCTTCCGGGCTTGCCCTAAAAAATACTAAATGCACCGCAGGATAAGAACCCTCGGCCACACATAGTCGTGCAAACAGGTGGCTTGTGGTTTGTCCTGGACTCTCGTCCTTTTCCTTCTCATCCTCCTCCTTCTGTGATCGTTGCTTTTTCCATAGTAGTTTTCTTGTTGGCATTGGTCTCATGGAACGATAGGATCCCTGCTCCGGGCTTGCCTTTTAAAATACTAATTTCACAGCAGGATAAGAACCCTCGTCCACACATAGTCGTGCAATCAGGGGGCTTACGGTTTGTCCTGTACTGTCTTCCTTTTCCTTCTCCTTCTCCTCCTCCTCCTCCTTTTGTGGTCGTTTCTGTTTCCATACTACTTTTTTCCGTCGGCTTTGCTGTCTTAGAACGATAGGATCACTCCTCATGGCTTTCCTTTAAAAATACTAATTTAACAGCAGGATAAGAACCCTCGTCCACACATAGTCTTGCAAACAGGGGGCTTACGGTTTGACCTGGACTGTCGTCCTTTTCCTTCTCCTCCTCCTCCTCCTCCTCCTCCTCCTCCTCCTTTTGTGATCGTCGCTTTTTCCAAACTCCTTTTACCATCGGCATTGCTGTCATAGAACAATAAGATCTCTGCTCAGGGCTTGCCCTAAAAAATACTAATTTCACAGCAGGATATGAACCCCCGTGCACACATATTCGTGCAAACAGGTGGCTTACTGTTTGTCCTGGACTGTCGTCCTTTTCCTCCTCCTCCTCCTCCTCCTCCTCCTCCTCCTCCTCTTTTTGTGTTCGTTTCTTTTTGCATAGTACTTTTCCAGTTGGCATTGCTCTCATGGAACGAGTGGATCCCTGCTCCGGGCTTGCCCTAAAAAATACTAATTTCGCAGCAGGATAAGAACCCTCGTCCACACATAGTCGTGCAAACAGGTGGCTTGTGGTTTGTCCTGGACTGTCGTCCTTTTCCTTCTCATCCTCCTCCTTTTGTGATCATTGCTTTTTCCATACTATTTTTCCTGTTGGCTTTGCTCTCATGGAATGATAGGATCACTGCTCAGGGCTTGCCCTAAAAAACACTAATTTCACAGCAGGATAAGAACCCTCGTCCACACATATTCCTCGTCTTTTTTGTACTTCTGTGATCGTTGCTTTTTCCATAGTAGTTTTCTTGTTGGCATTGCTCTCATGGAACGATAGGATCCCTGCTCCGGGCTTGCCCTTTAAAATACTAATTTCACAGCAGGATAAGAACCCTAGTCCACATATAGTCGTGCAAACAGGGGGCTTATGGTTTGTCCTGGACTGTTGTCCTTTTACTCCTCCTCCTCCTCCTTTTTCCTCCTTTTGTGATTGTTCCTTTTTCCATAGTACTTTTCCCGTTGGCATTGCTCTCATTGAATGATAGGATCGCTCTTCCGGGCTTGCCCTAAAAAATACTAACTGCACCGCAGGATAAGAACCCTCGGCCACACATAGTTGTGCAAACACTTGGCTTGTGGTTTGTCCTGGAATGTCGTCCTTTTCCTTCTCATCCTCCTCCTTTTGTGATCATTGCTTTTTCCATACTATTTTTCCTGTTGGCTTTGCTCTCATGGAATGATAGGATCACTGCTCAGGGCTTGCCCTAAAAAACACTAATTTCACAGCAGGATAGAAACCCTCGTCCACACATATTCCTCGTCTTTTTTGTACTTCTGTGATCGTTGCTTTTTCCATAGTAGTTTTCTTGTTGGCATTGCTCTCATGGAACGATAGGATCCCTGCTCCGGGCTTGCCTTTTAAAATACTAATTTCACAGCAGGATAAGAACCCTCGTCCACACATATTTGTGCAATCAGGGGGCTTACGGTTTGTCCTGTACTGTCTTCCTTTTCCTTCTCCTTCTCCTCCTCCTCCTCCTTTTGTGGTCGTTTCTGTTTCCATACTACTTTTTTCCGTCGGCTTTGCTGTCTTAGAACGATAGGATCACTCCTCATGGCTTTCCTTTAAAAATACTAATTTAACAGCAGGATTAGAACCCTCGTCCACACATAGTCGTGCAAACAGGGGGCTTACGGTTTGTTGTGGACTGTTGTCCTTTTACTCCTCCTCCTCCTCCTTTTCTTTTTCCTCCTTTTGTGATTGTTGCTTTTTCCATAGTACTTTTCCCGTTGGCATTGCTCTCATTGAATGATAGGATCGCTCTTCCGGGCTTGCCCTAAAAAATACTAAATGCACCGCAGGATAAGAACCCTCGGCCACACATAGTCGTGCAAACAGGTGGCTTACGGTTTGTCCTGTACTGTCTTCCTCCTCCTCCTCCTCCTTTTCCTCCTCCTCCCCTTTTTGTGTTCGTTTCTTTTTGCATAGTACTTTTCCAGTTGGCATTGCTCTCATGGAACGAGTGGATCCCTGCTCCGGGCTTGCCCTAAAAAATACTAATTTCGCAGCAGGATAAGAACCCTCGTCCACACATAGTCGTGCAAACAGGTGGCTTGTGGTTTGTCCTGGACTGTCGTCCTTTTCCTTCTCATCCTCCTCCTTTTGTGATCATTGCTTTTTCCATACTATTTTTCCTGTTGGCTTTGCTCTCATGGAATGATAGGATCACTGCTCAGGGCTTGCCCTAAAAAACACTAATTTCACAGCAGGATAAGAACCCTCGTCCACACATATTCCTCGTCTTTTTTTACTTCTGTGATCGTTGCTTTTTCCATAGTAGTTTTCTTGTTGGCATTGCTCTCATGGAACGATAGGATCCCTGCTCCGGGCTTGCCCTTTAAAATACTAATTTCACAGCAGGATAAGATCCCTAGTCCACACATAGTCGTGCAAACAGGGGGCTTATGGTTTGTCCTGGACTGTCGTCCTTTTCCTTCTCATCCTCCTCCTTTTGTGATCATTGCTTTTTCCATACTATTTTTCCTGTTGGCTTTGCTCTCATGGAATGATAGGATCACTGCTCAGGGCTTGCCGTAAAAAACACTAATTTCACAGCAGGATAAGAACCCTAGTCCACACATAGTCGTGCAAAGAGGTGACTTGTGGTTTGTCCTGGACTGTCGTCCTTTTCATTCTCATCCTCCTTTTTTTCTTTTTCCTCCTTTTGTGATTGTTCCTTTTTCCATAGTACTTTTCCCGTTGGCATTGCTCTCATTGAATGATAGGATCGCTCTTCCGGGCTTGCCCTAAAAAATACTAAATGCACCGCAGGATAAGAACCCTCGGCCACACATAGTCGTGCAAACAGGTGGCTTACGGTTTGTCCTGGACTGTCGTCCTTTTCCTTCTCCTCCTCCTCCTCCTCCTCCTCCTCCTCCTCCTCCTCCTCCTCCTCCTCCTCCTCCTCCTCCTCCTCCTCCTCCTCATCCTCATCCTCCTCCTCCTCCTCCTCCTCCTCCTCCTTCTCGTCCTCCTCCTCCTCCTCCTCCTCATCCTCCTCCTCCTCCTCCTCCTCCTCCTCCTCTTTTTGTGTTCGTTTCTTTTTGCATAGTACTTTTCCAGTTGGCATTGCTCTCATGGTACGAGTGGATCCCTGCTCCGGGCTTGCCCTAAAAAATACTAATTTCGCAGCAGGATAAGAACCCTCGTCCACACATTGTCGTGCAAACAGGTGGCTTGTGGTTTGTCCTGGACTGTCGTCCTTTTCCTTCTCATCCTCCTCCTTTTGTGATCATTGCTTTTTCCATACTATTTTTCCTGTTGGCTTTGCTCTCATGGAATGATAGGATCACTGCTCAGGGCTTGCCCTAAAAAACACTAATTTCACAGCAGGATAAGAACCCTCGTCCACACATATTCCTCGTCTTTTTTGTACTTCTGTGATCGTTGCTTTTTCCATAGTAGTTTTCTTGTTGGCATTGCTCTCATGGAACGATAGGATCCCTGCTCCGGGCTTGCCCTTTAAAATACTAATTTCACAGCAGGATAAGAACCCTAGTCCACACATAGTCGTGCAAACAGGGGGCTTATGGTTTGTCCTGGACTGTCGTCCTTTTACTCCTCCTCCTCCTCCTTTTTCCTCCTTTTGTGATTGTTCCTTTTTCCATAGTACTTTTCCCGTTGGCATTGCTCTCATTGAATGATAGGATCGCTCTTCCGGGCTTGCCCTAAAAAATACTAAATGCACCGCAGGATAAGAACCCTCGGCCACACATAGTCGTGCAAACAGGTGGCTTGTGGTTTGTCCTGGACTGTCGTCCTTTTCCTTCTCATCCTCCTCCTTCTGTGATCGTTGCTTTTTCCATAGTAGTTTTCTTGTTGGCATTGCTCTCATGGAACGATAGGATCCCTGCTCCGGGCTTGCCTTTTAAAATACTAATTTCACAGCAGGATAAGAACCCTCGTCCACACATATTCGTGCAAACAGGTGGCTTACTGTTTGTCCTGGACTGTCGTCCTTTTCCTCCTCCTCCTTCTCCTTCTCCTCCTCCTCCTCCCCTTTTTGTGTTCGTTTCTTTTTGCATAGTACTTTTCCAGTTGGCATTGCTCTCATGGTACGAGTGGATCCCTGCTCCGGGCTTGCCCTAAAAAATACTAATTTCGCAGCAGGATAAGAACCCTAGTCCACACATAGTCGTGCAAACAGGTGGCTTGTGGTTTGTCCTGGACTGTCGTCCTTTTCCTTCTCATCCTCCTCCTTTTGTGATCATTGCTTTTTCCATACTATTTTTCCTGTTGGCTTTGCTCTCATGGAATGATAGGATCACTGCTCAGGGCTTGCCCTAAAAAACACTAATTTCACAGCAGGATAAGAACCCTCGTCCACACATATTCCTCGTCTTTTTTGTACTTCTGTGATCGTTGCTTTTTCCATAGTAGTTTTCTTGTTGGCATTGCTCTCATGGAACGATAGGATCCCTGCTCCGGGCTTGCCCTTTAAAATACTAATTTCACAGCAGGATAAGAACCCTAGTCCACACATAGTCGTGCAAACAGGGGGCTTATGGTTTGTCCTGGACTGTCGTCCTTTTACTCCTCCTCCTCCTCCTTTTCTTTTTCCTCCTTTTGTGATTGTTCCTTTTTCCATAGTACTTTTCCCGTTGGCATTGCTCTCATTGAATGATAGGATCGCTCTTCTGGGCTTGCCCTAAAAGATACTAAATGCACCGCAGGATAAGAACCCTCGGCCAAACATAGTCGTGCAAACAGGTGGCTTGTGGTTTGTCCTGGACTGTCGTCCTTTTCCTTCTCATCCTCCTCCTTTTGTGATCATTGCTTTTTCCATACTATTTTTCCTGTTGGCTTTGCTCTCATACAATGATAGGATCACTGCTCAGGGCTTGCCCTAAAAAACACTAATTTCACAGCAGGATAAGAACCCTCGTCCACACATATTCCTCGTCGTTTTTGTACTTCTGTGATCGTTGCTTTTTCCATAGTAGTTTTCTTGTTGGCATTGCTCTCATGGAACGATAGGATCCCTGCTCAGGGCTTGCCCTAAAAAACACTAATTTCACAGCAGGATAAGAACCCTCGTCCACACATATTCCTCGTCTTTTTAGTACTTCTGTGATCGTTGCTTTTTCCATAGTAGTTTTCTTGTTGGCATTGCTCTCATGGAACGATAGGATCCCTGCTCCGGGCTTGCCCTTTAAAATACTAATTTCACAGCAGGATAAGATCCCTAGTCCACACATAGTCGTGCAAACAGGGGGCTTATGGTTTGTCCTGGACTGTCGTCCTTTTACTCCTCCTCCTCCTCCTTTTCTTTTTCCTCCTTTTGTGATTGTTCCTTTTTCCATAGTACTTTTCCCGTTGGCATTGCTCTCATTGAATGATAGGATCGCTCTTCCGGGCTTGCCCTAAAAAATACTAAATGCACCGCAGGATAAGAACCCTCGGCCACACATAGTCGTGCAAACAGGTGGCTTACGGTTTGTCCTGGACTGTCGTCCTTTTCCTTCTCCTCCTCCTCCTCCTCCTCCTCCTCCTCCTCCTCCTCCTCCTCCTCCTCCTCCTCCTCCTCCTCCTCCTCCTCATCCTCATCCTCCTCCTCCTCCTCCTCCTCCTCCTCCTTCTCGTCCTCCTCCTCCTCCTCCTCCTCATCCTCCTCCTCCTCCTCCTCCTCCTCCTCCTCTTTTTGTGTTCGTTTCTTTTTGCATAGTACTTTTCCAGTTGGCATTGCTCTCATGGTACGAGTGGATCCCTGCTCCGGGCTTGCCCTAAAAAATACTAATTTCGCAGCAGGATAAGAACCCTCGTCCACACATTGTCGTGCAAACAGGTGGCTTGCAGTTTGTCCTGGACTGTCGTCCTTTTCCTTCTCATCCTCCTCCTTTTGTGATCATTGCTTTTTCCATACTATTTTTCCTGTTGGCTTTGCTCTCATGGAATGATAGGATCACTGCTCAGGGCTTGCCCTAAAAAACACTAATTTCACAGCAGGATAAGAACCCTCGTCCACACATATTCCTCGTCTTTTTTGTACTTCTGTGATCGTTGCTTTTTCCATAGTACTTTTCCCGTTGGCATTGCTCTCATTGAATGATAGGATCGCTCTTCCGGGCTTGCCCTAAAAAATACTAAATGCACCGCAGGATAAGAACCCTCGGCCACACATAGTCGTGCAAACAGGTGGCTTGTGGTTTGTCCTGGACTGTCGTCCTTTTCCTTCTCATCCTCCTCCTTCTGTGATCGTTGCTTTTTCCATAGTAGTTTTCTTGTTGGCATTGCTCTCATGGAACGATAGGATCCCTGCTCCGGGCTTGCCTTTTAAAATACTAATTTCACAGCAGGATAAGAACCCTCGTCCACACATAGTCGTGCAATCAGGGGGCTTACGGTTTGTCCTGTACTGTCTTCCTTTTCCTTCTCCTTCTCCTCCTCCTCCTCCTTTTGTGGTCGTTTCTGTTTCCATACTACTTTTTTCCGTCGGCTTTGCTGTCTTAGAACGATAGGATCACTCCTCATGGCTTTCCTTTAAAAATACTAATTTAACAGCAGGATTAGAACCCTCGTCCACACATAGTCGTGGAAACAGGTGGCTTACTGTTTGTCCTGTACTGTCTTCCTTTTCCTTCTCCTTCTCCTCCTCCTCCTCCTTTTGTGGTCGTTTCTGTTTCCATACTACTTTTTTCCGTCGGCTTTGCTGTCTTAGAACGATAGGATCACTCCTCATGGCTTTCCTTTAAAAATACTAATTTAACAGCAGGATAAGAACCCTCGTCCACACATAGTCTTGCAAACAGGGGGCTTACGGTTTGACCTGGACTGTCGTCCTTTTCCTTCTCCTCCTCCTCCTCCTCCTCCTCCTCCTTTTGTGATCGTCGCTTTTTCCAAACTCCTTTTACCATCGGCATTGCTGTCATAGAACAATAAGATCTCTGCTCAGGGCTTGCCCTAAAAAATACTAATTTCACAGCAGGATAAGAACCCCCGTGCACACATATTCGTGCAAACAGGTGGCTTACTGTTTGTCCTGGACTGTCGTCCTTTTCCTCCTCCTCCTTCTCCTTCTCCTCCTCCTCCTCCCCTTTTTGTGTTCGTTTCTTTTTGCATAGTACTTTTCCAGTTGGCATTGCTCTCATGGAACGAGTGGATCCCTGCTCCGGGCTTGCCCTTTAAAATACTAATTTCACAGCAGGATAAGAACCCTAGTCCACACATAGTCGTGCAAACAGGTGGCTTGTGGTTTGTCCTGGACTGTCGTCCTTTTCCTTCTCATCCTCCTCCTTTTGTGATCATTGCTTTTTCCATACTATTTTTCCTGTTGGCTTTGCTCTCATACAATGATAGGATCACTGCTCAGGGCTTGCCCTAAAAAACACTAATTTCACAGCAGGATAAGAACCCTCGTCCACACATATTCCTCGTCGTTTTTGTACTTCTGTGATCGTTGCTTTTTCCATAGTAGTTTTCTTGTTGGCATTGCTCTCATGGAACGATAGGATCCCTGCTCCGGGCTTGCCCTTTAAAATACTAATTTCAGAGCAGGATAAGAACCCTTGTCCACACATATTCCTCGTCTTTTTTGTACTTCTGTGATCGTTGCTTTTTCCATGGTAGTTTTCTTGTTGGCATTGCTCTCATGGAACGAGTGGATCCCTGCTCCGGGCTTGCCCTAGAAAATACTGATTTCGCAGCAGGATAAGAACCCTCGGCCACACATAGTCGTGCAAACAGGTGGCTTGTGGTTTGTACTGGACTGTCGTCCTTTTCCTTCTCATCCTCCTCCTTTTGTGATCATTGCTTTTTCCATTCTATTTTTCCTGTTGGCTTTGCTCTCATGGAATGATAGGATCACTGCTCAGGGCTTGCCGTAAAAAACACTAATTTCACAGCAGGATAAGAACCCTCGTCCACACATATTCCTCGTCTTTTTTGTACTTCTGTTATCGTTGCTTTTTCCATAGTAGTTTTCTTGTTGGCATTGCTCTCATGGAACGATAGGATCCCTGCTCCGGGCTTGCCCTTTAAAATACTAATTTCACAGCAGGATAAGAACCCTAGTCCACACATAGTCGTGCAAACAGGGGGCTTATGTTTTGTCCTGGACTGTCGTCTTTTTACTCCTTCTCCTCCTCCTTTTCTTTTTCCTCCTTTTGTGATTGTTCCTTTTTCCATAGTACTTTTCCCGTTGGCATTGCTCTCATTGAATGATAGAATCGCTCTTCCGGGCTTGCCCTAAAAAATACTAAATGCAGAGCAGGATAAGAACCCTCGGCCACACATAGTCGTGCAAACAGGTGGCTTACGGTTTGTCCTGGACTGTCGTCCTTTTCCTCCTCCTCCTCCTCCTCCTCCTCCTCCTCCTCCTCCTCCTCCTCCTCCTCCTCCTCTTTTTGTGTTCGTTTCTATTTGCATAGTACTTTTCTTGTTGGCATTGCTCTCATGGTACGAGTGGATCCCTGCTCCGGGCTTGCCATAAAAAATACTAAATGCACCGCAGGATAAGAACCCTCGTCCACACATAGTCGTGCAAACAGGTGGCTTGTGGTTTGTCCTGGACTGTCGTCCTTTTCCTTCTCATCCTCCTCCTTTTGTGATCATTGCTTTTTCCATACTATTTTTCCTGTTGGCTTTGCTCTCATGGAATGATAGGATCACTGCTCAGGGCTTGCCCTAAAAAACACTAATTTCACAGCAGGATAAGAACCCTTGTCCACACATATTCCTCGTCTTTTTTGTACTTCTGTGATCGTTGCTTATTCCATAGGAGTTTTCTTGTTGGCATTGCTCTCATGGAACGATAGGATCCCTGCTCCGGGCTTGCCCTTTAAAATACTAATTTCACAGCAGGATAAGAACCCTAGTCCACACATAGTCGTGCAAACAGGGGGCTTATGGTTTGTCCTGGACTGTCGTCCTTTTACTCCTTCTCCTCCTCCTTTTCTTTTTCCTCCTTTTGTGATTGTTCCTTTTTCCATAGTACTTTTCCCGTTGGCATTGCTCTCATTGAATGATAGAATCGCTCTTCCGGGCTTGCCCTAAAAAATACTAAATGCACCGCAGGATAAGAACCCTCGGCCACACATAGTCGTGCAAACAGGTGGCTTGTGGTTTGTCCTGGACTGTCGTCCTTTTCCTCCTCCTCCTCCTCCTCCTCCTCCTCCTCCTCCTCCTCCTCTTCCTCCTCCTCCTCCTCCTCCTCCTCCTCCTCCTTCTCGTGCTCCTCCTCCTCCTCCTCCTCATCCTCCTCCTCCTCCTCCTCCTCCCCCTCTTTTTGTGTTCGTTTCTTTTTGCATAGTACTTTTCCAGTTGGCATTGCTCTCATGGTACGAGTGGATCCCTGCTCCGGGCTTGCCCTAAAAAATACTAATTTCGCAGCAGGATAAGAACCCTCGTCCACACATAGTCGTGCAAACAGGTGGCTTGTGGTTTGTCCTGGACTGTCGTCCTTTTCCTTCTCATCCTCCTCCTTTTGTGATCATTGCTTTTTCCATACTATTTTTCCTGTTGGCTTTGCTCTCATGGAATGATAGGATCACTGCTCAGGGCTTGCCCTAAAAAACACTAATTTCACAGCAGGATAAGAACCCTCGTCCACACATATTCCTCGTCTTTTTGTACTTCTGTGATCGTTGCTTTTTCCATAGTAGTTTTCTTGTTGGCATTGCTCTCATGGAACGATAGGATCCCTGCTCCGGGCTTGCCCTTTAAAATACTAATTTCACAGCAGGATAAGAACCCTAGTCCACACATAGTCGTGCAAACAGGGGGCTTATGGTTTGTCCTGGACTGTCGTCCTTTTACTCCTCCTCCTCCTCCTTTTTCCTCCTTTTGTGATTGTTCCTTTTTCCATAGTACTTTTCCCGTTGGCATTGCTCTCATTGAATGATAGGATCGCTCTTCCGGGCTTGCCCTAAAAGATACTAAATGCACCGCAGGATAAGAACCCTCGGCCACACATAGTCGTGCAAACAGGTGGCTTGTGGTTTGTCCTGGACTGTCGTCCTTTTCCTTCTCATCCTCCTCCTTTTGTGATCATTGCTTTTTCCATACTATTTTTCCTGTTGGCTTTGCTCTCATGGAATGATAGGATCACTGCTCAGGGCTTGCCCTAAAAAACACTAATTTCACAGCAGGATAGAAACCCTCGTCCACACATATTCCTCGTCTTTTTTGTACTTCTGTGATCGTTGCTTTTTCCATAGTAGTTTTCTTGTTGGCATTGCTCTCATGGATCGAGTGGATCCCTGCTCCGGGCTTGCCCTAGAAAAAACTAATTTCGCAGCAGGATAAGAACCCTCGTCCACACATAGTCGTGCAAACAGGTGGCTTGTGGTTTGTCCTGGACTGTCGTCCTTTTCCTTCTCATCCTCCTCCTTTTGTGATCATTGCTTTTTCCATACTATTTTTCCTGTTGGCTTTGTTCTCATGGAATGATAGGATCACTGCTCAGGGCTTGCCCTAAAAAACACTAATTTCACAGCAGGATAAGAACCCTCGTCCACACATAGTCGTGCAAACAGGTGGCTTGTGGTTTGTACTGGACTGTCGTCCTTTTCCTTCTCATCCTCCTCCTTTTGTGATCATTGCTTTTTCCATTCTATTTTTCCTGTTGGCTTTGCTTTCATGGAATGATAGGATCACTGCACAGGGCTTGCCGTAAAAAACACTAATTTCACAGCAGGATAAGAACCCTCGTCCACACATATTCCTCGTCTTTTTTGTACTTCTGTGATCGTTGCTTTTTCCATAGTAGTTTTCTTGTTGGCATTGCTCTCATGGAACGATAGGATCCCTGCTCCGGGCTTGCCCTTTAAAATACTAATTTCACAGCAGGATAAGAACCCTAGTCCACACATAGTCGTGCAAACAGGGGGCTTATGGTTTGTCCTGGACTGTCGTCCTTTTACTCCTCCTCCTCCTCCTTTTCTTTTTCCTCCTTTTGTGATTGTTCCTTTTTCCATAGTACTTTTCCCGTTGGCATTGCTCTCATTGAATGATAGGATCGCTCTTCCGGGCTTGCCCTAAAAAATACTAAATGCACCGCAGGATAAGAACCCTCGGCCACACATAGTCGTGCAAACAGGTGGCTTACGGTTTGTCCTGGACTGTCGTCCTTTTCCTCCTCCTCCTCCTCCTCCTCCTCCTCCTCCTCCTCCTCCTCCTCCTCCTCCTCCTCCTCCTCCTCCTCCTCCTCCTCTTTTTGTGTTCGTTTCTATTTGCATAGTAGTTTTCTTGTTGGCATTGCTCTCATGGTACGAGTGGATCCCTGCTCCGGGCTTGCCATAAAAAATACTAAATGCACCGCAGGATAAGAACCCTCGTCCACACATAGTCGTGCAAACAGGTGGCTTGTGGTTTGTCCTGGACTGTCGTCCTTTTCCTTCTCATCCTCCTCCTTTTGTGATCATTGCTTTTTCCATACTATTTTTCCTGTTGGCTTTGCTCTCATGGAATGATAGGATCACTGCTCAGGGCTTGCCCTAAAAAACACTAATTTAACAGCAGGATAAGAACCCTCGTCCACACATATTCCTCGTCTTTTTTGTACTTCTGTGATCGTTGCTTTTTCCATAGTAGTTTTCTTGTTGGCATTGCTCTCATGGTACGAGTGGATCCCTGCTCCGGGCTTGCCCTAAAAAATACTAAATGCACCGCAGGATAAGAACCCTCGGCCACACATAGTCGTGCAAACAGGTGGCTTGTGGTTTGTCCTGGACTGTCGTCCTTTTCCTTCTCATCCTCCTCCTTTTGTGATCATTGCTTTTTCCATACTATTTTTCCTGTTGGCTTTGCTCTCATGGAATGATAGGATCACTGCTCAGGGCTTGCCCTAAAAAACACTAATTTCACAGCAGGATAGAAACCCTCGTCCACACATATTCCTCGTCTTTTTTGTACTTCTGTGATCGTTGCTTTTTCCATAGTAGTTTTCTTGTTGGCATTGCTCTCATGGAACGATAGGATCCCTGCTCCGGGCTTGCCTTTTAAAATACTAATTTCACAGCAGGATAAGAACCCTCGTCCACACATAGTCGTGCAATCAGGGGGCTTACGGTTTGTCCTGTACTGTCTTCCTTTTCCTTCTCCTTCTCCTCCTCCACCTCCTTTTGTGGTCGTTTCTGTTTCCATACTACTTTTTTCCGTCGGCTTTGCTGTCTTAGAACGATAGGATCACTCCTCATGGCTTTCCTTTAAAAATACTAATTTAACAGCAGGATTAGAACCCTCGTCCACACATAGTCGTGCAAACAGGGGGCTTACGGTTTTTTGTGGACTGTTGTCCTTTTACTCCTCCTCCTCCTCCTTTTCTTTTTCCTCCTTTTGTGATTGTTGCTTTTTCCATAGTACTTTTCCCGTTGGCATTGCTCTCATTGAATGATAGGATCGCTCTTCCGGGCTTGCCCTAAAAAATACTAAATGCAGAGCAGGATAAGAACCCTCGGCCACACATAGTCGTGCAAACAGGTGGCTTACGGTTTGTCCTGGACTGTCGTCCTTTTCCTTCTCCTTCTCCTCCTCCTCCTCCTTTTGTGGTTGTTTCTGTTTCCATACTACTTTTTTCCGTCGGCTTTGCTGTCATAGAACGATAGGATCACTGCTCATGGCTTGCCCTTAAAAATACTAATTTAACAGAAGGATAAGTACCCTCGTCCACACATAGTCTTGCAAACAGGGGGCTTACGGTTTGACCTGGACTGTCGTCCTTTTCCTTCTCCTCCTCCTCCTCCTCCTCCTCCTCCTCCTCCTCCTCCTCCTTTTGTGATCGTCGCTTTTTCCAAACTCCTTTTACCATCGGCATTGCTGTCATAGAACAATAAGATCTCTGCTCAGGGCTTGCCCTAAAAAATACTAATTTCACAGCAGGATATGAACCCCCGTGCACACATATTCGTGCAAACAGGTGGCTTACTGTTTGTCCTGGACTGTCGTTCTTTTCCTCCTCCTCCTCCTCCTCCTCCTCCTCCTCCTCCCCTTTTTGTGTTCGTTTCTTTTTGCATAGTACTTTTCCAGTTGGCATTGCTCTCATGGAACGAGTGGATCCCTGCTCCGGGCTTGCCCTTTAAAATACTAATTTCACAGCAGGATAAGAACCCTAGTCCACACATAGTCGTGCAAACAGGTGGCTTGTGGTTTGTCCTGGACTGTCGTCCTTTTCCTTCTCATCCTCCTCCTTTTGTGATCATTGCTTTTTCCATACTATTTTTCCTGTTGGCTTTGCTCTCATAGAATGATAGGATCACTGCTCAGGGCTTGCCCTAAAAAACACTAATTTCACAGCAGGATAAGAACCCTCGTCCACACATATTCCTCGTCTTTTTTGTACTTCTGTGATCGTTGCTTTTTCCATAGTAGTTTTCTTGTTGGCATTGCTCTCATGGTACGAGTGGATCCCTGCTCCGGGCTTGCCCTAAAAAATACTAAATGCACCGCAGGATAAGAACCCTCGGCCACACATAGTCGTGCAAACAGGTGGCTTGTGGTTTGTCCTGGACTGTCGTCCTTTTCCTTCTCATCCTCCTCCTTTTGTGATCATTGCTTTTTCCATACTATTTTTCCTGTTGGCTTTGCTCTCATGGAATGATAGGATCACTGCTCAGGGCTTGCCTAAAAAACACTAATTTCACAGCAGGATAGAAACCCTCGTCCACACATATTCCTCGTCTTTTTTGTACTTCTGTGATCGTTGCTTTTTCCATAGTAGTTTTCTTGTTGGCATTGCTCTCATGGATCGAGTGGATCCCTGCTCCGGGCTTGCCCTAGAAAATACTAATTTCGCAGCAGGATAAGAACCCTCGTCCACACATAGTCGTGCAAACAGGTGGCTTGTGGTTTGTCCTGGACTGTCGTCCTTTTCCTTCTCATCCTCCTCCTTTTGTGATCATTGCTTTTTCCATACTATTTTTCCTGTTGGCTTTGTTCTCATGGAATGATAGGATCACTGCTCAGGGCTTGCCCTAAAAAACACTAATTTCACAGCAGGATAAGAACCCTCGTCCACACATAGTCGTGCAAACAGGTGGCTTGTGGTTTGTACTGGACTGTCGTCCTTTTCCTTCTCATCCTCCTCCTTTTGTGATCATTGCTTTTTCCATTCTATTTTTCCTGTTGGCTTTGCTCTCATGGAATGATAGGATCACTGCTCAGGGCTTGCCCTAAAAAACACTAATTTCACAGCAGGATAAGAACCCTCGTCCACACATATTCCTCGTCTTTTTTGTACTTCTGTGATCGTTGCTTTTTCCATAGTAGTTTTCTTGTTGGCATTGCTCTCATGGAACGATAGGATCCCTGCTCCGGGCTTGCCCTTTAAAATACTAATTTCACAGCAGGATAAGAACCCTAGTCCACACATAGTCGTGCAAACAGGGGGCTTATGGTTTGTCCTGGACTGTCGTCCTTTTACTCCTCCTCCTCCTCCTTTTCTTTTTCCTCCTTTTGTGATTGTTCCTTTTTCCATAGTACTTTTCCCGTTGGCATTGCTCTCATTGAATGATAGGATCGCTCTTCCGGGCTTGCCCTAAAAAATACTAAATGCACCGCAGGATAAGAACCCTCGGCCACACATAGTCGTGCAAACAGGTGGCTTACGGTTTGTCCTGGACTGTCGTCCTTTTCCTCCTCCTCCTCCTCCTCCTCCTCCTCCTCCTCCTCCTCCTCCTCCTCCTCCTCCTCCTCCTCCTCCTCCTCCTCCTCCTCCTCCTCCTCTTTTTGTGTTCGTTTCTATTTGCATAGTAGTTTTCTTGTTGGCATTGCTCTCATGGTACGAGTGGATCCCTGCTCCGGGCTTGCCATAAAAAATACTAAATGCACCGCAGGATAAGAACCCTCGTCCACACATAGTCGTGCAAACAGGTGGCTTGTGGTTTGTCCTGGACTGTCGTCCTTTTCCTTCTCATCCTCCTCCTTTTGTGATCATTGCTTTTTCCATACTATTTTTCCTGTTGCTTTGCTCTCATGGAATGATAGGATCACTGCTCAGGGCTTGCCCTAAAAAACACTAATTTAACAGCAGGATAAGAACCCTCGTCCACACATATTCCTCGTCTTTTTTGTACTTCTGTGATCGTTGCTTTTTCCATAGTAGTTTTCTTGTTGGCATTGCTCTCATGGATCGAGTGGATCCCTGCTCCGGGCTTGCCCTAAAAAATACTAAATGCACCGCAGGATAAGAACCCTCGGCCACACATAGTCGTGCAAACAGGTGGCTTGTGGTTTGTCCTGGACTGTCGTCCTTTTCCTTCTCATCCTCCTCCTTTTGTGATCATTGCTTTTTCCATACTATTTTTCCTGTTGGCTTTGCTCTCATGGAATGATAGGATCACTGCTCAGGGCTTGCCCTAAAAAACACTAATTTCACAGCAGGATAGAAACCCTCGTCCACACATATTCCTCGTCTTTTTTGTACTTCTGTGATCGTTGCTTTTTCCATAGTAGTTTTCTTGTTGGCATTGCTCTCATGGAACGATAGGATCCCTGCTCCGGGCTTGCCTTTTAAAATACTAATTTCACAGCAGGATAAGAACCCTCGTCCACACATAGTCGTGCAATCAGGGGGCTTACGGTTTGTCCTGTACTGTCTTCCTTTTCCTTCTCCTTCTCCTCCTCCACCTCCTTTTGTGGTCGTTTCTGTTTCCATACTACTTTTTTCCGTCGGCTTTGCTGTCTTAGAACGATAGGATCACTCCTCATGGCTTTCCTTTAAAAATACTAATTTAACAGCAGGATTAGAACCCTCGTCCACACATAGTCGTGCAAACAGGGGGCTTACGGTTTTTTGTGGACTGTTGTCCTTTTACTCCTCCTCCTCCTCCTTTTCTTTTTCCTCCTTTTGTGATTGTTGCTTTTTCCATAGTACTTTTCCCGTTGGCATTGCTCTCATTGAATGATAGGATCGCTCTTCCGGGCTTGCCCTAAAAAATACTAAATGCAGAGCAGGATAAGAACCCTCGGCCACACATAGTCGTGCAAACAGGTGGCTTACGGTTTGTCCTGGACTGTCGTCCTTTTCCTTCTCCTTCTCCTCCTCCTCCTCCTTTTGTGGTTGTTTCTGTTTCCATACTACTTTTTTCCGTCGGCTTTGCTGTCATAGAACGATAGGATCACTGCTCATGGCTTGCCCTTAAAAATACTAATTTAACAGAAGGATAAGTACCCTCGTCCACACATAGTCTTGCAAACAGGGGGCTTACGGTTTGACCTGGACTGTCGTCCTTTTCCTTCTCCTCCTCCTCCTCCTCCTCCTCCTCCTCCTCCTCCTCCTCCTTTTGTGATCGTCGCTTTTTCCAAACTCCTTTTACCATCGGCATTGCTGTCATAGAACAATAAGATCTCTGCTCAGGGCTTGCCCTAAAAAATACTAATTTCACAGCAGGATATGAACCCCCGTGCACACATATTCGTGCAAACAGGTGGCTTACTGTTTGTCCTGGACTGTCGTTCTTTTCCTCCTCCTCCTCCTCCTCCTCCTCCTCCTCCTCCCCTTTTTGTGTTCGTTTCTTTTTGCATAGTACTTTTCCAGTTGGCATTGCTCTCATGGAACGAGTGGATCCCTGCTCCGGGCTTGCCCTTTAAAATACTAATTTCACAGCAGGATAAGAACCCTAGTCCACACATAGTCGTGCAAACAGGTGGCTTGTGGTTTGTCCTGGACTGTCGTCCTTTTCCTTCTCATCCTCCTCCTTTTGTGATCATTGCTTTTTCCATACTATTTTTCCTGTTGGCTTTGCTCTCATGGAATGATAGGATCACTGCTCAGGGCTTGCCCTAAAAAACACTAATTTCACAGCAGGATAAGAACCCTCGTCCACACATATTCCTCCTCTTTTTTGTACTTCTGTGATCGTTGCTTTTTCAATAGTAGTTTTCTTGTTGGCATTGCTCTCATGGAACGATAGGATCCCTGCTCCGGGCTTGCCCTTTAAAATACTAATTTCACAGCAGGATAAGAACCCTAGTCCACACATAGTCGTGCAAACAGGGGGCTTATGGTTTGTCCTGGACTGTCGTCCTTTTACTCCTCCTCCTCCTCCTTTTCTTTTTCCTCCTTTTGTGATTGTTCCTTTTTCCATAGTACTTTTCCCGTTGGCATTGCTCTCATTGAATGATAGGATCGCTCTTCTGGGCTTGCCCTAAAAGATACTAAATGCACCGCAGGATAAGAACCCTCGTCCACACATAGTCGTGCAAACAGGTGGCTTGTGGTTTGTCCTGGACTGTCGTCCTTTTCCTTCTCATCCTCCTCCTTTTGTGATCATTGCTTTTTCCATACTATTTTTCCTGTTGGCTTTGCTCTCATAGAATGATAGGATCACTGCTCAGGGCTTGCCCTAAAAAACACTAATTTCACGGCAGGATAAGAACCCTCGTCCACACATATTCCTCGTCTTTTTTGTACTTCTGTGATCGTTGCTTTTTCCATAGTAGTTTTCTTGTTGGCATTGCTCTCATGGAACGATAGGATCCCTGCTCCGGGCTTGCCCTTTAAAATACTAATTTCACAGCAGGATAAGAACCCTTGTCCACACATATTCCTCGTCTTTTTTGTACTTCTGTGATCGTTGCTTTTTCCATAGTAGTTTTCTTGTTGGCATTGCTCTCATGGAACGAGTGGATCCCTGCTCCGGGCTTGCCCTAGAAAATACTAATTTCGCAGCAGGATAAGAACCCTCGGCCACACATAGTCGTGCAAACAGGTGGCTTGTGGTTTGTCCTGGACTGTCGTCCTTTTCCTTCTCATCCTCCTCCTTTTGTGATCATTGCTTTTTCCATACTATTTTTCCTGTTGGCTTTGCTCTCATGGAATGATAGGATCACTGCTCAGGGCTTGCCCTAAAAAACACTAATTTCACAGCAGGATAAGAACCCTCGTCCACACATAGTCGTGCAAACAGGTGGCTTGTGGTTTGTACTGGACTGTCGTCCTTTTCCTTCTCATCCTCCTCCTTTTGTGATCATTGCTTTTTCCATTCTATTTTTCCTGTTGGCTTTGCTCTCATAGAATGATAGGATCACTGCTCAGGGCTTGCCGTAAAAAACACTAATTTCACAGCAGGATAAGAACCCTCGTCCACACATATTCCTCGTCTTTTTTGTACTTCTGTGATCGTTGCTTTTTCCATAGTAGTTTTCTTGTTGGCATTGCTCTCATGGAACGATAGGATCCCTGCTCCGGGCTTGCCCTTTAAAATACTAATTTCACAGCAGGATAAGAACCCTAGTCCACACATAGTCGTGCAAACAGGGGGCTTATGTTTTGTCCTGGACTGTCGTCCTTTTACTCCTTCTCCTCCTCCTTTTCTTTTTCCTCCTTTTGTGATTGTTCCTTTTTCCATAGTACTTTTCCCGTTGGCATTGCTCTCATTGAAAGATAGGATCGCTCTTCCGGGCTTGCCCTAAAAAATACTAAATGCACCGCAGGATAAGAACCCTCGGCCACACATAGTCGTGCAAACAGGTGGCTTACGGTTTGTCCTGGACTGTCGTCCTTTTCCTCCTCCTCCTCCTCCTCCTCCTCCTCCTCCTCCTCCTCCTCCACCTCCTCCTCCTCCTCCTCCTCTTTTTGTGTTCGTTTCTATTTGCATAGTAGTTTTCTTGTTGGCATTGCTCTCATGGTACGAGTGGATCCCTGCTCCGGGCTTGCCATAAAAAATACTAAATGCACCGCAGGATAAGAACCCTCGTCCACACATAGTCGTGCAAACAGGTGGCTTGTGGTTTGTCCTGGACTGTCGTCCTTCTCCTTCTCATCCTCCTCCTTTTGTGATCATTGCTTTTTCCATACTATTTTTCCTGTTGGCTTTGCTCTCATGGAATGATAGGATCACTGCTCAGGGCTTGCCCTAAAAAACACTAATTTCACAGCAGGATAAGAACCCTTGTCCACACATATTCCTCGTCTTTTTTGTACTTCTGTGATCGTTGCTTTTTCCATAGGAGTTTTCTTGTTGGCATTGCTCTCATGGAACGATAGGATCCCTGCTCCGGGCTTGCCCTTTAAAATACTAATTTCACAGCAGGATAAGAACCCTAGTCCACACATAGTCGTGCAAACAGGGGGCTTATGGTTTGTCCTGGACTGTCGTCCTTTTCATTCTCATCCTCCTTTTTTTCTTTTTCCTCCTTTTGTGATTGTTCATTTTTCCATAGTACTTTTCCCGTTGGCATTGCTCTCATTGAATGATAGGATCGCTCTTCCGGGCTTGCCCTAAAAAATACTAAATGCACCGCAGGATAAGAACCCTCGGCCACACATAGTCGTGCAAACAGGTGGCTTACGGTTTGTCCTGGACTGTCGTCCTTTTCCTTCTCCTCCTCCTCCTCCTCCTCCTCCTCCTCCTCCTCCTCCTCCTCCTCCTCCTCCTCCTCCTCCTTCTCGTCCTCGTCCTCCTCCTCCTCCTCATCCTCTTCCTCCTCCTCCTCCTCCTCCTCTTTTTGTGTTCGTTTCTTTTTGCATAGTACTTTTCCAGTTGGCATTGCTCTCATGGTACGAGTGGATCCCTGCTCCGGGCTTGCCCTAAAAAATACTAATTTCGCAGCAGGATAAGAACCCTCGTCCACACATAGTCGTGCAAACAGGTGGCTTGTGGTTTGTCCTGGACTGTCGTCCTTTTCCTTCTCATCCTCCTCCTTTTGTGATCATTGCTTTTTCCATACTATTTTTCCTGTTGGCTTTGCTCTCATGGAATGATAGGATCACTGCTCAGAGCTTGCCCTAAAAAACACTAATTTCACAGCAGGATAAGAACCCTCGTCCACACATATTCCTCGTCTTTTTTGTACTTCTGTGATCGTTGCTTTTTCCATAGTAGTTTTCTTGTTGGCATTGCTCTCATGGAACGATAGGATCCCTGCTCCGGGCTTGCCCTTTAAAATACTAATTTCACAGCAGGATAAGAACCCTAGTCCACACATAGTCGTGCAAACAGGGGGCTTATGGTTTGTCCTAGACTGTCGTCCTTTTCATTCTCATCCTCCTTTTTTTCTTTTTCCTCCTTTTGTGATTGTTCATTTTTCCATAGTACTTTTCCCGTTGGCATTGCTCTCATTGAATGATAGGATCGCTCTTCCGGGCTTGCCCTAAAAAATACTAAATGCAGAGCAGGATAAGAACCCTCGGCCACACATAGTTGTGCAAACAGGTGGCTTACGGTTTGTCCTGGACTGTCGTCCTTTTCCTTCTCCTCCTCCTCCTCCTCCTCCTCCTCCTCCTCCTCCTCCTCCTCCTCCTCGTCCTCCTCCTCCTCCTCCTCCTCATCCTCCTCCTCCTCCTCCTCCTCCTCCTCTTTTTGTGTTCGTTTCTTTTTGCATAGTACTTTTCCAGTTGGCATTGCTCTCATGGTACGAGTGGATCCCTGCTCCGGGCTTGCCCTAAAAAATACTAATTTCGCAGCAGGATAAGAACCCTAGTCCACACATAGTCGTGCAAACAGGTGGCTTGTGGTTTGTCCTGGACTGTCGTCCTTTTCCTTCTCATCCTCCTCCTTTTGTGATCATTGCTTTTTCCATACTATTTTTCCTGTTGGCTTTGCTCTCATGGAATGATAGGATCACTGCTCAGGGCTTGCCCTAAAAAACACTAATTTCACAGCAGGATAAGAACCCTCGTCCACACATATTCCTCGTCTTTTTTGTACTTCTGTGATCGTTGCTTTTTCCATAGTAGTTTTCTTGTTGGCATTGCTCTCATGGAACGATAGGATCCCTGCTCCGGGCTTGCCCTTTAAAATACTAATTTCACAGCAGGATAAGAACCCTAGTCCACACATAGTCGTGCAAACAGGGGGCTTATGGTTTGTCCTGGACTGTCGTCCTTTTACTCCTCCTCCTCCTCCTTTTCTTTTTCCTCCTTTTGTGATTGTTCCTTTTTCCATAGTACTTTTCCCGTTGGCATTGCTCTCATTGAATGATAGGATCGCTCTTCCGGGCTTGCCCTAAAAAATACTAAATGCACCGCAGGATAAGAACCCTCGGCCACACATAGTCGTGCAAACAGGTGGCTTGTGGTTTGTCCTGGACTGTCTTCCTTTTCCTTCTCATCCTCCTCCTTTTGTGATCATTGCGTTTCCCATACTATTTTTCCTGTTGGCTTTGCTCTCATGGAATGATAGGATCACTGCTCAGGGCTTGCCCTAAAAAACACTAATTTCACAGCAGGATAAGAACCCTCGTCCACACATATTCCTCGTCTTTTTTGTACTTCTGTGATCGTTGCTTTTTCCATAGTAGTTTTCTTGTTGGCATTGCTCTCATGGAACGATAGGATCCCTGCTCCGGGCTTGCCCTTTAAAATACTAATTTCACAGCAGGATAAGAACCCTCGTCCACACATAGTCGTGCAATCAGGGGGCTTACGGTTTGTCCTGTACTGTCTTCCTTTTCCTTCTCCTTCTCCTCCTCCTCCTCCTTTTGTGGTCGTTTCTGTTTCCATACTACTTTTTTTCCGTCGGCTTTGCTGTCTTAGAACGATAGGATCACTCCTCATGGCTTTCCTTTAAAAATACTAATTTAACAGCAGGATTAGAACCCTCGTCCACACATAGTCGTGCAAACAGGGGGCTTACGGTTTTTTGTGGACTGTTGTCCTTTTACTCCTCCTCCTCCTCCTTTTCTTTTTCCTCCTTTTGTGATTGTTGCTTTTTCCATAGTACTTTTCCCGTTGGCATTGCTCTCATTGAATGATAGGATCGCTCTTCCGGGCTTGCCCTAAAAAATACTAAATGCACCGCAGGATAAGAACCCTCGGCCACACATAGTCGTGCAAACAGGTGGCTTACGGTTTGTCCTGGACTGTCGTCCTTTTCCTTCTCCTTCTCCTCCTCCTCCTCCTTTTGTGGTTGTTTCTGTTTCCATACTACTTTTTTCCGTCGGCTTTGCTGTCATAGAACGATAGGATCACTGCTCATGGCTTGCCCTTAAAAATACTAATTTAACAGAAGGATAAGAACCCTCGTCCACACATAGTCTTGCAAACAGGGGGCTTACGGTTTGACCTGGACTGTCGTCCTTTTCCTTCTCCTCCTCCTCCTCCTCCTCCTCCTCCTCCTCCTTTTGTGATCATCGCTTTTTCCAAACTCCTTTTACCATCGGCATTGCTGTCATAGAACAATAAGATCTCTGCTCAGGGCTTGCCCTAAAAAATACTAATTTCACAGCAGGATATGAACCCCCGTGCACACATATTCGTGCAAACAGGTGGCTTACTGTTTGTCCTGGACTGTCGTTCTTTTCCTCCTCCTCCTCCTCCTCCTCCTCCCCTTTTTGTGTTCGTTTCTTTTTGCATAGTACTTTTCCAGTTGGCATTGCTCTCATGGAACGAGTGGATCCCTGCTCCGGGCTTGCCCTTTAAAATACTAATTTCACAGCAGGATAAGAACCCTAGTCCACACATAGTCGTGCAAACAGGTGGCTTGTGGTTTGTCCTGGACTGTCGTCCTTTTCCTTCTCATCCTCCTCCTTTTGTGATCATTGCTTTTTCCATACTATTTTTCCTGTTGGCTTTGCTCTCATGGAATGATAGGATCACTGCTCAGGGCTTGCCCTAAAAAACACTAATTTCACAGCAGGATAAGAACCCTCGTCCACACATATTCCTCGTCTTTTTTGTACTTCTGTGATCGTTGCTTTTTCCATAGTAGTTTTCTTGTTGGCATTGCTCTCATGGAATGATAGGATCACTGCTCCGGGCTTGCCCTTTAAAATACTAATTTCAGAGCAGGATAAGAACCCTTGTCCACACATATTCCTCGTCTTTTTTGTACTTCTGTGATCGTTGCTTTTTCCATAGTAGTTTTCTTGTTGGCATTGCTCTCATGGAACGAGTGGATCCCTGCTCCGGGCTTGCCCTAGAAAATACTAATTTCGCAGCAGGATAAGAACCCTCGGCCACACATAGTCGTGCAAACAGGTGGCTTGTGGTTTGTCCTGGACTGTCGTCCTTTTCCTTCTCATCCTCCTCCTTTTGTGATCATTGCTTTTTCCATACTATTTTTCCTGTTGGCATTGCTCTCATGGTACGAGTGGATCCCTGCTCCGGGCTTGCCCTAAAAAATACTAAATGCACCGCAGGATAAGAACCCTCGGCCACACATAGTCGTGCAAACAGGTGGCTTGTGGTTTGTCCTGGACTGTCGTCCTTTTCCTTCTCATCCTCCTCCTTTTGTGATCATTGCTTTTTCCATACTATTTTTCCTGTTGGCATTGCTCTCATGGAATGATAGGATCACTGCTCAGGGCTTGCCCTAAAGAACACTAATTTCACAGCAGGATAAGAACCCTCGTCCACACATATTCCTCGTCTTTTTTGTACTTCTGTGATCGTTGCTTTTTCCATAGTAGTTTTCTTTTTGGCATTGCTCTCATGGAATGATAGGATCCCTGCTCCGGGCTTGCCCTTTAAAATACTAATTTCACAGCAGGATAAGAACCCTAGTCCACACATAGTCGTGCAAACAGGGGGCTTATGGTTTGTCCTGGACTGTCGTCCTTTTACTCCTCCTCCTCCTCCTTTTCTTTTTCCTCCTTTTGTGATTGTTCCTTTTTCCATAGTACTTTTCCCGTTGGCATTGCTCTCATTGAATGATAGGATCGCTCTTCCAGGCTTGCCCTAAAAAATGCTAAATGCACCGCAGGATAAGAACCCTCGGCCACACATAGTCTTGCAAACAGGGGGCTTACGGTTTGACCTGGACTGTCGTCCTTTTCCTTCTCCTCCTCCTCCTCCTCCTCCTCCTCCTTTTGTGATCGTCGCTTTTTCCAAACTCCTTTTACCATCGGCATTGCTGTCATAGAACAATAAGATCTCTGCTCAGGGTTTGCCCTAAAAATACTAATTTCACAGCAGGATAAGAACCCCCGTGCACACATATTCATACAAACAGGTGGCTTACTGTTTGTCCTGGACTGTCGTTCTTTTCCTCCTCCTCCTCCTCCTCCTCCTCCTCCTCCTCCTCCTCCTCCCCTTTTTGTGTTCGTTTCTTTTTGCATAGTACTTTTCCAGTTGGCATTGCTCTCATGGAACGAGTGGATCCCTGCTCCGGGCTTGCCCTTTAAAATACTAATTTCACAGCAGGATAAGAACCCTAGTCCACACATAGTCGTGCAAACAGGTGGCTTGTGGTTTGTCCTGGACTGTCGTCCTTTTCCTTCTCATCCTCCTCCTTTTGTGATCATTGCTTTTTCCATACTATTTTTCCTGTTGGCTTTGCTCTCATGGAATGATAGGATCACTGCTCAGGGCTTGCCCTAAAAAACACTAATTTCACAGCAGGATAAGAACCCTCGTCCACACATATTCCTCGTCTTTTTTGTACTTCTGTGATCGTTGCTTTTTCCATAGTAGTTTTCTTGTTGGCATTGCTCTCATGGAACGATAGGATCCCTGCTCCGGGCTTGCCCTTTAAAATACTAATTTCACAGCAGGATAAGAATCCTAGTCCACACATAGTCGTGCAAACAGGGGGCTTATGGTTTGTCCTGGACTGTCGTCCTTTTACTCCTCCTCCTCCTCCTTTTCTTTTTCCTCCTTTTGTGATTGTTCCTTTTTCCATAGTACTTTTCCCGTTGGCATTGCTCTCATTGAATGATAGGATCGCTCTTCCGGGCTTGCCCTAAAAAATACTAAATGCAGAGCAGGATAAGAACCCTCGGCCACACATAGTCATGCAAACAGGGGGCTTATGGTTTGTCCTGGACTGTCGTCCTTTTACTCCTCCTCCTTTTCTTTTTCCTCCTTTTGTGATTGTTCCTTTTTCCATAGTACTTTTCCCGTTGGCATTGCTCTCATTGAATGATAGGATCGCTCTTCCGGGCTTGCCCTAAAAAATACTAAATGCACCGCAGGATAAGAACCCTCGGCCACACATAGTCGTGCAAACAGGTGGCTTACGGTTTGTCCTGGACTGTCGTCCTTTTCCTCCTCCTCCTCCTCCTCCTCCTCCTCCTCCTCCTCCTCCTCCTCTTTTTGTGTTCGTTTCTTTTTGCATAGTACTTTTCCAGTTTGCATTGCTTAAATGGTACGAGTGGATCCCTGCTCCAGGCTTGCCCTTTAAAATACTAATTTCACAGCAGGATAACAACCCTAGTCCACACATAGTCGTGCAAACAGGGGGCTTATGGTTTGTCCTGGACTGTCGTCCTTTTACTCCTCCTCCTCCTCCTTTTTCCTCCTTTTGTGATTGTTCCTTTTTCCATAGTACTTTTCCCGTTGGCATTGCTCTCATTGAATGATAGGATCGCTCTTCCGGGCTTGCCCTAAAAAATACTAACTGCACCGCAGGATAAGAACCCTCGGCCACACATAGTCGTGCAAACAGGTGGCTTGTGGTTTGTCCTGGACTGTCGTCCTTTTCCTTCTCATCCTCCTCCTTTTGTGATCATTGCTTTTTCCATACTATTTTTCCTGTTTGCTTTGCTCTCATGGAATGATAGGATCACTGCTCAGGGCTTGCCCTAAAAAACACTAATTTCACAGTAGGATAGAAACCCTCGTCCACACATATTCCACGTCTTTTTTGTACTTCTGTGATCGTTGCTTTTTCCATAGTAGTTTTCTTGTTGGCATTGCTCTCATGGAACGATAGGATCCCTGCTCCGGGCTTGCCTTTTAAAATACTAATTTCACAGCAGGATAAGAACCCTCGTCCACACATATTTGTGTAATCAGGGGGCTTACGGTTTGTCCTGTACTGTCTTCCTTTTCCTTCTCCTTCTCCTCCTCCTCCTCCTTTTGTGGTCGTTTCTGTTTCCATACTACTTTTTTCCGTCGGCTTTGCTGTCTTAGAACGATAGGATCACTCCTCATGGCTTTCCTTTAAAAATACTAATTTAACAGCAGGATTAGAACCCTCGTCCACACATAGTCGTGCAAACAGGGGGCTTACGGTTTGTTGTGGACTGTTGTCCTTTTACTCCTCCTCCTCCTCCTTTTCTTTTTCCTCCTTTTGTGATTGTTGCTTTTTCCATAGTACTTTTCCCGTTGGCATTGCTCTCATTGAATGATAGGATCGCTCTTCCGGGCTTGCCCTAAAAAATACTAAATGCACCGCAGGATAAGAACCCTCGGCCACACATAGTCGTGCAAACAGGTGGCTTACGGTTTGTCCTGTACTGTCTTCCTTTTCCTTCTCCTTCTCGTCCTCCTCCTCCTTTTGTGGTCGTTTCTGTTTCCATACTACTTTTTTCCGTCGGCTTTGCTGTCTTAGAACGATAGGTTCACTCCTCATGGCTTTCCTTTAAAAATACTAATTTAACAGCAGGATAAGAACCCTCGTCCACACATAGTCTTGCAAACAGGGGGCTTACGGTTTGACCTGGACTGTCGTCCTTTCCCTTCTCCTCCTCCTCCTCCTCCTCCTCCTCCTTTTGTGATCGTCGCTTTTTCCAAACTCCTTTTACCATCGGCATTGCTGTCATAGAACAATAAGATCTCTGCTCAGGGCTTGCCCTAAAAAATACTAATTTCACAGCAGGATATGAACCCCCGTGCACACATATTCGTGCAAACAGGTGGCTTACTGTTTGTCCTGGACTGTCGTTCTTTTCCTCCTCCTCCTCCTCCTCCTCCTCCTCCTCCTCCCCTTTTTGTGTTCGTTTCTTTTTGCATAGTACTTTTCCAGTTGGCATTGCTCTCATGGAACGAGTGGATCCCTGCTCCGGGCTTGCCCTTTAAAATACTAATTTCACAGCAGGATAAGAACCCTAGTCCACACATAGTCGTGCAAACAGGGGGCTTATGGTTTGTCCTGGACTGTCGTCCTTTTACTCCTCCTCCTCCTCCTTTTCTTTTTCCTCCTTTTGTGATTGTTCCTTTTTCCATAGTACTTTTCCCGTTGGCATTGCTCTCATTGAATGATAGGATCGCTCTTCTGGGGTTGCCCTAAAAGATACTAAATGCACCGCAGGATAAGAACCCTCGGCCAAACATAGTCGTGCAAACAGGTGGCTTGTGGTTTGTCCTGGACTGTCGTCCTTTTCCTCCTCCTCCTCCTCCTCCTCCTCCTCCTCCTTTTGTGATCGTCGCTTTTTCCAAACTCCTTTTACCATCGGCATTGCTGTCATAGAACAATAAGATCTCTGCTCAGGGTTTGCCCTAAAAATACTAATTTCACAGCAGGATAAGAACCCCCGTGCACACATATTCATACAAACAGGTGGCTTACTGTTTGTCCTGGACTGTCGTTCTTTTCCTCCTCCTCCTCCTCCTCCTCCCCTTTTTATGTTCGTTTCTTTTTGCATAGTACTTTTCCAGTTGGCATTGCTCTCATGGAACGAGTGGATCCCTGCTCCGGGCTTGCCCTTTAAAATACTAATTTCACAGCAGGATAAGAACCCTAGTCCACACATAGTCTTGCAAACAGGTGGCTTAAGGTTTGTCCTGGACTGTCGTCCTTTTCCTCCTCCTCCTCCTCCTCCTCCTCCTCCTCCTCCTCCTCCTCCTCTTTTTGTGTTCGTTTCTATTTGCATAGTACTTTTCCAGTTTGCATTGCTTACATGGTACGAGTGGATCCCTGCTCCAGGCTTGCCCTTTAAAATACTAATTTCACAGCAGGATAACAACCCTAGTCCACACATAGTCGTGCAAACAGGGGGCTTATGGTTTTCCTGGACTGTCGTCCTTTTACTCCTCCTCCTCCTCCTTTTTCCTCCTTTTGTGATTGTTCCTTTTTCCATAGTACTTTTCCCGTTGGCATTGCTCTCATTGAATGATAGGATCGCTCTTCCGGGCTTGCCCTAAAAGATACTAAATGCACCGCAGGATAAGAACCCTCGGCCACACATAGTCGTGCAAACAGGTGGCTTGTGGTTTGTCCTGGACTGTCGTCCTTTTCCTTCTCATCCTCCTCCTTTTGTGATCATTGCTTTTTCCATACTATTTTTCCTGTTTGCTTTGCTCTCATGGAATGATAGGATCACTGCTCAGGGCTTGCCCTAAAAAACACTAATTTCACAGCAGGATAGAAACCCTCGTCCACACATATTCCTCGTCTTTTTTGTACTTCTGTGATCGTTGCTTTTTCCATAGTAGTTTTCTTGTTGGCATTGCTCTCATGGAACGATAGGATCCCTGCTTCGGGCTTGCCTTTTAAAATACTAATTTCACAGCAGGATAAGAACCCTCGTCCACACATATTTGTGTAATCAGGGGGCTTACGGTTTGTCCTGTACTGTCTTCCTTTTCCTTCTCCTTCTCGTCCTCCTCCTCCTTTTGTGGTCGTTTCTGTTTCCATACTACTTTTTTCCGTCGGCTTTGCTGTCTTAGAACGATAGGATCACTCCTCATGGCTTTCCTTTAAAAATACTAATTTAACAGCAGGATAAGAACCCTCGTCCACACATAGTCTTGCAAACAGGGGGCTTACGGTTTGACCTGGACTGTCGTCCTTTTCCTTCTCCTCCTCCTCCTCCTCCTCCTCCTCCTTTTGTGATCGTCGCTTTTTCCAAACTCCTTTTACCATCGGCATTGCTGTCATAGAACAATAAGATCTCTGCTCAGGGCTTGCCCTAAAAAATACTAATTTCACAGCAGGATATGAACCCCCGTGCACACATATTCGTGCAAACAGGTGGCTTACTGTTTGTCCTGGACTGTCGTTCTTTTCCTCCTCCTCCTCCTCCTCCTCCTCCTCCTCCTCCCCTTTTTGTGTTCGTTTCTTTTTGCATAGTACTTTTCCAGTTGGCATTGCTCTCATGGAACGAGTGGATCCCTGCTCCGGGCTTGCCCTTTAAAATACTAATTTCACAGCAGGATAAGAACCCTAGTCCACACATAGTCGTGCAAACAGGTGGCTTGTGGTTTGTCCTGGACTGTCGTCCTTTTCCTTCTCATCCTCCTCCTTTTGTGATCATTGCTTTTTCCATACTATTTTTCCTGTTGGCTTTGCTCTCATGGAATGATAGGATCACTGCTCAGGGCTTGCCCTAAAAAACACTAATTTCACAGCAGGATAAGAACCCTCGTCCACACATAGTCGTGCAAACAGGTGGCTTGTGGTTTGTCCTGGACTGTCGTCCTTTTCCTTCTCATCCTCCTCCTTTTGTGATCATTGCTTTTTCCATACTATTTTTCCTGTTGGCTTTGCTCTCATGGAATGATAGGATCACTGCTCAGGGCTTGCCGTAAAAAACACTAATTTCACAGCAGGATAAGAACCCTCGTCCACACATATTCCTCGTCTTTTTTGTACTTCTGTGATCGTTGCTTTTTCCATAGGAGTTTTCTTGTTGGCATTGCTCTCATGGAACGATAGGATCCCTGCTCCGGGCTTGCCCTTTAAAATACTAATTTCACAGCAGGATAAGAACCCTAGTCCACACATAGTCGTGCAAACAGGGGGCTTATGGTTTGTCCTGGACTGTCGTCCTTTTACTCCTCCTCCTCCTCCTTTTCTTTTTCCTCCTTTTGTGATTGTTCCTTTTTCCATAGTACTTTTCCCGTTGGCATTGCTCTCATTGAATGATAGGATCGCTCTTCCGGGCTTGCCCTAAAAAATACTAAATGCACCGCAGGATAAGAACCCTCGGCCACACATAGTCGTGCAAACAGGTGGCTTACGGTTTGTCCTGGACTGTCGTCCTTTTCCTCCTCCTCCTCCTCCTTCTCCTCCTCCTCCTCCTCTTTTTGTGTTCGTTTCTATTTGCATAGTAGTTTTCTTGTTGGCATTGCTCTCATGGTACGAGTGGATCCCTGCTCCGGGCTTGCCATAAAAAATACTAAATGCACCGCAGGATAAGAACCCTCGTCCACACATAGTCGTGCAAACAGGTGGCTTGTGGTTTGTCCTGGACTGTCGTCCTTTTCCTTCTCATCCTCCTCCTTTTGTGATCATTGCTTTTTCCATACTATTTTTCCTGTTCGCTTTGCTCTCATGGAATGATAGGATCACTGCTCAGGGCTTGCCCTAAAAAACACTAATTTAACAGCAGGATAAGAACCCTCGTCCACACATATTCCTCGTCTTTTTTGTACTTCTGTGATCGTTGCTTTTTCCATAGTAGTTTTCTTCTTGGCATTGCTCTCATGGTACGAGTGGATCCCTGCTCCGGGCTTGCCCTAAAAAATACTAAATGCACCGCAGGATAAGAACCCTCGGCCACACATAGTCGTGCAAACAGGTGGCTTGTGGTTTGTCCTGGACTGTCGTCCTTTTCCTTCTCATCCTCCTCCTTTTGTGATCATTGCTTTTTCCATACTATTTTTCCTGTTGGCATTGCTCTCATGGAATGATAGGATCCCTGCTCCGGGCTTGCCCTTTTAAATACTAATTTCACAGCAGGATAAGAACCCTAGTCCACACATAGTCGTGCAAACAGGGGGCTTATGGTTTGTCCTGGACTGTCGTCCTTTTACTCCTCCTCCTCCTCCTTTTCTTTTTCCTCCTTTTGTGATTGTTCCTTTTTCCATAGTACTTTTCCCGTTGGCATTGCTCTCATTGAATGATAGGATCGCTCTTCCAGGCTTGCCCTAAAAAATGCTAAATGCACCGCAGGATAGGAACCCTCGGCCACACATAGTCGTGCAAACAGGTGGCTTACGGTTTGTCCTGGACTGTCGTCCTTTTCCTTCTCCTTCTCCTCCTCCTCCTCCTTTTGTGGTTGTTTCTGTTTCCATACTACTTTTTTCCGTCGGCTTTGCTGTCATAGAATGATAGGATCACTGCTCATGGCTTGCCCTTAAAAATACTAATTTAACAGAAGGATAAGAACCCTCGTCCACACATAGTCTTGCAAACAGGGGGCTTACGGTTTGACCTGGACTGTCGTCCTTTTCCTTCTCCTCCTCCTCCTCCTCCTCCTCCTCCTTTTGTGATCGTCGCTTTTTCCAAACTCCTTTTACCATCGGCATTGCTGTCATAGAACAATAAGATCTCTGCTCAGGGTTTGCCCTAAAAATACTAATTTCACAGCAGGATAAGAACCCCCGTGCACACATATTCATACAAACAGGTGGCTTACTGTTTGTCCTGGACTGTCGTTCTTTTCCTCCTCCTCCTCCTCCTCCTCCTCCTCCCCTTTTTGTGTTCGTTTCTTTTTGCATAGTACTTTTCCAGTTGGCATTGCTCTCATGGAACGAGTGGATCCCTGCTCCGGGCTTGCCCTTTAAAATACTAATTTCACAGCAGGATAAGAACCCTAGTCCACACATAGTCGTGCAAACAGGGGGCTTATGGTTTGTCCTGGACTGTCGTCCTTTTACTCCTCCTCCTCCTCCTTTTCTTTTTCCTCCTTTTGTGATTGTTCCTTTTTCCATAGTACTTTTCCCGTTGGCATTGCTCTCATTGAATGATAGGATCGCTCTTCCGGGCTTGCCCTAAAAAATACTAAATGCACCGCAGGATAAGAACCCTCGGCCACACATAGTCGTGCAAACAGGTGGCTTGTGGTTTGTCCTGGACTGTCGTCCTTTTCCTTCTCATCCTCCTCCTTTTGTGATCATTGCTTTTTCCATACTATTTTTCCTGTTGGCTTTGCTCTCATGGAATGATAGGATCACTGCTCAGGGCTTGCCCTAAAAAACACTAATTTCACAGCAGGATAAGAACCCTTGTCCACACATATTCCTCGTCTTTTTTGTACTTCTGTGATCGTTGCTTTTTCCATAGTAGTTTTCTTGTTGGCATTGCTCTCATGGAACGAGTGGATCCCTGCTCCGGGCTTGCCTTGAAAATACTAATTTCGCAGCAGGATAAGAACCCTCGGCCACACATAGTCGTGCAAACAGGTGGCTTGTGGTTTGTCCTGGACTGTCGTCCGTTTACTCCTCCTCCTCCTCCTTTTTCCTCCTTTTGTGATTGTTCCTTTTTCCATAGTACTTTTCCCGTTGGCATTGCTCTCATTGAATGATAGGATCGCTCTTCCGGGCTTGCCCTAAAAAATGCTAAATGCACCGCAGGATAAGAACCATCGGCCACACATAGTCGTGCAAACAGGTGGCTTGTGGTTTGTCCTGGACTGTCGTCCTTTTCCTTCTCATCCTCCTCCTTTTGTGATCATTGCTTTTTCCATTCTATTTTTCCTGTTGGCTTTGCTCTCATGGAATGATAGGATCACTGCTCAGGGCTTGCCCTAAAAAACACTAATTTCACAGCAGGATAAGAACCCTCGTCCACACATATTCCTCGTCTTTTTTGTACTTCTGTGATCGTTGCTTTTTCCATAGTAGTGTTCTTGTTGGCATTGCTCTCATGGAACGATAGGATCCCTGCTCCCGGCTTGCCCTAAAAAATACTAATTTCGCAGCAGGATAAGAACCCTCGGCCACACATAGTCGTGCAAACAGGTGGCTTGTGGTTTGTCCTGGACTGTCGTCCTTTTCCTTCTCATCCTCCTCCTTTTGTGATCATTGCTTTTTCCATACTATTTTTCCTGTTGGCTTTGCTCTCATGGAATGATAGGATCACTGCTCAGGGCTTGCCCTAAAAAACACTGATTTCACAGCAGGATAAGAACCCTCGTCCACACATATTCCTCGTCTTTTTTGTACTTCTGTGATCGTTGCTTTTTCCATAGTAGTTTTCTTGTTGGCATTGCTCTCATGGAACGATAGGATCCCTGCTCCGGGCTTGCTCTTTAAAATACTAATTTCACAGCAGGATAAGAACCCTCGTCCACACATAGTCGTGCAAACAGGGGGCTTATGGTTTGTCCTGGACTGTCGTCCTTTTCATTCTCATCCTCCTTTTTTTCTTTTTCCTCCTTTTGTGATTGTTCCTTTTTCCATAGTACTTTTCCCGTTGGCATTGCTCTCATTGAATGATAGGATCGCTCTTCCGGGCTTGCCCTAAAAAATACTAAATGCACCGCAGGATAAGAACCCTCGGCCACACATAGTCGTGCAAACAGGTGGCTTACGGTTTGTCCTGGACTGTCGTCCTTTTCCTTCTCCTCCTCCTCCTCCCCCTCCTCCTCCTCCTCCTCCTCCTCCTCCTCCTCCTCCTCCTTCTCGTCCTCCTCCTCTTCCTCCTCCTCATCCTCCTCCTCCTCCTCCTCCTCCTCCTCCTCTTTTTGTGTTCGTTTCGTTTTGCATAGTACTTTTCCAGTTGGCATTGCTCTCATGGTACGAGTGGATCCCTGCTCCGGGCTTGCCCTAAAAAATACTAATTTCACAGCAGGATAAGATCCCTAGTCCACACATAGTCGTGCAAACAGGGGGCTTATGGTTTGTCCGGGACTGTCGTCCTTTTACTCCTCCTGCTCCTCCTTTTCTTTTTCCTCCTTTTGTGATTGTTCCTTTTTCCATAGTACTTTTCCCGTTGGCATTGCTCTCATTGAATGATAGGATCGCTCTTCCGGGCTTGCCCTAAAAAATACTAAATGCACCGCAGGATAAGAACCCTCGGCCACACATAGTCGTGCAAACAGGTGGCTTGTGGTTTGTCCTGGACTGTCGTCCTTTTCCTTCTCATCCTCCTCCTTTTGTGATCATTGCTTTTTCCATACTATTTTTCCTGTTGGCTTTGCTCTCATGGAATGATAGGATCACTGCTCAGGGCTTGCCCTAAAAAACACTAATTTCACAGCAGGATAAGAACCCTCGTCCACACATATTCCTCGTCTTTTTTGTACTTCTGTGATCGTTGCTTTTTCCATAGTAGTTTTCTTGTTGGCATTGCTCTCATGGAACGATAGGATCCCTGCTCCGGGCTTGCCCTTTAAAATACTAATTTCAGAGCAGGATAAGATCCCTAGTCCACACATAGTCGTGCAAACAGGGGGCTTATGGTTTGTCCTGGACTGTCGTCCGTTTACTCCTCCTCCTCCTCCTTTTTCCTCCTTTTGTGATTGTTCCTTTTTCCATAGTACTTTTCCCGTTGGCATTGCTCTCATTGAATGATAGGATCGCTCTTCCGGGCTTGCCCTAAAAAATGCTAAATGCACCGCAGGATAAGAACCATCGGCCACACATAGTCGTGCAAACAGGTGGCTTGTGGTTTGTCCTGGACTGTCGTCCTTTTCCTTCTCATCCTCCTCCTTTTGTGATCATTGCTTTTTCCATACTATTTTTCCTGTTGGCTTTGCTCTCATGGAATGATAGGATCACTGCTTAGGGCTTGCCCTAAAAAACACTAATTTCACAGCAGGATAAGAACCCTAGTCCACACATAGTCGTGCAAAGAGGTGGCTTGTGGTTTGTACTGGACTGTCGTCCTTTTCCTTCTCATCCTCCTCCTTTTGTGATCATTGCTTTTTCCATTCTATTTTTCCTGTTGGCTTTGCTCTCATGGAATGATAGGATCACTGCTCAGGGCTTGCCCTAAAAAACACTAATTTCACAGCAGGATAAGAACCCTCGTCCACACATATTCCTCGTCTTTTTTGTACTTCTGTGATCGTTGCTTTTTCCATAGTAGTTTTCTTGTTGGCATTGCTCTCATGGAACGATAGGATCCCTGCTCCGGGCTTGCCCTAAAAAATACTAATTTCGCAGCAGGATAAGAACCCTCGGCCACACATAGTCGTGCAAACAGGTGGCTTGTGGTTTGTCCTGGACTGTCGTCCTTTTCCTTCTCATCCTCCTCCTTTTGTGATCATTGCTTTTTCCATACTATTTTTCCTGTTGGCTTTGCTCTCATGGAATGATAGGATCACTGCTCAGGGCTTGCCCTAAAAAACACTAATTTCACAGCAGGATAAGAACCCTCGTCCACACATATTCCTCGTCTTTTTTGTACTTCTGTGATCGTTGCTTTTTCCATAGTAGTTTTCTTGTTGGCATTGCTCTCATGGAACGATAGGATCCCTGCTCCGGGCTTGCTCTTTAAAATACTAATTTCACAGCAGGATAAGAACCCTCGTCCACACATAGTCGTGCAAACAGGGGGCTTATGGTTTGTCCTGGACTGTCGTCCTTTTCATTCTCATCCTCCTTTTTTTCTTTTTCCTCCTTTTGTGATTGTTCCTTTTTCCATAGTACTTTTCCCGTTGGCATTGCTCTCATTGAATGATAGGATCGCTCTTCCGGGCTTGCCCTAAAAAATACTAAATGCACCGCAGGATAAGAACCCTCGGCCACACATAGTCGTGCAAACAGGTGGCTTACGGTTTGTCCTGGACTGTCGTCCTTTTCCTTCTCCTCCTCCTCCTCCTCCTCCTCCTCCTCCTCCTCCTCCTCCTCCTCCTCCTCCTCCTCCTCCTCCTCCTCCTCCTCCTTCTCGTCCTCCTCCTCTTCCTCCTCCTCATCCTCCTCCTCCTCCTCCTCCTCCTCCTCTTTTTGTGTTCGTTTCTTTTTGCATAGTACTTTTCCAGTTGGCATTGCTCTCATGGTACGAGTGGATACCTGCTCCGGGCTTGCCCTAAAAAATACTAATTTCGCAGCAGGATAAGAACCCTCGTCCACACATAGTCGTGCAAACAGGTGGCTTGTGGTTTGTCCTGGACTGTCGTCCTTTTCCTTCTCATCCTCCTTCTTTTGTGATCATTGCTTTTTCCATACTATTTTTCCTGTTGGCTTTGCTCTCATGGAATGATAGGATCACTGCTCAGGGCTTGCCCTAAAAAACACTAATTTCACAGCAGGATAAGAACCCTCGTCCACACTTATTCCTCGTCTTTTTTGTACTTCTGTGATCGTTGCTTTTTCCATAGTAGTTTTCTTGTTGGCATTGCTCTCATGGAACGATAGGATCCCTGCTCCGGGATTGCCCTTTAAAATACTAATTTCACAGCAGGATAAGAACCCTAGTCCACACATAGTCGTGCAAACAGGGGGCTTATGGTTTGTCCTGGACTGTCGTCCTTTTACTCCTCCTCCTCCTCCTTTTTCCTCCTTTTGTGATTGTTCCTTTTTCCATAGTACTTTTCCCGTTGGCATTGCTCTCATTGAATGATAGGATCGCTCTTCCGGGCTTGCCCTAAAAAATACTAAATGCACCGCAGGATAAGAACCCTCGGCCACACATAGTCGTGCAAACAGGTGGCTTGTGGTTTGTCCTGGACTGTCGTCCTTTTCCTTCTCATCCTCCTCCTTTTGTGATCATTGCTTTTTCCATACTATTTTTCCTGTTGGCTTTGCTCTCATGGAATGATAGGATCACTGCTCAGGGCTTGCCCTAAAAAACACTAATTTCACAGCAGGATAGAAACCCTCGTCCACACATATTCCTCGTCTTTTTTGTACTTCTGTGATCGTTGCTTTTTCCATAGTAGTTTTCTTGTTGGCATTGCTCTCATGGAACGATAGGATCCCTGCTCCGGGCTTGCCTTTTAAAATACTAATTTCACAGCAGGATAAGAACCCTCGTCCACACATAGTCGTGCAATCAGGGGGCTTACGGTTTGTCCTGTACTGTCTTCCTTTTCCTTCTCCTTCTCCTCCTCCTCCTCCTTTTGTGGTCGTTTCTGTTTCCATACTACTTTTTTCCGTCGGCTTTGCTGTCATAGAACGATAGGATCACTCCTCATGGCTTTCCTTTAAAAATACTAATTTAACAGCAGGATTAGAACCCTCTTCCACACATAGTCGTGCAAACAGGGGGCTTATGGTTTGTCCTGGACTGTCGTCCTTTTACTCCTCCTCCTCCTCCTTTTCTTTTTCCTCCTTTTGTGATTGTTGCTTTTTCCATAGTACTTTTCCCGTTGGCATTGCTCTCATTGAATGATAGGATCGCTCTTCCGGGCTTGCCCTAAAAAATACTAAATGCACCGCAGGATAAGAACCCTCGACCACACATAGCCGTGCAAACAGGTGGCTTACGGTTTGTCCTGGACTGTCGTCCTTTTCCTTCTCCTTCTCCTCCTCCTCCTCCTTTTGTGGTTGTTTCTGTTTCCATACTACTTTTTTCCGTCGGCTTTGCTGTCATAGAACGATAGGATCACTGCTCATGGCTTGCCCTTAAAAATACTAATTTAACAGAAGGATAAGAACCCTCGTCCACACATAGTCTTGCAAACAGGGGGCTTACGGTTTGACCTGGACTGTCGTCCTTTTCCTTCTCCTCCTCCTCCTCCTCCTCCTCCTCCTCCTCCTCCTCCTCGTCCTTTTGTGATCGTCGCTTTTTCCAAACTCCTTTTACCATCGGCATTGCTGTCATAGAACAATAAGATCTCTGCTCAGGGCTTGCCCTAAAAAATACTAATTTCACAGCAGGATAAGAACCCCCGTGCACACATATTCGTGCAAACAGGTGGCTTACTGTTTGTCCTGGACTGTCGTTCTTTTCCTCCTCCTCCTCCTCCTCCTCCTCCTCCTCCTCCTCCTCCTCCTCCCCTTTTTGTGTTCGTTTCTTTTTGCATAGTACTTTTCCAGTTGGCATTGCTCTCATGGAACGAGTGGATCCCTGCTCCGGGCTTGCCCTTTAAAATACTAATTTCACAGCAGGATAAGAACCCTAGTCCACACATAGTCGTGCAAACAGGTGGCTTGTGGTTTGTCCTGGACTGTCGTCCTTTTCCTTCTCATCCTCCTCCTTTTGTGACCATTGCTTTTTCCATACTTTTTTTCCTGTTGGCTTTGCTCTCATGGAATGATAGGATCACTGCTCAGGGCTTGCCCTAAAAAACACTAATTTCACAGCAGGATAAGAACCCTCGTCCACACATATTCCTCGTCTTTTTTGTACTTCTGTGATCGTTGCTTTTTCCATAGTAGTTTTCTTGTTGGCATTGCTCTCATGGAACGATAGGATCCCTGCTCCGGGCTTGCCCGTTAAAATACTAATTTCACAGCAGGATAAGAACCCTCGTCCACACATAGTCGTGCAAACAGGGGGCTTATGGTTTGTCCTGGACTGTCGTCCTTTTACTCCTCCTCCTCCTCCTTTTCTTTTTTCTCCTTTTGTGATTGTTCCTTTTTCCATAGTACTTTTCCCGTTGGCATTGCTCTCATTGAATGATAGGATCGCTCTTCCGGGCTTGCCCTAAAAAATACTAAATGCACAGCAGGATAAGAACCCTCGGCCACACATAGTCTTGCAAACAGGTGGCTTACGGTTTGTCCTGGACTGTCGTTCTTTTCCTCCTTCTTCCTCCTCCTCCTCCTCCTCCTCCTCCTCCTGCTCCTCCTCCTCCTCCTCCTCCTCCTCTTTTGTGTTCGTTTCTATTTGCATAGTACTTTTCCAGTTGGCATTGCTCTCATGGAACGAGTGGATCCCTGCTCCGGGCTTGCCATAAAAAATACGAAATGCACCGCAGGATAAGAATCCTCGGCCACACATAGTCGTGCAAACAGGTGGCTTGTGGTTTGTCCTGGACTGTCGTCCTTTTCCTTCTCATCCTCCTCCTTTTGTGATCATTGCTTTTTCCATACTATTTTTCCTGTTGGCTTTGCTCTCATGGAATGATAGGATCACTGCTCAGGGCTTGCCCTAAAAAACACTAATTTCACATCAGGATAAGAACCCTTGTCCACACATATTCCTCGTCTTTTTTGTACTTCTGTGATCGTTGCTTTTTCCATAGTAGTTTTCTTGTTGGCATTGCTCTCATGGAACGATAGGATCCCTGCTCCGGGCTTGCCCTTTAAAATACTAATTTCACAGCAGGATAAGAACCCTAGTCCACACATAGTCGTGCAAACAGGGGGCTTATGGCTTGTCCTGGACTGTCGTCCTTTTACTCCTCCTCCTCCTCCTTTTCTTTTTCCTCCTTTTGTGATTGTTCCTTTTTCCATAGTACTTTTCCCGTTGGCATTGCTCTCATTGAATGATAGGATCGCTCTTCCGGGCTTGCCCTAAAAAATACTAAATGCACCGCAGGATAAGAACCCTCGGCCAAACATAGTCGTGCAAACAGGTGGCTTGTGGTTTGTCCTGGACTGTCGTCCTTTTCCTTCTCATCCTCCTCCTTTTGTGATCATTGCTTTTTCCATACTATTTTTCCTGTTGGCTTTGCTCTCATGGAATGATAGGATCACTGCTCAGGGCTTGCCCTAAAAAACACTAATTTCACAGCAGGATAAGAACCCTCGTCCACACATATTCCTCGTCTTTTTTGTACTTCTGTGATCGTTGCTTTTTCCATAGTAGTTTTCTTGTTGCCATTGCTCTCATGGTACGAGTGGATCCCTGCTCCGGGCTTGCCCTAAAAAATACTAAATGCACCGCAGGATAAGAACCCTCGGCCACACACAGTCGTGCAAACAGGTGGCTTGTGGTTTGTCCTGGACTGTCGTCCTTTTCCTTCTCATCCTCCTCCTTTTGTGATCATTGCTTTTTCCATACTATTTTTCCTGTTGGCTTTGCTCTCATGGAATGATAGGATCACTGCTCAGGGCTTGCCCTAAAAAACACTAATTTCACAGCAGGATAAGAACCCTCGTCCACACATATTCCTCGTCTTTTTAGTACTTCTGTGATCGTTGCTTTTTCCATAGTAGTTTTCTTGTTGGCATTGCTCTCATGGAACGATAGGATCCCTGCTCCGGGCTTGCCCTTTAAAATACTAATTTCACAGCAGGATAAGAACCCTAGTCCACACATAGTCGTGCAAACAGGGGGCTTATGGTTTGTCCTGGACTGTCGTCCTTTTACTCCTCCTCCTCCTCCTTTTCTTTTTCCTCCTTTTGTGATTGTTCCTTTTTCCATAGTACTTTTACCGTTGGCATTGCTCTCATTGAATGATAGGATCGCTCTTCCGGGCTTTCCCTAAAAAATACTAAATGCACCGCAGGATAAGAACCCTCGGCCACACATAGTCGTGCAAACAGGTGGCTTGTGGTTTGTCCTGGACTGTCGTCCTTTTCCTTCTCATCCTCCTCCTTTTGTGATCATTGCTTTTTCCATACTATTTTTCCTGTTGGCTTTGCTCTCATGGAATGATAGGATCACTGCTCAGGGCTTGCCCTAAAAAACACTAATTTCACAGCAGGATAAGAACCCTCGTCCACACATATTTGTGCAATCAGGGGGCTTACGGTTTGTACTGTACTGTCTTCCTTTTCCTTCTCCTTCTCCTCCTCCTCCTTTTGTGGTCGTTTCTGTTTCCATACTACTTTTTTCCGTCGGCTTTGCTGTCTTAGAACGATAGGATCACTCCTCATGGCTTGCCTTTAAAAATACTAATTTAACAGCAGGATAAGAACCCTCGTCCACACATAGTCGTGCAAACACGGGGCTTACGGTTTGTCCTGGACTGTTGTCCTTTTACTCCTCCTCCTCCTCCTTTTCTTTTTCCTCCTTTTGTGATTGTTGCTTTTTCCATAGTACTTTTCCCGTTGGCATTGCTCTCATTGAATGATAGGATCGCTCTTCCGGGCTTGCCCTAAAAAATACTAAATGCACCGCAGGATAAGAACCCTCGGCCACATATAGTCGTGCAAACAGGTGGCTTACGGTTTGTCCTGGACTGTCGTCCTTTTCCTTCTCCTTCTCCTCCTCCTCCTCCTTTTGTGGTTGTTTCTGTTTCCATACTACTTTTTTCCGTCGGCTTTGCTGTCATAGAACGATAGGATCACTGCTCATGGCTTCCCCTTAAAAATACTAATTTAACAGAAGGATAAGAACCCTCGTCCACACATAGTCTTGCAAACAGGGGGCTTACGGTTTGACCTGGACTGTCGTCCTTTTCCTTCTCCTCCTCCTCCTCCTCCTCCTCCTCCTCCTCCTCCTCCTCCTCCTCCTCCTCCTCCTCCTCCTCCTCCTCCTCCTCCTTCTCCTCCTCCTCCTCCTCCTCCTCCTTTTGTGATCGTCGCTTTTTCCAAACTCCTTTTACCATCGGCATTGCTGTCATAGAACAATAAGATCTCTGCTCAGGGCTTGCCCTAAAAAATACTAATTTCACAGCAGGATAAGAACCCCCGTGCACACATATTCGTGCAAACAGGTGGCTTACTGTTTGTCCTGGACTGTCGTTCTTTTCCTCCTCCTCCTCCTCCTCCTCCTCCTCCTCCTCCTCCTCCTCCTCCTCCTCCCCTTTTTGTGTTCGTTTCTTTTTGCATAGTACTTTTCCAGTTGGCATTGCTCTCATGGAACGAGTGGATCCCTGCTCCGGGCTTGCCCTTTAAAATACTAATTTCACAGCAGGATAAGAACCCTCGTCCACACATAGTCGTGCAAACAGGTGGCTAGTGGTTTGTCCTGGACTGTCGTCCTTTTCCTTCTCATCCTCCTCCTTTTGTGATCATTGCTTTTTCCATACTATTTTTCCTGTTGGCTTTGCTCTCATGGAATGATAGGATCACTGCTCAGGGCTTGCCCTAAAAAACACTAATTTCACAGCAGGATAAGAACCCTCGTCCACACATATTCCTCGTCTTTTTTGTACTTCTGTGATCGTTGCTTTTTCCATAGTAGTTTTCTTGTTGGCATTGCTCTCATGGAACGATAGGATCCCTGCTCCGGGCTTGCCCTTTAAAATACTAATTTCACAGCAGGATAAGAACCCTCGTCCACACATAGTCGTGCAAACAGGGGGCTTATTGTTTGTCCTGGACTGTCGTCCTTTTACTCCTCCTCCTCCTCCTTTTCTTTTTCCTCCTTTTGTGATTGTTCCTTTTTCCATAGTACTTTTCCCGTTGGCATTGCTCTCATTGAATGATAGGATCGCTCTTCCGGGCTTGCCCTAAAAAATACTAAATGCACCGCAGGATAAGAACCCTCGGCCACACATAGTCGTGCAAACAGGTGGCTTGTGGTTTGTCCTGGACTGTCGTCCTTTTCCTTCTCATCCTCCTCCTTTTGTGATCATTGCTTTTTCCATACTATTTTTCCTGTTGGCTTTGCTCTCATGGAATGATAGGATCACTGCTCAGGGCTTGCCCTAAAAAACACTAATTTTACAGCAGGATAAGAACCCTCGTCCACACATATTCCTCGTCTTTTTTGTACTTCTGTGATCGTTGCTTTTTCCATAGTAGTTTTCTTGTTGGCATTGCTCTCATGGAACGATAGGATCCCTGCTCCGGGCTTGCCCTTTAAAATACTAATTTCACAGCAGGATAAGAACCCTAGTCCACACATAGTCGTGCAAACAGGGGGCTTATGGTTTGTCCTGGACTGTCGTCCTTTTACTCCTCCTCCTCCTCCTTTTCTTTTTCCTCCTTTTGTGATTGTTCCTTTTTCCATAGTACTTTTCCCGTTGGCATTGCTCTCATTGAATGATAGGATCGCTCTTCCGGGCTTGCCCTAAAAAATACTAAATGCACCGCAGGATAAGAACCCTCGGCCACACATAGTCGTGCAAACAGGTGGCTTACGGTTTGTCCTGGACTGTCGTCCTTTTCCTTCTCCTCCTCCTCCTCCTCCTCCTCCTCCTCCTCCTCCTCCTCCTCCTCCTCCTCCTCCTTCCCCTCCTCCTCCTCCTCCTCCTCCTCATTCTCCTCCTCCTCCTCCTCCTCCTCCTCCTCTTTTTGTGTTCGTTTCTTTTTGCATAGTACTTTTCCAGTTGGCATTGCTCTCATGGTACGAGTGGATCCCTGCTCCGGGTTTGCCCTAAAAAATACTAATTTCGCAGCAGGATAAGAACCCTCGTCCACACATAGTCGTGCAAACAGGTGGCTTGTGGTTTGTCCTGGACTGTCGTCCTTTTCCTTCTCATCCTCCTCCTTTTGTGATCATTGCTTTTTCCATACTATTTTTCCTGTAGCCTTTGCTCTCATGGAATGATAGGATCATTGCTCAGGGCTTGCCCTAAAAAACACTAATTTCACAGCAGGATAAGAACCCTCGTCCACACATATTTGTGCAATCAGGGGGCTTACGGTTTGTCCTGTACTGTCTTCCTTTTCCTTCTCATTCTCCTCCTCCTCCTCCTTTTGTGGTCGTTTCTGTTTCCATACTACTTTTTTCCGTCGGCTTTGCTGTCTTAGAACGATAGGATCACTGCTCATGGCTTGCCCTTAAAAATACTAATTTAACAGCAGGATTAGAACCCTCGTCCACACATAGTTGTGCAAACAGGGGGCTTACGGTTTGTCCTGGACTGTTGTCCTTTTACTCCTCCTCCTCCTCCTTTTCTTTTTCCTCCTTTTGTGATTGTTGCTTTTTCCATAGTACTTTTCCCGTTGGCATTGCTCTCATTGAATGATAGGATCGCTCTTCCGGGCTTGCCCTAAAAAATAATAAATGCACCGCAGGATAAGAACCCTCGGCCACACATAGTCGTGCAAACAGGTGGCTTACGGTTTGTCCTGGACTGTCGTCCTTTTCCTTCTCCTTCTCCTCCTCCTCCTCCTTTTGTGGTTGTTTCTGTTTCCATACTACTTTTTTCCGTCGGCTTTGCTGTCATAGAAGGATAGGATCACTGCTCATGGCTTGCACTTAAAAATACTAATTTAACAGAAGGATAAGAACCCTCGTCCACACATAGTCTTGCAAACAGGGGGCTTACGGTTTGACCTGGACTGTCGTCCTTTTCCTTCTCCTCCTCCTCCTCCTCCTCCTCCTCCTCCTCCTCCTCCTCCTCCTTTTGTGATCGTCGCTTTTTCCAAACTCCTTTTACCATCGGCATTGCTGTCATAGAACAATAAGATCTCTGCTCAGGGCTTGCCCTAAAAAATACTAATTTCACAGCAGGATAAGAACCCCCGTGCACACATATTCGTGCAAACAGGTGGCTTACTGTTTGTCCTGGACTGTCGTTCTTTTCCTCCTCCTCCTCCTCCTCCTCCTCCTCCTCCTCCTCCTCCTCCTCCTCCTCCCCTTTTTGTGTTCGTTTCTTTTTGCATAGTACTTTTCCAGTTGGCATTGCTCTCATGGAACGAGTGGATCCCTGCTCCGGGCTTGCCCTTTAAAATACTAATTTCACAGCAGGATAAGAACCCTCGTCCACACATAGTCGTGCAAACAGGTGGCTAGTGGTTTGTCCTGGACTGTCGTCCTTTTCCTTCTCATCCTCCTCCTTTTGTGATCATTGCTTTTTCCATACTATTTTTCCTGTTGGCTTTGCTCTCATGGAATGATAGGATCACTGCTCAGGGCTTGCCCTAAAAAACACTAATTTCACAGCAGGATAAGAACCCTCGTCCACACATATTCCTCGTCTTTTTAGTACTTCTGTGATCGTTGCTTTTTCCATAGTAGTTTTCTTGTTGGCATTGCTCTCATGGAACGATAGGATCCCTGCTCCGGGCTTGCCCTTTAAAATACTAATTTCACAGCAGGATAAGAACCCTCGTCCACACATAGTCGTGCAAACAGGGGGCTTATTGTTTGTCCTGGACTGTCGTCCTTTTACTCCTCCTCCTCCTCCTTTTCTTTTTCCTCCTTTTGTGATTGTTCCTTTTTCCATAGTACTTTTCCCGTTGGCATTGCTCTCATTGAATGATAGGATCGCTCTTCCGGGCTTGCCCTAAAAAATACTAAATGCACCGCAGGATAAGAACCCTCGGCCACACATAGTCGTGCAAACAGGTGGCTTGTGGTTTGTCCTGGACTGTCGTCCTTTTCCTTCTCATCCTCCTCCTTTTGTGATCATTGCTTTTTCCATACTATTTTTCCTGTTGGCTTTGCTCTCATGGAATGATAGGATCACTGCTCAGGGCTTGCCCTAAAAAACACTAATTTCACAGCAGGATAAGAACCCTCGTCCACACATATTTGTGCAATCAGGGGGCTTACGGTTTGTACTGTACTGTCTTCCTTTTCCTTCTCCTTCTCCTCCTCCTCCTCCTTTTGTGGTCGTTTCTGTTTCCATACTACTTTTTTCCGTCGGCTTTGCTGTCTTAGAACGATAGGATCACTCCTCATGGCTTGCCTTTAAAAATACTAATTTAACAGCAGGATAAGAACCCTCGTCCACACATAGTCGTGGAAACAGGGGGCTTATGGTTTGTCCTGGACTGTCGTCCTTTTACTCCTCCTCCTCCTCCTTTTCTTTTTCCTCCTTTTTTGATTGTTGCTTTTTCCATAGTACTTTTCCCGTTGGCATTGCTCTCATTGAATGATATGATCGCTCTTCCGGGCTTGCCCTAAAAAATACTAAATGCACCGCAGGATAAGAACCCTCGGCCACATATAGTCGTGCAAACAGGTGGCTTACGGTTTGTCCTGGACTGTCGTCCTTTTCCTTCTCCTTCTCCTCCTCCTCCTCCTTTTGTGGTTGTTTCTGTTTCCATACTACTTTTTTCCGTCGGCTTTGCTGTCATAGAACGATAGGATCACTGCTCATGGCTTGCCCTTAAAAATACTAATTTAACAGAAGGATAAGAACCCTCGTCCACACATAGTCTTGCAAACAGGGGGCTTACGGTTTGACCTGGACTGTCGTCCTTTTCCTTCTCCTCCTCCTCCTCCTCCTCCTCCTCCTCCTCCTCCTCCTCCTTTTGTGATCGTCGCTTTTTCCAAACTCCTTTTACCATCGGCATTGCTGTCATAGAACAATAAGATCTCTGCTCAGGGCTTGCCCTAAAAAATACTAATTTCACAGCAGGATAAGAACCCCCGTGCACACATATTCGTGCAAACAGGTGGCTTACTGTTTGTCCTGGACTGTCGTTCTTTTCCTCCTCCTCCTCCTCCTCCTCCTCCTCCTCCTCCTCCTCCTCCTCCCCTTTTTGTGTTCGTTTCTTTTTGCATAGTACTTTTCCAGTTGGCATTGCTCTCATGGAACGAGTGGATCCCTGCTCCGGGCTTGCCCTTTAAAATACTAATTTCACAGCAGGATAAGAACCCTAGTCCACACATAGTCGTGCAAACAGGTGGCTAGTGGTTTGTCCTGGACTGTCGTCCTTTTCCTTCTCATCCTCCTCCTTTTGTGATCATTGCTTTTTCCATACTATTTTTCCTGTTGGCTTTGCTCTCATGGAATGATAGGATCACTGCTCAGGGCTTGCCCTAAAAAACACTAATTTCACAGCAGGATAAGAACCCTCGTCCACACATATTCCTCGTCTTTTTAGTACTTCTGTGATCGTTGCTTTTTCCATAGTAGTTTTCTTGTTGGCATTGCTCTCATGGAACGATAGGATCCCTGCTCCGGGCTTGCCCTTTAAAATACTAATTTCACAGCAGGATAAGAACCCTCGTCCACACATAGTCGTGCAAACAGGGGGCTTATGGTTTGTCCTGGACTGTCGTCCTTTTCCTTCTCATCCTCCTCCTTTTCTTTTTCCTCCTTTTGTGATTGTTCTTTTTTCCATAGTACTTTTCCCGTTGGCATTGCTCTCATTGAATGATAGGATCGCTCTTCCGGGCTTGCCCTAAAAAATACTAAATGCACAGCAGGATAAGAACCCTCGTCCACACATAGTCGTTTAAACAGGTGGCTTACGGTTTGTCCTGGACTGTCGTTCTTTTCCTCCTCCTCCTCCTCCTCCTCCTCCTCCTCCTCCTCCTCCTCCTCCTCCTCCTCCTCCTCCTCCTCCTCCTCTTTTTGTGTTCGTTTCTATTTGCATAGTACTTTTCCAGTTGGCATTGCTCTCATGGAACTAGTGGATCCCTGCTTCGGGCTTGCCATAAAAAATACTAAATGCACCGCAGGATAAGAACCCTCGTCCACACATAGTCGTGCAAACAGGTAGCTTATGGTTTGTCCTGGACTGTCGTCCTTTTACTCCTCGTCCTCCTCCTTTTCTTTTTCCTCCTTTTGTGATTTTTCCTTTTTCCATAGTACTTTTCCCGTTGGCATTGCTCTCATTGAATGATAGGATCGCTCTTCCGGGCTTGCCCTAAAAAATACTAAATGCACCGCAGGATAAGAACCCTCGGCCACACATAGTCGTGCAAACAGGTGGCTTGTGGTTTGTCCTGGACTGTCGTCCTTTCCCTTCTCATCCTCCTCCTTTTGTGATCATTGCTTTTTCCATACTATTTTTCCTGTTGGCTTTGCTCTCATGGAATGATAGGATCACTGCTCAGGGGTTGCCCTAAAAAACACTAATTTCACAGCAGGATAAGAACCCTCGTCCACACATATTTGTGCAATCAGGGGGCTTACGGTTTGTCCTGTACTGTCTTCCTTTTCCTTCTCCTTCTCCTCCTCCTCCTCCTTTTGTGGTCGTTTCTGTTTCCATACTACTTTTTTCCGTCGGCTTTGCTGTCTTAGAACGATAGGATCACTCCTCATGGCTTGCCTTTAAAAATACTAATTTAACAGCAGGATAAGAACCCTCGTCCACACATAGTCGTGCAAACACGGGGCTTACGGTTTGTCCTGGACTGTTGTCCTTTTACTCCTCCTCCTCCTCCTTTTCTTTTTCCTCCTTTTGTGATTGTTGCTTTTTCCATAGTACTTTTCCCGTTGGCATTGCTCTCATTGAATGATATGATCGCTCTTCCGGGCTTGCCCTAAAAAATACTAAATGCACCGCAGGATAAGAACCCTCGGCCACACATAGTCGTGCAAACAGGTGGCTTACGGTTTGTCCTGGACTGTCGTCCTTTTCCTTCTCCTTCTCCTCCTCCTCCTCCTTTTGTGGTTGTTTCTGTTTCCATACTACTTTTTTCCGTCGGCTTTGCTGTCATAGAACGATAGGATCACTGCTCATGGCTTGCCCTTAAAAATACTAATTTAACAGAAGGATAAGAACCCTCGTCCACACATAGTCTTGCAAACAGGGGGCTTACGGTTTGACCTGGACTGTCGTCCTTTTCCTTCTCCTCCTCCTCCTCCTCCTCCTCCTCTTCCTCCTCCTCCTCCTCCTCCTTTTTTTGTGATCGTCGCTTTTTCCAAACTCCTTTTACCATCGGCATTGCTGTCATAGAACAATAAGATCTCTGCTCAGGGCTTGCCCTAAAAAATACTAATTTCACAGCAGGATAAGAACCCCCGTGCACACATATTCGTGCAAACAGGTGGCTTACTGTTTGTCCTGGACTGTCGTTCTTTTCCTCCTCCTCCTCCTCCTCCTCCTCCTCCTCCTCCTCCTCCTCCTCCCCTTTTTGTGTTCGTTTCTTTTTGCATAGTACTTTTCCAGTTGGCATTGCTCTCATGGAACGAGTGGATCCCTGCTCCGGGCTTGCCCTTTAAAATACTAATTTCACAGCAGGATAAGAACCCTAGTCCACACATAGTCGTGCAAACAGGTGGCTAGTGGTTTCTCCTGGACTGTCGTCCTTTTCCTTCTCATCCTCCTCCTTTTGTGATCATTGCTTTTTCCATACTATTTTTCCTGTTGGCTTTGCTCTCATGGAATGATAGGATCACTGCTCAGGGCTTGCCCTAAAAAACACTAATTTCACAGCAGGATAAGAACCCTCGTCCACACATATTCCTCGTCTTTTTAGTACTTCTGTGATAGTTGCTTTTTCCATAGTAGTTTTCTTGTTGGCATTGCTCTCATGGAACGATAGGATCCCTGCTCCGGGCTTGCCCTTTAAAATACTAATTTCACAGCAGGATAAGAACCCTCGTCCACACATAGTCGTGCAAACAGGGGGCTTATGGTTTGTCCTGGACTGTCGTCCTTTTCCTTCTCATCCTCCTCCTTTTCTTTTTCCTCCTTTTGTGATTGTTCCTTTTTCCATAGTACTTTTCCCGTTGGCATTGCTCTCAATGAATGATAGGATCGCTCTTCCGGGCTTGCCCTAAAAAATACTAAATGCACAGCAGGATAAGAACCCTCGGCCACACATAGTCGTGTAAACAGGTGGCTTACGGTTTGTCCTGGACTGTCGTTCTTTTCCTCCTCCTCCTCCTCCTCCTCCTCCTCCTCCTCCTCCTCCTCCTCCTCCTCCTCCTCCTCCTCCTCCTCTTTTTGTGTTCGTTTCTATTTGCATAGTACTTTTCCAGTTGGCATTGCTCTCATGGAACGAGTGGATCCCTGCTCCGGGCTTGCCATAAAAAATACTAAATGCACCGCAGGATAAGAACCCTCGTCCACACATAGTCGTGCAAACAGGTGGCTTATGGTTTGTCCTGGACTGTCGTCCTTTTACTCCTCGTCCTTCTCCTTTTCTTTTTCCTCCTTTTGTGATTGTTCCTTTTTCCATAGTACTTTTCCCGTTGGCATTGCTCTCATTGAATGATAGGATCGCTCTTCCGGGCTTGCCCTAAAAAATACTAAATGCACCGCAGGATAAGAACCCTCGGCCACACATAGTCGTGCAAACAGGTGGCTTACAGTTTGTCCTGGACTGTCGTCCTTTTCCTCCTCCTCCTCCTCCTCCTCCTCCTCCTCCTCCTCCTCCTCCTTCTCCTCCTCCTCCTCCTCCTCTTTTTGTGTTCGTTTCTATTTGCATAGTACTTTTCCAGTTGGCATTGCTCTCATGGAACGAGTGGATCCCTGCTCCGGGCTTGCCATAAAAAATACTAAATGCACCGCAGGATAAGAACCCTCGTCCACACATAGTCGTGCAAACAGGTGGCTTGTGGTTTGTCCTGGACTGTCGTCCTTTTCCTTCTCATCCTCCTCCTTTTGTGATCATTGCTTTTTCCATACTATTTTTCCTGTTGGCTTTGCTCTCATGGAATGATAGGATCACTGCTCAGGGCTTGCCCTAAAAAACACTAATTTCACATCAGGATAAGAACCCTTGTCCACACATATTCCTCGTCTTTTTTGTACTTCTGTGATCGTTGCTTTTTCCATAGTAGTTTTCTTGTTGGCATTGCTCTCATGGAACGATAGGATCCCTGCTCCGGGCTTGCCCTTTAAAATACTAATTTCACAGCAGGATAAGAACCCTAGTCCACACATACTCGTGCAAACAGGGGGCTTATGGTTTGTCCTGGACTGTCGTCCTTTTACTCCTCCTCCTCCTCCTTTTCTTTTTCCTCCTTTTGTGATTGTTCCTTTTTCCATAGTACTTTTCCCGTTGGCATTGCTCTCATTGAATGATAGGATCGCTCTTCCGGGCTTGCCCTAAAAAATACTAAATGCACCGCAGGATAAGAACCCTCGGCCAAACATAGTCGTGCAAACAGGTGGCTTGTGGTTTGTCCTGGACTGTCGTCCTTTTCCTTCTCATCCTCCTCCTTTTGTGATCATTGCTTTTTCCATACTATTTTTCCTGTTGGCTTTGCTCTCATGGAATGATAGGATCACTGCTCAGGGCTTGCCCTAAAAAACACTAATTTCACAGCAGGATAAGAACCCTCGTCCACACATATTTGTGCAATCAGGGGGCTTACGGTTTGTCCTGTACTGTCTTCCTTTTCCTTCTCCTTCTCCTCCTCCTCCTCCTTTTGTGGTCGTTTCTGTTTCCATACTACTTTTTTCCGTCGGCTTTGCTGTCTTAGAACGATAGGATCACTCCTCATGGCTTGCCTTTAAAAATACTAATTTAACAGCAGGATAAGAACCCTCGTCCACACATAGTCGTGGAAACAGGGGGCTTATGGTTTGTCCTGGACTGTCGTCCTTTTACTCCTCCTCCTCCTCCTTTTCTTTTTCCTCCTTTTGTGATTGTTGCTTTTTCCATAGTACTTTTCCCGTTGGCATTGCTCTCATTGAATGATAGGATCGCTCTTCCGGGCTTGCCCTAAAAAATACTAAATGCACCGCAGGATAAGAACCCTCGGCCACATATAGTCGTGCAAACAGGTGGCTTACGGTTTGTCCTGGACTGTCGTCCTTTTCCTTCTCCTTCTCCTCCTCCTCCTCCTTTTGTGGTTGTTTCTGTTTCCATACTACTTTTTTCCGTCGGCTTTGCTGTCATAGAACGATAGGATCACTGCTCATGGCTTGCCCTTAAAAATACTAATTTAACAGAAGGATAAGAACCCTCGTCCACACATAGTCTTGCAAACAGGGGGCTTACGGTTTGACCTGGACTGTCGTCCTTTTCCTTCTCCTCCTCCTCCTCCTCCTCCTCCTCCTCCTCCTCCTCCTCCTTTTGTGATCGTCGCTTTTTCCAAACTCCTTTTACCATCGGCATTGCTGTCATAGAACAATAAGATCTCTGCTCAGGGCTTGCCCTAAAAAATACTAATTTCACAGCAGGATAAGAACCCCCGTGCACACATATTCGTGCAAACAGGTGGCTTACTGTTTGTCCTGGACTGTCGTTCTTTTCCTCCTCCTCCTCCTCCTCCTCCTCCTCCTCCTCCTCCTCCTCCTCCCCTTTTTGTGTTCGTTTCTTTTTGCATAGTACTTTTCCAGTTGGCATTGCTCTCATGGAACGAGTGGATCCCTGCTCCGGGCTTGCCCTTTAAAATACTAATTTCACAGCAGGATAAGAACCCTAGTCCACACATAGTCGTGCAAACAGGTGGCTTGTGGTTTGTACTGGACTGTCGTCCTTTTCCTTCTCATCCTCCTCCTTTTGTGATCATTGCTTTTTCCATACTATTTTTCCTGTTGGCTTTGCTCTCATGGAATGATAGGATCACTGCTCAGGGCTTGCCCTAAAAAACACTAATTTCACAGCATGATAAGAACCCTCGTCCACACATATTCCTCGTCTTTTTTGTACTTCTGTGATCGTTGCTTTTTCCATAGTAGTTTTCTTGTTGGCATTGCTCTCATGGAACGATAGGATCCCTGCTCCGGGCTTGCCCTTTAAAATACTAATTTCATCGCAGGATAAGAACCCTCGTCCACACATAGTCGTGCAAACAGGGGGCTTATGGTTTGTCCTGGACTGTCGTCCTTTTCCTTCTCATCCTCCTCCATTTCTTTTTCCTCCTTTTGTGATTGTTCCTTTTTCCATAGTACTTTTCCCGTTGGCATTGCTCTCATTGAATGATAGGATCGCTCTTCCGGGCTTGCCCTAAAAAATACTGAATGCACAGCAGGATAAGAACCCTCGGCCACACATAGTCGTGTAAACAGGTGGCTTACGGTTTATCCTGGACTGTCGTTCTTTTCCTCCTCCTCCTCCTCCTCCTCCTCCTCGTCCTCCTCCTCCTCCTCCTCCTCCTCCTCCTCCTCCTCCTCTTTTTGTGTTCGTTTCTATTTGCATAGTACTTTTCCAGTTGGCATTCCTCTCATGGAACGAGTGGATCCCTGCTCCGGGCTTGCCATAAAAAATACTAAATGCACCGCAGGATAAGAACCCTCGTCCACACATAGTCGTGCAAACAGGGGGCTTATGGTTTGTCCTGGACTGTCGTCCTTTTACTCCTCGTCCTCCTCCTTTTCTTTTTCCTCCTTTTGTGATTGTTCCTTTTTCCATAGTACTTTTCCCGTTGGCATTGCTCTCATTGAATGATAGGATCGCTCTTCCGGGCTTGCCCTAAAAAATACTAAATGCACCGCAGGATAAGAACCCTCGGCCACACATAGTCGTGCAAACAGGTGGCTTACGGTTTGTCCTGGACTGTCGTCCTTTTCCTCCTCCTCCTCCTCCTCCTCCTCCTCCTCCTCCTCCTCGTCCTCCTCCTCCTCCTCCTCCTATTTTTGTGTTCGTTTCTATTTGCATAGTACTTTTCCAGTTGGCATTGCTCTCATGGAACGAGTGGATCCCTGCTCCGGGCTTGCCATAAAAAATACTAAATGCACCGCAGGATAATAACCCTCGTCCACACATAGTCGTGCAAACAGGTGGCTTGTGGTTTGTCCTGGACAGTCGTCCTTTTCCTTCTCATCCTCCTCCTTTTGTGATCATTGCTTTTTCCATAATATTTTTCCTGTTGGCTTTGCTCTCATGGAATGATAGGATCACTGCTCAGGGCTTGCCCTAAAAAACACTAATTTCACATCAGGATAAGAGCCCTTGTCCACACATATTCCTCGTCTTTTTTGTACTTCTGTGATCGTTGCTTTTTCCATAGTAGTTTTCTTGTTGGCATTGCTCTCATGGAACGATAGGATCCCTGCTCCGGGCTTGCCCTTTAAAATACTAATTTCACAGCAGGATAAGAACCCTAGTCCACACATAGTCGTGCAAACAGGGGGCTTATGGTTTGTCCTGGACTGTCGTCCTTTTACTCCTCGTCCTCCTCCTTTTCTTTTTCCTCCTTTTGTGATTGTTCCTTTTTCCATAGTACTTTTCCCGTTGGCATTGCTCTCATTGAATGATAGGATCGCTCTTCCGGGCTTGCCCTAAAAAATACTAAATGCACCGCAGGATAAGAACCCTCGGCCACACATAGTCGTGCAAACAGGTGGCTTACGGTTTGTCCTGGACTGTCGTTCTTTTCCTCCTCCTCCTCCTCCTCCTCCTCCTCCTCCTCCTCTTTTTGTGTTCATTTCTATTTGCATAGTACTTTTCCAGTTAGCATTGCTCTCATGGAACGAGTTGATCCCTGCTCCGGGCTTGCCATAAAAAATACTAAATGCACCGCAGGATAAGAACCCTCGTCCACACATAGTCGTGCAAACAGGGGGCTTATGGTTTGTCCTGGACTGTCGTCCTTTTACTCCTCCTCCTCCTCCTTTTCTTTTTCCTCCTTTTGTGATTGTTCCTTTTTCCATAGTACTTTTCCCGTTGGCATTGCTCTCATTGAATGATAGGATCGCTCTTCCGGGCTTGCCCTAAAAAATACTAAATGCACCGCAGGATAAGAACCCTCGGCCACACATAGTCGTGCAAACAGGTGGCTTACGGTTTGTCCTGGACTGTCGTCCTTTTCCTTCTCCTTCTCCTCCTCCTCCTCCTTTTGTGGTTGTTTCTGTTTCCATACTACTTTTTTCCGTCGGCTTTGCTGTCATAGAACGATAGGATCACTGCTCATGGCTTGCCCTTAAAAATACTAATTTAACAGAAGGATAAGAACCCTCGTCCACACATAGTCTTGCAAACAGGGGGCTTACGGTTTGACCTGGACTGTCGTCCTTTTCCTTCTCCTCCTCCTCCTCCTCCTCCTCCTCCTTTTGTGATCGTCGCTTTTTCCAAACTCCTTTTACCATCGGCATTGCTGTCATAGAACAATAAGATCTCTGCTCAGGGCTTGCCCTAAAAAATACTAATTTCACAGCAGGATAAGAACCCCCGTGCACACATATTCGTGCAAACAGGTGGCTTACTGTTTGTCCTGGACTGTCGTTCTTTTCCTCCTCCTCCTCCTCCTCCTCCTCCTTTTCCCCTTTTTGTGTTCGTTTCTTTTTGCATAGTATTTTTCCAGTTGGCATTGCTCTCATGGAACGAGTGGATCCCTGCTCCGGGCTTGCCCTTTAAAATACTAATTTCACAGCAGGATAAGAACCCTCGTCCACACATAGTCGTGCAAACAGGTGGCTTGTGGTTTGTACTGGACTGTCGTCCTTTTCCTTCTCATCCTCCTCCTTTTGTGATCATTGCTTTTTCCATACTATTTTTCCTGTTGGCTTTGCTCTCATGGAATGATAGGATCACTGCTCAGGGCTTGCCCTAAAAAACACTAATTTCACAGCAGGATAAGAACCCTCGTCCACACATATTCCTCGTCTTTTTTGTACTTCTGTGATCGTTGCTTTTTCCATAGTAGTTTTCTTGTTGGCATTGCTCTCATGGAACGATAGGATCCCTGCTCCGGGCTTGCCCTTTAAAATACTAATTTCACAGCAGGATAAGAACCCTAGTCCACACATAGTCGTGCAAACAGGGGGCTTATGGTTTGTCCTGGACTGTCGTCCTTTTCCTTCTCATCCTCCTCCTTTTCTTTTTCCTCCTTTTGTGATTGTTCCTTTTTCCATAGTACTTTTCCCGTTGGTATTGCTCTAATTGAATGATAGGATCGCTCTTCCGGGCTTGCCCTAAAAAATACTAAATGCACCGCAGGATAAGAACCCTCGGCCACACATAGTCGTGCAAACAAGTGGCTTACGGTTTGTCCTGGACTGTCGTCCTTTTCCTTCTCCTCCTCCTCCTCCTCCTCCTCCTCCTCCTCCTCCTCCTCCTCCTCCTCCTCCTCCTCCTCCTCCTCCTTCTCCTCCTCCTCCTCCTCCTCCTCCTCATCCTCCTCCTCCTCCTCCTCCTCCTCCTGTTTTTGTGTTCGTTTCTTTTTGCATAGTACTTTTCCAGTTGGCATTGCTCTCATGGTACGAGTGGATCCCTGCTCCAGGCTTGCCCTAAAAAATACTAAATGCACCGCAGGATAAGAACCCTCGTCCACACATAGTCGTGCAAACAGGTGGCTTGTGGTTTGTCCTGGACTGTCGTCCTTTTCCTTCTCCTCCTCCTCCTTTTGTGATCATTGTTTTTTCCATACTATTTTTCCTGTTGGCTTTGCTCTCATGGAATGATAGGATCACTGCTCAGGGCTTGCCCTAAAAAACACTAATTTCACAGCAGGATAGAAACCCTCGTCCACACATATTCCTCGTCTTTTTTGTACTTCTGTGATCGTTGCTTTTTCCATAGTAGTTTTCTTGTCGGCATTGCTCTCATGGAACGATAGGATCCCTGCTCCGGGCTTGCCTTTTAAAATACTAATTTCACAGCAGGATAAGAACCCTCGTCCACACATATTTGTGCAATCAGGGGGCTTACGGTTTGTCCTGTACTGTCTTCCTTTTCCTTCTCCTTCTCCTCCTCCTCCTCCTTTTGTGGTCGTTTCTGTTTCCATACTACTTTTTTCCGTCGGCTTTGCTGTCTTAGAACGATAGGATCACTCCTCATGGCTTGCCTTTAAAAATACTAATTTAACAGCAGGATTAGAACCCTCGTCCACACATAGTCGTGCAAACAGGGGGCTTACGGTTTGTCCTGGACTGTTGTCCTTTTACTCCTCCTCCTCCTCCTTTTCTTTTTCCTCCTTTTGTGATTGTTGCTTTTTCCATAGTACTTTTCCCGTTGGCATTGCTCTCATTGAATGATAGGATCGCTCTTCCGGGCTTGCCCTAAAAAATACTAAATGCACCGCAGGATAAGAACCCTCGGCCACACATAGTCGTGCAGACAGGTGGCTTACGGTTTGTCCTGGACTGTCGTCCTTTTCCTTCTCCTTCTCCTCCTCCTCCTCCTTTTGTGGTTGTTTCTGTTTCCATACTACTTTTTTTCCGTCGGCTTTGCTGTCATAGAACGATAGGATCACTGCTCATGGCTTGCCCTTAAAAATACTAATTTAACAGAAGGATAAGAACCCTCGTCCACACATAGTCTTGCAAACAGGGGGCTTACGGTTTGACCTGGACTGTCGTCCTTTTCCTTCTCCTCCTCCTCCTCCTCCTCCTCCTCCTTTTGTGATCGTCGCTTTTTCCAAACTCCTTTTACCATCGGCATTGCTGTCATAGAACAATAAGATCTCTGCTCAGGGCTTGCCCTAAAAAATACTAATTTCACAGCAGGATAAGAACCCCCGTGCACACATATTCGTGCAAACAGGTGGCTTACTGTTTGTCCTGGACTGTCGTTCTTTTCCTCCTCCTCCTCCTCCTCCTCCTCCTCCTCCTCCTCCTCCTCCTCCTCCTCCCCTTTTTGTGTTCGTTTCTATTTGCATAGTATTTTTCCAGTTGGCATTGCTCTCATGGAACGAGTGGATCCCTGCTCCGGGCTTGCCCTTTAAAATACTAATTTCACAGCAGGATAAGAACCCTCGTCCACATATAGTCGTGCAAACAGGTGGCTTGTGGTTTGTCCTGGACTGTCGTCCTTTTCCTTCTCATCCTCCTCCTTTTGTGATCATTGCTTTTTCCATACAATTTTTCCTGTTGGCTTTGCTCTCATGGAATGATAGGATCACTGCTCAGGGCTTGCCCTAAAAAACACTAATTTCACAGCAGGATAAGAACCCTCGTCCACACATATTCCTCGTCTTTTTTGTACTTCTGTGATCGTTGCTTTTTCCATAGTAGTTTTCTTGTTGGCATTGCTCTCATGGAACGATAGGATCCCTGCTCCGGGCTTGCCCTTTAAAATACTAATTTCACAGCAGGATAAGAACCCTAGTCCACACATAGTCGTGCAAACAGGGGGCTTATGGTTTGTCCTGGACTGTCATCCTTTTCCTTCTCATCCTCCTCCCTTTCTTATTCCTCCTCTTGTGATTGTTCCGTTTTCCATAGTACTTTTCCCGTTGGCATTGCTCTCATTGAATGATAGGATCGCTCTTCCGGGCTTGCCCTAAAAAATACTAAATGCACCGCAGGATAAGAACCCTCGGCCACACATAGTCGTGCAAACAAGTGGCTTACGGTTTGTCCTGGACTGTCGTCCTTTTCCTTCTCCTTCTCCTCCTCCTCCTCCTCCTCCTCCTCCTCCTTCTCCTCCTCCTCCTCCTCCTCCTCCTCCTCCTCCTCCTCCTTCTCCTCCTCCTCCTCCTCCTCCTCCTCCTCCTCCTCCTCTTTTTGTGTTCGTTTCTTTTTGCATAGTACTTTTCCAGTTGGCATTGCTCTCATGGTACGAGTGGATCCCTGCTCCGGGCTTGCCCTAAAAAATACTAATTTCGCAGCAGTATAAGAACCCTCGTCCACACATAGTCGTGCAAACAGGTGGCTTGTGGTTTGTCCTGGACTGTCGTCCTTTTCCTTCTCATCCTCCTCCTTTTGTGATCATTGCTTTTTCCATACTATTTTTCCTGTTGGCTTTGCTCTCATGGAATGATAGGATCACTGCTCAGGGCTTGCCCTAAAAAACACTAATTTCACAGCAGGATAAGAACCCTCGTCCACACATATTCCTCGTCTTTTTTGTACTTCTGTGATCGTTGCTTTTTCCATAGTAGTTTTCTTGTTGGCATTCCTCTCATGGAACGATATGATCCCTGCTCCGGGCTTGCCCTTTAAAATACTAATTTCACAGCAGGATAAGAACCCTAGTCCACACATAGTCGTGCAAACAGGGGGCTTATGGTTTGTCCTGGACTGTCGTCCTTTTCCTTCTCATCCTCCTCCTTTTCTTTTTCCTCCTTTTGTGATTGTTCCTTTTTCCATAGTACTTTTCCCGTTGGCATTGCTCTCATTGAATGATAGGATCGCTCTTCCGGGCTTGCCCTAAAAAATACTAAATGCACCGCAGGATAAGAACCCTCGGCCACACATAGTCGTGCAAACAAGTGGCTTACGGTTTGTCCTGGACTGTCGTCCTTTTCCTTCTCCTCCTCCTCCTCCTCCTCCTCCTCCTCCTCCTCCTCCTCCTCCTCCTCCTCCTCCTCCTCCTCCTCCTCCTTCTCCTCCTCCTCCTCCTTCTCCTCCTCCTCCTCCTCCTTCTCCTCCTCCTCCTCCTCCTTCTCCTCATCCTCCTCCTCCTCCTCCTCCTCCTCCTGTTTTTGTGTTCGTTTCTTTTTGCATAGTAGTTTTCCAGTTGGCATTGCTCTCATGGTACGAGTGGATCCCTGCTCCAGGCTTGCCCTAAAAAATACTAAATGCACTGCAGGATAAGAACCCTCGTCCACACATAGTCGTGCAAACAGGTGGCTTGTGGTTTGTCCTGGACTGTCGTCCTTTTCCTTCTCATCCTCCTCCTTTTGTGATCATTGCTTTTTCCATACTATTTTTCCTGTTGGCTTTGCTCTCATGGAATGATAGGATCACTGCTCAGGGCTTGCCCTAAAAAACACTAATTTCACAGCAGGATAGAAACCCTCGTCCACACATTCTCCTCGTCTTTTTTGTACTTCTGTGATCGTTGCTTTTTCCATAGTAGTTTTCTTGTCGGCATTGCTCTCATGGAACGATAGGATCCCTGCTCCGGGCTTGCCTTTTAAAATACTAATTTCACAGCAGGATAAGAACCCTCGTCCACACATATTTGTGCAATCAGGGGGCTTACGGTTTGTCCTGTACTGTCTTCCTTTTCCTTCTCCTTCTCCTCCTCCTCCTCCTTTTGTGGTCGTTTCTGTTTCCATACTACTTTTTTCCGTCGGCTTTGCTGTCTTAGAACGATAGGATCACTCCTCATGGCTTGCCTTTAAAAATACTAATTTAACAGCAGGATTAGAACCCTCGTCCACACATAGTCGTGCAAACAGGGGGCTTACGGTTTGTCCTGGACTGTTGTCCTTTTACTCCTCCTCCTCCTCCTTTTCTTTTTCCTCCTTTTGTGATTGTTGCTTTTTCCATAGTACTTTTCCCGTTGGCATTGCTCTCATTGAATGATAGGATCGCTCTTCCGGGCTTGCCCTAAAAAATACTAAATGCACCGCAGGATAAGAACCCTCGGCCACACATAGTCGTGCAAACAGGTGGCTTACGGTTTGTCCTGGACTGTCGTCCTTTTCCTTCTCCTTCTCCTCCTCCTCCTCCTTTTGTGGTTGTTTCTGTTTCCATACTACTTTTTTTCCGTCGGCTTTGCTGTCATAGAACGATAGGATCACTGCTCATGGCTTGCCCTTAAAAATACTAATTTAACAGAAGGATAAGAACCCTCGTCCACACATAGTCTTGCAAACAGGGGGCTTACGGTTTGACCTGGACTGTCGTCCTTTTCCTTCTCCTCCTCCTCCTCCTCCTCCTCCTCCTTTTGTGATCGTCGCTTTTTCCAAACTCCTTTTACCATCGGCATTGCTGTCATAGAACAATAAGATCTCTGCTCAGGGCTTGCCCTAAAAAATACTAATTTCACAGCAGGATAAGAACCCCCGTGCACACATATTCGTGCAAACAGGTGGCTTACTGTTTGTCCTGGACTGTCGTTCTTTTCCTCCTCCTCCTCCTCCTCCTCCTCCTCCTCCTTCTCCTCCTCCTCCTCCCCTTTTTGTGTTCGTTTCTATTTGCATAGTATTTTTCCAGTTGGCATTGCTCTCATGGAACGAGTGGATCCCTGCTCCGGGCTTGCCCTTTAAAATACTAATTTCACAGCAGGATAAGAACCCTCGTCCACACATAGTCGTGCAAACGGGTGGCTTGTGGTTTGTCCTGGACTGTCGTCCTTTTCCTTCTCATCCTCCTCCTTTTGTGATCATTGCTTTTTCCATACTATTTTTCCTGTTGGCTTTGCTCTCATGGAATGATAGGATCACTGCTCAGGGCTTGCCCTAAAAAACACTAATTTCACAGCAGGATAAGAACCCTCGTCCACACATATTCCTCGTCTTTTTTGTACTTCTGTGATCGTTGCTTTTTCCATAGTAGTTTTCTTGTTGGCATTGCTCTCATGGAACGATAGGATCCCTGCTCCGGGCTTGCCCTTTAAAATACTAATTTCACAGCAGGATAAGAACCCTAGTCCACACATAGTCGTGCAAACAGGGGGCTTATGGTTTGTCCTGGACTGTCGTCCTTTTCCTTCTCATCCTCCTCCCTTTCTTATTCCTCCTCTTCTGATTGTTCCGTTTTCCATAGTACTTTTCCCGTTGGCATTGCTCTCATTGAATGATAGGATCGCTCTTCCGGGCTTGCCCTAAAAAATACTAAATGCACCGCAGGATAAGAACCCTCGGCCACACATAGTCGTGCAAACAAGTGGCTTACGGTTTGTCCTGGACTGTCGTCCTTTTCCTTCTCCTCCTCCTCCTCCTCCTCCTCCTCCTCCTCCTCCTCCTCCTCCTCCTCCTCCTCCTCCTCCTCCTCCTCCTCCTCCTCCTCCTCCTCCTCCTTCTCCTCCTCCTCCTCCTTCTCCTCCTCCTCCTCCTCCTTCTCCTCATCCTCCTCCTCCTCCTCCTCCTCCTCCTCTTTTTGTGTTCGTTTCTTTTTGCATAGTACTTTTCCAGTTGGCATTGCTCTCATGGTACGAGTGGATCCCTGCTCCGGGCTTGCCCTAAAAAATACTAATTTCGCAGCAGGATAAGAACCCTCGTCCACACATAGTCGTGCAAACAGGTGGCTTGTGGTTTGTCCTGGACTGTCGTCCTTTTCCTTCTCATCCTCCTCCTTTTGTGATCATTGCTTTTTCCATACTATTTTTCCTGTTGGCTTTGCTCTCATGGAATGATAGGATCACTGCTCAGGGCTTGCCCTAAAAAACACTAATTTCACAGCAGGATAAGAACCCTCGTCCACACATATTCCTCGTCTTTTTTGTACTTCTGTGATCGTTGCTTTTTCCATAGTAGTTTTCTTGTTGGCATTGCTCTCATGGAACGATAGGATCCCTGCTCCGGGCTTGCCCTTTAAAATACTAATTTCACAGCAGGATAAGAACCCTAGTCCACACATAGTCGTGCAAACAGGGGGCTTATGGTTTGTCCTGGACTGTCGTCCTTTTACTCCTCCTCCTCCTCCTTTTCTTTTTCCTCCTTTTGTGATTGTTCCTTTTTCCATAGTACTTTTCCCGTTGGCATTGCTCTCATTGAATGATAGGATCGCTCTTCCGGGCTTGCCCTAAAAAATACTAAATGCACCGCAGGATAAGAACCCTCGGCCACACATAGTCGTGCAAACAGGTGGCTTGTGGTTTGTCCTGGACTGTCGTCCTTTTCCTTCTCATCCTCCTCCTTTTGTGATCATTGCTTTTTCCATACTATTTTTTCCTGTTGGCTTTGCTCTCATGGAATGATAGGATCACTGCTCAGGGCTTGCCCTAAAAAACACTAATTTCACAGCAGGATAGAAACCCTCGTCCACACATATTCCTCGTCTTTTTTGTACTTCTGTGATCGTTGCTTTTTCCATAGTAGTTTTCTTGTTGGCATTGCTCTCATGGAACGATAGGATCCCTGCTCCGGGCTTGCCTTTTAAAATACTAATTTCACAGCAGGATAAGAACCCTCGTCCACACATATTTGTGCAATCAGGGGGCTTACGGTTTGTCCTGTACTGTCTTCCTTTTCCTTCTCCTTCTCCTCCTCCTCCTCCTTTTGTGGTCGTTTCTGTTTCCATACTACTTTTTTCCGTCGGCTTTGCTGTCTTAGAACGATAGGATCACTCCTCATGGCTTGCCTTTAAAAATACTAATTTAACAGCAGGATTAGAACCCTCGTCCACACATAGTCGTGCAAACAGGGGGCTTACGGTTTGTCCTGGACTGTTGTCCTTTTACTCCTCCTCCTCCTCCTTTTCTTTTTCCTCCTTTTGTGATTGTTGCTTTTTCCATAGTACTTTTCCCGTTGGCATTGCTCTCATTGAATGTTAGGATCGCTCTTCCGGGCTTGCCCTAAAAAATACTAAATGCACCGCAGGATAAGAACCCTCGGCCACACATAGTCGTGCAAACAGGTGGCTTACGGTTTGTCCTGGACTGTCGTCCTTTTCCTTCTCCTTCTCGTCCTCCTCCTCCTTTTGTGGTTGTTTCTGTTTCCATACTACTTTTTTCCGTCGGCTTTGCTGTCATAGAACGATAGGATCACTGCTCATGGCTTGCCCTTAAAAATACTAATTTAACAGAAGGATAAGAACCCTCGTCCACACATAGTCTTGCAAACAGGTGGCTTACGGTTTGACCTGGACTGTCGTCCTTTTCCTTCTCCTCCTCCTCCTCCTCTTCCTCCTCCTTTTAAGATCGTCGCTTTTTCCAAACTCCTTTTACCATCGGCATTGCTGTCATAGAACAATAAGATCTCTGCTCAGGGCTTGCCCTAAAAAATACTAATTTCACAGCAGGATAAGAACCCCCGTGCACACATATTCGTGCAAACAGGTGGCTTACTGTTTGTCCTGGACTGTCGTTCTTTTCCTCCTCCTCCTCCTCCTCCTCCTCCTCCTCCTCCTCCTCCTCCTCCTCCTCCTCCTCGTCCTCCTCCTCCTCCTCCCCTTTTTGTGTTCGTTTCTTTTTGCGTAGTACTTTTCCAGTTGGCATTGCTCTCATGGAACGAGTGGATCCCTGCTCCGGGCTTGCCCTTTAAAATACTAATTTCACAGCAGGATAAGAACCCTCGTCCGCACATAGTCGTGCAAACAGGTGGCTTGTGGTTTGTCCTGGACTGTCGTCCTTTTCCTTCTCATCCTCCTCCTTTTGTGATCATTGCTTTTTCCATACTATTTTTCCTGTTGGCTTTGCTCTCATGGAATGATAGGATCACTGCTCAGGGCTTGCCCTAAAAAACACTAATTTCACAGCAGGATAAGAACCCTCGTCCACACATATTCCTCGTCTTTTTTGTACTTCTGTGATCGTTGCTTTTTCCATAGTAGTTTTCTTGTTGGCATTGCTCTCATGGAACGATAGGATCCCTGCTCCGGGCTTGCCCTTTAAAATACTAATTTCACAGCAGGATAAGAACCCTAGTCCACACATAGTCGTGCAAACAGGGGGCTTATGGTTTGTCCTGGACTGTCGTCCTTTTACTCCTCCTCCTCCTCCTTTTCTTTTTCCTCCTTTTGTGATTGTTCCTTTTTCCATAGTACTTTTCCCGTTGGCATTGCTCTCATTGAATGATAGGATCGCTCTTCCGGGCTTGCCCTAAAAAATACTAAATGCACCGCAGGATAAGAACCCTCGGCCACACATAGTCGTGCAAACAGGTGGCTTGTGGTTTGTCCTGGACTGTCGTCCTTTTCCTTCTCATCCTCCTCCTTTTGTGATCATTGCTTTTTCCATACTATTTTTTCCTGTTGGCTTTGCTCTCATGGAATGATAGGATCACTGCTCAGGGCTTGCCCTAAAAAACACTAATTTCACAGCAGGATAAGAACCCTCGTCCACACATATTCCTCGTCTTTTTTGTACTTCTGTGATCGTTGCTTTTTCCATAGTAGTTTTCTTGTTGGCATTGCTCTCATGGAACGATAGGATCCCTGCTCCGGGCTTGCCTTTTAAAATACTAATTTCACAGCAGGATAAGAACCCTCGTCCACACATATTTGTGCAATCAGGGGGCTTACGGTTTGTCCTGTACTGTCTTCCTTTTCCTTCTCCTTCTCCTCCTCCTCCTCCTTTTGTGGTCGTTTCTGTTTCCATACTACTTTTTTCCGTCGGCTTTGCTGTCTTAGAACGATAGGATCACTCCTCATGGCTTGCCTTTAAAAATACTAATTTAACAGCAGGATTAGAACCCTCGTCCACACATAGTCGTGCAAACAGGGGGCTTACGGTTTGTCCTGGACTGTTGTCCTTTTACTCCTCCTCCTCCTCCTTTTCTTTTTCCTCCTTTTGTGATTGTTGCTTTTTCCATAGTACTTTTCCCGTTGGCATTGCTCTCATTGAATGATAGGATCGCTCTTCCGGGCTTGCCCTAAAAAATACTAAATGCACCGCAGGATAAGAACCCTCGGCCACACATAGTCGTGCAAACAGGTGGCTTACGGTTTGTCCTGGACTGTCGTCCTTTTCCTTCTCCTTCTCGTCCTCCTCCTCCTTTTGTGGTTGTTTCTGTTTCCATACTACTTTTTTCCGTCGGCTTTGCTGTCATAGAACGATAGGATCACTGCTCATGGCTTGCCCTTAAAAATACTAATTTAACAGAAGGATAAGAACCCTCGTCCACACATAGTCTTGCAAACAGGTGGCTTACGGTTTGTCCTGGACTGTCGTCCTTTTCCTTCTCCTCCTCCTCCTCCTCTTCCTCCTCCTTTTAAGATCGTCGCTTTTTCCAAACTCCTTTTACCATCGGCATTGCTGTCATAGAACAATAAGATCTCTGCTCAGGGCTTGCCCTAAAAAATACTAATTTCACAGCAGGATAAGAACCCCCGTGCACACATATTCGTGCAAACAGGTGGCTTACTGTTTGTCCTGGACTGTCGTTCTTTTCCTCCTCCTCCTCCTCCTCCTCCTCCTCCTCCTCCTCCTCCTCCTCCTCCTCCTCCTCCTCCTCCTCCTCCTCCTCCCCTTTTTGTGTTCGTTTCTTTTTGCGTAGTACTTTTCCAGTTGGCATTGCTCTCATGGAACGAGTGGATCCCTGCTCCGGGCTTGCCCTTTAAAATACTAATTTCACAGCAGGATAAGAACCCTCGTCCGCACATAGTCGTGCAAACAGGTGGCTTGTGGTTTGTCCTGGACTGTCGTCCTTTTCCTTCTCATCCTCCTCCTTTTGTGATCATTGCTTTTTCCATACTATTTTTCCTGTTGGCTTTGCTCTCATGGAATGATAGGATCACTGCTCAGGGCTTGCCCTAAAAAACACTAATTTCACAGCAGGATAAGAACCCTCGTCCACACATATTCCTTGTCTTTTTTGTACTTCTGTGATCGTTGCTTTTTCCATAGTAGTTTTCTTGTTGGCATTGCTCTCATGGAACGATAGGATCCCTGCTCCGGGCTTGCCCTTTAAAATACTAATTTCACAGCAGGATAAGAACCCTAGTCCACACATAGTCGTGCAAACAGGGGGCTTATGGTTTGTCCTGGACTGTCGTCCTTTTACTCCTCCTCCTCCTCCTTTTCTTTTTCCTCCTTTTGTGATTGTTCCTTTTTCCATAGTACTTTTCCCGTTGGCATTGCTCTCATTGAATGATAGGATCGCTCTTCCGGGCTTGCCCTAAAAAATACTAAATGCACCGCAGGATAAGAACCCTCGGCCACACATAGTCGTGCAAACAGGTGGCTTGTGGTTTGTCCTGGACTGTCGTCCTTTTCCTTCTCATCCTCCTCCTTTTGTGATCATTGCTTTTTCCATACTATTTTTTCTGTTGGCTTTGCTCTCATGGAATGATAGGATCACTGCTCAGGGCTTGCCCTAAAAAACACTAATTTCACAGCAGGATAAGAACCCTCGTCCACACATATTCGTGCAAACAGGTGGCTTACGGTTTGTCCTGGAGTGTCGTCCTTTTCCTTCTCCTCCTCCTCCTCCTCCTTTTGTGATTGTCGCTGTTTCCAAACTCCTTTTAGCATTGGCATTGCTGTCATAGAACGATAAGAGCTCTGCTCAGGGCTTGCCCTAGAAAATACTAATTTCACAGCAGGATAAGAACCCCCGTGCACACATATTCGTGCAAACAGGTGGCTTACTGTTTTTCCTGGACTGTCGCTCTTTTCCTCCTCCTCCTCCTCCTCCTCCTCCTCCACCTCCTCCACCTTCTCCTCCTGCACCTCCTTCTCCTCCTCCTCCTTCTTCTCCTCCTTCTCCTTTTGTGTTAGTTTCTTTTTGCATAGTACTTTTTCCGTTGTCATTGCTCTCATGGAACGAGAGGATTCCTGCTCCGGGCTTGCCCTAAAAAATACTAATTTCGCAGCAGGATAAGAACCCTCGTTCACACATAGTCGTGCAAACAGGTGGCTTACAGATTGTCCTGGACTGTCGTCCTTTTCCTTCTCCTCCTCCACCTCCTCCTCCTCCTCCTCCTCCTCCTCCTCCTCCATCTTCTTTTCCTCCTCTTTTTCCTCCTTTTGTGATCGTTGCTTTTTCCATACTATTTTTCCTGTTGGCTTTGCTCTCATGGAATGATAGGTTCACTGCTCCGGGCTTGCCCTAAAAAATACTAATTTCACAGCAGCGTAAGAACCCTCGTGCACGCACATTCGTGCAAACAGGTGTCTTACGTTTTTTCCTGGACTGTCGACCTTTTCCTCCTCCTCCTCCTCCTCTTTTTCCTCCTTTTGTGATTGTTGCTTTTTCCATAGTGCATTTCCCGTTTGCATTGCTCTCGTTGAACGATAGTTTCACTGCTCAGGGTTTGCCCTTTAAAATATAATTTCACAGCAGCGTAAGAACCCTCGTCCACACATAGTTGTGCAAACAGGTGGCTTACGGATTGTCCTGGACTGTCGTCCTTTTCCTCCTCCTCCTCCTCCTCCTCCTCCTCCTCCTCCTCCTCCTCCTCCTCCTCCTCTTTTTCTTCCTTTTGTGATTGTTGCTTTTTCCATACTATTTTTCCTGTTGGCTTTGCTCTCATGGAATGATAGGATCACTGCTCAGGGGTTGCCCTAAAAAACACTAATTTCACAGCAGGATAATAACCCTCGTCCACACATATTTGTGCAATCAGGAGGCTTACGGTTTGTCCTGTACTGTCTTCCTTTTCCTTCTCCTTCTCTTCCTCCTCCTCCTTTTGTGGTCGTTTCTGTTTCCATACTACTTTTTTCCGTCGGCTTTGCTGTCTTAGAACGATAGGATCTCTCCTCATGGCTTGCCCTTAAAGTACTAATTTAACAGCAGGATTAGAACCCTCGTCCACACATAGTCGTGCAAACAGGGGGCTTACGGTTTGTCCTGGACTGTCGTCGTTTTACTCCTCTTCCTCCTCCTTTTCTTTTTCCTCCTTTTGTGATTGTTGCTTTTTCCATAGTACTTTTCCCGTTGGCATTGCTCTCATTGAATGATAGGATCGCTCTTCCGGGCTTGCCCTAAAAAATACTAAATGCACCGCAGGATAAGAACCCTCGTCCACACATATTCGTGCAAACAGGTGGCTTACGGTTTGTCCTGGACTGTCTTCCTTTTCCTTCTCCTTCTCCTCCTCCTCCTCCTTTTGTGGTCGTTTGTGTTTCCATACTGCTTTTTTCCGTCGGCTTTGCTGTCATAGAACGATAGGATCACTGCTCATGGCTTGCCCTTAAAAATGCTCATTTCACAGCAGCAGGGGGCTTATGGTTTGTCCTGGACTGTCGTCCTTTTACTCCTCCTCCTCCTCCTCCTCCTTTGCTTTTTCCTCCTTTTGTGATTGTTGCTTTTTCCATAGTACTTTTCCCATTGGCATTGCTCTCATTGAATTATAGGATCGCTCTTCGGGGCTTGCCCTAAAAAATACTAAATTCACCGCAGGATAAGAACCCTCGTCCACACATAGTCGTGCAAACAGGTAGCTTACATATTGTCCTGGACTGTCGTCCTTTTCCATCTCCTCCTCCTCCTCTTCCTCCTCCTCCTCCTCCTACTCCTAAGGCAGCACTGAGCCCTATTTACTTAGCTATTTGTCATTAATCAACTTGCATGATTCATTGTTTATTTAATGGTCTATAAAATGATGACACTAGCAGTTTCTTTAAATATTACATTAGTTGTTTTGTATTTTTATATCTGTTTATTAATATTTACGGTCTCTGAATTGTGGCAGTTGTTCTCTCTTACAGTCTATAGGAGTTTTTATTGGGCTGGGGAAAGGGGAACGTAGCAGCAATCTCATACAGGCAGTTCTCAAGTACTGTTTTTCCTTGGAAGGTGTAGAAGGAGGTCTTTCCAGAATCTTTGGAGTGTGTGACAGACTGAAATTGAAACGCACATCTCTGCCAAAATTATTGAATATATAATGTAACTATAATTTATTATTTTTTCAGTGTTGGTGAGCACTTCCTATGACTTGACCTGGGGCCATGGGTGATAGTTCAGAGCATTAAACATCTGACTTCAAGCCCACAGAATCATAGAAGTGTTTGGTTTGGAATGGTCCTTTAAGATCATCTAGTTGCAATCTGTTTCTATAGTCAGGGTCACCTCCCACTAGAGCAGGTTGCTCACAGCCCTGTCCAACGTGGCCTTGATTGCTTTCGGAGTGGTGATGCATCCACAACCTTGTTGGGCATCTTGTTCTAGCATCTCACCAACCTCATAGTAAAGACTTTCTTCCTGATATCAAGTCTAAATCCACCTTCTTCCAATACAAAGACACTGTCTTTGTTCTGTCACTACCCGCTTTTCTGTGAAGTCCTTTCCCAGCTTTCCTGCAAGCTCCCTTCAGGTACTGGAGGTCTGCTAAGCATCTCCTTGGAGCCTTCTCTTTCCTAGACCGGAGAGCCCCAACTCTTAGCCTGTCCTCACGGGGGAGGTGCTCCAGCTCTCTGATCATTTTCATGGTCCTCCTCTGGATCTGCTCCAACAACTCCATGTCCTTGCTGTGTTGTGGGCAGAGTCAGAGATAAAGTCCTGCCTGACATTCCTGGTCTTGTCCCCTGGGATCTCAGATCCCTGCATTCCTTGAACTGTTTCAGACTTCTCAGAGTTTTCTTTGAATTTTACTGAATATTTTTCCTGATTTTGACCTTCAGTTGTTCTGTTTGTTCAAAACCTAATTTATGGTGTTTAAATAATAACAAGCCCTGGGCAATTTCTGGGGATTAATGACTGACAGAGAGTTGATGGCCTGAGGCAAGACTTAGGGCCATTAACTTTACCCAAGGAAAATTTCTCGGAAGTGTTACAGACTGAAGTTTTTGCTTGGTAGTCAGGCAGCTGTGCCTGAATTGAGGGTGACCCTCTCTATGCGGAAAACGATTGCTTATAAAGTGTGGGTTGGCTTATTAAAATGTAATATTGCAGTTTGTTTTATGGCAGCACTAAAAGGTTTTATCTAAAACAGGGGTAAAAGGCAGCAAAATGGAAAGGTATGTTCTGCAATAGAAATACTATAGAATAGTTCAGTTGGAAGGAACCTTCAAGGATCACCTAGTGAAACTGCCAGAGTGCTTCAGGGCTAAGTAAATTCCTAAGTAAGTAGGAATCATCCACATGCCTCTTGAAAACTGACAGGCATGGGACTTCAACTACCTCTCTTGGAAGCTTTTTTCAGTGTTTAACTATCCTTATGGTAAAGGAACTGTTTCTCATGTCCTTCCCTGGCACAGCTTTGTGCCATCGGTTTCTGAGAGCACAGCCCAGCATCTTCATCTGCTTCCTGTCCTTAGGAAGTTGCTGAAAGCAGTGAGGTTGCTTCTCAGCCTCCTCTTCTCTAGACCAGGCAAACTAGGTGTCCTTGCAAGACATGTCTCCACCCTGATACTTGCTTTGTGGCATTAACAATGTGCTGCACAAAAGCAAGGCAGCAGATAGTTATCTTCAACAATCTTTTAGTACCTTAGAAAAAAAAAGGTAATGTGTGGGACAAAGAAAGTCATTATGAACAAAAGACCTAGCAAAGGAGTAAACAAACTAAGCAGCTGCTTGCACCAGATGTAAACAAACACGACATGCCTGACTCCTACATGTGACCAAGGGGCTGTTGCAAGGATATAAAAAGTTGTAAGCATGTACAGTAAAAGTCTTTGTTCTGCGCCAGTAACGGAGCTCTTGCCACAGTTGACACCGGAACAGGAACATGTAAAGCAGACTGGTATGGAGAGGGCTGAAAGAAGAAGCCCCTATCGAGAGAGGGCTGATAGAAGCCCCTATTGAGAGAGGGCTGAAAGAAGCCCTATTGAGAGCTCTGAGGGAAACATGAGGCTTGACGTAGAAGCCTGTTGAGAGAAATGTGGCTGCCCAAGGTTTCATCGCCCCAGCTGCTCCAACTGCTTCTAGCTGAATGAAGGAACAGGTCTGCTGAAAGGAAGCTGGACCCAAAAGCTGCTCAAAGAAATCAGGACCAGACAGCACAGTCAGAATCACTTCTGCAGAAGGGAGGTGAGCAGAGGAGAACAATGGGACCAAGTATATCAGAGGTGCAGGAGGCGGTCTGCAAAATAAAGAACATGATTTTGCAGATGCACCATGCTAAAGTGGAAAGCTTCAATTTAAGCTCTTGTAATAAAGGAGTAGATGGGACTACAGATCTGTGATGCAGAAATGTGGGACAAAGCAGAAGTGAGGCTGTGGGACGTAGATACATGCTCTGACCTTGAGGTTAAAGACCTTTTGGGTTCCTGGAGATCAGTTTTTGAATTGTTAAAAGAACATGTGAAATCCCCCATCCCAGTGGAGCCCACCAGTCCTCTTTTAGTGGGGGCCGCTATGAATGACCATGACAATAAAGGTAGTGGACCTTTAGACCCCAGGCTGGTGAGCCCAAGAAAGGAACCGGACTATTAACCCCATGATCCGTGTGAAGTTGGGCAAGCAATCCACAAAGAAGTAGAGCAGGTGGGGGACTTCGACATCATTCAGAGATTGCATTTGGTTCTCGGCCTGCCCAGTGATTTCAGTTTTTGGATTTGGGTTCAGCTCCCCCTATACCAGTAATCTATTGAGCTCTGTTAGGAAAATTTACACTCTTTGTGTTTGCAAGACCATGGCACAGTTGGGAGAATGTGCACAAAAAAAGACACTGGAGTGGAAGCTGTTGGAGCTCAGCAACTTGCAGCAGAGCATGCAGACCCTCATTCACTACCACGAGCACATGGCACTCATAGTCAGCCCATGAGAGCAGGAGCTGCAGAAAGTTGCTGCTGAGATGTATGCTTGTGTTTGGGCCCTCACTCATTCCAGCTGTTTGCATTGGTGCAGTGTATTTTTCTGATCCTTTTAGCTGTTGTAGCAGTTGCTTTTTCTTACAAGGGAAAAAAATCTTTCTCTTACAAACTTAAGGTTAAGCTTATGCTTGTAAAAGAAAACATTGTGGAATACATGTGGAAATCCAGAGATTCCCTTCTTTACAAAAAGGATCAGAGATTGACTAGAAGCAGATATTCAGGGTTAATGCATGATGCTAAGTTAAAAAACAGTATTTGCTACGTATGTGCTTTGTAAAATGACATGTGTTCATGTACAGTAGCTAGGCAATATAGGAAGCTTTCTCATATTTGGTTGTATAATCCAATGTGTCTGGCTGAGTATTTTCTGGCATTTAAGAATGTAATGTGTATATTTACAACTGTATGTCTTACCTGCACCTGCCTGGCTTTCATAATTCTGGTTCTGAATATGTGATTTCAGTGATTTCAGTGATTTTAATAATAATAATGGGGGGGGGGGGTGGCAGATATGACCCCTCAGGGAAGAATAGCTAAAGCATGTTATGTTCTTAATTTTCTAAATCATTGGACAAGGGAGGGCCCCCCAGTTTACAGAAGCTTTAGTCATAATGCTTTAACTCCTGTTAAGGAAAGAGCACAGGGTATGGTAAAAATTCTGAGCTTTAACCAATATGGAAGGGCCCTGCTTATTGATAAGGTGGGGCTGAAGTTATGCTTGTGTTTCAGCAGGAACAGGTCTGAGATGGGTACCAGTATGATGGGTCCGGCCATTTTTCTTGTCATCTGTTTCATCAGTGACAAGAAACACATTTCTTGCCAACAAGACAGGACAAGACACACTTTGCTAGTCAGCTTCATCACCAGAGAACCATAAGAATTGGAATGGTTGGGATCAGGTAAAAGAAACTATTGTGTGTACTTTAAGGAACCAGTCATTGTTTAGTGTGTTAATTTTAGTTTATCTGCTTATAGGAATGTTTCTGAACTGTGCTTCTTTTTATTAATAGAGAAGGGAGGGGGAGATGTGGGACAAAGAAAGTCATTATGAACAAAAGACCTGGCAAAGGAGTAAAGCACAGCAGCTACTTGCACCAGACCTAAACACACAATGAGGTGCCTGGCTCCTACATGTGACCAGGGGGTTGTTATATGGGTATGAAAGGTTGTAAGCATCTACAATAAACGTCTTCGTTCTGCACCAGCAAGGGAACGCATGCCTCTCGTGCCACACATTGTAGAGTTTCATAAAGCAGGTAATTCATATATCAGTTAATACCAGTTACTGGGCGTCTTTTTCCCTCATTAAGTTAATGCACACTAAAGGAGGAATGTTTTACACCAGTGTTTTGAGTTTTCTACTCTTAGAATTTTCAGCAATTCTGAAATTATGATAGTTCAGACTTTGAGATGCAGCAACAGTTCTTTTTTTAGTTCTACTTACTGATGGAGAAAAGGCAGTTAATTGAATATGAAGCCTGTGGATGGCTTTTTCCCTTAACAGTAACAGACCTCATTGAAATAATTAAAGATGCTTCTTCCTATATTATTTTGAGAGTTCTAAAACAATGATATATATGAACAGCAGGCAACATAGAGCTGTTCCACACACCATCTCAGCATTTTAAAGTTAAAACATTGCATGGAATTGAATGAGTGGATGAGAGATCTTTGGGAATTGATTTAGTGCTGCTGGATTCATCTTTGATTTTGACCCAAATAATGTTTTAAGTTGCCTATTTAAGTAAGAAAGTTCCTATTAGTTTGTCATTGTAAGATTTCTGCCTAGTGATGCAACAGGACCTGATTATATATACAGAGGGCGTCTTCTTGTGTGGTCCCCCTTCAAACTCAGGTCCAGTGAGTCGAGTTATTACAAAATGCAAAGGAAAAGAGCTAGTTACCACCACTTCTAGTCTGAAAAAGGCAAAGATACACTAACTAATAGTTAGAATATCAAAAGGCAAACAAAGGACTCGGGGCATTTTAAACATGAATTCTAGTGAATAAAATGTTATGGCATAGTTCCGTTAAGTACATAGGTTTCTGCAAAAGTAATGTCTCCTATTTATTTCCATGGAAAATAAAAGAGATAAAAAGAGCATAATAACACTGTTTGATGGTGTTTTGTAGCTGAGAGTCTATCCTATTTTTTTCAGTTTACTCCATCAGCTGTGCATTTTTGCCAGCACTGAACAAGAGCCTGCGTGCTGCTCTCATAAGGATCCATGGAGGTGAACTGTTGTTGCCACTGCTGAAACACCGCCCACTGCCCCTCTGAGCTCATATCCACTCTTTGGTGTCCATAAACATTCAGCAAGTGTTGAAGAATGTCAGTGGGCACCAGTTTGGTTTTTTTTCACATGAAAGAACTGAGTTGCACATTTGGCTTCATGAACGCTTCTGTGTTTGATACCATTCTGTCAGATTGCCCCTCTGCTGCCACCTGTCCCAGGGCAGTAAAGCTTAATGGAATATGAGGTGAGGAGATTCAGCCTCTGCTGCTATGCTATCAGCATCCACCTCTGACACTGTGGGCCAGCATAATAAAATAGGAGGCGCTACTTTCGAAGCATCCCTGTAATAACCATGCTTGCTTGCATTCATGCCTTTTGGGAGTAGCAGAGAAATGTAAGATTTTCAAAAACATAGAAATTGGATTAGAAACCCAAATCCTATGAACTTTCAGCCACCTCAGATCCATCTGAATACCACTACCACCAGTCCCAAGAGGTATTTCATGGGTAGAGGGACTATGAACCCCATTAAAAGAAAATGCTGCTTTGTCTGCTACAAATTTACCTTGTGAAGTAGATCTTGGCAAATCTCCTTCCATAATGGTGAATCACAGTGATAACAAATGAAAGTTTTCATGCTGACAGTGTCAACAATTTGCAGAGATCCTCTTCCTCCCAGCATTTTTATTTTGAAGAATATCGCAATCACTGTAGAGTTTCCATCATCGCCCCACAAAATCATCTGAAAGTGATTGCTTCTATTTCTTCTATTTCTTCACCTTTGTCTCAGGTCTTGCTGTTGGACAGTCTCAACAGAAGTCCATGAAATCTTTTGTCTGAACACTTGTTTAGAATAGAAACATTTGATGTTTCTGATGAATACATCTTCAATTACAAATTTCTCACCCTGGCAGAAATTTGTGTCCGTGGCTTTTTCCCCAGCCAGCGAGATCTGTCCTGTCAGAAGCTGGATGGAGTGTAATGGTGCCTTTGGTGTGAGGTGGGGTGGAATGTTGAGAAATGTTGCTATGGTGACCGTACTGCATCACTGTTGCATGATGGGACAGGGACTGTTTGCTGGCAAAATGGGGCAGCAATATACTTGAGCCACATACTTAACTGACATAATTAGGGAATTGTGATAAGAAAAATCACATAAGAAAATGTGATCCAAGATATCAGTGCTAACTAAACCAGTAGGAAAAAAGATGCGTATAATTTCCCTGGGGAAGTATTTTTCATTAATGGGTTCATTGGGTACACTTCTGTAGCAAATTTATCTTATTTTAGGACCTAATGTTCCATTATCAAAATGCACTGCAGAATACTGCTGCGTAGCCATTGCTGCTGGCAGAGCTTTTGGGTTAGCCACACATTGCCCTTTTGCTGAGTTTTATTGAATGTAACACTGGGGCCTTTGCCTCCCTTGAACTGTAGCAAAGCACACAAAAGATGATCCCCTTGAAGGAAATGGGATTATTCAGTCTGGAGAAGTGGAGTCTGAGGGGAGACCTTATCACTTTTACAGCTCCCTTAGAGGGATGTTGTAGCAAGGCAAGGGTCAGCCTCTTCTCCAGGTGCCAACAGTAGGACAAGAGGGAATGGCTTTGGGTTGCAGCAGAGAAGGTTCAGTTGGATATTAGGAAAAAAAACTCTCAGAAAGAGTAGTGAGGTACAGGAACAGGCTGCCCAGGGAAATGCGTAAGACACCACCACTCCTGGAGGTGTTCAAGAAACAGGTAGATATACTACTGAGGAACATGGTATAGTGGACGTGGTGGTGATGAGTTGGAGTAGATTGCCTTAGCGATCTTTTCCAACTTTAATTATTCTATACTGTCATTTTATCTGCATAACAGCACGCAACTTAATGAGTTTTGCCTGAATTGCTTTTAGAGGAAGTTCCTTTTGCTAGTTTCATTTACTCCAGGTGATGGCAGTAAAGGACTTTTGCTCTTTCAGCACGTAATATGAAGCACAGAAAGCTATCAGACCCCACCTCCAAAGGAGGTAATTCCTGTGCCTTCCTTGCAGCTTATGAAGACATCCATCACGAGATGGAAAAGCAAAATGGCTTGGATTGGAGGTGGTTTTCTTCTTCATTCTTAATAAATGTGGTATATATTTTTCATTTGCCTTTGTGTGGGTCTTTCACACTGCATATTCTAGTATTAACTTTTCAATGTGCATACATACAGTGCAATTACAGTGTTTATTTTTGGACTTAAGATATTTTAAACTGACCCTGGTTGTCTAGCATTAGGTGTGTAAATGGACACAGAGTATCCCAATAAAACTCTGTATCTGGGACTTGTCACTCAGGCAGATGGCTAACATAGCAATGTTACGTCAAAAACAGTTTCAAAATGAAAAGCCTTGCAGTGAGCCTGGGATATACCTGCTGGAACTGGAACAAATCAGCCATTCACAGCTAATGTTTTATTGATGGTCTAAAGGAAAGGAAGAAAAACAGACCAGAAAGCCCTTAGAGTTGAAGTCAGCGTAGCCTTGAAACTTCCCTTCTTAAATCTGTTTTTAATGAGGATGGGGCATGATGGAAATGAGTCTGACATAGCTGTTATCAAATGATGCACAGTGATGCCTGTTAATAGAGAACGTGTTTCACCTATGTTTTTATTAAACTGGATAGTGCACCATTGGGTGAATTAACCCAATATTATCCTCACAGGAAAGAGGAGAGGAGTGGGAGGACATCTGCTGAAATCATTATTGTTGTAGAGCAACGTCAGGGAATGTGCCAAGCTCTGTGGAAAGGTAACAGCTGTCCATTTCTAGCTATATGCAGCAAAAAGGCTGGTAGTGCTTTAATGACAGCAGTCTTATACTAGCTTCAGAATGGCAGTGGGTATCAAAGTATTAATAGTGTTTTAGGTCACATCATGAACTTTTAAAGCAAATTTCTTGATTGTCTCCTTTTACTGCCCTTTGATTTTCATCATGGAACAATTTTCCAGAACATGAACTGGAATGGTTTTTTTAGACAGCTTAACTAGACATTGAGTTCCAGGAAAGCATCTAATGCACTTCAGTAACAACAGGGTGGGAATACAGTTAGCAAGAAAGGGAAAACCCCAAGGAGTATTTGTCAGTGTGGATGTCAGGTTCTCCTGAACACCAACTTTTTTTTTTTTTTATTCTTTCTTTCTGGCAGATTTTCTGCTGGCAGCTCTGCTTGCTAATGCAGACCTGGCTTGTATTCTGGCAGCATGAATGTTCACACAACACTTATGTCAGTGGCTGACGTATGTGTGTCTCCAGCTCAGTTCAGAGGGAAAGTCTGCATCGCTTTATTGATGCTAACCTGCAGACTTTGAATGGCAGCTAATAGGTGCCCTACCCAGTGCAAGTATATCCGTGCACATGACACAAGTTACATACTTCCAGCATGTAGCATTCCTATATGCTTTTTGCATCCTAGTTTTGCAGAAGAAGGAAAAGAATGAGGCCAGGAGCGTGAGTTGGATACATTAGTTAATAACCCAGGCACTTTTAAGTCACTGCATTTATTTCCCCCCTAGAGCAGACAATTACATCATAGATCCTATCATCATCTGATTATGGTCTCTCTGGAGCAGATTAGTTTTCCTCCTGTGATTGTAATGCAGTAAATTTCCAAAAATTTACTCTTTGGAAACCTTCCATTTATACACATCTTGGATGGACTAAACTTGTGTTTAAAATACTTCTCTTTTTCTGGTGTTTTTATGTCCTTTATATGTTTACTTGGGGGGGAGGGGGGATGTGTGAGAGGGAACATTACTTAGTCTCAGTAATCATTTTACTGAGCTAAATAAACTAATTGTAATATCCCTTAATGAAACAGGCAGTGTTCGTTAGGTCCCCTCTGTATCTCCCATTATTTTCTTCATTGTGGAAGGACAAGAGCAGCTCAATATGTGGAATGAGGTCCCACAAACTCCTTGTACCACAGGACTAACAGGAATTAACTACAGTTAATTCTTATATTCATTGGTTATACTTTATCTGCACAGCCTCAGTTCACATTTTTCTTCTGCAGTCACTTCACAGAGTTGGTGAGCAGTCACCAGACACTGAACTAGTTCACTGAGGTCCCTACTTTGTCTTTTTGAATTTATGATATTTTTGCTTTAAGTGGAAGTCCCTGTCGGAAGTTCCTGTGTTAACTGTGCTTGCATTGCATAGTGTTTGTTCTTACTCCATTCGTACTTCAGTTTCCCAGATCATCTTTATTGTTTTTTCCCCGTTATATTCCTGATTTCATTTGTATTCTTGTCAACTTAGTTTTATTAGCAAAGCTCGGTACATTTCTCCTCTTTGGCCCATGTCCATTAGTGGAAATATTAATTAAGATTATTCCCTAAGTAGATCCATCAGGAACTTGACTGGCAGTGCTTTTCTAGGCTGATGATTTGCACTTCAGTGCAACTGATCCATTTGTCTGATTTAGCCACCCTTAACCGTGTATGTTGAATAGAGCCAGTGTGTACATCATGAAGCTTGAAGTGAAAGACTGCAAAAAAAGTGACATCTACTCTTTATCCAAAATTAGGTTGCTGATGAACGTTGTTGGAGAGCAGCAGGGCTGGCTGCTGCCTATGGGTGCAGAGCTGGACCTGATGTAACTAGCAGGGCCAGATCCTTATCACAGTACCATGCCAAGACTGCGACAATGTTCAAGCAACTTTTGAGACTCTCCAGAGGGTTTATAGTGATGAGGCAGGTCTGAGGTCATGCTGGGAAGCCAGTCCCTGAGTTGAGGTCTGGATCCATGGAGTGCATGTGTAGGGCTGTGGCTGAGCTGCAGGCCAGTGCTGTTCTGATGCAGCTTAGGCAGAGGCTGAGCACTGCTGCTAGGGTGCAGTGGAGCCTCCAGGTCCATAGAGTGGCAGCAGATCTCAGAAGAAATCTTGTCAGGACTAGTAAGACCTTTTCATGTCAGGGCTCTGGCAGATATTTAGTTGCTAATCAGACTTCCTCTTAATTAAAAACACAAAAAGAAACATGCTGTTTACAAGATGCACAGTCATCTTTCTGTGGAAAATATTACTGAATCACATCTGTAGGTTAGAAAAGCATCTGGAGGTGTATTTTCTAGCTAGAGCTGGTTATGACACAAAATAATTCCTTCTCATGCGGTCTTTCTGATCCACTGAGATGAGAAAAGGAAGATGTAAGTAATTGTGAAGTGATTTTTTTTTTCTTTTTATTTCAAGGGTTTGCTTTTTTTTTTTTTTTTTTTTTAACTACACTGATAAGATTTCTTTAGTAGCTAAATGCATAGGCTATGCTACCCAGGTTAGTTAAGCATGTCCAGGAGTGTTTCCAAACTCTGAAATCAACTAGCTGGTATTGAATGGACTGCACTGTTGCTCTTAAACCTGGCCTGCAGAGCAATTGCTAGGAAACTGTATGTTCCATAATGGTCCCTTTCCATTGCTAACACCAGATCCGTTCCTAAGCCAGATATCATTTTGAAGATTGCTCTTTAATGCTAGGACTGCTCCAGTCATTTAACAATTTAGAAGACAAATGATAATGGCTTGAGTTGCTTTTATTTTATAGATACAGTGAGGCATTCAGCACTTCTCTACTTTCCCAGATCACAGACAGCATAGCTGCATAGAAACCAAGAGAGAAAAGCAGTTAGGCAAGAAACCTTTGAGTGCTCAGAAAATCATCTAAATGTTTGGGAAATTACTGTGTTTCTTCACCTGACATTTTCAAAATGTACAGTACTAGTGTCAGTTACACTGATAAAAAGTGAAATGAGAATGATGCTGTAATGCTGAAATGGCAGCTAGATCTAAAGGCGGATTCTCCAGTCCAGAGGTTTTTAACAGTAATACCCCTTAAAGAACTGCCTAGCTTGATATGATCTTGTCTTTTATGTATTGATTAAAGCCTCTTGTAGATGAAAAGCTGTATATCGAACTGAACAAACTATAGGTTTGGTAGAAAATCCTGTAGATCTTTAATTACCGATCTTGACGTATATCTTGTGATCATCTGTTCAGCATGTAAGAATATAGAAAGACAAGTCAAATATTGTCATTTGAAATTGTTTGCTTTGTGGTCGGCAGGATGCATGATCTTCAGTTGCTGGAAGTTAATTTGTTTGAATTACGAGAAGAAGCTGGAAAACAGGTTAACGTTAACAGTCCTACTCAGATATTTATTTTTTTTTTTAATAGTGACATCTGACTGAGTATTTTAATTTGATTGCAGGCATGATTGACCAGTCAAAAGAAAATGGAAATGTCTAATCTGTGTAGATTTAAATTAAGCATTTGAAATGTGGCCACGTGGAACAACAGTGGGCAGATTAAGAAAGGAATGAGATAAAATGGGAGTTGTGTTATGTCATCCAAAGTCCTGGAATAAAACTCTCTGACCCCAGTGTGGTGTTAGGAAGTGGCGTTCCTTTATTCCTCATGATGTGAACCAGGTGACTTGACAAGCAAGTGTGCCCTCTCAGAGTTCAGGTTTTGCATTTGAACAGTTAAGGCATACATATGCAGTACACTGGCAATCATTTTCTATTTCAAGGACTCATTAATACATGCTGATGTCCCATTGGGCATACTCAGTGGTATCTAGGGCAGCTGAGTGCCCATCTACTTCTTCCTCATTTTCCACCATCATCTTCATTGCTGAGACATTTGACTAACTTTCAGCTGCTTTTCCCCATTTGGGAAAATTTCCATTGCTTATTAGGTCATAGTGTGCAACTTTTAAAACAGTATAAGTGGAATCTGATGACGATGTCCTTGCACCTACTGGGTGCAAAAGATAGAAGTATTCTATTAGGACTCCTGTGATTCTTGTGAAGCTAAATAATTGAGGCAGAAGATAAAAGTGTTCTGTTGCATCCACAGTGTGAAATTATTGAGGAAAACAAGGTTATTAACCCACTAAAGTTGAACTGGAAAGTTTTAGAAATATCACTCATGGATTCATTTTGCTAAATTAATTACTAAAGAATTACTAAAATAAATGATTCTAAGTATATCTTTTAAATGGACTGTTTAATTTAGGTTGTCCGTATGCTGACAGACTCTCAGTTAAACTTGGAGAGGGAGAACAGAAGGAGCTGGACAGCACTGAGAACAAAAGTAACTGAGGTGTGATGTAATTTAACAGTGTATCTGATAGTACAGGGGATAAGGCAAGCATTTAATTATTAAGAGTAAGGATTAGCTAAGACTATCAATTCTGTTTCATGTGTAAAAGATACAGTTTAACTGGGATGAGTGGAGAGTTAAAAGAAAACAGGAGTTTGTCTCAGTGGGACAGTAAAAGATTCTTAGAATGTCAAAATAAGAACTTATTAGTACAATGACAGTCAGTGAATGTTTTAAGATGAGAAACATCATGAACAGTGAGAATCACTGTTGGGTAAGAAATAGTGTTGGCAGGGGAAAAAATAAAACCTATGGCACCTAAACAGTTGTAGGGAAATTTATTTATTTATGTGGGGGATGACTAAGTAATTGTATTACCAATAGCAGTAGCTTTCTGACAGACTAGCAACTGGCATTTTGGCCCCCAGAGACCTTTTAAATCATGCATTCCTACTAATTTGGATGAAAATAAAGTGACATGCTATGAAAGGGAATGGCGTTCAGTGTTTCCAGGCAGTCCTACTTAACAGTCAACAGCACTGCAGAAATATTTGGGATACTAAGCAAAGTGCCTGAACAATTCCTTTCCCTTTTTCTGTTAATTATTGTTGAATAATTAAGTTATATACAGAAATAAAGCTCTGTACAAAATGACCTTTCGTTTAGCAAACACAAAGCTTAGTTATTATGAATGTGGAGTCAGAACTGCCAGCCGTTGCTATACTCAAAGTCTTTGTTTATGAGCAAAACTAAATAATGTCAAGAATTTATTGATACTGTCATTTAAGTCTTAATAATTTTAATCTGAGAACCGTGACCATCCAATAGTAATTATTGCAGAAAGTTGGGGGAAAAAATCTATGCAATAACATTTAATAGTAATGAAAATATAGATAAAATTGCTGTCTATATGCTTCTTATGAGCTAAAGAAAGGGTCAGAAGCTGTTTTGCTTACCTTTCCTCTACTTGTCTTTCACTCTTGCCACTTGAAAAACATTATCCTCCAACACTGCAAATACCTTTGTGAGACCTGATTGGTTTCGGTTTGTCCTTTCTGTCCCAGTGAGACTGTTTCAACCTGCCCAACTCGGCTGAATATTTAAACAACTTTCTTTTACTGCATTCTGAATTTGACTCTCATTCTCAGGGGAACTGAGTGCAGCAGTCAAAAGTCACTTTATTTGTCACTTGTAACAACCATCAGAAAAATAGAAGTATGTATATAACGTGATGAGCTAGAAGGCGCTTCGTCACCCATCAGCTATTACAGAGAAGTCCTCCTAGACCTACGTTGTACTACGTTCTGCTCCTCCAAATGATAGCAGTGTCTGATTTAACAGAATATATTAACTGTCTCTAAATACATGTTGCTATTTTTCTTTCTTAATTTGACTTTAGACAAGGGGTAATCAAAAAGAAGGTGGAAGTTGAAATTGGAAAGACAGTAAAACTTCTTGGGAAAACCTTCACTACTTCACGATCCGTACCTCCTACTACTATGTTAGTTCTGAATGTGCTTTGTAAGCATTGGCAAAAAATATGTGGCAGAGTTACAGTAACCTCAATGATGATACATTCACTGATACAGTTGTGAGTTCATCTCTGTGGGTTGGCAATGTCCCTCAGGAAGTTAGGAAGATCCTCACCAGGACACTGGAGGTCAGATTCATGTGAACAATGATGGATCCTTATCCTGTATCTTTCTAGTCACTGTGAGTTTTGAATTGGCTATGTCAAGTACTGAAAGTATGATATTTCTGCCTCCAGTGAACAGTTAAAATAAACTGTTCTTTTTCTAAAATTCTTGGCTGCAAACTTCCTACATTCTGTGCCAAACCTCAAAGAAAGGAAATGCCAACCACCTCGGAGTTAATTTCTTTGGGCTGTAATGTTTTCTTTAAAACAGTTACCTTTTCTGCATGAGGATTCACTGAGGATACAGCCCACGTCCAGTGTCATATATACACATTTCAAAAAGGAAAAAAAAAAAAAGAAAAAAGGCTTTAGCCAACATCATGAATGACTTTCTTGGAGAAATGTCTTTTAATGGCTCTTAGTAATTTTCTGTTAAAATTCACAGGATCTGATTTAGTTGCTAATTGCTGTACCCACAGCCACTTGAGTATTAGTACACAAGTTTTACTTTATTCTGTGTCTACAATTATGTTATTACACAGTAGTGATACCATGTGCAAGTGTGTATGTACCATGAAATAGACGAAGACATGGCCTGCAACAAGAGAAAGATTTTATCCTACCAGAAGCTTAACAGCTGAGGACTGGCAAAGTTTGGAGGGGAAGGCTAGAGATAAAAGAGAAAAGAAATAAGGGGAAATGGTGACAAAGGGAGTGTAGATTTGGAAAAACTGGAACCAGAAGTACAAAGCTGTTGTGAAGTGATGCTGTCCATGGAGAAAATTATCTGTCTGAATTATCTGACTGTCTGAATGTCCAGTACTTGGGTGGTTGTGTTCTTTTGCCTGGCCTTCTGCAGACTTCATCCAAGATCATCTGCTTGGATGAGAGAAAAAAAAATAGAAAAGCCTAGATTCATCAGAGTGCTAAGATCTAACAGAAGATTGAGTACATAAGGTCTATAAACTGATAAAGGTAGAGTGAAGACCAAAACCAAAGATTTTGCCTGACTGTACCTCACCATAAGATTTGTTGTTTCCATTTAATTGGAACATAGAATAGCTGCTGTAGTTCTTACTCTTAGAATTTAAGCTGTAATCTAAACTCTTTTTTTACTGCGTTTTACTGCACAAAAACATCAGCTGCATCTTTCCAATTCTTATCTACCCAGGAACAGCTCTGCTAAATTACCTTTGTATCATTTGTAATGATTTCTTTACTGCCATGTTGCTTTGTGTCCTCATTTTTTTTTTATTTTTTTTTTTCCCCAGTAAATTCTTTTTTTTTTTCTTTTCATTTTTTCCCCCCTTTGTCTTTTCACCAACCTTTGGAAAGAAGAAATTCATCTTTGTTAATCTTTCTCAATACCATACTAGAGGGAGGCATATGCTTACTGGATCGTGACATCTGTGAACATTTTATTTTCTGTTAGCAAGGAATGACAGTGACTCTCTGTTTTTCAAACAGTTTTAAAAGTGCATCCCCATGTTTCTATCGGCGTGGCAAAGAATTGGCAGCATGTGGCATTTCAGAGGAATTCATATAAATACCACGTTGGGGGCTTTTGGGAGCTGAGCACTTTTTACTGGAGAATCCGGGGTGTCAGTGTGCCAACAGGTCATTAATGAAAAAAACTTAGCAAAAGTCAGTGCTTCCAGGTCAGCTGAAAGCTTGGATAGGAGAGTTTTTCGAACCTATTTTCCTATGTCTTTGTTACCAAACAAGGTGAGACCTGAGAATAGAGAGTGCAGTCTGGGAAATAAGAAATAGGAGAAATGCAGCTTGTGCTGTGAAAAAAATATGTGCAGCAGAAATGACAACTGTCAAGAAGGATTTAAAATGCACTGTAAGTCTTCTACCAGTCTACTCTCTGGAGAGAGAGAGGAGTGTAGGTGGTGATGAAGAGCAAGAGTACACTAGGGATTTTTGAGAGTAGTTCTAAAAAGCATTGCAAACAGTGTGAATTGCTTGGGGCTGACATACTTAGGCCTGCTGCATACAAGATGTCGGTGCTGTGTTATTTTTAGACAGTGTGAAAAACACCCACTCCACAAAAGGGGATTGATCACACTGATTATCTTCATAAAATTATCCATAGGGTAATGGTAATTCACGGCTTATGCTTATTTCAGTTTCCTGAACAGATTATTGTAGGTATATAAACGTGCAGAACTGCTAAAGGAGTGGAGTGAGCCATGAACAGATGTAGTTGTGATAGTATGAACCTGGGAGCTGGGTGCTGGGAATTGTGCTGCCCAAAGGGAATATAGTTAAAGGCATGGTAACTGCCAAGAAAGAGGCAGGTATGCTGCTGGGAAGAAAATGAAGTGCCCATGGCTCTTGCTCTAAGCAGTGACACTCACAGGATATATGCATGTTTAATGATCCAAACATGCATTTGTGTGGCTCCAGGAAAGCAATTTTTTAAAAACTATAGGGGAAATATATCTTGTCTTTGTGGCTTGTTTTCTCCCGCATCAGTGAAATGAGTGAGGGAGTCAGCTACAGGTGGAGCATAAAGTAAGGGGCAAGTCACTTCATCTGCTACTAGCAAGACTTCATCTCATCAGGAAAACAACAGTCCTGCACCTTAACTTGATTCAAAATGTGAACTGAAGTTGCTTCTTATTTATTGATTGTTGTTTGTTTATCCCGTGATGAGACCTGCTGACACATCATCAGATGATAGCAGATAGAATTAAATAAGCAAGCAAAGCAAAAATCAGAAGGAAGAAAACTTCCAACTTCAAAATAAAGTAATGTAAGAAACCATTCCATATCAAGGAAAGGTAATTGAATTTGTGAATACTAGGCAGACATCCTCCAGTAAAAATAAGAAGTGCCGATGTAAGTATTTCTTCTTGAAAAAGAATGATATGAAATAAATCATCTGTCTGAAATTTCTGGCAGTGGAAATATGGTATTTTTTGGAGGAGATTTTTGCTGTACAACTCCGGATAAAATATTAATGAATTTACTCATCAGATAAGGAACAGAGAATAAAATGAGTTGTCACTGTTTTACTGAAGTTAATGCTTTAGAATCATCTTAATATTAAACATGAAAAAAATGTCTGTGGAAGAACTTGCATTGTTCTTTTCTTTCCTGATGGACCACTGAAATGCCCAACTTGACCAGGAATAATACCTAAATGAAAGTTCTGAAAAAATAAGAAAATGACCCCTTACTATTGCACTGTCTACTATAGCATATAGCTGCTTAAAACAAACATTTTTGTTATTTTAATATAGAAAACATTGATATGCAGCATATGTAGACTAGAAAACAACTAGAACTATTCTTGATAGCAGTGGTACATTTTTATTGGGATTTTCTTATGTGCTATACAATATTTTCTGGTGTTTTCAAAATTTACTTGAACTAAAATATTCCCACAAGTAATAAATGTGACTTGATTAAAAACTGATATTTACTAAAAAATCGTTTCACAACTTATTTGCCTGCTGTATTAACATATGTAATTGTGTAATCAATGAATATACCAATGTTATGATTAGGAAATATACAGAAGAACTAGGCTAAACAAGTTGTTGCGTTAGAGAAGAATAGATGGAGCTTACCCTTGGCTTACTGAAAGTTTCCACATGGAGCAATCTCCAAAAGAGATCTTTCACCTGTGGTAGTCAGCTCTTAAATGGGGTCTAGGAGAAGTAGAGCTGAGCTCCGCCTGTTCTGAGGTGAGGAGAATTGCCTTCACCTGTGCTCCCAGGGGTGACTTGTTGCTCACCTCAAGTGCTTAATCAGAGGTTCAGGCCATGATTCAGCAGTTCCCATACAGTTATCTGTGTTGCCTACAGTTGCTATTAAAAGAAATCACTAAAAAAACTTGTTTTTTGAAGAGGGTAAAAAAGGAAAATAGGTAAATAATTATTTCCATTATACTGTTCGCTATTTTATAAGTGACAGAAAGGTAGGGTTGGTTGAATGGTTTGTATGAAAATCCAGCTCTGTAGAAGCACCATTATGATCTTCTTTGTGAAGGTTGTGTTGCTTCCGGGAACAGTGACTAAAACAGTGAAGGAGGAAGGGAGGATGGGTTAATAAAACTGAGGGGATAAGTGAATACAAATAATGTTTATATTTTGTGTGGCTGTTGTTCTGTTGTGAGGAGCTGATATGAATCTTTTAAAGTTAATGAGCTCAGATGAGCATATTTTGATTTCTGTTAGAGAGATTAATATAATCCTGCAATTTTTGAAAACTGCCAGTATGTATATCTGTTGTGCTTATGCAGTCACATTTCACTTCCCTTCCTTACATGCTTTCAGGTCATTTCAAATGTATGCATGCGTCGGAGGAAGGCAAGGACAGCGGAATGCTGAAACAGTCTTACAAGTAAGTTGTATTACTTACCACTGGTAGGAAATATTCAACAAGTTTTATAACTGATGTAGTAAAAAAACCAAATGAATTAAATTATGTATTTATATAGAGTGAAATGTATGCTGTTTTACCCAGTCCTTTTGTGATAAAAAGTTGATTGTAGGTGTGTGTCTCACAAATCAAAACTCCCTAGATTTGACTATAAAATAATCAGTACTTCTTATGTGTTTTGTTTATTCACTGTTTGTTCTATAGAAATAAATGACCAGGTCTGTATATTCAGACTGTTCAGTCTCAGTCACATAGTTGCTCTTATCTCACTGGGTGTACTGAAAGGTGAAAATCTGAAGGAGTGGGGATTTAATTGCCCAGCAGAGGCTAATGTTTACTTTCACAGTGAGAGATGTGCAAAACAGTGTACTTCTGCCACACAAGTTTGTACTCGTGTGCTTTTGCTGCAGCCTTCTGCCTGTTTGGTGCTATGGCTTGAATCTAAACTTGGAGCAGTTGTCTTTCCCTCCAGGCTAAAAGAGGGAACGATTCAATGTTCTTTTGTTTAATAATTGCTAAATCAATAGAGGCCATAGGTCAATAACATAAACCTAAGGAGGTAAGATGAACATAGGAGAGTCTATGGATTGTGATTAAACTGTTTTCTAGATGATGGAGAAAAGTCAAAGAGGCTCTTATTAGTAAGCAGCCAGTAGAGCTGTGTGCGTGGAAGCATACCCTGAGAAAGCAGAAGCTAGAAGCAAGATCCTGTACGGAGGCACTGCACCAGAGCACAGTCCTCACGTGTGCTAGAAAACACTTGCGGTTTGGTGAGGTGGCCCAGACAACCTATGTTTGAACAATCGTGGATGAAATAGGGTTGGTGTTACATTTCTTGGGAAACTATCAGTACTTAAAGGTGGATAAGCCTCTATTTTTCTTCCCCCATGCCCCTTGCTTTTTTTAGAGAGTAGAAGGTCAACCCTGTGAAGCAAAGGCAGTTAGCACATTTGTGTATTTGTTTTGGTTCTCTTTCAGTTACTCCAGTTGTTTAGAAAACATACTTATCTACTCAATGAGATAGATTATCTTATCTACATGCCCTTTCTGATTGCTCTCAGAGGCTTCATAGCTGGTAACTGACTAAACTGCAGTTATTTTTTTTCCTCAGCTCTGCTTAATCTTGACTGTCAATCCTGAGCTGCAGAGTATACAAAAACAAGTGAAATTACAAAAGATCTGTGAGATGGTAATTAAACATGCAACTTTTTGATGGATGTTATATTCTGTAGGTTCAAAAAATAGCTGTGAAAGATATTCTTAAAGAACTGTGAGTAGATTTTTCCACCAAATAAAGTCTGGCAGCTTTGGTTTCTAGTGATGTAGACTAAAATAACTAAATAGGTATATAAATTATTATATGGTGGGAAAAAAAAAAAAAAAGAATTTTATTTCCTGCCCATTATTTTTCTACTTGAGAAGTGGGATTCTGCTGCCCTATGATGGTTTTTGTGAGTGGAGTCCTTGAGGGAAGCGATTTAAAGAGAATGTGTGGAATAGGAGTACCAGCTGTGAATGGGAATAAGTACTGGAACTAACTAACTTCCACAAATTCATACGCTTGCTGGAATAAGCAGGAGAAGAACTGAAGTCTTTAGCAGCCAAACTGGCTTCTTTCTGTTTTTCTGGTGTCATGCTTTTTAGAAATACCCAGAGACCCTGGTTAATATCAGTGTTCATTGGCTTACAGTTTCCGATGTTTAATGTTTTTAATTAGCTTTTTAGGGTTGTTATTTTTTTCCTTCTGAGCTTTATGGTCTTTATTGTTTTCAAAGCCAGAGGAAAAAATAATGCTAAATTGGAATTTTGTTGATAATTACTGTAACTATCAATATGAGATCTGAGAAGGGTGTTTGGTGTAGTTTAAGCCTATATAAGTACAGATTACTACTCGCAATGTGTGTCTGTCTTGCTAAACAGAAATGTTTTATGCTGAGAAAATGTTAACAAACAAACACAGAACAAAAAATAACCCTTCAAACTGAAGAAAAAATACTCTTGAGAGATGACCAAACTCCAAAAAGTAGGGGAGATGAAAACAGTAATTGTTCTTCAAATGAGACTTAAGACTGCATTCAGCCAAATGGTTTGATTTATTTTTCTTTTGTGAGCAGACAATTAGCCTATGATTTCTTTTTCCTTTTTGGTCTGTGAATTTACAGTCTTGTGTTGCTTCCATACTTCTTGAAACTCCAGGTACATATTAAAAATATATGCTGCTGTTTAGAATTATATTGACAGGTAACAAAAGCTTTAAACATATTTTATTCAAAAATACATATTATTTTTTTTTTAGAACTTAAGTGCTTTCTTAAACTCCAACAGACTAAACTTATTTGTTCAACGGTTATTTATATTCATTCAAAATTTGAGCTGCAAGCACTTTGAATGAAGAATTTGAGGGCTCATCTGGTTTCATTACACAGCATTTCATTCAAGTGCAACCATATCCCTGATACAATTCAAACACAACACATTTTCCTGTGCTTTTGGCTCCAGCTTTTTGAGGGCACAGTTGGCTGTTAGATAGAAAAAAAAGACATCTTCTAGCTAGGCTCAAACGGATCTGTTTTAACCTAGGTAATATCACTAAAGTTTTATCACAGAAGAATTCAGTCTAGATTTCAAAACTAACAAACACTGAATAAGTATTTGAGTTAATGAGGCTGTAGTGAGCTCAGCCAATGCCAATAATTTGGAAGCCGCAACTGCACTGATTTTGTACTCTGGATATCTCTATTCAGAATTTGTTCTGAAGGTACTGTATATTTCTGTATCACAGTGCTCTAAGCCAGATTTATTTAGTTAGGACAAAATAATTATATATTCTAGAAATGTTGGAAACTAATTTTTGTCCTACTTCTAAAACTCATTAGAGGGTGTTGTTGATGAATGCTGTTTGAAATAGAGAATGTGTTCTGGATCAAGTTCCTCCTTTTTTTGTAGTGAAGTGGCATGATAGTTGAGGACAGTTAAACTTGTTGAAAATAAAGCATTGAGAGGAATACTTTGTAAAACCATTATGTGAATGTGTGAATGAAAAATAAAGTGGAGACTGGGGCATGAGTGTGTGAGAGCCGTTTCATTGGGGATAGTTTTGAAAATACTTTTTTGCTCCAAGTCAGAACACAAATGAATCAAAGGACATCAAGTTCCTTGCAGCAATTTCTTGTTTCTGTCAGCTCAGCTCCAGGGCTGGGCAGGCCCATGTGGGAGAGCTGTCTCCATGATATGATATGGCTGTGTGATGCAGGCTTCTTTAAAAGCAACCTTTGCTTTACAGCGTGCCCTCTTCCCTATGTGAACCACCTGTACTCTTGCACACAGCCCTGTCTGAGCATCTGGCACTCAGTCTCATATGACTGAAATCTCTTGATTCTCTTTCACAGCTTTATTAGCGCTTTGCTTCGTTGTCTGCTTTTGGTCAAAGATTTCAGCTAGATGCTGACATGGAGGGAAAACAGTTTTTGATCTGCAGGTCCCATCACATATTGATCTGACCCAAGTGCTGCTCAATTTAGTTCATGTGTCTGTTCCTTCCTGGCTTTGGTGATGCAGCTCTTAGCCCAGCTCAGGTTGAGTAGCTTCCATGTTGCTGCCTCTATAGAGCTTGCTCTGAGCTCAGGCTGTTTTCCCACTGCGTCTGCCTTTAATTCCTTTCCTTTGTTATCTGCCTCCCAGCACCAACAAAAGTGAAACAATTTTTTAAGAACAGCTACTTCTTCCTGATGAAACTGCAAAGTGTGCCAGGCTTTGGAGTTTTCACAATGGGAACAGTGTCTCCGCAGAAGAACTTGGAGATGTTCCATGCGCCAAATACATTTCAGCAGAGCTGTGATGCTGCTTCATCCCTGATATGTTCAGCGCAGGATTTGTCTATGTTGTGGATTGTGATAGAATAAAAAGCACAAGGAAAATTCATAATCAGTTATAATAGAGATGGAAAAAGTAGATAAATTTCTCAGCAAATACAAAGGAAAGAACAGTTGCAGATTTCTGACAGGCTACTGTAATTCGTAAGATACAAGTATTAGCAATTTAGTTCTGTTTCATCCAACTACCAATTCTGCTGGTAGAATTTCTGCATTTCATGTTTAATTTGTATTACAGTTCCTTGAAGATGTATGTAATCTTCTCAAAGGACCGTACAATAAGTACTGTGGTGTTTTCAATATTCTGTAACAGAAGTATGTTTCAGTTAGCAATTCTACATCTTTCAATTTTCAGTTTTTAGATTTCCATAGGCAATTCTGTTTGCTGCTAATCAGTTATGCTGATATTCTCCTCCACCTTTGTTTGTAAAATAGGTAACTATTGCTGAAAAAAGTAGTTATGATGATTATTTTGAATGCATGTTCACACACATAAATGGGTATTTCTGTGGCTTCAGGCTTAATCTGGGGAAGGAATTAGGGTTCTTCATTTTTGTATAATATATTTATCTGATTGTTAATGAAGCTGTTGTTCCTAGCTCTCAGTCATCTGCCTGGCAGAGGCACTCTCAACTGAGAACGTGGCCAGGAGATACCATGGCTCACTGACAAACATCATGTTTGCTTTCAAAGTACCGTTTTGTGATATGATCTTGCATGCTTTTTAAAATTCACTGTTGATTGTAAGTGCAACAAAACTTAATAATAAAAAAAACATACCTCAAATTTTCTCAGTATTATTTCTGTGCTTTCGTTACATGGTTATGCTGTATTTTGTCCAAGATCCTTCTTCAGGATAAGCAGCCAGAACCTTCCTTTGTAAATAACTGTATTTTTTGTTAACATTTTCAGAACGTAACTCTCTCAGTTCAGGATCATATGTAACAGCTCAAAAGTTTGAAGATGAGTTAATATCTAGGATGGTTTCAGGTGTTCTAGAGAACATTAAAAGGGAACAGGTGAGGCTACTACAAATCATAATGAGGTGGTACTAGCAGGGGTTGTCTCAGCAACTACTAGGAGTTTTTATTTTCTAAGAATACATAAAGGAGATGGGGAAGAAGAGGATGTTGGTGAAAGTTCTTTTTCTCTCTATCTGTGTTAGCTGGTATGATGATACCTGTGACTCAAAAGCCCTAGGTAGGTAGTGATTTTAATTTTGTTTCACTGCATGTGTTTTATTGTGAATTATTCTGGTATGTATTCAGTAGTTACAAGCTTTGCTTTGACCTTTGTAGCACCATTCTGTCTAGAAGCGAGCAACTCAGGCTGAGTAGCTGAGAGTTGGTACTCTAAGTCCTGAAAGTCTTGTAAGATATTCTAATTCAACAGTCAAATATCGATTTAGGAAACCTTCTCCTGTGTCTGCTGCTTGGCTGTAGTTGTCTGCCTGCTCATTTTTAGTTAATGCCCACTGAAAATTAACACAGAACGTGGGTAGACAGGTAATAGTCAGGGGCTTGTTTTGTGCCATTCTAAGAAAGTGAGCCCTACTAAGATGAAACACCGAATGTTTAGGGTTGTTGGATTTTTTATTTTTTTTTTCTCTAAAATGAGAAGCACCACTGTCAATGAGAACTTGAATCTGCCTCAGCAGCCTGCTGGGGGAGCTGCAACCCATTGACATGGGCTGGCCCGCAGATTGCAGACTGTTGTCTCCTTTTGTTTTGCTGTCGTGCTGAGTGGTGAGGCTAAAAGAGCAATTGTTTGCGTGACTAAGGAATATTAGCAGTGTACTGAATAAATTTCAGCTGTCTTCCTCTGCAATTTAGCTGCTGGAAATTGTTGCGAGCTAGTATCGTAAGATCAGTCAGTATAAAGAACTGTCATCTGAAAACATCATTGTTTAAATGATCAAGCAGTGCTATCATAACTACTTGATTTTTATCATATGTCCCACAGATTTGTGTGACTAGCGATAACTAGTAACAGCATGGCGGATTTCATTTACTTTTTGAAGAATTAAGGAAGCAGCCCATATGTAGGCCTTTTCAGTGTAGGCGGTATATGATCATAAAAACACAGAGGGTGGTATGATGTTGGAATATCTGAAAGGCTAGGAAAGTCAGCATCCTGCATTAGTGTCTGGAAGGGTTCCAGGTTTAATGAGCGTTAAAGCTCTTTTCTACCGTGGAAACTGCATAATAGTACTGACGAGCCTGGGTTGCCTGTTGGCTGAAGCAGCTGTTCTCAGGATTCATGGTCTTTAGTATTAGCTCAGCCCCAAGCTCTTGGCTGTTCTTGAGTAAACCCTTACTCTTGGACTGGGTAGCTTTCTTGACAATGAGGGCAAGTCAGGGGATTGGAAAACTGCCTTCTTGCTGCTTCTAGGAGCGATTAAAGAGTCACCATGAAAACAAAACAAAAAAGCCCCTTCCTGTGTTTCAGTGTGATGCAAATAAATGTTGATCTTTTTTTTCATAGTGTTTTATACATGCATATTTTGGGAGGAAGATAGATATAAATTCAGAATTCTTCATAATAGTTGTACAATAAGCATATTTTACGGAGCATAACAAGTAAAAGGAGCCAGTTGGGTAGTATAACCTTTGGTTACAACAGTCTTTCTACTGAATTGCATGTAGTACTGTTTTAAAACTGTATGAAGTAGAAATGGTCTGGTTAGCAATCGGATGAACTGTGGTGTTCTTTATCTACCTATCTGTTCACAGATACATTGTAAATACTTGTTCTCCTTAAAGAAGGAGAGTACTAGCAGCTACAGCAAAACATAGAGGAAACACTTTATTGAATAAAGTTATGAGGGAATAAATCTGGACTGCAGGCTTTTTTGGGGTGTTTATTTAAAACATATTGCTCAAGATCCCTTGTTCAACCAGAGACCAGTCCTACTGATCACAGTGAAGAAGGACCTCTCAGGGACATTCACTTGGGAGGGGAGCTGGTCACAGTAGCAGGCAGCACAACCGTTCTCTCGTTCAGGCTAGCCACAATGCTCAGCAGACCTATTATTTCCAGAGTACAGACTGGAGAAAGGTTCTTCAAGGCTGATATCAGTTGATTTAGATTGCAAGCTTCAGAATGAGTTTAGAGGAAACTCTTTGATTTTTGCTTTGTGTTCCCTATCTGGCTAGGGATCCCTATTTGGTTGGGGATGTGAAATACTAACTTCTGCGCTTTGCACCAGCCCTGTATGTTCTCCCGTTATTCCAAAGCAGGGTATTTGCTGTTTGGTAGGGATCAGCTTTCAGTTTCTCTTCATTCCTTTAGCGACGTCCTTTCTTGCGTCAGAGTGATAACCTTTATAAGGGAAAACCCATTCATGTATTTTTCTTCAAATATGAAGCTTACAGAGTTACTTATGTTGAATATTCCCGTGTTTCTCCTGTTCAACCAATTTAAAGCTTGCTGATCAAACACGCTTATAAAGTTGAGCTAAATTAGCATACTACAAATTTGGGATGCTCAATTTAGCATTACTGTGAAAAATCCATTTGGGATAATAGACTTTGCCCGGGGGCTTCAGAAGAGTCACAAAAAAAGAGTTTAAAAAAAATATATATATATATATAAAAATAAATTACTGAATTGCTTATTAAAAATTAGTAGCATTGGGAAATTATTCATGTTTCAGTCTAGTTCTTGGCAAATATGATGGATCTTCTGGATGTTCTCAAGGATAACATGGAGAGATGCATAGCTCTTTGTGGGAGACAGTGACTTATCAGATTTTTGTATACCCATTAATTTCTCTATGAGGTTACAGCCCTCTCCTCTGTGGGAAACAGTGCTAATTCTGAGTAGAGGGAAGGATGACATCAGTTTAATTGCCCGGAAAGTCTTGCTGTCACCATTTTGAATGCTAGTTAAGCTGCTGCTTCTATTTTCCCTGCTGCTAGAGACTTTGCATCCTACTGAGGGAACAGGAACAGTCTAGAGTCTGTGTGAATCAGAATGGAAAACTGAAGGTTGCTGATGGGATGGAAAAAAGAAGTAGTATTGTAACTCAGGTTTTTTCTGGACTGGATTCTGGAGGTTTTTGTGTTGAAGATGCTGTAAAAGAACTGTTTGGGGAATTCAGGCAACTTTGCAAAGAACCTTTCTTTTCTGGAATAAGCTGAAAAGAAAAACTTCGGCCTTGCTGAGTAAAAGAAGTTCAAAGATGTAAACATTTGTGTTTTAGTATAATATAATGTATGAAGACAAATATGTTTAAAAAGTCACCTTTTATATAGAGTGCTTTCTAGTACTGTCTGAAACAGAAGTACAATTTAATTCAAATCAGTGTTGCTTTTATTAATTATGCTGGAGTTCCTTAACTTTGTACAAATCTCTAAGGCCTATATGTATATTCCTGCAAATGTGTGAGGTGTGATATGGTCTGAGAAGAAGTTTACATTCTGTCCAGTGTCAAGCTAAACATCTTTGTGATGGAAGATTGATTTTTCATGGGGATGCTGCATTTGCTACATTTCAATTTAGATTATGAGAAAAATGAGCTCCTATTTGGATGCGGGTGCCCTCAGAACAGAATCTGTTTTCTGAAGAAGAATCCAAAGTATGGAGAGCTATAAAATCAGTGAGAGAGCACATTGCTTTGGAGAGGGTTCCAGGTGTTGATGTGTTTTGAGGTTTTCATGATCTTCAGGATGAGCAAGTTTCAAAAACCGTCTGTCATTACACTGTCTTGTTTCCCATAATTGTCTCTGTGTGTTCAGTCATCAAGATGGTTGTGGTTCTCCATGTAACGCTGTCATGCTGTCCTGCTTGTTGTCCAGTGTCTGTCCAGAGTGTATCAACAATGAGCAGAAGTAGGATTATTCAGTAATTTCATAGGCAAAAATAAAGATAAGGGGCTGGCTCTGTCTTGGGGTGTTCATCTCATTGATTTCAAAGGCCACTATCAATTTAAACTGACCCAAGACTTCATTTCTTTCTTTTTTGATGTTTGATCGCCAGTGTATGAAAGCTAGTTAGTGCTATGACCATGTGAAATAGAGGTGTAAAACATAGGAGGAACACAAATTGATGAGATCTTTGCTTCCAGTGTTCTTCTAGGCAACAACCTACTATTCTAGAGAATGAAAGTTTTCTTCATTGTTACAAGCTATGAATTTCAATGGACACTCCTTTTTTGAAACCCTAACTGTCTTAATCTCCCTTCACAGCTGCAAGGGGTTGTGTTTGCTCACCATTAATTTCATGATGTTCCCTTTGGACTATTCTTTCAGCCTACATATGTATATCTGTGTGGCAGCTCTGTCTTGGACAGTGTTGGACATCCATTGGAGAAGAGAGGATTTTTTTTCATCCAGATAAGTCTGAAAAAAACATGATGTTACAAATACCACTCTAGTGAATAATCAAGAATAAGTGTCTTAGTAGTATTCATGTAGCCACTGTGAAAGGCTTTGTTTGTTAGGTGTTTTTTGTTGGTTTTTGTTTGTTTTTTGTGGATGTTGAAGCACTGTTACTGATCTGCAGTGGTGAGGAGCTGATGTCCAACCAATGCAGGTTACTAGTACTCTAAGGAATGCTTCTTGTGTGGTTTACATAAGTAGGTAGAAAGGGAAGAGCTCTTCTTGAGCACAACCAGACTACCATACTGTAAAAATGATACTTGAATGTTCCGTGGTGTTTGTTGTCTGTCAGTAAGGTGAATGTGCTGAAGACTGAGCAAGAAAAGAGCTGCTAAACTCCAAGCATAGTGCTGTATTGGCAGGAAATGAAATGAGCCTCATTTGCTTTATCAAAAGTTAACAGGTGAGATTCTGTCCTACCTCTCAGGCTCTGCAAAATGAAGCTTCTTGTCACAATGCAAATATCATAGTATGATGAGAAGTAGATCTCTGGAGCTGGTGTATTTATAGAGCTGTTTTTATTGGTAATATTAGTATTCAAAGTCCTCATGCAGAGTGATCATTAAAGCTCATCTAAAAACTCTCAGAGGATTGCTTATAGCTTGAATACAGTGCAAAGAATTTAATTCTTAATTATGTACAGAGGGATATATGAAATAGAAATGCATTGTGACTACAAATTCTTGATTGTGAATCCATAATATATTATTGTTTCTTCAGAGAGTTGAAATGATGCCGTTAACTTAAGAGATGAAAGCATTCATTAAATCAGTAGTGCGGCACTGTGCTCTTAATTTGATGAAAATAAACTCTTGGAGCAAGGAGCAAGATTATTGCTGTATTACTGCTTTTCTCTAAGCCCCCACTGCTGTCTACAGTGGTGATTCTTTAGTGGCAAGTTCCATACTCTGGTAAAGTGCAAGATGTAATGTTGTAAGCCATATAAGACTCCAGAATTAATCCCTGGCTCGTGTCTAAATTTGACTATTATAAATGGCTACGGTTTCTTGTCTTCTTGGTGTTCGAGATAAATACTGAATTGGCAACTTTTAGTGACAAGATTTTTGTATTCATTTACAATATATGTTTGAATTTTTTGAATTACTGACTTGATTCTGTTTACTCAAAGGTATGTGTACTTATGTGTGACATTACTCTCTGTTAAATCTAGAGTAAATCTTTAGGTATTTCAAAGAGTAAGTACATTTTGAGTAATGTGAAACGGTCTGCAAGTTCTGTCTCTTTACCTGTATCATCTTCTTTTCAGAAATAATTTTGTTTTTTCACAATACACAAATTGCTTAGTCTAGATTTTTTTTTTCAATCTTATTATTTAAAGCATTTATTTTTTCATAACTTAAAACCTAACTGAATATTCAGAGTATTTTGATTAAGCAAAAGAACACTACTGAAAGGATAATTGTAGGAAACAGCAACCTAGAATAACTTGTTTAGTTTAGTTACCTGGATTTCTGGGAAAGTTATAGAAGTATGCCGCTATATGACATATCTGTTTGCCCTTATCCAGGGAAAAACATTCTCTGTGTGCTTGGGTTTATTTTCGTGGAGGTGAGTTAGAATTGAAATAATTACTAAAGAAATACAGCTAACCTAAACCTCAAATTATCTGGAGAACTTCAGCCTGAATATTCAGCTCTGTAATTATCTCAGAATGACTATTTGAGGCTGGACAAAGTGGTTTTCTTTGGCACTTTGCTTTATTCCTCTAGCTTGAAAGAGAAATTAAACCTGCGAGAGCTGGAGGGTACTGTCAAAACAAGACAACTGAAACAAGAAACAAGCTGCTTTTTAATTTCCATGGATTTTTCTTGAATGCTTTCAGCTTACCTTTGGTTAAATAACTGCAACATGCTATATAATTTATTGCTGGTCTTAATTAAACGCCAAGGGGGAATAAAATCAAAAGATAAAATTGAACATGAGTAAAATAACTGGCATCTGTAAGTGGACAACGTTTAAGTACAAACACCTCGGGCAGGATAGTCTCAGAGTGGAGTGAAAAAGCCTTGCTGTCATGTGGGTGAGAGCCCCCTTAGAGACCTGTGGGTTAAGTGTGCATGTGGTTTTTCTTAGCAATATCTAGACACAGGTTCAGAAAGCAAAGCAGTAGCATGATCGTGGGTTATTTATACTAGGTAAGCATGAACTGAAGGGAGTGCTCATCTGACAGTGGTCCTAACTGAAAGTTATAAATGCAAATAGGCCCAGTACTAGAGATCAGTTTAAAGTTGGCTGTGACTGGATTCCAACAGGGAGCTCAAGTGTTTGCAGATCAACTAGATGTCAGAAGAATTCAGACATTGTTTCTAGTTTTCATTTCTGGTGGGCACTTTGACTTTCCTGCTTTTGAAAGGAAGGGGAAAAAATAAAAATGGGATAGTGAAATAAAGAATTTGCCTTCTGAACAGCTTTCTTCAGGAGATAAGAAACTCAAGCCTAAAAATCCAGCTGCATGGGTACTTTCTTTGACACAGGCCAATATGGGATGCAAAGCCAAGGTAACAGTGAGGTGTTTGGTTTTTTTTTTCTACTTTCATCTCCATCACTCTAGTGAACAGAGTGAAACAGAGAAGGGTATGACATATCCAGCTACAGCTGTTTTTATTTGTCAGTATACCTTCAGCTGTATACTAAGAAATCCCATGTGGCAACAAAAAGGTTCTAGAGTGGATCGATGGACCAAGGTAAACTGTGTGAGTTTCAATAGAACCCAGTGTTAGGCCCTGCATTTTGGACACAACAGTCCCAGGTAACCCTACAGGACTGGGGAGGTGTGGCTGCAAAACTTCTTGCTGGAAAGGGACCTTGGTGTGCTGATGGGCAGTCAGCTGAATGTGAGCCAACGGTGTGCCCAGGTGGCCAAGAAGGCCAATGGCATCCTGGCTTATATCAGGAATGGTGTGGTGAGCAGGGCTAGGGAAGTAATCCTGCCCCATGTACTCGGCATTGGTGAGGCTTCACCTTGAGTGCTGTGTTCAGTTTTGGGCACCTCAGTACAGAAAGGACATGGAGTACTGGAGCAGGTCCAGAGAAGGTCAGCAAGGCTTGTGAAGGGCTTGGAGAATATGCCCTATGAGGAGAGACTGAAGGAACTGGAACTGGTTAGTCTGGGAAAGAAGAGGCTGAGGAGAGACCTTACTGTTCTCTTACAATATCTGAGAGGTGCTTTTACAGTGAGAGCAGAGCAGGTCTCTTCTCACTGGTGACAGGTGACAGGATGAGAGGAAATGGCCTCAAATTGTGCCAGAGTAAATTTAGGTTGGATATAAGGAAAAACTTCTTAACAGATAGGATAGTTAAGCACTGGAATAGGCTCTCCAGGGAGGTGGTTGAATCACCATCCCTGGATGTGTTTAAAAACTGCTTGGATGTGATGCTCAGGGACATGATTTAGCAGGGGGGTTGTTACTGTTAAGTTAGTATGGTTAGGTTGCATTTGGATTTAATGATCATTAAGGTCTTTTCCAACCTGAGCAATTCTGTGATTCTTACCTGATCTGCTTCATTGTGTATTATTTGCTGCATGTGACCCCCTTTTTTTTTTTTTTTTTTTTTTGTATCAGTCCATATTTACTTCTGTGTGATTATCTGTTTGGGGAGTACGTAGTATAAGCACTTCTACTTCACCTATAAGGCATTTGCATTACTAATGCTGTTTATTCACCTTTAGATTCTGCCACAGAATTAGGAAAAGATCTGTAGAGAAATACCTTCAGGCTATAATTAGATTCCAGCTATACCAGGATAAAAGGTGTAGCATAACTCAGCCAGTATAGGAATAGTTCCAATGAAAACTTCAGTGTATGAAATCTGCACTACAAACTTGTCCAAATTCAGAAGAGGAAAAACTGGAGCCAGTGCATGAAAGGTACTTCTCGGTTAATGAATTAATGAGGACAAAACCAGCAAATGCTGAAGACTTGTTTAAAATACATGCATTTCTGCAAATACTCAGCTGGCTTAAGTTGTGCGTTGAACAGTCCTGTACAAAATTCACACAGATGAGCTGCCACTATTGCTTCTGCCTCACTGTTAAAACAAGGAGAGCTCTCTCAAAGCAGCTGAATCAAGGGGGTATGATGATAATGTGACTATGTTATCTTTCAATGGCTGGATAAAATTCAGCTGGGCTTTTTCATTCTTAATGGAGCAATCTTTAGCTGGTTTTTATTTTTATTTTGTTTTTATTGTGTTGTTTGTTTTTTGTTTGTTCGTTTTTTCCCTCACCAGTTTGTTAATCCTCGTTAGGCAACACAGCAATATCATGGTAATTAAGTGACAGCAGTGAGTATTGAATGTGTTTTTAGTGTGCTGAGAGGAACTGTGCCCAATTCCAGTTTGAACACTAGCAGCTAGAAGTGCATGGAAGAAGGCAGCAACTGTTCCATCTATTCTATTCTACTGAATGGTGAATGTCAGCATCTCTTTTTACCTCTGTTCCAGGCAGGCAGCTCGTGCTGCCTTATTCCTACTTGGATTTCCCTTTGATCAGTTTTCTTAGTAAAAGCACCGGTGAGAGTTCTTGTTCATGAAAGCAGCCTCTAGACCTTGTGCTCCATGCTTTGGACATGCTTTGCTTGTTCTTATACATGTAGGTGGCTCCTACTTATTTCCATGAAAGCTGCACCAAAGGCAAAGAGTGCGATAACATAATTTGATAAATTCTCGGTTTCAAAACACCATTTTTCACCATAGTCACCAGATTGCAAGCAAAAGCAGCTCACAGCTCCTGGTTCACTATGTCAATCTCAATCCCTCTGAATTAAGACTTGAAAAGGAGTAAAAATGTTAACTGAGTAGGAGTGTGCCTTTATTTGTTAAAAGACAGAAGAGCGCAATAGGAAAAAGAGGAAAAAATAAAGAGGAGCAAGTCACTGCTGTGGATCCTGTGATCCTGGGGGCTTGTTGTTATTCTGGGGTAGATGGGGATGAAGTGGGGAGTGTGCTGCCAGCTGTGGGGATCACAGTACCTTTTATGGCACTGGTTTCTTCCACTCGGGCTGGGAGCTGTTGCTGGCTGTGAGCATCCATTGTCATGTGTTGTACACATGCCATACTTCTTCCTTTGCACGGTAATTGTGGAAGGTTGTGATTTCTTTAGGGACGAACCTGAGACCACCTTAAGGGATCTGACCAACTCGTGACTCCTCCATTGCTTGTGCACAATGCCTGTTTATTCTGAATCTTTCACAAGAGAATTAGTGTATTTTTGTTCTAAGGCCTTCACAGAGTTGTTACTGATTTATTTGGCTGGTCACTGGTTAGCTGCAAGTCTATCTCTTAACCAATCAGAAAGAGAGGAAGAATTCACAATGTTACAGTTCTGTACAGTGTTGTCACCCTGTCTGAGATAGAAAGAAATGTATCACTTTATTCCCACACACCACCATAGCTGGCATTTTTGCCAGTGGTGGACAAGAGCCTGCATGTCACAGTCGTAAAAATCTGCATGGCTCTCTGTCACCTCTGTTACCACTGCTGAAGCACAGCACACAGAATCACAGAATCACAGAATTACCCGGGTTGGAAGGGACCTCAAGGATCATGTAGTTCCAACCCCCCTGCCTAGCAGGGCCACCAAACATACACATTTACTAGATCAGGTTGCCCAGGGCCCTGTCCAACCTGGTCTTGAACACCTCCAAGGACGGGGCATCCACAACCTCACTGGGCAGCCTGTTCCAGGACCTAACCACCCTTCTAGTAAAGAACTTTCCCCTAACATCCAACCTAAATCTTCCCTCCTTCAACTTAAAACCATTTCCCCTAGTCCTGCTATTATCAGCCCTTTCGAAGAGTTTACTCCCCTCCTGGGAGTAAGTTCCCTTCAGGTATTGAAAGGCTGCAATGAGGTCACCTCGCAACCTTCTCTTCTCCAGGCTGAACAAACCCAACTCCCTCAGCCTGTCCTCATAGGGGAGGTGCTCCAGCCCCCTGATCATCTTTGTGGCCCTCCTCTGGACCCTTTCCAAAATCTCCATATCTTTTTTGTACTGAGGGCTCCACACCTGGACACAGTACTCCAGATGGGGCCTCACAAGAGCAGAGTAGAGAGGGACGATCACCTCCCTATCCCTGCTGACCACCCCTCTCCTGATGGAGCCCAGGATCCCATTTGCTTTCCGGGCTGCCAGAGCGCACTGCTGGCTCATGTTAAGTTTCTCATCTATCAGGACCCCTAGGTCTTTTTCTGCCGAGCTGCTCTCAAGGACAACTCCTCCCAGCCTGTACAGGTGCCTGGGGTTCTTCCGGCCCAAGTGCAAAACCTTGCACTTTGCCGTGTTGAACCTCATTAGGTTCACCCGAGCCCAGCTTTCCAGCCTGTCAAGGTCCCTCTGAATGGCATCTGTTCCCTCCACCGTATCGACTGCACCACTCAGCTTGGTGTCGTCAGCAAACTTGCTAAGGGTGCACTCCATTCCCTCATCGATGTCATTAATAAAGATGTTAAAGAGCACCGGTCCCAAGACAGACCCTTGAGGGACACCGCTCGTTACCGGCCTCCACCTGGACATAGAGCCATTGACCACCACCCTCTGTCTGCGGCCTTTCAACCAATTGCTTATCCATCTAGTTGTCCACCCATCAAATCCACCTCCCTCCAATTTGGAGATGAGGATGTGATGGGGGACCATGTCAAAGGCCTTGCTCAGGTCCAGGTAAATGACATCGGTCGCCTTCCCTTCATCCACCAACGCCGTCACTCCATCATAGAAGGCCACAAGATTAGTTAAGCATGACCTTCCCCTGGTGAAGCCATGCTGGCTGTCTCGGATCACATGCTCGTTCTTTATGTGATCAAGCATGTTGTCCAGGAGGATCTGTTCCATAATCTTCCCAGGCACAGAGGTGAGACTCACCGGCCTGTAGTTACCCGGGTCGTCCCTGCTCCCCTTCTTGTAAATGGGAGTGACGTGACCCTTCCTCCAATCATCCGGGACCTCACCTGAATCGCTTTGGTTCCCCAAAACCAAATGTTGATGAATGTTAATGGGTGTATTTTTTCTGCATGGAGGAATTCAGTTTCATACCTTTGCTTCATGCACACTTCTGTGTCAGGCACCATCCAGTCAGATTGCTTCTCTGCTGCCAGCTGTCCCAGGGCAATAACGTTTAATGGAACACCGCAAGGGAAGGTTCAGCCTCTGCAGCTGTACCACTAATATTTGCCTCTGAAATTGCAGGCCAAAGTAATGAAATCAGAAACATTACTTTTGTAGCAACCCTCATACTTGGAACAAAAACTTTTTTGTGTACTACAACAACTCTATAAGGAGACACAAGTGAAGTCTGTGTTTGGCACCTGCATAGCTGGTGATGTTCAACACAGTTAGCAATGCATTTATTTCTGTCAGAGTAGTTTACACAAATTCCTCAATGACTGAACATATCTTCCCTGCATCATTATTTTCCTTCCATCTTTTCCTTTCAACTATTTCTTATACACAAACACATCTATGTTTAGACTAGTACTTAATCCCGTTTTGATAGCATCTGCAGAATGGAGTAAGTTTGGAAAGAAAAGGGAGAGAGCAGTTGGTATTATGGTTTTTTAGTGGTTATCATCTGTGTAATTACAAAGTAGCTAATGAGAAAGTAAAGAACAAAGTATGGTGACATAGCAAAAGCTCAAAAAACAAAATATATGGTGGTAGCATTAGAAGTAAAGATGGCAAAGAAGGAAGATTTTGTGGAAAGTGAAGAGGAAAATGTTTGGGTTTTTTTTGTTTTGTTTTTTGTTTGTTTGTTTGTTTTTTCCAGGCATAATATATGTTAACACAACAGGCCTTTAAATGATTGTCGTTGTAGAGGGAGTATGCTGAGCATCCTTGAATCGCTTTCTACAAAGCATGATAGGAATAAAATAATGGAGAATTTTGAATGTATAACATAGGTACTATAGAGAGAACATCCTTAATTTAGGGTGCATTTTCATCATACAGAAGTGGAGCTTATTACTGGTAAGGAAAAAGAGAATGCTATCTAGATAAATAGAAGGAATGAAGTGTGAAAAGATTTGACATTTTGAGGCTGATTATTCACATGGTAAACAACATGTTTCCTTCTTCATTATATCAAAGGAAGATTGCTGTCATCTGAAAATTATAACTGCTTTGCAAGGGAGTAGAAGGATTAGTCCTATAGATCATACTCAGCTCCTGTGCAAGTGGAAAGTGCCTTGAAGAAGGCTGGGTTGCCTGAAGAGTGTTGCAATTTAAAATAATTAAAAGATCACGTTTTAATATTGGGCAGTTTCAATTTTGCATCAAATTAACACCAAAAACTGATTGTTTCCTGTGCTGTTGGGTCAATTATGATGAAACAGACCTTCCCACTAATCATCTTCATAAGTGTGTTTTTCTTAAAGCAGGAGAATATTTGATGATTATTCATATTATCACAGCACTATGTGTTACAATCTGAGCGAGCTTTCTAATTCTTTTGTTCCTATCAGCACAAATCCAGTTTTTCTTGTGTTTTGTCCAGATGCTCTTGATTTAGATTGTGGTTTCAGATGAAAAGGCTGGAAGCCCTTGAAGTTTATTTATTTCATAAAATAAAGCTTATTGCCCAGCTGCCATTCTACACAACTGGCATTTTAGTACCTATCACCTGTACAAATTGCATCATATAGTAGTTGAAAAATAGCACAGAGAAGGCTGTAGTAGATACCTTGTTCTCAGCAGACAGTGCTTATGGAAGAGGAAGGTTATTAAGTCTCTCGGGCCGGATGTTATGGTATAGCTCATGTCTAGGTGGTCGGTTTTATTTGAATGTGTTATCTGAGTGCTCCCCACTGTCTTATAATATATACTACCAATAATGTACTACTTCTGGATGGGAAACACTAGTTGGTCTTTCCATAGGTAGGAGTAATAATAATAAGTAGGAGAGGGCTCACCCCGTGGCACTTTGAGAGCTGATGGAAGGGAAGGGGTGCCAAATCTATAGTGTATAAAGCTCCTCCTCCTTGCTGTAGCAGGAAGGAATGTTGGAATGGATGAGAAGAATGAAATGAGAAATTTATGGCTTACATTGAGGAAAGGTGACCTGGGCCTTCAGGAGGTAGCTTCTTCAGAATAGTACCTAGATCACATCTCTAGTGTGCACTGAAACTTCTAATAATAAACATGAAAAAAACAAACAACAACAACAACAACAACAACAAAACCCACCAACAAACTAGTAGCCCAGTAATTGCTTTTGTATTTCACTTTTGTCATTCTTCAAAGCAGCAGAGTGGTGAGAAATTGCAGCATTAATGTTCCCGGTAAAGCTGAATGGAAACTGACTGTTTCTAAGGAGGGATACCCACTGCAGTAATACTGCTATAAAGCAAGCGCTTGGAATTATATTTGTGGAGTTTATACCGAAGCCCAGACAAGCTGAATCCTTTCAGTGTTCTCTTTTATGTCCATATTCTAACATTTTTGATGCTGATATTACTGTTAATTTTATAGGCTTGAGGGAACAGCTGAACAAGTTTGAGTGCTTTCACAAAACAGGGCCTTACTTTTGGGCCAATTGAGTCTGATCCAGAAACAAATGTACACATGAACTTGGCAGTTATTTAGTTTCAAGCACTGAGCATCAGCTCTGAGGAGGGAAATAAGTTGGAACTCTTACTTTGTTACTGGATATGCAAGAATGTGTTCATCTGTAGCATATTTTGTTTGAATTGATACATCAGTATGTGAAAATTCTATGCAGAAAGCAATAAAATATGCAGAATATCAGTTATTATTTTGTAAATAGCAAGATCATAATTAACTGCATATGTTTATTAGCAACTTACAGCAAAATGCTGTTAGAGGAGAGAAAGAAAGTGTAGATTCTTGTTCTTTGTGGGAAGAAGAATGCCTCTTTAATCTTCATTCTGTGCAGCACCTAGCATTAACCTTGACTGTGCCTTGGAGGCATGTCTATTACACTGTCATTGCCGTATGCTAGAAATCTTGATTCTTCTGTAGGCCGCAGTTGATAGTAGCAAGATGATCAAAAGATCTGTCTATTTCTCAGTCATTCTTTTATTTGAAGTATTTTAAAACTTGGGCTAAGTAAAAGGGACTCCTTCGGAAGAGGATGTGGCAAGAGAGATCTTCTGGGAGAGAGCTGTGATGTGCTCTTCCACCTTATCTGTTCTCCTCTATCTGTCACTGTAGGGATTAGTGACCATGTGTTGAAATGAACCAAGTGCATACATGTTTTATTGAAATGTTGCTAGCCTTGATCCACTGTTTTTAGTTATCACAACAGAGAATGATCAGTGATTCAATGCTATTGGTTTATTTGCTGGTTTGTTCCTAAACAAAAGGAACACAGGCACAGTAAATAACTTCCTGTTGCTGGAATATTTTCAAGAAACAGTGACTTGTTATCATATTAGTTTCCTTTAGTTTAAAAGGAAATAGTCATTCTGTATCCTCCTGAATTTATGGGCAGATTATTGCTCTCGTACCTTTTTTTTTTTTTTTTTATCTTCAAGACAGGGTAATCAAAAACACAACATATCAATAGATAAAATTCCTTCTTCAAACCTCACTGCGTGTGGTGGGTAGGGAAAATCTGTTGAGAGCCTCTAAGCCATCAGATCCTCAAGTCTTGAAGAGGAGATGGCATAATTTAGAAGTTCATCTAACTACATTTTAGAAAAAGGTTTTATATCTGCTCATGTTTGTTGGGCAGTTTTCTATGTGTTAAGACTGTAATTAATTGACATTACCTTGTCTTCTGCACACAGTCATGTTTCTCATACTGCTTTATGCTCTGCTGAAGATCTGTATTATCTCCTGTGCAGATACTCAGATTGAAGGCAACAATAATACTTTCATTCTTAGCCATGATAAATCAGAATACATTTTCCCAGGTGTTGAAAATGATCTTGAAGCAGTTTGGTAGCAGAGCTTCAGTCAGGTAATGCTAGTCTATAAGGCATATCACAATGCTTCCAGAGGAGAACACGTTGCAGTTCACCCCAAAGGAGACTGTATTTCAATGCAATACATTGTTTTTCTTTGTGGTATCATATCTGTCAAGCTTTGAATCTATAGTGGAGACTTTGCAAAGAATGAATCTCTGCAGGCATAGTTCATTGCCTTTTATAGCAGTATGCTAAATGGCGTGTACTGTATTAGGCGTTGCCAAAGAAGAGCATTTACCAGGTTTAGCAGAAAAATCAAAAGCTTTTATTAATTGTTTTGACTTCCTGGGCTTGTCTTTAATGGGACCATCCTGAAACAACCAAACAACATTCCTGCAGCAATTACAGTGCTTCATCTTTTCCACCATGAAGTGCCTGAACCACCTTGTGTTGTCATCAGAGTAAACTGGTGACCTCACGTTGTCATAAAATGGTTTTAACAGCTTTGTTGCCCTCAGAGTTTTGCTGTTTTGAAGATATGATAGTCATGCAAATTGCACCTTACTGAGCGTTCTGCAGATTTCTGGTGTTGGCAGAATCTAGAGTTAACTGCAGCTTTAATAAGTAGAATTCTTATGTGCTTACAGAACACATGAGAATGATGTATGAATGATCTTTAACCTTGAAAGTGGTAAACTGTCCTTTGAATACAAAAAAACTATTCAGCACTTGTCTGAAGTTATTCACTCTTTTCTAAATCTCTCTATGCGTGCTTGTACGTGTGTATGTAAAAGTAAATTTCATTTCTTTTTATCCATTATTATGCATTGACACAAAGGGATTTGTTTTAGAAGTTATATAATAGGAGTATACTTGTATCCTTGTACTGAAGTGAACTGCCTATCCATCTGTAAGAAACAAGTTGCTGTGTCAGTTGCTTTACTGAATGTGTTGGTTGAACTAAATTAACTTCAACAGGAGACTTTAAACCAGAAGTTATATAAGCAAGACATATTCTACTTTTTGAGACCAAATGACTGCTGCAGTTTTTCACAATGCTCATTATCTACTGAAACTTCTACTGTTGGAATTTTTATTTTCAACTTGGGCAGAAGCTTAGAAGATTAAATCAGTGCTAAGTACATGTCATTAATCAACTCGTTGCATCGGTTGCTGATTCAGTTTTGAGTTGTCCTGAAAAGTATTTCATTCCTGATAAATACTTTCATTCCTGATAAATACTTTCTCTGACTCTACTTCAGGCAGCATGTGGAAGTGGCCATGTCTACACACGGGGCAGACACAGTCAACACGGGGACGCTCAGCTCTTGTTCCCTGTTGAATCTGAGGAGGGAGGTGCACAGAGACCTGCTGCTTTTCCAAGTGTCTGGGTTTTCTGCACTGGAGCTTAGGCATAACCTGTAAAAGTCAAGGTTTCAAAATACCATGCATTTCCTCTGCACAAGTACCGAAAGTGTTTGACAAGCCTTAAAAATAACAGCTGAGCCTCATCTCTGAATATTAGTGACAAATAAATAAATAAATAAATAAATCCAGTGTAGACCTTAAAAGGTACAGCATATTTTTCGGACAATGTTAAAAGTCAACTGTAATATTCAGTTTTATTTAAGCAGAAAAAGCTCTCATAGGATCTCACGAGACTCTAATATTGGCTGTCTCCTTAAATTTTCAGGACAAATGAAGGGAATTGTGTTGGTTTCATTCTGTCACTCAAAACCATTCTTCTTTCACTCTAAGCTTTCCTGAGAAAGTTTGTCCCAGCTGTTAAATTGGTCTTTGAAAGAACTGATGTATAAGTCTCAGTGTTAATGCTTGTGTAAGATATGAGTGAAATTTTGAAACTTGTGCTTCCAAGATTTCTCAAGGAGTTCTTGCCAGTTGTCTTAGGTAGGGCTGACAAAATATGGAAGAAGGCCACGTTTCCTTTTTCAGAAGCTTTTCTTTTTCTGAATTGGTCTGCAAGAAGAATGTAGAAGCTTCTGTGCTGTTGGTTGGTACTCCTGGACAGAGCTGAGTTGACTTGGGGAAACGACGGCAATGGAGTAAAGGGAAGCAAAGTATTTACAGTATAGCCTTTGCTGTTCTCAGCAGCCAGCAGTGGCAGTGAATGCAATGCTGTTCTGACAGACCTCACTGGAACATATTTGCATCTTTTTATCTCGTGGGATGAGTATGTTATACTAGACTCCTTTATTCTGCCTTGAATCAGCTGAGGACATTCCGATGCACTTTTGTTTTAAACTTGCATAAAACTCCATATTCTAGATGGACAGTTCGATGAGATAATCTTTACAACTTTCAGTGTTGTTGTGGAAATTAGATTATTCGTAGGCTTACGCTGTATCTTGCAAGTTAACCTTTTCTATTACTTAACCTTTGTGACCAGAGGTAGAGAAGATCATTGGCTTCAATGTTAATAAGATTCCAATAGGATTCTAGGCTGAATTCAGCAGGTAGAGCAGGATTGAACTTTCTGCTCAGTTTTGAGGTCTTTTTGCAATTCAAGCATACATTTTTTATGGAATGACTTAAAAGCAGCGGCACTAAAACTTAGGCATATTTAGCTGATTAGCTTCCACTGTCATAAATCTAGATTTGGCCCTTGGGTTTATTGTGACATGGGTCTCTGAAGTTTTGCAATACATGTTGTTAGAGGATGAATGAAGGAAAATTGTACCAAGGCCTGAACATCCTGATACCCTTACGTTTTGAAACCCTGCAGGAACCTGGAGCAGGTCTCTATATTTCTACTACTGACTGTTGGATCTGAGGATTTAGATTTCAGCTTCAAACTGGGAATGAAAGATAAATTGTATCTCACATCAAGTTAGTGTTGAGATGACAGTATCTTCCACTGGATGCTTAATGTCTGCTTTCTCTGTGTACTTTCATGCAAATAGCCTGCAGAGGCTCTTTCCATACTGGTTGTTTCTTTTTTTATTTGTTATTTGTGAGTTTCCTCTCGTAGTTTTGTTTGGTTTTTTAAAAGTTAATTCCAAAGCACAGTCTGGCATTTGTTTCGACATGAAATCGAAATAGAATAGTAATTCTAACTCCTGACTACTTCTGCTGCTTCCACTGACTTCATAGAATAAGCACAACTAGTATGATCAAATGTTGCTATCTATAAAGTTGTTTGTCACCACGTATGAGGCAATGGTTGAAAAAACAACAACAAATATAAATCTCACTCCTAACTACTGATTTTGTAGGAACTGTCTCTAAATGAAGTAGTACCTTGAGAAGATCATTGGAATTAATATTTAGAAGAAATTCCATATATTTTGCTGGGCTACATTTTGAAACTGGGGAAGTAGTTATTTTTGTTTTGGAAACTATAAGGTGATCTGTTTTTTGACTGGAAACAAAACCAACTTTTCTGTCACTGAAAACAGCAGCTGAACAGATCTCTGATAAGCTCAGCATGTGCATAAAAATCCTCTGGAAAAGACAATATGTTGGAGGCCAAGTGATTGAGTAACGTAGAGAGAATAGACTCATTTGTATAAAATTAACCATTCTGTTTCCTGTAAGTGCAAACAGCTGTGAGTATGGGTTTAATTCCCCTCCATGCAAATACTGCTGTGCTCAAAGCTTCCTTGAACAAACCTGTAAGTGATACCCCGAATTGTCATGATTGTTCAGCTTTAATTCCTATTAGCTAATCAAGATGATGTGGGCAAGTACCCTGCTTGAAAATATTCTGGATACAATGGGTGAATATCAGTGGGACATTTGACACTGTTTCTGTAAAACCGCAGTACTTTATTCAGAGGCTGATTTGGACAGTTGACACTGATTCAGTGTCTGCTTATGCCAACAGTGTATGTGAGGTTTGCTACGTTACTTTATATGATCTATTACTCTGTGTAATGTTTCTCAGTATAGTGAGTGGAGTGCTGTATTATACATATGAGGCTTACAAACATGTAATTGTAAAGAAACAGGTGATATTTGACTCGTAAATCTATACATTTTGAAGTAAATCCAGTGTTTAAATTGACCATTTAATCACTGTCGTGTATCACTTAAAGAATCTTCCATTATGCATGTCTGAACAAATAACCTCTAAGTAAGAATATTCCAAAGCAGAGAAAAAGCAGGTATTAAGACCTCCATTGGCTGAAATGAAATTTCTTAAAAATATTCATACTGCTGCTCAAACTGAGGCATGGCTGCAATTTTGAGCACCCCAGACATGTTATTTTGAGGCAACTCCTTTTTTGTGGTCTAGAAAGAGACTTGTGTCTCTAAGATAGTAGAATAGTTGAGATCTAGCTATTACCAGGGAGTGCAAAATGGAGGCAATCTGTTGCATATAATAAACAACCCTCCTTATTGTCTTACTGTCCTATACCATAGCAAAATTCACTCATGGCCTTCAGGGTATTTTGTAGGGCATGCAAAAAACAGCTTTGAAGAAAAGGCATCTAAGTTACAGTGAGTGTAAGAGGCAATCATATAGAAAATGGCAGCATTTTCTACCATGATAACTCTGTCAACATGATACCTGTAACCACAGAGAGATTAAAATGCAAACTTCTCTGAATGGCAAAAAAATGTACGTTTTATGATGTCTGTGTCTTAACTACTATGTTTTAGGAAGCTGAAAGTCAGAGCTTTTAAGTCATGTTCATTTAATTCTCTGTGGAGATTTTCTGAGTTCCTTTCTGTTCATTGACAGGATTTTCAAGGAAGAGAAGTGTTACTTTCTTCTTAACCTGGGTCTCTGTGGAATTACGTGCACACTTGTATAATGTCCACAGTGTTCCATGTCCTGTACGGAAAGCTGAGGAAACGAGTGATACCCTTATTTCATTGATATGGTATGTTATTCATATCTTTTTAAATGGTCTTTAAATATGATGAATCTTGAAAGCGATGTCAAGACAACTTGTGGGAAAGTTGCTAAGGCTTTGGGCTTTCATGCTCTGCCTAAAAGATGCCACACTGACTGAGTAGCTTAACATCTTTATATTTGCCAGAGATTGTGAATTAAGATCGATGGTAATCTCATCTCTGAATACTTTTGTAGATACTCAGTATTAGTGGCATTTGATTCGTTATTACCAAGAGATTTATTTGCAGATTCTTGTTGCCTGGACAACAGGAATGGTCTGCAGAATACAAAATTTGGAAGGCTGACCGCACTTGTACTCTCTGGTTTCATGCAGGAGAAAATGAAATACATGCCCACCTGGAATATGTATTATACCAACCTTATAGCAGCATTGTATTGTGCATCAAATTACCAAAGTTCTTTGCTTTTGTGATTTCTTATAAGCTTAACCTTAAATTATGTGCATTCTGGTTACTGCCTCACAGTAGGATCAATTTGTGGCAGATTGTTGCCTGTCTCAAAAGGCAGTTTTAAACCTTGCTTGTCCCATATTCTTTTTATTCTATCATACAACATTTGTTGAAATGGCTTTTAATTCCTTTGACTTCTGTGGCAAGCTGTTATAACGAGATTTGATGCAAGTGGCAGAATAAGAAGCTGCATTTCAATGGCTATTAGTAATACTCTACAAAAGTGTCCAGCCACTTCTTCCTGTTTTATAGTAAGATTGGTTCAGTATAAACTGATATTGAGAAGTTTTGAAGGTTTGAATTGTATTTTTTTTTCTGATAAATGTGTACATGATTCATTTTGAACTTTAATCCAGCTGCCATTGAAGTCTTCGATAATGCTGCCATCAATTCCGATAGTGCAGAAGTGGACTTACAATGAGCTACTAAACATGTCATTTATCTAAGCTGTCACAGCTTGAAAGGTGTATGAGAAGATTGGTAGAGTGACTGAAGGGTCTGTAAATGTAATGACAGAAACAAAATTTTGTGTGAGAAACTGTTTCAACTTGGTCTCTTTCATTTATAGAAACCTGAGGGAATTTGTTTAGTAAATCCTGACAACAAAAACACATAGTCAACTGCAGTGTTTAGAATGACCCTTCAGAATGAAACTGAACGGCTGAGTTATTTCACAGTTACGCGGATACAGTTCCAGACTTCTAAGTTCAAGTTCTGTCACAAAACTTGTGATGCAAAAGTCTCGTTTGTAAACCATTTCTATCTTAGTATTCTTACCTGTGCATTAATGGACTCATACCTTGGAAAAGATCTGAAAATATATGCTCTGATATTTAAGATGTATTTTGAAGGAGTGATGATGGTGTAAAACAAAAGCTATATATTACAGTATTTGGCGTGTTTTAATATGAAGATTATTATGAAAATTTTCTTTACACTTCCTGTTAATAAAGTGCTCAGAATTGCATATTTATATAACTTGATCTTAAATGCAGGAGCATTTTTTCAAGAGTTTCTCTCAGCTTCTGAAATAAAATTTGATTAAATGAGCACAAAGAGATACTACTTAAACAAAAAAAGATTTTATGTAAAAGTTTCCTACTAACTAACGTTTCTCCTTGAGTTTGGAGATTCTGAAAACTGGTTCTGGAACAAGTACAACAGCAGTAGTCAAAACTTGGCCAGATCCCATCATAACTCTTCAGTCCTGGTGAATATTGAATTGTGGAGGACTTAGCTGCTTAGGCTGTCTCTGCTGCACTTTTTCATGTTGTATTTATAATAAATGAGTTGTCAGTGAATAAATCATCTGGGGTATTATTCAGCATCTTCAGGCTTTGCCATGTCTTTTCTGTTACTGAATATAAATATGTTGAACACAACTGCCTGTGTTAGGTCAAAACGTCTGCCATGTATTAGTAAAATAATGGATAAAATACCCTTCTCTCCTTTTTTGTTTGTTTGTTTGTTTTTTGTCCTGAGATTTTAGCCAGAGTTTCTTTGATTCCTTTCCCTTTATTCAGACATGGTGTTCCACTACTACTTCTCTAGCACCAATTCTTGTATCACATGGAATATCTCTCCTATCACTATCTTGTCCACTGTTATTTTGAGAATCGTGTCAATTAAAATTTTAAATTTTCCTTGTGTAAAAAGCATTTCTTAGCATTCAGATCCATGGAACATTTAAAATTCCAGAAGATCTTTAGGGTGGTTCCTTTGCAAATTGTGCAATCCAATGTAATTAGGACTTATAAAGGATATATTTATGTTTGTCATAGTAGTAAGTACAGAACAGTTTATTATTCACGTTAACATGGGGTATCAGTCCTGTAAGCTAAATTACTGTATCCAAGTGAGCTGGAAAGGAGGAAGGGAAGATATTTTTATCAAAAACCAAATCTCCATTTTCCACTGGCCCTGATGAAGGATAATTACAGTTTCAATGGGAAGACTGTTCACAAAAATCTTGAGAGCGTCTTACTTTTTTCTTATATGGAAGAATAGCCTATACTTCTGGAGACCATTCTGTGTAAACTATGTTGAAAGGAAATTGACTGATGTTAGAAATCATTTTGAAAAGCAGTAACTTAAAATGTAAAGTGCTCATGAAACTACATAGGGAAGTAATTCACAGAAATTACATTTTAGGATTTGTGACTAAAAATTATAAAAACATAGGAGGATGTAAATCAAAATCTGACTAAACTCTAAATGAGAAATGTTATATATAGAAAATAATCTTTTTCAAGTTGAAAAGTTTCCAAGCCTTGTACTGATTTATTTATGAAGCTGGCTAAGGTTGAACAGAGAGAACAAAGATCTCAAATTTAGGACAGTGAGCTCAAAGAAAATTGACATTGATTCCTTAAAGCTTAGTATCCTGAAGGCTGTCTTTAAGGCGATGCTTTATCCAATTTCTCATCAGCAGGCAAAATAAATAGCACACACACAAAAACCCCCAAACAATGCTCCCCTACTGCTAAATCTCAAGAGGGCACTGTTGACGTCCGTGTATTCTGATCTTGTGTTCCTAATCCAGGCGCCTATGGGCAGAGAATGTTATTTACTAAGTTACAAAAGTTTTTTGTTTCATTATTGTGTGTGATGTGGGCTTTTTTTTTTTTTTCTCTCCTGTACAGAAGTTTTGGATTTACTGATGTGCTTATGTTCTTCAAGTAATGAGTCAGCCTGTAAGAGACTCCTCTGATAAGTAAAACTTTAAAAAATCAAGGAAAGAAAGAAAAACTCTCTTGCAGAGATGATGAAAGGCAATATGGAAAGATAGGGACCAACTCCTTCAGGATGATTTTATCTCCAATAATATTGAACTGGGGAAATGCAACAACAATGTAAGTAAATAACACTTTTTAGTTCAGCATTCATACTTCCATGCATCAATAAGTGTGTGTGTTTGTATGTGTATATTTGCACTTAAATGTGTGTATATTTGCACTTAAATGTGTGTATATGTATCTGTTTCCCTGCCCCTGGTTACATGATAATGCTATGCAAAGTATTTTCTAACATATCAGAAAATTTACAGGTGGAATATCTCAGTGGCTCTCATAGGCTATTAATTAATCTGTTACCAGACCAAAAAGAATTATCGCTCATGTGACAGAAAAATTAAATGCATCTTAAAAATAGCAGTTCCAGTTGCTAATCAGAACTGTAGTCTGTTCCAAAGCCCTTTGATGTGAGATTCTTTTTTGCCCAGTCACTGCATCTGACCCTTAAGGATTTTGTTGTGTATGCAGATAGGGATGGGGAAGGTGCCTACCTCTGACTTAATGCGATTTTGACCTTCAGAAATAATATGAATGCTAGTCACTTGGTGCAGGAGAAAAGAATGTTTAAGAATGGAAATGATTTATTGTTGTACAAAGTGATGTTCATTGCTAGTTTATACATCTGAACATTGTTACATTTTGAGCTGCTATCACAGCTCAAGTAAAACAAGTACTATCAGCATGTCTATATAAACAAACACATTCCTTGTGGCAGTTGCCAGTGTGAGATGCTCTTCCACTTGTTGAGGCTTGCATTATCTTCAGACTGTCTGACTTTCAACCACCCTACTGCTAAGTGATGCAAAAGGAATTACTCACCATCTCCCACATGGAGACAAATTCCCTTCCAGTCTCTATAAAACCCCCACTTTATGGCTGAGCATTAATGTACAGTGTGAAATATCCCTTTGGCCAGTTTAGATCAGCTGTCCTGGCTGTGCCCCTCAGCTTCTTGACCTCCCCCCAAGCTCCTTGCTGGCAAAGAGCTGTGAAACCATGAAGCCCTGCTCAGAATAACGCAGGCACTGGTGTTAGCAACTGTACTTAATCACTAGTTCAAAATGCATATGAGTCATGCAGAGTCCTACAAGTAAAGCTAGCTCCATTCCATCAAGAGCTACTGAACTAGTAAAAGCTCTTTGCTATTTCTGTCCACCATAGGCATGTACAATGATGATTTCTTCTTAATTAGCGGCCCTTTTCCCATTAACCATTTCTGAAAAGAATGAGATCATCCTCCCAGGCTTCTTCTCAATCCTTTTACAATTCATACTTTTTTCTTTTTTTTTTTTTTTTTTAAATATCCTTATATCTTTCTGAAAAATTCCTTTTCTTGCAAAATTCATTCTTAAATATACTGAATAAAATAATACTCCAACAACAAATCCACTGTAGGTTTTCTTTATTAATTGTGCATGCTACTTGTCTTTGTCTTTCTCACTAACATTAAGCACTTTATATTGTCTTCAGTTGACTACACCAAAACATTGAAATTTAAGTTTGATATAATACAACTTAAGCAGTATGACTGAGTGGTTCATATTATAATTTCATCTATTGTGCATTGCCTCACATCTGACAGTTATATATTTAATCTCCAACCCTTTCCTTCTTGCCTATATTTTCATACAAACTCATGCTATTCATTGAAAATGATGCATAAATGATGAAAACAGATGAAGCAACTTTATAATAAAATGTGAAAATATTTGCCCTGTTTAGGGCATATTTGTTAAATTAATTAGGGTTATCTGAAGTCTGCTTGAAGTCTGCTGTGGCAGATTAACAGTGCAGTGACCTTCTCTGAATTCTTGCGCTACTTCTTTTTTGTGGACCTGTACTTGTGTCCTTATAAGCTTGTATCAAAATAAGTCAGTTTTTGTACAGAGAATCATGCTTCCAAAAAAAATACTTACCTTCACTTTGGGAATACAGTAGTGTTATGCTGAACAGATGGAATAAAACGAAGGTGCAGAAATTTTGTTGTAGGTGTGGCTGATCTATTTATTTATTTATTTTTGAGTAGGCCTTCTCTGCTGGGTGTCTTACACTGGAGAAGCAGGGGCCTAGTTTTGGCTCTACCAGGCCAAATCATCATCTGGGCTGGGGGTCTGAAGGAGGACAGCACTGCCTCCCTATGAACTGGCTGGGAACTGGTCTAAAGTGTGGACATGGGTACTGGAATGTGGGAGACATCTTATACAGGTAGGGAAGTCCTCAGTGCATTTATTCACATTGATTCTGTATGTGAATCTTTGATAAACAATCCTTGTTTTACAGTTTCCAGAGTGTTACAATCCCAGGTTTTGTTAAGTTGAAGTATTAAGAATTTGCATTTCCCCATCTTTAAATGCCTTTATTCAGGATAATGTGTTACTGTAGCCATGCAGAACAGCAGAGTAAAGTATTTCAGGTTTATCTTTGAAAGTTCTTCCTTCTGAAAACTGTTTTATGCCTGTAAGCTGTGCTCTACCTACATAATAACCTATTAATGTTACTGCTAATTGGCTTTTTCCTGCAGTTCTTCTTGGAGTAGGCCCAAATCCACAGAAGTTTTAGTGGTTATGTATTGTATCACATTTCTACCAAGGTTTAAAGTCTTAACCCCAATTTTCCATAAGTTCTTAATTTGCCTGAAAAGAAATTTTGCTATTAATATTAATTTTCTGTTCCCTAAGAATTCAACTTTACATCTTCCTTTTTTTCATTTTTCTTTTTTTTACTTTTTTCCTGTGTTTGCTTGCTTTTGATAAATCATACAGTCTTCTCTTTCAGAAAAGGCCTGCACATACAAGCTGCGCATACAAGCTTACATTTCAGGATGAAACAAAAGCTAAAAGATATTGAAGCATATGTTTAAAGCAAACTCTGAATTTCTTCACTCAGCAGGTTCCTAGACAGTAATGTTCTCTTGTTGCTGGTCAGAGGTCGCATCATTTATATACTGGTTCCTTGCCACATGAGTTACAAGGTTTGCTGATACGCCCAGATGACTTAATATTCAAAAACCAAATTGGATATTCATAGGCTATATTGGAATAGCTCTGCCTTTGGTGCTTTTCATGGTCTAACTTTTTTACTATTATATATTTGATGCTCCATTATAGCATGATAGCTTTACTTTTTCTCCAGGGATTTATAGCATACTAACCTCAGGCACACATCAGAGAAGTTAATGACAGAGCCTGAATTTGATTTGTGTCTCCAGACTGTTTAGCAGATTAGAACTGCTTTTCTTCTCCTTCAGTAGCATAGAAAAGGTGATGTGCAGCTTTGACAGTTTGTATGAAGTGGGAGCATAAGCTTTCAGGACCGGAGATAGTAAGTGGGCAAAGTCCCTTAAATCTTCTTTCTCATGCGATATTCTGATCCCCGTCTTTCTGGGTGAATTCCCATCTGTGATGCTGCAGGCCATGTATCAAGCATTCATGTAGTGTAACAGGTACATTTTACTTCCAGCCTTCCACAGGTAGGAGGCATTCCTATTGCAAATTCATCTGTAGATATTGTAGTGGAATGCATTTCTTCTTTTATCATGCAGAGAAAAACATTTTTGTTATAAACCACATGAGCACCTAGAAATCTCTGGGGAGGGCTTGTTAGCTTGCCTGTTTGGAGTGTGCGCTCTGAACAGACAAAGGAGGAAGAATACTCTGTATACTTTATGCTGTATTTCAGTGCAATTGATGTGAAATTTATCAGAATCACAGAATCTTAAGTGTCGGAAGGGACGTCTGGACTACTCCAACTCCCCTGCTAGAAGCAGGTTCTCTACAGTGGTTTACACAGGAAAGCTTCCAGGTAGGTTTTGACTGTCTCAAATGAGATATGTCTATGAGGTCTTTCCTCATGTTCAGATGAAACTTTCCTGTGTTCCAGTTTGTGCCCATTGTTCATTGTTCTGTCATTGGGTACTGTTGAAAAGACCCTGGCTCCATCCACTTGACTCCTGCCCATTGTAAGCGTTTATAAGATTTCCTCCCCTTTCCAACCCCCAAGTCTTCCCTTCTCCCAAATTTGTCATTGGCATGTAAAAAAGTTAACTGCATAGTGATGTGACCATGTTTGTTGTTTCTATTTATTATTAATAAACCTGGTAGTCGACTAATTTGGCATTCTCAGAAGCCGTAGCAGCTCCTCATGAGTGGTCATTCTGATGACATCTGGTCATTGCTTCTGGAGGTGAAAAAAACACCACCTTTTGAGGTCACAGAGTGTTTTCAGAAATAGAAGAAATGGTTTGGTGCACAGTGTTGTATTGGGCCTTTTTCAGACTGCTTATGAACCAGACTGGAGTGCAATCCTGTTTAATTGATGGGACTGTTGCCTGTTAGCATTATTCACAAGCGGCACAGTCTTTCAGCAGGGAGCATTCAGAGCACACACTTTTGTGTGTACATAAAAATAAGTGGTTTCCTTCATATACTAGAAAATGGAGCAGCAATTTTGGCTATTATTTTGCAAATAAATTTGCTGGGAAGATGAATACGAACCAATTACAAGTATGCCATTCTTAAGTTGTTTCTTGTTTGAAGGCTTTGCCAGATCCGTAATTGCTCAGAAACTAATCAGTTATAAAAATTGTCTTTGTACAAATTTAACTGCTAAGCTGATTTCCTGATTATTGTCTTTTCATGTTTTCATAAAGCTTTCAGATTAACTAATTCAAAGATGAATGTAGTTTTACAAGCACTGTGGATGCATCCTCATAAACAATTGTTAATCATTACAATGATTGTATATCATCATAACGTATGACCTCAGTCATGTCTATTTTGTTGAAATACATTATTACATTACTCAATAATTAATGCTACTTTGCACTGTGTTTTAAGGAATTACTCTTTTTACTTCCTTGTTGTTTGTATAAGGCAAATAAAATACTTGACTTAAGGATGTGCCATAGTACCTTCCACCTAGCATTTTTGATTCTTAGAAGCAGATGGTAGAAAGTTATTGTTTGTCATTCATTAGCTGTGTGGAAAATGGGATTTGGAGCAAAATGCTCTCCCTGTATCAGTGTCAGTACCTATGGAGCGTTCTATGCAGTACATTGAACTGCTTGTTTTTGGGATAGAACACCTCTGCAGGGCTGTTTGTGCATTTTTCTCAGGTCTTGAATGAGTTCTGCATTCAACTCCAATTTGATCGTCAGGCTACAAACTGATTCTTTATCTTTGGCAGCATAACTGCAAACATCAGATAGTTTTGGATTTAAAAGGAATATTGAGAACTTGCATATATGGATGTATGTGCAGGTGTGCTTATTGCCTTTTGCTTTTGGTCTTGGTAGACAGGCTATTGGCAGGCTGTTTCTGACCGTATGACCTTGAGAAATCCTCTTAAGATATCTCCCCTCAACTACTTAAATTTTTAATAGAGATACTGATACCTATGTGCCTTACATTATGTATAAGTTGTATCTCTATTTTCAAAGTATTTTAAGGCTTCTGCATGAATGAGTTTAATTGGAAAGAAAAACAACTAGCCTCTTTATCTACTATCCTGATTGAAATCCTCTGGATTTCAGATAAAGCTGAAATATAATGGAATAATGCAGAAATGAAAGCACAGAGCAGATCCGCATTTTAAACCACAGTGTAAGATTCTTGTTGTGTTGCCGCATTTGTGTAAGCTTACAGGTTGCAGATGTATGTTGCATGTGTGCCTTTTGCTTATAGAATCAGTGGAGATTTCTGAAAACTTACAGTGGAAAGCATTTGCTGTTTGCAGAAAAACTTAATTTTTAAACTGCTTTATATGTTGACAATTCATTTGTTTACAGATAAATAAAAACCCAGTAACTGAGATGGATCTTATTTTGATATAAATTCCAGATGTCTCATTCAAAACAGTATATAGCTGTCAGTATTCTCAGTCTATTCAGTATAGCGAGCTCCCCTAAACAGAGCACTAACGTACAGTGCTACTGGGTGAATGCTGGTGTGGGGTACAAACCAATTGTTGCCATTTTTTGTTGCTGTCGTAGTGTCTGCTGCACTTCTGAAAGTAGACCTTGTTTTTCAGTGCTTGAAAAGTCCCGCAGGATACTAATGTAGGTCTACTATTTTAGAAAACACTTCTTTTTTTTTTCTTTTTTTTTTTTTTAAATTTAGAATAGAATATGTACTGAGCTTAATCTAGGGGGCATTTGCTGAATTAGGCCCTCAGTGTGTGCTGCAGTGACACAACCTGCGTAATACTTGGGTTCACTAAACAGTTTCACTACTCATGAATCTTAATTCTGAACAGTATTTTAATCTTTACAGCTTTGTAAAATTACTTGTGAGATTTGAGAATGTGCTTCAAGCCACAGTGGATCTGAATCATAGAGTGAAATGACAAAGATTTGTTCATGCTTCTTGACCCACATTGTTTTGCGTGCTTATCATAATAAAATAATTCCCATTATATCTCATGCATTATCTTATAACAGTGATGGAAGAAGAATGTGGTGAGGAAACCTCTCCAGAAAGCTGTAAATATTTTTAGTCTAAGCACTCTTGCTTATCTTTGCAACTGAAGATACTAGTCTGGAGGAGGCAGAGGGTTTGGAGAAGTGAAGGGGAATGAAAATGAATCATAGAATCATAGAATTACTCAGGTTGGAAAAGACTTTAAAGATCATCAAGTCCAACCACAGCCTAACCATACTACCCTAACAACCCTCTGCTAAACCACATCTTCAAGCACCACATCCAAATGGCTCTTAAACACATTCACTGACTGTGACTCAACCACGTTCCTGGAGAGCCTATTCCAGTATTTAACTACCCTTTCTGTTAAGAAGTGTTTCCTGATATCCAACCTAAGCTTACGTGGTGCAACTTGAGGCCATTTCCCCTCGTCCTTTCACTTGTAACCAGTGAGAAGAGTCTTGCCCTACTTTCACTGTAGGCACCTTTCAGATACTGGAAGGGAGTGATAAGGTCTCCCCTCAGCCTCCCCTTCCCCAGATTAAACAGCCCCAGCTCCCTCAGCCTCTCCTCGTAGGGCTGATTTTCCAGGCCCTTCACAAGCCTTGATGCCCTTCTCTGGACCTGCTCCAGTACCTCCATGTACTTTTTGTACTGGGTTGCCCAAGACTGAACACAGTACTCAAGGTGGGGCCTCACCAATGCCGAGTACAGGGGCAAGATGACTTCCCTGGTCCTGCTCACCACACCATTCCTTATACAAGCCAGGATGCCATTGACCTTGGCCACCTGGGCACACTGCTGGATCATATTCAGGTGACTGTCCATTAGTACATCAAGGTCCCTTTCCCCCAGGCAGCTTTCCAGCCACACCTCCCTGGTTGCCTGGGGTTGTTGTAACCAAAATGCAGGACTAAACACTTGACCCTATTGAAACTCATGCCATTAACCTTGGACCAACAATTGAGTCTATCCAGATCCCTCTGCAGTGTCTTTCTCCCCTCTGGCAGATCAACACTCTCTCCCAGCTTGGTGTTATCTGCGAACTTACTGGGGGTGCACTCAAACCCACATCAAGATAATCAATGAAGTTGTTAAACAGAAATGAGTAATTACAGAAACCCTGGAACTCATAAGCAGTGTGTTTTTTCCCCTTCTATCACTTCTTTTCCTGCAGCATGTGTTATTTCAGAAGTTGTGAGTGGAAACATGAGATAAGCATTCTTTCTCCCTGTTAGTTCTGTTTCGTTGTTCTCTTCCTTAACGTGGTTCTTTTGGCAGTTTGGCAATATGAATACTGATTTCACCACAGGTTGCTGTTTCATCTCAGACATTGCTGTACTGTATTTCTGCAATGTAAATTTAAATTAGAATTAGCTATTTGTCATATGGGTTCATTGTTCATGTCAAGATGTTCGCGTACCTAGGTCTCCAGACTACACATAATTACTGTTGTTTTATGGAATGTAACTTTCACCTGCATAATTTCATTTCTGGGGATGGGACTTCCATTATCAGTTCTGTCGTAGATTAACCAGGGCTGAAACTTTATTGAAGCATTTAAGAGACTCGTTCTTCAATCCATTTAGGAAGTTAAAAGATTTGTTATTATGTTCATAAATGGAAACTGAATCTTTAGAAAGCTAAGTGAGAGGATGTATGTGCAGTGCTAGTGGTAATGAGTGTCTGGAAGTGATGATGGCAGACAGTCTTCCAGGGCAACATCCCCTTGGACCTTCTCAGAATCCAGGTCTATGGGGGAATTTTTTTGGCATGTCTTGAGTTAGGCTTCTGGATATCCATGGTTCATCAGGACGTACTCCCTGTATGTCTGTGCTGTGGCCTCCTTGTCCTTTGCTAAGCATCTGCTTCTAGTTCCTGTGAAGAGCTGGTTGCAGAGCTTGATCAACCTTCATCTGGCTTTTAGTCAGGAGGTCATTTGAAACTTCTTGACACTATGCATTTTTGATGCTTTTTGCATAGAGACATCAGAGCCTAAACCCAGAAGTCTGGCATTGAAAATTCTCAAAGTCTTGTATGAATAATGGTATTCAAATAACTCAATAAGCCTTAGCATGGAAACATTACAGAAATAGCATTAAGAACATAGAAAGGAAAGCTTTTTAATTAATCAAAGTGCTTTCTGAATTGGCAGATAATTTTTCCCTGGAGACCTCTAAAATATGCATAAAATGCTAGTGTACACAGAATTAAATCTTATAGCAAATCAGCAAGTTTTCTCTTTACACTCAGTGCAGCACAAAACAGAGGTCCTGGAGGAGTCAGCTTGCTGCCAAAATAATTTTCCAACACTTTCTTCTTTTCTTCTGATTTGTTGGCTCACCAGCTTATGAGTATAATTTGTTGTATGTTTTTGTGCTGTGAAAAAAGAACAAAAGATTGGAAGCATTGTGACAGGGTTTCTCAAGGTGCAAGAACAATTCTCAATATTCCAGTATAGGTTAGAAATTTTGCTCTCTGGCTGAAAACGCATCTGCCTCCCTTAACTACTGTGATAAAAGCTTTCCACTGATGCATTACCCTCAGGAGTAACTAGGGAATCTGCTTGGGACCTGCATTTCTTGCTGGAGTCCCAGCTGTGCAGCTTACAGATTTATCATGTGCTCTGCGTGAGAAATGCCTCAAAACTGCTCTTCACATAAGGCAAGCTGAGCTGAATTGGGCCTCTAATCAAAAAAAGCAAAGGCTTATCCACCATATCTGCTGTAAGATAACCTATAAAAGATAAGGCATAAAGAAATACAGGTAAAGAACTGAAAAAGTGAAAATAAAGTCTGTATCTCCCTTGCCCTAATGACTGTTCTCTGGCAGAGCTTCAGGTCATGCAACATATGATGTTGCATATGTTGTATAACATCTGTGAAATAAAATGTTTATAACCCCGTGACCTTCCATACTCTGAAAAGATCAGTATCTCAGTAGTTTCAAGGCAACTTGTAATGCCAGGTGAAGGATTCAGAAAGCAAATGAGCAAATGGTACTCCACAGCATATGGCTTTCCTAGTCATTCCTCAACTAGTCATTCAGAAATGCAGTGGTATTGAACAGGCACCTATTCTGTTTGTTGTTTCTTTCTTAGGAGTACATTTATAAAGTTCTAAAAGGGTTAATGGGATATAATACAAATTAGTGATTTGAGTGACAATAATATTGTAACAGCATTTGTCCTGGGCTACTAACATTGTTGAGGAACCCAGGCAGAATGCCATACTGCAGGTTGAATCCACCTGCAGGATTATACTTTGTGCTGTGTAGACATTTCCTTGCAGATTAAGCTATCACATGGCTAGTTTAACATACGAGGAGCACAGGAGATTCAGACTACCACAAGAAAAAAGCAGGGTTAACATGCTGGCAGAGATCATAATACATACTGAATATATCTCATGCTCTGTTTTGACTGTCCTTTTACAAAAATGACTCTGGTTGCAAGCAGCCTTCTGTTCATTTAGTAGTTTATGCAACAATCCATGGTGCTTGAGTATCTGCACCTTTAAAGCATTATTAAATGTCTAAAAGCTGTTTACAAGTTAAGTCTCTCCATTCTGCCCACTTTCAACCTACAGGACAGCTAACTTGGAAACAATAAAATTGGTACATAATCAGATATTCCCTGCTGGTCTCACTTGAATGGGTTGGAGTAATTTTTTGGTTTGGTGGGTTATTTTGTCATATGTAAGGAGTCCATATATACAAGGCTATGTAATCAATGTCAAAATATGCTGATTTAGGATTACTGTCGCTTTTTTTTTTTTTAAACAGTTGTAATTATGTAAAAAATTATGAAAATATTTTGTTCATGAGGAATCTTTCAGGAATGGATCTCCAACCAAATGTTTTGCATTTGTCTGTGGACAGTATTCTTTGCATGTAATAAATGTTTATAAGAGCTTTATTAAATGTTTTTAGAAGGGATTTATTGCTGTAACAAACTGGTTCATGCTCATCAGCAGAGCTCTTTTTATTATCTGCTACGCTTAGGTGTGAATACATTATATGCAAACTGTAGCATTGATGGGTGGGAAATACTCGAATTTGTTTAAAAGAGTATTTATTGTGGAACTTTATGATAAGGTTGCATCCATGGGATTATTGGAGGAAAATTGTTTTTCAGTGATCATTGTTGAGATAGAAAACTGTGGGGAAGTTCAGAAAATATTTGCTGAGTGCTTTAAACTGAGCACAAAATCAAATGATAGTTCTGGAAGATGAATATGCTTGGCAGGAGTTAGGATGCTTTCATGTGATCAGCAGTCTTAGAGATAATGATCGGTATTACGCAGAAAGGTGTACAGCCTTTGAAAACAACAGGAAAAACAGTTTATTTCCCCTACCCGACCCCATAGAGTTGAGAAGAGGAAAAAGCGATACTTATTCTGTTTTCTTACCATGAAAGTTATGACATTTTGAAAGTAAATGAAAGTGAAATGAGTATCAGCATTTTTTCTGTGCACATTTTTATTTGTTTAGCAAATCTATGCATCTTTCTGGAAATGCCTATCTTTTCTGTTTTGAAGAGTTATTTTGCTGCTGTGATTTGTTCCAGAAGATGCATATGTAAGCAACGGGTCCTTTGGAAATATCTTGCTGAAAAAATAATTGGAATAATATATAGAATCAAAAAAGTGTGTCTTACCATTAACAGGCCATTCTATTTCCCTTTAGAAAATCTAAAGTATTAAATTCTAATATGTTATTAGGAGAACTCTGAGATAATCCACCTAAACTAAAGTTCTCCAAGACTACAGTCCATTTAAATTCATTTAGTATGAATTTATTGAAAGCAGGTGTAAACGCAAGAATTTGTAACTATTTTTTACCATCCTGTTTTTTAAGATAACTTCCAGACTAAAGAATTTTAAAGTATTAAAGTTAAATTTTATACTTCTGCTTCTTTCAAGGGATATTCTCTGTCTGGACGTTGTTACATTTGTTTCTACACTGCCTTCAGCGATGACACAGCTGTGTGTGTCATTGTGCGTATCCCATTCTGAATTGGAAACATACCTCCCTACTAATAATGCACCTACTATGAGTTACATCCTTAATGATGAGATGTTTGCTTTTCAGAAAACTAGAAGACTAGAAAATAATAGAAAGCTTGCAACAGGAAGTTTGTGGGCTGGATTGTCCTCATTGTTGCTTGATTGAAAATGGTGCTCTTTACTGATGAAATCATCTGCATGACCCTCCACAAAATTAACATCCCTTTGATTGAAGATTTATGTCTATGTCAACCATGCAATTCAAAACAGTTTAAACTTTTTTTGTTGCAGGTCTTGAGCATACCATTAAGAATTAATGTCTTGCTGTTCATATTTTTTCTGAAGATAAGTGTGAACAATCATTGAGATTCAGCAGATCCAATCCTGTAAGTCCCAACAATTTATTAAAATTAAGAGCAAGCTATTCAAATGTACCTTGGTGGTTTAAAAAAACCCAAAAACCTGCTAGAATCAGAAGTATAATCAGATACATAATGCTGCGATGTAAATTTCTCCATTTTTGCTGCTTATAAGTACACTGACTAAACATCGTTATTAAAGAAATGCACAACGTATCCATTGTATTTGGCCATCAACAAAGTTTGATTCACTGTAACAGTTAAAGAGGAAACTTTTGTACCACGTGTTTGTATCATAAAATGTTCTCCTATAATTACTGTATTATGAAAGGCAGATATTTATTTTGTTACAGTCAAACAAGCGTTCATAGCGATGTCGCTTTTTGATCCTTCGATATCGGCTCTTCCTATCATTGTGAAGCAGAATTCACCAAGCGTTGGATTGTTCACCCACTAATAGGGAACGTGAGCTGGGTTTAGACCGTCATGAGACAGGTTAGTTTTACCCTACTCATAATGTGTCGTTGTGCTAGTAATAGTGTATATATACTAGCACATCTGAAATTATCAGGGTAACATAGTCAGTCAAAAAATGCCTTCAAGTTATTTTGCCTTCAAGTCTGTTTCCAGGATCCATAATGTATACTTTTATTCTCAGTAAATTCAAATTCAAAGTGAATCTTTGTCATTCATTTAATAATCTATAAGTTAATTGAGTATTAGATGATTAAGTAATACATTTATTTGTTTGTTTGTTTGTTTGTTTGTTTATTTTATGGTGGCAAAGCTGAGAAAGTTAGGAGGATTGGAGTCCCGGTGTACAATCACTACATAAACTCATTAAAACTATTCAGCCCTTACACTAGAATCCTTAGTCCTTTGCTGTTTTATGCATATGCTTAATATTAGATTAACCTTATCCTTTGCCCAGATTTGGTTTTCACCAGGACCTTAGAAATGCTTGTGTCTGCAGTTTTAGACATTTGTTTGGAATGAGAGGTCACCAGCTCTTTTGCAGATACGAGAGCAGTCTGAAAGCTCATGCTTCTACATGAATACCGAGCCATATTCTCTTGCCTATCTATCACTTCATTCCTCAGAGCAAAGAAAGAGAACCCTGCAGCATAACAGTTCGCTTCTGCTGAATACTGATAAGAGGAAATATTCTTTACCCTTTTAAGGACTTACAGCTATAATGAGCCTTATGAAAGCCATAATAGAAACCATTGTCTCAATCTGACTTAAAGCAAAATAATTTAATGTTGCATACTGAGTACATGTGATTGTAATGAGGAATTCTGCTTATGTAAAGATATGTGTATATGAGTATTCACTTTTCCTAACCTGTTTTTGAGTGTCTGAATTTAGAAATGATGATAACGATTTCTTTATTTTTATTTACTTGCTGCCAGTAGATAAAATAGCACGGAGAGGATGTTAAGATTGCATAAATTAGAGCACATAAGCTCATGAGGCAATAGATGGAAGTTACTATGGAAACTTCTATTCAAAGTATTTGTTACTGTTATTATTCCATGCTTATTCTTGCATTAAGCAATGAGCAATAAAACAATTGTTTGAAACATTATGTAACAAATCTAGAAATGTCTTCAAAACTGGAAATTTATTAAATACTAATAATAGCAATATGTAATTACAATAAATAAAACATCAGCATCACTTCTGTTACAGACTATTGGCCAAAAAATTTACTCCAGATCTGTGATCAGTCATTTATTATTTTGGTTACAAAGATAGGACAACACAAGCTTAGCTCAGATGAAAATATCAATGAAGATGAATACTGAATGTCAAGAAAGTATTGATTGCAAATTTTCTTTTGTGTGGTTAAGATTATAAGAATATTAAATGCTTCATGAAAGACAAGAATTATTATTTTTAAGAAATCATACAATGGCTTGGGTTGGAAGGGACCTCAAAACCCCCCCTGTACTGGGCAAGGTTGCCAACCACTCAGACTGCCAAGGAACTCATCCAGCCTGGACTTGAATGTCTCCAGGGATGGGGGCATCCACAGCCTCTCTGGGCAGCCCCTTCCAGTGCCTCACTACCTTCAGAGTGAAAGCACTGGATATAGTACTTCCAATGGGGCCTCACAAAGGAAGAGTAGAGTGGGACAGTCACCTTACTCACCCTGCTGGCCACTCCTCTTGATGCCAACCAGGATATCGTTGGTGTTCCAAACTGCAAGGGCACACTGCTGGCTCGTATCCAGCTTTTCATCCAGCAAAACCACAAAGTCCTTTTCAGCAGGGCTACTTTCAAGGAGATCATCTCACAGTCTGCACTCATATCTAGGAGTGCAAAGCCTTGTGCTTGGCCTTATTGAACCTCAGTAGGTTCTCATGCATCCACTTTTCAAGCCTGTCCAGGTCCCTCTGGATGGCATCCCTTCCTTCTGTTATATTGAATGCACCACTCAGCTTAGTGTCACCTGCAAACTTACTGTGGGTGCACTCAGTCTCACAGTCTTTGTTGACAGAGATGCTCAAGAGCTTGGATCCTTTGGCTTCTCTGAATTGGGATTAGTAAGATTTTGAACCATAGATGAGAAGTGAGATACTTCTCTTCAGCAGCTATTTGTTTTTGGAGCTCTTGATTGTGTATTGCTTTTTGTGTAACTTAGATCAGTTACTGAAGGCCATCACAGTCTCCTTTGAGTGAGGCGTGAGTGCTGGAACCCGGACTCATTGAGCAGTATGTTTGCTGAAACTGGTGTTGTTTAGATAGAATACTCAGACTAATCATCATGGGAAAGAGATGCAAGTTACCATCTTCTATCAGAAGACAAGATATGTGAGGAGCAGCTGAGGTCCCTTGGTTTGTTCAGTCCAGAGCGGAAGAGGCTGAGGGGCGACCTCATGGCAGACTTCAGCTCTTCACAGGGAGTGGAGGGTAGTGTATCTCTGCTCTCTTGTGATAGTGCCTTGACCCAAGGAAGTGGAATGGCATGGAATGCAGCAGGGTGGGATGAGTCTGGGTGTTAGGAAAAGGTTCTGCATCAGAGTGTAGCTGGTCAGTAGGACAGGCTGCCCAGGGTACCAAGCTGCCAGAGTTCAAGGAGCGTTTGGACACTGCTCACAAACATAGGGTTTGAATATTGGGTGATTCTGTGTGGAGCCAGGAGTTGGACTGAGTGGTTCTTGTGTGTCCCTTCCAACTCTAGGCATTCTGTTATCTACTTCATACAATCAGCATGATATGAATACTTCAGAAAAAGCAATGGAGAAAGTCTTGTTAGGTGCTAAAATAAAGGAATTTAGGTTCAAAATTTGCTTCTTATACCCAGTTCTGCTTTTGTCGTCTTTTATCATTTTTTGATAAAAGTTTCATTAACATCTGCATTGTGAAATCTGCTTCTGTCTGACCACATGTGCGAGTTGAGCTATTCAGTGGGTGCCTTGTTATATAGGAGATGTGTTCTCCTTTTGCTTTGCCTGGCTGTGCAGTAGGTACAGAGAAGGTATATCAGCAGAAACAAAAGAGTTTGCACATAGTCTTAGTGACCAGATTAAGTGATGTACATTTTGTCAAGCTTAGCCCTGCTAGGAAAGGGTTTTTTTGCATTCATCTGTCCCCTGGGAAACACAGCAGAAATGAAAATGATGGTGAATATTTTTAAGCATACAGAATTTTAAGTTGCTCCCCCCCGCCTCGCGCTCCCCGGCCTCTTCCCTCCCTTAGGGAAATCTGAAAATGAAAATAGCGCAGTAAGTATTTTATATTGTTTAATTAAATTATTTATTTATTTTAAAAATCAGACACTTTGTAATTGACTTTAATTAGTCTCTTTCTGCTATTAAGCGGATTCGGGATCTCTTACACACTGAAAGCATTCTTTGTTAGTCAGTTTCTTTAATTAGCTACATTTCAACAACATAGTTCTTTAAGAAACTTGACGTACAACTGTAGAGCTTACAGAAGTATTGCTGTGAGAAAATGATAAAGCTTTCTGTAGTGTGAGAATAGAGAATAGGTATTATTGCCCTAAATCCTAGTAAGAGCAACCACACAAAGTGTTTATGGTATCCCGTAATGACTGCTAAAATGAGGTGTATAAAAAGCAAACAAAAAACTTGAAAACAAAATAAAGAATCTGAGATTAAAAATGAATCAGGTGAGTTTTTCTAGCTCGCTGCATGACATTTGTTTGAAGGACACTTCTCTTAAGAACTTTTTTTCTCAAGTTACTTTTGTGTTATTTCTCTGTTGATTCATACTTGACCGAGACCTGTGGTCAAGGCAGTTGGATTACTTTGATTCTTTCCTTAACAAGAAGAAATTCTCATTCTTTTTTTGCCATGAACTGGTAAAATGTTTTCAAACAGTTTTAAAAGAAGGGGAAAAGTGAATAACAATTATGTTGGCTATATTGTCAGCAGGGCCAAACCTGAAGAAGTAATGATTATGTAGCTTTGCATGCCTATTTAAAAGAACAGTAATTGAGTCATTCTAAGACTGCTCAACTTTGAAGTTTGCCCATGTTTGGAACTGTCAATTAGTCAGCCTAATAACTGTTTGGGATTGTTTAAAAAGTCATTGTAATATTAATGCCAAATTTGGAGCAACACAAAACATTGTTGTCATCAACAATTACTATGTATTTTAATAATCAAAGCGTTAAAATGATCCAAGGTGGAACAACTTGGTCCAGTACTGTGGTAGTAAATGTATAATACTATTTTATGTCTTCTGGACTACATCTTGGGTGGTTTTGCTTAAGCTGTTTTGTTGTGGCTTTTTTATTCTTTTTTATATATAATATGTTTTGATATTTAGTGTTTGTAAAACAATTATGACTATATAATGCTCTGTTCAGAGGAACAAAGAGGTCTCCAGTGGGATTGATTCTGCTGAACAGAAGTGACAGGTGTTACTTTGCATTACAATGGGATCAGTACAACACCTCCTCCATTATTTCCCTTCATAATGCTACTGCAATTTCTATCAGCATTGTTACTGGAGTTCTTCAAGGGATGTGATTAGTAGTTATGGAGGCTATTAAAATAACTATAAATTCTGTTGATAATTTAAAAAGATTTAAACCTGAGTGCAGAGTTTATAATTGCAGGTTTTTTTTAAACTGGTGTCTCCTGTTTCTATTGTTACTTAAGTTTAGATTACTTTCCTCCTTATTTCTTCAGTTGTGAGGCTGTGCAAAAGAAAAGAAAAAAGAGCACTAAAGAGAACATATTCTTTAAGATGCCTGACTGTTTGCCAGAACCAACATGCTAATAGCAATCTACCTCCTTCTCTTCAGAGCTTTCCTCCCTTCACTGCCAACAACAGCAAAATCACTCATTTGGATAATACGGCCTTTTGAGCTACAGCCTCCTTAGCTTTATTCTAAATTCTTCCCTTCTCTTTCTTCTTAATTTTATGCACTTCTCCAATTCATCCTCCAACCATTTCATTGGAAAGGTTTTAAACCTTAATTTTCTGCAGAAAAACCTGCTCTGTGTTTATCTGTTGATCTGCTTTTAGCATCAGCTCTGATGTGCACCAGCGCAGAGACTTGTCCCTTTTCCATCTCAGTTAGGTCTCATGTAGTTTTTAATGTAACACTGGTTTATACCCTTAGTGTAGTTGAAAATGTGAGCCTGTCCATTTGAGATTCATTGCTGCATGCTCACCTTCAGAAAGAACCTCTGAAAGAGGATCTGCTTTGCAGCTCCTCTAAATAGCACCACACAATGCTGAATCAAGAAAAGAATATCTAGCAAGTGGGTTTGTAATAAACTTTCATTTTGAGCCTTCATTTCATACAGAATAAGCTCAGACTATTCAATTTTCAGATATAAGGACTGTTTCTGAAATTTATCCTTTTTTGTCTTTCACATCCTTAGCAGTTGTTTCTGTACTTCTCTCTCTTGTCATATTTATGCTATAATCAAACTGTATTATCTGCATATTGACGCTTGCTTTATTTGACAATATTTGAAATGCACATAATTCTAAATCAAAGAACACTCATGCCATAAGGAAGAAGGCTTTTGTCTTTAGCTTTCTAAGGAACTGTCTTTTCCTTCTGTACACTGCAGAATACAATATCGTCACTCCCTTAATTGTCAATTCTTTATATGTAAAATTCCTCCTGAGACCTATGGCAGCTTGCAGGACCAACGCATTTTTAGATTTATAGCACGCACTCAACAGCACTTTGCTTTAATGAGTGCAATTCATATCCCTGAACAGTAACAATTGCCCAGCCTTTGCCCATCAGTCCATCTTCCTTTTAACAGAAGCACTACTTTTCCCTGTTCATTTCAACAAAAGATGGGAATTCATTATGAAATAAATACCCTTTAGGCACTGACATAAGCATTAATGCTAATGTAAACAACAGAAACATAAATAGCAAAACCTGTCTCTTGGTTATTATATCAGAACATGAATGTTCTCTATACCATTGTCGCTGTCAAATTATTAGCCATCTGCACCAAAAAATAAATCATAATCTCTAAATATTATTAGATATTCCACAATAAACTTCCAGATAGAGAGGAAGAGTTAAGTCTCTAAAGCTCTGTACTGAGAAACATGCTTGGGAAATCCACAGATTTTAGCAGTTCTCAGTTCTCTGTTATGTTGTAAAGGGTAGACTGTACATGGGAGTAAGGACAACTGTGGGGCTGAACCATCAGCTGAAAATAAATATGGAATGAAAAGAGTTTCTGTAATTTGTTACTAGTTAACATAAATAAATCTATGAACCAATGAGAAACTCAGATTCCCAGTCCAAATCTTCAGTCTTGTTATTCACCTTCTATGAACATTACAAGGAGAGTTTTGAAAACAATAGTTTTAGCAGTATGGGATAATCTTGTTCAGTCTTGTGAAGTCTTGTCATGGGAATAAAATATGAAATGAAAATAATGAAAAAATGAAAAAAATGAAATGAAAATAATGAAATATAAAATATTTCATCTCTGACCAACATTAGTCAGCAATGAGTGCATTTAAACTGTGTATTTAATACTACTACAAAGGCTGACATGGTGGGTTTGTAGTCTTTGATTAAGGCTCAGGGAATATGTAGAAATTATGAGAAAATAATTATGGGGTTGCAGTGGTAGAATGGGGTAAAAAAATAATACCATGTCAATAAATAAGAGAATTTTAAAAACTAATATTAAGATTTTGGAATAGTTATGAGTATTGAATTGAGCTTTTAAAAAGCAAGCTGTGTCATCTTTGGCCTTAAATTTTAGCTTTTGATTTAACCTGCTTTTGACTTAACGCACTAAGTTCTTTGGAGCAAGTAAAATTTCTGAGTAAGTCCTGATGGCAAAGAATGTTTTTGTTCCCTGTATTTCTCACACTGTCATTATAAGAATTTGCTCTTATACCAGTCTCAAGTCTAGGTTTCACATATCTAGTAGCATTGCTAAGCAGAAGACTATGAACATTCAGAATAGGTTATGTATGTGTAGAAGATAAATTACATGCAACTCATCAGCCTGGATAAAAAGACAATTATTGAAGGATTTTATGAGTCTATAAATTTATAACTTTTATGGAAAAGGAGAAAAAAGACCACTCACTCTCCCAAGAAAGGAGGAACTAATTATGTGATGGAGTACTAGTTTATTATTGAGTCATATGTTGAGTGCTCATTTATCTTTTTGCATTCAGGATTTCAGCTGGTGTGTTTCTTATTTGTTTTGTGTAGTACAACCCTTTTGTGTATCATCAAACAGTTTCAGATAGAATAGAATTGAAATGATTGACTTGAGAATGAGACACAGGTATGCATGAACTGACCACATCAGAGATGTCACTTCAACTACACGCTGCTTTCCCAATGCTTCTTGATTTTATGCTGTCAAGTCAGTTCCCAAATACCACCACATTTTCCCTAGCTCTGCATAATATTCAAGGTTATTACCTAGCTGCCAAAGGTGTAGCTGACTGACAATGGAATGAAGTTAGGATAAACAATAATGTTTTATGGTTAGCACAGTGCAGAATGAAATGTCAGCTTCAATTTCTTAAGTATGTGCATTCATAAGCACTGTATCACTGTATCCATCTTGCCATTCAAAGTAGTTTTTCACCCTCAGCAAAGTAATGAAAAGAGACAAGGGAATCATATGTCTGACAGATGCAGCATTTGCCTTTTTGTGGACTTCTCCTTTGACTTAAGGATTGTGCACAGGCATGCTATTGATATCCTCTGATTTCTATTTATAAATAAGGTTTATTTTTACTATATATTGCAGCTCATAATATCGTATAGAAAGAGTATTATGGTTGCAGTCCTAAACCACACAGATCCACAAGAACAGACCTCTGTTTTTGAGTTAGAAGAATTTAAAACAGCTTCACTTATTTGGCCAGTCATTCTGTTAATAAATGAAAGCTATCCTTCAAAATATAGAACAAGCAGATTTCAATACAGAGCAGAACTGTGCTGGAATTGTACTGCTGTTTGTTGTAGGGTTCTTTTCAGTTCACGCAGTGTGAGGTTTGATTAAAAAATAAATAAAAAAGCTGCAACTCAGTTTGCTTTGCTAGAAAAAGTTCTGTTAAGAATGACCTTATTCTTTTAATGCCTCCAGCATTCAGAAAAGAGAGTTGATGCTGCATTGACACTTTCATTAAAAAGTAGTTTTATTATAAGTGTTATTATAAACTTCATTAATTTTTGAGAAAAGGATGGGTTTCTATAACAAAATAAAGATAATTCATTTAATCTATAATTTAAGAAGTCTTCTCCTTTCTTCCTCATTCCTAAATTTAATAATAACCGGATAAAATGCATTAAATAATCTATTTCACAGACATTTGTTTCCTGTGTAATGTTAGAATTCTTAATATCACCTGATGGATCAGAAGATCCTACTGCCCTTGCTGGTTCCTGGGTGAGAATGTCTTCTAAATACATAGAAATAAGTGCATCCTCAAGGAGAGAACAAACGGTTGAAGTTTAATTGTCATAACACAAAATTTCTATTATAAATAAATTGAGAAAACTTTAAACAGACGCTGGATATGATTATTCTACTGAAAAGTTTTCTATGAAGAACAGGGTACTTTTTTTTCTGTTGGTGGGATGATGTTTATTGTGAAAACAGTAAACGCTCATTGCAGTCACAAAACACTTTTAATTGAGTAGCTATGCCTAAATAGCGACTAAGAATTCCTACCATAGAATTGTCCAGAAGTGCTCATTCTTTTTTTTAGTTCACTCACACACTCACTGTTGGTGTTTTTTTTTAATAGCTTTCCTCTTGAAAACAATGACAGGTTCAGCAATCTTTGCAGTATTAGACATCAAAGCCCCACATACATATCATTTGTACATCTTTTGTAGTAGTCCTTTATTCTCAACAGTGAAATATTTGAGAAACTGTATTGCAGACTTTCATAATATGACAATTTCTCTCTTTTATTGCAGCCATGGGGAAGCAGCAGAGCTTTAAGTTATATTGGTGTTTGAGTTATCACTAAAACTAATGAATTTTGACCTCAGAGATATTGATTCATTGAAACTCATTGCTGCCTTTGTGTTGGAAAGGAGAAATGAAGCTGTTGGTTTCTTAGAGATTCATTTGGGATTCATTTAACATTTCTCATATAAGTTGACCTTGAAGATATTTTGAGGGAAAAAAAATGTGTTCTGTGGTAACAGCATAGGCTAGATTGGCCAGCAGTGTTGATAGCATCAGGTTAAAAAGTATTCTTCTTTGTATGTATTGCAGCTCATCTGAAGAGGGAGGGGAATGAAGAAGTGTGAGATCCAATGTGGAGACAATCAGCATAAGTAAAATTAAAGACATCGAGTTTGTCAGTCAGTACTGAACCAAGAAGTCTCTCAGCCATATTCCAGATATGTGAGCTTTGTGTGTTGTCTGGCTCTATGCAAGACGGCTCATGGCTCTGGGTGTAACACAAACTGAATGAATGAAATGATTTTCATTTCACCCCTCCTTAGCTTTGTTATCCTCTAAAATGGTCTTAGATTAAATTTAAGCCTGGTAGGATATAGTACTGTGAATCTGTGCCAAAGAATCTAGGTTGCCATGCTATGTGTCTAAGTAATATTTGCCTGCTCTTCTGAGTAACTTTTCACAATATCTGAGCTGGAAAATAAAAAGGAAACAAAAGATGCGGGAAAGGTGAGCTGAGCAGAAGTTTTTATTTCTGAATAATCTGTTCTTTCTCTCATTCTCTTAATTTCCCATCCCATCTCCACAATTTTACTTGCTCAAGTGTAACAAAACTTGGATTTATTTATCATTTATATATAAATTCCAGCAAAACTTTAGAGACAGCTCTTGGGGAGAAGAATATGTTGGTATATTTGTGTGTGTTTTTGTGCACCTGGACACAATTCTCTTCTATCTCTTCAAGTACTCCTTTATTTGCCATGTTGTTCATTGTTTTAGATAAGCACTTGGCTTCTGATATTGGCTCTTGTATTGTTTGTTGCCTCTAACCAGAGAATGACAGAAACACATTTTAGCCTTTTGGCTGCTAGATCTTTGCGCTCTGAATACATCTGTGAGATGGACCCTCCCAGGAAGGACAGAAACAGTTATGTTGCCTTCAGGCATAAATAGCCTACATCTTGTGATGTATTCGTGAGGTACTTACAGTCTCCTCACATTGTCTATCAGTGATTTCCTTCTTTTCTTTCACTTAGCTTAAAAAGAAAAGAAAGAAAACAAAACAAAAAAAACCAACAAACCCAGCAATGGTCAAAAACTATTCCAGTAAGAAAATCATTCTTTCATTCTGAACTATAAACATGATAGAAGGAAGTCACTGCGATCTTATAATACCTTGCTGAGAATGTTAGGTGCAGCAATTTAATGTAAAACTACAAAGATTTGTAGTGTAGAATTTACCTTTCTGAAAATGCTTATTTTTATTCTTCTCTTTACCTTTATGACTATTACAGAATGTTGCCGTCTTCCTAAATTGATAGAAGTTTAAGCCAAAGCCTCGGTGACAGTATGCATTTCTGTGGGAGGGAGCTGTAGTGCTGAAAGCCATAGCTCTCCTTGTTTCCATGTAGGTTCAAGGTAATGATTATTAACTACATATCTCTAAGAACTGTGAATATTTTTTGGCCTTCTTGCTGGGAGATCTGCTCTCCTTCCAAAATTGTGCATGTTTGCAACACTGCCAGCAATTTATGCACTTAAAATGTACAAATAAGCAAGTTGTTATTACAACTAACCTTCTTACATGAACACTGAAGTAAGTCATGTGCTAGTCCTAAATAAGCAAATTAGAAAATTACATTATCTCACTTCAGAGCTATGGAAACTGAACAAAGAGTTCAAAGATGAAAATAAGGTCATAGCCATCTCAAGCTAATTCAAAGATTGTATTTTCTCTCAGCAAACAATGTATTTTCTTATGTTCACTCTCAGTTTGTTCTTCATACATTTTTCATGAGAATTCAAGAAGCCGATTACAGTACACACCTACCTTTTTTTCTTTTTTTTTTTAAATCAACTTGGAGGTTGCTTTGAAAAGTCCTCCTGTCTGTGACAGCCATACAGCAGGCTACCTGCAGCCACACTGTTCCCTGTGCTTGGGAGTGTTGTGCTGGAGGCAGGCAACTGCAGAAACCAGGATGCCCTGCTTCCTTGCATGACAAAATGTGACAGTGTAAACCTGTATAAATATGGGATAAGTGCTGGTTCACTCATCTGAGCTCCTCAGTTAAGCATTTGTTAAGTGTTTGCAGACTTAACAAAGTTTGCATCCTTCAGAGCAAAGTGCTGAGGCAGTTGATGACAAAAGGATTTGGACTGCTGAGTTCATGAAGCAAGGTGAATGACTGCACCACTAGAAGGTTTCCTCATTTCACAGGATTGGTTTGTGTTGGGCCAGGTGAGACTCAAAAACTGGGATGAGCATCTTTCTATATTTTGTGCTTAGGTAAAGTGAAATATGATCTTATTTCTGAGGGCTTTTTGGGGAGGAAAGGTGGTCTTTGGATGCTGCTTGAAAACCAGTACCCTCGACATGGGCATTGTAACTCAAAATGCTAGTACAACCTACTTTAATGTAATTTTAGTATGATGCTTTAAAAAAAGAGAAACAACAAAAGTTTCACAGGTGGCTGAGAAGTAATTAACATTTGGTTACTGAAAAAACAAATGTTAATTGAAGTTTGCTTAGAGGCATACTCAGAAGCAAGAAGGGCAGTCATCAATGCTGGATGCACGTCTCTGGGCTATCACAGTATATAATGAGGCAATAAATGCGTTTCGTAATGTCTTACTTGTTATTTGATATTGATGTGATTTAGTTTACAGCCTGCTATTTTGCAGTACTTAAATCACATATCAATATACAGCAGCAAACTCTGAAAATGACATAATGAAATATAAGCAGGTATGGAATGCATTGTACACATGACAGAAAATGAAGTGAAGCAAACAATATTTTCAAGTAGGATTATCCATTTTGCTAGCAGTGCTTACTAGGTATAGACTTCTGCATTGATTATTCATTATCCAAACACTTCATGATATAAATTATATAGTATATACTGTGTTTTCCAAAAGATTAGGTTGTTTTCCAACCGTGTGGCTGGAGACCACCATTACATACTTTTGGACTGTTTCATAGTAAATTTTTATTTTAAACAAGAAAGGAGAAAAACCTTGTTGTTTAACCATTTGACTATTCCACAGGGTAATTCTTTCAAGGTTCTTTCAGATCTTCTCTTTTCCAGTTGCAGAAAGTTTACTAAAATTCTTCCATAATTCAAACAAAATCTATCCACACTCTTTCTATGACTCCCCCTAAGAAACAGAAGTGAAAACAATTCAGAATGAAGAAAGGATTTTTTAGAGCAGAAGTTTAGGAGTTTGACAATTGTATGTGTGAAAGGGCATTGAGCGAGGCCTTGAATAGAGTATGTATGTCTGTATGAAAAATGGTCCTTCAGTTAACCTGGAGTCTTAAAAGGACTGTCAGCCCTGACAGCATTTATGAATAGACCCTGTATGCTTGCATTTTTCACTAGTTATGTTCCTATAAAACTTTCTTAAACAGTGGAAATTTCATGTTTGGCATTACTGCCATAATTTTTTTAAATGGTCAGTTAAATTAAGACATTCTCTTGATGCACATTTAGTATGTTTTAAACACTTTTCAGTGAGGAGAATTTATGAGATATCGTAAAACATTCTCTAGAACTGATGACTGGTACAAAAGTCTAAATGAAATTGTTTGATTTTATGTGAAATTTTTGAATCATTAACCACTTACTTTGTAGTTCTCTTTAAACCACCTGTTTTAAATTTTGTTTTGCAAGAAATCTGCAACCACTTTGGCTCCCTGTTTACTAAAATATTTTTCTGTGGGTAAATTTGTAGGGGGTTTCTGAATGGAAAAAACACATTGCAACGATTTTCCAGATTCATGCTAGTTTTTTTCTGGATTTTTTTTTTTTTTTTTAATCATTGTAGATCTCACCAAGTTGCTTCTGTGGTGACTATTTCTATCTAAAGATGCATGGATGCATTTATTTTTTCAGCTTGTTCTACCAGTATCAACCTTTGTGTCCAATAGCTGGGACAAAGAAAGAAGTTAAACCTCATCAAAATGAAATAGTGGTGAGTTTTCTTAATATCATGGATACACTTCATTAAAAACTAGGTTTCTTGCTACTGTGTTCCCTTTCTCCAACAATGGAAATAGCACAACACATGTAAAAAGAGCAGAAGATAGCTGAAAACACAATGTCTTCTAATTTGCCTTTTGAGTTCCTTCAGAAGCAAAATAAGAAAAATGCTAAAGAGTTGTTAGATAGCAATCTAAATCTGAGGTGGTCAGAAAACATGGCAAGTCTGTTTACTTGAAGTCCATGTTCATGCATTTCTAAAGTATGCTAACATGATTCTTCTTAACCTTCTGGAGTTAAGTCTCACATAACAGCACTGCTGTGACAGAGAAACACTTTCAAAGTATTATAATGTTATGAGCAATATATAAAGTGCTTTCTATGACAGTATTTTATAAAGAGACTTTACTAGTTTTTCATTCCCAGCTCCTCAGGGTATAGAACTGTTATTTTATGCAGCCGATACTACTTTATTTGTTCATTTTCCCTCAGCAAAACTTTATAAAAGAAAACAAAAGTTCTCATACAAGAAAATAAAGATGAATTGCTGAAAATTAGAGATGCACATTCTCCTGCTTCAGGCAGCAACTGCCAAGCTGGAGAGTTGTCCTATCCCCCCAATTAGACTGAGCTGTCTTGGTGCCTGATTGCTGCTAATTAAGCGTTTAAAAGGTTTCACATAGGCTGAATCTTCAGGCTACAAACAAAAGAAAACGTCCATGGTTCATCATGCCTTGAAGATCTTATGGACAGATATTATTAACTCTTTACATTATAAATTCATGTCAGCTATTTTTCTGAAGAGCTGGCAGTCACTTTTTGTATTTACCCCATTATGTCTTTACAAATTAAATCACAGAAACAAAGAGTTAGTGCTATATAGATAAATAAAAAAACAACATTGTTATCTATATGACTCCTTTTCATTTATGTTCCTACTTGTTCACAGCTAATAAATTGAAAGTCCACTGATATTCCTGATTCTATATACATTTTAAATTAGGTTAAAGATAAATTTATTTGCAAGAGTAACATTCTTGCATTCTCCAAACATTCATTAGCATATTATTGATTCAAAATAATTTCTGCAAAGAATGAAAATATAGAAAAAAAAACAACGTGCAATTCACTTTAACACATCTTCTGGGACAGAAGCACACTCTGTATTGCACAAAAGCTATTACTTAATTGCATAGAAAATCAGTTCATTATCTTCTCTTGCAGCCTTATATGAGTGTTGAGCAGAAAGGCAAAAAACATGAAATGAGTTCAGAAGAACATTGCAACATTGCCTCAAAAGAAGATAAGCCTGGAAAGTAAACCTACGTTGTCTTTCCCAAAATGAAGAAAACAAGCTGGCTTGAAATTACTTATTCCACCCTAAGACAAACAGGAGACCATGGAGACAGATAAGACCATGTATGTGAGCTAAAGCATTTGTGGACAAGCACGGCTGTTTCTTTTGCTGGACAAAGGGAAGATGACTGATGTCATTTACCTGGACTTGTGCAAGGTCTTTGACATGGTCCCCCACTACATCCTTATCTACAAATTGGAAGGATGTGGATTTTATGGGTGGACCACCCGATAGATAAGGAAGCAGCTGAAAGGCCACAGATAGAGGTTGATGATTAATGGTTTGATGTCCAGTTGGAGGCCAGTAACGAGCAGTGTCCCCCAGAGGTCCGGTGCTCTTTAAGACTTTTACTAATGATGTGGATGATGATTGAGTGCACCCTCAGGAAGTATGTGGATGATTCCAAGCAGAGATGTGTGGTTGGCACAGTGGAAGGAAGGGATGTCATTCAGAGGGACCTCAACAGACTTGAAAGGTGGGCCTGGGTGAATCTAATGAGATTCAGCACAGCAAAGTACAAGGTTTTGCACTTGGTCTGGAGGAATCCCAGGCATTTATACAGTCTGTAACAGGTATGGAACAGCCCTTTAAAGTGCTTAATGTATTGTTGGTGCATTAATATTTGTACACAGTATTGTTTTCTATCAACCTCTAAACTGGAGCATGGCATGTCTAGTATCTTTCATCTACAAATCTTGTTTGCTCACTTAATACAGAGCCTATAGCAGTCAGCTTTCATGTTGCTGCCTTGCTAAACTTTAGTGCTGAAGTAACAGTGTGTAATCAGAGAGTTTACTATTAGGTTTCTTCTGATAAAGCGTGAAGATTACATGGGAGATTGTGAGGGCCTTCAAATGCATCTCATCTGAAAGCAAGTGGCAGTCCATTGCCTCTGATCCTAGCACATGCTCCCTGAAACAATTCAGGGCTGGTGGCAGCAGTAGAGGCTGCTCCCTATAGTGACTGTGGACATATTCATCGTATATTCACTATGCTTTGCACCTCCTTTGGATGCCCAGCTGAGATAATAAGAAATAACCTCTGGGCAATTGTTAGACAGTATACAGTTTGTTTCCTACAGATCAGTATCCTGGGCTGTAGGGACTGTGCTGGTGGTTCAGCACTTCTGCACAAGCACAATTAATTACATAGGTGAACCCTGTGTTTAGACATCCTTTCATCCTTGATCTGCCTAACAGCCTCTCTGCTAGGGATTATCCTCTCCCTTCACTGACTGATACAGCAGCACACTTTATCTGTGTCATTTGAGATAAAGATGAGATACATCAGCACTGTCTACAGGTACTCCGAGTTCCATAGCATTTTTAAAAAGTGCTTTTATAATGTAAACTCCATTATGAAAGATACAAAGGAAGCCCCCACTGCAAGTATTCTAATCAAAGGAGAGCTCCCCAGGTGCTACTGAGGACAGAAATTGTGATGAGCTCTATTCAGCTCTAAATTACTAATTAACTTTTTCTAAAGAACACCTACTAGGAATCCTGAAGTTTTATAGCAAATGCTAAACAGCAGCTGTTTTTTAATTGTTCTTTTGCATTCTGTATCTCTGGAATGATAAGCTGGAGACACTCCCAGTTAGAAGCAGTGCAGATCAGAAAGAACAGCATTATTATAAGAGTATAGGACTTAAACACACAGAAGACATGAAATTTATGGATGAGTTTTAATAATTCTCTCTCTAGGGTTCTTTTGCTTGTTAGTATTTCTATGGCTTGTTTTGTGGCATGAGAGACTCTCATGCTGTTGTGAGAATCTCGTGATGAATATCTGCCTATCATGTCACAGAGAGAGCATTAATTACAATTTTAAATCTGAGTTTTATACAACTGAATCACTATTTAGATTTTTACCTTTAAAAATTATTATAATTGATGATCATTTTGATTATTCAAGAAAATGACTGTTTACAAGACATATAAATAGAAGCTTTTTGTGTCAAGTTCTCAAACTGCTGCCTCTGTATATGTATGTACTCCTTTGCCCACATTTGTAGTATCCTTCATTGTACTTAGCCCATTCACAGACTTGTGTGTGCCAATATATAAATGTATACATTACTCGTAATCTAGAGCACACATGTATGTTGATATCCAAATTCTTGTATTAGTACAGAATAGTTGTATGATTCTATCTTTTTTTTTCTTCCTAGGTTTTCAGCAGTCACCAAGGAGGAAAAATGCTGGTGAGAAGAACACTTAAAAACAGAAGGCAGGAAAGAAGAGAGAGGTTAAAATTTTGGAAGTGCTTTCTTTGAATAACTTATTTAACCCTTTAAAACAGGTGCCATAACTTTCAGCTCTGTCAAGCCAATTTAGGTATCCTAGTATATGTTTAGGAATGTCATTAAAACATTTTTGTATAGCTCAAAAAATATTTCTGGAGATTGCAGGAGAAACTTAACTACTCCTAATTACATTTTGATCACTATAAGAGAAACAGTGAGCCAGCTAGGACATACTGAATCAAGTTTAATCTACAAACATGCCTTGAGAAAAGGCTTTTTCTAGGGCTTGAAGTATAAAATACAAAGATTTAACGAAATCCTGATGCTGCTGTTTATGCATGTGTTGGTTGGCTCCAGAGGTGACCAAGCAGACAGGAGCATTACAGAGACCAGGTTTCATCCTTATTACAGATAAGCCTGAAGTCACCATCCCAGTGGGTCTGATCTGCATTTCCCTCAGACAGCAGTGGAGCTTTTTGCTACAGAAATCTTTCTGTCTTGTTTTCTCAGTAGTCTGTCATGCAATTTGGCTGCAGGAGATTGAGTGGACAAGCTAGACTTGCAGGGGGCAAATCCATGCCATGGAGAAACACTCGAGTATGCAAGGCACTTCCTGTGGTGGATGTCACACCAGACCTAGACACTGAGAGTATGTGTCAGTTGGTATGCCTCACAGGCATCTGGTGAACTTTGCTTTGGGGCTGCTTTTACACTGCTGTCTCATTATAGCTGGAAACTGTCTCCACTCAACCATATCTGATTGGAGGTTCAGTGAGTGTGGTGTGATAAATTGCTGCTAGGTTAGAGGTCTTGTATCTTCAACATTTATCCACCTTGGTGTGAATGACTATAAATACCGCAAAGCAATGAGAGCTCTGATTTCAAAGAGGACTGCCTGTATGAACAAGGCATGCAGGACCTGCCTCGGTGTGAACTTTTAAGCAAGGAGGCATTTTATATTAAACTGTCCTTACCATCAGCTAATCTTATTCTTGCTATGGGAATTCAGTTGCGAACTGACCCCAGTACATAATGCTATACATAAATTACTAACAGAACTTTGAAGTTATTTCCATATTTGCAGAGGAAGATAAAAAGTATGTCCTAAGGGGATTCTAGACAGACATGTTTTGGAAATTAAAGCAAATAACAAGAAAGAGGTTCAATATCCAAGAGAGCCTTGTAGCAAGGAGGACAATAGTAACAAAGATTCAGAGTGTCAGAGTATTCTAATAGGCTAAATGGTCTCCCTGCATAGTTACATATAAGTACGTGTTTATATATTGATAGAAGTATGCACTTTTACATGTATGCAGATAAATATGTAAAGAAAACCAGGGGTATTTTTGGTTATGAGGCTATTCATATTTGAACATTTTCAAGGTTGTGAGTATATGAAAGTTGTTAAATAGCTATTTCCCCTGTGTAGGTAATAGCTGTCAGTTATGCCATCCTAACAATGACCCCCCGTCAGGTTTCACACAAACAAGTCATCATGCATTTTGTAACAATTTCTAAAATGTAAATTATTTACGTAGAGAATTCTTTCTGCTTAGTTGGGTGGCTCCAGAGGTTTATGAATACTTTAATATTTGAAATAAATAATTCATGCCTATTTCCTTTTTAATCTGGTCCTAAGAAATCCTTTAATATTCAGAGTAAGCATATTTTAGGGATTGTGGGCATTTCTTGAATGTAGGTAGGATGATTCACAAAAGTTAAGGCCTTGCTGTAGTGATGTTCTTAAGTCACAGTCTTAATTTTGAGGACGTTTTTAATCCCATCCAATTTGTTAAAAGGCCCAGCACAAGATCGTGCTGAATTCCATGGGATTTAGTATGTGCTCAAGTGCCTTCCTGAGCCTTAACTCCTGCTGAGCTTCTACAGCCTTTCAAAATCCTCCCCGAAGGCAGGTTCTGTGCTGCAGACAGAACAGGCTGTAAGTGCTGTGGCAGACTTTCTTATGTTGGCTTGAAGCTGCTTGCCGCTGATCCAGCACTGCTCCTGCTTTGGGGGAGTTTAGAGGAGGAGAGAGTGCATGGACTCACACTCAGGTTTCCCTGGTCCTAGCATTTCTCATGCAAATCTCATTCTCATAGGGAGAGAATCCATCAGGTGTCAGCAAATCACACTGAGAAGAATTTGCATCTCTGAAACTCAGCACTTCATCTGTCAGATCAGGACAAACAGGCTTTCACTTTTGCACTATTTTGGGCATGTTTATTCAATTAGAAATGAGCTCAGGCTACACATGATGTGTTTCTATGATAGTAACTATCCGTTTGCTGTGTTTTTCAGGCATTAATAATAACTTATTCCAAAGGAATCCAAGCTGGATTTGCAGTACTAAGTGGGAATTCAACTTAATTTCATAATTGGAAATGCAGCTATTATCCTTTTATTGGTGAAATTAGTTTTGCTTTTTTTTTTCACCGTGAATCCTTTCTACATGTTCTAAACATCTATGTTCTGCTTTTTTTTTTTTTTTCCCCTTACGCTTATTTTGTTGCCTTTATGCTTTTTCTAGCCTTTGACCAATTTTTTGTTTTGTATCTACAGTCTACTTGCTCTCATATACCTTTCTGGCTCAAACACTAGCAGACACGTTGCAGCATTTAACATAGAACCTAAATACATCTATATGATGTATGATAAGAAATTATTCATATTTTGCACTTTTGTCTCAAAATTTGCTGAGGAACACAGATGGACTAGTCCAGGCAAGTCCTGGTCAGAGCCGGAGAAATCTCTTGCTTGAAGATTTACAGGCCAGGGGACACCAGAGAGAGGTGAGTCTCAACGTAAGTCTTATTTTGAAGAGAAAAAAAGAATAAATTTCTCTTTTAAAAAGTGATTGCACTAATATCCCTCCAGTATCAAAACTGGAAATCTAAAATACGCTGATCTGCTTCCATCTCTTCAGTTTTGTAATCTAACAGAACATGAAGATCACCTCTCTGCTCTGATGCCTTGGAGCATGTTGGCAAACAGATAATTATGATGTTATTTTTTCCAGGGGAAGGTCCTTGTGTTTTATCTAGCCTAATTATGCCTGACATTTGGATTACCAGTGATTTAGCTAGTGACAGTCTGCTTGCTAAGAGGGTTCATGATTGTTAGGAATTCAATAATAAATTTGATGAAACATTAGGACAGTCAGACCAGTGGTGTGTTCCTTCATAAATGTACATAAGAGTCACTATAAACAGGGATAATAGTGAAATAATTAAGGTGATTGTAACCTTGAAATGGGTTCATATATCAAAGAATTTCCCATGCAGATTTGCTGTATGGGTCTGTTACATTGCATATTACTTGGAAGTGTTAAGTAGAATCACTTTTTGATCATGAATGTATTAACCCAGCCATTCTTAGACAGTGATTAAATATAGCCAATAATTTACTTGTTTGACTTTTTAACTCAAATTACTTCATGTGTATCTGAGGGAAACATCATGCAGATTTGAAGGCAAAGCAGGCTTTCATTAGTTTGAGAGTTGTTTCATGGTCACAACCTACCTGTCTCTTCTTTTAGTGGCTACGTTATAAAGCAGAGTGAAAAACAAACCAATGAAAGTTAATAGAAATAACTCTGAATGTCTCAGTTTTAAACTGGAACCTTGCATAGACAATTTATCTGTGGAACATTTGAACATTCTTAAGATTAATTCCTGTCTTGTTTTATAGTGGCATTAAAATATTCCAGGACTGATTTTTCATCTGAAAAATTTACCTGTTTAATCACTGGAGAATATTGCAACACTTCCAAAAGAAGAAAGTAAAATGTAATAAAGGCTATAACAATATGCTTCCTTCTTAGTCACTATGAGTAAAATAACAGTTTAGAAAAAGGTCATTTGCAGTGATTTGTTATAGGCTTTCAGTGTAGATTTCTAATGGGATAAGCCTTTTGGTTAGTCACATTGCTTAGGGACATTCATATTGAATATATTTGCTGGTTGTTAAGATTCTCTGAGTAAAATGAGGGAGTCAGAGGGTCTATACTGATCTGATGAATGTTTCAAGATATAGTGATGGTGTATGGATTGTTTGTGCATTGTGATGATTTATTTATTGGATTGTCATATTATCTATATTTCTGAAGGCTAAACTCTGCAATATGAGTCTGCTATTAAATCCTATTTAAAATTGTACTCAGGAGATGTTAAATAACTCCTGAGGTGTTGTGATAGTCCTTCTGCCATAAGAAACATTACTTGATATACAAATTACTGATCTGCTAGAAAGTCCTGTCTTTTCAGAGAAGTTTGAAGAACAAAATACCATGTACCTGTGGTGCAGGAAAAACAGCCCTTCTGTAATTAGCCCATACATTTCAGGAAATGTCTGCTGACTTTCATGTTTGGAGCAAAGGCAGTGCAAGATACTGCCCTAGCCTATGACACTGAGCATTACATTAAAGAACAGGAGATAATCAATATGAATTGAATGAAGACTCAAAACATAGCCTATGCATTTGAAAACTTTTGTCAAAGACATCTGCCTTTTGAAACCCAGGCCATTTTTCAAATGCTTCAGAGTATTACCATTAAACTCAGGAATGAAAACAGTTACTGTAGTAGTAAACTTTACCTAAGCCTTCTGCTTCTTGAACTGGATTTACAGCTTCATTTTTCAGATGTACCTGTATTTCATTTCATGTTACACTTAGGGACAGTACTTAGTTAAAGGTTTTTATCAAGGCTGATGGCAAATAATGTGAAGAAAGCTAAGAAACAATTCTATGATTCTATGACTGTCTAAATCAGCCATTTGTATATGCTTCATTTCCAGTAGTTGAAATTATGGATGATACTATATGATTGAGATAATCACAATTCAGTATGTATTTATGCTGCCTCAGAAACCATGCATATACATGTATTTACTGTTGAACATGTATTTAAACAGGTCTCACCTTTATAAAACAGGTATAGAGCAAGAGGACCTCACCTCCTAATCCTTTCTGACGGTCTGCTTACTGACAGGAGGATAGACAGGCATGCTGTGTACAGGGATGAAGCTTACAGAGTATCTTCTCATACCATAGCATCGCATAGAAGTGGGCAGAAAACATTTTGAATAATGTGCTTGTTCTTAGCAAAGCACTGTACCAGAATGTCTTTTTTCTTCTGTTTTCTTTCTATTATTTTTATGCAGGTATTCAGCTGAGGATGACTTTTTGAATGAAAACAAGAAGTTTATTTTGCATGATTTTTAGTAGGTAGTCGACAGAAATATAAATCTGAATCATAAACACTGAAAAGCAAATGAAATCTCTTTCAGAATTGCATATAGTAAACAAAATGAGCTACATTGTACAGCTATTAAAATGAAGTACAGTGCTCAGAAAATAAGTCTGTATTTTCAACAACTCACCGGATACAAGCAGGAAAGATTGTGCCATGGTTTATACAGCAGTACACAATGTGGCCATTGTTCCTCTTGCTGTTATTGTCTACATTCCTCTCCAGTTCTCAAGGGCTATTTTGTGATTACTTGAACATTTGCTTTGTACATAGTAAAATTTGTTAGTTTTTTTAGCATTTTGATAATTTCCCATTCAAATATAGATTTCCCAAAGTTCTAAAAAGGTGATATTGCTTCCTTAACTTTATACCCATTTTACAAAGATATTTATACTGGGAAGGGACGTGTATTTCTGACATTCTGGGTTTAACTTCTGAGAATAACAGGTAAACTCAATAACCCTTTGAAATTGTTGCTTCAGTGACCTTTATTTATTTATTTATCTATTTATTTATTTATTTATGAATCAGTAATTTTAAACCAGAAGGTAAATCAAAGTGAATAGTTAAATATTTTGTTAAAAAGCAAACAAACCAAAACACAAACAAAAAACCCCTTTTGTGTTATTACAATAGGATGCTAAAGAAGTATGGTATAAATTTGAGATGAGAAATGTGTTATCATATGACATTTAGCTGTAATTATTTAATTTCAATGCATTTGCAATGCAGTTTGTCACAATTACATTAAATTATATTACATTTGCAGTTCATTTTTATTATTTTATATTTTATAATATATTTTATATCATTTTATATTACATTTGCAGTTCATTTTTGAATTCTAAGGTATTGTGCAGTACATGAAATTGGCATTTTTTCATTTTCATATGTGCTATGAAAAAGTCTAAGAAAAAAGAAATAAGCCATAGTAAATGACATGTTACAATTAACTCTTTTGATACTCAGAAGTATTTGTCCTATGATGAAGCAGTATTGTGTGATTTAGTAGATGTTTTTCTGTAAAAAAACAGATGTTTTTCTGTTGCAGGGCCACCAGTTGTGCCTGACGGACCCATTCAACATCTTTAGACCATTTGAAACCTCAGTCTTCTAGGAGCTGGGCTCGAAACCATGGCTTGCACTGAGGAAGTCACCAAGGTAACAAGAAAGCACTCTTGTGAAGCAGTGGAAGGGATTTTTGAAGCACCCTTTCCTCCTCACTTTTCACCTCCAAATGCAAGTGGTCTTAAGTACTGTCTCTCTTTTCTATTGCTGTGTGCTCTTTGGGTGGCATTTAGTACCCTGGGTTCAGAATTCCATGTGTCCTGTGAGCTTGTTCTTCATATGAAAGCCTCCACTTCTTCAAGAAAATCTGCTTTTATGGAAGGGACCATGAGGCCTGTTCTTTGAGTAAGACAGAACAGTCTCTGTCCTCTCAGAACACACAAGTTCTGTACTGTACAGACTTTGCATGTCCATATCACAGAATGGTTGAGGTTGCAGGGAACCTCTAGAAGTCATCAAATGACTTAATCTGTGCCTCAAGAATATGGTTCATTTTTGGCAAGTATTCTTTGCTCCTTCCATTTTCCACGTTCCTGGGACACAGGATAGGACTTCACTGATGTTGGGAATTTGGCAGGGTGTAGAAAAATGCAAGATAGTCACTATGCAAGAGTGCAGAGGTCCTAGACAGCATCCAGCTGAGCCACCATTCCCATCTGAGCCTGCTGTTGCCATTGGATCCCCTTCCTCTCAGACAGCCTACATGGAAGGGAGGCCTGTCCTGCTCAGGTTGTTGTGCATTCTCTTGTTTGACAAGCTGGTCTCCTCTGTCCGTGTGTAGTTTTCCTCAGGAGAGAGCTGGCAGTGAGCTGCTGAGATTGAGCATGCCCTATGTGCCTGCAGACTTCAGGCTGAGCTTCAGGAGCATGAGACAACAAAAGCAGGCCCCCAAAGCAAACATGGTGCACTCCTAGCAGATGCCTGCTCTAAACTACTACATCAATTGTATTTAGCCTCTTCAGCAAGCTTTTCTCTAAGTTTAGCTGCTTTGTACATCTACACCTCTGTCAATTAGTCCTTTGTTATGTAGGTTTCACCTCAGTTCACTTGGAAAATAATACTGAATTGTGTATTTACTGGTACTAATGAGTAATGACTTGAGATATTTCTTCTCTATTCATGAATAATGACTTAATAACTTCTGCACATTTTCCGAAGCTGCATCTGGCATCTTTACTTTTGATGCTTGTTGTTGTTTTTTCTTCTTTTTATTTGTTTTCCATCTCTTTTTGCTGGAAGAAAAGTGAGGCTGAAAGCCCAGGTATGTGCCAGGCTTCCGAATGACAAATAATACATACTAAAGGCATGTAGGTGGGTGAAGTAGTGCATGCTTCAAAGGTGAACCCTTCCTGGAAGGCTGACTGTTCCACCTGATGTACCCTTCAATCTGCTCCTAATTGCTGCTTTAGGAGGTAACATTTTTTCTCTACATTCTGTCATTAGAGAGTAGGAAGTGGCACACTTGAGGTAGTTCTCTTTCTCTTTTCTTCCAGCCTTCTGTTTACCTTTCCATTTGAGATGAAGAGCACCTCTTCTCATTTCATCTCTTCTTTTACAAGGTCAACTGAAAAGATGGTGGATGTGTGAGAAGCCCATGACAACTCCGCCCCTAGCCCTGGAAGGAGAGAGGAAATGAAGTGCCTTGTGACAACGGAAACTGAAAATTTTAAGTTGCTTTATGGAGTTAATGGGAAGGAACTGATATGGGAACTGTACTCATGTGGGAGTTATATATTGCAGGGAATAGCTTTATTAGGTTTAATATTGGAGTTCTACCTTTTTAAACCCTATTAAGTGCTTGATTTTGTCTGGAATCACAGCTGATTTAAGGAATATGGTCAAGAAGTAATGCTTATGAGAACAAAAAAACAAGGTGAAAATGAACAGAACGTATTTTGTCCTTAAGCCAAATGTGATGCCAGGATAATTTTATTGCTGATGAGGAAGAGTAACTTTTTTTCTTTGGTAGCACTGACTGACAAGCTAATTGAGAACATGTGCATTTATATGACAGGTGTTTTACCTTTGATTGATGATATCTTCATTTTGTTTTTGTTCTGTGCCATATCTAATGGCAAAGCAGTTTTGATCCCTTTTATCTCTAAAATTATTTATATTTAAAGAGTAAATTCCAACTGTTAAGCTCTGTTGAACAGTTCTCTGACAAAGACCTTTGCTTACCTAACAGTGAAACTATACAATGAAGACAATACTGTTCTTTAGCTGAGGTTTCTGACCTTTGCATATTACATCTTCATGTTACACCTGGTATTACTTCTGTGACATCTGGTGTTGATCTAAAACAAAATACTTTCTATACATCATCTCGTAATGCTGCAACGCAGGTATCAGAACATCAAGCATCTGTGTTGGCCAGAGACACTCTGTAGAAGAGATATCTTATGGGGTTATGTAGGCACCTACTAAAAGATAGTAGCAAGAAATTAAGGCAGTCTGATAGACTAAATAATGTGGCTAAAATCAATTAACAAAGGCAATCGTAGGGGAAGAAAATGTATTTGAATAGTGTGGAAAGAGGATGTGTGAAAATTAGAGCTGATCAGACTTTTTACAGGAGTTTTAGAATCTTGTCAGGAAAAAAAAAAGTAAGGATAGAGAAAACTGGTGAGGGCTTTAACAAGATGCACCTGTTTGACTATTCTGACACTGTTGTTTGACTAATTGTAAAATAGCACTGGCAACTTCAAGTGAATGTGTACAGACAATTTTATTAAATGTTATAAAACAAAGATGGAATCATCTCTGTTGTTTTGTCTTTGTTTGAAAATTGCTAAGTTACACCCTGAACCAATGACCTTGAGAAGGGATATAACCAGTACTGGGAGCACAGGTGAAAGAATTCACTTGTGTGACCAGAAGGGGTGGAAACTGGTTCTCCTCCCTAAGCCTCATTTAAGGGCTGGCTGCCACAAGGAAGGGGAGTCTACATGGAGGTTCCTCTTTTTGGAGTGCTCTGGGAGTCCTGAATAGGTAAGAAAATCTTTCTTTCTTTAACTGGATTGTGACTGTTGCCTTTTTTGGGTAATTTAGAATGGGCTATCTGCCATTGCCTTTCTATACGGTCTTTTCCTAGCAACCACATGGTGTGATTCAATCTGTTTTGGGGTTTATTTTTATTGTTTGTTTGTTCTTGGGTTTGTTTGGGGTTTTTTTTGCATGTGTAATACTTTGAGAGGAAGAGGTGCATGGAAAGCGCATGTTCCAAGAGATCTGTAATTTGTTGTCTGAATTTTACATAAAGCATGTTTGTATATTAAATGGATAAAAATGTTTACGTGTTTTCATTGAGGCTGAATGTTTAAAACAACAAAAAAATCAAGTAGTTTAATTAGGAGTCAGAAAACACATTGCTTAACAAAACATTTTGCAAATGCTGCAATAAATGGAAAATGGCCAAATTTCTACAAATTCAGTATTGCCTGTATTTTTGTTCATTCAAAATTCCTTTGAAATTTCTGGGAATTCTGTCAAACCAGAACTATTGGGAGAAATTCTGGCACTATTTGCTAGTGGCAGCCTCACAGAAGCATAGGATGCAAAATAAATATGATGAAACTCTCATGTTTCAGTTCTAATTGCACATGTGTGGTTTCTCAAAGTACTTAAGTTTGCAGGTGGTCCTTCAGCTTTGTATTGAGTGCTCTCAAAAATAATGTTTTGAAAGAATAGGTTAAGTAAAGAGTTTAAAGAACTATAGATTTATATTTAATGAGCTATGCTTAATACCTGCCCTTCCACTGGAAATAAATTTCTCGATGTTAGGAGTTGCAACTAAGATCTGATTTATTTGCAGGTTGGAAGATAATGCACAGCTTGATGTGAATTGTAGGGACTATACATATATATGAATACATATTCTTTATCAGTTCCTTTCATGAAGTCATGATGCTTTCATAGGGAGCAAAGATTCTTTTAGTGTTGATAAATATGAAAGTAATAAGTGGAAAAAGCTACCTACTTTAGTAGATGGCATCAATTTGTATAAAAGGAAACCTCAACATAGAGACTATAAGATTTTTGGTCTCTTACTGAATAGGAATGTGGGATCAGGAGGTCACTTGCTACTTCATGTTACTCAAAGGACTGGTCTCTATCCTGCAAAGTGTGATTGTTTTTCAGTAGCAGTTAAAGAATTTATAGACTCAGAGGCCTCCATTTGTGGGTCAGCTAGTCAGAATATTCCTGCTTATCCTGTATGTAACTTGGATATTTCATTTGGCTGAGATACATACAAAACATGGGTAGAGGAAAAAAAAACCACATTAATTATTGTGTATCAGCTGTCAAAACAGAGAGATTCCCTTGCACTGAATGCTCAAGCCGGCTGTTCCTCCCAACACGTTCAGTCATGGAATCTGTCCCTACTCAGACACTGTCTCTCACTGAATGATGCTCTTATTCCTTGCCATCTGTGAAATGTGATCTGTTTCCATTTTAGAAATGACTTCACTAGTGTAATCAAATTTGGCAGTTATTTTCTTTGAGAGGGGTGTAGGAATAAGCATTAGAAATATGTTCCTTTTCTTGCAGCTTCCCTTGGATTTATAGCATCTCACTTCCATATCTAGCTTTACTGACTTCTGAAGGATGCAGGCTGATGCACATAAAAGTTTATGCCTGAACCTTGTCTTTAGGTAACAGTGTAGAACAGCTTTGCTTTAAGCTTTGTTTTCTGTTGGACTTGTTATAATGAGTTCCTCATTTGTACTAGAAAACCATGGATGTTAATTGTACACTGTTGTACCAGTTTTCAGAAATACATAGAATAGCAGAGATGATGGAGTAAGAGTGAGTAAGGTGGCAAGAAATAAAGAACTCGCTGCAAAGACAGTTAACAGCAGGAGTGTACTGTACCTTATTCATGAGGAACAAGGAATCATAATATTGTGAAATGCATTGTTTCACTGGGATCCATCAGCCATGACATGAATGCTAAGCTGAGATCACATCCCTCTTTTCCCAATCAATACTAATTTGCAAATGTTAATACTATAGATATATATATTTTTTTTCCAACGGAAAAGGAATTGGAGATATGCTAACACATTAACATCTTCAGTGACTTCTGAAATATTTTTGAAGTGTTCTGTTGTCACTGTGATGCTATTTCTATGCTCAGTCTTCCTCTCATTTCCCAGATTACCAGAGCGTTTGTGTCTGAGAGCTGAAATAGCTAAATATCTCAGCAAGTATCTGCAATGATCAGTTTGATCTCCAGTTTCATGTGTATCATCATCAGCACATCTTCAGCAAACACTATTTGCTGAGAAGATCCTCAGATGTGTCAGAGTATGCCAGTGCATAACATAGATCCTCGTGATCCCAATTAGTTCCTTGACCAATATCTGCTGATGTCTTTGTCACTCCTATCATCCAGACACTTTAGGTGCCTTGGTGTTTTTTGTTGTTGAAGATTCCTCACAGTAAAAAAAATGTCCAGAATGAATGGTCAGATTAAAAGGATGTGCTCAGTTATTGATTCACTAACTCGATGAATAACAAAATAAGAAGTAGCCTACTGACACAGGTGTCTGTTGAGCTGCTACAGTCTTATGTAGGACACTTAAGTAAAAACATTTCAGTGCATTCACAGAGCACCTGGTAAAGGAAGGGATTGTGCTTTGTTGGAGGTACAGTGTATCTGTTGTACACTGGGCATACTACACATATTAGACTGTCATATATGCGTGACTTTAAACTCATAATAATTTGTGTTAAAGAACTGGCTTGATTGTGGAATAAAAAATAAATTCCCTGGTAATTTTAAGATGTGTGCCCAAGACTTTGGCTGGACCCTCTGAGAAATATGGGGAATTAAATATATTTAAGCCTGCAGGCTTTCTGCAATAGTTTTGTGAGAGTTTATACTTTCAGGAGCTTTTCTGAAGGCTTTCATAGACTGTGTGTGCATGTCTGCATATAGATGGGGTTGTCAGTAATGTGCCTGACCTTACTACGCAGTCACTTTTAGCATTTGTTAGTCAGACAAGCTGAGAGAAAATCTACTTTGTAAGTCATCATCCTGTCAGTGACTGATTGCGTTTGTTACTACTGCTATTCCTTGTGAATGTGCAGTTCTCTCAGCTGCAAGAACTGAGCTGAATATTCAGGAGACAGGAAGGGACATTGGGGTTTAGCAGAGTAATGCAGGCCATTAGGAGTGATAATACTTCTCCACCTAGGAAAAATATTACAGGTCGTCTCAAGTATACCGAGGAATTTACATGTAGCTCTCTTTCTAAAGAAGCTCATCTATTTTCTTGGCTCTGTGCCTGTCATGGAAACAAAGTAAGTATGTGAATTACAGTTTTCCAATGTGGATACTCTAGGAAATGGTGAGAATGTTGTAATGCACATATTTTTTGTATTAAATCATCAAAGGTTCAGATCTTCCTGTTAAAGTCTTGATACTGGCTTCCTTTAGCTTGTGTGGTTTATCACAGCCAAATTTTCTATCAGTGTTTGCTATCATAAATGCAACAGAGAGCAAACTGTAACTCATAGGCCAGGTACTTCATCTGCTGTACGGTGATATAACCCTGCATGAACTCTGTCAAATCTTGCTGGTTTACAGCAACTGATGATTTTATGGTGCCAGTTGCTGCTATGTGTAGTTACATGATTGTGTCATTTTACAGTCTTGTCAAGCAGACATTGCTAGTAGTATCACAAATTGTTCAGAGAAACCAACCCACCAGACTCTCAGTGCATCTCAAAGAATATCTAGAAATATTCATGTTCATCGTCTTGTATTAATTCAGCATGTGATGCTTCACTTGTTTGTATGATTAACTGTTGTTCAGACTCTTGTTAAGATTGTCACAGAATCCAGTGCTTAGTGTACCTTTTTGAATCTAGAAGAGGACTGCTTCTATTAGAAGGCAGTGTGATTAAATAGTAGGGACAAGATTAATGCTTTACTGTAGTCTGCAGTTATTGAAGTATGAGTGATGCTGAAAGCAAATGCAGTAATATTTTCTGGATTTTTAGTGATTTTTGTTTTTTGTCAGGGTTAGTGTCTTTTTTTTTTTTTTTCTTTTGAAATCATGTTGTCCTTCATAATTATTTTTGTTTGTATTCGTCTTGCATTGCTGCTATTTGGAACTAGAGTCCACTGTTGTCTTGTCCTAACATCCCTTTAGGTAGAGTAGGTAGAGAAGAGAGAGACCTTCTTCCAGATGGCTCCTGGGCAGATTTAATACTTCATCTGCTTGGGAATCTTACTAAGTTACCTCACCAATTTTGCCAGACTCCTCCTGGGTTTTCAGTTAGCTTTTAAATAAGACTCTACTTAGGGATACATTTGGCTAGCCGTAAGAAATAAATTAGCCTCTGAGAAATGAATTTGTCTGATAAGTTGCACTAAAATCTGCCCAATATTTTTACAGTGAAAGCCTCTGAAAATCAAAACTCCTTTTTTTCACTTATTTTAAAACCTTGTCTTTTCAGGTTAGTGTTTATGTGGTCTTTGTTGTTCTTCACAATGCAGAATAATTCTACATTTCAGGGACTATTTGTTTTCTTTTTCTCTGAATAGCATCATTCTTTACTAGATCTTATTATGTCTTGAAACAGCATCTGAAAAATGCAAAATGATATCAGGTATTTAAGTGATGTAAGAGGCAATTTTGGCCGTCTGTCTCATTATCTGAATGACAGCATCTTCAGCAGAACAGACATATCTTATCCTGCCAAGGCCTAATGTTGAACATAATGTGTGAAGGAGTCTCAAAATGAGGAGAGTTAATCTCATTCTTGCTTAAAATGCTATGAATTTTAGACCTTTAGGGTGAATGACTGTATTTTATAATTTCAGTTGTAGTGATAATCAATAATTTCAAGTGACTAAAGTGACAGGGCAGTACATTAGTGTGAAAAGTGAGTCATTCAGGGAATAGAAATGAATGAGATCACTCAGAATGAGGTGCATGAGTGCACAGCTTGAGTTATTGGTTTGATAACAAGATGGTAGAGCACAGGATCTTCCTTTGTGATAGTTCTACAGAGATGCTGGAAAATGTTTTTGCTTTGAAATTGTTCATTTTGTCTGTGGGGTGGAGAAACTCCAGTGCCCTCCTTTCACTTTCTGGAGTGTCAGTAGCATCTTCTAGAGACCTAGAAGCTGTAGGTTCTCCAGCTAGCAGCAGCACAGAGACACGTGGCAGCCAGCCCACCCAGCCCCAGCTTGGACACACCACAAGAACCGTCTGCAAATGCTTGGCAGTTGAATTAGAGCCTGAAAGATGATCAGTAGGGCTTGGTATCTCATGTTAGGGCTAAGAATATCCATTTGACTGAAAAGAGGTAGAGACTAGAGCTTGTAGAGGTGCTTTGTTTTTGGTGTAGGGCTTTAAAATGTGTATGAATCAAATTGGGTTAAAATTTGATAGTAAAATTTTAATTTGAACCTTTCTTTTTGAGCAGCTCTTTAGCATGTTGCATTTTGCAATGACTTGAATTCTAATTTAAGAAAGTCATAATATCTTCTACAGTGTCTGGTGAGGTCACAAGACAAGCATGGCTGCAGGTTATTGATTTCTAGATCTAAAAAAATTCAGAGATCACAAAACTCCTGCTGATTAATTTCCTTATCTGAAAGCCGTTCCTATTCATACTGTAAATGATATCTAGTGTCCCCTGAAGGGATCTGCAGTTTATAGATTTTTATAAACGAGTGAGTGAATGAATGCGTTATTTTCTTGCCTTTCTGTGATGCTGTTAAGTTATTCGCAGAGTATCCCATTTTAATATAATTTATGCTTTTACCAGCATCTTACCACTTCACTGTAGAAGAAAAAAAGCGAGGTTTTTATCATTCATATTGAAAAAATCTGAAGCCTTAATCCACTCAGAGTCAGTAACTGTTATTTGATCTTGAAGGACGGCACTCATAAACTATAGAAGGGCAAAGGCTAAAACATTCTTTATGGTTTAAATGTTACAGCGCATCTCATATTTATCGAAGGGACCATCATTATGCAGAGCCATTATAGTAGGTATTCATGGCACTGTATCAAGCAGTTTCTCTGAGTATAGATTAACTCTATGAGCTTGAATGAGTGAAGTACTTGTATCTTTTGATTATATTCCACTTTTCCTCCTACTTAAATTCCTGTGGAAGACTGTGTTGGTGCATAAATGTATATGGCTACAGCAAAGGAATTAAGACCATAATCATGGAAAGGTGTATTTGTAGGTTCTGGCTAGGTAATCAGTAAGTGTACATGGTTGGTTTGGTTATTTTGTTTTGTTTTTTTGTATGGTATGCATTATGTAGTATCCTCACTTTATGGGTTTGATTGGAATAACCTGATAGTGCTGTAAAACCCTTCAGTCTGGCAAAGGGATGTCAGGTTGTGCCTTCATCACCTGAGACTGCACTAGGCACACTTTTATCAAGGTAAAACAGGATCTCATTCTAATTACTGAGTTTACTGAACCGGGCATCTCACCTTATCACTGAATTCATTAGAAATTCTTTCTGATATTTATTTTCTGCATACAGGAAAAATAATACTGTGTAGAATGGAAGATAGGATAAAGCCTTAACTATTAGATGGAAACTCACCTTTACACACTACATAACTTTTCGTGCACATGGGTCTCTTTTTTTCTGTAATCATCAGGGCCAGGATCAAACAGGTTTCATAAAGTGTTAAAGAAATAGGAAAATGTGCCTGAATACATGGAAGTATATGGTATAGAGAATTCCATGTTTCAAAACAAATCCTCGTACATTTAGAGAACTTTCTTTAGTACGTCTTTGATGATTTTCAAATGAGAGAATTTGCCCAGTTCTGCCCATAGTTGAAAGCAAGCTAGCTTCTCGTTCATTGCATGAATCCATTGCATGGCTTTCAGTTTTAGCGACATGCAAATATATTGAATTGTTAAACTCTCAGTTGTCTTTGTAGATAGTAAATTTAAAAAAAAAAAAAAACAAAAAACTAAGAAAATGGTAGATTATTTTTCTTTCCATCTGTGATAGTGTTTTTAATTTACTGTGTTCATTTATGTGTTGCTTACATTTTAATCATACTATTAAAATACATGGTATTGTTCTACAGTGTGTTAATTTTTACCTGGTGCTCTGAAACCTTTTAACTTGAAAATTCTCATTTTCCTCATGCATTATTTTATACTCTGCGACATAGCAGTGTTGCTGTGTAAGGGCTTATTAACCCAGTTAGTACAAATTCAGGTATTTGAAACTCAAAACAATGGATTAGTGGCAGTGGCTAAAACAAGTATATAGCCCTTTAGAATCGTGTCAAATTGGGATTTTTCAGAGCTGTAAGCAGTTCCTGCCACAGGACTGGAGCTGTAGTAGGCTGTTCCAAGTGTCACTAGTTATTACTTCTGGTGTCTGCATATTATTTGGGGAAAAATAGGGATGTAAGAAAACACCTACTACTTGCTGTCAGGAGGAACAGTCTTAATAATTGCAGAGAATGATAATTCACTCTTCAAAATACAGTTGTTTCGTTTGTACAGTTGCTTACTCCTGTGTTTATTCATCATTATTACCATTGTGTTTGAAGTGGGAGGGTGACTGGGGAATTACTGCCTTGTTTTTCCTTCCCACCCTTTCCAACTGACCAAGTGTTAATAACTCAAAAGATTTAACGTAGGGTACACAAGAGCAGGAAAAGTAAATATGTGGTCTAATTTTATGCAAAATGTCAGGTAAAGAGTTTGTGAGTGTTCATCTGAACGTGAAACACTGGAGCCAGGTCTTTGCTTTATACATCTCAGAATTGCTTGCACTTTAGAGAAGCTATTCTCGCTCCTGAGTCTTAAACTGAAAACAGAAATATTAAATGGTCATGTAGCTAAACTATCAGGTTCTCTATTATCTGTTTTAAGGTGCTGCTTCATTTTTCTGTCACAGTATAAATTATGAACATAGAGGGACTGTCTCTTCTGTTCCTGTGGGTGGTGTGGAGGTGCACAGGCTGTAGTGCAGCCTGTCTCTCTGTCCTCAGAGATGCCTTTGGAGGCACAGCAAGGGGCAGTATGTTTTTCTCCAGTGCATGTGCTTAGGAGCCCTTCTCAGAGTGCTGGAGGAGGATGGGCTAAAAGCAAGCAGACTCCCACAGCCTTGATCTGTTCAGTGCTGCAATGAATGGCCGTGTTTGCGTGCATCTCTGCATACATACAGATAAATGCCCTAGGTTTAGGGCATGTGGAGGGAAGGAAAAAAAGAGCCTGCTGCTGAAAGAGGGAGAAACTGCAGCTGTCATACAAAGCAATGGGCTGAGCACTGCTCTCGGCAGCACCAGGCTGCTGTGGGAACTGGGTAATGAAGTGTGACAGGTAAGGGAGGAAGAAAATCGCAGCACTCAGCAGACAGACCATTGAAGATGGTAATGCAGTCAGTCGTCATCTCAGCCCTGATGCTCCTCAGCAATTGTCTGTGCCAGTCATACTATGCAGATTGTCAGCTGGGTATCAAAGCAAATACAACCGGCACATAAATATGAGAATCTGAGCAAATATTAACTGTGCTGTGGGAATTGGAGACAGATGTGACTGACAGGGACTCACTGATACTGATGATCGAGATTTTATTGTGACTACACTCTATAGGTTATTCCATGCCATGCCCTACATTTCAAATTACTTAAGTAGGTCTCCAGTAGAATTCTTAAGTCATATCAATACTTAAAAATATAATTGTAACACACTGTATTACATCAGATGACTCCCTGAATGATTTCTTTGAAGCAATTTCAGGGATAAACCTTTGTGTCTTAATGGTGAAAGTGCATTGACCTGGATTTAATACATCAGCTATTAACAGTTAGCCTGAATTTCTTCTTTCATAATTCTTCTGCTTAAACTTCTGTAGATAGTATTAGATGAAAAAACAATCACACAAAGAATTGATCTCAAATCTTTGTACTCAGAACTAGGCAAAATCTGTTATGTCTTTGTGTACCTGTTATTAATAGAAATAATGTCTTGGGGCCTGACCATAATCTGTTGTGTAGACACTATTTTCTCAGAAGTAAAGCCTGAAATATTTTTCTTTAGTAAGGAAAAAATGTTAGTTCCATAATAGTTAACAAGAAATCTTTTTTTTTTTTTTTTTTTTCCCCCATAAATCTAGAGCCACAGACAAAAGGATCAGTATTCTATATTTCTGTTGTAGAGCAAATTGCATAGACAACCTTCACCTCTACGGCTTTACCAATTCAGACAGGCTTTGAATCAGACTAATTACTATTCTGTTTCTTACTTAGCGTTCAAAAGTATTTACTAATGGTTGTCTATAAAAGACAAGCTATGGAAGAAAAATTATTTCATGTTAGTAATGCACTTTAGGGTTATTGCCCTGAACCATTACGTCCTACACTTAACACAATACTTGTTTACTGATTTCCTGTGCTTGTTCAATTACTTTTTGGCATATAGACCCATCTGTGTTAGTGTAGCTTGCTTTATTCACGTGAGTATGAGTTCTCTCGAGAGACAGACAGTATATAATTTTAGAAGCTCTTTTTTTGCTTCTGGCAAGTTCCATCTTGCTGGTGTTGAAATAGAAAATTCTGGTAGTTTCACTTGTCAGTTGGCATCAAGTGACACTGGTCAGAAATTCTGGAGAAGACACAGTTTTTCAGTCCATCTAACAACAGCTTTTATCTGAGTTTTACCCTAAGAACTTCTCTTCCATTCACCTTGCTTTAAAGAGAGGTCTGCATTGGCCTTTAAATGTGATGATGTCTTGGAACCCACTCATTTGGCTGTGCAGCTTGTGTGTTCCAACTTGCCTCCCAAAGCACATATAGGTGACAAGCTGACCTGAAGAAGTATCATGTTAGTATAAGGAAATGACAGTTTTATCTTGGCCACTTACTGATGAGGTTCTGAATTGTAAGAATTTTTTTTTTAAGGGATGCATGGGTTGTGGCTGGACAGAATGGCTTCAGTTGGAAGTAACATCTAACCTAAATCTTCACCTTTTAGTCAGCCGTTCCTTCTTGTCCTCCATCTCTCCTGACAGAAGAGAAAGGAAACTCATGTTACTTGAGGCAGTTATGACAAGATATGAGTTAGCATTTGAACTGTTCTGTATTTACTTACTCAGTTTATGCAATAGTTACTCAGCCCGTATTTTGAAGGAAGAAAATGTGTAAATGATGATAAAGCAATTTCCGTGTTTGAAGAAACGTGCCTCAGTTCATGAAGTAAAATTCTTCTTTTTGGTGGAATTGCCATTTGTGTAGTTGGGCATCGTGCTGAATGAAAACTGAACGTCTTTCAAATACTGTGCTATAAGACATTTCACACTTCCTCTATGCTACCTGCATTTACCCTTACTGCTGCCTCCTAATGCCAGCGAGCTAAGGACTGCTATGTTTTGTCAACTGCTATGTTAGTAGGGGTTTTTAGCTTGCCTTTCATATGCTTCATAAGCTGTTAGTCTTTATTTAATTTCTTCTTGCTCAGACAAAAGAAAGAGAGCCCATACTCCCAGAGCTCATGAAAATACAAATTTGATTTCATTTTTCACTGTAACATTTTCAAATGTTGTTTACCTCATTTAGCTAAAATATTCACATTCATTTTGAACTTAGATTCCCTTAGTATAGTAGATAAGAATTAAGTAATTTTGTTTGATAATTCCAACTAGTAAAGCTAGTGAAATTAATTTGGGAAGTAAACAAATGTCACCTTTGCTCCATCTGCTCTGGCTAGAAAGGAGCTCGCCGTTTAAAAGATGTTGTAGTTCAAGACCAGACTTTTCTGTAAGTGTTGCACCACTGAATGAATCTGTGGAGATTGTGTTAGATTCCTGAAGAGAAGTCATCCTGGTATAAATCACTTCACCTGCATTACAGACAACAGATTCCTGAGTAGGCTCCTATCTGAAAACTTCTACCTGTCCTTGAGAGACAACCAAAAGGGAGAGACTCCAACCCTGCAGCATCCAAGTCAGACCAGTGGTAGAGGGAAAGATGACAGTAGGTATGCAGTGTGATTCTACTGACATGAGTTAAGGCAGCAGTGGGCAAGTCTGAAATTGCCAATTGTGCTTTATGACGGATTGGTGTGGCATTTCATTGAGTAACTATTGTACAGAAATTGAAGCAGAGAAGCTTTTCAAAGATGCAGAAGTGTATTATGAAATTAATTGGCAATACCTATATTGATAAGCAGTATCTTCTGATTCATTTACTTCCACGCCTATTCAGGACTTGGAAGGCAAAAATGATTTCCAAATCTGTAGCCCATGGACATTCACCTGCAGACAACCTGAGAGTGTCATTTGGATTATACCAGCCTTTCCCATTTTACTAGGATGCTAAAGCCTGTGGTTTCACACATGGAGAGGTATTTTATTTCCTTGTGGCTTTTGTATCTTCTTCCATTACACACGTTTCTGAGCACAGCTTTGTAGTTCAGTGCATGAAGACTCTGATGCTTTCTTCTAATTGCATCTTTAGGGTGGGGGCAGCTTTTTTTTGGTAATAATTCACTGTTGGCATTTAAAGAAGATATGAAGGGAAGGTGTGACAGTAACATAGAAAACTCAGTAGATTTTCCCTTCTTGTCTTATTAGATATCTCACTTTATATACAACTTAACATTAAAAGGTATCAGCCATACATTTATTCTCATATTTCTGTGAAGTTCTTGATGGTAATGAAATACACAAGGTCTTGCTGGTGGAGTTAAGTTCTATCATTGATTAGATACTTCATCCTAATTAAAGTTAAGATATAATTTGATGTGCAGGAAGCATGGATTGTACCTTTATATTTGTTTATTTATCCCTCTGCTTTTGAAATTAGCTCTCTGAAATTTCAAAATATACTCATAAATTCTGCATATGTTCATTGCTGAGATATATATTCCTTCATCCATTATGTATCTCAGCAGTTTGAGAGTGCCGCTAAAAACAAGCAGAGTAACTTTTTTAAGGACACTTTTTTTTTTAATTCAAACTAATAAGTATGGAATTTTCTCTAGTTTCTAATAACTCACAGTAATGCTGATGAGCTGTATTTTATGTTTGATATGCACCAATAACAGAAAGACACGGTCAATCAAAGTTAATGTGACTTATCCAGTTATTTTGCGTTCTTTTTTCTTTTTTTTTTCTTGTCACTTTATCATTTGCCTTCTGTATCTTAGTGTCTCTGAGTACCTGTTTCATTACATATGCATGAATGCATTCGGCAGTAGTAAGTAATTTTTAAGCAGAAGAGATTTTTTTTTTTTTCCTTCAAAGCGTGACACTATTTTGTCTTCTTCTGCAAAATGAAGAATTCATTACAAACTGATATTGGTAAATTCAGTAAGAGTTCAAAAATATCTTTTGATTTTTATGACAGTGGTTGTTATCATAGTATGAGGCATGATGAATCATGTGGAATGGAAAGGCTGACTTCATTGTAGTTTGGGCATGCAGAGCAGAAAGCAATGACTGATGCCATCTCAGAACTGTCAGCTGTTATCTATTTGAGGATGTTTATCTTCCAGAATAAAGTGAAAGTACCAGAATACTGGTACAGGGGAAATACAAAAGTGAAAGAGGAGCCAAGATAAGAAACTTCAGACTAAACCACTCAACTTCAGTCTTACAAATGATTAAACTACTTGCAAGCATATGGAGTGCTATAGGGAAATCAGTACCAGGAGATGTGGATTTGTCAAAAAGAAGCTGATTTCCTTTTGACAGATTAACAGGATTTGTTGTGAGTTACAAAGCCATAGAAGTAATTCATCTTGAATACAGTAAGAGGCATGTGCCTCTTGTGACATCTTCATAAGTAGGCTGGGGAAACACAGTTTAGGTGAAACTAGTAGAAAGTCAATGTAAAACCTATTGATTACCTATACTCAAAGAGACCAGTGATTTACTGCCAATATGTTTGTGAATATGTATAAAAATATGTATGTAGTGTGTTCTGAAAGGACCATATTTAGGACCATAAGAAAGATATAAATAATAGAATACAGAATATGTATATTAAGGTTACAAACACTAGAGGACAATATTTGAATTTGATGTATTCCTGGAAAGCTGACATTAAAAAAGTAAAAACAAAAACAAAAACAAAAAAAAATCAAGATTAAATTAGTAATGGGTTAATGTAGTCTTATGTTTAAGCAGTGGTAAAAAAAATAAATAACAAAACTGCACAAGCTCTTTTTAGAGGAGGACTGATAAAATATTTGTGGAAAAGGACATAAGTTTACAACCCACAAGCCTGACTGTAAACCAACAGCATCATGCTGTTGCAATAAATGACAGAGTGACAGGTATAGTCAGAGGGATGTCTGTGACATGAGTTTTCAGCAAGCAAAAGACAGCTGCAAAACACAGAGTAATAGAATGGACTGGGTAGCCAACTGAGGTCCCTGCTAGCTCTGTCTGTTGTGATCTAGACAAGCACCTCTGCAGGAGCTCTTTGCTATTGACAGTTTTAGAGTGCATGTTGAATTGTATGGTTTTGTTTTAAATAGTGTGCATCTGCTTGTCCATATGCTTTCTGGGTTACTCTTTAAAATGTTGAGTTCAATTTTTTGATTAAGGACCAGTTGCAAAATGCTGTGATCATCAAAGTGTACACAATGTTTTCGAGGTCTTCCCATTAACTTGATGGAATGGAGAAGTTCCACTTTGAAGTGTTTGAAGAACAGTGAAACACATTACTGTTTGTTACAAAGACCCATTGCAGAACTATTGAGTCATGCTTCTTTCCTCCAGTTACAAATTATTTTATAAATTAATATTACTAGTCTGTTATAGTGGTTCTGTTTTTACAAAATATCTTATTTCAAAGGATGCATAACGTTTTAAGTCTCAATTCTTTTGACTGTTTCTTTTCCTTTCGTTGTTCAGTGGCTTGGTGAATCAAAGGCTTGCTGTCAGGCTATTGCTGATGTGTAGCAAGGGAAACATCACCAAAAATTTGCAGTTTAAATATATAAATATCTCCACTTGTGTTGGGTCAGTTGATTTATTATTGGTTTTTGTTTGTTTGTTTTTTGTTTTTTCTTGAGAATGACATGTTTCTGGAGACTTGCCTACCCTTTTAACCAGAAGCTGAGTATCTGTGTTAATGGTTTCATTTATACTTTGTGTCAAGTAATTAAAAAAGACCAAGTAAAGACAAACATCTATACATACTTCTATAAGCAATAGTAAACTTCATTTAAGCCCTTATCCTTATATCGTTGCTCCAGTTGCTTGACAGCTCTACAACAGAGAAACTATCAGTTTATATCTAACTAATATAATGCTGCTGCAATCACGTATTTTTTTTAATGAACCTTTGTAAAGTGATGGTCTGAGAATGAGGAGATTGCTAATTTCAAGTGTGTGGCCAAAGGAGTTATAATGCTGCTTCAGTTCCCTGTTGAGCTTATTGCCAGCTGCAGTGGTTGATATCCTGGTTATGGAGCTTCCTGACTGAGGAGACAAGGAGTTCCAAATGGGACACGCCCTGTAGATCTTTGTGGTTCTAATTTGCAGTCTTCATTTGGCACACGTGACTTTATTGCACTGCTGTGCATGCACATCCCATGTTGGTGGCTGTATATTTGAAGTGCTGACTGAAACCTCAAATTGATTGTACTTCCTTTCTTCCTGTATCTTCTGCTTCCTTTTCCCTTTCTGTCCTCTGTCTGAACTCAGTTTATCTATTAATTTCTGTCTCTGTTACTGCCATTTGTTATTTATACATTTTGTTATTTAGAAGACTTTGCTCACTTGCTAGTCTATGATGTTTGTGTAGATCCCATTGTCTCCATAGACACCTAGCACCACAGCCCTGCTACTCACCACTGCTCTGATCCTTGGAGGGCTCTTGCACATTGCATTTGCAGTACTTGTGTTTTCATCAGAATCTGCAAATGTGGTTTTTAGATTATATGCAATTGAAGTTTCCTCCTCTGTCTAGACGTGTTGTTTTGTTAAGGTTTTTACTCTGTGAGAGACTCCCATGTTTCAAAAATTAATGCTACATCATTTTCATCAACTTCTGCTTTATCATTTTTATTGCATAACCTTGGAAAGGCCTAGATCAGAGTCCAGGATGTCAGCACAAATCCAACGCAATCTAGTCTATTAAGAATGATCTTCACAACACAAATCCAGCATGTATTTCATTTCCTCTTGCTGCTTTTTAAAACACCATTTTCTGTCCAGCTTGCCTATTGGCAGTTGAGTGTTATATCTCAGTTGAAAAAAATGAATTCTGCTTGCACAATGACTTCAATGCAGCAGTTCATTTCTGCATACAGTTGACAGCCATTCTGCACCATGCTTGGTTTATCAGTGCCGAGTGAGTCAGCAGGATGTCAGCTGGCAGTGGGGTGGCAGGAGCAGGCAGCAAACCTGTCTTGTTTTCCTCCCATGTGGAAATGCAGGTTGCCATCAGCTCTACCACAGCCTGGATCTGAGCTCATTTGTGCCTGTCAGACAGATCTCTGCTGGAAAGTTGGGTTTTGGGCAAAGATAGTAAATAGCACTTGATCACACTGAAGAGGCTATGAGGATAACTAAAACATAGCATCTTCTTGGCTGTTATATATTTCCTTTAATGGCACGTGTCCTTTACTGTAGGTACTTCTACAGATATGTCTTTATGGTTTTGCTTGGAGTTGAAAGCTGAATCCAGTTCATTCTGTTACCTGCTTTAGACTTTAAACAGCAAATGCATAAGTATCTAGCATCTAAAATATATATCTATTAAAAATCAGATATTTTAAGTACATAAAAATGACTAGTAGATGATTTTCTTCCCTCTGCTATATCCATAGTCCTTATCCTAGTATGTGCACAAAGTTCAGTCCAGCCCACTTCTCATGGTTCAGATGCAGTGTTTCTACTAACTTCCTTTTGCAGAAAGTAGTAATTTTCAACTTTTTTTGTGTTCTTATTGTTAATTGTTGGCAAAGGAATTATTTTTAAAACTTATTTTGCAGTCCATGCCTTTCTATTCATGTTATGCCTATTTTAATTCATCATTAACATTTCACTAAAAATTGTGATCAATTTATATATTATGCTAGCATAGACCAAAAAGAAAATATCTAGTCTGACTTCTGTCATTTTAATGGAACCTAGGAATTTGCAATACTCTGTTTAAAGACTCACAGTATGTGAAGAGCACTGTGACTGTGTACACAGGAAGTCACATTTCCCTAAAGCAACTGAGTAAATGTGTGCATTAGTAATTGCATTTGCAGTTCTTTAGTTTGTGTGTACCTTTAGTTATCAAAGGAGGGTTAACGTGCTGGAAGTCTTGACCTGTGTGATGGTCTTCTGTTCTTATGAGGCAGACTCACACAAACCCTCACAAGGAACTGTGAGTTCTAGACTATAATGTTGTATTTTCTGGCTTGTTTTCCAGTGTTTTGCTGAAATATTCTCCAAGACGTTTAGAACCACTTCTAGCAATAATTAGAACTGAAAAAAAAGGGGGGGAAATAAATAAATGTACGTGGTTTAGTTTGAGTGTAGGTCAAAAGTTTGTACTGGATATTTTTTCATCTGAAACATTTTTACTACCTATAAGATATAACTTAGTTTTCTTCAGTTTCCTTCTTTTGAGCTAACATTCAGTAGTATAATACAATACATTCCAATACATCCTCTGTATCTGTAGCCAACGTAATTATTTATAAATCCTTGGTGTTGAATTCTGAATTCTTTGATTTTGTTAAAAAGAGTGACAGAGTTATGAAGGAAAAAGTTTGTGGGAATGCAATTTCTCCTCCCTTCCAAAAAGTAATTTTAAAATAGAAGCTACATTATTTTCCACTTTCTGCTATTCGTAGATCTCCTGGGTATTGTTACCTTGGAAACATCAGATTTTAAAGAAATAAGAATATAAGGAATGTTTTCTGGCACCCATTGACAGTTTTGTAGAAAACAATGCTTCAGGTAGTAGTGGAAAGACCTTCAGTTTAGCTGGAACAGAAGCCTAACCTCTAAGCTGAAACTTGGGAAGAACAGAGAAATATGGATTGGGAATGTCTGCACTTGATAAAGCCTTATGCTTCCAAATGTTTCCTTTATAAGACCAACCAGTGGCTTAGGGGAGAAGATTGTATACATGTATCATAACTCTATCAATTGTAGAAAGATACCCTAAGTCAGAGGACAACTGTAATACAACACCCATATTAGGATCCGACTTACACCATTAAGTTGCAAAGAAATACAATGCTCAGTTTTAAACTCCGTGCCTGATTATTATTTACAGATATCATAAGAAAGATGAAGTAAAAAGTATATTCCATTCTGTTCAGCCTTGCATTGTTAAATGCATTGTTCCTTTTGGTTTCTGAGGGACAACATTCGTACTTGACAGCGGAAGTATGGTCCTACTGAAAAACTGTGAAAAGGCTTCCTAGAAGACTTCCTAGAATAATGTAATAATAGAAATCAATGGCTTAGTCTGATTCTCATGTGAAATTGTCTTCCACTTGTGCTTCTAAGTCTCGGACCAGTGGCATAACAAATAAGCAGAGCAAGTGGATTCCAATGTTATCTTATGTAAAATTTATGTGTGCTTGCTTCCTGTACTGTTTCTTTTTTAAATCTGTTTCTTCAGAGCTTTGTTTTTCTCTCAGAAATATCACAGAAGTTTGAATGACTCAGAAAAGGACATTTACAGAGCTTCCAGTTGTGCATCCAGTGGTAGGGTTGGGTTTTTTTTGTTGTTTGTTTTGTTTGTTTGTTTGTTTTGGACCAGTCTTAGAATAGCTTTTCTTATGAATTTGTAGCTCTTAAATTGTGAAATATTGAAAACACCTGGGAACAAATAGCTCCAACTGTGTCTTGTGGGAAAGATGTTCAAGAGATGCCTGGCCAGAATTCTTGTCAGAGCATAAACAATCTGAAAAACTGACTAAGTAACAATGAAAAGAAGAGAAAGAAGCCTGCTTAGAATTGCATTAGAGGAAATTACTGTGTAGGTTGAACTGGGAATACTCTGAGAGATAATTAAGATTTTAATCTATTATTAGGAAGGGCAAGAAAAATATTAGGCAGCACAGTATTGTTTATTCTTCTTTCCTTGTAGATTCTTCTTGCTGATAACTTTCTCAAGGCAAAGATAGTCTCCTGCATACAAGTCAGCCAGATCTCATTTATTCCAGGATGCAAATCCCACTCTTTGAGAGTGTTTGTTGTGTCAAATTAGTCCTATTAGTTCTAGGGAAGTGACGTGCCACTAGGAATTAAAGATTGTGGTCACAGGAGCATCAGCCAGAACATCAGACATGGGCTTGCCAGAAGAGCATAAATCAAACAAGTTATTATTGTCACACCTTCAGCTGACTCATTGGAGGACGAAGCTCTTACACTTATCCTCCAGTGTTTCAGTGAGACTATGTGTGTAGTTAACAGAGGTCATTGTGGTGCAGTGGAAGTCGATGTAGCTAGGCAGTTTAATGAATATCTGACCTAGCATATACAGGGATAAGTGCCTGAAGTTTACACATTACACCACATTCAGAGGAATAGCAGCCCATCTGCTTTCTGTTTAAAGAGACTTGAAAGAAGCAGGAGGAATGGCCGATGTGTCAAGACAGCAATGAAGAGAAATATTTGAATTGTTGGCAGCCTAAAGATTTTGAGTCATTTTCAAGCTTGTTGTTTAATGAAGAAAATAAAAAGAAGCAAAAGCAGAAATGAAATCCCAAATGGAAAACGTGCATACACATTTAAAAGCCACCAACAAATCCAACCCACACCGCTCCCCAACCTTTTCCTGCACAGACTTTCCTTTCAAAAGTGTTCTGTAATTTCCTTTAGAAAATATTGCATTACTCTAAATAGATGTTATGTCTCCATTTATTTATATCTGGATATTTTAGAGACTACAACTCAAGACGAAAGTTTTATATGCATGTTTCCTGTACCTATCTATTTTTTAGCTGTTATGCCTTTGTATGTTGTACCATTTCTTTCCTAAAGGTTATCTTTTGTCCTCTATCTTTTATGCTATTATTCTTTTTAATTAATTTAGCCAGAAGTTAAACAGATACTCAGGCTTATAGCTGTAGTGGCACTTCGGCAATTCAGTTCACGTGAAACATTCTCAAATGCCATATAAATGGATACACATTCTCATTGCATAATACAGTTCACATCTTTAAGTGGATCTTCACTATTTCACATCTAGATGAACACAGGTTGCTCATTAGTCAATTGGCAGGCATTTTATCAATCAGCTCCTTAAGCACCCACTGCTTAAGCTGCAACAAGTTATGCTTCCTATTGTTCAGGCTAGTTCGTGACTATATTAATACACATTCACAATACTTTTTTGCTTCTGACTCTTTCCTCTGTAAAAGCTTGCTGCTGACAATAGAAGTGTTCAGCTGTAATGACCATGTAGGTTTGTATGTATGTGGTTGTTAAAATCAGAAAGATTAGCATGGTGGAAAGGCAATACAAAAATATAACAAAGGAACCAGCATGGATAGGGTGGTACTTCATAGGAAAGTAAATGTGCTCACTGAAGATCTAGGCTCACAGAAAGGACTCCACAAAGGAGGGATCTTCAAACAGAGATCCTTCCCCAGTGGCTGTCAGCCCTTAAATGAGGTCTAAGAAAGGTGCAGCCAGGCTTCACCCCTTCCAGTCACACAAGTGAATTGCCTTCACCTGTGCTCCCAGGGCTGAGCTGTCTTTTCCCCAGATGATCAATCACTGGTTCAGGCTATGACTCAACAGTTCCCATACAGTGGTTGACTGTACCATGTTGGTGTTGAACAAGGTTAAAAAAATAAAAAATAAATAGGCTGAGTGCAGGGTAGAATGTGGGACTGGTAGCTGAAGGAGAAAAACAGTACCTTCCCCACGTAACCCTTTAAATACACAGCATCCTCTTTGTGTAGCTTCTGGCCGGAGGCTGGGCAACGAGAAAGTGTGAACCTTTGGTGGTTCTGAAGGGCTGTGCCACAAGGAGGTCAGTAGATCGTGCCAGGCTCTTGTTTAAAGCCTGTAGGCTGCATGCCTTCTCAACACCAAAGCTGACAGAGAAGCAATGAAGAGAATTTCATAGTGGCAATGTGGTCTCCTGGACTGGAACAAGTTCAGCTCTGCTCTTCTGCATGACTGTCATCATACAGCTAAAACCAAATAATGCAAAGTGTCCTTAGCTGGTAGTTCATGGGGAAAAAAAAATAAAATTACAGAGGCACTATAACACAGTGAATCATCTTTTCCTAGTGGGACCACGGCTGGAAGATGGCTACAGAACATAAGGTAAAGCAAACTATTTTATTTATTTCAGAAGGTGAGGAGGAGGGTAGGTTTCCATATGCTTTTACGTTCTAGAAATGTAGTTTCCATTTCAGGTGGTATATTTGAATTTAATCATGGAGGTGTTGAAGTATGGAAACGTTTAGTTGTGATACTGTTGGAAAATTTCAACTTTAATGATGCTACTTGTGCCTGCATTGAGAAGTATCCATGGAAACAGTGCAGTAATTCATAAACTGTAGAGCTGTATGAAGTCTCACTACCACAAATACATCTCAGCAAGAAAATCATAGTTTTCATGTCGGTGTTGCATAGCTAAAAAATGTGTGTCTCTTTTAAGTCAACAGTTTGAATACTGAGGATTATTCAGTAATTTGTGACTTAATGAACTAAGAATATCAATACTGACCCCCCGAATAGATAATGTGTCACAAAAAAAAAATAATATCTGAAGATTAATCTTCATGTGAACTAAGTATAAAGTTGTAGTAAAATTGCTTTTATGTGTATTCTTTTCTTCTGAATTATCAAATAGTACTGAAATAAACAGTACCAGACCTCTGGTCTGTATTCCTATGTAGGAACAAATGGAAACTGAGAAACCAGGGTGTTATGCTTAGATGTGTCTGATATTGGTCCAGTCAACAAAGACTGTGTGCTCAAAGATTGTTCCTATTTTCCATCCAAAATGAGTAATTTGTGTTGTCATGGTTCAGATCAGAAGGCACTGAGGGGCTGGTGGTCCCCATAACAGCCAGCCCCAGGTGAGTGCTGCCCTGTGCTGTGTAGTGCTGTGTTGCACACACATACAGCAAGGCTTTTAAACACTGGGCCAAGGCAAAAGTTCAGTCTACAGAGGAAGCTCCCACCTAGTACTGAGTAGCAACCAATTAAATTATGACTTACTTCTTGTTTAGCAGTAGAAATGCCAAATAGATTTTGTTTCTCATAAAACATCCTGAAAGACCTCAAAAGACACAAATTTAGTAATCTTTCTGTGGATGGGATCTGCCATGCCCTGCTTGGAGTCTTGCTGAGTGCAGCTCTGACATTTCAGCATCAGAAGAAATGTAGGATATTTCCCTTATACTTTTAGCTTCAATATATTGCATTTTAAGGGATAATCTGCATAGAGCCTGTGTACCTTTCATTATGGGTTCACAATGAACCAGCTCTTCCTTGTGCAAAACATGTGTGAAATCTACATAATCAAACAAATCATCTTTTTGAAATGCCTGAGATTAGATGTGGCTCACAGTGAGAGCAAAGGCACTGCTCTGCACATATTGCCTTTTTGCTTTGAATTTGGAAGTTCAAATACTGATGTGCTATGTTGGTGTTCGATATTTTAATCTGATGTTTTTGCTTTCCTAGTAAATAACTTCTTACACAAACTTTTCTTTCTCTGAAGAATGGCCCTAATGTGCAAAACCTCAACATTTTTTATTTTTTCAAATAACCTTCAGTTTCTAAGATGAGCTGCTTTTGAGGTAGAGAAATTTTAGAGCAAATTTGTAATGAGATAACCAGCACCTTTCCTTGAGGACTCTGAACCAAAGATAAATTTTCCAAATCATGTTAAATATGAGGAAAAATAAGTTTTGTTATCATAGTTCAAGCGTGCAAGATGTGAAATAAAAATAATCCGTTTAATGAGAATTTTAAGAGGAAGGTACAGATGAGTTTATAATACAACGCAGACTTCAACATTAGTGCTGGAAACTACTCCTATTTCACCTTTATTCTATTTTTACCAAACAGTTACACAGTAATTTTTTCCAGTGAAATAGCAAGTTGGATTTTTCAGTCTTGCAGTACCTTTAGTGTCTTGGAGCATCTGAAGAACAGAAAAAGAAATTATAGTCTGTATGGTGCATCCACATTCAGCCCACAACCCTCAAAGGCAAATAGATACAAATTAATCACAATCAGCAAGAACTTAGACCAAATGCTAAAACATAATTCTCTTTGTAGGTAAGACAACACTTACATATGTAGTAATGTGATACACATCAGAATGATCTGCACTGGGTCTGAATTCGGAAGTATGGGGATAGAACAAGCAGTGTTTCTGTTGCTGGCTTGCTGAACTGGTTATGGGTGCTTTTCATAGGCTGGTAAGAATTTCTACATATCATTAGGTCGTGTGATCTCTGAATGATGGTTGACAAAAGATTTAATAGAAAATGTATAGAAAATCCCTGGTTTCCTTCACCATCCTCTGAAATATATAGCTTTTCCTTCAGCTGGTGATTCCCATTTTCGTTCAACCCTGTTAATGATGATATGCATCTTTCTGAGACCTTGCTAATGGCTTTGTCAGCACGTTGCTGAAACTTGCTCTGTAAAAATGGTTCCTTCCCAGGCTGCATTCAGGTCAATCAGTAAGAAGCTATCTCTGCTTATAGTCCCAGGCATCTGGTTTCAACCTGGATTGTGCTTCCAACTGATATTCCCACAAGATACTTGAGCAAGATCTTAAAAAGTTAGCAGCTGGGTGAAATTAGTCTGTTCCTGTGGTTATACTTTACTCACAGAATCATAGAATGGCCCGGGTTGGAAGGGACCTCAAGGATCACAAATCTCCAACCACCCCCTCCACAGGAAGGGCCACCAACCTCCACATTTAATACTAGACCAGGCTGCCTAGGGCCCCATCCAACCTGGCCTTGAACACCTCCAGGAACAGGGCATCACTTTGCTCCTCTTTTCTAAAAAGCAGGATCTTATCTGATCTTATCTAATCTTATCATGACTAGAAGAATTTACATGAAGCTCCAAATTAACAAAAGTAGTTTGTAGAAAGATTCTCATTCTGCTTATCCCTGGTTTGCTTAATAATTACCTGAAAAACTTGTCCATACCTACATTTCAGATCCTAGGTGTTAAGACTGTCTTTTGGATTTCTTCACAATTTTGCTATTCATTAGAAGTCCTTGCACAATAGGCATATTATCCTGCATGCTGTTTCTTATTTACTTTCCTAGAATCAAGCAGCACATAGTTGTTTATAGCCAGAGTTGCTGAGATTATCTCACCTCTGAGTCTCTGATCCTATCCACTTGGTATTAACATCTACTACATATGCAAATCCATTTCTGAGTACTTCAGTGTTGTTTTTTTCCTGTCTACATTTTTATTCCTCATTCTACATGCTATCTCTTCCTTTCTTCTGTCACAGCTGAAGTCCATATGGGCAAATGCTATGGCATAGTTTTAAGAATTCAAATTTGGAAAAGCCTGTTTTCAGTTTTACCCAGAATCTTTTAATTTCATTCATTTTCCTCATGGTGAGCTGTGTGCTGATATAAGTGTTTTTTGTTTTTTTTTTCCCCTGTATTCTTTGCTAATAGTTAGTTAATAGCTTTGACACCAAAGCCTGATACTTGAATAATTTTGATGTTTAGTGTCCACTATAGAATTATGCAGATATCTTAATTTGTAGAGACCCTTATACATAACTCTGTGGTGTTCTGTTTTTTGGGTGTTTTGGGTTTAAAATTTGTGGCCTGGTGAAGCTTCAAAGCACAATGACTGTATTTACAAAATTGTAATCATAAGCATGTCACTCCAAAAGTAATGCCTCCTACTTATTCCCATGGAAACTACAACAAAGAGCACAAGAGTGTTTGATAGAACAACTCCTCAGCTACCAAACGCTATTTTTTTTCAACATAGTCACCTTCATTAGCTGTGCATTTTTGCCAGCAGTGAACAAGAGCCTGCATGCCACGCCAGTAAACATCTGCACCAGTGGAGATGACCCACTGTCACTGTCACCACTGCTGAACCGCACCACCTACCACGTCACTGTGCTCACATGCCCTGCTTGGTCTCTGTAAACTTTTGGCGTATGTCAGTAATGTTGATGGCCACCTTTTTTTCCCACGCAGAGGAATTCATTGACGCACCTTTTCTTCATAGGTATTTGCATGTCAGACACCATTTTGTCAGATTGCACTTCTGTTGCCATCTGTCACATGGCAATGAGGTATAGCAGAATATCAGTGAGAATGTTCAGCCTCTATTGCCATACTAGCAGCAGCCTCCTTTGGTGTTGTGGGCAAACATAATATAAGAGGAGGCATTACCTTTGGAGCAATCTTTATATTTCACATTTATTTTCTTTCCCCTGGCTAGGGGTATTTGTGAATCTTTGACATTTACACAGCTTTTATTTTATTATTCTCTGTTCCTGTTGATGGACTGTTCCTTTGGTCGATTCCTTTCCTTTTGCTTTTGTAGAAATGATCCCAAATCCTCTCTCAAATTAAGAATTTTGGCCTCTTATTGTGACAGTTTTGCATATTCTTTCTTGTTCTATCAATGCAACTACGAAGAAATTCAGTACTAATTTTTCATTCAATATCATATTGATCTAGATCACTTAATCTCTGATTTTATTCAGCCTAAACTACTGACTTGAAATAGTGATCTGCCTTTCTCACCATCCCAATCTTTTTTTTTTCTTTTTTTTTTTTCTTTCTTTTAAGAAGGAACTCTTATGAAAATAGCTCGGCTAGAAACAAACAAGTAATTATTTCAAACAGATCTGCAACCTGATGTACACAGTAGATTATCAGGAATCTAAGTGAATGGTAATTGAAGTGATGTGAAAAACAAAGCTGCTCTGAATAAACAAGTATGAGTAATGCTCACACCATTAGTCTTGAAAATAATAATAATAAAAAAAGGTCCTTTGTAGTCATGCAGAGTCAATTCATGAAAATGAATCAGTCTAATTTATGGACTGTGTCACTAAGGAAAATGTAAAGAAGAAATCAGTAATTTATTGATTGTAAACAGCCAAATTAGTGTCTCTGACAGTGAAAAAGCTGCAAGCTTTATTTTCCCATTCTCAGATATAGCAACTTATTTGGTGATTCTTCTCCTATAGTCCCAAGCAATAACTGATAAACCAGCTCATCAATATCTAGTTAACAGATTTAATTTGGTTTGCTGCTTTGCTTTATCTCAGTAGTCTCTTTTTTTTCCTTTATACAAACTCACATCTCACATGGCTGCTGCTACAGCCATCTATACTGGCTGTCTTATACAACTTCTGCTACTCATAAGGCTACCTTTCACCTTTCGTTTCTTCATATTCTGTTTAGTTTGTGTTGCAGAGAGCTGGATAAATTGAATTGTAAACATCAAGTACAGAATTAAAATATAGCAAAAGGGTAAAAGAACCAGCCTGTTTTCTGTAGAGATGGAAAAAATCTTTTATGGAGAAGCATTTGTTTTGAGTTTAGGTTCAGGGACAGGGTAGCACTTGAGTCTTAGAAACTTGTGACTCCAGCTGGGCTCCAGCTCTGGTTTTCAGTGAAGTGAGAAAACAAGATTTATATTATAGAAAATTTGTTCACAGGCACCACAGTTTTCAGCAGCATTTTTTCTTCAGTGAATTATGTTCATTACTGTTGCGGCATTTCAAATTTCCTTTTAAGCTTAGTTTCCTGATTATGTGACTTGTCCATTCAATAGTGTTTGTTACAGATGTTGCAAGGATGAGAACTAGCTACCCTTTAGGAAAAGCCTGCATTTATCATCAAAAGAGTCTGTGCTTATTGCTTTTTTCTTGAAGAAAGTAAACAATTGGATTACTCACGTTTCCAGTTGCAAATGTTTACTGGGATAATATGGAGAAAAACAGGTGTTGTACTCTAGGCCTTTTGCAATAGCAAAAGTTTTCAATACCTTTTTTTTTTTTTTTTTTTACAAGAGAGAAATAACCTTGCTTTTTAAATATTCTTGGCATGGCAGAGAAAATGGGAAAAAGAGGCTTTTTTAATAAAAGATCTATTGATCTAAGTCTCTAAGCCCTTTTGCAGCAGATGCATGCATGCATGTGTACATTGTCTGCATCACCGTGCTGCTCATCAGCAGGCTGAGAATGACTTTGAGGCCCCACAGCCAGGGCTTCTCAGAGAATATTGAGTGGATATGTAGTATTTCTCAAGGGGCAACTGCTAATGAGAAAAACTGAAGTTGACAGTCACGGTGTGATCTTGGAGTATGATGTGTCAAAGCTCTGATCTGTAACATTTAAGTGATGACAATATTACAACTTAAGTACAGATACCTTGTTCTTTAGGAAGAAATGAAACTTTTCACTGTGAAAGTACTGATCAGATCTCAACAAGTTTATTCTACAAGATGTGTGAATGAGCTACCAAAGGTGAACAGTATCCCCTCGACTTCCTGTTCTGTGTCCTCAGGTTGGAGCTAATATAATACAATGAGGATACTCCCTCATTGTAGTTTATAAATTTTCCCTAGTTCTAGGCTGATGAATAGAAATACAGTATTTTATCTCATGAAATGTAAAACCATACAAAATTTCCAGCAATATGCCATTGGGAGTTACTTGGCCAGTTACAGTGTGGATCCAGCTCGGCTCTGATATTTGCTGGATGCTGTCCCAGTAGGACCATCTCCACTGAAGTATTTAGCCTGAAGCTTTCATATGCATTGTCATGTACATGTTCTTCTGGTAGACTCCTCAGTCCTGATGTGCAGAGGAAGAAGGAGGAATTGAGTTTATATCTCTATTATGCTTCCACTGATTATTTTCTCAGAAGGCAGGACCCACAAATGGCGTTAACTCTTGCAGATGTACTGGTGGAAAAATCTGCAAACACTGTTTTATACAACTGAGAGTCTGACATTTCTCTATAATTTGTTATCTATCTAGGCTGTTTTACATATCTATAGTTAAGAAGTGATGGCGTTAGGCTGTAATACTATAGAAATCTGCATTTGCTCTGGCACTGTGTCTGTGTAGGTACCTCTCCTCTTATACAGCCATTCAACAGAGTATGTTCCATGACTAGCTCATGTTGGCTGCTCACAAGTGAACTAGTGAACTACGGTAGAATGGTGGTGTTCCAGCATCTGGCCCCACTAATGTCGCTGTGGTATGCTGGTCTATGGAGTAATTGCCCTGATTTACAATGCCATTAGGATCATTTGTGAATGTACTGATGGATTTTAAACAGTTTTTAGTGCAATTGAGTAAGCTGGATAAGTTGAATCTCAAGAATAAACTTCCAGTTTGTCCCCCTCCCATACTCTAAAAATGCTTTAACATTTGATTGTCTCAAAGCTCTGATGTACATGTTTATTTTGGCATTCTGTTATTTGATTTCTAGTGGAACATTGTAAAGTTTATGTAATTTTGGACCTAGCAGTTAATGTGTCCCCTGCAGGCAGACTCTGTATGAATTTGAAAGAAATTCAATTACTGAACTACTGATAACTTATCTCAACAGAATGCAAATGGATTAAGACAGCTAAATGCTCACTCGTTTATAAATGTACCATTTAATTTGAAAACGTGCTTTTCAAAAACAACAAAAAGGTATTCTGATGTTTTATACTTCTAGCTTTTTTTTGCGTTTTATATTATTCTATTTATAGAGAAACCTGTGGTGGTCTTTGTTATAACACATCAGAATGAAAAGCACAAAAACTACTTTGCAGTCATGCCAAACAATTTGTTACCTTTCCTGAAAAGATAAAGTAGAAATATTTCCCCTTTAAAAAATAAAAATACTGTTTTGATAAGAAGTGTTATACACTTTTGTTACATGCAATTTTAAATAGGACATTATTTAGCACATTAGCAACATTCAGACTTCCTTTTCTATAAAATATGGTCATCTCCATTTATGACTATTAGTTATTACACATGGAACAATTGGATAATTAGATATTTGTGGGGAAAAAAATCTTTCATTACAGTATTTGAGACAATCTTGAGTTTTGTAAGCATTAACTGAACTTATTAACTTTTTGTTTTTCATTCCCCTGCTGATTTATCATATTAAGAAATTAGTCTGTGAGTAGTATATGTTTCTTGTTTTCACAACTGGTTGAGGCACTGTGTTTGTTAGTTGTGTAGCTTGTTAATCAGCCCATGTACCTCCTGGGTTTTGAGAGCATGTGAGCTTATTTACTCACAGTGCATGTCATGTATACAGCTGTAGGCTCTTCTCTGATGCATTTCCCTGGGGGAAAAAATAAGTAAGAATTATTTTATCTGTTTTGTACTTTATATATAGGAGGGTGGCTGTCATGTAGCCTTGGCATTCTAATTTGACTGGAATTAGAACATAAAAGTTAAATTTACTCTTGATTTTTCACAAGTTTATATGTATTTGTCTGAAGGGCTGCCCTTTTATAACAAGAAAAAAAGCAAACTCTTTAAAGAATGCTTTGTTTGTCTGATGAACGATCGCACTATGCAGTTATCCTACTAGAACTGCCAATTAAATGATGGCTTCTTATTAAAGTGATGTGTGAATGAAGATGTATCTTTTGTAGGCTAAAGTCAGGTTGCTATTCTATTTTCTCTATACAGAATAGTTATAAATACACTTGTTGAATCCTTTGGCAAGAACCTGCATACTTGTATAGGCCTGATTCATCTCAGTGGGCTGTTAGAAGCAAATGTCTTAAGAAATATCCATGTGTATATATACAGTCATAAAAGATATTTCTTCAGACCATACAATATAATTTTTTTTGCATTTCACATCAATGAGGGGATTAACTCTGTGCTGTTGTGGGGTTAGAGTGATGAGCTTTGTAGAAAAAAAAAAAAAAAGGCATGTTGGTAATGGATTTTGCAGGATAAACTGAATGTGGTGGAAAAACAGCATTCTGTGACTAGGCTTTAGTCCTTACAATCAATAATTCTTTATAATTCTTTATAACCCTGTAGAAAGAGTCATTTGCTTATTCATGTTTAAACATAAGTCCAGAAATGTTTCAGCTAGGGTTATTGTCTGGACCAATCCTGCAGTCCACCTCATGCTTTCAGGAGCAGCAGCCACCTGCAACTCAGTGGACCAGCTTTCTGGGGGGAATGCCAGCATGAGGCTCTGCCAGTGCAGCTGCACAGCTGGGCTCTGCCTAGGCACCCAAGCACTCAGCCCAGTGCAAGGTGCACCTTCAGCACTTTGCCTCTTTCTCCCTACAGCCACATAGATGTAGCCAAGAGTCTTTTTCCAGCTGGCCAGTTCAGATGAGGCCTCCCATCTAGCTTCAGTAAGGTCAGCATCAGGTTGTGGAAGAGACAAGAATGAGATCTTAAAATAACAGTTTACACAGTCATGTTATTTTTTTTCTTCTGTTTTCCTACTTAAACTGAGAGTCATGACCTTCTGGGGCTTTGAAACAAGTAGAATCCTGCACTTCAATAGAGGTAAAATGATGTTGAAACCGGCTGGAACTTTCAGAACCAATCACGTTGGGGATTCCCACATTATAAGGCCAGAATACTTTTCTGCCCGTGGATAAATTCAGTTACATGCTGTATGGGAAATTGGTAATCACAGCCTGAACCTCTGATTAATCAGTTGAGGCAAGTGTCGGGTCAGCTGTGGGAGCATAGGTGAGAGTAATTTAGCTGTGCTCCCAGAAGTGTTGGAGCTTGACTCCACCTCCTCTAGACCTCATTTAAGGGCTGACCACCACTAAGGCAGCATCTCTTGGAGATTGCCTCAGTGGTTCTCAGCAGACTGAAGGCTTCCATGTGGGTGAGTTTTTCTTGTAAATAACCTTTTGGATATTTACTACCATCTTTTCATTATTGTCATGTGTACATGTGTATTGCCGTACACATGCTATGGCATCAAAAGCATATTTATGATTATTTTTGTTCTCATTTCAAAAGCACTTTTTAATGAATGATAGTATGCACTGACATTATAGCCTGTTGTCTTTTCTCTGCCAGTCTGATGGTTTCATGAGAAAAGACACAGCTTAGAGCACATAGCAAAACAGCAACATTAAATATTGAGATGTGCTGTGGTACTTCTTGCTTGAGGAAGTGTGAAACAGTAGAAACCTTCTTGTATTGATAAAAATAATAATAAAATGAAAAGTATAGCAGAGAGATTTCTTAAATTCTTAGGACGTTTTTTAAAATTATTATTATTATATTTATTTATTTATTTTGTGGACTTTTTTACTTCTTTTTCTCTACTTGTCTTTTTTATTATTTTCTCTGTAGACCAGTATGATTTAGCCAGATGGGACTGATATACTTTCACTTTTAATAAACCCAACTATTGTTTCACTTCATCAAGTCAGTAAAAGACTTTTTTAAAAAAAATTAGAATAAATAAAAACTGTCTAGGGGAATTTTTTTTAGGAAGAACCCTGGACATCTATTTTTCTGAGGATCAGTATTCTGTGTTACACTGCATAAACAAAATTGCTTCATGCACTCAGAGTCTGGAATGTTACTAAGATGCTGAGGTATGCTCATGTCTTCAGGCATCTGTGTCAGTGCTGGAACTTGGAAGTGATGTTATCAGAGCTTACTTCAGGTGATCTGTATGATTTACTAGTGAAGATGCCAGTTAACATAAAAATTTTAATACCTAAAGTACCTACAATTTATAGTCCTGATGATTTGTTGCTGAAGATGTTGGCCTCAGTACAAGGTCTTGCCATATAAAAGTGATAAAGAAGAGAATTATTTTTCTAGGCAGCACTAGGCAGAAAATACAATATTGTTTTCTCATAAATTTTCATCATTTACTTAGTTTCAACAGAAGTCTTAACAAACTGCTCCTACACTATTTTACACCTCAGCTGTGACTTAGCTGCATATGACAAGGGAAAGCTGAAAAAGAATGGTATGGATGCTGAAAAATGTTGCATATGTAGTTCTGCTCAGAATCCAATCAGAGCCAAATTACTTCAGTTTTCCTCAAAGGTACTTTCAGTAGTACTAATCAAGGCAGTGCAACAACTGCTGCCAACAATGATAAAATTGTAGCCAATGAAAAAATTAATGGATACTGTGCCAAAACAAAGTGTACTTCTAATTATTGAAGTTTTCACCTGCTACAGTGGGGGAATTATTTTAAACAGGTGTAACTTAAATCACACAGTTCTCATGAGATGTTCTTTACTGCAGTAACACCACCACAGATACATTTGTTGACCATAAAGACCTCTTCCATTTTTCTTCCTTTTAAGGAGCATCGTTTGCTACCGTAACAGCAAACATATTTTAAACTTTGCTTAAAAACATTCCTACTTTAAAGCAAACAAACAACAAAAGCATGCCATGGCTGTGGAAGTTGTAAATTTTACTAAAAAAGAACCTAGCACCACAAATAACAGTCACACACTATTTTGTAGAGTTAAATATAAAAGGCAATGTTTTTTGTTTTTTGTTGGTTTTGTTTTGTTTTTGGTTTTTTTAATCTTCTGATACAAGTAATTAACAGCTTTGAGGCTAGAAAAAAAACCCTTCAGCAGTCAGGCCTCTTTCGACAATGTGAATTTCAGTGATCACCCATCCTGCAGCATAATTTGAAGTTATGCTGAAAGAGCTCTGTGGTATTTATAGTGTGTGAAGGAAAAACAAAGAACTTACAAAAACAACCCGTATACCAATGTAAACAAGAATACAAACAACACAAACAAACAATGCTTCAACCTTTACAGAGGCTCTTTCAAGCAAGCTTTCCCAAGAGTCCCTTGGTATCTCCTTTAGGACACAATATTAAGACCAAAATTAAACATACCAAACGAATAAACTGTACAATTATATACTGTGAAGTTTTCTTCTCAGTAGAAATTGATCTCCAACCACAGAAATAACAGCATCTTTGCAAGGAAAGAAGAATGAGGACTATAACACTTACTAATAATTCTGGAAATTATGCGGGATCTTCAGGGAAAAAGTGCTAAGGGAGAACAGAAAGCAGCTCAGGAATTCAGGGAAGTTATAAAAAGAAAAAATATTTTAAAAAAATAATGTCAAGGAGTTTATAATGATAAACTCAGTGTAGTTAAAGAAGTCATTGTTTAGTGATTCTCAGTATAGAACATTTCCCATTGGGATATTAAAGCTCAAGGTAGGAGGCAGAGACATTTGAAGTTTTTCATTAGCTTATCAAGGAATATACTGTTCAAGGAATATACTGTTAAAGTAAGAGCAATATCTAAATATGCCCTGTGATATCTGCTGCTGGATCAGTAGTTTGTGTGTTAAACAGTAAAACTACTGAAGAAATAAAAATGTTTAACTAAGAGGTAAATATGGAGAGAGAGATCCCACAGAAGCAAGGTAAGTAAAGAAACAAAATAGATTACAGATATTGTGAAATATGAAAGTCAAGAAGGAACTCTTAAAAGTAGAAAATATTTACATGGGGCTAGTAGGTTATGATCATTCTAACAAGGAAGTGCCATAAGATTCAACAGGATAAGAACATGTAGGTAGTACATCTTTAAGTTAGTAAAGCCTGATGAAATCTGTCCTGAATGCCCTGGAGTAGCTAAGGAGATTCTAAAGCCCCTAGGAATTATTTTGCAGAGGTAGTAGAAATTAGGTTAGATGCAAGAAAAATCAAGAAATTTTAGTATAGAAGTTCTCTACAATTTTGAGGTTTAGATGGCATGCAGCATTAGAGGTCTAGAAAATTGTGAAACGGTCTGCTTTGTTTTGTTAAATTAAAAATGCTTGAACAAGTTATTAAATAATCTATAAATATCTGGAATTTAAGTAAAAGCCAGCGCTGATTGGTTCTTGAAAAATTCATCATGTTTTCTTTGTTAAAGTAATTAGTCAAATTAAAGAGAGAAAAATAATAGATGTTATAGATCTTGGCATCTTCATAAGCAAAGGAGATTAATAAAGTCTACAATAAAATGAATGTGTTTTGGTCTATAAGCCCTGTATAGCAGGAAAATAATTAACTCCAGTGGCAATTAGGAGTAAGTTGTAAAGAGACCAAACTGCAGAAAGTACTACTGGCAGGAGATGAAGAAGGGAAGAAAAGTGTCTAGAAAATCCATTCTGTGAGTAGATTGGGTTCCTGAGGAGTACAAATACAAAATCTCTAAGGGAAAAAAAGAAATCCACCTGGTAATTGAAAATAATAATAATAAAATTTATAAGCTGAATAAGAGCTGTATGTGCTAATGATGGCTGCTGGTAATAGGCATGGACTGGCTGAAATGGCACTGGGCACTGACCCCCAAGGGTCTGTTGGCTTTTCCAAATGCAGGCCACATAACCACATTATGTGAGGCAACCTTACTTGCTGCTTTTCCTGAATGCATTATCCTGATATAGGATTACACCATTGCTGCTCAGAAGGCTTATGTCTACATCTCATACTTCTACCCTGATGTTACCTGTGATGAAAGAAGAACCAACTCATGGTATTTTTCTGGATGATAATGGTTTTAACAGATAATTACTTTTTTATTTTATTTTTTATTTTATTTTATTTTTTTGTCAATAAGTGGATGGTAAAACAGTTTACAGATCCAAGGAGATAGACTGAGCAGTGATCACAGATCTGATTTGTTCAGCTGCAAGGAACCACCTCTGGGGCTAAGCCAAAGATTAACATACAAGGCATGTAGGAGCAGATTCAAATTTTAAACACCTGTTTAGATGTAAGTGGTCACATTTTACAAAGGAAAATTTCTGAGTAATCCTAGGGGACGTCATATCTAAAAGGCTGTAAGTCTGAATTTAACTTTTCCTTTGCCACTTGTAGTCTCTTACAAATGTCTATCATTCTACCAGTAAGAATAGTGCAGTGGAACAAGTGCCGTCTCTTTCTCAGCCTCTTGCTCTTACTCATCCTCACTAGCCTAGAGTGAATAGGTAGATACATCCATTTTGATACATTGTTTACCAGTTTAATAGTAAATGCCAGCAAGCTGAATTGTTCTCATCTGGTTGTATTCATTTTGAAATGACTGATACATAAACCCAGAAATCAGCCTATGTGGTAAATGTTCCAGGCTGAATGCTGCTAAGACTCTTCTGCTAGCCATGCCAAGTTCACGCATTGTGAAACACCACAGGAAAGGGAAATAATAGTTAAGAAACAGAATGAGTTATTGCCAGTGCATGAAGGAAGAAGTAACAAAATGGAAGTATACATCAGAAGAGACAAAACAGGTGGTAATGCCTAAATTACCACATACTGAGTGTGGAAATAAAATTAGACTTAGTAAAAGAGTTACTATAGAGATGCTATAGATGTGAATAGGTTGCATTATAAATTGCTATGAATACAGCATGAGGAAATATCAGTACTCTGAATTATTACTGCTGGTCTGCTGATATCTGAGCTGTATAACATCTCAAAAACATCTGTTAATCCTTTACAGGCAATTGAATATTTTAGAGTGAAGAATAATCTCATGGCATGTAAGATGTATAGATTGGGAGATATCTATGGAATGCAGCATTTGAGAGGAAATGTTTGCACCTAAGAAATAGCAGTGAGGCCAAGATATACACAACACACAGATCCAGAGTACTGAACTCCAAACATTAGGTTTTAAATTTCTTTTAGTACCATCACATAATGATATTTTACATATTTAAGTAATCTTTCTCCTCTTACCCTCATGTGTGCTTTATTGTGTTTCTCTCTGAACAAAGAAACAAAAGACAGTGACTGTTTTCCAAATCTAGGTAGAGTTTGATCTGTAATCTACTCTCACTGCTTTGCAGTCAGCCACTGTATGATAGAAATACAATAAAATTATGTTCAGTAAATGAATGAAGATTTTGATCCTATATTGGTTTTCATCAGAACTTAATCAGAATAATGAAATGATACCTTCATGGGGGGAGCACAAAGCAAAAAAGCATGACATGTCTTCAGTGGGAAAATTTGTTGATTACTGCACTCAGAAAACAAGAAAGAATCGGAAATGTTAAGCAAAAAGGTTAAGATGGAAATGTAGATGTAATTACAATTTGCTTGAACTTTTCAGCTATTTAGAAGTGCTTCATGACCTCAGTGAAAGTAATTAAAAATGATAATTTTGTTAAAATTGAATAATTTTTCAGGAAAAATATGTTAAATACTGTAGAAGAAAAGCCATAGGTCTTTCTTTCTGAGAACTGAAAACCTTTTTCATTAGCTCAGAGACTTGCTTGGGACATTAAAGCCTTTTTTTGTTTGTTGGTTGGTTGGTTTTTTTGGTCTTGATATATTAATTATCACAATTAGTGTGATAATTAGTCTAGAGTGTAGACTGGATAAAATAATGTACATTCACTGGGACCTGGACAGTATTCTAGATTAAAATGTTTCAAACCTGATGAAACAGTTTGTAGCAGGATGTGTTTAGTAGGTAATTGGTACTGAGGTTGCACTTAATCATTATATTCTTACACACCTTTCAAGATGCAGTGACTTCAGTATGATTTTGGTAGTCTTCTACAGGAAAACACTTCTAAAGGTACAAAAAGAAACAAACAAAACGACAAACAAAAAACAAAGAGAACAAATTCAGGAAAATGTATCATTTGTTTACAAGAAATTACCTGTGTTAGACTTGTGTTATGCTGTCAAATGATATTTTTCAAGTCTAGAGTTATGTAGGGCAGATTTTTGAGATCGAAGCTATATTTAAGTCACACAGTTTATTTCTGTGTAATATATGCCATATTTTGTAGAAAGCTGTGTTTTCAGTTTTGTCTGAATTAAAGGCAGTGATGACTCAGAAGATGAGTGGGCTCCAGCATGTATCTCTAATTTTCTTCCCAGCTGCAAGACTTTGTACTTCGCCTTGTTGAGATTCATGAGAATCCTGTCAGCCCACTTCTCCAGCCTGTCCAAGTCCCAGTGAATGGCAGCACATCACTCTGATTTATCAGGTGTTCCACACAATTTTGTGTCACCAGCAAACTTGCAGAGGCTAAATTCTGCCCCATCATCATAAACAAAGATACTCAACAGTATGCCTTGGTATTGATCTCTAGGGTACACTGTGAGCTAGTGTCCTCCAAATAGACTTGTGCGGCTGATAACAATTCTTAGACCCCTGTTGCTCATCTCGTTTTCAGTCTACCTTACTCAGCTCACCCAGCCCATCCTTCATCTTCTCTGTGATGATGTTATGGAAGACAGTGTCAAAATTCTCACTGAAATCCAGGTAGACAATATCTACTGCTCTCCATTGTCATCTACTAGGCCAGTCATTGCATCGTAGAAGCTTATCAGTTTGCTCAAGAGTGAGGTGAGTTCTGCATACTAAGTTCATACTGACTACTTCTGATGATTTTCTTCTTCTTTGTGCACCTTGAAATGGTTTCCAGGATTACTCCATTGCGCTTGTAGGGATCAGGATGAGGCCTGTAGTTGCCTGGCTATTTCTTTTCACCTTTTTTGAAGATAGAATTCCTCCAGTTCTCTGGCAACTCTCCTAAATCTAAGATGCTTCTGTAATTTTTTAGTTCACTGAGAATTTATTCTAAACACAGCTCAGCATTTAAAGTTTTTAATGTATTTTGGCTTTCAGATTCTTTTTTTACATATGATGATAGCAAAAAAAAAAAAAAAAAAAAAAAAAAAAAAAAAAGCATTGATTCCTGTAAGACCTTTATGGTACTATACTCCAAAGCATAAATGTATGCTGGCAATCCCTGTTTGAGAGTGGCACTTACTTGGCTTATCATGTTAAAGAGCAGCAGGAGAGTCCTATGAGAATAGGCATACTGACAAGGTGGCATGCTTAGATTTTGCAGCAGTGAGTCTTGATGTAACTGTGCCCTTCTCGAGTACTCAGAAAATCCACCTCTGTTCCCATAACTGTGTGAGTAGAAATAATGGTAAGAGCAGGCTCTGTCTACTAATGGAAACAGACTGTGGGCCCTAGGTTTGCTGAAATAAGATGCAGTTGTATCAGCAAATGAGTCAATATAGCTCTTGTGATGCACAAAGTACACATAAAATGCTACTTGCCAAACACTTTATTGGTAATAAACTAAGCCCTATTGTAAATGTTGTTGATGTGCATTTGTATATTTTTCTTTATTTGGTGACATTTTTTGCATTTTATACACTAAAATTTCATATTTATAAATAAAACACTTTCAAAAGTGTGTCAAAACTGTGAAAATGTGTACTAACTTCATAATTATGTAAAAACTTTGAGAAACCATTTGAATTTGCTGTGAACATGAGTACTATAATGCACATGGTTTAATCAATATACCTTTCAAAGGAGCCTCATTTGGGATAATGCAAAAGCCATATCTTGCAGTCAGTAATAAATATTTCATTAAATTATCTCAAATTTAACTTTCACTCCCACTAGCGAACCTCTAGTGATACATAGTTCTTTCCTCTTGATTTTATTGCCCTGCTAACATGCAATCATCTCACAACCCTTTGCTTTCTCATCTATAGTATATTGCCTTGCCTTAGATTAATCTCACAGTCATTATCTCATTTAAGTAGGTAATATCTGACCATCTAATCAGCTTAAAGAAACTTGAGTAGAATAATATGAGCTTACTTTTAGCATTCAGAAACATTTTTGAAACAATGAGAAAGTGATTTGTTTAAAAATATATGGTCTAAATTATTCTTTTTTTGCATGGAAATGCACACTGCATTTACTGAAGTAATTAAATTGCCTATATATCTGACTTCTTAATAATGAAAAGGGAAACCCTAGAGTGCTCAGATAATTTGCTGTTTTCATTTAAAGCGTGGAATTCAGTGGTACTTATTGAGGCATTTAGTCTTTCTATGCACTGTAAACAGAATAGAAACAGTGCTATAGCTTTCTTGGGTGGCAGCTTTGACACAGGTTTGTTATTTCTCTGATTTAAGTGCTGTTTTTCAGTGCTTGCATTTGTATCTGCTAATTACAATGAAAAGTTCTGTTTATCTTGTCATCCTACAATAAGAATAATAGTATATTCAGATGCTAAACTTGTCAAGTTGCAAATTTTGATAAACTAACAACACATTTTTTTTCAAGTCTATGTTATTTTTTGTTGGCAGATAGCAAAGGCTTCTAACTGTTCTGGGCATTCAGATTTAGATCTTGAAAATTATGAGCTAATTATCCTGAGGCTAAGACAGCAATACTACTGTTAGATGTATCATCTGTGATCTAAACTGAATTGATACTGAGGTTAATCTGCAAAAGGTTAGCTACCTGCTATTGTTTGGAAAAATACCTTTGCCTTGCTTAGGCTGTGGTTTAGATAATATGCATTACTTAAGATATCTATTCAGTTCTCTATATGTAAAATCTGTCCTCTAAGAATCTTAATTTCACATTCCTTGCACATTACCCAACTTCAGCTTCTTCGATTTTTTTACCTTATTCACTAGATGCTATGCATCTTCTCCAAAAATATGTTAGTAGCATTTCACTCTATGGTTTTTTTTGTGTTTGTAGGTAGCTAAGCACATTATCACATGAACTGTTAGCTTATATTAAAATAAGAATTCAGGAATAAAAAAAAATTATAGTCTAGGTATTTACTTGAACATAAAGTTCTAATGGGCATGGAAGTTTACTCCTGTCAAAATCCTGGGTGAAAAAAAAGTAATCATCCAAAACCAAAAGCCTTATTTCTTTTAGCTGCAATTTTCTAGCACTCACATAAAGCCCTCTGCAGATGTGCATGGCAGCAGTGCAGTAAGCCATGAATCCCAGTGACAGTCCTCTAACTATCTAAAGAAAATTATGACTTATTTTTTCTATTATTCAATATTGTGGTATGGTGAATTGCTAAATTTATGGTCTCTTCCTTTCTGCACAACTGTTTTTGTTTTTTTTTGTGGGGGGGGGGGAAGTGGGGGGAAAGATGGGTGGTAGCACACATTCTGGCATTAGCACCTGCTACATACACAATCTCTACATTCAGAAAAAGAAGGGGAATTATTGCAAGATTTTCTGTTTCTCTCTAGGTTTATGTGCAAACATGGTTACCGTTCTTTCTTTGCCAAGTTTCCCTCATAACTCTCTTATTATACATTAACTTTGCATTAAACCCATTTAACGCCATTAAACTCTCCAAATCCAGTATTAGTAACTTCTCTATTAGTAACTTCTCTAAAGGATGGCTGTTTTAATTTCCAGTGCATTGGTTATCCCAAGTTCATAGCTCTGTATTTGAACCCATTGGTTATAAACGGACTCTTAACTGTTCCAAACAAACAAACTCATGAGTAAAGCATAGATGTAATTTGAATGCAAAGTTAATGCTTGGTAATTGTTTTCACAATTCAAGCCTGGAGATAGGTCACAAATAAAGCATATTAAATCTCTGTTCATAAGGGATAGATGGGTAGAAAGGTGGTTATTGCTTTTTATGACAGTTTCTGACAAAAGGCAAAGGATAAACCCATACAGTAAAAAACTGAATTATGTCATGGACTTAATTTGGATACAATATATTTTAGAATATTTCTTTAGGAAATACAGTATGATTTACATATATTGTTCTGTAACATGATTTCAGAGCCTAGTATCTGTTAGAAAGGCAGTTACTGTTGTAGCTCCTTCTGTTACCCAGATAAGGTGGCATGTGCGATTCAAATGTATAAACATTCCCAATCAAAGCAGAGTTGTAACCCTAGTGGAGGAATGTTTGACTATTTGAATCTAGGTCTGTTTGTGTCTGTTGTAAAGAAGATGGTTTAAATGTGACGGCTTCAAAGATGATGTAACCAGTGCTAATTTATAGGAAAAGAAATTGATCTAGTTTGGTGACTTGTCTGCAAAGTACATTGAAAGAAGAAACTGCAACAGAAATCTCAGTACTACTGAATAAATAAACCATTGTATGTCTAGAAAATAGCAATGCAAGCCCTAGGAAAGAATGTGTGAAGAAAAACATGAAAACTTTTCTCATGTCTAAACACAAAAGAAGTAGAGAATTTAGACAATAAAACTGTCTTCAGAATAGCAAATTACTAATGGGTTTGGGGTTCCTTGTGTTATTTGTGTTGTCACAGTACACTGTCATTAAAATTTTGAATCTGTGTTTTCTTTGTGGTAAGCTTAAGCTGAAGTGTTACAATTTCTCTTGTGAGTTTTACTACTCCTACATAAGTTCTGAAGAAAATGTGGTCTGAAATGCAATAGCTCCTATATGTATCTGGTGACAGTGATGTGGAGGCACTGTTTGTTCCACTAGATGAAATGCATATATTCCATGTCAGTTTAGTTTTCAGGCTTTGTAGAAAAAAAGGAACAATGGGTTTTTGATTTCTTCTTTCTAACAGGGCAATGCTCATCCTCTGGTGATGTCATTAAAGAGCAATGTTTATACTTCTCACCTGGAACTGAAATTAAATATGTCAGGCCATTAGAAGTTGCTTTAGGCATTTTCATTTTCATTTACTCCTGAAAGGGAAGTCATTTTGCCAACAGATAGACACTTTAAAGATTACTCTTACTTCTTGCTCAGTCTGTGTATTTTCAAGCTTGTGTTTCTTGACCTTATCCTGATGCTGATGTTTGGAACAAAAAAATGTATCTCTGTGCTAAAAATATTTTTTATTTGATAGCATGGATTCAGTTAATGAAGCATAATGAGGAAGATAATTTAATGTCTCCTGATTTCTAACCTCTTGTTCTTTTCATTATCTCTCTTTGATATCCACTGCATAGGAAGATGCCTGCACTTCCAGATGTTTCTGTATTAAATTCTTCCAGGCCAGAGAAAAAGCACAAGTTCTCAACTCATTATTGCATTTTACGCATTATATGGACATACTGACAATGTTAATTAGTGAGAAAGGGTTGATTGTTCTGTAATTACTTTGCCAAGAGCTCGTACAAACTATGAAGCAGCAAATTATGTGACATATTACAAGTGGACTGACTTTAATGGTATCTTCATGTACCAACATGCATATTTTATTACTAAGCTTTTAGCTTGGTTATTAGCATCTTAACATGTCCATTAATAATAAAAATGCTGGGTTATGTGCATGAAGAAATTGTTACTGCAGAATTTTAAAAAGCACCTGTCACAAGGGTGTACTTTTTTTAATGTGTCGCAAAATTCCAGACATCAGCATCAGCTCTGGATGTGCAGAATGCAAATGTTTTCCAAACTCCCACCCTAATTGTTGTGTCCTCATATATTTCATAAAAAGACTCCTTACTAAAAAAAAAAAACAATTCAAGTAGTCTGTGGAAAAGAGTAAAGTGCCCTCTTGAGTAGATGGTCAAAACTGTCTCATTGCTGTGGCCTCTGAAGATCTGACTTTCTGAAAGTTAGTATTCATCTTTGGGGAGAATTCCTCTTGGAATGAGAAGATTTTTCTGCTTCATCTGTAGATTTAAGGCTAAGCAGGGTGCCGCATGCTGGTCCAGGGCTTTCTGCATGCTCTTGATAGCAAGCTATTTTCATAAAATGGAAACATTAAGCCCCCCAAGCTGTCGTTCTAAGAAAATTAACTGCTTACTGAAAAAAAAATCTCATTTCCTTTTACTTGGAACTTTTTTTTTCACAGCAGTGCTGTACTGGCTTGAGTAAAATGACTGTTCTCACTGATTGATAACAAGACAAAGCTAGTTTAATTTATTATATCTGCTTGTTTATTACCATCATATTCTAAAGATGACATTTATGTATCAGCTTTGATTTGAGCAAATAACTTTGACATTCAGCAACAAAAGGTCAATTCCTCAATTTTGATTTGAAGTTTAGAGTTCCATTAGTCAAATACAAACAAACTTTCTCTCACCTTACCTGCCCTCTATTCTCGACCGCAGAATAGGAGTAACACCACAAAACTAAGAACAACTACACTGATGAAGAGACGCTCTTTGTTTTTTTCTGGTTTATATCATCTGCCCACTCTCCTTTAAGACCAAAAAGGAAACAAGGAATATTTATATCTGATTTAATAAAGAGAAAATCTATCAGTCCCCATTGTGTGAGTAAGGAATCTGGGATGGCCTTTTTCCCCCTCTCTTTTCAGTTGTTTAATACTTACCCTTACAGAAGGTTCTCAGTTTGAATGCCTCTTTCTCTGTGCCTACGTTTCTCTATGTGTACTTGGTATCCTGAGTAATTAGAAGGCTAATGCAATTGCCATTTCATTATATTTAATGCATTGCAAATGTCATATTTCACTTTACAAAACACATTAAAAAGATCTAGGAGAAACAGATGGTTTGGCATTCTGGGGGAGACAGACTGTAGAAGGCTGCTGTGTTCATTCACAGTGTTGCCATGTTCAATTGAAAAAGATGCCTTGTTCATCCTAGTGAGGAGCTGGAAATACAGTAAGACTGACAATCTCACACTTGGCAATTAATTATGCATACGTAATCACTTTGAGAGTCTTGCAGTAGCTGAGATGTTACCTTCTTGATGGAAAGCTGAGGGTTTCTGTAATGCCACTTAAAACAAGAATAGATCATGAGCAGAGATAATAAGATAATAGGTGGAAATCAACAAACTTTCCTTGGATCAGAATGCTCTTTTAGTTTTTGGAGAAAAAATTCTAATCTACTTTTGAAAAATCCTGATTTAAACAATCTGGAATACTCTTTTCTAGACCAAATGAGAGCAACTGAAAGTCTTGAGGCAGAGAAGCAGCTAGCTGTGTGGTTGTATTTTGAGCATATTCCTAGGGATTCTGGGCCATTTTTAAGCTGACTTTCATTTTTTGCTCACTTGTATACAGTTCTAGAAGAAGAAAAGTGGCTCTTTAGAGGGATGGATACTGTGCAAAGGAGACTTTTTGTGGAAGATCTCATATATATTTAATTAATTGGCAGCTTATACATGATTTATTTTTGCAGTTGGAGTGTAGGGTTAGAAAGCCGCTGTTCACCTTTTGCTCTGATCGAGTTTTTCTCTCTCAGTATGACTCACCTCTTCTTTATAAGGGGAAAGAGTTCACTGGCTGGAGTGCCTAGTGAGTATGAATGCATTGAAAATGCTGAAGATGGATACAAGTGTTAATGATTTCTCTTTGTTTCTCTCTGATGGCTCAGGCTATTTATTGCCTGCCAGCTTTGCTTGCCTGTTTTCAGATATTGCCAGCCTTCACTGAAATGGTGTTGAAAATGTTTACTTTAGGAGGAGCAAAAAAACCCAGACTCCATGCTAACATAGTTCAATCCTGAATTAAACATTCATATGTTATCTTCCAAAGCTTCCTTGACTTACAAGGTTACAAACAGGGAGAATTAATGAAATGAACATCTTCTCCTTTCATGGTTCTGTGAATGGCCTTTTTCCTAATTTATTAGACACTGTCCAAACTACATTTTTAAGACAGAACCAGTAATTTCTAACTTTTCTAGTCACCTCTCTGTCTTCTCCACACACATATATATTTTATATATATATATATGTTTGTACATATATATATATTTGTACAATGTTCGTGAAGTAAAGTATATGCTATTTTTCTATTTTATGCAAATGAAACTTCAGTGAAAAGATACGTTAAAATTATGGCTGAAGAGTTTAACGAAAGTAAAGCTTGGCTTGTTTTGCATTGCATTAAAGGAATTATGTAAACCCAAAGCCCATCCCCTATGTAACTGAGTAGAGCTGTGCATGTACATCCTTGAAGCAGAAGCAATTTCAGTTTCAAGAAAATGTTATGATATTTTGATAAAACTGAAGCCTCTGGTAACAAATGGCAGCAGAAACATTGCCATGCAAGGAAGGAATGCAAAATTCAGCTGCTAGATGCTGCTTAGTGGTAGCCAGCTGTCTACTCCATTAGCAGATTTGCAGCTTTCAGTCACAAAACTGCTGTTGCTCACCGAAGTGACATGAAGAGGTAGAGGGAGGGAAAAAGGAAGCTGTAGGTAAGAAACAGAGGCTGAAAAGACACCAATCTATAGGAAACTGAGCTATTACTAGGGCTTATTCTAATAATTTTGGGTCAGTATATCAAGCTGTGATTCAGGACTTGATGGATCCAGGAGATGCTTGGCTGTGATTTGGATTCAGAGGCTACCAGATGATGGGATCCTGAGGGTAGGGTGCTGATGTTAGAACACTGAGCCCAGTGCTTTCTCTCTTCTTTGCCTAGTCTTCTATTTATGCAGTTTTCTGACTTGTACTTTTAAAGTTGGATTCTTCAATAATCTCCTATGTGCTATATGCTAGTGACCTGAAAAAGAACTTTGTAATGAAAACTACTCTCTCTGGTTTATGAGTGTACTGTACTCTTGGATTATGATAAAGTGAGAAAGTATATATGTGTTATACTTTCAGCTCTTTGTGTGGTGACTAATTTTCTTAGAATTTTGCACAGCTTCGTACTGTGAAGCTTCTCTTTTCATTAAGGAGGGGCAAAGCTTTTTGTATGTTCACAGAAACATAAATAATCTCATACTTGACTCAGGACAAAAAGATTTAGATTACAGAGATTTCTAAAGGGATTTCATCCTGGGCCATCATTATGTGAAATTTATGAGGTGCTTAAAGTACTATATATGAAGATGACCTGAAAAGTGTCTATTTGATTTGAAAGCCTCCTTTGTCTATTTAACACTTCTAATTTGTGTGTTTATTGACCTCCTGACACACACACTTTCCTTGATAGCAAAATTAGAAAAGAGTGGGTATTATTACATGTGTATTTTTTGGAGGACACAACACTAGCATGATTAGGTGTAGTGAAGGTAGTGAAAATGAAGCAAAAGAAAAGAAAAAGGAAAAAAAAAATTCTAATGGCCAGCAGAGATAGGTGGTATTTGGTCATTTGAGACAACTGGGAGGAGGCTGCATAGCAGATACTGAAGAGTAATACATTTGTAATGTGTAGCCATTATGGCTGGAGGGATAAATATTCAGTACTTGCTACTACCTGATAAAGTCATACATATGTATGGATATATTTCATGTGATGATCGGAGTATCTAGTTTTAGCATCTGCTTTTACCTGATAAACTAACTTTTTTTTATTTTTAAATAAGAGAAAAGCAGTAATTCTTAAGCCATGGGCAACAGGAAGATGTAAAACAAAGCTGTCAAAGAGGAGAAAGGAAAGGAGGGCAACATTTTAGATGCACTGCTATGCAGAAGGCTGAGCAAACAAGAACTAAATGTGCTTGCATTTTATATGTCTTTTTAGAAATACTCCTGACCACTTTCAGAATGTGTTTGTGAACACTTAAACTAAGTTTACTTGTAAATAAAATGAAATTATGAACAAATCTGGACATACTACATATGTCTGTTTTGGGGACTGATCCCAAATAGGAGTGTTCACCAGGATGGATGATTTATTATTATTATTATTATTATTATTATTATTATTATTATTATTATTTTATTTTTTTATTTTTTTTTTACTATTACTATTTTATTTTCTTTTTAGCTAACATACAACAGAGGATTTTACCAATGTGCTCCAATAACTGGTTGTTGCAGTGATAACAGCTAATAAACAATAAGAAATGGAACTTAGTGTTGAACATGTGGTGAGGACATGGCAAATACACTTGATGGCTGTAGGTTAAGGTCAAAATTTTAAGTTGAACAGGACGCTCTTTTATTTTTTTAAAGGAATTGAAATTTCTGGGAGAAATGGGGTATTTTGTATTTTTCTTTCTTGGGAATAAATGAATTTTCCATATCTTGGTATTATCAGTTCGAGACAGAATGCGTTCCTTGAGGATGGACTCCAACTGATCACAAATTCTATGACCCTCTGCAGGGAGGTATGTGATATGCAATAGGTCAAACTAAGCAATATCAGACTAATAGTGCTTTCTGACCCTGAAATCTATAAATCTGTGTTATCAAATTTGTATATGCCAATCTCTTATACATCTGGAACCTCATCTTGAGCCACTTCACATCTGAGTTACCTGACACCTATGGTATACAGTTTCTAGTATGCTCCTATTTCTGGAAATAGTATCGCTCTATCCCTCATTCTCTTAAGCACTTCTTCTAGTCATTACATTCAAAAAGATAAGATATTCTCTAAACAAAAGAGCACAATGCTCTTTTGACAGGTGCTGCTGTAATATAACCTTATTCATCAAACATACTGCTTGTAACTTTTTCCAAAGAGCCTGGCAAAGTCATGAGCTGTGGAGAAAAAGATGTGGTTGCAAGGAGAGACTATGATTCCCAAAGCTGAATTTGTCATTCTGTTTGGTCTCTGACTGTTTTCAGAACCATGTAAAATTTTAATCTTCTCTGCTGAAATCTGCCATAGGAGTTTTATTTCTTTTGAGGGAATGATAATAGGTACAGTGGCTGGTATTTCTAATAACAATAAGTAAGGTTTAGTGACATGGGGCTGCAAACTTGTAGCTGTCTGGTAGTCTACAGAGGAAGATGGAGTACAAACAAACAGAAACAGTCTAGTATTCTCAATTGTCTGTTCTTGCAGCTCAGAAGGCCAGTGGTATCCTTGGATCCATGAGTAGAGGGGTGGCTAGGGGAGGTGGGGAGGAGATTGTCCCTCTTTGCTTTGCCCTTGTGAGGCCCCATCTGATCTATTACCAGATCTGGAGGTTGGTGGCCCTGCCTGTGGCAGGGAGATTGGAATTTGATGATCCTTCGGGTCCCTTCCAACCAAAGACATTCTATGATTCTATTATCATAGAGTCATAAGCATAGAATACATTGTGAACAATCACATTTGCCTGATCTTTGACTGTGGAAAGGTCTCTCTGCTCCCCACCTTTACTTGTATTGAGGATCTCCCATGTTTACCTCTTGTCCAACTTCCTAGACATCTAACTAAAAATGGACTGATTTAAGCTGCTTGTGCAGCATGTGTAATGCTTGTATAATGCTAAATTTTGATCTATCTTATTGGATAGATCAAAATATTGGATATTGGATCTCCAATATTTATCAAGTATCATATCCAAAATTACCTTATGCTACCTAAATACAATACTTACTGCTATGTAAAGCAGTTGTGAGTAAATCAGAGTTTTACACCTTTCCTGAAAACTACAAACATTCTTGTAACAGATGTTAAACCCAACAGTAAAAAAAAAAAACATTTCAGGGACATTAGCTTCAAGTCAATATCATTCACAGCAGATTTAGACTTGCTTTACTCCACGGATTTATGTAAATTAAGGTACAATATCTATTTCAAGAAAGTTATATAGAATAAAATGGGATTTTGTGTTGATGGAAGGCTGAAAATTAAAATTTGGTGCTGAAATGCTTTCTTAACATCTGTACTGCTCAATGACATTGTTTCTTGTTTGTGTCCTGCAAATTAACAGCATCAAGGCCAGTTGCCTGGAGACAGCATAAGTATTTCTGTGTTTAGAAATGGAAGCAGCTCTGGGAATTATATGAAAAATATGTTTGTTTGAGTAGGGACGTAGGGAATTAAATGCGCTTAATTTAAGGGCACTTTAATATGCAAACCCATTTCATGTGTTTATATCTGTTACAGAAGCCATCTCATAAAGCTGAACCTGCTCATTCTTATTTTCTCAACTAAATACATTTTCAGCATAAAACCTCTACAATGAGTGGGAGTAAATTTGGCCAGGAGACTGAGGCTTATGTGATGTGTACATATATATATTTTAATTCCACTTGGCTCCCTCCAGATTTACTCACTAAGCAAATATGCTTCTCTCCTTACTCAGTTACTGTAACTCAGAGTTCCTCAGAAGCCATCAGTCAAGGATGTGTGATCTGAGGATCAGCCACAGCAGGCTTCCTTGCAGGCAGGTGCATCTCACACTATGCCTTGTCAAAATATCATGGCTGAGGGATGTGGAAAGTAGCCCATGCAGCTTTTGGAAAATTTCATTGCAGTGCTTTGTTGTTTGTTGGGGAGAAAAAACAGAGTGATGTTGAAACTATGAAGATACATCTTAGCATAACAAGTTTCAATTTTTATGCTTATATAAAAGTCTAGTAAACACTGCGAACAACCGAGGTGCTAAAATGCCTGAAACTTTCTTGCTATTTTATTCTTGGTTGTTAGAATTTACCACCAAAAAATACAGCCATCATCTTCCAGTGCAAATCAAAAACCCCTCTAATCCTTATGGCAGAAACTGAGCAGAGAAGTTCAAATGAATGGACTTCTTTTTACTCTCAGCTGCAGCTTCAGGAGCAGCAAGCTCAGCAAAGTGTCCCTCTGCCCATAAAGTATGAAAGGGGACTGAATGTTAAGCATTGGCTTAACTGCTATATTGTTTCTGAAGAGCAATTTTTTCAAAGGTGTGGATGGAATGTGAACTACTAAAATGGCTCAGTGATTGGAGAGAAGCATCACATCAGTGCCTGTGTGTGTCAGATGTGGGTTTTACCAGCTGCAGATAATTGAGTTATCTACCTACAGGAACAAAAGAACAGTGAATAAGCCAAAACTTTCTGAAAGAGAAATGGGAAAACAAAACAAAAACCCTAATTATCAAGTATGTATCATGTCCTATCCATTGGTATTATACATAATTCGATAAAGTATTTGAGTGTGCACTGAGCTTTGAGAGTATTTATTTTTTTAACTACAGTTTTCTTTACACTTTTGTTTGGATGATTCCATTTCATATGATCCTGAAGAGGCTGAATGAATTTTCTTGAGACTTCAGTGCTATATGCAGTCTGAAAAGATACAGATCATCAGATATGTATCAACTAGCCTGACTGAGAGAAAAGGTCTGGTATCCACAGAATAGATGGAACAGTAACACAGAGAGACATATTAAGGTGATGATCTTTCCATTGCAAGGGAAGCAATTTTATTTACAGGCTGTGAAACATCAAGAGGTTAATGCCAAGAGAGATTATGATTTGCCATAAAACCCACACCTGTGTCAGATCCCTGATATTTGAAATCCAAGAGAGTTATAAATTGCACTGCGAACAGTTACCTCTTGAAGTTGTGCTGTATGTCTCCCTTAAGGATTAGGACAGAGAGATCAGAGGTAAAGTGACTGTTTTCTGTGTTCCCTTCTGAAAGTCAGATGTGTGTGGAGCTGAACTGCTGCAGCTCTGATTCCAACTGAGTTGTTTTATACAAGATTCCCTGGAAGACTGCAGCGATGTTCACATGATGGCAGACCTGTACTGGCAACACTGAAGAAACAACTTTCTTTCATCTCTGGTCTGCTTCCAGGTTTTCACACAGTGGCCTCCTCCTTGGTTTTTTATCTCAGAAATCCAGTTTCATCTCTTCCTCCAGTTTTCGAATGGGAGGACATAGCAGAAAAAGTTGTATTGCACCAGATAGCTCAACCTTGCTGCTCCTAAATGTCAAAACTATCTCCACATTGTTATTGTGAGACAGCAGGTGCCATTTGTCTGGGAGAAGTTTTGGACTCTGGATACTACGGGACCTACCTGTGGTGAATATTCTCAATGCTTAAATCTGGTTAATTAACTGAAAATGTAATATGATGAATTGCCATTTTATGCATCTCACCTGGAAATCCTGTCTTTTCCATGCACTGTGTAGGAAACCTAAATGCTGGCGTATTTTTGTTCTGTAATCTTTCTCTGATGCAACTTTGCATTTATCAGATCAATGTAATGCTTCCTAATTTCATGGGGGTTGTATGGTTGGATAGCCTAAATCACTGTGAGAGTCAGTAAGGCAAAGGTCTGTTTAATGTGCCATTGGGAATAACAGAGAACAGCCTCCAGTTGCTGGCAGAATTGGATTGCAGAGGAGGAAGGCAACCTTTTCTTGACAATACAAAATGTGAAAAAGCTGCTTCAGAAAAGGAAAAAAAAAAAAAAAAAAGGCTTTTGACTGCAGAAGGAGTTGTAAGGTAAGGTGATGAGTCATCTGTAAATCACTGGTGGGTGAAGCTCTCTCACACACATTTAAACTTGACAGCCTGCCTAGTGCCACTAGATTTCCTGCTATGTGGGTGTGCTCATGGACTGCACACCTCCCATTTTAGTTAAAACAAAGAGATGTACCAAGAACCACCTGACTGAATCCACTCTGCACTGAGCATTAAATCTGGCCAAAGCTGGAGCTGAAGCTAACAGGCCCTTTGACCACCAAAGACAAGACTGACAGAACCCCAAGTCTCTGCTCCTCAGGACAGGGTTCTTCTTAGTAGCACAACAAAGTCAGCATCTTTCATTCACAGAAAGGGTAGTTAATCACTGGAATAGGCTCCCCAGGGAGGTGATTGAGTCACAGTCCCTGGATGTGTTTAAGAGCTGTTTGGATGTGGTGCTCAGGGATGTGATTCAGCAGAAAGTTATTAGAGTTAGGGTGCTATGGTTAGGCTGCAGTTGGACTTAATGAACTTCGAGGTCTTTTCCAATCTGGGTAATTCTGTGATTTTATGATTCCTACTCATCTTAAGTTTAATGTACTTACCACCAGTCTCATGAGCCTTTCTCTCTGCTGCCAGTTTTTAATAGTAACTTCTGAGCAGTCTAACTATAAATTGCCATAAAAATATGATTTAAATGTTATGGTGGCGAATGAGGACTATAGAAAACCACCAAATTTGCACAAAACTTGCAGTTTGTAACACGAATGATATTGTGTTAGATTCTCATCTTTGGAATTCAAAACATAATGAGAAAAACAAAATTTTGATTTTTTCTAAACATTATTCATTAATTAATGAAATGCTAAAGACTGCTGTGAGAAATGCCATCTCAAAGGAACCATCCTGGTATAAAATGTTTCATCTGCTTTTTACCAGATTAACAGCACCCTGCCAGCTATTTGGTAAAATAACAAAGCCTGAGCCTTTTTCTCTCTTCTTTTTATGTATTGCTTTTACTTCGGTGTTTGCATGGAGTGCAGAAAAAATCCATGCCTGGGAGCACCTTGCCATGCTTACGGCACAGAGAATAAACACTGGAAATTTTTCACTGAGCATAAAATTTACCATCCTTACCATGAATCTCATAAATCTGAAATAAGCCAACTGACATCACCAAGGTAGTGTATAGTGACCAAAAAAAAAGAGGAAAGGGGGGGGGGGGGGCGGGTGGGAAGAGAGAGATAGAAAAATGAGACATTCCATTGGAGTTCTGTAGAGTCTATAGTACAATAATAATAATGCAAAATATGGACAATCATATGCACAGTGTTATTTCCAAATGAAAATGCCTAATTGTATCACTTATGTATTCAGATGGAGATAATTTGTTTTCAGCTATTAATTTTTCATTCACTGAGATTATGACTGTATCGTTGGAGCTGCTCTCACCCCATGGCATCCTGATCTAGGAAATGCTGCAACTCCAGTGCAATTTCCAGGATACCCCTTGCAGTTTCAGCTTCTCCTGTAGCTTCTCCTTTTCCTCTTTGCTTCTTCCCTTATCAAAGCTATGCAGGATCTGCTGAAATGCATTAGGGGTCTGTGAGCCTGAGCTCCCCTTGAGATGCTGTGTTTGTGTGTTGGTTAGCGCAGGGTGGGCTGTCTTGCTTCATGGGTATAGGGTGCTATTAAGAAGTTAATCATTAGGTTAAATGATTAGTGTCATTCAGTTTGGTTCATTTTATTTGTTTATTAAATTTCAGCAACTTTTTTTTCTCCAAACCCAGCTTCTGATTAGCTCCATTATTCATTAGCTTCTTGATTAGCAGAGAGTTTCTTTCACCTAAACCCAAAAATTAACCATGTTCACAACTGCCAAAGGAAAGCTTATCAGATTTTTTGTTTTGTTTTTGTTGTTGACATTCCCAAAGCAAAGATTCAGAATGTCTGTTCTGGTGTTAAGCTGTAGTTTATCAATAGCAGCATGGTACTGCATTTTTTTTCCTGGCTTTAGCATGTGTACCTTATTTCTGAGTAAATTTAAGGCAAAGATTTGTTAGATGAGCACCTCTCTCAGTCAGGCTGTGTGAACAAGGTATTAAAGTCACTCATATGCTTTCTACAGTCTATGTCTCTCCTGACTACTGTTTCTCCATTTTTAAAGAGGCCTGGTTTCTTCAGCCTCTCCATGCAATTCAGTATTCTTTCTATTTCCTTTTCTCCATTTCCTTTTCTCTGTATTAGCAATTTTATAGCTAGGTGATCATAATTGATATTATAATGTAATGTTGGTATAGGACCGCCAGGCGTCACATTTATGGCAATTTCTCTCTGAAAAATCACTAGCAATTTCTCTGAAAATCCTGATTGCCACAAGGATCAGCATGATGGAACAACCTACAATATATACTTGTTCATGTACTGATGCTGGTCTCAAGGCAATTTTTTTTTTTTTTTAAATCCATGCCTCTCAATGCTGTATTTCATAACTCATCACCATTTAAATTTAAGAAATTGGGTGAAACTTAATTGCATGAAATTTCAAAAATGCAAATTCATCAGGGGAAGTTTGCAAAAGTATTGGACGCTGATTTTAAAAAGGCTCCAGAGGCAATAGCATTCAAGTGCATGATGAAGTTCCCCACAATCAATTTTGAATGGCCTCCTCATAAGCTGAAAAAAGCATCTATATATCTGTATTTGCAAGCAGAGCAGAGAAGGACACTCAGTGTGGCAATAGCATTAAGCCTCTAATTCTTATACTCTCTCAAGAAACAAACAAAACATTATGTTTATCTGCAGCTTTAATTTAAAAGCAGAAATAAGTTTAAAATGCTCAAAAAATGTGCCAGCTTGCTGTTTGTTCACTGATAGCTTATAAGTAACTGTAAAAGCCTCTCATTTGGGGTAAGCTGATTTGTCTGCATCCTAAATGTTAATAGGGCAAAGCAGCTATTTTCCAGTACTGTGGCTGTTTTGACTGACAGTGATGGTTTGGAGGGACACATTGGTTTCAGTGAGACCTTCACTGGGGTAGATGCTGGTGACAGGACACAGCAGCCTGGAAGGGCTCCTCTGGGATGAGGCACAAGCCAACCTCACTCCATTCCTGGCCACCATCTGAATTCAGCAGGGGGAGTGGGAAGGGAAGGTGCTGCTGCTCCCCAGGATAGAACAAATAATGTGATAAATCAATCTGGGAAATAACCTCTTTGGCTTGTGACTACATGATGGCTTTAAAGTTTGATGTGTATTTTGTAATAGGACACTGAAAGAAAGAAGAAAGCTTTTTGAGAACAGAAATTGCTGTCACTTGTGCAACGTGTGCTCATTTAATAACCAGTTGTAATGTGTCTAAGAATTTTTTTTTAGAGGATAATTTAAAAATTGCAGATGTAGCGATACTCTTCAGCTCCTTTAAAGGGTCTGCACTTGTCTGACTTGTCATATGGATTTCAATAAAAGCTTTCAGTAAGCAGGTGCTGCAGGAATATGTTGTGTCTGCATGAGCTATTCCCTTTGTATAAAAAATCCATCAAAGCAGTAAGAACACAGCCAAGTTTAAGCTTGTGTTTTGCTCTAAGAGTGGGAGTTGCTATCAGGGCAGTCCAAATGTCTGAGTTTTAATCAACAAGATCTGCAGAAACCAAGCAAGAGTTGCTGTTTTTTGTATTTGTTTGTTTTCATGTTTTGTGTAGGATAAGGCTATTTTTTGAAGTTTAGCACATGAATAATCAAGCACAAAAGTAGTCCACTTCAGGGCAGTACCAATGTTTGTAATCGTGAAATAAGTATTGTTAAGGTGATTGTAATGCTTTCTCCTTCCCAGGGTTTTTAGGAATAAAATTGTGAATGTCTTTGTCAGGGGTAACACCCATGACAGCTATGAGATATTTCAACTTTTTTTCTTTTCCTTCAGTCTTTACATATCCTTTCTGATGTGCTGCCAGCCTTGCTTAGAGATCTGGCAGAGTGTAATTTCAGTAGATGACAAGCTACTGGACTTCCTGGACAGATCAGAGATCATGGGATTCACCCCATTTCAGGTTTAGTGGTTGTAGCTACATCAGTGGGAGGGAGGATAGTTGGACTAGATGATCTTATAGGTCCTTTCCAAACTTGTGATTCTATGATTCTATGATTCAGTTCATAGTTCAGCCTATGCAGTAATGACTTAAAGAAATTAGCTACCTGTCCATAATGCTTGAGTAAAGCAACTCAGAATATGCTTCTCCTATTAATCCAAGCATTCTGCCAAGGAATATTCAATCTTACTAAAAAAATCAACAATGGGATAAGACAACATTGCCACAATGCTTACTTAAGATTAGGAAAATTAGTATAACAATTACTTATGCATTAATTACAAATTATTAATCATGAATACGTCATGGGGAATTTGTCAAAGCAGAATGAACTTGGACAGGACCTATCCTATGCACATTATTTTTGTTTTCCTCTGGGTATTTCTGTTGAAAAAAAATCATGGTTTTACTTCAGCAAGATCTTGGACATGAGCTAGTGTTCCTTTACTGTGAAAATTCGACTATGAAGTGCTGCCACAGCCAATACTGCCCTTCATACTTAGATGTCCCACTTACCTCTTCCTGACCATGCTCCGCATAGACAGCTTTTGCATCTCCTCCATGGATTTGGAGGCAGTCATCCTCTTGCAGCATGGCCAGTAGTGAAGGATGTGTGGAACACTCTTTCCATTCCTCTTTCACTTAATCCTACTCCTCATCCTTACTGCCTATCATGACTGCTGCTCCCCATTTCTCTCCTACCTGCTTGTCACTCCTGGGCTGGAGCTGCTGTGCTATCCTGCTCTCTCTTTTACTGCCTTCAGCTCTGGCCACCAGGTAGCTCACGTCTGTGGAGCAAGAAGATTTGCCAAGTAGCACTGCATGAAAACAACATGCAAGGCAGCACCTCTAAACACTCTTTCAAGTCCTTCCAGGGAATATAATAATTCAAAGACCAAGTAGCTATTAAACAACATATTTTTAAAGAAAAAAAAAAAATAAAAGACATTGTTCCTGCCCTTCTCCTTTGTTGCATCTAGCTGAGTGCCTTAACACATGGGCAGATTCACCTATATTGTACATACAGTAACAACATCACTGCCCCTTACTTACAATTCAAGTCACTTTACAACAGTTTTTTTACAACCACCTGCATGTATTTCTGCAGAGCTAATTATGTTCCCCTGCAGGATCAATGCTTTATTAATTTAAATATGTTGTAACAATATTATCACCAATGAATTTTACTGCTTCAAAAGGCAAATTGTTCTGTGCCAACAACTAGGAAAAAAATGTTTTGTTCTTTCTTTATGTAAATTCTTTGACATTAGCATTCACCTTTTCAAGGAGGCATTTGATAAGGGACAAGTAGCATATCACACAAAAGGATATAAAGCAGAGAAATAATCACATCTCTCCAAAGCGAGAGAAATTAAAGTAATCTCTGTGATAAGCAGGGAATTCTTGGAAATCAGATATTGAAGCTGTATCTGCTCTTTAAAAACCTGATCAGCCCATGCAGCACACAGCAGGTAAGATACGTATGTTCTCATTCCGCTTACTGGAATTACAGTAATAATCCTCACTCCTGTAGGATTCGTTCTTTATACATGATTTATTTTTAAAACATATGATTTGATGTTCTTTAAATGTCAGGAAGCATTATGCGCTTATGGAATGGCATTCTTTCATTCTACCAACCAGCTCTTTTGGGGACAGGAACTGCTGCCTTACATGAACTATTTCACCTTGACAGGACCCAGTGATTGTTAGCTGAAGAAAAGCACCTTTGTTCTTTTAATTTCATATTCACTTCAGAAGGAAAGAAGATGAGAAATATCTCTTGCATGGAAATATTCCTGTTGTTTGATAGAAAACCAGATTAATTGGCATGTAAACTGAAATTGAGAGAGTACCATTTCCGTTTTTAGCTTTCTGATTTGGTATCTCTTTCTTTCTTTTGCTGCTTGGGATTGTGAAGCAGTGCTGATTCCATGCAAACAGACACTGAAAGTGTTCGTCAGTTCAACGTGAGTACTGGAACATACCTTGTGATGAGGTTGGAGCTGGTTAGTGTATGTGCACAAGCTGTTTTATTTAGTCCATGTTAGACTTTTCAAAATGTATTTTATGATTAGCCTGGGGATGCCTGGGAACTGTCTTTATTTTGGATACTGGTTAATGTATATATTACCCTGCCTGCTCTTAGCAGGAAGCCGTGCAGACGTGCCAACCCAATCTTCTGGCAGGGCCCAGGTGAGGCAGAGGCTTTGCCCTCTCTGTGTTTCTGCCCTTTCAGGATGGCACATGTGGCACACTGGCCCTGATATGAGCTCTTGGCCTTGACTTCCTCTGAAGCAGGCTTGGATAAGCAAAGCTTTTCCCAAGTCACAATGCCCAGCTTGTCATACTCAAGAAACAGTACCTGAGGCTGCCGAATAGTAGTGAGCTGGAAATAGTCTCTACTTCTAGCACAGCATGAGTCACTGATTATATACTGTGTGTGCCTGACAATGCCCATGAATTGGTGACCACTTTACCTCCCTGCTAAGGACATGTGGGATTTCACAGCTTGGTTAGGGAGTGCCCTTGTTCCCTATGAAGTACAGCCATTTTCACTGCAGCTCTGCTTATTCCTTTTCCTTAAAGCTTTGCTAGATTGCCCTCAGAAACTCTCCAGAGACTGATGCAAAATCACTTTAAAAACTCTGCAGCTGATACTTAAATAACATTCAAATGAACTCTTCAACCTGTAAGCTACTGTTGTACTAGGTCTGCCTCAGAAAGCAGAGCAGACTTTCATGTCTTCCTCTGGAGAAACAGATTTGAGATTTCCTTCACATGAAAAAAAAATCAGTATGATTTATTTACAGGTTAAGGGCCCGAGCACATCCCTATAAGGCCTTGGCCTTAATTTTTCTTTTGTGAATTTTTATGTGAACTTCGCAATTTTTTTGTGCTTCTTGAGGCCTGAAGGTTATTATCACTGTGAATACTGCTACACTTTTTGTGCCACAGTGCAAGAGACAGGTTGTTCCCCTCCATCCCAAGGAACTAACATCTAAATCTAGTTTGCATAGTGCTGATATTTAACATCCTGTTTCCTGTTAATTTCTCTCTTGATTGTTCTTCTTTCCAAAGTAGATATCTAGCTATTAGCAATTTATATACTTTTATATGTCTTCCATGATGCTGCAATTAGAAGCATCAGTATGATTATTCAAATATTATCACAGGTGTATAACAGAAAGTTATACAGGAGAGTCTAGAAGAAGAAAAAAAAAAAGTTTTTATTTTACTAACTTTCTTCAAAAGTACGTTCTGCTTTTTAAATTACAACCATTAATATAATTTACTAGAAGTCTTTCTTTGACGCCTGATGCTGCCACAAAATATTTTTAGTTACCACTAACTGCATTATGCATTAAAGTCTTAATTATCTATTAACTTTAACAGAAGTCAATTCTTTTAACTTAAGAAATAGCTACAAACCTGAACACCATTTTATGAAAGAATGTTAACAGAACTGCTAGTTTGCAACAGAAAAGAGGAGTGACATAAAACCCTGCTGTTTTCTGAAGGTGCATATCCATGCAGCAATTGTCCTTTGGCATTGATTCTACTTTTGTATCCTGTATAAATATGTCTTTAAAAGCCATTTTCCATTATTTTAATATCTGACAGTTTTGGCCTTATGTGCAGAATAAAATACTGTTATCCTTTTCTCATGGGGCTGCCAGCTGATCTGTTGGTGGACTGACCCCGGGTCAAAGATCTAACAGTCTACTTGCAGCTTTTTATGGTGTTTTTACTGGGAGTACTTTTATTAGACTTAAAATGGATGCTGTTATGCCTCTAGTGAGTCAGGGCCTTGGAACGTTTCTACCACCTGTCATCCCCTCTTAACAGCTTTGATCTTGCATGCACTGGTTGGAAAAATTATTGTGCCATTTTTTTCAGTTTCAGCCTGCAGTGGTTTAACACAGCTACTGACACTTTTTCACAATATGAGTTGATACAGACAAGCATTTTTGAAGAGAGCCCCAAGGCTAACAATAATATTTGTATCATCTGCCATTCATGGAAAAGCAGAGCCAATAAAGCAGGCAAAGGCTCTGGTATGTATTCCCTTTAGCTCATTAATATTTCAGCTGATTCTGTGGGTGTTCTGTGGAAGAGTGGTTGCTTTCATTTTCCCATGAAAAGAAAATACTATATTTCTTATTCAGATCTATTACCTATGAGATTCTGCTTTAAGCTTGTGCTAGAAGGATGTTGTTCATCTCTTTTACTTAGAGACATATATAAAACAGAAATATGTGTGAGTTGAACAATGCTAGCTTGCCTTGAAAAATAGATGCACTGCAAAAATAGTATCTGACAAGTGCAGATGGAGAAACAAAGCCCAGCCCAATAGGAAGCGCCTACAACCTTCCAGATTGTGTATCTTTTTTGAAAGAGGAGAGGACTGGTTCTCAGAAATGTTCAGCCACAGAAAGAAGCTTGCATATATATCCCTGTGCTGTCTTTCTCACCCTGAAGGCTCTGCCAGTCAGTTTCTGATTCCCTTCATGTGAAGAATATCCAACTCATATTCATCTTTTCCCCAGTTATCTTGCAACATGTTCTTCTGATTTGTCCCAGCCATAGCAAGGTGCTGCTTGACTGTCTTGCACCCCTACAGGTTGTAAGATTGCCCCTCGCAACTTCCTAATCCTGAAGTAGCAGCAGTGTTGTGACTTCAGCTGGACCAGTGCATTGCTCCAGGATCTGCTAGAGAAACAAAGAGGCTTGTGGTCCTGAGGTGGAGTGATCCTTGCAATCACTGAAAAGATAGAGCAGCAATTAGTCATTTCTTTGCAGGTGTGCAGAATCAAGTCCTCAAAACATTTCTCGTGAGCACATTTGGCTTTGTAAATATCCTGTATTGACTGCAAACGTGGAAAATGCCCATTGTTCCAAATATGCACCTTTTCCTTACCAAACCTTTCTGCTGTTCCTTATCTCCCTCTTCCTCCAAGAAGTACTCTAATAAATTACTTTTATCCTCCCCCTCTACTCTGCAGTGATGAGACCACATTTTGACTACCATGTCCATTTCTGGGCTTCCTTGTTCAGAAAAGACAGGGATATCCTGGAAGGTGTCGTGCAAAGGGCCACAAAGTTGATTAAGGGTCTGGAACATCCCCCATAAGTGGAAAGGCTGAGTAACCTGTGACTGTTCAGCCTGGGGATAAGAAGACTGAGGGGATCCTGGTTAATGTTATTGGGCAGCAATACTCTTGATCAATAATTTTGTAGTGCTGGGAAAAATACAGACCCACAGCATGAAGACTGGAGTTCCCCTGGTCCCATCTAAATGCAATTCTAGTGTTGTTAAAATCTAAATAAGTGCCTACTTATACATGTCTCTGAAGAGCGATGAAAAAATACTTGTCCTGAAATGACAGATCAAGTAAATTACTGCTTTTCTGAATGTACCTTTAGTAATTATGTTGAAATATCTGATATTTGTTCTGTTCTTAATAGGATCACTTTTTGATGTGCTTTTCTTCATACACACAGTATGTCACATACACAGTAAAGTACATCAAATCGTACCCAGTAAAGTCACATCAAATGATGCTTCTGAAGATCAGCATTCAAATTTTCAGTGTTTGTTTTCAAATGAAAAGAATGAAATCATCTAGACAGAAAACATGACAAAGTGCAGTATATCAAAACTGCTCCTTCATTTTTTATGTTTTGAAATGCCAGTCTGTAGAGCAAAGTTTGAAAGGATTTACTTGTACTGTTTAGAAAGAAGTCATGGAAGTTCAGATTAATTCAATTTAAGTTTGTGTACCTGGTTGTCATAGTTAAATTAAGAACCTAAATTATGAGGACTGCTCTGTAAATAATGCCTCCTATTTTCTTACGTTGGCCTACAATGTCAGAGGCAGATGGTGGTGGTATGGCAGCAGAGATCTCATGTGGACTCAATCACATTAACTTACTTAATTTCTTAGTCACAGATCATACAAGAAGCAATAGAAGATTATATTTAAATGCTGTAATTGAAGTGATGGGAAATCTGAGCCCATCTGAAATGGGCTTTTTGAGACAGTGGCAAGTTCCAGCTTTTTCTCTATGTTTGTGCTATGGAAAACTGTTGTGTTTTTTTTTCCCACCAGGTTCACATTTTGCATCTCTATTTTTTCCCACTGTTTCCCAACAATCCACGTTGTTCTAAACAGTGTGAAATGTTATGGACCATAAAAACAAACTCTAGTCATGATTCAAATTTGAGATACCACGTCAGTGCATAGGATGATGAGAATAATATACTGGAAGTTCAGAATGACCTTAAAACAGCATTAATAGAAATGGAATGAAATGTTCTAGTACAATGTCAGGTACTTAAGACCTGCTAATAAGAAATCTACTGTAAATTGAAAATGGGTGATAAAGACAGAGATGCAGTTAATCATAGAGTAATTATATGACGTAGCTCTGAAAAAGAATAAAGTCTTTCTAGAATGTGAACATTCAGAAACTGCTCAAGTATTTGTGCCATTGTAAAAGGTCTTGGTGAAATATTGGCCAGTCATATTCCAAGAATACCAGCAAGCTTTCATGTATATAACTCCTCTGGATAAAAACAAAACAAAAAGACAACAAACAAAATCAATAAAACCTAACAAGAACAAATGCCTTTGTCATTATCATTACACATTATATGTTTGTTTTTGAAAGACAGCACTAAATCACTGCCTGATGACTTCCTAATCTTCTTTCTTTACTGCAGGTGCTTCTTTCCCTTAACCTTTTTACAGCTAGAGCTTTTTATAACTTCAGGCTACTAGTCCTGCTCCAGCTTGATCTCTGTTTTTATGTCATTTACTATTTTAAACGTGCTGATACTTGGAAATAAGTGCAGGTTGTAGATAAAAAAAGAGTGACCTTTTAAAATAAAGGTTTTACAAAAGAGGGTGTGTGATGATCAGGATGACAGAAAAAATATCTTATGGCAGGAGACTGAAAGAACTCTGCTTAACTTAGAAGTCCTGAGTCCATAGGAAGATTGGATTTCTTTCTATGGAAGGCATGATGATGACATCAAGAATGTAAGTAGCTTAACACAAAGGTATTACTTAAGATATAAAGTAGAGCAATCAAAACGTAAGAGTAGCAATAGGTCCCAGTAAACTTTAAAAAGCAGAAGTATTATAGGATTTATATTCCAGTATAGTCTTGATACTGGAGTAGAGAAGCAAGCACCAAAACAACTAATTGCTCTTTTTAATTTCCTTACAGAAGAGATAAGTTATCTATGTTGCTTGGGATGTTAGGAGCCTAAACTTGATGATGTTTGAGGGTCTTTTCAATTCTCAGTGTTTTAATTTCCTCTTTGCAAGACATTGGCTTCTCTTTTCTTCTCTTTTGGATTTTCCTATTTCAGTTTCTATGAGCAGCATTACTCAAGTCTAAAAACTGACTTTATTTTAAATGTATCATGTATTTCTATTACAGCAGAAGTCTATTTGGCCATCTTGATTAAGTTGGGGATTTTGTGCTATTTGTATACCAACCCCAGGGTGAATTAACCTCAAGCACTTAGAATGGGATATAATCTCTTTTGTTCAGAAACTGTGAAGTATTTTACCAGCAGTAATTAACCTCACAGCATCTAAGTGAGTTATTGAGCTCTTGAAATGATACCTATCAATCAATGACATAACAGCAAAGAACAATCCTTCACTGTCTCTTCTAGTTATTCTAGTTAAGATTTTTTTCCCCACTGATTAAAAAGTAGCAACATAGGTGTATTTTTAATATACTTTACTGTGTGTTTTGTTATTGTAAGGTTCTGTGAAAAAAATCATTAATACAGTTAATACTGAAGTTACACTGTGTGATTTTACAAGAAAAAGATCTTTCCATAAGCTCAATTTGTAAAATGTTCAATCTGTATCTCAGTTTTAGTTAGTTACTTAGCTAGATATTTATGGTCCCTAGAACAAGGCTAGAAAAAGTTAGGAAACTAAACCAAAGAATTTTGAAAGGCCAGTAGTAACATAAGAGTGATTTCTGTGTTTTGTGATGCGTGTCAGAGTGATGTTTACTCTTTGCATCATTGGATGAGCAGTGTTTATATATCCTAGGCTGGCAATTTCCAGAATTATACATTTACTTACTGCACTTGTTCTGCCTTGCAGAAATATTGGTAGTAAAGATGCCTCATATAGAGCTTACTATCTAGATAAAGAGATATAAAAACATGGCAAGTGAGAACTGCAGAAAGAAGTGATTTATTCAACAGTGGTTAGTTGCCCTGAGAAGTATTTGGTGTCTGCTTTCACTGTAAATCCCCCCAAACAGTTAAGTGTTAAATAATTTGTATGAGAAGTATGTAAACCTGAGCGGTACTGAAGCTCTGGAGATTTGTGAATGATAAATAAAAGATCTGTTTTAGCAGCATGTGTCCTTACTACTCACTGTCATGCTGAGCAGCTGAAAATGAGATAGTGGGGACGTGATGTTGTAATGTTATGAGAAAAAAGAAGACAAATTTGAGGTCAAATACAGGACCTGCAATGGCAGATCTTTTTTTTTTCTACTCTGGCAGTAAATATGCTAGTTTTATGACTCCATTGCAAATTAAGGCATAATTAAACAAACCATATAAAAAGGTGCTTTTAAGCAAGGATAAATAGTCCCATTGTAGACTCATACTAAAAATGTGTACATGTGTACAAAATAGGCACATGAGACATCTGCTGTCTGGAACCACCACTCAGAGAGTTTTCAGTGATCAGATTTCTGGTGGTTTAACTATGAGTTAGTCACCAATCCCGATACTGTGTGCAAGACAGAAAACATCTCAAATGTCAAAGGAAATGCAGACTTACTTGCAATTGTGTTTCAGGTTGTGTCATATATGGCAAGAGTTAGTGCAAGTCAGGGAAAGGTAACACAAAATAAGGATAGAGCTGAATTCTTTATACTGGGAAATTAAGAGAGCCTGGTGTCATGGGTGACTGAACCAGGTTTTTCTGCCTTGTCCTCCCCTGCATTGCCTGAGGGTTGTTACAAAAAAATATCTGGCAGATACGTTTTGAGGTTCTAAGGTATGATGTCTTCAATCAAGGCAACTGGAGAAAGTCAGATGATTTTATCATTAGCCATTCAGGTCCAGCGTCTATCTTAGAGTTCAGTATGGATTTAGTGCCTACCAGTATGCACCACACTTTGGCCCCAGATCTCACACATTGTTATTGCAATCTATTACTCACACAACTCCTGAAATTGCTAGGCACTTTAGTAGAACAAAAGAGCTTGATTATTGTCAATCACTTGAAACCTCTTAGCTCACTTACAGGAAGCAATCTAGACACTAAGTACAGAGCAAGCTGCAAAATTCATCTGGAAAGCAGTGTAATTTAGTTTTTACTGTGCTCCCTGCTGGAGTTCTATGGTTGGATGCTACTAGTTCCAGCTTTGATCTACTGACATAGGATTTTGGATGACACGTCATTGGCACTGGATCTTCAAATTATGTTTCATTCAGACTAAGGTCGTGAGTACTATGTTGATATACTCCTCTTCTTGAGAAATTTGTATTCTAATTTTAAACATGATAAGGAATAGGTAATGGTAGGTATGTATCTATGTGAAACGGCAAAGATTACTGTCATTCCATTAAGGGCTGCATACATCTTGATGGCTCTCTGGGAAAATTGAGGAATATAACAGTAATTTCCCATGAAAGTTGCATCTGCTAGAAAGTAGCAGATTATTTATTGCAATGAAGTGATACTACAATAAAAAGCAGTCTTTTCTCCCAGTAAAATGTTCTTTCAAGGGCCTGGAATTGTGGGTTATGTCAAGCTCAGTTGGATGCCCTGTAGCTACCTATAATATTTGCAGTAGAATCTGAATTTCAACTTACATTTGAAATTGCATTTAAATTCTCTAGCACCTGTGTATTAAACTCTCTCATCTTGTTTATATTTATTTATTTATTTATTTATTTATTTATTTATATGTGGGCTGTCCTACCAAGAAAACTGAGACTCAGTTTTTAATTATCTGCCTTCTTGAAATGCTGTCAGGCTAAAGCACGTTTTTGTTTTTTTTTATATATCATCCTCCAACAGTTCAAGATTAATTAGTATTTCACCCATATTAAAGGTATCATCTATATCCTGAAGGGAAAGTATGGTGTTTGGCAGCCTCTTCAATCACTTCAAATTTTTCTCTGTGTACTGTATAAATAATCTGCGGAAAAAGTGTTCTGTTCTCTGAGTAGCTGCAGATACAAATGGCATATTGTCTACAACAGCACAGACTTCAGACTTCACAGATTACCCCATTTGAACATTATGTGAGGAATAATAAATATTTTTTACGTGTCCTATAATCTTACAACAAAACTGACATCAAATTAGCATTCATTCTGTGATTTCTGAGCTTTATGTATTTTTTAGTTTGCCTGCTTTGCAGAGTGATCATTCTGATCCAAGAAGGTTTGTTTGTACTGCTGGAAGTAAATGTTTTTAAGCATACATATTAAAAATGGGAGGACAAATTATAAGCAGTTGCAGGGATGCTGTTTGGATGCATTAGGTATATGATGATTAGCTCTTTAGATCATTAACTGTTGTAAGCAGATGTAATAACTTTCTTGTTTACTTCCTTAAGTTCCTGCTAATTAGTTCTATTTCTTACATATTAAAATAGCTGCCCAGTATGTAAAGTATGATGTCTGCTGTTAGTGATTTTGTATGCATTCTGAAAAAGCACAGAATACTTTATTGAATGACTAATTTATTGAAATTTTGTATAAGATACAGAGCATTCAGCAGGACAAAGATAATGCAGACTGACTGTTCTCTGCACTACTTTGTGGGCTAGCATCCTACTGCGTGCTAGGGTATGTCCTATTAGAGGTCTTGGCTATTTACATTAAAGATTGGTCACCATTAGCTGAGAGTGAAATCCTCAGTAAAAGCCTTAGATATTAGAAAAACTTAGAGCAAATGCTATGTTTACTCTCCTCCATCCTTGTAATGCCAAAGGGAAGAAAACTGCATCTGTGTGGTTTTTTTTTTTTGGGTTTTTTTTTGTGTGTTTTTTTTTTTTTTTTTTTTTTAGCTAAGTGATTCTAGAGGAAACACCAAAAACCTACAAATTGATCTGGCATGGTAAGGTTTGGATTCAGCCTGATTTCTGCCTTTGCAAAGGTTGTGTGGGCAGGATTTTGCTGCCAGGAAATGCTCTGGTCCTGGTACCTGTGAGTCAGTTGGTTATCACTGCCTGACAACTCTGTACTTAATAGAATCTAAGTTGTCATTTATAAATAAATAAACAGGCTTCCTGCATTGCAAAAATAGTTTTCATAGCATGAACTGATGCTTCTTCCTCAGTAAACTTCTTTTACAAAAAATCTTTGTATGAACTATAGAATAAATGTATGAGATTTATTACTTTGTATTTCAATACTTTCACTTCAAAACTACTTATGCAAGCTAATACTGTAACCATGAAAAAATGTGTTTTTCCAAATGACTTGTATGTCAGTCAGAATATCTTGGCCTGGTAAGGAGGTGGAGTACATGACCTAGTGCATGTTGTCTATTTTTTATTTTTAATATCTCTAAAATACTTTTGTTGGTAAGACTAGGAAGAACAAAAATCCCTGCTTTGTTATTTCCCTTTTATTGTTCTGGATAAAGCATACTTACCTTTCCCTCTCAAGTCAACATATCAACAGCCAAACACCAATGCACTTCTGTTATTCTCTTGCACAATTTATTTTAGTTGATTTCCACCATATTCGGACCATTCTTCTGTTTCACCATGTTTCAATTGATATTATTTTTATGAGGTGAGAACATAAGGCATTGACTTAATACTTTTTACACTTAAATTATGGTATTGAGTTTTCCTGGCTTTTTTAGTATGAATTTTAAATATGTAATTGTGCACTTTTTTGGAGTTTTGCTTGATAAGTTCAAAGCAATAATTTTCTTTTTACTGAAGAAAGAGTTTCTAAAGTTGTGGATGAGGGAAAAGGCTGAGGTCTTATGAGAATGTACACAAAGGAAATGTTTATATTATTAAGTTACATGTGTATTAGCATGCATAACTTTCACCATGGACTTAAAACACATCTTAAAACTTATGGCTTAAAATTTACTGGCTTCCAGCAGCTATTACTTTTTAGGTCTTATTTACTTTAGGTCTTACTACTTTATTTAGGTCTTTTCCAACCTTCGTGATTCTATGATTCTATGATTCTAAGTTCTAAATGCTGCATATTGGCCTTGTTTGTTCCTCTTCCAGTTGCAGACAATGGTGTGCTATGAAATGGGCTGCAAAGTTTTCTGGAAAGTTATTTAGGAACATTTTTTTGTTGGTGGTGGTTGGTTGGTTGATTTTTTTGAAGTAATGTAAGAAAGTATTGGAGGAGAAAGTTGAAAGAAATATTTTTATGGTCTTTGGCATGCCTTCTAGCCATGCCAAACTACCTCAGCTATAGGCAGTGCCTCTGCTTTCCTCCAGGCACAAAATATTTGCCATAAATTATTTATAGCATTTAGGAGTTCCTTGGCTGCTGTGTAACAGCTGGCTCTTTTTATTATTTAACAAATTCAGTAAGTTACAATTTTTGGAAACAGAACTCTGAAGTATCTCAGCAGTCTATGTCATTTCAGTATTTGAAGTGTGATAAGTTACAGAACTGGTCCGTATCTACCTTTTGTGAGTATCCAGTCTTTGTTCTAACATTTGTTATTGCATTTATTATGCTACATCATATTTTACAGTTTATTTTTGCTCTGAGTTTCAGAAAGTCAAAATGTGAGGGTAAGGCAGGGAAAGTAAGAGGAGGTCATCTCACCGCACTGTACAGACCTCTGATTTCAGGGAAATAGGAACGTCAGACACTGCGTGGGTTTTGGACTTTTTCCACAGAGCTGTCAGAAGAAAGTTGTGGCCTTGAATCATCACCAGAGTCTATGTTCAATTGAGTGTGACTAGATGAAGCAAGAATTCAAACTGAGTCTCCACAGCGAACAGGCTGCTGATTGAGACGTAGCACAATGAGAACAAAATGGTCCCTGGAGGACAAATTTCTATTGAAAAGGCAAGTGCAAAAACCTGATCTGAGGCTAAAAAGTGCTTGCTGAATAGGCTGCAATGTCAGACTTTGATAAAAAGGGAAGGGGGAGTGATAACCAAATGCTTGTACGTTTAGTTCTTCAGAAATAAAAATGTGCATCACTCATTTCTACAACTACAACAACAAAAAACTGTTAATTTCTTGCTATTTCTTTAGGAATGCATTCTATTTGATCCGCACACAAAACTCACGGAAATTCCCATCAGTCAGATGTTGCCTGGATTTTCATTTTTTCTTTCTGTGAAATATTTCAGATTAACAACTGTCACCTTGTGTTGTATTAAAGAGCAGCTTACAAGTCACATGCTTCCCTGTGCTAGCATTTTTGGCACCTTAATGGATTTAGAATTGTCAGGATTTCCCTTCATTTCTACCTTTCTGCTATTCTTATCTTCCTATGTGAGACAGTAAAATATTAGAAAATATAGCAGAGAATTAAAAAACAAAACAAAAAACAAAACAAAAAAAACCCACAACCAACAACAAAAAAAAAAAGTAGAGAAATACAAGTAACTCAGGAAAACTCCCAAAAGATGCATACAGACCAAAATTCTGTCTGTCCAAAGCAGCATAGTATATGCAAGCCTCCTCCAACCATTCTGCCTCCTCACAACTCAGGAAAGTGGCTCAAAACATAAATAAAGGAAACATTTTAGGGTGACTGACAACTTATTCTGAAGTTCCTTCAACACAAGAGAAATATATGAGCTTTCTCAGGCAATTAAAATTAATAAATGCCCCCATGAGTTGGTGGTTTGGATCCTTGTTTTATAGTGCAGGATCCTGTTTTCATTCAAGTCACTGTCTGTCAAAATGCTGAAACCTTGATGTAGAAGAGTTCTCATCTGCCTTTTAGACATTTTGTGGTGAAGCTCTTCATGTTTTCTAACCAGGATTTGAGGCAACTTCATGCATAGAGCATTTCTTGCTGGTTTCTTTTTTTATAGCATTTTGACATAACAATTTTCTCCACCCCCTTTTCCATGCAGGTTACCTGGCCATGCTCACTGTATGCACATCCAGAGATGCATACAGCCGATTATGGTGATTTTGCAGTAGTCAGTGAAGTCCTACCTTCCTGCAACAGTAGGTGGAGAATTCCCTGGCCATTAAAAGATTTGCTGCTAGAAATTAATGAAGTGATCTGACGTAGTGACGAAGTTATGCAGTCTGTTATAGTTGAGCTAAATTTGTGTTTTCAGGTGAGAAAATTATCAGGAGCAGTCATTCCTTCAGCTTCACTCCCATCTGAGGAGCTCAGGGGAGAGATAATTTGCTGTGAGTGATGGCTGCAGTAACAACCCTCCAACCAAAATGTTATCACTGCTTCTGTTAATGAACTTATGACAATTTCTGTAAGAAGTCTGAGCATTGAAATTCTTCTTTGAATACAGATAAGTTTGTATAAGTGTTTATTGGATTTTATCTACCTCTCTTGCTTCGTGATGAGCACATTGTAACTATGATTGTCTGCCCTGAAGTCTGCAACAGATAAAACATAGAGCATAGGTAATGAGAACTGTTTGTCACAGCCTTACATTCTTCAGGGACCTAATATACATCAAGGTCTAACTCCTCCCAGAGGTCTACTTGGTTTTAAAGCATAGGTTTATATTCCATTTGTATTTTGATAACAAGTCATATTTGTTATGGTCTTCCTAATGGTAGGTCTTCAATCAAGTATTAAAGAAAATATAACTCACAGGTGGCTTGTACTAAAAAAAAAAGATCCTAAAGAATACCATTCATTCATAATTACTTAAGCTACTGTTAATGAAAAAAAAGTACATTTAGATGAGACAATTAAAAAGGATTGAAATTAAAAACAAAACTGAAATTAACCTTACATGAGCAATACTTGCATGGGGGCTACCAACTTAAAGGTGATTAAAATGTTTTCACAGATTAAACCATAGCTGGAAAATTGCCTGACAACTCATATAGTTAATTATCAGGCTATACAGAAGGCAATTTTCTTATTATATTGCATCATTTAAAAGCTGGCTGCAACAGAAGTGTTGTGTCATACTTTTGCATTAAATTGAGTTTAAAATCGTTGCTATACTCAACAGTAGGCTCTGTTTGAAAGTGTATAAAGAATTTTAATCTGGGTAGTGTACTTTTTAAAAAGTAAATACCTAAATTGGTTGGAAATAGACAATCAGATTGTTTGTCGTGGCCAGCACCAAGTCTTCAGAGGAAAGTGTTAGGGCTTAATACACAAAGTTCATTACTCTTCCTTGTTGGGCTTATGATAGCTTGTGCCCTGAAGCATGAGATTCAGTACTGTCCTGCGAAGGTTAGCCTTAATATTAATAATGCTGTTATGTCCTGTGAAAGTAACTTGAAAGCCATGAGTTACAACACTCTGGTAGCTTAAGGCCCAATTCTGCTTTTAATTGCTTCTGTACCCTCTGTAGTCTGTTTTGACTTTAATACACAAATCCACAAATTTAATTATGTTTGATAATGAAAGCTATTACTTACCATTCTTATTGTTGTCCATAGTACATCTTTTAGCATCCAAACATGGGAGTCAAATTTATTCAATTCACGAACAGAGATTCAGGGATGTCTCACTCTCAGCAAGTGTTAGTATACAGCTGGGAGAAAGAAAATGATTATAACAGCAGCTGTATCATCTCTTCAGGTCCTTATAATTCTGTCAATAACACCTGTATTATTTATCAAGGTAGCTGAGGGCAAGTATGGCCTGCATCTGTATGGGCAAACTGTCTTTCCACCAAAGTAATGTGCCTTTCCCCACTGTCCAAATGATATGTACTTTGGTTGCTTTCATCCCCTGATTCCCAGTTGCTGTGAAAACTGTATCTCTGTATGTAAACCAAACTGATCTTAAGAATGATGAACAAAGCTCAAATTGAAACAGAATAATCATATTTTTAATGAAGTACATTGCTGGAGAAAATTTGCCTACAGATGTTCTTGTATAGAACATAGTGAGAAGAATTGGGAAAAAGTCTGTCAGGTCAAGAGGTCTCTATTTTTTTCTGGTGCAAGGTTGTTCTCCAGAAAGCCTACCCAGCTTTATCCACTCAAACAACAGGGTCTCAAACAATAGGGATCAAAAGGCAGCTTTTGAAAGGCTATATGACAACTTGATTTTTGTCCAGATCAGGAAGATATCTCTAATATAATTCTAAATTTCTGCTGTCTTAACAGTCTTCAATTAGAATTCCTGCACCTCACTAACTTTTCTCCATTGTGTTCTATGTGCACTTGATGTGTATCTGCTTGTAGATACAAACAGGCTCTTTCCTACTTATCATCATCTATTACCAGGTACGCACAACCAAGGTTTCTATTTGTCCTGTTGTAGAGTCAGTGTTCCATATTCTTTAACATTTGGAAAAGACAGTTTTTTGAAGGTGAGCAAGCAGGCCAAGTTTCTTTATTCTTCCATCTTTACTTTCATTACAAAAGGTGAAATTTTCTTGCCCTAAGCATTGGCATCTGGTTACAGTTTAGACATATTAAAATATCCTGCTTGGCCTCCAGCCACCACTGCAGAACCATGTGGGTGTCCCTTGACCTATTCTCGTCTCCTTGAGGATGATTGTTCCCGGAGAATGTATCAGAGAACACTGGGCATCTTAATCATAATCTAAATATCTACACTAGCTATGGAAAACTGAATTTAGATCGTCCAACAACATCATTAAAATTGAGTCCTGAGGAGCTGTTAAGGAAAGGATTATGACTCAGAAGTGTCATTTAGACCATTAGCTAATGGTAACTAAGAGAGGGTTTGTGAGTATATTAATCTAGAGTTTTAAGACTGCTACACAAACATAAGCATAAGAAAACCTATAGGCCAAATTTAAGTCTCCTTTCAGGAGCATGATAAGCATTTTAGAGATTTCTATTACCCATCTGTGGAATGACTGACTTCATAATTACTATTAATGACAGTTGTTAGAGCTCATTTTGGTAAGTTCAATTAAGGGCTTTATTTTATATATGTATATATATATTTATTTTATTTTATTTAGGGTTGTGTAGTGGCTATTGATAATAGCATTGAATACTAAATAAAAATACTCCTGAAATAATTATTTAATCTTATAGGAAATCATGTAAGAGATCTGGGAATTAGGAGAACGGTACTCTGTAGCTCAAGATTGAATTAAAAGCATGAGTTTTTCAAGTAGAAGCAGGCATGCTAAGTTATGGTACTGTATTGATTTTACTCCATGCAGTAATTCTTCTATTATTCTACAAATCACATTAGAAGATTAATTTGAAAGAAAATAGTGCTGACATGGAAAACAACATGAAAGGAAGACAGTGTAGTAGAGAATAATATCATAGGATCATATTTTTCCATCTTTGTTGCAAATTTGACAACTGCCTCTTTATAAGAGCCAAACTAAAAAGGTCAAAGGAAAACATCTGTAGAAAGAAAGCGGCTGGTCCAGCAATGAAGCATATTGCTGACACAAACTATGAGACAGCCCTTCAGCTTGCTTATTGAACATAGTATTTTCTACTGATACCGATATTATTTGTTCCTTTTCTTAGATATGCTCCTCACATTTCAGTTGAATTTTATTTTGATGGTGCCCAACAATATACTTTATCTACGTAATATACTTTCTTTATTCAAATCTTTGTTTGTTTAGATAAACCTTTTGTTGCAGCAACTGCTTCCTACTCATTTTTTTCTTCAACAGTTCATCTAGTAAGACCTATTTAACCATTAAGAATCCCCAGCAACAATCCAAAACAAACCAATAATAATAATAGGTAATATTATTTCTTATTTATTTTGGGAGCTCTTATTATGTCCCTCTAAGCATGAGACTTAATGAGTTCTATGTAATGAAGGAGTCCACAGTGATGCTATTCAAATTACTCTTGGTAATACCAATTTTAGAATATATATTGTTGCTCAGAAACCATGGAAATGGTCTCATACAATGTTTTTATTGTTAAAAATTATATTAAAATTACAGTATATTTTAAAAACATTTTTTCATTCCCTGAGGACTTGAATTTTAATTTTTTTTCTTTTTCTTTTTTTTTTCTCTCTCTTTTTTTTTTTTAACAGCAGAAATCATTCTCTTGAATTTTCTTGATGATGTATTGAGGATCACATGCAAAATATTATTCACATAATGTCGTTTAATAGCTAAATATTCCTGCTCTTGAGTTAGACGCATATTGTAACATGTAAATAAAAGTTTGCTGGTAGTGTTTTAATTTGAGGAAATATGTTAGGCAAAGCAAAATATGTTGCAGAATATCTATTAGCCAGCATCAAAGATCATGAAGTTGCTTGAAAAAACAACTCAGTGGCATTATAAAACCCCACAAACAGTAGGAATCACTGTTTCTTGCATTCAAGCTGTTAGCCTTAAGGCCAGTACCTTTCAGACACTTGTGGGACAGCTCTGTACAGGGTATCTAGTGTCTGAAGAGCAGAGCTCATTATGCTGACTGCTGAAATAGATGCAGAGGTAATTGCTACCACTGGTGCTTTTTTTTTTTATCAGAAGCTATTAAATGGAAACACTGGCAGAGCAATAACAGCTGTAGGAGAGGCCATGCATTTTAATATCCAAATTTTTACTTACAGTTCAGACTCATCTCATGGGGACATAAAGATAACTTTGAGCTGGGTTCCTGAAAGCATGCTGAGATGCAGGGCTTTGTGAAACTCGTCAATACTTCTCTCTTTCATGGTCACGTGGAAAAGATTAAGGACAGTACTGAAAATATTGTGAAAATAAGCTGGTAGAAAAAATAATAGTAATAATTTTGAAGGGCTTTTTTAATTTCTTAGGCCTCCAGGAACTGCTCCTCAAGGAGATATTTTTGTTTCTGTCTGAAAGACCAAATCGGTATATTTTAATGGAGTCACAAGGGAATGGTAATAACACCATTCTCTTAAACCACAGGGAAAAGAATTATGAAAACTGGCTAAGCTGGGTAGCTGAGAAACTACTGCAGAAAGTCATCTTTCCTAATTAGTTATGGGTTCAATTTTTGGATTTATTAGAGTAAGGGTCTGCTCTGAGTTTCCCATTCTAGACCTTAAACTCTGCTGAAAGGCATTTTGGCCTGGAAAATTTTATAAGACTGCTTCATGTAGTAAATGCAAGGATTATCAGGTATAGAGATGCACCATTTCACAAAACTCTACAAGAACTTGCTTCTGGGTTATTAAAATGTAACCGCTGCTTACAGGGTATGTAGATTAATATGATATTTTTATTAAGTGCACAGGAATTCAAGAACTGAAAACTTTTTTTAAAACTAATATATTCAAAATAAATACAACATAACTTCCACTGCAATTAATATTTTCTTATATTTTAGTTAAATAAGACAAAACTTATAATTTTTCACTTTGCAGTCAGTGCCCCTCCTCAGGGGAGCATCATATTCATACCAACTGAAGATACACTATATTTAAACATATCTGTCATTCCACCTCTCAAAGGAAAGTACATGGATTATTATCTCCATTTCTATAATCACTCCTGAGATTCTGTTTGCCATCATGCATTAGATCAGTAAAAATCAAGTAGTTTGTTGCATAGATTAAAACCATTTAGATAACAGTATGATTATCATGTTATGTGCTTAAATGGAATTCAAAGTTCAGACTCTTAGGACTAGACTGTTGCCTGTTCAGGGTTCAGTCAGACATTGAAACAGTCTTCTTTCTGAAATAAAAGGTCAAATTTCCTCCTGATGATATTTGAAGTGAGAAAGAGCAGTAGTGACAAGAGTTGACTGCTGAAGCTCGTGGTCTTGATATTCATTCTCCAATAAATGCAACCTCAGAGAGCTCACTATGCTTTGGAAACAGGCCTCTGCCCCAAAATTCCTATGAGAATGCCTGTTGTTTGTCAGCTGGAGGCAGAAGGGACAAAGGAGATTATGCTGCAGTTAATAGGTTATTATCTGCTATATTTTCTTTTCAGACTATCATCTTGGTGAGTTTCCATCTACAAAACTCCAAATACACAAATTTACATTCCATCTGCCTTAGACTCCTGGATCAACAGTGATTCAAGCTATCAGAGTAAGATAATCTTCCTTTAAACTCTGTTTTGGAACCCTTGCTGATATGAACTGTGAAATGTTGTGAAATATTGCTTTGGCAACCCTTAGAACAAGGATTCTGACAGAATTTAGAAGTGCCTGGCATCCTACTGCATGTCTCCAAAGTACTTTCGGTTTAAACCCTCACCATGTTGCACAGGCCACTTGCTGTGAAGTTGACAAGGCAAGAATCTCCTAGGGACTGCTGTAAACCAGATGGACTCATTGCTGGCAGCAAAGAGTAAGGGTTAGCTGAGACGAGATTCCACTGCATGTGGATACTCTATGATCCTGATTTTAGTATGTGTAATCCCTTTATGCACAGGTAAAGTATATCTGTATAGGATTTTACAAAAGCTTCTTAGACATAGTTCTTGCTTTATTTTGTTTTCAATATTAAGGTTTCTTCCCATGCAGTTTTAGATTTCTTTTTCATGATTGTCTTCTGTTCATCTGACATAAAATTCCCCACATTCCAGAAACATAGTAATGACTTAATACTGATATTCACATTTTTATTGTTAGTACACAAGTTTTATAGCCTTTGGCCAAATTCTCCTCTTGCTTACACTGAAGACAAACTTTAGTCTTTAAATTTTTATGAACTAAATATGAAAGCCTGTATATGCCCACTGGTGATTTTTTCTTACTAGTAGAGTGATAGCTCACTTCTAATCTGACATGTTTGTGGGAGTTATTGTGACCATTAGCATGGACCAGAAGAGTGTACAATGATACTCAGTTCTAAACCTGTCTCACAGAGCCCTGGGATGGTGATGCCCCAGCTGCTCCCATTGCACAGCTCAGTGACTGTGTGGCAGCAGGGCCCCGAGGTTAGGGAGATGGGCAACAACTGTCCTGAGAAGGATTCCAAAGGAGAGAGTTTATGTAATTTGAACCGATATTGAGTCATTTTTCAAGACCAGCACATATTTTGGCTTTTTTAAATAAAAGTGCACAAACATGGCTATAAAAGGACATAACTGAGTAGCTTTCACACAGTTTCCCTGATGCACCTTGAGGAATCACATAATTAGACCCACCTTGTAAATTAGTTTGTGGTGACTTTCAGACAAGCAAATTTTCTGGAGATTTTTACTTAACCATTGCCAATAACAGCTTCAGTATCTTCTTCTGGCTGTAAGATCACGTTGAACTCATATACTTAGTGATGACACAAGGAGAGAAATGCAAGAGCAAACAAACAAAAAACTGTGAAAATAGCAGAAGTTTATATTGTTTTTTAGACCAAGAAACATTTACTTAGTCTAAAAAGGAAACTGTGGCCTGACTGAAGCGGCTGGAGTTTTCTGCCATCAGGGTCAAGAAGCAAAATATTCCCACCAGAAGTAAAAAGCTAAGTCTTCTTCGTGATGCTAATTACTCAACAGCTATGGAACACATTTCTTAGAACAGTAACTGTCCTGAACTCGTTAATTTAACTTGTTCACTAAAAAGAACTGCATAAAGTCACCCTTGAATGAAAAAAGTAACAGTTTTCAAAGTAAGATGTAACAGTCTATGACCCCAATCACAGAACAAATTCACCATTCACACTTGTTATCCAGCTGCAGCAGAGTTCTCCCTTTGCACAAGGTATTGTACAAGCCCATGTTAGGTCTTCAATGCATTTCTGCTAACTGACAAGGTCCTGACTATCAGCTGAGCTGCAGGAGGAGCCAGCTTGTATCTCCTCAGCCCATCCTGGCTGCAGAATGAAGCAAGCTGTCTGAAATTTAAATTAAGGATGTTTCAGCTACTTTACTTCTCAGTCTGGAGTTTAGGGCAGCTCAGAGCACACCAACCAATATCCCCATTCAGCATGGGTGCACTCCGCTTTCCTTGTGCCTGGGGAACATCTGCTGTTAACATCAATTATTTAAAAATACAGTATTGAGAGCATTCCATTGCACCAGCTTGGTTCCTGCAGGATGTTGCTAGTCAAATAACAGTAGAAATTCACAGGAATTTGCCAGTTATACTCACATAATCATTTTTAACTTGATGGTAATTCAATTGCCATCTCATTAAACTGATGGAAATGTTACAAAGCACCCTGGCTGTTTTACCAGGCAATTATCTCATGCAGGTCTACATGGAAATAAAAAGGGACTTTAGAAGAGATACTTGCTTTTAATTTCTTGCTTTTTATGCAGGGCTCATTTTAAAAAATTATAAGACTACGCCTATGTGCATAATCAATTGTCATTCTATTATGACAGCTGATGAGCTTAGCATTGTTTGATGACAGTTATTAAAAATGATTATAAATAACCCATGCAAAAGTATTGCAGTGTTTCTGCATACTTTTTCAATGGCTTATTTACTGGCACTTCTCTTCAGTACTGTACAAACTGTAGTGACAGATTTTCTCTCAGCAATCATCCATCATTGCCTTGAACTTGTCAAGATGAATAAGACTGTGCCGTGCTCATCTATAATGGCATTCATATCTTAAAAGCCAAGGCTTTCATAAAGATGTTAGATGTTTTGGAGGTAGATAAATTTGATCAGCTTCTTTGAGTTAAAAGCACTTCTTTGTTAAATGTCCAAACTTCAGAAACACAATTGTTTAATTTCTAAAATTTCTAAAAGCTCCTAAAGAAACAACAACAACAACAACAAACAAAAAACAAAAAAAAAAATTGAATACTTTGTCCTTTACTCTTCTTTACTCTTCTTTGGATTGGCATAAATAAATATCAATTTTCCCTACAGTGAAAAGAGAATAAGTAAAATACGCCTTTTTATTTGCCTCTTCATCTTAGAACCTCATATCATATTCATTTTCATATATACGTTAACATGAAGATTTAATAAAGTGAATCACAACTCTGAGGAAGTGAAAGAAGAGACAGTGCCATAGAAGATAGATAAGATAATGTAAAAGTAAGGTGATTCTGCTACCAGCAGACCTTAGGTCAGTCTCCATTCTAGACTGTGCCTTTCATTTCTGTTGGTTCAAGAAAGAAGTTGTCCCACGTTACTGTAAGCTCGCTAGATACGACTATCTAATCATAATTTAATTGCATATAATTGCCGTGTTGCATTCCACTGCATAAAAGTCTGCCTGTTCCACTGACAGATGTGAATTTATTCAGCTTGAAAAGCTTTCAGAGTCTGAGATATGTAAGTTTATGACAGATGCTGCTCTTGATCCAGATGGCTGCAGCTAGAGATTTGTAGTGTATTTTTTTAGGAATGCTTTTTAAAGTTTCTCAGTCATGCTTTCACATTTTGGGAACACATGATAATACAGAGCAGTGATATTGGCCACTGACCTCTCAGCCCCAAAACATCTCATTTTCTGTGATTTGTTTAAAAATGAAACAGAAGAACTGACAAACCTGGAAGGATGAAGATAAATGAGACAGATCTGTTTGGCCTGTTTTGCATTCTCAAAAGTTGAGCATATGAGCAGGCAGGAGATAAATTGGAGAAAACATTCTGAGAGGTTAACATTTTAACTTACTTTCTTGCAGCTTGAACTACAGATATCATTGTTTGTTTGTTTTGTTGTTGCTGTTGTTGTTTGTTTTTCACTGTGAATATTGCAAACAAATTAGAAATTAGTAATGGCATTTGTGGACAGGGGGAAGGACAATAGATATCACCTACTTGGACTTCTGCAAAGCCTTTTATATGATCCCTCATCACATCCATCTCTCAAAACTGGAGAGGAATGGGATGCTGGAGAAGTGGGCCCATGTGAACTTACTGAGGTTCACCAAGACCAAGTGCAAGGTGCTGCACTTGGGCTGGGACAATCCCAAGTATTTATACAGACTGGGGGAAGAACTCCTTGAGAGCTTCCCTGCAGAGAAGGACTTGGGAGTCCTGGTAGACAAGAAGCTGGTCTACGAGCCAGCAGTATGCATCTGTAGCCCAGAAGGCAAACTGTGTTCTAGGCTGCATTAAAAATGGGGGTGGCCAGCAGGGAGAGGGTGGTGATTGCCTCCTTGTACTCAGCTCTTGTGAGGCCCCATCTGGAGTAATGCATCCTGGCTTGAGGCTTCCAGCACAAAAAAGCTGCTGAGCTCCTGAAATGGTTCCAGTGGAGGGCCACTAAGATGAACAAAGGGCTGGAGCACCTCTGCAATGAAGAAGGGTTGAGGGAACTGGAAAAAAGAGGGCTCCAAGGAGACATCATTGTGGCCTTCCAGTGCTTGAAGGGGGCATATGAACAGGAGGGAAAAGGGCTGTTGATGAGGGTGGATAGTGGCAGGACAAGAGGGAATGGTTTTAAACTGAGACGGGAGATTTAAGTTAGCTATCAAGAGGAAGTTTTTCACACAGAGGGTGGTGAAGCACTTGAACAGGTTGCCCAAGGAGATTGCAGATGCCCCATCCCTAGAGGCAAAAAGTGACAAAGGTGAGATAGGTGAACAGAGATGTTTGTTTTATGTTCTGTTTTGCTTACATTACTTTAATAGGGAAAACTGTTAGATACCTAGCACAAAAAGGTGTAGGCTGAGAAACCTAATCTCTCAGAGGGGCCCTTTCTACATCCTATAAATAAGTGACTAAACATGGGAAAGGTTAAGGTTTTGGGTATACTCTTCTTACTAGTATCTTTCATTGGCCAGTATTGACTACTTCCTACCAAGTGTTTCCAGGTGTAGCGTTTGAAATTACTAAGAAATCCAGTTTTGAATAAAAATGGAAAATCTTAAAAAGGCTTCATACATGGCTTTTATCTCATCACTTTTTAATAATCCTACCCTTCTCTCCACTTATTTCCCCTCCCCACCCGCCCCCCCTTCCCCTTCCCTCCTTTTCAAAATTGTTTTATCATATAAGTAGGGGTAGGAACTCTGTTTAATCTTGCCTCACCAATCCACTGCTTTCAATTTTTAATGATGACAGCTAAATAATAAAAGCTCCCCAAAGGTAACAAAATCACAGTAACATTCTGATGGCTCCTCTCTAGTCTGCTATGGAAACAAACATCTGTGAAAGATGATTTTCTTTAACGCTGCCTGATGAATGTGACCTTTAGAGTTATCACAAAAGCAAAGATTTAACCACTTGCTGAGGAATAAAAGGCCGATATTTACACAGTAAATGTTTCAACTACTGCAGGGGGGGGAAATAATTAAAAAAAAAATTGTTTAGATAAGTCTTCAAACTGTATGATAGCTGGTAATTGGACGATAGGAACTTTTCAGTTAACTTGTTGCATTTTAAATTCATTTTTAGTAGGTAATAACAAAATTAAGAGATATCTTAAAAATATCCAAGTAAACAGGGCTTTGAATGGGCACAGTGGGTTTAATCTGCAAATTGAGAAAAGAGCAACATTAAAGATAATTTAGAAGTTATCAAGACTTCAGCAACAGTGCAAAGTAATGACCAGTACAGACCAAGAAACCTATGCTAGAAAAGCCTGAGGCAGCAGTAGGTAGTATTCTAGCTGATGGTGGATTTGGGATGCTGCAAACTATAAAATGCCTTCTGGAAATTATTGTGAGTTAAGTGTGAATTGCAAGCTGTGCTTGCAGAAGCCTTCCACTAAAATGAATGCAGGACACAGTCTGGCATTCCTAACATTTGGATTACTAATTTTGGAATCTTTATGGACTTTTTCTTCAAGGGGAAAAAATGGTATGCATTATTTTTGAAATATTACAATATTTTCAGTAAAAACCCTGTATGGGAAATTGGTAATCACAACCTGAACCTCTGATTAATCAACTGAGGTGAGTGTCAGGTCAGCTGTGGGAGCACAGGTGAGTGTAATTTAGCTGTGCTCCCAGAAGTGGTGGAGCTTGACTCCTCCTCCTCTAGACCTCATTTAAGTGCTGACCACCACTAAGGCTGCATCTCTCTTGGAGATTGCTCCCTGGTGGACATTGCCTTAGCATTTCCCAGTGAAGGCATCCATATTGGTGAGTTTTTTCTTATAAATAACCTTTTGAATATCTGTTATTATCTTTGTATCATTCCACCTTACAAGCCCAGATACCTTTAGACATAGGTAATATACAGGCACATCAACATAACTCCATTTAGTATAAATATCCACATAAATACAGTATAATTCTGTCATAATGAAACAACTCATTTAATATGATGTTATTCAATCTTGTTACTGTATTCACTCCTGATTATTTTTTTTCTGACTTTAGAAATACTGGACTTCTCCATAGAAAATCTTGGAGTTCTTGAATCAGCTACAGTGAGAATTCATGTTTGCTTTCCTGTGTATATTTTGGTACCTCCAGAAATGTGTTCCTCATGTATTAGTCTTGCCCTACAAACAATAAGTAGCCTCAAAAGCTGGTGTCTGGTAGCATTCTTGGATGACCTGTCCTTTCCTGACCTTGCTTCTTTTGTCAGAGGTAACAGGTTCACAGCAAGTGGTTTACTGGGCATCTCATTTTTTTTTTTTTTTCATCTCTGCATTTTCTATTCAGATGAGTGTTTTTTTTAAGTTTTGAGTTTTTTCCCCCTGTATTGACATAGATACTTAGCCTTCCCAACATAATATCTAATATTTAAAGAGTGGACTGCTAACAAAACAGAATATGGTAAGGATATCAAACAGTTCTCAAGATTAAATTTAAAAAAAAAAAAAAGATATTTCTGAGGAAAGCGCTTATAAAAGCTGGTTGACTGCTGACCACAGTATTTAATAAACATGGGATGGTACAGATAGAAGGTAAATCATTGAAATCAGCCTTTAATTGTAGAGGCTGAACATTTCTGGTAGGAGTTTATGGTAAAGTATCTTTTCTAAACAAAACATAGAAATTAATTTCTTTTATTATTTCAAATATGCTGTAAATTTTGGACACTGGTTTACTTGCAATAAAATTAGGTACGTTAATTGTAGTTTAGGAGTTATCCTTTTGTGAGTACCTTTTATATTTCATTTTACAAGTTGACTTTGGAATGATATTTCCTGTGGCTTTCCTGGCATGACTGACAGTTCCTTGAGAACTGTTCTTCTGGTACAGTTCATAGATACAGTTTTTGATATGCACGGAGCCCATTTAGATTTTGTCTGTGTGGCAGATGAATGTTACAAGATCAACATTTCTCATATAAGCTGTTCTGAGTAAAGTACTCAGTTGAGAAAATGTTTCTGTATTTTCCTGGCCCATTCTCTGAAAATCAATTATTTTTTGGTTTTATTTTTCTTCCTCAAAGTTTTGAGAAGTGAATAATTGCATAATATCTTGAATTTTAGTTTGAGCTACCCTAAAAGTATGTATAGTTAAGTAAAAGAAAACAACTTCCTTTCCAAGCCTAAAACTGAATCTTTTCACATCACTAGTAGTCCTATAAAATGTTAAGCCTTGGACTGATTGTTACTCATTGCATACTGGAAGCTCATGTTTGGGAGAGAAATTAATCTGATGCTTTCTAAGATTAAATGTATTACAGTGACTCATATGAGAAGTGCATTGTTTCTGATAATGTCACAGAAACAATGCAAAAATACCACACAAGTACAATGTGGCAAGTAGTTTCAAGTGTAGTCTCAGCAGCTAACAGACAAATAATAACTAATCGAATTCAATTATTTGCTCTCAGAGGCAAGAATGTTCAAAAGTGAAGCATCTTCTTAGGGATCAATCTAAATTTTTAGTAAAGGAAAGCAACATAGATCTTTCTCTGGCTTACTGGGAGAAAAATCCTGGGAACTGAAATATTGATGATTCAAGGATTTGAGGGCTTAAGCAGTTTGCGTATGGTGAGATTGTTTCATAAGATCTTCATTAAACCTTCGTTTGAGCAGTTAAGGAGAGAAATAGCATTACTAAACCTGTTTTGTTGTAGTTGTACTGTTAGATTATGACCCACTTACATTCTAATTGAAGCTTTTAACCTGTTTCAGTCTAGGACACAGGCCCATATCCATAAAGCCATTTAAGAATCTAATTCCTATTTGATCATCTAATTGTCACTAATTTAAGGGAACATAGTTATTAGAACTGGAGCTGAGTGCCTAAATACCTGAGAATAGCTGAACCACGAGGCTTTTCTTTGGAGCTGCAGCTCATACAGATACTGATGTTCTATCTTTTTTTTATTATTATTATTATTTTGAGAGATGCAGCAACGCCTTTAACTGTCCCCATTCAAACAGTATATTTCTGCTTATTATTTTCTGGCAGTTCTAAATAGACAGATTTTTATCATTTATTTGTATTTCTGCAGCAATGGACAAAAATAAGTTAGAAATTCATGTAAGCAAAGATAACACATTACCTTTCCATTTCTGCAATATACTTTGAATTTATAGTCATTTATGTTCTCTTCATGAAGTGTTGGTGCTGCCAAATTAAGCTCTTTTGAATAAGCAAGGGGTTCTTTGTAACTGGAAGTGCAATATCCAGTCAGCAGAATTATTAATATTTATTTTTATTATTATTATTATCCTGTATTTTTGTATTTAGATAGCTGTGCTCACTTCCATGTAATTGGGTTGCTACTATTAGCAGAAACCATTCAGACTTTATTAAATGTACTTGTAAAACTCATTTTCATTAAGTATTTGACATCTGCATTTCTGTCTGCTGGGCTCTGCCTTCCTACCTCAAACAATCAAAGCTAGACACTTTATACATCTGCCATCTTTCATAAACTAAACTGCCTCAAGTAGGAACAATGCATTTATATTTTATAATGAAAAGGAAGTCTCTGAATGCCAACTAGTAGGCACCAAAGATTATCTTTGTGTTTTCTGAGCATGGATTGTCAGACATTAAATTTTTTAGCAGCCACTCCAGATGAATTATTGATGCTTTCACTATTTAGAAAATGGATCACATCACTAGAGTAATTAGCACCCTGCCACTTCTGCCCATCATATTTAATGTGTCATGAGAGAAGACTGCATTGAATTTTTTTTTTAAATGAGTGACTAGCTTTGTTTTGCATCTGTAGCCATGTTGCACACTAACATCTAGTATATCCACATGGTATTCCATAGGGTATATATGTCTTGTAGGAATTTTGCAGTGTGGATTTTTTCTCTGAGGACTGCTACAGTAAATAAGTTTGAACTTGCATCTATCTACCTGTCTGTCTACATATCTATCTACTTATCATATATATACACTATCATGAATATACAATATTTTATTATATTATTTAATATTATGTATATATATCTTTTAACTCACCAGCACTATCTGTTGATCATAGTAAAACACATTCTCCATGAAATACAGTTTTATTATGTTAAAAAGACTCCTCGACTCTGCCGTATGTCTATTCACATCATGTTTGTAGTAGGAAGTATTTCTAAGCAATTGGCTTACAATGCAATTTAATGTGGTTAGCACAATATTTGTTTGAGATTATCAGTATAAATGGTTTTCTTTAATTTAAATAATTATGGATTCATAACATTCTTAATGAATTTAGGAGAGATTAGCCATTGTGTGCATTATGCATATTGTTTGGCTTGAGTGGTATAGCATTTAGACTCTGCGCATAAAACATAAAATGGATCCCTTCTGAAACTGTCAAGCTGTGATAAAGGTACTATTTGAAGTGTATTCAGACCATCATAACCAAGTGTGAACTCCTAAATGCAAGACATCTCACTTCAGGATGTCTAAGGGCTTAGAAACAACATCACTTAGCAGATTTTTCTACTTTCAAAATGAATGAAATAGAGCTCTGCTTTGAAGCTCAAGTCGAAAGAAAAAATCACCTCTCAAAAGAAGAGATTTATAGTAGAAGTACATTTAAAGTTCACTTAACAGTAAATACACAATATAGAAAAAAATCCACAGTTCAGCCACAACATAAAACCATGACAACATCTCATCAGAAATAAAACAATTATTTGCCATATTTTTCTCTCCTATGATAAAACAAAGTTGCCACTGTGGAAGTTATTCTTTCTTGATAATATACATCTTTGTATTTCGGAATATGTCTTACCTGAGTCATTCATTTCTTCCTAAGAGCCTACTAGAAATGACTGAAAGCACAGAGAAACATATACTGGCGCAATAATTTTATCAGATCAATAATTTATAAACATAAAGCATGTTACTTAGCAATAGTTTTTTCTGAAGGTATCCAGAACTGTTTGTTTGCCTACATTATTGTGCACTTAGCTGAGCACTCAGTTATTCTCTGCATTTAAATGATCTCAATATTTAATATGTAAGAAAATAAAAATATTAGTAGAGGTACTTAAGAAAATAGGAAAATAAAAAGATCACATACAATTCATGAAATCTTTTTAAGAAAGCAATAATTGTATACCTAAATTAAAGGCAGCTTCTGACCTCACTCCAGACACATGTATTTAAAGGCAAAAGGGCGTTGATCAATATGATTAGATGCTTAATTGGGCATGATAGACTTTGAATATGAATGTGCATGCAATACACAGTGTGGAAAGGTAACCTTCTCTGCTTCAGAATGCTTTGTTTTCTTGTTTCAGATGTCTTATGTTACTGAAGTGATTCTGTAACAAGGACAGTCATGGCAAAATTTCAGAACTAGATGCAAACAAATATTCAATTTATTCAATAGAATAAATAAAACAAAAGCCTAAATCTAGGTGAAACTGATTGAAAAGAAATAATGATAAACAGGACAGCCCTAAGGACCCAGCGGGCAGTAGCTAATGGAGTTAAGTCCAGCTGGACACACATTACAAGTGGTATCCCCCAGGTCTTGTTACTGGGGCCCATCTTGTTTAATATCTTTATTGGTAACCTTGATGAGGGGGTTGAGCGAACCCTCAGTAAGTTTACAGATGACACCAAACTGGAAGGTAATGTCTGTCTGCTTTAATGTAGGGAGGACCTTCAGAGGGATCCAGATAAGCTGGATCGCTGGGCAATGGGATGAGCTTCAACAAGGCCAAGTGCCAGGTCCTGCACTTTGGCCACAGTAACCCCATGTGGTGCTATAGGCTTGGGGCTGAGTGGCTGGATGACTGTGAAGAGGAAAGGGACCTGGGGGAGTTGGTTGATGTTCAGCTAAACATGAGCTGACAGTGTGCCCAGGTGGCCGAGGAGGCCAATGGCATCCTGGCCTGCATCAGAAATAGTGTGGCCAGCAGGAGCAGTGAGTTAATCATCCCCCTGTACTCAGCACTGGTGGGGTTACACCTCAAGTGTTGTGTTCAGTTTTGGGCACCTCACTACAAGAAAGACATTGAGGTCCTAGAACGCATCCAGAGAAGGGCAACAAAACTGGCAAGGGGTCTGGAGCACAAGCAGCTGAGGGATCTGGAATTGTTGAGTCTGGAAAAGAGGAGGCTCAGGGGAGACCTCACTGCCCTCTACAATTTCCTGAAGGGATGCTGTGATGAGGAGGGGTTTAGCCTCTTCTCCCAGGCAACAATCAGGACCTGAGGAAATGGCCACAAGTTGTACCAGAGGAGATTTAGATCAAATATAAGGAAAATCTTTTTCTGTCAGAGAGTGGTCAGGCATTGGAATGGCTGCCCAGGGAGGTAGTGGTGTCCCTGGCAGTGTTCAAGAGGCATCTAGATGAGAGCTACAAGATATAATTTAGTGGACTGTGATATCAATAGTAATGGCAGGACAGTTGGGCTAGATGATCTCGTAGGTCCTTTCCAACCTTACAATTCTGTGATTCTGATTCTATGACCTCCAGTCACTTTTCCAGATAATATATTCTCAGTGGTAGACATGCATTTAAATTGCGTCCTGCAATTGCAGAGTGAAATTATTCCTTGTTTCACCGTGCCAATCTACAGAAGGCTTTGCTCAAAGCAGCCACAGAAGCTGAAGAAATTGAAGCTGCCCTCCCCTTGACATCTAGCACATTAGGAGAGAAAATTCTGTGACCACCTGGTAGCTGCAGTAGGGGCTGGAGTTCCTGTGGCACCTCTAAATGGAGAACATTAAGCCTTAGGATATACTTAACGCATTAGCAGTGGATGTACAGCTCCTCACCTCCCAGCACAACCTGTCTGCTAGCTGTCATGCTGCTGGGAAACCACAGTCGTGCAACAGTCAAGTGCTCAGGAGCTGCCTGAGGATCTTGTCTGCATGCAGCCTGCTGTTAAGGATATCAACTGTTGTGTTTCTGCCTGTCAGTACTGCAAGACACTTAAATGTGTGAGGGGTCTACCAAATTTGTTCGTACATCCAAGCCAACTTAATTTTGTATCACACAGACATCAGCTGTTGTCTTGTCTCATTCTTAGTGTAACTGAAATACGATGATGTGTGATTGCCTCCATCTGAAAGTATGTTAACTTGTGATGACTTTGACTGACTATAAAGGCAATGCCAGTGAAGCTTCGTGCAACTCCTTTATTTGGCCAGAGGTTGCTCCTGCAGTGAGTATCCTAGGGATCTGCTGCTGAGCAGACATCCTCCTTCAGCTCCCAGAAGGGAGCCTGCAGCTGCTGAGGGATTTGCAGATGAAAATTAGGATATCTGTTTTCTATTGAAAATTATGGGGTGGCAAACTGAATGAAATTGCTGGGTTGCAATGGAAAGATGGAGAGATTTGAGTTGGGCAGGGATCAATTTGCCTTGTTACCTATTGTCTCTATCCATTCACTTTTTCATACCTAATAAATTTTCTTTGAGCAGGCTAGTTCAAAAACTAGTTATACTGGATCTTTTACTTTTCTTGACTCTGCAAGCCTGTAGGTAGTTGCAGAGCTAAGTTTGCTTTCTGTTACACATTCAGTTTTAGGAAGAAGGTCTGATACTTGTTCCTTTCTCCTAGGAGTTGTACCACTAGCCGCAAGTGTAGGAAATGCTTGATACTTAACACAGAGGATGTCCCACTTATTTACTCTATATTAGAGCAGTAGAGCTTTTCAATGCAGTAATTTCTCTCCAATAGCAAATGCAGTAAGGGGAAAAAAAAAAATAGGATACATCTTACAGCAGTCTGCACTCTCACAACTCCACAGATAGCAGTAGCAGGGCTCTAGCGCTAAAGTGGCATCTCAGAACAGTGATGAGGCTTGCAGAGGACTGGAGTCATGCCTTACTGCCACTTACTAGGTGCACATCCTGGTTTATATTCCAAAGTGTACACTACCAACATTTACATACTATTAAAGATAAAGTCTGTAGGCAACAGTGGACTGCTGCTATGTGCTTAGAATGCAGATAAGAAAGCTGCTATAAGGAAAAAAGTGTGGTTTTGTGTGTGTGTGTTTTTTATAATAATAATTTAAAAAAAGCTAAATTATGTTATTTTCATATTTTTGCTTGTGTGATTAACATGTGTATACTTCAAAGAAAAACTGCAATTTACAAATCCTTTTTTCCTTACCACAGCCAAATAATAATGAAAAAAGATGCATAGAAAAAAGGAAATCACTTCTACTGCTTCTCAAAAAAGTGATTATGTATGCAGAGAAGAAGCGAGAGACACTGTAAACTAATCACTGAATTTAATATTTTAATGTAGCTTAGATGGCTGCAAGGGTCCAGAAGAATAGTTAACTTCTCTTTCTGCTGGGATCATAAAACTCATGTAACATTGTGTTTTTCCTCACATAATGTCAGTATGAACTCTACTATAAAAATATCTCTCAGTGGTACTTGGCAAAAATAATATCACGCTGGGCAATGTAAAGAACAATAAAGAGAAAAGTACCTTGGTGACTCTAGACTTCTGTCTCACTAGCTCTCAATAATACATAGGCATCTAAAAGTCTTCTCAAGCTATGCAGCAGGACCTGAACATTAAAATCAAACTTAAAGAGACCATTTTCCTTGCCATATTGCTGATTAGAAAGCCCCCATTCAGCTGTTACCTCCTGCCCAAACTACCCAAATCAAACAGGATCCCTTCCTCACCTGACCAAGAACTTATCTCACTTCTCACTTGATGGACCCACACAGCTGCCATCTGACTGTCTGAAATCTGACAAAGATCCAGGTACTAAGCCAGGTGATGTTACTTCCTTTAGAGGTTCTTCTCAGCATTTGTGCTCTAGATGTGCTCATTGCAATGCTGATCATGGTGACTCTCCTTCCTACACCAGATTTGTCAGGGAGCAAATGAATGGAGGATGGCGTTCTTTGTTGTTTGCATTGTGTTTTAGTGGGCAGAGCTGTCACCCAAGCAAGATGTTCCTGTGGGAATCTAAGTGAGTCTCTCTTCTGTAATTTTAGGCCTAAAAGCCAATTTCATTCCCTGAAGTAAATTTGAACAAATAAAGCTTTTTCTTGGGAGAAAGAGGGAGCAGGAGGGAAAAAACCTTTTCATCTTCCTGTGAAATAATGAGGAGTAAGCATACATTTTCTGTGACTGATAGATTGCCAGGAGGGTAATTAAAATATCTGGATATATAGCACTGCTCAATTATTTCTAGTTATTGTACACTTCAGCTCCCAAATGTTTATGACTTTACATCATTAGTTTTTGCACACATGTACGTACTTTCCATTTAATGTGCTCAATCTGGGGAATCCCAGTACAGCAGCACAGAAACTAATTATTTCTTCAAACTGATCTGGCATCATGTACAATTGATATTGATGGGTGATGAGGTTATAATTTTCATGTGATTATGCTGATTGCAAAAGCAGAGTCATCTGTCAGGGAGTAAAGGAATCCTAATGCTATAATTGACTGATGGCCATAAACACATCCAACTGTCTTGTCATAATCATGTTGGTTGTCTCTTTATAGTAGGAATCTATTGGACTGAGTCTGATAGAAATCGATTTGTCTTTTTTAACTCGCTCCCAAGCATAAACATGAAGTTATGGTAATATGACTGCTTTCTCAGGCAGAGGTGGTAAAAACTACTTCAGGCCTAGTTGTATGGAAGCTGGATTTTTGTCATCAGGGCCTCTTCTGTCAGAACATTCCTAGAAGGGGAAGCTTGTACTGATACTTTTATATATCTGGGTTATTGAACTATTTTGGACATAAGGGGAAATCTCTCCCCTTTTGGAATATGGAACAGTATAGAATGAGGAAAAGAGTATGATAAAAATGTATAATGAAGCAGACTGGCTTTTCTGCATTTGTGAAAGCCTAGCCTGGAGTCTTCTTATAAGAACTTAACGCTATCACTGGGATTTCCAAGTGAAATACTTAAAAGAGGTTGATGCCAGAATCTTTTCAACATTGCTGTTTTGAGGATGCAAGTTGCAGTGAAGTTAACTTGGTTGCTGCTTTTTCAGTGCACAGAAAGTGCAAGACCCACATCCAATGCTTGCCACCTTTAATCTTTAAGCATAATATAAGGTGCTCAGCTTTATCCACTGTTCACTGTTCTAGCACTACTTACAAATACAAATACAAAAACAGCTCCTCTGTAGGCTTTTCTGTAAACCTTCATTGTCATACCCAGGTGCTCAAACTGTAATTTTCACAAGTCTGGGAAAAAAGGGGTAATTTTTCTTTAGTTTCATTTTACAGATAGAATAACTGGAATGCTGGACAGCATCAGGGTTATTTCCCCCTGAAGCTGCTTCTGGCTTTTTATTTATTATTCTTTCCTATAGTTAGCATGGCAAACTTCATGCAATTCTAGTGAGCTTTAGTCACAGATGTGACTCTGCAGCTCGGACTCTACAGTCTTGGGGTGAATGTTTATGTTATATATGTATTGCTAATTGATGATGGAGTTTAATGTAAAGGACTAGTTAAACATTACATCCAAGATGTTTTACACTTCACATTAGAGCATTGTTCTACAGTTATGTCTTCAGTCGCTTAAATACATAAGCCAGCAGATCTACATTAGTATGACATTCCCACTTTGGCTCACAAGGAACTGTTTTGTTTAGCTTCAGTGGAGCTTGATGTCATCCAGCTTAAGTGTCTGAGCACTGTGCCGCATTGTGCTATGCAAATGTGTCCTGCATCAGATGCAGCAGCAGAATCCAGCTCTGGAATAATAACATTTAACTCTTCTGTTCATAGGAGTAGCTTTCTGTCTTGTGGATGCCCTTGTCTTTGTTCATTACACATATCCTAACCCTCATAATAATGCAAGGCCTGATAGATGGCAGGTCCACAGTTAACAGCATGCATAAATTAGTTTAAAACAAAGTATTGGAAGGTTTTATTTTCATGCATTTGTACAAGTGTCTTGACTTGAAAATACTGACCTTGTTCAGTAGGGTTTCTGGGAGAAACTGTGCAGCCAGGAAGTTCTGATCCTTCTCACCCAGTTTATTCCCTGTTCTAATCCTCTTCTTAATAAAATCTACTTACTCCACGGCTTACTGTGGTAATGCCATCTTGCTCACGCTGTCTTCTCACTGCTTCTTGTGTGAATCCTGTCTCTTGCCTAGCAGTTTTTCCCATTCCCTAATAGGCTAAAATAAATCCAAGAACATTTTTCTGAAAGGATGTGAAATGTAAAACCTTTCCAATGCATTCAATGCATTTGAAATACAACTTGCCTTACTTTGACAATCATTTAATCTAAAGGTATTGAACTTTAAGTATAATTATAGCACAAGCATCAAGATGTGAGATTTCATATTTTTCTTTGCTTTGTTTTTTAAATATGTATCCTCAAAGAAATTTACTTGATTCTATTAACCCATCAGGCCCTGGGAGCACAGCCCCTGGAGTAGAGCAGGGTTTAGACCTTGATTCAGACCTCCAACTCACTTGTGCTTAGCATCCAAAGGGAGGTAAATCTTGTCATTCTTATTCAATGGATAATTGAATGCTGTAGATGCTGTGTCTCCCTTAATTCATTTCTGCTCATCCTTCACTTCCCTGTCTTGGAGCACAAGAGATTGTCTGTTGTAGAATCCCTGTGCTTCATAGAAAACCTGGTATTCCCTGCTCTGAGCACTTCAGGAGATCTCCAGAACGTCCCCTTTTCTTCTTCAGGTAGATGCATGGGCTGTCCCACAGTCCAGACATTGGCTTCTGTTCACTTCAGTTCTGCTGTTTTGCTCTCACTAGTGTGTATTTGACCTGAGATTCTTCGTTTTGCTTGCTTCTTTCCTTAATTTTTGTTAGGTAATCTTCAGGGTAGGCTCTTAACAAATTCTACTGAAAAAACCAAAGTGTATGATGTTTTCACGTGCTTGCTGCATGCTACATCTTAAAAAGATCCCCATTAAGCTACTTAAGAGACCTTTATCACTTATATCCGTGTTGAGTCACTGCCAAAGCATATTTTCCAGGACCATCACTCACTGTGATGTTTTTCATACATCCTATATGCTGAGAGCTGATATTAAATTAACTTGACAATAACTGTGTGCTGCATAATAGCAATCTGTCGTCCTTCAGTGGTTCTCAACTACTTTACAGATACACTGAACTTATTTGTGTATAGTGAAAATGACATTATTCTTCTAAGAACACTCTCTCAAAAGGGTATCTTCTGCCATTAGTGGGAGAGGCATTATTTTCTGACAAAGAAGATCTTAACTTACATGACCCGATCTAGTATTAAAATGCCCCTAACCTCCATTTACTTCACAATGAAAGTAATAGGATGGCAAAATCAATACTGATAGTTCAAGGCAAAAGAAAATCTAGCTAATGGCTTTTCTCATTTTTGCTTCCCATTTAAGGCAATATATGGTATGAATGTGTTTGCTCTCTAGTCATAGGACTTTCATAAGCAAACAGTTTTGGTATCAAAGGCCAGTGATGGGTCAGTGGATGTACCCAAATCTACCTGAGTAGCAAGTAAATCAGCATATATCATGCTGGCCGGTAGAGGCTACTGATTTTTTTGCATGCTTTTATCATCTATATTGCAAATACACACTTAATTGTGCTATTTCAGGCAGTGCTAGGAGTCTTACTCTCCAAAAAGTTTGATTTTGTTTCTGTGGCTCTGATTAGAGAAATCATCATGATAGTTTTGTCAGTCTGGGTAAAGTAACTAGGGTCTTCTCTGTGGCTATTTCATGAATAGTTCTGATATTCTAATATTTTAATCTTCTTATTTCTGTCAAAATGCTTCCTTCATTTCTGTCTTCATTTCCTTTCAGTCTCTTAGCGATGTATAGCTAGATGTAGTACTATGTCTATTTTAATATGTGACTAATCTTTTCAGACCCATTTCCACTGCTATCTCTGCACTAGAATTTCTAGATGTATTATACCATGGAATATGGTATGCAGAAGTCCATCAATCCTCTTTAGTCATCTAAAGGCAAAATATATAGTAATTACTTAATAAATCTGCCATTTCTTTATCTCAATCTCCAATCCTCCATTTGCATTTTTAGTAGTTTTATCTTTAGGGCTGGGTGGTCATCTAACCAGGTCAGGATGATGATAACTAACTTTTATAGTACAGAAAGCAATGGGATTCTATGGTGAATTAATATTTTTTATTAATAATAGGTACTAAATCTTGATAGAATTGTTAAGGCTGTGCATAGCTCCAGCCCCTGCAGAGCTGCTCTTGGGCAACTGAGTTAGGTTGTGAGCCCCTCCTTTTGCCTCAGGGTTGTAAGGCAATGATGTTTCCTGCATTTGAACACACACACCAAAAAAAAAAAAAAAGACAATTTCATGGGTGAATTTCAGTAAGATCAGCTTTTCCTGTGCTCTTTAGCAATAGTTCTTTGCTAAAAGGATCCCCATATTCTTAAGGATGATATAGGGGCATATTATCAGGAGAGGGAATTCTTTTGGATTTTCTGCTAAAGCAGTGACAAATTCACCAGGTGTGTTCTTACTACCCTGCTATTGCAATAGTGACAATATGCTCAGCAGAGAATCTAGAAGCAGCTAAATTTCACTGACTCTTATTTATGTATGCTGACTGTTTGCTTTGAAGACACCTAGAAGTTTTAGCCAAGGAAAAGAAAAAAGAAAAAACACTACATCTCTGAGCTTGTTAATCACAGTCTTGCTTTACACCATATTCTGTGCAGCATCTGCTTAAGAATATGCCATTACTTCTTTGAAATGTGATTTTCTAATTACTTATCATTTGCCTTTTGAATTTGCTGTCCAAGTTGTGTGCTAGGTAGGCTTTGCAAGAAAACATTAATTGCTGGTCCTACTTATCTTAGTTGTTTGTCATTTCTGAACAGGAATTTCTTCTGAATAGATCTACAGATTCAGCAACGAGCATTTTCAGGACCATAATTAATATTTTATCACCTAAACAGTTTTGTTTGTTTAAACACATTTGGTGCATCCTGCTCACCCTGCTCCATAGGTGAGAATGTCAAAGTAAGTTCCAAGTCCCCATCTTTATCCTGATGGAGCTCCATAGCATGAGATCCCAGATGTCTGAAAGATTTCCAAAAATTGCAGCATAAATGCTGTAGTGGATAATTCTAAGTTGCAGCTTCCTACATAGGTTTGCATCCAATTTCTGATTACTATAAATCTCTTAAAGCTATGATGATTGACGGTGAGACTTTGGACCATCACAAATCTTGCAAAATCCTCTCCTTAGACTTTGCCCTTGCTGGAATAACTACACAGAAATAGACAGAAAAAAAAAAAAATCCTAAAAAGTAAATAAGACACCACTCCAAATCAAGACAATGATTACCTGCACTCCTGAAGGACTATTGTTAAATATAGTACATGTTTTCCTCTATTTATTTTGATTAATAAATACCTAGAAAATATTCAGATAAATCTGTGAAGGACTAATGTTGAACTGTGAGAAGGTATTGCTGCTTGCTAATGTTACAGTCTGCATCACGGTCTAGGAAACATATAAAATCCTTCATTTATTTTGAATTGTGTGCCAAAGCATGAGGAATAATCAATTTTTAGAAAGCAAGCTCATGGATGTGACATACAAGCTCAGTCTTTTGCTGTGGGGAATCTGAGAGATTGGATTCCTAAGGGATCAGAGGTACATATGGGAATATACAGTGGAAGAGTTACTGCTCTATCTTATCCATTTTCAAAATAATGGGAAGCATATAAATAAGGGAAAAACTGTCTTGGTGAAATATGAACAAATGCTTTCATGGTTTCTGATAGTACTTTTTATTTTAAGCAATGATGAGTGTGGGACGTGAATCAGGCTTCCTGGGGTGTGTGGTCCAACACATGCTGAATGCAAATAGGGAGGTGACTTCAGATCTTTAAGAAAAATATTTTGATGCTGACAAACAAGCACGGCAAGAAAACGAAGTGTATTATGTGCAGAGGAAAGACCGATTCTAAGACTATAGATCTTAAAACATATCCAAGAACACTTGATCAAACTTATGACAGAAGTGCTGCTTGGAAGGTGGGAAAGCTACAGCTACTTAATGTACTGTCTCTTAGAGAACTAGATATGCAAAATAGAATCCAAGGTCTTGATGCAACGAGATTGCTGTGTGCTTAATCTCCCTCTCTTATAACAGTCTCTTTCTTATTCTTCAGCTTGAATCTGATTCACATGGGGATCTCTAATTCCTTTCCATTTTCAGACTGTTCAAGTTTTACAAAAATTTTCATTGCTTCCACTCTTGATTATCCAGTATTACTTGATAAAATCGGTCTCTGCTGCCCTATTTCTTTTTAGCTTAAGTTCCAGTTATCTCCAATTCCCTTTGCACTCCCCTTTAAGTATTTCCTTTACACTGTAGAATTTTGATCACATTTCCTTAGAGTAGTTTACATTCTTTCATAGATACTTGCATTAAAAGAAATCTTTGTTTCTTGTGATAGTGCTTGCACTTGTATTTGTGTCAAATGACAGTGCTTTATTTAAGCATTCCCTAATTTGAAACTTACCAGTTCCTATTTCTCCTCTTATGTATAAGTTTCTCAGGGCGAATCACCCTTGTTTTCTAGGCAGCAAACAGAAATATGAGTTCTGTGTCCTTTGAAAGCAGAAATCCTTCTGATATATCCGGAAGCAGGATGGAAACTTTTTGTAGATGTCCCTGGATTTATCTCCATGTTCCAGAGCTATTATTCTTCCTCTAGAAACTCTCTCTTCATTTTTCACAGGTTTCCTGAAACTTCTCATCTTCTCCAGGTGCAGAATGGCATACGTGATTCATTGAAGAGGCAAAGTGAACATGTAAGAAACTTCCCTGTATTTCTTGTTGTCTATTGTTCTTTTCTGTTACCACTTACCCTCTTCCTTCATTCTCATTTACTATGCATTTGATAAGAAATGCAGTGTGGTATTTTTTATTCCATATGACATTTGTTCTTCAATCAATCTTTGATATGTGCAGTTGTATATGTGTGGTTATTTATTTATTTTATTTTGTTTATGTTCTTTAAAATAGTGAAATGCTTCCATGGAGAAGAAAAGGCAAGCCAATCTTTGCCACCTGCGTAGTAATGCTTGTGTCTGCCTGTCATCTGAAAAGATGAATGACTTCACAATAAAAATATGAGGTCTGTTAATGGCTGTGCTTCTGTAATGATGGCTCCAGTAAAAGCCTGAAACTGCTGTGAATAAAGCAAAATAAAAATATATCCATTTTATTTTCTATCCTGTACAGACATGCCATTTCTGGGAAGAGATTTAAATTGTTAGGTGTCAACAATGAATATGAAGATGGAGTATAATGCAGAGGATTCAAGAAGTATTTGGCAGCCTTTCTTTTCTACATGACATTGTCTGAGATTGGTAAGGAGTGTCTTAAATCAGCATGAGGCAATCGACATCACTTTGTGGGCAATTTTGCATTTGAAAGCATCTCATTGGGGTTGTTTGCCTTCGAATGGGAGGGCACAGGAGTGATTTATTAGCTGAAAACTTGGCCTGAAAGAAAACGAAAGCAGCTTGATACAGGAGATCGGGGGATGATACCATTGTATCCTTCAAAGGCAAGATACAAGCTGCATTCTTCCTGCTTTCTCTTAACTGCTGACTTAAGTTTTCAAGGCCTGGAAGACAGGAACAAAGGAGTTCCTGCTGAGATCCCGAAGCCAGAATCTATCACTCCGAAAGAGCTGTCTCGACCGCTTTGGACTATGAATAAGGGTTTGTACTGTCATCGTTAGTCGTCGTCCATTGAACAAGAAAAGCTCCAGGACCCACCATTACGGAAGATCACACCTGACATAAAGACATTCCTGGATCAAACAACAGTGAACCGCTTTGCTTTGCTGTATTTGTATATCTGTCTGTCTGCCTTTCTTTACTTTTTTTTTTTTTTTTTTTTTTTTCCTATTTATTTATTGGTTGCTGCTGATGTTTTGTTTGCTGTGGATTATGTGTGTGTGTGATTTGCATTTTGTAGCTTTTAAAATTTTTTTTATTTATTTTTTATTACTTTACAAAAATGGAAACAACCAACTAACTGAAGACAAGAAAATGTCACAAGAATCATAAACTAATTCATAGAAGTACCAAATGTGCCAGGTAATCTCAACAGGGAAAGAAAAGATGGTTGTAGTGAAATGCAAGGCTTTCTCTGGCTGCAGCAGAGACGGATTTCACCTGAAAAGCCAAGTACCATTCCCGATTGTTCTGCGGAGCCCAGAGCTGGGAATAGGACATTTATCTAAGGCATTCTCAGTTACTACAGCCAATTAAACTATTTGATATTTTCGTTTGCCCTGTAGGAAAGTAATTCAGCGGTGAATGGATATTATTTGTAGGATACAGGTAACCTATGCTGGTAAATAAACTCAAATTATGAGTTTCAAAACAACTCGCTTCCATGTCAGCCTCAGGAATTTGATTCCTTCTTACCAGTCTCATTGCTGAAAAAGTTCATTCCTAAGGCTTTAGAAAAGGAAAAGCACTTTGTATGGGTGTTCTCTTAAGTCCAGGAACACCTCCAAGAAGGCAGGATTCCTTTGCTGACTGCTCACCTCCACCCCTGCTGGGCTTTTTCAAGACAAGCAGCAACAGTGGGGAGATTCAGATCAGAAATCAGGTTGCACTCAGGTCATGAGTGTTTTTAAAAGGCTGAATTGAATGTGTTGTGAAAACATAAATAAAATGTTGTCTGCCCAGGGCAGAAGGGATTTGAGATCAGAAAACGCTGTATGCTGCCCCTATATATTTACTGAAGACATGCTAGAGAATAGTCATTGTCACTGTGCACCCTAGACAATGGTCCTCACTGTGTTACCAGGATCACACTGTGGAGCCCACAGGAGAATGTAAATGTATTACCATGTTCAGATGTATTAAATCTAATATTCCAGAGGCCTAGTGAGGAAAAGATTTGGATAATTATGAACCATATGTTTCTTTTAAGAGAACTTGTAAAACAGACATAAACATAGAAAATGGCATCCTTTAAGGGTACAGAATGCATATTACCTTAACTGCTGACCAGATTGTCCACCTGGAGCATGTTTTTCTTGTTTACTTGAAGTGTTTCCAGTTAGATCATATACATCAGTGTCTGAGAGTCTCTTTACACTTGTCAGTCTGTGGTGTCTCTTCCTGTTGATTTCTGGTTTTTTGGTTGTGTTTTTTTTTTTTTTTTTTTTTTTTTTTTGTGCTGTTCTTTTCCAGCTGTGATTTGTGATCACCTGCATTTTTTCTGACAGGTACTAAGAGTAAGTCAAAACTTATCAAGTACTTCTATGCTTTCCTTTTGCTGGAGACGTCACTGATCATAAAGTCCTGCTTCTTCAGAAAGCAAAATACAATTTGGGTGAGCATGCCAACAATAATTGTACTTGTCAAAAGAAACAAATTATGTTGTAACTAGCCAAAATTTAATCACAGGAAATATGACAACTCATAAGGGAAATAATGTTGTACAATTTCTTTCATTTCATGGAATTTACTGTAGATCAGGGGGAAAAAAAATATGTTCTTCAGGCAAAGCATGCAGAATACTATAGAATGATAATTACTTGCAAAGCTTTTATAATGTCTTGGTGATTCCTGATAATGTAAATGTACTTGAGATTTCAATAATAAAAACACTGTATGAGAAACTGAAATAAAAAACGATTATAGTTAATTATTGCATAACATATCTAATTTTATTGAATTAAGAACTGCACATATAATGTAGCATTTCAGCTGTGGAGAATGAGATTCATTTCTGTGTTTAGTATGACTCTGGACTACTCCATTAAATTCATTCCATTCATTCCAATCTAATTCCATTAGATTCATTGCATGTTGATGGCTGCATAAGTGAATTCTGGATCTGGGCCAGATTATGAGTACTAAAATCTACCACAATTTTTAATTTTTATTTATAACAGTGACATTTAAATTACTTTTTAAACAGACAATCATCAGTCCATTGCTCTCAAAATTAAGTAGATAAGCGATCCCAAACACAACAGAAACAGTTAACTTTCAACAAATGAACAAGAAACAACAGTTTATCAATGAACAAGTTATGAAAATGAGGTTTCTTAGTCATATTCTTATTCAACATTTTCATAATAACTAAAGTATGTTCTTAAGGAGTTTTTCGAAGAAATGGATTAATTGTGTGAAGCTTGTTCTTTATAGTCTGACTGCAGATATGTGAGCCTGCTGGAGGTAGATGAAGAACTGCCAGGCTTACTGAGGGCATGGGGAGCCAGTGTTGGCACAGTGGGAGCTCTGAGCCCCAGCTTGTGTACTGCTTTTACCTGTGAGCAACCTGGTGAGCCCTTCTCCTTTGCTGGTATCCTGGTACCTAGAGGCACCTTGGGTGCTGGACACATCCTGCTAATGATGCTGAGTGGCTCATTTAAAGCATGTATAAAAACTGCCTGTACTGCTGCGAGAACGCACTAACTTGAAGCTTGGAAGTAGAACCAGTATTTTGTTTATCATTGTGCACCTCTTGCAAATACAATCAGTATGTTGTTATGTCCTGGAACAATCTCCTTGAATTAAGTCAATGCATAATATAGTTATGATCTGAAACTTAGGACAGAGAAAAGAGAGTTCCAGTTTTACCTTGTTTACTGATTTCAGGATTTTGCCCTGCAAAAGGGGAAACTAGGAAATTCAACATCCTCTTGAGGTCTTTACAGTGGTAGCAGTATCTGTCTGGAAATAGAGAGATGCAGGGTAGACGGGCAGGCTCTACAGAGAGAAAAGGGAAGTTCAAAGAAGAAATGACCAGCAGCAGGAGACTTTACAGAGAAAGGTTGTAGCAGAAATGCTAAGTTGCAGCTTGAAGCAGTGATTGAGCACCTGGTGGGAAGGCAGGGCCAACCCAGGAGAGCTCACATGTATGCAATGCAGCTGAGTGACTAGAAGGTTGGAGCCAGAATTCACCCCTTCTTAGACCTCACTTAAGGGCTGGCAGTGGAGGTGAAGGTGTCTCACTTGGATACAGCCGTAGCTTAGGACTTTACCACTCTGCTATTGTTGCAGTACTTCCCAACACATTTTAGTGCTATGCAGACCAAGGCAGTTGCAATGTTGAAAATAAAGATTTTAATAAATGCAGTTCAAAATAACAACTAGGCTTAGCAAAGAAGCTTATCAATGGTGATATGTAACAGTCATGACAGGAGGTTCTTCAAACTCAAAACCCTGTGATATATAAAGTGAGAAAGCAGTCCATGCATTGTCTTACCAAATTCTGCTGTATTCTGCTAGCTTTTGGTTTTGTTCAATGCTGTCAAACACAGAAGATGCAGAGTAGGATCTATTTTCTAGTTTGATTTTTCATTGTTAGATATGAAGTGCAAGCATGTGTGTGTAAAACTGTTCTGTTGATATAAATACTGATGTGATCATAATAACCTACCTTGTTTAATATTGCAGGGACATTGTACAAAGTGGCCTCTTCAGAAACAAAGTCACCAGCGGTATATAATGACTTAAAGCTGTAATGATAATATAAGCCTAAATAATCCAGCAAATCATTCTGAAGAAACCAGCTCTTTATACTGATATTTCATGTATCTAACAGTCATCTAACAGTTGAGAGCTCTGTAAGTGTACTAATCAACAGAAGAATTTGACAGGTCTGTAATTATTTTTCTTTGTGGGTTCTCTGTGGTGTATTAGTAAGGTGATTCATAAAACAAGTTAGCTACAGATCTACAGTTAGTAATATCTTGACTAAGAGAAAATATTTCAGTCACTTTATTTTTATACAGAGTCAGATTTGCTATTGCATTTTTGGGGATACTGTTCTCAAGATAAATGCTCCACTACACCATATACTGTTAAATCAGATAAGTCTGATTTATTGCAAATACATTTCACAATGCAATAGAATTTATACCAGAATGTTATTTTAACTCAAGGCAAGGTGGAAGTTTCTTCAGCCCTGTGGAAATGTGTAAGAAAGGATTATGAAGATTGAAGTTATGTCATTTTACTACTAGTCATTGTTAAGAACTCTTTTTTTTTTTTTTTTTTTTTTCCCTTAATATTTAGGATCTCATTTTGCAATATAGAAGTCTGTATTGCTCTATATTTTTTTCCATAATTTCATTCGGCGTTTGAGTAGTCTGGCTTTAAGCTTGATAGGTAATATTTCTATTATTTCTTCTTTCATCTTTTCACCAGCATTCGTGATTCATGAAATGGCTGTGAATAATGCATCTGATGCTGCTATGCTGTTGGTAGTGCTCGTCTACTACCAAATTTGGTCTAGTTATGGGAGTGTAAAAAAAAAAATGTTTTTTGAGAGAATGGAAATTGAGAAGAGTATATCTGTGATTTGTAAATGGATTATGTGTTTCAATTATGTGTTTTTTAAATGGTGGCATTTAATTCTAGTCAAGTACCATAGGAAACAGATCCAGTATTCAAAATGTACATTTTAGAAGTTCAGAACTGAGTCTAACCCAATGTAATTCCATCTGAGACCGACTTGCACTGACCACTATAAAGAAGAATTTCTTAATCTATCTTTCATATACTGAATACCAAATCACTATTTTTATAAGTGGAAGTAAGTCAAAGAAAGAATAATAATTGATAGAAAAAGTATTTATCACAAAAGATAAAAAATAAGAAAAAACAAACTAAGAAGATTGGAAAGTTAAGTAACAGCCAGATCTCTAAGGAGATAATGGAAAACCCATATTTCAGAACTGTGGTTTTAAACCTTCCCATTTGTTGGCAGAAAACTGCAACAAAGATAAAGCAAATTTTATGGTATCTCTCTCTAAGATAAATTCTTTGCTCTTTATACATACAAGATTAATATCCATGTTTGTATTACAATGGTTAACCTTCTTCATCAGGACATCAGGACATCCTTGGATGTTCTTCAACTATGGACTAATAGAGGAATTTTCTAATTTCAGTCACTTAAAATATCTGGACAGCTAAGACAAGAGTGAGGTGGATTTATCTTTCAAACAGATCAGTGTAATACATGTGTTGGTTCATTGATTTGGTCAGACTTATTTCTGCTTAGGTATAGAGTAGTGCATGGAAATTAAAGTCAAATAATGTCTTTTACACACTAAGGATATTTTTATTTATTTATTTATTTATTTATTTTTTCAGCTGAAGAAAATTAGAAGTCCCAAGTAAGACAAGTTAGGAAAGGAGAAATAAAAGATAAAATAATACTAAGCACTCTATGCTCTGTTATCTTCCTGCTGAGAGAAAGAAACTAAAGTGAAGAAAAATAAGCCTTGATAAAGCAAACAAATGCAGTCAGAATATCACAATTTATAAAGAGATAAATGGTTGATATAGCCAGATAACAGTCCATACTGGAAAGTATTACACAGTCCTTTTTGAGTAGCCTTTATAAATATTCTGATAAGCATCCTTGTATAGAGCATCATCTCACAACTATTTATTAAACAAAACCTTTAGGATCAAATTGTTAGCTTAAATGAATTGAGACGGATGGGACTACTTTCTCTGCAAATCATAGTTATTTCCCACGCTGACTTTTAGATCCCTGAAGGAAAGTAAATTGTTTTGGATCTAGCCTGCCTCCATATCTTGAGTGGGCCAATTCAGTATGATTTACTGATCTAATGACTTGTTTCTTCTGTTTGGCTAAACTTCATGTTTGCCTCAGTAAGAAATTCCACAATCTTTCTCCTTCAGGCTTTCAGGGAATGTAACCTGTTTATCAGGTATATCAAGAATGGTTTCAAAATTAGTATTCCAGTTGTGCACCAGTTAACAGTATTTGTTTATTTCTCAGAGAAGAGACTATGTATAGGAAAACATTGTTTATTGAGTTATTGGCCATTCAGTTGTGGAAAATAAGAGAAATATAGCATACAACAATTCTAGAAGTGACTGGACTTTGAGATATTATTATGACCAGCATAAACAAAGCAGTTAGCTAGCAATATGAGAAAATCAGTTTCACTCACTGTCTGGGGGTAAAAATTGGGAGTGTATGCAATCAGTATAAGACAATATGCAGAAGCTTTCTCAGAATCACAGATTCACAGGATGTCTTGGGTTGAAAAGACCTTGAAGGTCATCTAGTTCCAGCCCTGCTGTTGTGGGCAAGCTTGCCACCAAATAGACCAGAGTTTCATTCAACCTGGCCTTGAATGCCTTCAGGGATGGGGCATCCACAGCTTCTCTGTGCCTCACAGCCCTCATGTCTAAACTGAAACCATCAGACCTTTGTCCTACTCCTACACTCCCAGATAAGTAGTCCTTCCCCAGCTTTCCTGTATGTCTACCTTTAGGCACAGGAAGGCCACAATTAGGTCTCCCTGAAACCTTCTCCAGACAGAATAAGCCCAGCTCTTTTGAACTGTCTTTACAGCAAAGGTACTACAGCCATCAGAATATTCTGATTTTTCTCAAAAATGATGCTGTATTTTCATGCGTTTGTTCCATTTTTCATCTTAGAAGTTATTTTACACAACATTTTTCTCTCATGTTCGACTTTGTTGTAAAGAAAGCTGTGCTCTTTGATGTTCTGCATCTTTTGAATGTTCCACGAGGTACTTGAAATACTCAACATACAGAAAACATTTTCAAGTGGACTATGGAGAGGAAAAATTATCTGCATTTGCGGCTGGGCCTTACGGAGAATATCAGAAGACATGCCTTCTTATAAAGCAGTAGTAAAATGTTAATGGCATAAAAGGCCTTTTAAAGACCAGTGATAGTCCTTCTATATATTTTAAAGAAAAAAAAAAGTTAAGATAAAAATATTTTTAAAGAAAAAATTGTTATAATAAAAATATTTTTACCAGAAGTAGTCTAAATCAAAATGGTTTGGATTTTCACAAGAGTATTTTTAAAAATTACAGCATTTACAAGGTATGTTAAATAGAGGGAGTCACTTGAGAAGTTGAACCTACTGCAGGTTTACTGAAATAACTGCAAGAGTACAAAACAAAGATGTTAAACATAACTTAAAGAATCAGATACTGCTTTGAACAAGCAACATTTGATTGGCAGTTGATTTGTTTCCAAATTATGCCCACAAATGTCTTAAGAGCAGTTACTTCAACGTGATCAGTCTTGCTTACATATTGAATACAATTCACAAGCTCTTCACTTAGTTTCTCTAGGGCTATCTAACAAGGATGGAATGCCATGCTGGCCACTGGCAGCCACTGTAGAACCTGAAAGAATACAGGTGGAAGTGAAATATTGTGGCAGTAAGAAAATACAACATGAAAGAAAAAAAATACAATAGATTTTTCAATTAGAATACACCCAGTTCCACTAGAATCAGTCACCCTGAGCCAGGTTCAATGTGCATTTGGAGATAAAGATAGTTTGTGGATGTACTTCTATGGGATCTTTTAATTTTTAAGCTAATATTCAACATACTAAATAAAAGAGCAAACAAAATTTATCATTCATATTGCTTCTGTGTGAATCAAGATATGCCCAGTAATGCCAGTAATGACAGAAGGATTTGATTCATTTTTCCAGAGCTGAAATAGGGTAATGAACTTGTTTTTCTAGAAATAATAATCACAGAAAACTATTGCCATGAAAGCATCCCTTAGTAATAATAATCTTATTCAGTTAGAAATTTAATAGCCTTAGTAATACGATTTAAGCTTAAATTGCTCCTACTACTGCCTAAAAATGACTCTTTCAAACATCATCATATATTAATACTGTATCACTGTATCGCCCTATATTAACTCTAATTAAAAAAAAAAAAAAAAAGATGAAAAACATAAAGGGCTTTTGTATCTCCTTATTAATTACATGTGTATGGAAAATTGGTGAAGGAGAAAAAAGAAATGTGTGGCTTTTCAAATTAACTGATATGAATGAACTGAATGAAAAAGTGGCAGTAACCATGAAACTGCAAAATGAACTCATAAGTTTTTTAGCTGCTGTACGTATAAAAGTAACTGCTCATCAGAAGTGGGTTGTGAAGAGCACAATTAACCTAACAATATTCATTAAATAGCTTAAATTTAACTTTATTCATGCAGCAGGCTTGATAAATTGCTAACCAATTTAATTACTTTTTACAGCTTTTATTATATTTCAAGTTTACCAGTGTGTGAACAAGAAAATATATCCCTAGATCTTACTCTCAAGTTAGACTATTTGGCTCTATCTGAAATGATAAAATTATCTGTGAAACAGATGAGCAAATATTAAAAAACAAATAAATGCCATGGAAAGAATGAATAATTAATGTATTGTAAGATCTCAATGACTTTACACTCGAAACTGGTTCTTTTTTATCTAAAATTCTAGTTTTATAGGGAAAAAAGTACTCTTCCTAAGTTTCAGCAGTATTCTTGTAATCTAGAAAACCTGAATGTTTAATATTAATACACATCTTTTGTATGTACATTATTGACTTCATATTGAGTGACAAAACTGAAACATCTAAATTCATACCTTGACCGCCAGCTCAGTTCACATACTATTAATATATATGTGTTCAATAAGGAAATATTGAAACTGAAGGAGAAAATGAAACCAAACTTGGTATTTTAAACTGGCTAGCAATATTTCTACCAGCTGTCAGCTGTTTCTAAATGCTGTATGGAAAAGGAAAACAGACAATGAAATTTTTTCCTAAAATGTAAGCAATAGTTATTATTGAGAGTAAAGCTGTTTTGATATTTCTCAACATTTGATGGTAAATATTTTTCTAGTTATGGTAAAAAAAGGAAAGAATCAGATGTCTTATTTCTGCTCATGACTTTCAGACTTCCCTTATTCCATGTCTTCCCCTTGCTTCTTAGAGGAGATAAACTACTTTGTCCTTGCCTTGCATACGACTGTTATCTCAAGCAATGGCATACATGGGACTGCCAATGAAAGTAAAGATCACTCCACCTATGTCAGGTGGTGGAACTGGAATTCTTTCATCTTAAAATAAAGATTACTCAGAAGAATGAAAATATAAACAAGCCTATGTGAGAGACTGAAAATAACCAAAGATGAGATGATAAGTAGTAAATATAAAAAATATAAGTGCAGCCTTTCTCTGAGTTGATACTGCTTTTCAAGGTATCTTTTCTCTCTCTCTCTCTCTCTCTCTCTCTCTCTTTTTTTTTTTTTTTTTTGTTTAATCTTGATATAGCACACCTTATGAGCTGTTTGTCTGTCCAGACAAGAAACTACTGAATGACAAGTCTGCCAGTGCTGAAACTGATCTTAATAGGAGACTAATGGAAAGAAGGCTAAAGCTTTTTGCTAAAGCTTTTTGCTGTGCTTGAGTACTTCTGGAGATATGTCATTTTTCAGCTCTATTAGGTCAAATCTGGGAAGATCATTTAAAGTGTCTTGATCAGAGGAAAGGGTTGATGGTCTGGTATTTTGGCACTAACACACTATAATGATATTTTCCAGAAGTTCTTAATTTACCCAGTTTTGCTTCAAGAATGCTGATGAGGACAAGTTCTTTCACAAATGATTATGTGTTTCCCTGACATTCATTTGCAAGTACTTCACAAAATACGGTTAACAGTAACGGTATTAGGTGGGATGCTGAAGTGAAGAGGGAAATAGAGGGGAGTGTGGTTAGCACAGCTTTCTGGGAGATGAAAAAGCAGGTTAGTACTGCTAACCAGAAGTTGGTAGAGACCAATGCCTTCAAGCAGAAGTTGAACAAAAGACCAACATTTTGCTGTACCTCAGTGGAAAACCCAGATTCAGTCAATCCGCTTGCAGTATAAGTGGTTTTCTACAGGATGAATTTGGTCTGTGACGGACTCTATTTCCAGTAGCTGTACTATGTCTTAGGGATGGGGCATACACTAGATTTAGTGTTGTTAATTCAAGCTTGTTTCTTTTTGTTGTTGTTTTTGTTCATTAATTTGGTGTTATTGTTTTTTCTTAACTGGCATGAGTGAAAAATATTTAAGGTTAAAAATAAGTACTTTAAAGCAGCACTGTATTTGAAGAATCAGTTTATTTTATGAACAATCTACTGAAACTTCTTGAAAATATGTGTATCTGCAAAGAACAAGTTTGGATTACTCTGTGCTGTAAAAATAATTCATAAAATTGCAGTAAATGTTTTTCATTTCATGAATACTGTGAAGAAAGTAGTTTCTTGAGGACCAATCAAAAATTTTGAATGCTTTATTACAGTCTTAGAGATTCTGGAAAACATATTTTTCTTGAGGCAAAGAGTGGGAAGAAAAGGGTGTAAGGGAAACTGTTGATCACAGCCTGAACCTCTGATTAACTATCTGAGGCAAGTGATGAGTCAGCTGCAGGAGCACAGGTGAGGGTAATTCAGCTGTGCTCCTGGAAAGGGTAGATCTTGACTCCACCTCTCCTAGATCCCATTTAAGGGCTGATCACCACTAAGGTAGCATCTCTTTCTGGAGATTGCTGTGTTGTGGAGATTTTGTTGTGAGCCTCAACATTGGCAAGCATCCATCTTGACTGAAAGCCTCAGCATTGGTGAGTTTTTTCTTAGGTACCCTCTGGCTATCCATTTACTCTGTAGTTACAACTATGCACTTGTATTATTCCAACTGTACAGAGGGAAAAGACTCATTTTCATTGCACTTGTGTCCAGTGGCTCTTGGGAAATGTGTACCTTCATAACAAGCTTATCCAATAGGTGAGAGTGACATGACTAATGGGTAAACAGGATTCTTTTTGATGCTAAAGTATACTTTTGAAAGTCTTATATTGTTCTGGCAGCCTGAAGGACAGAATAAATTGCTAGCATGAGGGACTGAAAAAAATCTGCTGTTTCATATTTAAGTAAACTCTATAATATACTTGTTCCTTCTGATGGAAAATCCACAACTATTTTAAGCAATACCAAACCAAACATGCAGTACATCAAAACACTGTTCATACAGTGAACACAGTGAATGCAGCTTGCTAGTATCTGTGTTAAAATTTGTGTCCTTCAATCATGGCATATTAAAGAAGAATCTGGAAAGATATTTCATGTTATAAAGATTCTTTTTTAATAGCTGTGCATACATCTGGAACTTCTGCCAGTAAACAATAACATTAACATGTACTGATGTTGTACTTGACTTCATTTCTTATTAAATATGTCATTTTCAAGAGGAACTCTGACTGCAGGTGGGTACATGTTCCTGTGTATGCTGAATTTTCAGCAAGCTTTTGTGGAGTAAATCACTTCACTTAGAACTCTTGGGGTGCTCAAATCCTGGAAACTGCAATTCCTTTTCTTGTCATGATTTTATCCTATGTGATTTGGGCATCTCCCTTCAGTTCCATGGTTTTTCAACATTCCTATTTGCTCTCATTCTTTTCTCAAGGGTAGACCCTGCACAGTCACTCATGTTCCCATCATTGTATTAGGAACAGTAGGCATAATTCTACAGAATTTCAGTTACTAAACGCAGTTACCTTACAAATGAGAAACATAAGGGTAATGAAAACACACAGCTGTTTTATGATATACTGGACACGTGAAAACTAGTTCTGCGCCCGGGAAGCAGAACTTCTAAATGTCTGAAAAATTGGCTGTATTAGGATGCAGATACAATATTACTGATTGTGTATGCAAAACTTTTAGGTAGTCAGCTTGCTTCAGCTGAGGCTCTTAGGCCCAGAAAGCCAAAAATACATATTTAGGCTTCCCTGAAAGTACAAAGGAAATATGTAGCTCCCTACTGATGTATGTCAGCATGCAGATAACTTACAGTGTGGGTGCTTGTTGGCATTGTAGGTCAGGACACTGAAGCTTACAGAGGAAGAATACAGTGAAGAAAAGAGACAGCAGAGCCCAAGATATAAAGCACTGTGTCATGTAACAACCTCAACAGGCTATTCCCTGTTTTGTGTGCACACAGGATACCTTTAGGAGTACAATTAGTCTGGGAAACTTCTGTTGTATTAGTACTCTTTTTTTTATGGAATATGTCAGCTGCCCCACAATGCTGGAATATGGACCATTTAAAATAACTGAATACAATAAGTGGGAGAACAAGCTGCTTCTTCAAAAGCTAGACAGAAGTTACAGAAGTCTGGTGTGCTTGACTGAGGGAGACTTAAAATAGTGCCTTAGAGTTCTGTCCTTTCATCCATCTTAAATTGTGGTGCAGTTCTAGCACAGCCAACAGTGGATAATTTATTGCAATTGTTCACTGCAGTTGGTTTCAATCAAGGATCTACAAAGGCCCATTTTAAATAAGAGCTATGGTATAAAGCATTTTGTTAGAGCTATTTTAGGATTTTATAATGAAAACTAAACACACTTTCAGTAACATTCAAAACTTACTTTAAAGAAAAAAAATCATAACTCAATTTTGTACTAGGGGAAAAAAAGGTTGAGCGCAAGTTTCTGCTCAATTTGTTACAGTATCTGACCTTCAGCACTGTTTTCCAAGTGTCAGATACAGCAATATGCCTGTTGCATTTTCTGAGTGGATGGCTTTGATACTTGGAAACGCAGTAAGTTGCTTAGGAATTGTGAACATATCTACAGATGTGGAGTTTTTGTGGGCCTTTCTGTAGCGCTTGTTTGCTGCCTGAAAATGATGCAGTATCCCTTTGCACTTGTCATTACAGCTCTAGGCTGGGTTGTTTTCTCCAGAAAGCATTTCTTTTGATCTTGTCTTCTATGCTATTTCAGAATTGTGATCTATACTTTAATTTTCCTTTTTGTTTTTTCAAAAGTGAATTTATGATGAACAGTGAAAGCAGTTTTGCTTATTATATATATATATACATATATATATATATACATACTTTTTTTTGCACAAAATACTACTTGGAGGAAACTGGTTAAAATATTCAGCCATTTGTGTGAAATAAGCACAAACCAGGAACAACATCTGACTGTATGGACTGCAGATATTCTCCATTAAAAAGAAATCATTTCCATTTGCAGTAACGTGGTTTGCTGTGCACATGCACATTGATCTGTTAATTTAGGCTTCAGAAGTAGTCCTGTTTCCTTGGTATCCATGAAACAGTTGTGCTTGCATTTCAAGTGGCCTACAAAGCTGTTAAGTGCTCATTGTCACTACTTGAATTCCAGCTTCTGCTGTCTTCTAAGGAAGCACATTTGCACAGGAGACTGCTAGACTTGTGTTGCTGCAGTGTAATGGCACTACTTGCATTCTTACTGCACTGAAACAGCAGGGAAATGAGGAGCCGGGAGAAAATTTAAATAGACGTATTGACCGACATAAAAAACTTCTACTGAGATGAAAATTGCTGTTAGAATTGACTGCCACTCTTCCCTTAGTTTCTCAAAGAACAGCAGTTCTAAAACTCATGAGCATCACACTGAAGTTCCAGAAAAGCTTTGGTTAACTCTAGGGGCATAATTTCTAACATCTACAAGGCTTCCAGGAGCAAGACTTTTACGGTTATTACAGTGCAAGAAACAAAGAGAAACACCCATTGTCAAGGGCTATCCACTTTAATTATTTCTAGTTTAAGTAAAAGCAGAATGAAAACATCAATATTAGGACAAAGTGCAGGTATAGGGATTGAGTTTTAGAGCTGCATGCTGAGTTATTACTTCTTGACCGATCTCAAAAAAAAGAAAATTTTATTTTCAGAAATCACTAGGGGGCACTGCTCTCCTAAATACATTAGGAAAAAGGAACTCGTAGTGCAATCCTATCAGATTTTCTCAGTGCTAGGGACGTGCACGTGAGTCTGCTTAAAGTTTTGTTTCTTGAAGTAAATGCTAATAGAGAAAAGATATTGATAATTGCTCGTGTGTCACGTTCCTCTGACTGTCTGATCTGTTTGAATACATTTTTAAGTTGATTATAGAAACTCTGGTTTCTATTTTAAAAAGTAGTTTTCCTGTTCCTTGAGGAAACTGGACCTTTCTCTTGATTTCTTGTCAGTTCAAGAAGGTTGTTATTAAGTATCTTATTCCTGCTTAGAACTCAGTGATGCCCTCCTAAGCCTGCCACATTCTTAATCTTCATTGTTAGATGTAATATTTAATTTAATATTAGTCAGTTCTTCTCTTATTCATTATCCATATTTTTTAAGAATATAATAGTGTAGTATTCTTTGACTTAAACAAAATATTTAAAAATATTATATATATTCAATGTATGTTTGTTGCTAACTCTTCAGATCTTAATTCAAATATATATTTTAATTCTCTGCAAGGACTTTGGCACTCTTTGTAGGACAAAACAAGCTTAATTTACAGTCCATAATACAATTGGCAAGGCAGTTCATATAGGGTCAGGCAAAGGGAGGAATGAAGAAGTGGGGGAAAAATGGAGAGTGTTGACACTACAAAATGTGAAACAATATTGTACATCAAAAGTAGTTGAGTGCAGTATTCATGTTTCAGTTTAATTTGCTATCACCTCTTAGCAAAACTCACCCTGTAATGCAACATAGGAATAAAACAAGAATCTCTTCAGTCAATATACATGTGCTTTTTCAGGCTGGGAAAAGCCCAGAGAACAATTTATATTTTAACTACCAAGTTATGTTAAGAGAAAAGCATTAACTGCATGTTCTATAACTGCCTGTGTCTTTATACCTGTTCTGCAAATGGCCTAGGATCGGGGATTCAAACATAATTCAAGACCTTATTGATTAGCGCTGACTGCTAGCATATTTAACATAGCCTGGCATACATCAATCAATGTACCAATTCCTTTAATGTTATAACATGGAAGTTATGATTTGCTTGTTATTCCAATTCCATGGAATCTTTTCAGAACAATTTCTGGACAGGAAATGTCAAGATTAAAATTTCATATGCACAAGCTCTATGACACTGTCTGAAAATGTCTGTACTGTGTCCATCAAAATATTGCCTATCACCCTAGCTTCCATTTTGGTCTGAGAACTAATGTCAGTTCATAAACTGTGCAGCTAATTTTCATGCTCCTTAGATAGTTTCAGTGAAATGTTGAAAATTAGAATGCTCTATATCACTCCCTCTGCCAAGAGCACTTCAGATGACAGCATGATTGTTCCAAGTCTCTCACAAAAAGTAAGGACTGACTCATCTCAGCATCAGGACCCTGCTGACCACCTACAATGCCAGTTCACATCAGTGTAACATATGGGAATAACCAAGAGTGGAGCTATTCCTCATTCTTTATTAAGATGGGGTCTTCTGTTGTGTGACTGAACTGTTCCTATCCTATAATTCTTGAAAACTGAGATCTTGTTATTAGAAACAGATGGCTCTTTATGACAGAGTGCTCATAAACACAAGGCTAGATGCTATGCAATATTTTGGATAAACTAGGATAGTATTTTCTTAGTATTTGGCAGTATTTGTATGATTTAATAAACCTAACATTATCCTTCCTTCAAGGGTGCTCATATCTTGTGGGTTGGATTCTCAAAGATGCAGGCAATTATTAAACTCCTAAGTTCTTAACTCTTCCTTCTGCTATGAGTCGGAACTGCATGTGAAAATTGAATATCCACGGAGTCCAGAGCTGTGCATGTACCAGCAAGTGAAAAAGTTTTGGGGAGGTCATTCTTCCCCCCCCCCCCCCCCCTTTCTTATAGTTCCATTACCAAACTTTTGGTGTTTGGAGTGACTAGGCTAAATATCTTAAGTTTCTCTGAAACACCAGCAGCCTCCTGGAGGTGCACACTGGAGCTTAGGGGAGGCCCTGTATGTTATCATTTTTAACCTATGATACAGAGAATTTCTGTGGCCTGTGCCATGTGTCTGAAAGTAGAAGGAAGTCAGAAATCCTCAGTGATTATTTTGGTGACATGAAATACAGAAATTTAAAAAACAAAAAAGCCCACACATAATATTGAGTGATCAGCCTTACTAAACATAAATTATAACAACTAATTTTGGTGACATAGATATTGAAAAATTACAATCTAAGTGATTTAAATCTTGGAAAGTGCTGTGTTGTTTATTAACTTACTACTATTTTACTGTAATTAAATAGGAAACTATTGGGCAGTAAATATAATAAAATATCCTAACAAGAACTCTTTGAGCTATTAATTGCAGGTTAACTTAAAATCTGGTGTATAGCTGAACTGCATATGGAGGGACAGATAAATAGAGGAAGGAAGGTTTGTTGACTGGGATTTTAAATATCTGCACTTGTGTTCAGGTTTTTTTTTGTTTTTGTTTTTTTTTTTTGGAGAAAAAGGTGTCCTGTGGGCTGGGCTATGTCTGCTGAATCTGGTCTGTAGCTCAGTGTATTACCAGCAGTGTGGCACAACAACTCCACTGCGATTTGGGGCAGCATCTCACCATACCAGAACATGCTGTAGAGAAATTATTCTGGATCCCTACTGTAGATCACAGACTTTAATAGAAATTCTAAACTTGTGACCTTATTCATCTAGTCAAATCTAGTTGGATTAAAGTCTGAATAAATTGCAAACTTTGAACGACTAGGCTCATTAGCATGTCTATGTGAAAGGGGGTGAAACTGAGCAATGCCTTCTAGATTTTTACTGATTTTTCCACTCATGAGTATGGAATTTTTTAAAGACAGTATTTATTTTAGGTACTTTGAAAACTAAGGCAGAATTGAAACTGCACAATTGATTTATAAAGTCAGTTTCAGAACATGGACTTGAACCAACTTTAAAACTGTAGTCTTCTTTTTTTACATATAAACATTTTTTAATTCACCTTTTTAAAGCACTCAGTTAACAAACATTTAGTCAAAAACTGTGTATGCACAGCTATTTGGTATAGTATAGGTCTACATTAAGAAAGCATGGTTCCCTAAATATGTGGGAAAGTCACCGTATTAGAGGAATATGGATTTGAGATTGGAATTGTGATAATTCTCCTTATAGTATCTTGTGCCCTTTGAGCCATGTTATCCTAAAGGGAAATGAATATTATGTAAAGGGAATGCAGGTTTCTGACAGATTTTTAAACTGCCTTCCAGACTCCTCATTATGTGTTTTAAAAGCAAAAACAAACAAACAAACAAAAAAACCACAAAAACACCATAACTTTTGACATATCATTTCATGTCTAATCTACATGGAAAGTCTATGCCCTGACATTTTTGGTAGGAATGTCTAAGTCTCTGAGCAGGATCTCCAGCTGAGCTACAGCTTCTACAATCCATCATGATCTCCTTTGAGGTTTAGATGTACACCTGGTCCATGCAGACCTGGAATCTGCTTAACTGTGTCTTTGAAATGCAGCAGCTACATATTGCAGACAACTAATTCTGGCCAACCAGGAAATTTACTGCTCAGTTACTTCTTGACAAAATGGAATCTTTTAATTTGGTTAAAGTGATTAATTTTTATTATGCTATGTGAAAATCCACGCTACATAAGCAGAACTAGTATCCCACGGGGGAGGGGTGGGGGGGGGACAACAACAGATTTTACAGAAGGAAAAAACTAAATACATTGAACTGGATTATCTATAGCATGTCCTGTAGCTAGGTCACCCTTTCCTCAATATAGAGAGATTTGGCTGAATGGTTCCAGTATGTTCCCTATGGTTTCATCAGCCCCAGTAATCTGGAAGAAGAGACATAGTTTACAGCAGTTGTTTCTGTTGTATTTTTCTCAATAATTTTCCACTTCAGAAAAAGATCAAATATGTGACCGATTATTTATTATGTTAAAGATAGGCCCAAAGCAATCAGCTGAAAAAAAGTGAGGGGAGGAAAGAAGAGACATATCAAAATAAATAAAGGACCAGATATTTGTATTCAGGTAGTCATACAGAGGGCAATGAATTGGAAGTGACTTTGAAAGTCAAAAAGTGTCAAAGATGAGAAAGGCATAGGTGGTCTTAACATATGATATTTCTGTAAGCAGGTCTGGCTCGTGAGGCAATACATTTTTGACCTACAGCAACCTTTCATATTTTAAAATCAGATGCAAATGTCCAGAAGTTTTTGAGTTATATCATAAAAATAGTTACAAGATTTATGATTCATTTCATTTAAAATCATGTAGTAAGTTAAAATGTTGCAGCACATACTCATTAAAAAAATAAAATTGTTTCAAAGACCTAGACTTTATATAAAGGCTATTTGTAAAGGAATTGCTCATAATAGCCCTTTCTTGACTCTAAATGATTTAGCAACAATATAAGATATGCAGCATGTGCAACAGTGCCTACAGGACTGAAACATAATAATGTAATGAATTCCAGTATGTACTCTCATCAAATTAGGTGTTTTATTTGAAATGTACCTGGCTTCAACTGGTTATGAAGAAGAAAAATATGCCAGTAAAGTAAAACCATGTAATTATGATATATCTTCTGAAAATATAGAAACAAAGCCAAAGAATAGATGTGGTTTGTGATCTGACATTAAAATTAGTAATATTCATTTTTCTCTGTTGCAATACAAGTTCCTTTAATGCTTACACTTGCTCTTAAATATAATGTCAAAGAAAATTATGATTTTTAGTATTAAAATATGGTTGCATCAATAAATCTTCATAATAGAATGCTTCAAAAGAATGCTTCAAATAAAGCATTTCAGGTCAACCCATCATCTTTACAGCATACAGGGTCCTTGCTGGGGAAGACCTTTGTGCTGTTGCTAGCGCAAGAAAACGTTCTTATGTTTGATCAATTAATGTTTACTTTTCTTTCTTGATTCTCTTAATTTTTATATTATTTAAATTCGGAAAGATTTCCTTCTTTCACAGGCACGAAGCTATGCCAAATTAGTAGCTAGTTTCTGTAGCTACTCATTTTTGTTCTCCAAAAATATATTCCTAGTTTATTCTATTTAAATACATATAACTTTAACTTAAATAGAATTGTGAAGAAAGTTGAAAGAAAAACACAACGTTTTTTTCTCTAACAGCGTTGCAATGTTAGAATTTTATTTGTCATTAAGTCACTGTGTTGTTTGTCATCTCATGTATGGGCTAGAGCCATTGTTAAGAGAGACATTTAAGAATTTTAAGAACCCAATCTCTTCAAAATAAGATGTAAAAGCAGACAATGGCTTGTGGTCAGGGAGAGTAAACATTAGAGAGGAGATTAATTAGCATGCCAAAAGAACTTTGCTAAAATGAGGAGACTACAATGGGGCTGAAAATCTCCAGCTGTGAGAAACTATCAGGAAGGAGGAAAAAGTAGTAAATGCAGAATCAGAAAGGACCCCCACCTGTTTAATCAACCGCAATGATTAGAATAATTCATGGATTTTTCAAATTGTGTGATGAGCAGGCTTTTCTTAAGAGATGCCAGTGAGATCCATAGTAAGTAACGAAAAGCAGGAGAGGTTGTTTTAGAGTAGTTCAGAGGTGAGAAAACGGAGGGAAAAAAAGGTTTTCTACAAATATGTCACATGCGTTCTTCATTTTTATTTTCATTGTTATTCAAAATTAGGAAGACCTAGCTTGCATAATGGCTATCTGGCATGGGATTTGTCAAAAAGTGTTTCATTATATCCCTTATCCTTATGTTTCGGTTTTAATAGAAACAACCACACAGATAAATTATACAAGTGGATTTTCAGTAGCACATTTCAACTCCATGCCTCTTTTTCTAGCAAATTTATAATACATTTCAGGCCCAAACATCTCAATTAAAGGACTTTTGTAAATGAATCTGACAACAATTAATTAATTATCATTGATTCATCCACAGCATTTTTTGCTGAACATAATTCAAATTATTATTTCCTATATTATTATGAAGATCCAAAAAAGATATTATCTTAATAGGTTCTGGACAAACATCATCTACTAAAGTTATTGTAGAATTAAATGATAAGTTTATGCAGTCTGTATTATACTAAATAATGGGATCCTTCTGAGTTTAAAAGTCTTGGAGGATGGACTCAAACTCATGAAAACTCTCCTCTTTGTGCAATCTTGAGTTCCATTCCAGTATGTAGTGATGTGAGGCACTAATTCTTCCACTGATGGGGCTGTACAGAGTTGCAGAACAATGACATAAAATGTCAGGCAGAGATGTCAAGTCAGTGATAGTTATTCTCCTTTCCAGTTCTAAACTTGGGAGGAATTAGCTCAGCTTTGTCTTGAGATGGTGTTGTGCCCCTATCCTGCACAAGCCTATACATCAATGCCTTATTCTGATGGGTACATAAACTGTCAGTAATATGGTATGGATGTGTACTTCATGCTAATCACCCGAGTTCTTAAGGTGTCTGGATCCTTGTTTGTGCTTTCTGGCTCTCTGACAGTAGTTGTGCCAGCAGAGATGCACAAATGGTTAGCTATCTAATTACATTCCTGGAGAATGGGATCTATGAGCATCTCAGAGCATTTACTCAAAAGGGTAAATATTAAGGATTAATTTGCAATAAAAGCAGAAGAAAGGAAAGTCATAGAAGACTAAATGTATTAAATTCTTGAGGTCTGCACTGGTCTGAAATTGAAGATGTAAGTCAAAGAATATTACTAGAGATGAATATTTTACACAGTTCAAGACAAGTATTACAAGCCAAGGTGAAACTTAGATGTAGCTGGTAAGATATATCGAGGTTGATGAGAAATCATTATGAACATTGTATTAATATAAAGAATGCAAAAGAATGGGAAATGCCCTTTGTGCAGAAGGAATTTAGCAAGCAGAAAACTAAAGAAGGTATTTAAAACCTGTGTACCAAAGGTCAAAACCTTGTAGCTGGTTAGCTCAGCTGTCATAGCAAAGACAAGAAAAAGGAGTTTAAGGCTTTGTAGCCATTCAGTTTTACAATTTTTATTAGAATGTGATCATCTTCATCATTTTATGCACCCTTCCATTGAATATTTACACATCTCTTTGAAACAGCCTCAGATTTGCTGGCATTTGCTTTTAAGAAGCTGTGGAGAACAAGATGGCTATCAGACAACAGTCAAAAAAGCAAATTAAAAGGGTTCTTTAAAGAAGTGCCTTCAAAAATGAGAATGGGTCAGAAAGGGATCAGAAAACTAAACTCCTGTTTTCCAAATCTCAATTTCTAGAAAACACAGGAACAGATAATTCAGTACACTGTTTCTAAGCACCTAGATGATAACAAGAAGATGCATAGCAGACTGCAATAGATTTGACACAAGAAATCATATAAAGCCAAACTATTTTTAGGAAGCAATCCTTCTGCTGCAATCAGCAGTGGGTAGGTATAAGCAAGGCATTCTAGGCTTCAGAGCACTGATGATGGAAAAAACAGGAAAGACTGATTTGAAAGATAGACAGAATAGTAGAGAAGTGAATGGAGAACTCAAAACCACGGAGTAAAATTGAAAGAATAGTAAGGGTAAAAGTAGAGTTTAAAAAAAAAAATACAGGGAGAAAATGTATGATGGGAATCAAATAGCTGATAAAATAGAAAAAAATACAGAACAAAATAAAGCAATTTTTTTTCCATGTTTACAATGAAGTGGATTCACTATAAGAAATTATAAGCTTAAATTTCAGTAAGAAAAACTAATTTCACATCTCCTAAATCTAGACTAGTAAAGTCACTGACATAGATTAAGTGTGTAGTTTCCATCACAGACAGACTCGGCTAATGGTCTAAGAATGGATTTAGATCGACATCTGCCACAATTGACAAGTTACAGATTGACAAGTTATGCTTGTGGGTGATGGGATGTCTGGATGTTCCCTTGGGATTTTCTCCTGCAAAAAAAATTTTGAATTTTTATCATCTGCAAGGGCCACATCGTTATATTTGCATCAACTTCATGTGTTAAAGCCTTTCATTTGCAGGAAGGGGGTCAAGCACTTTTGATACAGTTTTCAGGCTGTGCATTTCTTTGTTTTCCTCAATCATTTTTCAGCATGTCTCCTCTGTTACATTAAGATGTACATATAAACTCTTCTTCCAGTGCAACTCTTGGCATCCCCACTGCAGATTCCAGCACCTTTTCATATAATACACGTATTGTGTGTATTCTTCCCTTTTTTTCCTCTGTTTTCCACATGCATTTATGACCATCACTTAATTTTGGATGTGTATATTGCCAGTGACATCATCTCCCCTACCATTCTTCTGTGGACTCCACCAACTAGCTGGCTTTAATGTTTGAAAAATGTATTTCTGAATACTTGGAAAATTTATCATATTTTGAACTTTGAAATTGAGAAGACACTTTTTTCTAATAGCAGCGATATTTCTTAACAGTACAATGATGAAAAGAGCTATAATTCAGAGTTTCTATGATCTTAGCTTAAAATTATGTAACCATTACCATTAGTATGATTCTCTTATCGCGACTGCAGAACTGGATTCCTTGTCATATCTTAAAGATACCATTGTTAAGCACATCAGTATGTAACAATGCAGATATACTTTCTGTGAGAAATGTACTTACATCTGAAGTACAGGAAAGAATAACTCAAGATACAAAAATTAGATCTTTGAAGAGTAGTGAAATTATTGAGAAAGAAGAAAACTTCTTAGTTCTGCATCTTCAAAATGCCATTTCAATCAAGCATCATTTTTTGCGCGCTTGAAGAGATGGAATTACCAACTCGTGTTAAGTCCTTGATCAGAATGAGGCTCTTAAACCAATTATGTGAAGATCAGAGTGCTTAAAATTATAAGGAATACATTTAGAATTATTAAAGGATTCAAATAGCTTGGTTCAGGCAAAATTACATATAATTGATCATTTAGTATGTGTTGTCAGGAGAAACTGCAGTCATAGGTGTGGAAGATTTTGTTTTATGGCAAATCACAACTTTTGTACAACCAAAACCTTATCAGAGCTTCCTTTTCTAAGAATTTTTACTGAAAATAAATTCCTACCACTTTTATTCCAATTCTAGCACTACAGAAAGATGCACCGTAAGTTAGAGTACTGAATTACATTACCCTGACTGATAAAGTGAAATGCAGATGAGGGAAAATCAAAATGGATTACCTGTATTGCTAGGTGAATGAAGACACAAAATAAGAGGTTGGGATGTTCTTCAAAAGTTTTAAAAAGAAAGAGAATTATTGATATATTATTATATATTTCATTTAAAAGAGATGGGAGAGGATAAATCATCAGGATTAGAGAGATCTCTTCTTTGCCAAAGGGCAAAGGGTTTTACAGGAAATTAACATTAAGATTGACAAACACAAACTGGATTGTCAGAAAATGATTGTATAAGGGACTGACTCTATAACCCTTCTGAGAATAACATGACTGTTTTATTGATTCTTACTTAGCCTCTGTCCAGTCCTTCCATCCTTTGCTTTGAATGTTATGATTCATTTATTAGAAAATATAGTATTATTTTGGGTAGGTTGCATTTTCAGTCAGGCACATAAATCCTAATCTTGCAGTCATCCTCTGTTTCTCTCTGTTGATAAGATTCTCATTGATTTCAGCTATACAGGTTTAGGGACAGAATGGTACGTATTACAAAGTGTAAGATACAGGGTAGTGGATTCAATTCATACTTCACTACCAGATTAGGAACAAACTAAAAACTTGGTAGGATCAATCACAATCTCAATGTCACTTTATGTGAAGAGATGTGAATATATTTCTGCTTATCAAATCCAAGAATGTCTTGATGGACCTGGATCTAGTTTCAGGTCTGAGAGTAGCTGTTTTTACTGCGATGGACACTTTCAGATGCTGTGTTAGGAGTGCTGTATTCCAGTCATGTACCTCTAGCAGCCTTGACTTCCACCCAGTCTCTAACACATCCCACCAGCAGAATCAGGAGGGAACAAGGATATGTAGGGATAAGACAGAAAGTCAAGGAGACAGCTTTTCAATTGTTCTTGTAGACAAAAAAGGCCTGAAGTTAGTTAAAAATGTTAATTTCTAATGTGAATAGTGAGAAATGAAGATAAATACTGGTAAGAATGTTTCTTACTTCCCTTAGCTAGGCTCCACTTCATTGTAAACAAAACAGTGTGTGCCCCAACCAGCAGAGTAGGAATGGAGAGCAGTACAGTCAGTCATAGTTTCTCTTTGTGGTTCCTTCTCACAGTCTCTCTGATCTGGCATGGATTCTCCAAGGGCCACTGTTCTCCAGGAAGATGTACTCTACCATGGGTTCTCTACAGGCCACGGTTCCTCTGGATATGACCATCTGCTTTTTATGGAAGATCTGTGGGCTGCAGTGAGCATCACAGGTGCCTCCTCCTTTCTCTGACCTTGCATTCACTCTTTCCTCACTCTATCTGTTCCCACCTCCTCTTTTGTCACTACCAACCTGTTCCCAGAGGCCCTACCAGCTTGGAGCTGGTTCTGTGAAGGGGTCACAGTGGGGGCAGGCCCAGACACCCAGATATTGCTGCAGAACCCATTGCAGACATGAAGAGCTCTGCTCAGACCTGGGAATAGAACAAATGCTGGAAAGTCGGTGAAATAGGTCAACGGGCTGCAGATTGAACTCAAAATTAAACATGGAGTAAGCCATGCCGTGGAGGGAATTGAACTAGTTATGCAGCTCTCACATTTCTAAATTAGATTTAACTAGTTCGGGAAGAACAGGGGCTGTCCCTGCAGCCTGAGTCCACGCACGGCTGCAGCGCCAAGTCCACGCGGGCAGAGTAGAACGCAAAGCGCCTGCAACAGGGAAAACGCAGGCAGCATCACAGTGCACGCGTACCTTCGGCAGCACTCAGAGCCCCAACCACGGGAAGCGGTATCTTGAAATCACTTAAAGTTTATTAAGACCGCAGCCGTCCAAGAACTGTCGCAGACTCAGTTTGGGAAGCGGGGCAGCGGTACAGCTGGAGCGGAGATGCCGTCGGAGGGCAAGGGCCGGGCAACCCTCAGTACCCCCCTCGGAGCCGGGAGCCGAGCGAGCCGCCCCCCCCGGGGCGCAGACCGTTAGCCCAGGCGTGGGGTGGGGTGGCGAGGGGCGGAGCCGGAGGCGGGCGGAGCGCGCAGCGCAGCGCGGGGCTGCAGACGGCGGCGCGGGCAGGGAGCGGGGCCGCCTTTCCGGCCGCGGCGAGGAGCGCAGTTGCGGGGCTTGCGGCAAGGTGATGGGTTGGGCGGCTGCCGCGGCCTCTCTCTCCGTCTCTCCAGCTTTCCCCGCAGCCCAGCGACTCGGGCTCCCTTTCCCGCTTTTCCTCCCTCATCTCTGCCCCTCTCGGGTGGGCGCGCTGCGCCCGTCCCCGCCGGCAGCTTGCGGGTGGGTAACCGCTCCTCGTGTCTCCTCTCGCCCAGATGCTGAAGGCGGCGGCCCTGGTGTGCGTGTGCGCGGCAGCCTGGTGCAGCCCGGTGCTGGCGGCGGCGGCCGGGGGCAGAGCGGACAACGGCAATTTTCTGGACGATAAACAATGGCTCACCACCATTTCCCAGTACGACAAGGAGGTCGGGCAGTGGAACAAATTCCGAGACGTAAGTCAGCCTTTGCCGCCCCGCAGTCGTGGCCCGAGGGCAGAGACGAGGGCTGGGGGCGATCGCAACTTTCTCCTCCCCCCGCCTGTCCCCCATCCCTAGTGTTATTTTTGCTCCTTTAATTCCCTATGATGCCCGGGCACGGCGGCGGGAGGAGGGAGCTCTGGCCGCGCAGCTCCCGGTGCGCTGCCGCCGCTGAGCGGCGAGTACGGCCCGATGTGCCCCGGGATGTGCCGTGCGGGGCGCCGCACTTGGAAAGGGGCTGCGTGCTGCGTTCGCCCGTGTCTCTCGCCCCGTGCCAGCAGGGCTGGGGCTGCTCCTCTCCCGGGCGGGGCTTACGCGACCCGCCGCCGCCGTGCTCACCTTGCGGGCGGCCTGGGGGTGTGAGAACGGCGAGGTCCATTGAGCGAGCTGCGGGAGTCGGTGACCGGAGCGCCGGAATGCGTGGAGCCTCTCTGACCCGGAGCTCCTCGGTTACGAAAGCCGGCGCCTGCAGGTGGCCCTCGTCCTTGAGGGTGTTTCGCTATTGTGCGTGGTTTGTAGCGAGTTTAGTAAAACGGAACGGATTTACAATGTATCGCTTCTTGTAATGAAAAATGTTTTCCCTCATCGTCCGGTGCTCTGTGCTCCTGCGTGTCTGCTTCAGAAATCTGAATTCTAAGCGGGAGAAGTAATTTTCTTCTCAGCCTCCCTGTGTTGCTTATTGGGATCCTTGGGTTTGGTTTGCAACTTCTGTGTCAACAGGTTTCTCGGTGGCCGCGGTTTGCTGCAGGGGACTGAAGGCAGCAGCTCTGAGAAGCATCAGCTCTGCTTACAGGGCTGGAGTGCGCTTGTGGTCTTCCTGTTCTACAGCTTTTTACGTATCCCACGTGTGGGATGCAAACTTGGTTATTTGTGTTAAGTAACCAGGGAAGAAGAGTTACTGTTAAAGTTGTGGGAGAGCAATTTCCACAGTAGTTCCCATTAAACAGAATTTCAGTATTTGAGAACACTTACGTTAGTGGTCTGGTACCTCTGTTTGGATCGAGTAGCTTAAGATGTAGAATGCATGTGAAAAATGGTCAGCACTGTACTTTGGGACCTTTCTTTTTGGTGAGGGGAAAAAAAAAAACAACAACACAGCATGCAGTGCTACATAAATATTTTAGGATGAAACGCTGCTGCAGAAAAGCACCAAAATAAGTGCGCGAGTTATGTTTTATAATTGGGCAAAGTCATTTATGCAAGGACTGCCCTGCAAGGCTGAAGAGGCTAAGTGCTGTCTAATGCCTGTCTCCTGGGTGCCCGCTGACATACACTGTAGTGCTGGATATTAGCCAGATAATTTATTCTGTGACAAGTAGGTGTCCCCAAGGGCTTTGGGAGTGACTGCTCTGAGAAAGTGCTGCATACTGATTCTTCGGAAGCCACTTACCTTATTTATTTCAGCGCTGTGGAAGTTTTGTAAGACTGGTACTTCAGAGAGGAGTCAGCTTGTACTTCTTATGCAGAATTCTTATATCCTATTGATTACTACTTGAGGTGGAGTATTTACATATGATCCTCATACTCCACAAGTTTATCCCTTTTACAGCACGGATGATTTTCAGTAATTCATAGCTGTAAGAAAATAAATGAAAATTATGAATTAATCTGCCTGCACAAGCATTTGCTCTAGAAAAAAATAAGTATTTTAAGATGTGCCGATCAATTATCATCTGTAAATATAACATGGTGGAGGCATTTTATTAACGTTCTATAGTTTATACAGTTAGTAAATCTTCATTTATGACTGTTATTTGTTGGTTTTGAATTTGTGGGGAAGCAGCTACCTTGCAGAGCTGAAATAAATGTATGACAGACCCGTGTTACTAATTTATTCTCTGTTCGCTGAACAGGGTGTTTTGTGGGCTTTAAGTACCCTACAGATGCATGCGTGAGATGGAATTCTGGTGTGAAAAGAAGTGTTTAACGGCTTAACTTCAGATTTAACTGACAAGACTGATTAATGTGGAAGATAATGACCCTGACTTCTGGCTCATTGGCTCAGTGTCTTAAGAGTTTTAGGTCACGGTGAGAAAGAGTATAGTTATTGAGAAAGGAAATCCTTACAAAACCTAAGCCACAATATGATTACTTATTATGTTAAATTTAAAGCAAAACTAAAACCCAACAACCTTAATGTTCTATAAAATGTCAGGCTTGCCAGTGAAGTCTGATATTAACATGATACTAATATTAGCAGACATCTCTTCAGTACTGTGTTCAGGCAAAACTGTGATGACTCTTCAGCTCTCTTGAAAGATCTTGATCATTCTGACAAATCTTTTGAAACTAATGAAACAAATCTAGGCAAGGATTTTGCTTTGCTTTGCCTCACTATGGATCAGTGGGAAGCTGGGTGCTCGTTAGAGACTGTCTTTTCACATCTTTTTCTTGTGGAAGAATGAAGAATGGGCTTTTAAAGATGAGACTTGGTGGAACAAGTGCAGGGGGAAGTGTGTTTGTCATGTCAGAGATCAGCTCCTCCAACTTGTACCTGTGAAGTTAACACTGAGTTATGAGTTCTGTTTATTTTTTGCCCATAGGTGCTTGGTAGGAACATATTTTAAACCCATCTGATTGTCCCTGTAGTGCAGTTGCTGAGTACCAGCAGCTCTTTAAATGAATAAGTCTTGGAGTTGACGGATTTTCTTTGAGTTTTCAGACTGCCTGGTTAGGCTGCTTTGGCTGCAAGTAGGATGTCTTACCCCTGTACATATGTTCCTTGTTGGTATTTCTAGTTCTTTAATAAATGCTGTACTGATGGGGTCTTATTTCACCTTTTGTTATATTGATTATGCTTTGTGGTCTCATCTATGAAGGTTGGACTAGATATATATTTTATATTGAAAAAACGTAGTTTTTCAAAAGTGAACATTTGGTAAATAGTGTTGCATGGCTTTTTTCATGTGTTCTTCAAGCAAATTGTACAATAAATGTCTTGCATGCTAAATTTCACTGATGAAGAGGACCATTCTTTATTTCTTATTTGACTGGCTTAATAGTGATTTTTAGTTATTCATTTCACTGGGGTGATAATTTAAACTTATGAATCAAGGATGTGTTCGATATTTTGAAAGAAAACATGCTTGTCAGATGAAAACAAACTCCAAGAAACTCAATAGCACAGTTACACAGGGTGACTGGTACATGCCGTGCTATTTATTTGAGCAGTGAAAACCGAAAGCTTACTTACATTTACCTCTTAAAGAAGTTGTTTTTCTTTTAATAGTAATGAATGAAGAAAAGCTTCCTAAGAAGTTTCTGATCCTTGTGGCTGTGGTAAAATATTTTTCTCCTGTGTAGTCCAAGGGATCCAATCTGCCTCATTGCTGGCCCTCACTTTTCTTTTACTATGGACAGTATTTATTGTTTCTTAGTTATTACTTAGTGATTCTTTATATATTACTTGTGAGTATTGACTACCCGCATGTTCTTGCAGCATGTTCTTTGGTCCACATCTGGTTTTTTGTCTGTTTTGGTTTTTTTTTCGTTTTTTCTTATTGCTTCTATTAATCTTTTGCAGTACATTTATAAGAAGATGATTACTGGCAGCTTTTGCTGCCAGTATGCAATTAATGCAAAAGGTGGTTATGTCATATAAAAAATTTAGTATCTTTAAAGGTACAAACTGCTGAACTTAGTTGTGAAACTAGCTGCTCCACAATCTGTTCAGTGATAGACTAGGGTGATAGGCTTTTTTTTTTTTTCTTTTTCAGTTTAAAGTAGATCTTTTTTAATGTAGTTATGTTGCTTCTGTCATCCAGGACTCAAATATAGCCAGCAGCCAGTTGTGCTCTTAAAGTGAGCTTTTGCTTGAAAATAAAAGGATTGCATATAGTATGTAGGTCACTAATATGCATGTGATAGAAGGGAAAGGAATGAAGAAAAAGATAATGGAAGTATTTTAGAGAAGGTCACTCTTCAGGATTGGGTAGCACTCATCAGTCTTTCATTGCTAATATTAACTCATTCATTAGCTGTCAAAATTGGTTCATGAGGCTTATTTGTCCTGTCTTATGGTTCAGGGTAAATAAAAGATATCTCTTCTCCTGTTAGTGGGGGGTGAGGTCTTATACTACATCTTATACTGTATGTTTATAGAAACCTAGAAAAAAAAAATGAATTGCAGAGCAGGAACGATCAACTTCTTCATTAAGTTGCCATAGACTTAAGTTAGAGCAAGAGTGAAAGTACGAGCAACAATACTCTTCAAGTTCCTTTTTGTATAAGGGCACTGAGTCGTAGTACTAATTTTTTTTTTCCACAGGGCAGTTGATTATTTGACAACTGGTTATCAGCTATTCTGAAATGGTGTCAGTCTTTGTGAGGTGTTGTTTTTTTATTTGCTTTCTCCTTGAATTTACTTATTAATGTGGCAAAGGATGAAAAACATTAGAAACCTTGGAGATCTCATAGGAAGAATGAGAACCATCAGCAGTACTTTTGAAATGAACTCATAGAGTAAGAATTGACCATGGTTTTCTTAATGGTGAAATACAGGAACATGTTAAGGAATCTGCATGAAAACTAAGGAAATTTTAAGAAGCTTTATAATTGTTGAGCACTTGTCAACCGAATATGGGAAGTTGTATTGAGAATCTTTTCATTCCTTATGTATTTTAGATAAAGGCTTCTGATTTTTATATGTGTAGCTTTTGCTTGTTCTCAAATACAGATTGAATTTCTTTTTTATTTATTTATTTTGTTATTTTCCTCTAGTCTTTTTTTGCTTCTTGTTTCTCATAACAAGTGTTATTTGTCCATAGAGTTTGCTAACCTCAGACTATTGTTAATACTGAACTCTGTCTCTTGGAAGGCATTAGCTTGGAAGCTCTTTATATAGCTAACATTGAGGAGTTAAGTAAATCGTAATGTGCTTTTCCTTAGACTGGCCTCATAATCTAAGGGAAAGCTGATAACATCGTTTCATCTTATCTTTATCTCCTTCCTGTGAAGAATAATCTTTATTTTATTTGTGGTAGGTTGTTTAGTGGATATGGATATCCACTGTTCTCTTGTCTTATCATTAAATCTTATTGGGATTGACTGTATCCATCTGTGCTTGTTATAGTGTAGTATAAATAGATTTGTAATACACTAATAGGTGGCAACAGTAATAGCAACTGCATGGGCTGTCTTTGCTTTATAATCAGAATGGAAAGATGGCTGGAGCAAAAGGTATATTATTAGGGGAAGATGAATGTAGAAAACAGCAGAATCTAAGTGCAATTAGAATATCTTTGCTTTTAGAAACTATCTATTCTTTATTTTTGATATATTTCTGTGTCCTCTTACATCACAATCACTGAAGCATTTGCAACAACTAGCTGTGGAGGGAAGAGGTTCAATTTCTTTGCAGTTTTTGGCCAATTTTCAAGTTTAACTCTTTACTAGGTAGTAAAATTTAAATTAACACCCACTAGGAGGTGCTGGGTACCTACAATTCCCATTCATGAAATAAGGAAAGCCATCTCCTTCCAGTTAATAGCTGTTTTTTTCCATAGGTAGTTTTAGAGCAACTCCTGAATTTTCAAGCATAAGGAGACTTTAGTTCTAGGCAGTGTGTTTATTTATTTTTCTTATGCGAAAGATGCTTTTTTGTTAAATAGTTTAAATTATGCTTTAAGGATATCTTCCTAATGTAGATATTTTTAAAAATACTGAGTTTACAAACAGGTTTATGCTTTTGTGTAGGTATATATTTTAATCTGATATAACCACCCTGCTTGGAGATATTCAAAAGGTGCCTGAATGGGGTCCTGCTTGAGCAGGGGTTGTCTCAGATGACTTCCAGAGAGCCCTGCCAACCTCAACCATTCTGTAATTCTGCAATATTGGAATGCATTAGTAGCCACAGATGAGCAGCTTATTTTTCTGCATCTGTTGCAACCAGTCTCTCTTTCATGATGTTTAATGGTGAAACCTGCCTTTTTTTTTTTTTGCTGTAGATGCAAATAAACAGGCAACGATAGTAAATACTGACATATGTAGCTCATTCTGAAAGTAATGCCTTCAGTTTATTTCCATGGAAACTTAAATACAAAGAGCGTAACAACAATATTAAAGCAAATTCTCAGCTACAAAACTATATATATTTTACATTGTCACCACCATTACCTATATTTTTTTGCCAGAGATTAATGAGACCATGCATATCACTCTTGTATCAGTCTGCATCAGTGGAAGTGTTTCAGTGCTGCCCACATTGCTGAAACACACTGCCCACCGCCTAACTCACTGTGCTAACACAGAACTCACTTTTTAGTCTTCATAAATGTTCAGCAAGCATTGATGAATGTCAGTGGGTGCGATTTTTTTTCTCATGGAGGAGTTCAGTAGCTCACCTTTGTTTCATGTGTGCTTCCATGTCAGGCCCCAATTTGTCAGACTGCCCCTTTGCTGCCATCTGTAACATGGCGACAAAATGGAATGGAATGCTGATGGGAAGGTTCAGCCTCTACTTCTGTACCACCAACATTCACCTCTGGGGTTCCAGGCCAACGTAATAAGAGACATTACTTTCAGAGCAGCCCTCATACTATATGGTATTAAATGTTATTTTTGTTTGTCTTGAAGTTAAATTTCTGAAAGAGAAACTTGTGCTAGTAATTACAGTGATCAGCACCCTCCTGAGTATCCTTACCTAGTGTGAACAGCCTTTGGTTACTTGTTAGATTTTTTTTTTTTTTTTTAAATGATTTTTCACTCTTGCTTTTTTTTGTTTCTCCTTACTTCAAACTGATATCTTACAGTAGTGAAATTTACTAGAGGAATTAGTGATTTACCTGAGAAACCTGAAAACTGGTCCAGTGTGTGGTGGGACTTGAGACAGAACATGAAGGTCTGATTTGAAATTCTAACCTGTGACAAAACCTCTACATTTCACTGAGAGCATTTTCACTCTGTTGATAACTTCACAAGTTATGAGAATGGGTTTAAAAGGTACCAGAAAGTTTGATGGTTTGCATTTTCCTAAATAATGGAAACACTTCTCTTAATATGTTATATACTAAAGGTTATTTAGGCTTTGTTGATTTTTTTTTTTTCTGCAGAAAGTTCTCATAAGGTAGTTGTTTGTTTTCTCAAGTGATGTGTAATCACTGACTCAAAGTACTGTCCATTCTCAGACTGTTCATCATCTCTCTAAAAAGGTCTGCAAGTCATCAAATAATTCTGTATATTGCACTTATCCTCAAGCCTGCCTCCAGCTGAAAATAAACTCCTTTGACATTTGTTGAGTTTGCACTGATGATTAAATTCATTCTGTTGTTAGATCTGTGTAGCAGTGATAAGAACGGAACTTACTCTTCTTCGTATGCTTCTGAGTATGGAAAATGCCCTGTGTTATGACAGCTATTTATTGAAATTGGGGATGCTTGTTAATATGCAAAGTGTAGGAGGTGTTTTTATTGATGCTTGTCTCTTTGAGGATTTGGTGGTAGTGTTCATGACTATAAGATCACTGTTGCAGAAAACTCAAGCAATGATTCTTGTAAACAGAATCAGTCCGTTGGTATGCAAAGCATCAGCAGCAGGAATCCATTGTATAATGTGCCCTTCCAGCCTTAGGCAGAAGAATACATTAACCAGTTTGTTCACGTTTGGGAATCCAGTATGAAAAGCTGAGAACCCTTTTCATTCATAAAATGTAGGGCCAAAAGGGACTATTGGGTCTGATAACATGCTTATGTCTGGGTACAGTAGCTCAGTAACTTATATCCAGACATCGTATTAAACCTGGAAATTCTAGTTGGGCTAAAGTTTTTTAGGTTTCGGGAGGCTGTGTGCCACTGGTGTAGATTAAGAAAGACTTGATTTTTTTTTAAGGCCTGCAGTGTCTGGGAAGTAGTGATCTAAGCAGCGTATCTGTGATGTTTTGCAGCAGGATAAGGGAGAATGCCATTTAAACTCATGCCAGTCTGATCTGGGGTGTTTCTTCCTTTGGCCCAAATATGACATTGAGTAGAAATGGTGCTTCATTTGTCTTTCTTACACTTTACTTTCCTACCACCTTCATGTCACTGTCTTGTGTATATTGTCAGTAATTGATGTTAAATGATGTTGAAAGAAGTCACAAAAAGGGTTGGAATACAAGCTAGTTTAAATCCTAGGGAAGATGGGGAAATGGCTATCGGATTGCTCAATGCACTGCAAATAGGTTGTGTTTTCTCACGTGAACTGGATTAAAGCACGCTAACTGCATGTCTGTTTTTCAAAAGCTTAGTAAATCTTGCATTTCCCTCCTAAGCTGTTAAACTTTAAAATTTTTCATCCTTGTCCTTATTTCAGTATACTTTTGGAGTTGAATATATGTAACTTAGAAAATTTTGGTGGGAAGTTACAGTTTTGTAATTAGGCAACATGTGAACAGGATTGCTTCATACTGTTAAGAAAAAGACTCAGTTATGCTAGGAAAACAGACTAAGGCATTCTACCTGTGTAGAATGTGGAGATGCATGGCCAAAACTTCACTGAATTTGTCATAAGCAGTACCATGATGAAGTTAAAATGTAACATGGTGATGGGACTTTGCTCTGAGATTTACATTTGTTGTTGTCTCAGAAGGAGAAATGACATCTGGAAACTTAAAAGAAAAAAAACTTAAAAGAATTTCCCAAGTTCTTCATTGGAACAGAATGTGACCTAATGTATATGATGGGATAGACTGAGATTCAATACTGCCATAATCTTCAGGGATCTCCACACTGTGTTTAGACAAGAGCTGTAGATCTGTCTCTTTTTTTTTTTTTTTTTTTTTTTTTTCCTTCCCATATTCTTAATGCTTACAGTTCTATTTTTAATGTTCCTACACACAGATGATAGTTTCCTATGGTGTATTACATTCTTGCTTCTTTTCCTTCGGATTTCCTGGGTTAGAGTTAGCTTTCCTAAGTTGAAGATGTGAATAACATTTTTTCCTCAGAAGATTTCAAGTACTGATGTTACAGAATATTTGGAGTTCAGCACATCAAGAATTGATCTCTGTCATGTTTTTAAAAATAAATAGGAATGTGTGCCTTGTGTGTGCAGGTGCTCTCACAAAAACTCTTAGGCCAGACTGGAGACAATTGAGAGGAATTTTTCTCTGTCTCTCATGTTGCAGAGCAAAATGACTCAGTATTAGAAGTGTTTCATATATCAGCCTCATGTCTATTTATCTTATCTTACTCTCAAGTTTTTCATTGATCACAGAGTATTTGTTTGCTGTATACTGAGAGTGATTTGTACTTAACTATGCTGGTGAAATGCAGAATAAAAACACTAATTATTGGTTAATATCTTAGTTACATGTCGCAGTTGTCTAAAGTGGCTCATTAGATGGCTGTAAGAAATACCTAATTTCTTTATGTCTGTATGTATCGCGTAAGAAATGACAAGTATGACTACAGATATCTAGAGATTTGCAAGAATGTTTGTGTCAAACTCCATTTTTGACAAAAAAAGTAGTAGAAGGTAAAAATATGTTCTAATGAAATTCATCAAATTATTCTGTGAAGCAAAACTGTAGTTAGACGCCAACAGTGCTTATCTGCTGTAAAATGTGGTACTGTCTTAGTTCATGTTTTGAAATAATCTCGCTTGTCAAGCAGGTCGGCTTTTAATTTGAAAGTGAGGGAATGTAGAAGTTTTTAGGAAGAGTTAGATTGGGACTTTCCCTGTTTGACTGTAGCTGGACAATTCAACAGCTTGAATATCGGGAATCATTTCTCTTAAAACATTGGAAGCTATTACATTAATAGTAATAAAGTTCAACATGTGAATAACAACCTTTCAAGATTTATTTTCATAACTATTTCTGCTTTAAGTTCTTTTTATTTCAGTGCAGGCAAAGGGTAGTCATTCACATTTATTTGAAGATCTGAAACATTCTAGTACTAGTGGCAGCTAAAATTCCTATAGATGTAAAATTATGTACATTATTCATATAACTGATTTGAAATATATCAGTGTTCAGCTTTTACTTATGCTGGTATAAAACATAACTGGGCTTGAAAATCAAGTAGATGTATTTTCAGTTTTGACAACTGAATTTTTTCAGTTGCTTTAGCCAAACAGCTTGCTCATTAGACCAAAAAACCTGCCAAGAGTAATCAAGCATAGGGATGAAACAAAAGACATTGTGATTTACTGTTTTATGCTTGGCATTTATCAAAGAGAAGTGCTTGAATGAAGTGAAGAAGAAAAGGGAAAGCAGGGGAAAAAAAAAGTCTTCATAATGCAAAATTAATGACTATCATAAACTTTGAATACCTGAGTGATGTGCAGTCAGCGAACCATATAGTGACTGAATTGTTGTAGGAATTCTTTCAGATAACATATTTTTAAGGAATTTTGCAGAATGTCCTGTTAAATTGGACTACAATCCAGTTTGTGTGTAGTCTTTCCTTGTTCACTTGAGCTCACTGACAACACGTTAATTGATGTTTGTGAGAGGCAGTGTATATCTTTAATTATGCCAGCATGCTTATTTACAATCATTATATGAAAACTAAGTCTACAAAATAGACTTCTGAATATATTTTGCCACTTCGAAAAATAGAAAGAAATTGAATAATAGAATCACAGAATAACCCGAGTTGGATGGGGTCCATAGGGATCACTGAGTCCAACTCCTGGCTCTGTGTAGGATCACCTGAAAAATAGACCATATGGCTGAGAGCTTTGTCTGGATACTTCTTGAGCTCTGGCAGCTCGGGGCTATGCCCACTGTCCTGGAGAGCCTGTTCCAGTGCTTGACTACCATCTGATGAAGAACCTTTTCCTGATGTCCAGTGTGACCCTCCCTTGGTCCAGCTCTGTGCTGTTATTCTGGTCCTGTCATTGTTACCAGAAAGTAGAGCTCAGCTACTTTCCCTCAGCTCCCTGTGAGAAACTGCAGCTGTAATGAAGCCTTCTGTCAGCTCCTCTGCTCTGGGCTGAGCAAACCAAGGGGACTCCATCACTCCTCATACATCTTCCCCTCTAGATCCTTTGTCAGCTTTGTAGCTCTCCTTTGGATGCTCTCTAATAGGCTTATGTCTTTTTTTGTACTATGGTGCCCAAATGTGAGCAGGACTGATGGTAAGGCTACACTAGTGCATTGTAGATAAAAGTAATCTCTTCCCTCAGCTGGCTGGCAGTGTTGTACTTGATGCACCTCAGGGTATAGGTGGCCTTCCTGTCTGCCTGGGCACACTGTTGGCTCATGTGAACTTGAACTGGAAAACAAAATTAGTTCAGTGGAAAATTTTTTGTTAGGAAATCCTATCTATTGGCCAACGTGGAATACATACGAAGATGATTGTGGGGTATTTTCTACTTGTTTTATTATGTATAAGGGAAGACTTAATTTGTTGCTACTTCTTGGAGCACAGTGAAAACAGTTCCACTTTATTTCCTTAAGCTACTACTTTGTTTGACGGGGGATGGGGAGGGAATTCGTTTTTGTTTTTTTTTAAAGCAAATTACTTTCATGAGTAAATTCTTCACTTGGTTGTTCATTTGATAGAAAACAATCTTTTGATTTCACTGACCTGAAGCATAATATTTTGTTTGGGGTAATTAATCTGATATGGTTTCTGCATGTGTGTTTATAGCCTATGTCTGCTGATTTGCTGCGTTGCTTCCTGGAGGTGTAGATATGTGCCTCTGTGCTGCTTTATGCACTAGGCTTCTCCAATGAGATGCATATTGTATGACGCACTCTGCATACCCCTCTAAGCTGAATCACATGTTGCAGTGTGCAAAACAGTGCCAAGATTCAATCAAATGAGTGGGTGGCAATTATTAAGGAAAAGAAAAATCAGACAAACTTGGAAAAAAACCACTCTGGAGTGCATTACAAGGTAATGTTACTGAGACTAGATTTTCAGGCTGGGTTAGGCAGGCCATTTATATAGATAATGTTATTAAAACTAAAGCTGAATAACCTATTTTGTGAGAGGTATTAAGATATTTGCTGCATGGCTTAATTTTGTGGGAAATTAGTAGAGTTCATGGTAAAGCTAAGCAGTGGGAAGGATTTACCTACTTTTATTTATTTATTTATTTATTTTTTAATCTGAAACAGATTTATTTGAATTTTCTTTGGAGATCTGATTCCGAACTGGATTAATCATCTAATATACTAATTCTGAGATGCCTGAAGTAAGGCACAAAACTATAGGCAGTGCTTCATTTTGGTTTGATGAGCATATTACTTTTTTGTGCCAAAAATCTAATGTAAACATACTGAAACTTACCAAGAAATCAGAGGTAAAGATTCAAATTAGAATCTTGAATAAGTAAGAAAAATCATATTATAATTCAGAGGGTTAAGTTTTTTTGAAATCTGTAGTCTATTTCCTGTTCTTATGATGATGCACTTAGTCCACTTGTCATAGTGATTCTGAAGTTCTCTTATACTTTTCCTGGGTTTGTTTTCTTACAACGTAATGGGTCTCTTGATGTTTCCAGTGTTTGTGGTTTAAACTTCAAAGAAGAATTAAGAACTGGAATATTTTTCTCCTTTCTGGCTGTAGAAAGTGTAAATCTTGAGGTCTTGTTTCTTGCCTCTGCAAGTTTAAGTTCCTTAAGGAAGGATTTCAGTGAATGTTGTGCTTAGTTTAAGTCCAGCACCCATAACAAAGAAGTGTTCTTTTCCTTTTCTTGTGTGTGTGTGTGTAGTCTTTTATGGGGAAAAAAGAAACCAAATAAACAAACCCAACATTTTCTGCCTCTGCCTCTGTGTTTGTGTTGTTTTTTTTTTTTTTTTTTTAACTTTTTGTTAGGATTTAAAGTGTTTTGAATTTCTATTACAATACGCAGGGAAAACATCCTAAGGACAATGCAGGTTATCCAGTGGGAAAAGGCTTTAAGAACTGATCCAGTTATATGGGATTAAGGAGAGGCTAAGGGCTGTGCTTCAGTGATATAAAATTAGTTAAGGACCTAGTAGTATGATTTAGCTGTGTGATCTTTAAATGATTTTGGCTTGAGCTACTTAGGAGCAAGCAGTTGAAATGACTGACATCTCTGCTGCCAGTAGATTTATATGACCAGGGAGAATCCTGAGGTCACCTGCAAATACTATGTCCTAGTTCTCTAAGAACAATGGAGTATTTTATTAATTGAATATAAAATAGTTTTAACACATTAAATAACCTCGGCTTTAAAGTTAAAAATATGAAATATGTTTTTAATACAAATATGAAAGAAGCAATCCACGTTGTCTTTTGGTTTGCTGTTTCTCTTCTGATTAGATATACATGTTCACTTCACTCTTTTTTTAATTTGTATTTTTTAATACCATCAGGAATTAAATCAGTACACTGGGAAGAAACTCTGAGAACAGAGGACTCTTAGATGAAAAAAGTCTCCATGGTTTTATGATTGCATAAAAAGAATAACATGTTTCAGAGTTTCTTGCTGTGAGTATGCGACAGCGCAGTTTGTGAGAACAAGTTTACCTGAAGGCCTTGGGTACCCTGGGTTCTTATCTCATCTACGTCTGGCTTTCCTAACTAGACAAGCTACTGTGTGTGCTTATTTAGGAAAAGGAAATTTATTTGACAGATTTCAGGTTTGTTTCTAGCAGTCCATGAAAGCTTTTCCTTGAAAGCTTTGACTAATGCAATGAAAATCAGACTGAGGTATTTATAAACTCCAAGTCTTAGTTTTTAACAATGATAATTAATGCTTATACACACAAGTTTGTTGCATTCTTAACTATGAAGGAAGAAGAGATCTAGCTAATTGTTAATACACAATTTAAACAATAAGATTCATTTGTAGTCCAGTATCACTGATTGATATAATTGATGTAAATCCTAGAGGAGTTCTGCCACTTGGCTTTCTGAGATGAATCGAACTATCAAGTGTAATCATACTTAGCTACATGCTACTGGGCTTGCAGGTATTTCTACACTATAAATCAGAGTTTCTTATGTTCTGAGTACTCGGTTCTCTATCCAGCAAGAAGACTAGGCTTGTGGTTACTGTAAGGTACAGAGTTTGAAATCAGTTGCTCTGATTCCTTTTTATTAAGATTACTGTCTGGGCTGTGGTTTTTTTTTTTTTGTTTTTTTTTTTTTTGTTTTGACTTAATTTGCGTCTAGTATAGATAGAGCTGCTGTTGATGATCTTCATATTTATGTCTCGTTACTTTCCTTAAAACCTTTAATAAAATTAACTTTTTTCAAGACGACAATTAAAAGAAAGTTTATCTTCAAGTGCCAACATATTATGAGAATATATGTGATTTTTTGCACATACTGTTGGAGAAAGATGTACTGTGGTGTTATTTGGGTCTTTGTTCATTTACTAAACGCTTTTCTTAAGATTTTGGTACAGAATCCCGTGCTTGGAAGCTGGAAAGAAGGTAATACTGTATAGTCAGCAGAGGGTTCAACTTTCCCATTGGTATTTTTATGGTTTTACTGGTTTTGACAGTGTTTAGATGGTATTCCCATCTTATAGCCAAAGATTAATTTATTAGGCATTTTGGTGATACTACCAAGGTATGTGAAGTTTTGAAACTTAGTGTGTTGACTAAAATCCAATCTTTTAAATTTTTTGTTTAGGATAAAATGTATCCTTTATTTTGGTCAGTGATTAGCGGAGCTCTGTGGAATGTGTAATGAAATCAGATTTTAAATTTAATGGAACCAGCAGAAATACTCAGAATTTTGTTTTAGTCTGACTTTGCAGAGGCTTAAGATATACACATCAAGCAGTGCAGAAGAAAAAATGAGCACATAGTACTATTTGCTGTGTAAAATACTTTTGATACAAGATTACTCTGGACAATTCAGAAAGGTGGAATTTCCCTGCTTTGGAAAGATTAATTGTAGTGCCAGTTTCTTTGACAGCCTAGTTTATGGTTCAGTATGATACAATAAGGAAAATAAACTACTTGAAAAACAGTATCTGAAATAATATTAATTTTTTTTTAAAATTTTTTAAATTTTATTTTTATTTTATTTTATTTTTTTCCTTCTGGAAGATATTAGTATCCTTTGTGGGTCAATGAAATTTGCAAATTTCTTTTAGTTCAGTTTTACATGCAATGTAACTGTGGAGGAATTTGCTGTATAGGAAAAAATATTGCTCTTGTGCTTGGTGATATGAGATCAACTGTTTAGACACTTGCTGATATAGGTAACTGTAGATATCCTGGGCAAATGCTGATTATTCACTATTACAATCTATTCAAGAGTATTATACAAAAACAAACTGAAAACATATGCCTTTTCAGTAGTTGACATAGGTCACCTTATTTGGGACAGCTTTTAGAATTTCATGTTTAAAAATAAACCTGAAAGAGTGATTACGTTCAGATTTTTACGAATGCCTCCTCCCTTCTCATATTTAATAGCAAACTGTGTTTTTAGTTGTAAAATGTGGTGGTTTTTTTTTTTTTTTTGTTTGTTTTTTTTTTTTTAACAGAAATCTTTAAGTTCATTTGGCAAGCTAGCTTGCAGGACATAAACTTTTAATAACTTCCCTTATTTATGAACCTGCTTAGGCAGTTATTACTTAAGCTAGAGTTTCCTTAGACAGCATTAGCTGCCTGTTGATATACGAAGAGGACAGGCACTCCTTGAGTATGGAAGAGTGTGCTACTAATACAAAAACAGTGCACAAAACCAATAACTTGGGGACAATCATAGCAGTTTTAAGAACGTGGGCCACCTTTAAAAGAAAGTTCTTTGTTTAGGGAGGCTGGCTTTAAAGGACAGAATTAAGGGATACACAGAAATCTTTGAATTAATAAATTATTTTCATAAAACATTATTTTTCTACATAGCTTTCAGCATTTTAGAGAGAATGATGAAACAAGATGATATCAAGGAGCCATTCTTGGTGACATGGTTTCTAACTTCTATTTTCAAGGTATGAGAGTAGAATATTGGTTTTGAAAATAGATCTGCCCAGAAATATAATGATAAGGATGAGAAACGTAAGATGGAAGTATTCCAATGAAAATTAGCTGGAAGAGACACCTTCTGAATAATAACGTTCACCCAGAGATACCATAGGCTGCACTTTGACTGAAGGTAAGATGTTGTGGAACATGGATAAATGACTAAGTTAGGGGGTTATGTTCCGAGTGCAGTCTTGCTAGGCTCTCCCACCTGGAAGAAGAAAGAAATGTCTGTGCTTACATTAACCCTTTCAGTCTCTTTGTTTTCCTGCAAAAGATGTTAAGGATACAGAGGCAAATACAAATTTGACACCTCTACAAACTTTTTTTTTTTTTTCCCAAAACATAAACAGTGCAAACAAAATACTTGCTAAAGACAGTCATTAACCTAATAGGGGCCACTCATTCTTTTATTTATGTATTTACCAATCTGTATATTTTTTCATGGGTGTGGCTGTCTCAATGTGAATTTTACAACCGTAAAAATTCAGTGTGCAGTTTTGAAGACATATATTGACCATGTGTTAAACTTGATTTTGCTTTTCTAAAGATAGATTTTCATGTTTCTCATTCCTTATGACTACTGATAAATTCACCTGAATTTATTTATAGTAGATGAAAATAACTTCAACTTTAATGCATGTGGGAAGAGGTTGGCTTTTAGAATATAAGCTTATCCTGTGGGTTTTTGTTTTGTCTAGTTACTTTTATGTAAAAATAAAATAAGAAAAAAGGCAAGTCAGTCTCATGTGTGTAAAGTCTGTACTGTAAAAAGATGATATACAGATAAACAGAAATGTTTGAAACTGTAAACAGTCATCTTATTGGTCACAACCAGTAGATATTTGGTAGGAGAAGTTGTATGCTCAAAGGCTTAAGTGTTATGCTTAAGTGTTATTTCCCAGATGCTGTTGCATCTGGGAAAATATCATCAGAGTTATTGTTTCTGCATTGAAAGGTTGTCACAGGTTATATGGTAAGTTCAAGGTAGAATGAAAATGATGTATTTTATCAACTGGTTGAAAAAAATAATGAAAAATACATGATGAAAGCTGTTGAATGAAATCTACATGTGTGATCTATGGCTGTTTATTCTCCACTAATGTTATGCACTCCCAGTTCTTATGATTTTCTACCTAAGTTAAAATTTATTTGTGGTTGATGCATTAGTTGTTTCAGTTAGTGCGCTTTTCCCTCCACTCCTCCCCAGTTATCACTGATTCAGTGATAGGCGTATTTCTGGGTGCATTTTTAAAGTCAGTATCATGTGTTAGTCTTACTTAGGAGTAAAACAAGAAGACAGGTGCGTGGCTGTAGCAGGAGCAGGGTGTATGTTCATGGACATGATGATTTTTTTTTTCAACATAGAAGTCTTGTGACTGCTAATTATATGACAGGGAAGTTATTGTTCTTCCATGAACTAGAAGAATAGAAAACAGATGAGACCAACTGTCCATTTTACTTTTTATTTAATTCTCATTATGGAGCTAAGCTTGAAGAAAGGATGTTCTGGATTCTCTCTATTGGATGGGAAGGATAGATGAAGCTGGTAGGAAATTTTAAGAAAAGAATTAAATATATCAAAAATGCTTTTTTCTTTTGCAGTAAAAGTTTCTATGATGCGTCATTATAGTTCTACTTGTAAGTATTCTTGCTTTAATAAATATTTGTTATTCCTTTAATTTGGGAAAGTTTGTAATATTTAAATCAGTTTGTGATGAATGGATGGTATGTCATCCTTTCCATCTAATTTTTAGTAAGAGGAGAGAGAAGTTTGGAATAGCTTATCTCCTTAAATTAAAATGTTAGCTTGTCTTACAAGTCTGTCATTTGCTGAGAGAAGTATTTGTCAGCAGAACATGAGTCACTCCTGTGGGTATTAGTTTCTACTGAGCATGCTGTTTGGACATCTCTGTGGTACTTTGCTTGAAGTATGTGGTCGCATAACAGTATTTTATGTGGGACAGCATAATGCGAAGGTAATTATCAGTAACTCTGCTTGAGGTGTTCTTGCGCAACAATTATCTTACTTGCTTGTGCGTAGCAGTTAGTTAATTCAACCATAGTCATTAAAAAAAAACAACAACAAAAGCTGCCTTTTATGGATGTCAGGATATTTATTACTGTTGCTTTGAAACAAAAGTTCCATGACAATACTGTAGAAACAAACTGTTGATGTTCAGTGGCTTTGAGGCAAGACACTGTTCTTATTTGTAAGGTATGTGATTAGCTCATGAATTTTTAATCCTGAAACCTGAAATATTTTAATTGTTTGTGTACCTATTTCCTTCAGTTGGTAATGATATTTTTAATTCCAATAAAGAAGACAAAGTGGTATTTTATAAAAAACAAAACAAAAAACATGTCAAGTTTCATGAATTTTTCTTTCAAGAATACCTCAGAGCTGTCTGAATGCTTATGAGTACCAGAGAAAGACCCCATGGAGATCAGTGGCTCTGTTTTCAAATACTGTTCATTAATCAACTGTGCTGCTGTAGCATTTCTGTTGTTTCAGCTGAGACTCAATTCAGGACTCCCAAGGTTTAGAAGTGATTTTTATTCTTATTTCTTTTCTTTTTTTTTCTTTTTTTTTTTTTTTTCCCCTGAGTACATTCTTTCTTGAACTACTTTTAAATATATATATATATATATATATATATATATATATATACACTTTTATGTATATATCTGTTTGTGTGTGTATACACCATGCAAATTAGAAATGAGAACAATTAATACGGCAAACTCTTTATTATTCTCTCAGCCATGGTTAACCTGAGCTGTGAAGTTAAGGAGTAAGATCAATAAGAATATTTAGATTGAGGTGGGAAAATCAAAGAGTGTGTACAATGAAGATTTTAGAACAGAGCAGAGAGATGGGTTTTTCTGGATCCATTTCTGAAAGTGACAAGAGACATGAGAAAAACAAACTAAGGGGAAGCGTTGTCTGAGCATTGTCAGTTTGTCCTTTGCTATGTATGCATGTGGTATTTAAGTAATTTGTCTTTTTAACAGCAAAGTGAGAGAAGGCTCTTCCCATCGGTATGGTGCTTCATGGTTTTCAAAGAGGAAAAAAAAAAAACAATCTCTGGGAAATAAAGAGATGAGTTCAAAAAAGCCTAGTTTTTTATAACTACTGCATCTTCTCATTTCCTGTAATGATGCTTTAAGAGCTTGACACCAAAGTACTGAAACAAGATCATGCTCACATGGACAAGAATGTGACTGGACATAGCTATCACTGTTGCATGACAGCTTGATGAAGATATTTAAGACAAACTTCAGATTCTTTAAGCATGTTTATAATACTTGTAATAGAATGGGTACTATAATAGGAATTACCCGTTAATGTTACAGTAACTTTTCTATTTTGTTAAATATGCTCCAGGATGTTACTTTTTTTTTCCTCCTCCACTGGAACTAACTGGAGTCTGAGAAATAAAGACATTTATCTTTTAATCCTTTCAATTTTGATTAATATGACAGTTGAAAAGGGAGAAATTTTTTGCAAAAGTTTCTATCTCCTGAAAGGTCATTCCTTTTCTACATGATTTGAGTTGTAATTAGAAGTTCTTTAAACAGAGAGGGACCTTAATGGGTACTACTCCCGACTAAAAGGGCAGATCTGGTATCAGTACAAATTCTGGTTCCCAAATGTCTGTTTCCTTCTTAAAGAAGCTTCCTTCTTTTTTGTTCCCCCCTCCATTTGAGCCTTTTAGAAACTTGTGCAAGTTGCTTTTTCCCTCCATCCTAAGCACTGAGAGTACAGACCAGGCAGGAGTAAATTGCTAACATGATCATTGGAGGAGCAAAAAGCCTTCAAGCTGCGCAGATGACCATGCTGGTTTTGCTGACCAGCTGTTACTGTATCTGTTTTAATTCAGAAGCTGTGGTTTTTGCAAGGTCTGTAGTAACAAAATTGTATAAAAAAAAAATTCCAGCCTGAATAATTGTTTGTAAGGTTTCCTGTAGTTTCTCACTGTAGATTGTTGTTGAAATAACAGTGTTTCTTTTCTTCATTTTAATTATTTCTGTGGGTAAATGTCTCTGTGATCCTGAACCTCAAGTACTTACAAACTTGATTACATGTCTCTGTGTCAGGAAGGAAGTGTCCAGAGGTAGGGCAAGAGGAATTTTCTCTAAGAATGTAAGGAAAGATACCTTGTTATTCCTCATGACATGTAAATTGATCACCTTAGAAGTCAGACAGTGGTAGAAAAAAACTGAGGAAGGACCTGTCCATGCATCTTGGTATATTCATTTTTATTCATTCATGTTTCTGAGCAAGAAACAAAGCTAGAATATGACTTCCATGGTTATGACTAGACTGGGAGGACCTTCTAATGCCAGAGCTTTTAACCATCAGAAATTTCTTTCCCATTATTTCCCTCACCCAATTCCTTTCATTACATTTCTGATATTTTTATTCTCTAAGGCTTCTAAGTTGAGTGATATTTACACCAGACTAGTGAAAAATAAACCTTTAATGCAGTATTTCAGACTAGGTATGTAAACAGGCTTTCCTTAGGAACAGCAAGTAATTTATAAATTAGATATATAGAATATGTTGATGCCTTTTGCTTTGAAAACTTTTGTTTAAAATAGACAATTTTTGCTAGCTTGCTGTATGGGAAACTGTCGATCACAGCCTGAACCTTTGATTAACCATCTGAGGCAAGCAATGGGTCAGCTGTGGGAGCACAGGTGAAGGTGATTCAGCTGTACTCCCAGAAGGGGTGGAGCTTGGCTCCATCTTCCTTAGATCTCACTTAAGGGCTGACACCATGACGGTAGCATCTCTTTTCTGGGGATCTCTCCTGTGTGGAGTTTTGCTGCAAGCCTCAGCATTGGTGAGCATTTGTTGTTTATCTTCTTTTCTACATAACCTCTGGTTATCTGTCAACTTTACAATTGAACAATTACAACTGTACACTTGCAAAAAAATTCATTCTGATAGAGTTGGAATTACTGTGATACTGCCCACCCACCTCTACTCTCCACGTAGGTAGATTTGGAAAAGTTCAGTTCTGTCTGGTAAATTTTGCAGTATGTAAGTAAAGAAAACCTGTTCATTACTGCATGTCAAGAATTACTTGCTTTATGTATCTTGAGGATAATCAAGGCTTAGTTTCTTAACTGAATAATTGGAAGCAAAACTGAGACACTGAGAAAGTAGAGTTTTTTTTCTTTACCAGTAGTAGTTTAGGAGTTAGAAGCTCAGCATAAACCTTTCTCCACATTTCCTCCAATACAGGTGGAAGCAGATGTCTGATTTTAAAACAGTAAGTTTTTTGTTCTGATGTTGTGTTTGAGTTGCCCTTTTAAGGTGGTCACCTTTTTCCATCAGGAAAGCTGTTTTATATACAGATGCTCTGTATAGATCAAACGTTTTTAGATTACTCAAGTTATGTGTAGTTTTTCTGGGTTAGATTAATTTGTGCAGTAGACCAGAGTGGAGATTATAGATGTTTTGTACAAGTGGAGGTAGAAATAACTTTTTTTTTTTTTTTTAAAATTTTTATTTTTTGTAAATTAAGACTGTAATGAAGTATAGAACCTGCATGCTTATGGTCTGTTTTAGATATTGCAATGAAGCATGATACTTTAAGGGAAAAAATAAAAGCCTGATATGTCATGTTACTCTATACTTAGCTGACCTTTCTCTAAAACCTGTTTTAGATCTACTGAGGCATGAAAGTAAAAAATCTGTTTGTATGTTCTTCTACTAGGTGTAAGGCTTTTCACTAAGAATAATGCAGACTTTAAAAGTTATACTCTGCAGGGACATTTCAAGTTTGGTATTTCTTTTCTATCCTTTACTGTTGATATGATTATTGAGAAATTGGTACTGTTTTATGATGACATCTGTGTTGGAGAAGTTGCACTGTGTACTTCTGATTTTCTATTTTTTTCTAATTAATAATTTGCATATTTAAATGTGGAATGTTGCATCCTATTTTGTGTTTGATGTAGAATTGATAGAAGAGAATTGCTTGAAGTTCTTGGCAGTCTGTGGGGTGCTTCAGTGGACCTTAGATTGGACCTTGAAAACAAGTTCTATTCAGTGCATGAAGTTGATAGGAAAGTCTTTTATTAAACCCCTGCTTTGTTACAGTACTTTCTCTAGGGTATGTTTATGCATATGTGTTTGGACAAGAATTCTGTTCTTGTAGCACTGCTGTAGTATCTGCAGCCTTGGTGTTGCTTTCTCCAGGGAGATATACAATGGCATTTTAGTGTGATATAATTTAGGGAAGTGTAGCTATATAACCGTGAATTGCTCTCCTATTGCACAGCTAACTACATTCATTCATTTCCAGTAGTTTCAGGGAGAACTTTCAAAAGCTGTTGATAGGAGAAACAAATTGTGAGATCAGATGTAGATTTTACAGGAAATAAGGCAATGAAAACAGATAATGAAGGCAAAATGACAAAAATAAGTAAGTAAGATGAATGCATATCCATGTATAAGTAAAGCTGTTCAGCAAAAACAAGGAAAAGTTGGAGATAAATTAAGCAAGCAAAACAGATTTCAAATGACACACAAAATGCCACATTTGTTTATTTAGGAATGCTGAGGTTTTTGTTTTTTTTTAAAAAAAATAAAGTTGCTACTCTGTGTATGAATTAAAAATTTGAATCTTGTGACTTTACACCACAGCTGTTAACTTTTGAGCCTGGAGGGAAAGAGTATGGGGCAGTATGTGCAGATTGCCTGCACAGAGACAAAGGTTGGGAGTTCCCCAAATGCTAAAAAACACTGAGGAGATGGATATGATCACAATGTGCAGCAAGTTTTTTGAAATGAATCACCTTTCATGCTAATCACAAATATATATTTTTTTCATACATAGCCTTACATGAGAGGCAATGGCAGTTCAAAGGGAAAATGTTCTGACTGTAGGATCCTACCTAAAATACTTTGTTGTGGAATGAAGCATGAGACTTGAAAGGGTTTTTGGTGACTCATCAACACCTGAACCTTCTGGACATTCTTTATATGTCAGCCAAAAAGAAGAGGCAGGTCTCTCTGAATGTTACTAAGTTCTCATAGAAGTATATGCTGACTGAATTTATTTCTTCCAGCTTGTCAAAAAGTATTTTCTTATGCTCTAAGAGAACCTGTCATCACTTTAGGCCACAGGATAGATTCAGGAAAATACTCTAGAAATAAGAGTCAAAGTGAGATGATTTTATATTAATGGTCTGCATAAAATACTCCTTAAAAATCATTTAAATGAATTTATTGGGAGATCTATTAAATTTAATATTTGATGAAATAGCGAGGAAAGAAATTTTGAGCAGTTGGGAGTAACTAAGTGCTGGTGGGAATTAAAAATGTTTCTCTGCTTTGCACAGAGGAATTAAGATAATGATGATCACTTACTCAGAATTCCAAAGAATAAATGGTAGTATGTATTGGAAGGACATTTTAGAGTTTAATTTGTTTTTTCTTTAATATTCCTTCAGGTAGGTCAAGCACCTTCCATTATTTCCAGTGTTCCAGCAACTTTTTAGAAAAGTTCTACTGCAAATTAACACCGTAAAGTGTTAAGTCTGTATGAGGTTCACTTGCAGTCAATACTTTTAAGTTGCAGCCAGCTCACTTTTTGATGCTGTTGGAATATCACTTGTTGAGAACAAGTATAGAATAGATTCTAAGTAGATGTAGTCTCATCTAACTATTCTTTTCCGAGAAGTTGAAAAACATGCTGTATTTGTGGGGGGTATTTCTTTCAGCACTTGTGTTTATTTTTTTCTTTTAATCAATTATAGTTTCATAGTAATTTGCAAACAATTTAAATTACAATTGTTTTATTTTCAGAATAGTTAATCCACCCTAATAAGAGAACTGTTGTGTGTGTCTATTTTGTTCTAGAATCCTGCTGCAAAGTAGATTCGCTCTTGTCTGTCTACTCTGTTGTCAAATTGAATGTAACTTCTGGCCTTGGACTTGTGACTTCACCTTTGTCAGCACAGTCTAACATTAATTTTTGCTAACTTCTGACAAGCCTTCAGCTCTTCTTGCAGTCCATTTCATCACACAAAGTTCAGGCATCTGTCTTTTACTTCCAGAAGTGTATTTTGTTCACTGAGTCTAATTATTTTTCTAACCCTTTTGAAAGTGTTTAACTCTGTTCTGAAGACTTCTGGAAGTAACTTTTGCCTCATATCCTCTTAACAGCAACCTGGAAAATTATGTTTACTTTAAGATGGGAAGTTTTCCCTTCTTTCTGAATACTGAGCAGAAATTGGCTTTGTGTATTTCTGTTTTGTCTTCGCTAATTTGGATGAAAAACATATCCTGTATTCTCATTACAACCAGAAATATAGTATGGTTACTTTGCTGCTCGTGAAAGCTTTATTCAATTAAGCCACTTAGTACTGGTTTTCTTTCTTTCTTTCTTTCTTTCTTTCTTTCTTTCTTTCTTTCTTTCTTTCTTTCTTTCTTTCTTTCTTTCTTTCTTTCTTTCTTTCTTTCTTTCTTTCTTTCTTTCTTTCTTTCTTTCTTTCTTTCTTTCTTTCTTTCTTTCTTTCTTTCTTTCTTTCTTTCTTTCTTTCTTTCTTTCTTTCTTTCTTTCTTTCTTTCTTTCTTTCTTTCTTTCTTTCTTTCTTTCTTTCTTTCTTTCTTTCTTTCTTCTTTTCTTTTCTTTTCTTTTTTTTTTTTTTGTCTTTTTTCTTCTTCGAGGGAGCCTCTTATAAATACAATATAATTATGCAGAAAGTACGCTAATGACAGGACTGGTATAAAACTATTAAGGGGCAGCCTCAAATTTCTAAATAATCATAAGCAGGACTAATTCCCTAATTATTCTAGACATTATTTCTCTTCTTTATAAGTATTTCTTCTATTCCTTCTTATAAAGGATGAAGGAGTTCTGAAATATCTCCAGCTTTATTGACACAGATTAGAAGCTTAATGATTAAGGACATGCAACATGTGTGTATTGTTTACAATTGCTTCATTATATTGAGATTTTTTTGTTAGCAAATAATTCTTGTATGCATGCAATGGCTTATCAGTTGAGGTAAGATCTTGCTGGCATTAGTAGCTGTGTTCTCTGTTAAATAGGACTACTTAATTTAGATAGCAGAACTGAGAGTGCTCAAACCATGTCAATATAATTTCTTCATGTTGTATTAAAATACTACACAGAACTTTTTTGGGGGGGTGGGGGTAACCTCTGAAATTTATGAAATAAATACCTGGAAAGGTGTATCAAACCTGTGCCTCTTTTGAGAAGATTTACAGTAATTTGGGACTTACTCCTTTGTGCTCTTCTCTAAAATATATCCATATACTGAGTTCATTTTGTCATTACAAATTATGACTATTGTATCTCACGTCACTCTATTTATTATTCCATATTTTTGTAAATGGATATGAATTTTAAAGGAAAGAATAGATTACTTTTGGCTCTGTGAGGAAGTTTCATTTTCTTCAGGAGTTTGTATATGTTAATGAAGAAATTTTTTTTTTTTTTTAAGAACGTGACAAACTCCTATACACAGGAAACGGTGCTGAATTTCTCCTGAAGTCTGAAAAATGTACTGATGATTTTAGCATGCAGTTTAAAAAAAAAAAATATATATATATGTGTGTGTGTGTGTATGTGTATATAACACGTGTGCGTATATATATGTTTTATATATGTTATGATGTTATATATATGTTTTATGCCAGAATTCATGGCACATTCAAAGAAGCCTTGAATTCAGGACTAATCGAACAGCCTGTCCACTGATCATCAGTTAGAATTTATAGTAGGGAATTCTCTGAAGAGCGAGTTGCTGGTGCATTTATTTTTTTGGTTGTTAGCTTTTTTGTTTGTCAGTTTTTCTTCCCAGTAGCTTTTACACACACACACACATATGCACACATATATGTATATATGTAAATATATAATATGTATAATTATATATACATACATATATATGTATGCGTGTGTATATGTATGTATATATATACTACGTGGAAAAAAATTGTACTTTATATGTTAAAAATTGTTATTTGGAAAAGAAAGAGGCAATGTCAAACTTTGGTATCCAAAATCAATTCTCCTTATAACAAAGGATTGTTCATTTATTACAATGTATATGAGGGTATCAAAACTTCTAAAGATAGAAATTAAAAAACCACAAAGGCAATTACACTGTCATTTCAAAATAAGGATTAGTCACATAAGCACAGCAGCGTGTATTACAGCATTTCATCAGTTCTTTCCTTTGTAAATATTTTACTATACAGATCAAATTAATTGGACATTGATGAAAGTTATGTAAGTCAAAATATGCTATTCATCTCTGATATAGTTAAAATGACTGCAGCTAAAGATATTTAGTTTGTTCCTCTATTGACAATTCCCCAATTCACCTATAAAACATATTTGAGAAGACTTTGTAGTTTTGGCCGCATGCACATTGCAGTCTGTGTAAACTAAGTAATTGTCTCAATGCAATACTAGGCCTGTTGTACTTAAGTCATACAAATCTTATTTTTTCACTTAGTAGCATGTAAAGTACCTTTCCTTGGCTATAGTATGATGAATACAACAAGGAAATATTTAGAATTATTACTTTAGTTGGTGAATGAACATTAGAGGGTTACTGACATTCTCATCTAGCTTTTAGTCTTTTTCAAAAGCTCAGGCAGCTGCCTCTTTGTGTGCCAGGCAGAATTGGCAGCTTGAGTGTTTGCAATCAGAAGACTTTTTTTTTGCCAGACGTGGAAATGATAGGGCTGTGGGACTGCTGGATTGCTGGAATATTCGCAGATAAACTGCTAAGGTTAATGTCATTTACTGAAAATGCAAGCTTTATTTGCCGACTCTTGAAGTCTTGAGTCCTTTTCAATTTTGCTATACTTGGAACTCTCTATACTGAAGAAAGCCCCTTTGAGACCGTCAAGCTAATTGGTCTCAAAAAGGGGCAGCATGCTCATGGGTTGGAAGAGAAGTATCCAGTTGCTGTGTATATTTGTTTCGTACCTACAGAGAAAATATACATATATGTATCTTGTTGTCTTGTTGCATGCTGGTCAACTTGATGTGCCACTGTTCTGTATCTGAGAACCATATTATCAAATAATGCTTAGTAGACCAGTATATATCTGAAACAGAAAATAAGATTTTGAAAATTGTGTGGTATTTCTGTGCAGAACTTTAAGACTCAATTTATTGCAGAGATAGCAAAATTCTTCCTTCTTCATTTGACAATTTGGTAGCTGTTGTTTTTAATTTTTCTGTTCTGCTGAGTTTGATGTAACAAACTCTACCAGAAAGAAAAAAATCCTAGACACCATACTGAATCCAATTATCTGCACTTAGAAATGTAGAGGTGCAACAGTCTGCTTTGAAAAAGTAGCCATCATTTATTGATACAAACAATCTCACAAGTGCCTTTGAGAAATTCCAGGAATTTTCTTTGGAGTTGTGTTTAGCTTTGCTCTGACTTGCTGAAGTTCAGTGGTTTAAAACAGCCTGTTATATCTTGCAAAACTGCTTGTCTTCCTTCTGTACTTTTTTCTCTTTCCTGAAAATTACAGAGTCATTCTTAGGGTTTGTAACATTCTTAGGGTTTGTAAACATGTCTTACATCTGGCCAAATTCTGAATCTATTCCAGTGGTTTACAAAGATATTCTATGTAACTGTGGGAGCAGTAACATGAAAACAGCTGTAGTTGCATGTATAGGTGTCAGGGGTGAAGAACTGAAAAAAATATTACTAATGCGAACCTACTGTGTTTCAATTTTACTCATGCCAATGTGTGTTCGTGTTCTCCTCTAAAGTATAGCTGAGGCTGGAGTTGACCACCAGGGGGCAAAACAAACACACATGCTCCCCTTGTTATTCAACTACAATTGCTCAAGTCAATACAACTTACTTTTTCCCTATAGCAATTGAAAACAGGTTTTCAAGACAAATATTTATTTTTGCTGAGGAAGCTTAGTTGTCTTTATTCATCATGTGGCCACAATAATATGAAACCACTGAAACATGAAATATGAACCACTCTGAAACAGCAAATGATTGCATTCAAGGAATAATAAAAAACGTGAACAGGCTAGTTAGTACATCTTACTGTGGCTGGGTTTCAGTGGCATATGCAATCAAATCCATAACGTTTTACCTAATTTTTAAGGAGATGATTGTTATAGTCACTGTTTAATAGTTCAAATTGCTTTATGTCATATTGTATTAACAGATGTATTACAATTCTTAACTTGGTTTTCCTTTAAAGAATTTATTTCCTATTTACCATAATCAAAAGATGCATGTAATATGTATTGAAACACCTTCAGTGTTGGAATGGGAACTTATAGAGATTGACAGTTTTCTCTATGTCTACTATATACAGTAGGAATTTGCTAACAGTTTACATCCTTGTTTTAGAACAGATGAGTCTATGCTCTTGTGCATGTTTCTGTTTAAATTTGGGATTCTTGTATGCAGTCAATTTTTTAATCAAACTTCAGTATGGCCTGGATCAAACCACTGAAAAAAAAACAAAACCACGAGGTGTTGTAGGATAGAAGAAATGTTCTTACAGGTTCTGTACTGAATAACCTCTGACAAGCAGAAATTTTGGAGTTCTAGTGTTTTCTGCCAAAAGATGATTAATGTGGCCAATATTTTTATTGTACACTTTATGTCCCAGTGGTAAACGGCAGTGGTAGATGTTCTGTTCACACATCAGAAGAACTGACCTAGATGTCTTTCCTTTCTGTGCTCTTTCTGTTCCAGATAAGAGTTCTCAATGAAATTGAGATGAGGTAAATGACTGTTCAAGGATGATGTGGGGTGGGGGGGGAAAAAGAGGGAAGCTTTTCAGTAATCTAATTCCTTATGAGATTACTCTAGTTTATAACAAATTGAAACGGCCTTGAATATGTTGTTGACAACTTGACCCTCAGTGACTTAGGGTGTGAATTTTTCTCTCTAGTAAAATCTTTTAAACATGATGTTTTCAGATGGTTTCAAATTATTTATTCTTCTGTTATTATGTACATATGTTTTTGTGACAAGGCATTTCTTCTGAAGCTAATTTTGTTTGTTTAACAAGCTGTCTTGTGTTTGGCATTATTTTGGTAATATGCAATTAGTGAATTATAGGCTGCACCTTAATGAATAATTATTATGAGGAAAAGAGTCTTCATCCATTTCACAACTGTCTTTTGCTTCTTAATGAAATCAAATTTGTGGTTATACTTGTTCAGCGATTGTCTCTCTACAGTCTTCAAAGTGGATCATTATATCTGGTTGGCCTATTTGATCTTATAGATCAAATTGGGGATTTAATGTTTTGGGTCTTACAGCAGAAATAAATCCCATCATTGATGGACAAACACATACACAGGGTTGCCTATTACTTTTACAGTGCTAGCTATTGGCACACCATTTTGCAATTCTTCTGCTCCAGTCTGGACTTCTTCAGGAATCGCTTGCAAACATCTTATCTAATAAAATGCAATTGTACCTTATACTTCTGCAGAATAGTAGCTAAAGTATCTATAGTAATGTCTTTGGCAAATTTTCTCTAAAAGTAGCAGAATCGAGAGAAGAAGAAAGATTAATTTGTTATCCAGCCTTATTCTTGCCTGTCAAAGAAAGACATTCAATCCTTGTATCAAAGATTATGTCTATATGTAATGTTTAGATTCACATCAGATTGCTTGCAAGCTCTTGTATTTTGGTTTATTCTTTCAGAATTTTCTTCATCTTTATAATCAAATTGTTAAGAGTTATAAGAGGAATCAGATAAGAGACATTAAATAAGGTAAAAAATATGGCTTATACATGCCATATTAAAGGGCTCTGGAAACATAGTAGTACAAGGCATGAGTGTTGAAAAACAGCTATACTTGATGTTCGCTATATTATAAAGCTGCTTACCTGTGTATATTTAAGAAGGAAGATACGTTAGGCGAACAATAGATGACTGTAGTTAGATATTTAGAGTACAACTCAGCTAAGCACAGATACCTAGTTTCAGTTCAGTTGCTGTAAATTATTCTGTTCTACCTGACAGTGCAGGATTAGAGATTTCCCTTAGATGCTCTGTCGTATGTGACAGCCCTATGAAGATGTGTGGAATCTCCTAGGTAACTCAATGTTTAGGTAGTTACATCCCTCTTCAAGAACTAATATGAACTTTCTAATAAGGAAAATGACAGAAGAGAATTTAGAAAAAGCAAATTTTAAATTGCAATGGGAAATCTGAATGTCATTTATGCTTCTGTATCTAATACCAAATGTACAGATTGAATTAAAAATACATAGTTGTTAATATGTTGTCCTTAAAACATTCTGAATGATTAGAAATTTGATATATTCTATGACACTAATAGTCTTTGGCTCAACTTATAATCTTCATTGGTCTGTTACTGAGTTTATAGGAGCATTTAGTAGCCATCAATCAAAGGTTTTTGTTTTTTTTTCCCCTTCCTCAGTCCTCAAAAATTAGATCCTGGTATCAATAGTATGAAACTAATTATGAATTTTGTGTTGCTGCTTTGCTTATGGAATTACTTCTGTTTTATGAACAGACTCCTGCATGTCAAGTCTGCTAGCTCTGTTGCTGTTTGTTACAAATGAAGTTATATTGAGACCTCTACCCTATAATGTCATCTCCCTCTTCTTACACATTCATTGATAGCTATCCTGTTTGAACAGAACAGAACTTCTTGTTCATAGGTTCATGGCTCTGAATGTGACTTGATTGAACTAGACGCTGTCTGTTTGCACCCAGCTTACACAACTTCCATCTCTGTAGATGTGCATCATTGACTTGTCTTCTACATTATTTCTTACTCTTGCTTCAGCTTTTTGTTTTGTTTGTTTTTAGATATTGAAAAGACAGTACTTGTTTATGGCCATGAACACAATATCCACAGCATCTTACAAAGAAATAAATTGAATGGCTTTCTGAGTGTAACTCGGTTTCTGTATCAGTAGTCCATTGTTTGCTGTGTCACTTTTGTTCTATTGTGGTACCTCAATTAAGTTTGTTTCTCACATCATGTACATTGTAATAATTTGGATGTACGAAAAATGTGGAAATTCACTGTAAATGAATCAAAAATAATGAATTTATTAAGAAAACCTTAGCAAATATAATGGGCCCTGAAAATGGTGAGCTGAAGAAGTATTTTGGAATGATGATGGATAGAATTCCTTAAACTTAGGAATGATGCTCTGTCTCTACAGTTTTTTAGTAGCGGATATGTGTATGAGAAAAAACAATTAAGTTTGCAGTGATCATCTATGTTGTTACAACAATTGTGAACTTTTTTCTTTCTGAAGAAGAAGGTTAAGCTTAAACTTGTAGTTTTCAGGAACTCTGGGGTTAGCCAGAGGGTGAGTAGCTTGAGTCTTAATTTTGGAATGCAGCCTTCAGGTGCTTTGAAATTATGTCTTGTTTAGGTTTGCTACAGAGGTAGTTGAAGCTGATGTTACAGAACTGCTTCATAGATACCAAGGGGAGGGGAAAGAGAGGATATTATTTGGGAAGTGGGGATGGCAAAAAGAAAGTGCAGGCAAATATTGGAGTTTTGGGACTTACTGATGCTGTGTGAACAGTGTTCAGCAATACGCAAGACATTGGTGAGTTATCAGTGTGATTTCAGTCACAAATGTAAAACGCAGCACTATACAGTTTGCTATAAAGAAAATAAACTGTGCTTGATCTAGTAGGCAGCCCTGCTTGCGGCAGGGCAGTTGAAACTAGATGATTATTTAGGTCCCTTCCAACTCAGGCCATTTTATGGTTCTTTGATCACATTCTAGACTCAGTAAACCATGTTATCAGTTCATAACTTAAATGGCACTGTAGATGGAAGTTCAAGTTTTGCCCTCGTATCTGCTTCTCCAGTGAACAGATTTACCTGGTACTGTGTGTTTTTAATATTTAAGTGTGAAAGCAGAATCTGCATTTGCCCCAGTTTAGGCAAATGACAAAAGATTAAACCCCAGAGATATGCTTATAAATCAATCATATGTCAGAGCTATCTTGGACTCCAGCTTGTATTCACATACTCTATAATAGGTTGTTTGTGATTACTGTCAGTTTAACAATGATAAGGGAACCACTATTGTCAGCTTTTTTTTCCCTGTCTCATCCCAGAAAGGGTATCCTAGCTCAAAGTGGGACAGCAAAGCAATAGAAGTCACCTTCCAGTTTGTAAAATGCTACAAGAGGTAGAAGATGACCGAAACAGCAGCACACCATGCAAAACATTAATTCCACCTAATCAGAGCCACAGAGCACTGAAAAACCTCTTGATAATGATATAGTTGTTTCATAACAACACTGAATAGCAGAGGGAAGCTCAAGTCCCTGAGAGGACTACTACAGTGATATTATGCTAGGGTATAGTTTAATTTTTATGTATTCTCGTGTGGAGCCTGGAAGTAGACTCGATGGTCCCTGTGGGTCCCTTCTAACTCAGGTATTTTATGATTTTATGACTTTCCTGAAGGCTAAAAGAAATTTTTGAAGCTTTGAGTCATTTTTTGTCTTCCTTGTTTCTTCCATGTTTACTTCCAAACTGGTGCTGATATGAAACCTGCTACAAAAGATCTTCATTCTGTCTATAACAGCATTTTTCAAACTTTGATTTTCTGCTGTAGTCATACATTGCTCAAAGATGATTGAAGTCAAAGGTTGCTTTTTTCAGGCTCCAATTTAGCTTCTAATTTAGAAGAATTAGATGATGAATTAGTGCTGAGTTGTTCTGCTGTGTGTGTATTGCTCTTTTAAAAGGACAGTTACCCATTTCATCAGTATTAGTTGAGGTGAATACTTTCAGTCCTCTGTTTTACTCAGTTTCCATTACTGTTTTTTTTGTTCTTTCGCTACATGTTCTCTATATTTTTTTTGACCAAGACAGCTGGGGTAATTGCAGGTAGCTTATTTCACTTTGTATATACTTAAATTAGTAAAACTTGTTTTTGATGAGGTTAATTGTAGTGTAATTAGTAATCTTTTTAAAAAACATCATTGTCCTTTTCCTAGTGCAAAATAAGCACTTGGATTTGGCAAACTGGTGAAACGAACATGTCTGAGTCATGTTTTGAATTCCCGTGTGTCAAGGTATTTAAAAAAAACATTGTGAAATAATGTTATTTCTATATAGAAGCTTGCTTGAATACTTGAAGATGATGAATTGAGAGTGGTTGACTTTAAGAGGTTCTGAAATTATGCTGTTGGATAAGATGTGAAGATTTTTCCTTCATTTAAAAAAAAAAAAAAAGAGGTATAATCACACCACACATACAGTCAGATTTCAATGCTGCACAGCAGAGTATAGGAGGAAACTTATTTGTAGTACTTGGCAGATTCTTACTTCACATAAACTTTGCCATTATGGAACTTAAGCTATGAAACTTTCACCACAATGAATAGCATCTCTGTCCAGGTTCAGGAATTCAGCCTTGCCATGTACATACCTATTAAAGTTACTGTGTACGCTGGTTCTTTTGCCAGGTGTGCAATACTAGTAAAATGGCAATACTGGAGACTTAATTCTTTTCATTGGTAGCTGTGAGTTGTTTATTTTGATGCTGTGTATTCATAATTCTAGTTTCAATTGCTGTTTGTCAGTGAACTGGAAACAGTGGAGATTCAAAGCTTTTGTTTATAACTGCAGTTGCTATATAATGCTGTTGAAATTACATTTGAGCATTCTCTTGTATTTACTCTCTTCTTTCTCTTGTTTATAACCTTGTGGGATAATTCCCCTGAATGGAGAAGAGAGGGCAAATTAATGGAAGTGCTTATTCCTGTGAATAAAGTTTCAGTTCATTTTGTTGAACAGTGGTTGTTTTTTTTCCCCTGCAAGTAGTCCAATTCACATGCGTTCAAAATTCAGATGATGAATTACAGAAAATAGCCATTACTACTCCTGCATCAGATACATTCACTGTATTGTTTTGAAACTAACTTGTCTCAATGCTGTGATGTTTTTAAAAAGTAACCATGGATACCGATTTCATTTTTCTTTCCTTTAAAAATAAATAAATAAATAAACAACCAGAAACTGACAAGGAAGATGTTAATCTTTCAAGGACAGACTGAAACTGTTTTAAACTGTTTTTTTTTGTGAAGAGACTGTTGAATATAATGTGATGCTGAAAAGTTTTACTTTTTTTTTTTTTCTTCTCTCTGCTCCTTTTGTTGATTAGTACTCCTGCACCAAGTAAAAGAAAAGTGAAAGCTTCTCAACCAGCTGTGGTTTTTTTCGTACTGGGCAGGTTTCTTCCAAAATAAATAAATGAAGAGTGCTATGAAAATTTTATGTTAATTTAAATCTAAGAAGGTGGCTGACAAGAGAGAAAAAAGAAAAAAAAGTCAAATTATATGTTAGCAACTATTAAAAAGCAGTAGAAAATAAAGTGAAAGACATAGTTCCCGTGTAATTCTATTTGGTACCTTGTTCATACTGTCACTCATCTTCTTCCCTCTCATCATAATATAGTAGAAAGAGAAGAAATAGTAAGAACAGAAAAATTAGTAGCCCACTGTATGAAAAAAAGGTGGATTACAAAAAGAAGCTGCTCAGTATTTTAGGACTCTACATCTGAAGGAAGAAACAGTGAAGAATGATCACTGGTCTGCTTCGTTCCTTTCTGAAGAACTTTTGAGTGTATATCTGTTTGTATATAGAGACAGAAAAATATGATTTTATAAGGATGTCTTTTTGAAGTTTAATATTATAGTCTATACCTCTTTAGAAGCACGATCAGTTTCCAGTGCCAAGCATGCACATTTTGCCTTTACAAGAACTTTATTGCCATAGGAAGTTTGACTGAAGGCCCATAGCTGTCAGATATGACAATATGCTGAACTTACAAAATCCATGTTGGATGACAGAAAGGAGCTCAGCGCATGGAATGGTGAGTTTTTCCATTTAGCAGTCATTCCAGTGATACGAAATAAAAGGTAACTTTGTTGCAGCTGTAAACATTTCACAATTGGTGGCTTATGTTAAAAAATAATTGTATAAATTAAGATGCATATCACATAATTATTTAGGTTGGAAAAGATCCATAAGATTGTCAAGTCCACGCATCATCTGCCACAACCATGTCCACTACTGCAACATGTCTGTAAATGCTACATCCGTATCTCTTAAATGACTCCAGGGATAGTGTCTTCACTCCTTAACTGTACAGCTTCTTTCAATGCCTAACATCTTTTTTTTTTTTTATGAAGAAATTCTTCCTGACACTGAATCTAAACCTCTTCTGTTGAGACTTCAGGTCATTTCCTTGTGTCCTATCACTTGTCACACTCCCTTCACTGCAACCTCCTTTCAGGTAGCTTTAGAGAGCCATGGGGTCTCCCTTTAGCCTCCTCTTCTCCAAAGTTCTCTCAACTTCTCCTATTTCTTGCTCCCTAGAAGAAACATGGTTACTAAATACAGATATTTTAAAGTAGTTTTGATCCTTTTGCTTTGAATAAGTTTGTTCCGTATGTCACCATAATTTCTCTTTTCCTTCTCAAATGCCCTTTAAAGGATTTTGCAGAAATAATGTCTAATATTTTTGGAATCTTGATTCCTATCTATCTGTTGATGTATAGGAGAGTTGATACAATTAGGTCATATTGGAGATGAATTAGAAAGTTTGTAGCCTATTGGGTGATATATTTTTGTTGGTGTCTTTTATTATTTACTTGCTGAAGTATTATTCTTGTATTATTCTGATCCTTCTCTCATGAAACTGCAGAAAAGCAGTTCTGAATCAGGCCAGTGGAATTTTATGCTTGTTTGTCTCTGTAAATAAGATTGTATCACTTTGTAGTGCTGCTAGGTAGGCATGTGGTAAAAGTACGAGAATTTGATTCATAATCTGATAAGCAACTAGTTTATTGCAGAACTTAAATGACAGAGAAGGAAATACTGCACATTATGTCTAGAGGTTAGTTTTATGGTATATCAAAATTGACTAAGAAATGCCAGATGCTTCTGCTGCACTGAGACATCGTTTTGTACAAGGATAGTAGTTTTTACTACTAAAGGCCTGTTTTATTATGATCTTTCTGATTGATAGCTGTGAAAACTGCTATTTGCAAGATAAATCAGAATCAAATTGTATGTCAACATTTCCAGGAAAGGTCAGACAAAGAGGACTGAAAAAGCCTGGTTCCTTTTCCATGTATATACTATAGCTGTTTTAGAATCAAAGCAGAGTTACGCAAATATAACTGAGTTATCCATAATATATTTTTCTCTGAAACCTTTAGTATCTCTGTTTGTAACTGTGAGGCTGTAGTTGGTTTCTGCTTGAGCAGTCTTCTCAGTTCTGAGTTTTCCCTGGGCAGGGATTTTAGGTTTGTACTGGCAGTCAAATGTATGTTATCTTATTCCATTTGAAGTGCTGTTTTAAATAAAAGTTGTTTAGAAAAATGCTTCATTTCAATATTGAAAGCAATGTAGACTGAAGAGCAGATAAAGTGTTTTCAGTGATACAAGGATAACCTAATTTGGAATTTCTTTTAATAAAACAAATCTTGCTACTCAATGTTTTGTAAAGAATAAAGCTTTAGATACAGATGGTCTGTGGCAAACAGTATCCTATTTCTCTAAGTATGAGCCGTTTTTTGTGTTAAAATTCAGAATAATATGAAAAATGTAACTAAACTTACGCTGAATGTGTGACGGCCAACTTGGTATATTTAGTTGTACATTCAAAGTCTCTTTTCCTGCATATATTGAGTGCAATCCTTTATATAAATTTTGTTTGTAATATGAGTAAAGAAATTAATGGAAGTCTAGTCCAAAGGTCAGGAAAATCTCTGGAAAACCTTTTATTGGCTTTAGCATAATGCTTTAGAGGTACTTAAAGTAATAGATGTGAGATAAATGTAGAGACTGGTTTATAGGTACTAAAAAAGAGTACATTTAATTTGGTCATCTTTCCCTTTAGCTGTGCTTTGACTTTAAAATAAGCTTCAGTAAAGTACTGTAGAAAATTTTAGAACAGAAAAGGCAAAACTGCTTGGAGAGTAAGAGCAGTTAGTTTAGACCACTTATAACAGTGCTTAATTTGGAAACTAACAAAATGAAAGAAGGACTATGAAAAGGTTGAAGTTTACAAATTGCCTTCTGTTTGGAAGGATACCAAAATACATTGCACTGTAGGGTGTACAACTGAACTGATCCCATTCTCAGAATATGGCAGGTATTAGTGCTCAATAATAGAATTCTATTTTAAGGCAAATTGAATGTATTCACTGTACTTGAAACATAGTGGAATCTCAAGAATACAGAATGTAATTTCCTAATTGGACATCAAAAAGCTGATCTTCTGTTTTTATATGGAAAGAGTTATTTCAGTTGTAATCTTAGCTACCAAGAATTTAGACAAACAGCCAAGCCTTTGGTATTAAGTCCCATAGAAGAAAAAGGCTTCTGGCAACACAGTTCTTTCTAATACAGTATTTCTACACAAGTTCAACACTGACTTTGTGTGTCATGTAGTGAAGCATCAGCAGTTTCCTGCAGCAACTGGCATTATCCTTTGTCAGTCATCCAGGAAAGGACCAAATCTCCTCAGTTTGAGATTAAAGGCAATAATAACCTGCCGTGGACCTGAGGGACTGAGATAACAGAATGTTTTTGTGGATTGAAAAGGAGATGTTAGGGTGCAATAAAGTTGTGAAAGTAGGACAACATAATTTCTTTAACTGTTAGGTATCCATTTCTATTGTCTGATGTTTATAGAAATAGTTCTAAGGTGTTACCAGAAATTTTATATTGATAGAATCATAGAATCCTTTCTTTTAAATATCTTGAAAGTGGGAGTCAAAGAGACATGCCCAGTTTCTTTTCCTGTCCTATGAGAACAGGACAAAGGGAATTGGCCATAAGCTGGAGCATAGGAAGTTCTGTACCAGTATGTGAGAAAATTTCTTCGCAGTAAGGGTGATGGAGCACTGAAACAGGCTGCCCAAAGGAGGCTGTGGATTCTGCTTCTCTGGATATATTGAAGAACTGCCTGGACCTGCTCTGCAGGGGGGCTGGACCCGATGATCTCTGAAGGTCCCTTTTGACCCCTACAGTTCTGTGATTCTGTGATTCCAATTCTGTAATATCAAATTTGATGCTGTTGGTGAAGGTACTGAAGAGTATTGGCCCCAGCACTGACCCCTGGGAGACATCTTTTGTCACTGATCTCCATCCGGACATGGAGCCATTGACCACCACTCTCTGGAATTGATCCTGCAGCCAGTTCTTCATCCATTGAACAGTCCACCTGTCAAATTCATGTCTCCCCGATTTGGAGAGGAGAATATTGTGGGGTACCATGGCAAAGGCCTTACTGAAGTCAAAATAGGTGGCATCAGTGGCTCTTTCCTTGTACACTGATGCAGTGACACCATCACAGAAGGCAACTAGGTTGGTTAGCTGGTTGTTTACTGGTAAGAACCAAGCTTATTGATAAACCTAGCTTCTCAGTTTCATGTGAATTAAACTAATCCTTCAATAGAGTGAATCAGTGAATGGGAGTAACATATTTGTGTGCTCAGCATGTTCAGTCTGTTCAATATATATATATATATATTTCTTTTATATATTTTATATATATATATTTCTTTTGGAGAATGCTGCATTCACAGAATAAGATGAAATAACACAGGTTCTTGTCATTGGGAATATTTTATTTCAGATAATTCAATCCATAGGTAAACCTACCAGGAAACTCAGATTAGGTTCTGTCAAGGAATATATGCTCATGGGGAAGATCATATATTGCTAAAAAAGTTTTGAGGGAGCTTTGAAATTTTTATTAATGTTTTTTAAAGGTTTGGAGTAGCAGCATGCTTGATGTTGTAGCTAAAGCAATTAAGTTTAAAAATGCTCAGTTCAGCTCAGCATTCTTATTCTGTTACAAACTGAAGTTTTAGTTAAAGCTGTAGAATGGGGATAGTCTTACTATCTTACTATCTTACTTATTTACTATTACAGAAAATATACCATTAGTTTAGCCCTTCCCAGCTTGTTCTGGGATGACAGGATGTTTTTCCAGGTACTGATTTTGTAGCTAAGTAACTATGTACATTGAGAAGCCCCACACGTGATGATAGTTTAGAATGTCATTCTGAATATCTTCCCTCAGTGGGGAAGATATTTCACAGCTTACTGTGAAATTTTGAATGATTCCATCTATTTGTAGTATTCTGTATTTACGCTACCTTATGATTTCAGATGAATGATTAATATTTCCAGTACAATGCCTTATTATCATGTTTGTACTGTGGCTTTTTTTGAATATCTACCTCTGTTTTTATGGAAGACTGACCAAAGGCAAAACACAGTTACTTACTTCAGGTCATTCACTTGGGCATGTATTTTGTACACTTTCTTACTAGATTTGTAATTTCCCCAGAGCTCAGTAACAGATGAGTAATGGTTAAACAAAGGAGCTACAAACTGCTGCCTTACATGTAATTAAACTCTTACTGTAGTGGGCAAAGATAGCAATGACATCCCAAGTGAAATTAGTTAAAGTGGGCTTCCTCTTGCATTTTCAATCACAACTATTAAGTTAGTATCTCTTTCTAAGAAAAGCAGCATTTGCAGACAAAGAGAGAAATGTTGTTCATCATCTGTAAAGCAGTGCATATATGTTACTCAGAACTAGATTCATGTTACGGTATCAGGTTTGTTGTTCTCTTTAGAAGTTCTCAGCCATTCGGACAGTATGGCTTATCTGTCTCACTGATTCCTTATGTAGATGCTGCCTAAACAAGAAGAAAAGAAAAAATAATAGTGAGGATACAATGGCTTCTTTGAGGATTGTTTCTTCACATTGAAATTTTTCAAGCTTTACTCTACTTAATGACTACATTGAAACTCTGGTATTCAGAGTTTCTTGATTGTGAGGCTCTTGGTGGGAATGTTAGCTCAAAGGTGCTAATGGTGCAAAATGTCTTTCCACAGCATTGTATAACTCCATTATCTGATCCTCTTGAATTCCTTGTTTTGCATATACAGCTATGCCTGTCGAGCAGTTTCTCTTATTTAATTTAAAAATAAATTTGTTTCTTTAGTAACAAGAAAATAATGCACAAAAATTAATGAGGAAAATGGTTCCAGAAAGAGAGAGACAAATACATTAATGAACAAAAAATTCTTTGTATTGTGATTTCTAAGCTCTATTAAAGAGAGAAGAAAAAATAGAAAAAATAATGATATCCCTTAGTTTGTCCTTAAATATGGAACCTCATTTCTTGTAACACTTAGTTTCTGTTTATCATCAACTTTAAAATATGTAATTACATAGAGAAGCTAATACTACTATTCAGTTACCTTTTGCACCTGTAAGTCAACTTTGGGGATGCAGAAGTGGAAATATACTTATTTATTTGGCGCGTAAGGATATGACCTCAGCCCTAGCATCCCAGGATATGCAGTGGCCTGCAGACAGGGCTGTGTACTTTTACCTCATGTTTCAGAGGTGCCAAACAGGATGGGGGAAGCACTAGCCTTTGTGTGAGTTTTGTAAAGAAATACAACATGATACAAACTTTCAGTCAATGCAGACTTGCTCTTTCTTTTTTACCCTCTGGAGAAGCTTTGGGACCTGACTGAGTATAGTGTCAAAAGTTAAAAATGATAATGAGGTGCTCAGGTAGCTCATTTTCTATTAGAGTGATTGGGTAATTTTTTACAGCTACATATTGGAAGACTAAATGATTTTCCTAAAGACTTGAAGGAGGTATTTGTCTTTTAAATAAGATATATCAGAGTCAGTACCTTTAAAATACCTATGATAACATTTTTCAATAACTGGAATTAGATATTTTAAGGATTATAATGGTGTTTCAACCATCAAAATCTTGTTGCAGTATGTCAGTGATCAAAATTTATTATCGTGTATCTGATAATCTTGAAGAATGAGTTTATCTCCTTAAAATTCCCAGTGTGCTTGCAGACGTTGCTTTTTTTATTATTATTATTTTCTGTTTATTAAAAAATATCTTCTTAATCTTTTATCTAACATAAAATTCTGTTCTTACACATCTTATAAACCTATTGCCAATAGAATCAGTAAAGCATGTTAATAGCGTTCATTAGAAAATACATCATTTCTGTATTATTAGATTGCATACAAATGATGCCGTTTAATGGCTATTGAAGACAATGTGTGTTAAATGTTCATACTGTTTTTCATTCTCAGTTATAATGACTGCTTTTTCTACACTTTTTGATTTGTATGCAAGCCAGCATCATATATTCATGAGGCTTGCTGATTCGTGATATTTTTAAGGTTTTGTATTATTGATGGTGTCTTTACATAGCATAATTGGAAAAGGACCAATAGTGGCAAGAGAGCATAAAAAGGCTTTGAACTTGATGGTTTTATAAGTTAAAATCATAACTCTTGAGAGAGAGTTCCCATTTTGAATCAACGAACAGGTTGCATATATTATGAATAACCTTGAAGCACAACAACAAAATACATATATATATATATATATATATATATATATATACACACATATAGGTAGGTAGGTCTACACTGAGTATTTCACCTTGAAAGTCAAGTGCCTGGAAACGCATTCAAAGCAAGTGTTTTTTTTATCTTTTTTTTAATCTCTTCTCACAAGTTTGGACTTTATTCTTGTAATACAATTAATCTGATTTGAGGTCTTCCTCACATGTTGAATCTTGACAGCATAGCAGGAGGAGCATGGCCAAAATTTGTTTGTTTATAGGGAAAAGATGCTTCTTATTTATTTGTTATATATAGTAATCTCTAGGATATGCGCTATTAATGAAATAATGTCTTATAATTTTTATAGAAATCCAGCAGGTTCAGCTTTGATACTAATTCATTTCTCTTCAAAAAGTTTTGCAGTATTCTCTCAGTATCTGTGAATATAAGCTTTAGTGAGCATTTGGTATTTCCTGGCAAATGATTACAAAGCTATGCTGTTGAAACCTGCTGTTATTAATGCTGATAGTAGCAAATAGACAGCCTCTACAGAAATCTTTCTGAATGAGGTCTGTGAAACAGGGGGCTGAAAAGTGGTGCTCTTAGCCCAGCCTCATCAACAGTACTAGAAGTGTGAGGCAAAGAAAAGGGAGTGGGATGCATGTTGAGCACAGGGAAGTTGGTGCCAGAGTTGCTAGAAGCAGTTTCTGATTCTAATTGTGTTGTGCCTGCCCCATGAATTCAGGCCTTGTGGGTGGCATGGCCCTCAAGCCTGGAGCAGCAAAGGAAGCTGACAGCAGCCTCCCTAGAGGCTGGCACTGAACGACAAACAAACATCCTTTCACTTGTCATTCCAGTGCTCTACTAGAGGCTAGATGCCAGAAAAATAGGAAAGGAATTTACAGCAAGACTCAGTCTCACTTAATGGCATTCAGAGTTCATTCCAGAGGAGCAGAGTTGCGGTAGATCATTGTTTTGGAATAGTTCTCTCATGCTGATTGTTTTGTACATGGAACTGACCTTTAAGAGTACCTGATTCCAAAGTATAAATACTGGATATGAATTGCCATTGCCTTTATCTATGTCTGAGGTGTTCTGTTCACTGAGCTGCTTCTTTTAGTTAAACTAACTGTATTTCTCATGGGAGATACGAGCTACAGGAAGAAGTGTCAAATCTAGCAAAAGTCAGATTTCTATGCCACCCTGTAAAAATCTTGAGAACTGTTTTTTGTTTGTTTGGTTGGTTGGTTGGCTTTTTTTTTTTTTTTTTTTTTTTAAATTAAGTCATAGAATGGCCTGCATTGAAAAGGACCATTATGATCATTTAGTTTCTACCCCCCTGCTATGTGCAGGGTTGCCAACCACCAGACCAGGCTGCCCAGAGCCACATCCAGCCTGACCTTGTATGCCTCCAGGGATGGGGCATCCACAACCTCTCTAGGCAAACCATTCAAGTGCATCACCATCCTCTGAGTGAAAAACTTCCTCCTAATATGTAACCTAAATCTCTCCTGTCTCAGTTTAAAACCATTCCCTCTTGTCCTATTGCTATCTACCCTGGTAAACAGCTTCTTTTTTCCAAGCTAAACGAGCCCAGTTCCCCCAACTTCTCTTCCTAGGAGAGGTGCTCCAGCCCTCTGATCATCTTAGTGGCCCTCTTCTGGACTCATTCCAAGATTTCCACATCTTTCTTGTACTGGGGGCCCATACATATATATATATATATGTATATATATATATTTCTTGAAATATTGTAGCATGAATTACTATGAATTACTATGCTCCATCATTATGACCCTGGCTTAGTGTGATGCTTAACAGTGCATAAACTTATACATGGCTATTAGCCCCATGATACATAGCTAATATTAGTGCAATTTGTATGCTTTAGATATAGACTTAAATGAATTTCATATGGTTTCAAGAAGAGCAGCAAAGATGAATTTTCTATTTAAAATACCTAGCTATCTTTATGTAGGTAATGTTGAAAAAGCATGGTTATTTTGATAAATTTGTGACTTTATTCCATATTGCTTCAGTACCTTCAGGCTCTTGAATGTGCCCAGGACAAATCTAAGAAAATCCCTGAAGAAAATAATAAGTTAGAGCTGTTCTTGAGATGTTTCTTTTCTCACTTATTCAAGGTTCAAGAATCAGCTAGATACTGTAACACTATTTGGCCTTCACTGTTAGCTGTATATTTGTTCATTCAGTTTTTAAAGCTTATTTATATTATTCCATTGTTGATATCCTAAAGAGAATATTGAACATTTTAATAGTCAACATTTTATTTACTGAAGGTCAGGAAAGGTCTGAATGTAACAGGAAACCACTTTTTCAGAGGGTTAAGTAGCATTAGGAGTATTTGTAAAAGCACTAAGAATGAGACTCAAATGACTGTTGTCCCTGTTGATAGAGGCATGTGAAGGTTTTGTTTTACAGTAGTCAGTAGTGGACTTTAAGTAATGGGTGATGTGAAAATGTAACTGCTCAGGAAATTCAGTAAGAGGTACGTGATATTTTTGTGTAGTATATTGAAATAGGTTTGTGTTGACATCTAATTCAGTCTATTTTAGAAGACCCTCAAATTTTCCAACTAGAAGCCACCAATCTGAGGGCTTGATTTCTGTCAGTAAGTACAGTGCAAAGTGCTTAAATGACATACGTAATTCACTCGTAAAATAAAGAAGTGATTGAATACACATATTGCATTTGTCAAATTTTCTTCATTACTCTTCACATTTATTATTTTATTGTTGCTGAAAATTCTGTAGCAGCAAGAGTAATGGAAAAAGCTGGGGAAAAAAAATAGGAAAAGCGGAATGACAAGAACAGCGTAGAATGATTTTATAAACATAAATATGTCAGGGCTCTTAGTTCTAGAAATATCTTCTGAGATTATATTTGGGATTTGTGAATATGCCTGTTGCATGAAGAAGGTTAACAAGAATTAAGGCTAGTAAAAAGGCTAATAAAATGATCTGAGAGTGTTCCAGGTAAGGAGAGAAATCTTTGTTCTTTTAGTCTTATATTCTACTTGCTCTAGTTTTTCAGCATTCTAATTGCAAGTAATATCTGAATAGGTTAATTTAGGGCAAACATTACTGCTTTAGCAGAAACTGACAGAGTATCCATCTCCTTCTGAATAAATCTTACAGTAGCACTCTTTAGTCTAAGCAAAGTTTATGAAGAAGAAATGTTGAAAATGATGTATTTTACTGTTTTAATAGATCTTCTTTAAGATACACAAAGTAAAAATATATCTCTTTTTATTACTTCAGTATTTGGTTATGTTGTATGTAATGTAACAATTGCAGGAAGAAAACCTTTTCTTTGTAGAAAATACCAATATATTTGATGCAACAGAGAGGGGACAATGTATGACCATTCTGAGAAAAATGTGAGCTCCAGAAAATAAAAGATAAAGTGAAAATTATTATTAGATGCTTTGAAAAAAACACAGAGAGAAGGTAACAGAGAACTGAGGATTTTCTGTTCATACCCAGTATTCCTATATAATGCAACTAAATGTAATGTATGTATTTTAAATTAACTGAAAAAGAAATTAAAAAGTAGCCAGTAAAGATATTGACATATCATGCTTTTTCCAAGAATTGGAAGTTTTATCAATACAGTATGATTCATGGAGAAGCATTACATTAGAGCTGCCTCAAAGCTGTTCAAACTACCTCTGTAATAATAACATCTCTATTTACTGCTAGGAGGAATATAACTGGAAAACAGCGTCATAATTGTTATTTCTACTCATCTCTTCCATTGTTTAAAACTCATTTTATTTGCAGTATGTATTTATTTACATAGTAATTAGAAAGGCAGTTATCATTGTTAATCTATGCAGTGCTGAGTAAAAGAATGCACAATGATGCATTCATAACTTTGATTTTACTCTGTACTTCCAGATTCTGCTCATTTATCTCTTTGTGTTTCAAAGAAGACATTCCCATAAAAACAGTTCTTACTAATAAAACATTATCAGTAAAATACAGTTTTGGATGCAACTACTGTTTTTCCATCTCTGAAGTAAAATTATTGTCCTACTAAAGACCAAAGAGCTTTCTGTTCTTGTAAATGTGCTTGATGTTTGATCATTCTTTTAGCTATGACAATGTGTCTTTGACAACTGTATGAAGCTCACATTTTCTAAGTAGTTTAAGTTTCTGTAAATTGAGGTTTCTTGGTGATCTTTCAGCCAGTTGGACAGAACTGCTGGATGTGATAAAAGACTTAAGTGATCGCTGTAGTTAGTGAACCCAGGTTTATGCATAAATTAAAATGAGTACAGTCTCACATAATTAGAAGGATATTTGATGTTTAGGAAAACAATTTGTAGAAAATTGAGCTAATTAGAATTATGGCAGATTTTACAGTTAAAAACTGTAAAACAGAATATCTTTCTAAAATTCATTATGATTCATTATATTTAATTAATAGTGATGTTGGAGCTTTGGGTTTGAAAAAGTAATAATGGAAGATGTAATTAAGTTCTTCAATATCTCAGAGCACAAGAAAGCTACTGTAATATTTTAAAAGCAGAACTAGAAACATACCCTAATATAAGAATTTTGAGAAATAACTTAATTTTCAGTGTTAACAAGTAATATTGTTTGCATACCCTTTTTACTTGATGAGTACAAATGACCTCTGAAAAGCACCGTTTTATTCTATATGCCTAATTTGTCCCATTATGATGACTGTAATCTTTTTCTCATTTGTTTTTTACTGCTTGCCTTTTCTAGGAAGTAGAGGTTGGTATATATCTTCTGTCTTTTATGATCAAATGACTTTTGGATGTACACATTGATTTATTATATTTTACTAAATGTAGGTTGTTTCTCATTCTCCAGGATGATTACTTTCGCACATGGAGCCCGGGTAAACCATTTGATCAAGGTAAGATTCTGCTACTATCTTTATTTATTTATTTATTTATTTATTTGTATGGTTAAAGATTAAAATATTTATAAATGTGTTCCTGTCTTAGAATAACTCTGAAACTATGAATTTTTTGTTTTCTCACTCTTCAAACCATTGTTATAAAAAGGGGCCAGAAGTTTATAAGTAGCCTAATTGTTTTACATCTATGACTTTTGCAAGCTTTTATTGATTAGAGGCAGAAAGAGGGCAGCAGGGGGGAAATTACTCCTCCAGTTCCAACCTGGAGGCTTGGGGATGCAAGCTTCAGGGATGTCAGGTGTATATGAGAATCCTGGCTGCCAGTGAATACTAAACTCATTTAGTACTGAGGCAAAAAAATCATTTAGTACTTCAGTGTTCTCCATATCTGTCATAGCCAGTTCTCCTTTTCATTTTCCAAAGGAGGTATGTTCTCTTCGGCCTGCCTCTTCTGGCCAGCATACCTATAGAATCCCTTCTTGTTGTTTTTAACATACCTAGCCAAGTTCATTTCAGTCTTCACTTTGGTTTTCCTAATCCTCTCTCTGCAAGTTTGGAAAGCATCCCTGTATTCTCCCCAGGTGACATGTCCTTGTTCCCACAGCTGGTACAAACCCTTTTTTTCCCTCAATCTGACCAGTTTTTACCAAGCCACACTGGTATCCTGCCTCTCTTGCCTGTCTTCTTATTCAGAGCGACGGAGTACTATCAGAAAGGCACCTGTAAAGAGTGGCCCGCTTTCTTCCTTTATCTTTAAGGACAGCTTCCCAGGAGATCTCATCCAAAAATTAATTCAACAGCCTAAAGTTCACTCTCCCGAAGTTCAGGGTCCTGATCCCACTCTTTGCCAGGGTCCTTGAGATCACAAACAACCAGGGCATAGTTGCTGTAGCCTAGGCTGTCTCCAATCTTAATGCCTTTAATGAACTCCTGCATTAGTGAGTAGTAGATCCAGTAGCACTTCACCTCTGATCAGTCTATTCAGTACTTAAACCAGAAAGTTATCATCCATGGACTCCAGTTATCTCCTGGATTTATTGCAACTTGCTATGTGACTTTCCCAGTAGATATCTTTCTGGTTTAAATCTCCCCATCAGGACAAGTACCTGGGAGTGGGATCACTTCTGCAGCTGAAGGAAGAAGGTTTCAGGTGCTCTTTTATTAGTCCTACCCCTAATTCTAACCCACAGGCTCTCAGCCTGCTCCTCACCATCTGTCACAGCGAGCTTTTCATATTCTGTGCACTCTATTAACAGAGCGCAACTCCCCACCTTTCTTACCTTGCCTATCCCTTCAGTACCCCTCTATAGTGGTATTGCAGTTATGGGAGTCATCACACCATGCTTCTGTGATAGCAACCAGATTGTAATTTTCCAAGCACACCATGGTTTCCAACTCCCATGCTGTATGCATCAGTATAAAAGCACTTCAGCTGGGCTTTCCAACGTGCTGCCACCTCTCTAGAGGGGCCCTCCCTCAAAGCCATGGGAGGATCTGAGGTTTTTCCCCACTGCTTCCTAGAGGGGTGTGAGAATATTTCAGATGGGAGGCTGACAACATTACTTCTTCTGAGGAGTCCCTGCAAGATCCTACAGGATAGTTCAGAGGTTTTTCCCTGTAATATCCTTGTGTGACAGCAATACCAAGCCTTTCTCTGTCCCGCTTGACTCTTCCACTGTCAGATCTAGCATAAAGCCCTGGACTACTCTCTCCACCCTAGTGAGCTTCATTGTATACCCTTTCCCCTTCCGATCTTGTTTAAATCCCTCTCAATGAGCTCTGCTAACTCTTTAGCTAGGATCTGTTTCTGTCTTAGAGAGAGGCTATGCCTGTCTGCAGCTATTATACCTGTGTTTTCCTAGCCTGCTTTGTGTCCCTTGTATTCTCATTTTATAATGAGAATTAGAACCAAGAAGTCAACAAAAAAATTGAAACAATTGAAAAATTTGGTGGACTTTCTAAAATGAGAGGAACTATGGTTGGGTAAGGTGATCATGACATGTAATAGCAGATATTGTAAAGAAACTGCACAGTAGCAAACTGTACTCTTCATCCACGTTTCATCAAATTCTAGTACAAGTGACTGTAGCACTGCCCAGTAGCTAATTACGTTAGTGAGGAAATGAAGCCCAAAGCTTGCTTTCCATGAGATGACTCAAAAAAGGAAGTGAAAATTTGACTGTATGAGAATGAGAGAACGTTTTTACTAGACAGACTTTGCTTGTCAGACTCTAATGGGAGTGGCAATACTCTTTTGTTGAGATGGCATTTGCTAAGACAAATACGGAGTGGGAAAATAAAATCCTGAAAATGTATTGTTTGAGTTCTTGAATAGTTCTGCTCTTTTGTTGGCATATTTTAAATCATTTTATTATTTTTTTTACTGTCTGGTAAATTATGATCGTGTAGGTAGGACTTTCCACCAGGTTTATTCACTTTGAATTTGTCACTTTAATTCAGGTTTGCCATTTGAATACAGCAGGCTTGTTTTGCCCAGTCTGTGTGGGAGAGGTAAGAGAGGAAGGGAGGACAGGTTTGCATTATTTATCACTGCTCTATGAATTGTGGTGATTTTTGTCTGGGTTGGTTGAAATTTGTAAGTGTTAGTTCAGATCTATGGCAGACTGACAGGTTTGGAAGCTGCTGATTTCACGAACTGTAATTCTCTCTTCGTTGTATGCTAACACATTCTTGATTTTGGTCCGACAGTTCCTCAAAGAAAGTTTTGCTTCCTCTTGATCAATAGCTTCTTTTCATTGAAGGACCTTCATTTCAGAAGCAGGCTTATCACTTCACTACAAAGTACCTTCAGGCTTTTTTCTTCTGTTTTTTTTTTTTTGGCTTTTGATAGGGAGGTGTGGTGTGCGAATTTGCCTTTTGTGTAAGAACAGTAATAAGTAATACTTTGATTAATGATTAAATGGTAGCTGTGTCTTTGATCAGAAGACAGTGAGTAGAATGCATTGTGAATTTTGCTAGTGATTTGTTTAGTTATCATATACCTACTGTTGTTATTTTTTTTGACTGGCTGTTGGTTATAATGAAGATTGAAGCTTCTACATACTCGGGCTCATTATGTTTCTCTGAGTTCTTTGGGAATCCTGATGCTGACGTTTGTAGAATACTTTTCTGCATTTAGAAACAAGCCAACTAAGGAAACATGTTATTTTCTATTTTGTTAGCAAAATGCATTGTATATTGGGTAGTGAATATTTCAAAAGCATGCCTACAGGTTTCAGATTTCTATTTTCATAGACTTGTTAAGTGAAAATTAACACTAAAGAGCAAAACACGACTGCTGAGTTGTTCTTTTATTCACATTTTACTGCCTGATTTCCAACTGAAAGCAAGCAGTGCTAGCTGTGGACTCTTTTTAAGAATAATAGATATGCCAAAATTCTGATATATAAGCAGTTTTGTCTTAATTTTTCAACCTTTTGCATAATGATTATCAGGTATTTTTACCTGCCAGTTCACACCTTTTCAGTTTTAATAATATAACAGTTCCCCTACAGTCTTTGTCAGTTAATTAACCTCAGCAGGAAACACTTAACCTGAATTTAGCAATTATACTGAACTGAGCTATATGTTAAACATATGCAGTTTCTCACAGTTTTCTGTACTCTGCTTGTCACACAGATTTTCTTTATAATCAGTGGCTTGTGTGGTGGTGGTTGCTGTTTGTTTTGGGAGTGCATTAATGACATTATGCCTCTAAGTGGAACTAGGAATACTACTGAAAGATAGGAGATTTCCCAGTCAATATCTTGTTCTCCATGTTGTCAGAATTGGCTTCACCTTATTTCTGGAAGTGATTTCTGGAAGCACAGCAAGACACAGAAAATACAGTTACTGTGCACTTGTTTATATGTCTGAAGCTCTCTCTCTTTAGATGAGAAAAATGATCGTGTGGTTATTTTGTGAGAATAGCCATTTGTACAAAGGGGATTAAACTCTTTGAAAGGACTGACAATAGCAGGACTAGGGGAAATGGATCCAACTTGAAGGAGGGAAGATTTAGGTTGGATGTTAGGCGGAAGTTCTTTACTGGGAGAGTGGTTAGGCCCTGGAACAGGCTGCCCAGGGAGGTTGTGGATGCCCCGTCCTTAGAGGTGTTCAAGACCATGTTGGACGGGGCCCTGGGCAACCTGATCTAGTAAATGTGTATGTTTGGTGGCCCTGCTAGGCAGGGGGGTTGGAACTTACATGATCCTTGAGGTCCCTTCCTACCCGGGTCATTCTGTGATTCTGTGAACCTTATGAGTCAGTTGCTTAGGAGTGAATGTAATGTTTATGGTTTACTAAAGAAATCGTGTCTCTTAGGATTCCATGTTTGCCAATAAAAGAAATACAACAGTGATTCTCGGCACATTTCTTTTCTTTGACTGGTGTGATGAGATAGGGAGACTGTCATAATGAGATTTTTTTGTAGTCTACCAGTGCTCACTTTTTCTTATGTATTATTCCATGGCTGTGCCGTAAACAAGTCTCCACTTGTCTGAAGCTTAAAGTTGGCAAAGTTTAAAGTCAAATAAGAATTAACTATAAATTTTGTTTTTTCACCTCAAGAACCATACAAGTAGGCTTGGGATTTTTCTATCTTTTTCTGATTTGTTTGCTGCAACCAAAATGAGCTATTCAAAGTATTGAATGTGTGACTCATCATGAGTGCCTGACTGCGGAGTTCTGTGCTGTTCTGGGGCTTGCTGCAAGCCCTGCAGTTTATGGTACAGAATCTTCACAAGGGCTTTCCCTTGGTTCTGTTACTGATGTGCTTTTTTTTTTTTTCTCTCCATCAAGTGAGAGTAATCCATTAGAAAACTATTCTCCCAAGTGAAAGCATGAAGCTCTGTCATGACAGTCTGTCAGACTGCGCTGCTACTGCAGCCTTTTCACAGTGACAAAATGGGATGGAATGTTGTTGGGAAGGTTCACCCCCATATCTGTATCATCTGCCTCCCGTGTCATGCACCAATGATAACATAGGAGGCATCATGTTTAGAGCAGCACTTCTAAGCTTTTCTAATATTCTCTTAGACTTCTGGTGTATGGATAATACATCTCCACAGTTTTTGCAAAACACATCCTTAATCTGAGTCTGAATTTCAATGTTAGTATGTTAAGATTTTTAAAAGAATGCAGTTAAAGGAATAGATACAGTCCTGCATGTGATAATGAAACGGCTGCCTTAATGGTGTTGGAATTCATTCCTTTATAGTTTGGTATATATTGAAAGGCATTCTTATGTTTATCTGATTTAAGATTTCAGAATTGTTCAAGTAGACAGATCTGTGTAATTTTATGGATATTAATAAGTGATTATTGGAAGTATCCAAGCATTCCAGGTCCTCTAGATCTGAAAATAAACAGTGATATTCAACTTGTGTTGCTGCAAAATCTAAGTTACTATAAAAGATGGGAGGAATATTATTAGCTGTATTTCAATCCACCATTGCCTTTCCTTAAAACAGTATTTGACATTTATCCAAAGAGTACTTGTTCCCACCGAACTCTTTGAATTACATACATATGCATGTAAATGTATTTAAGTAAATGTTTCAATTCTGTATCTCATATTTACATAAGTATTTGCATGAATATAAAAATGCAACACTGGTTTGGAAAATAATATGGAACAGGTATTATTTGAAAAAAAAAATTGGGGTATTTTATTTAAGTTGCTGCTGAAAGGTGCGTTTTGTCCTCACTATTGTTCTAGAAACAAACAGTATGATTTGCGTTCTTTGGACTATTTGAAGTTGAATAGTAGTTTTAATGTATGTTACATCAAAATAAATAAACCATATTTTCTTTATATTCTATCCTTACATCAGATAAAAATGATGTACTTCTAGTACATTTCCTTTTTAGACTGCAGATAAAAGTAGCTTATATGGTATAGTTATTGAGTGAAGTTGCATATGCAAGAACACTGGTGTATAATGCTTTTTAAGCGAAGAGTATGTTTTCCATTGCTCAATAGAAGTACTTGGTGGGAATAGTGGAGAATTTTCAGGCAACAGAGGAAACTTGAAGTGATGTTGCCGTGGTGGCTGAACACCCTGATGATAGTATGTTTGTAACAACTGTAACATTTCTTATAGACCATTTCACTGAATAATTTTTGTCTTTTATCATATTAGTTTATATTAGGAATCAGTGTACAACAGAAGTATTGTAGATACAATTGTACAACAGAAGGGGATTTTGAAGCAGTTTCAACCATGTATTTTTAGTTATGTCTTTAGCTATTTCATCTACCTAGTTTTGTAGCAATTTGGGTAACCAAGGATATGCAAATACATGCACACACATCTGTGTAATTTGTGAATACATTTCTGTACAGTGAATTGAAATCATTTAGAATCATGTTCAATAAAACTGTTTCACTTAACTCATTTGCGAGCCCTGGGAAATTATAAGGGATTTTAACGGAGATCCATTAGTTGAGTACTGTGACAACAATTATGTAGACCTATCTTTGTTACATTTGCTATAAAAACTGAAACATCAGCATGTGTAGCAAAAGTTACGTTTGAAAACTAGAAATATACATCCAGAACTTTCCAGACAAATTGTCATACTCTCAATTAAATTATATCACATATCTACTTTTGTCTTAATAGTAGATGAGTGCAAAATATTTTAACGGTTTCTCAGTTCTCTAGTGATTTGAAGTTCAGAATTTTCTCCTAAAAAGACTGTTCCTTTATGAAAACCATCATTTTAGTCTGGTGAACAGTTTCCAATTTCAGGTATTTAGGTGTCTTTTGTAATCCAGTTAGTTTGAAAATGCACAAAATTCTGTTAAACAGCCCACTGATAACTGCAGGTGTGCTGCAGTAGTCCTTTATAATGTCTCTTATTTATGAATGTCTTGACTGTGATAACACTACCAAAGCAGCTAGTCCAATGTGGTTCCCAGTTTGGACTCCTAACTAATTCAGTGGATAATGTTTGTTGTGGATCCTGAAATGTTTCAATATTTTTTTCCATAGACTCATGGAGCAAGTTTGGAGATGACACCAAGCTGAGTGGTGCAGTAGACATGCTAGAGGAAAGGGATGCTATCCATGTCCACTTCTCTGGACTGGCTTGAGAGGTGGATGCACACCAACCTCTATGAGCAACCTAGTCTAGTGGGAGGTGTCCCTGCATGTAACAGGGAGTTGGAACTCGGTGATCTTAAAGGGCTGTTCCAACCCAGACCATTCTATGATTGAATGGAGTCTGAATTCTTACAGCTGAAAGAGAAAAGAAAGGCTACATGACAGATTTTTAGTACCTTACTTGTAATGTGACATCTTGTCTTTGATAGCAATGCCAACTTAATCCTGTTTTCTTGCCAACCTGTGTTAAGTCCTGCTGCAAAGTCTATGGTGTGACCAAATCCTGAATAATTATAAAACAAATTTTGAAAAGTGTGTTATTTAAATTTCATTTTAACACAGCTAGATAGATCATGCATTCAGGTAACCATTCGGACTCACAAAATGGTTATGTGGAAATATGGAAGTGAAAATGTGACAGAAGGCTGCAGTGACTTGCTAGAGGCAGAGAGTGGGACTTTAAATTGGCACTATACTGAGAAAAGTGTATATGGGACTATTTCATTTCATTTTGCAAACCTGCGTAACTTTTAGTCTCGTATGTCTCTTCTGAGGAAGCTTTGTCTTTAAAGCATTTCTTCTCTAGTCACTGGGCCAGCAGTGGAAACACCTTCTCTCTACTCTTCTTACTGAAGTTGTAAATTCATTGGATTGGATGGAAAAAATATGTGTGAAGATTCCTTGCATTGAAGGTTCAGCTATAGCCACGTATTCTGCTTTTCATGTTATCTAGTGTATGATGCTAAAGGTAATCCCAGGAAGAAGAAACAAAAATTCAAGATTCTTCTTTTCAGTACTTCCCTCCCCTTCCTGTTTTTTCAGAACAAAAATTCAAGATTCTTCTTTTCAGAACTTCAGAACTATCAAGTTACTGAGGAAGACTGTTTCTTATTATTCTTTCATTTTTATTTATGAATCTGAGACTGATAACTGTGGAATGGTTCCTTTTCACATGGAGATAAAAACTGTTTATTCAGGTATGTTGCATATCAAGACTGGGAGCTCTCTAGGACTGTAAAGCAATATGAATTCAGGCTATGTGTGGGTGAGGAGGGCCAATATGTGTATCTGCAAATTTTGTGTGTAGATCACTGTACAACTTAAGCAAAAAATAAAAAAAAACAAACCCTCTTGTCATTTCTTACTGCCACTAAATGTTTATCTGTGATTTGAGTTAGCTGACTATCAGCTGAGTGTTTTTGTGCTCTGTTCTGCTCTCCCCCATATTGTTTTTGGAAACTGTGGTGCTATTATCTTCCTGATCTTTCTTGACTCAAAACATTTCTGAGTTAGAAAATCTTCTTAAGAGAGGAAGACTCATCATCCTTCAAAGGGGAGAATCGCAGAACCACAGGCGTTGAAATGGACCTCCAGAATTCAAGTCCAATGCCCCTGCAAAAGTGGGCTCCCTACAGCAGGCTGCAGACATAGGTGTCCGGGTGGGTCTTGAGTATTTCCAGAGAAGGAGACTCCACAACCTCCCTGGGCAGCCTGGGCTCTGATACCCTCACCATGAATAATTTCTTTCACATATTGGTGTGGAACTTCCGATAATCCGGACTCCAATTGATGTCCATTTTCCTTTGGCTTGTCTCTGCAGACCACCACTTTTACCAGAAGTAAAAGCGCTTATTAGGTTTCTTCAGGAATTAGGTAATTTATCAAAGCAGGTAATATGAATCAACTCAGTTTAGGTGTTTGTTTGCCTAGGGTTGTAGCTCAGACATGTGACTAATTATTGGTATTCTAGCTGATTTATCATTTTCTCCCCTACCTCTTAAACTAGAGGAATTAAACCACTCAGTGGATGCTCAAAACGTTAGGTTTTGTCAGGTGTAGTTGATCTGAAAGTCAAGTTCTTTTTCTACCCTTCAGAAATGAATCTTGAATTTTAGAGGAGGAAAATAGAATTTAAATGAAAAATCTGGCCTTTAACATTTTTTCCCCATTTGTTTTTGTTGGGTATGGAAAACTCCATGTGTCTGATGGCAAAACGCTTGTCCTTTACTGTGATTTCTGCCATAGAGCTTCTGTCAAGAGGGTTACTATGTTGTCTTGCTTTCACTTGATTGCCTTTTGTATTCCCAATAAAAATGATCTGGCTAATATCAGTTTCTGGCAGTGGTAGCTGTAAATTGATTTAAAGAAGAGATTATGAGAAGCTTTCCAGCATTGCTGTTCTAAATCTGAATGGTAAATAAATAGATCCATTAGTAATAATTGAATCAATTTTTATGAGTATTAATTGCTTCCTTAGGATGTGAGGATAACAAATCCATATCCGTCTGTAAAAAGTCACCAAGTGAGCTGAATTCCATTCAAAATGTGTTAATTATTTTTATTAATAATGCAAGTTCTTAGAGAAAGATTATATGGTACAAATAATTTTTTAACTTAATGATTCCTTTTGTAACTCTGAAAGCATTTTTTCTACTTACTGAAATTTAAGTCACACTACATTTAGTGTTACTATATCAGTGTTACATTTGGGAAATGCATGTTAAATATGCATACAAAATCATAGAATGGTTTGTGTTAGAATGACCCTTTTAAATCATCTAATTCCAATCCTGCTATAGGCAGGGACACCTCTGACTAGACCAGGTTGCTCACAGATCCATCAGCCTGGCCTAAATAACATATAGCAGGCACATTTTTTGTTTGTTTGTTTGTTTTCTGTATACTATGAGCTAAGTAGAGTTGTTTATTATCAAGTAAACAAAACTAAGATCAGACCTGTGTCTTTAGAAATTGGTTGAATATGAATTCCTAAGAAGTCAGCTGATTCATTATAGGTACTGATAAATGATTTCTTGCAGTCCAGTATCCAGTATGAGAACAGTACTGTTTTGTAGCTGCCTATTTTAGCAGAAAGAGATAGCAGTGTGATTTGTTGCCAATGAAAGACTGCATGCTCATAGTGGGAGTAATACAGGCATTTTTGATCAATGTTTACTAGAAGAACAAAGAATTAGACTCAATTCTTTCCTGTATTAGCTTGTTTGATTTATAGACTTACATTATATCAATAATAATTTCCCTGGAAACAGGACTCAGTCAGATGGTGTAAGGAGAGCCTAGTTCCTCCAGAGCATGAAAAACTTCAGACTGTGGGGGAAAAAGGGAAAGACTTTCATGGTTTTATTTATGCTTCTGCTTGAGATGTATCCTGGAAGTCCAAAGGTAAAAAAGCTATGAAGAAACATTAGGAAAATATGAGGGCTGAAAGCACTACCTCTGATTTTATGTTGGCCCACAACAGCAGAGGTAGATGCTGGTGGTATGGCAGTAGAGGCTGAACCTTCCCACCAGAGTTCCATTCATTTTGTTTTTGTGAGACAGAGAGCAGCAGAGGGGCTGTCTGACAAAATAATGTTTGATGCGGAGGAGTGCATGAAGCAAAGCTGTGTCACTGAATTCCTCCAAGTGGGGGAAAAAGTGGGGGAAGCCATTGACGTTCATTGATACTGTCTGAAAGTTTACAGAGACCAAACAGTGAATATGAACACGGTGAGGCAGTGGGTGGTGCATTTCAGCAGTGGTGACAGGGACAGTGGTTCACCTCTGCTGGTGCAGATGGTTACAAGCACGGTATGCTCTTGTTTGTTGCTTGAAAATGCACAGCTAATGGTGGTGAGTGTGTTGAAAGATAGCTTTTTTTAGCTGAGAATTTGATCTATTAGACAGTCTGATTGTGCTCTTAGTATCTGTTGTAGTTTCCATGGAAATAAATAGGTAGTGTTACTTTCAGAGCAATCTGCTTATATAGAAATACATTTCTATTCAAAATGACATGTATAAAAGTATATAAAAGGAGAAAATAGTTAAGGAAAATAGATTCTAACATTTTAATTATGTATTCTTCAAGATAAAGTATTAATTTTTTCTCTGATTATTTGTCTGATATAATCTGTTATTTGTATGCGTGCACATATATTTCCACAGACAGTAAGAAGACACTTGAAAGGATCTGGAAGTGAACAACTTCAATCTGAAAATATTTATGTTATTTGAAACAAATACAGAAGACATGTGTTTCCATGTCCCTGCCAATTGTTGGTAATATTCTAAAAATGAACTGTTTTTAGGGTGCGTGTTACTCAACAATCTAGACAACTTCTTATAATGGAAATCCTTTCAAAAAAGTAGCTGTAATGTGTTTCTATTTCCTGCATGTATTTAACCACATTGGGTAATTAAATAACAAAGAAATAGCCTGCAGCTATTTCTGCAGCTGTCCAGAATCTCTGCAGCTGTCTCTGATGTGAAATCACAAAGGATATTTGGAGACCTATGTTTTTGTTTTTTAACAAAATTCTAACTACAGATAGTGAGCTATTACTGGATGTGTATGCCTAGAGGAACACAACAAAATAACTGAGGTTCCTTTATCATTGCTAGCAAACAGGAAAAAGAATTAATTGCAAAGATGCCTAAGCCTATGCATATATAGACACAAGTTTGCCCACAGAATGAGTTTATTGGATTTACTCTTGTAGTTTGTGATCTTTTACAAGATCATAATCAAATCATGTTTTGTAAACACATAATAAAATTCAGATACAACATTCCAATTTGTATGCTACTTATTTGATACAGATTAGGTTTTAAAGTTCTACTATCCTGATTTACAACTCTTCATTTGAACTTAAGGGATGAAATTAGGATCAATGCATGAACTATCTGGATTTGAATCTGGTTTTCTGAATCATCTGGAATAGGCTGCAAATGTTACAATAATTGATAATCACTTTTGCTGATCACTTTTACTATTGTTACCTGGATTTCTAGGATGTTCGTGTCACCTCACACCATTTAATATTAGTGAAATTATCATTTGATGACAGTGATGTTATCTGTTTTATTACTAGTTTGAAAGGTACTAATTTAAGATACCAGGATTATTCACTAGGAACAAGAGGTTGAAGGCCAAGAAAAATGGATAAGATCTCGCACCCCTCCTGGTGTGATTGTTCTCTAACTGAAACAGTGTGTACTAATGTCATTTTAAGATTAGTTTTGTCAAACATACTGAACATCAGAAAGTGAAGAATTCCTTATAGAATGAAGCAAATGGGAAGAAGCTGGTTTCAGCCTTCTCATGCTATTTTTTACTGATGCCCAGTGTGGCTTTAGGCTCATTGCTCATTCCCTGTCTGTACAATGGGAACACTGCAAATTTTATAAGCAATATGACTGCTGCACATGAATTATTGTCAGCTCATTGAAAACGATGTGTGTGCATGTGTGTGGCAATTAATAGGATTAATTAATTAGGATCTACTGAGGATGATTAATGCAAAAGTGCAACGTACATGATATTATTTCAGAGTTGCAGTGACATATATAAAGGACTGAGAGGTATGCTTTTTTACTACCGTTCTGATGTACAGCTTTTACAGAGACTTCGTATGTGGGAGATATGGGAGCCAACATCTGAATGAACAGATGTTCTGAACTCCTGATAAATGTGTTTGCCTGATTTTTGATTTTTTTTTTAAATTATTTTTTTTTGTTTTTATTTTTTAAGTTACTTCGTGGCATATTGTGTGCCCCGGTGGCACAGTGGTAGGAATGACGTGTTGCAACATCAGAGGCCCGGGTTCGAATCCCCTGTGGCGCAAGTGGTAGAAGTGCTGCTCTGCTACACAGGGGGCTCGAATCCAGGGGGTTGGACTCGATGATCTCTAAGGTCCCTTCCAACCCACACGAGACTATGATACTATGATATTGGTTTGTAGTGTTTTCTGATATGTTACTAGTTTAGAGATTTAAAAATCACAAACCTAATTTTGTTCAGAAGTGACATCATTGAAATGGAGAACTGTAGGCAGCTGAATCCAGTTCAGAAGTGTTTCCTTTGAGAAGTTAGGGCTTTGAAAGACATAATCGTTGTGCAGGATTCTCAAGTCTTCAGCAAGTCATGATATTAAGAGTGTTTTACCTGCAGTTGTCTTCGATACAAATTCTGACCAGGAGAGAGTTGGATGGAGTACTTAGTGTTTTTATAAATAGGTAACAGTGGTAACATGTAAAAGTATGCATGAATATACGTGTTTTGTGAAGATCTATTTTCCTTGGTAAGGAACTTTATGCAACTTTGTTTTACCTTATTGAATATCCTGCTTTTTATGCTGATGGGAATCAGAACCTTTCATTTTGATGAGCTGTAAAAACAACAGCCCTATCCTCCCCACATACTCGGGTGGGTTTTGTCTTTCTTTCTTTCTTTCTTTCTAGATAATTGTTAACGATTTTCTAAAATTATTTTTAGCTTTAGATCCAGCTAAAGACCCATGTTTAAAGATGAAGTGTAGTCGTCATAAGGTCTGTGTTGCGCAGGATCAACAAACTGCTGTTTGCATTAGTCACCGAAGGCTTACACACAGGTAAATAATTTAAAAGTTAATCCTGTAGACTTTTCAAGTAGTGTTCATGACTGACTGTTAATTCAAGTAGTGTTCATGACTGCATGTTAACCATAAGTATACTATGATTAGTTATATAACAACATATAAGCAGTGGATTTTAGAATTAACTATGCATGCATAATTTGATTAAGACTGTTTAATATTTGATTTTTTTAAATAGTCTGTTAAGCTAGAGGGCATACGTATTTAAAAAACACAAGCTGATGATCAGCTGCATTTAAGGGAATACCAACTAGTACTTGTACCAGACCAGTCTAATGATTGTGATAATGTGTTTCTGCTATACATTCATCACTGCGTATATGAAACTACAGGTCTTTAAAACTGCATGTTATGAAGCTTAACTTTTTACTTTGTTCTTTTTGGCTTCTTTGTATTTATTTATTTATTTATTTATTTTTCTTGCATTGGACTAGTTGGATATCATGGAGCGAACATGAAAAGGTTGTTGAGAACCAGAATGCAGATTATTTTATTCTTAACTTTTTAAATTTATTTTTTCTTCTAAATAGTTTCAGGTCCTCTACTTATGTAGGTCTTAGTGTGGCAAAATGTTAATGAATTTCTGTGGCTTTATTTGGGGAAGACAGTGCATAGGTAGGGGGCATGAAGGTTACTCTTAGCTGAATAATGAGATTGTCTGTCAGGAGTTGGAGTCAAATGGCATTTTTTTACATGGAGTCGCTCAATTTGTTGTACTTCATTGTGGGAAACTTAGCATGGTAGAAAGGATAGAGCTTCATTATACTTCAGTAACATGATTGAAGTCAGGATTTGAGAAAGTTTCTTGTTCAGTAGTGGCTGTAAGAGTAAGAAAAGCAGTCTTGTGTAATGTCAAAGGATAATTTCAAGCTTTTTAGAGAGCCAGTACTGTGTAATGAATGTTATGAAGATTGTTCTTCCTAGCATTTAGTTACATTTAAATACATCCATTTGTATCTTTTTAAACAAACAGAGTAGTACACAGTGAAAGGAAAAGTTTAAACTATCTAGATATTTAGGTACAGTTAATTAACAAAAACTTATTTGTACAGGTGTGCTGTTTATATGAAATAATCTCCAGGTACAGCTAGTTTGGTTTAAACTTGGTTTAATAAATTGCTAATTTCAAGTACATGTGAACTTTTGAGAGTATGTCAACATTGATTGTAAGAATTCAATTGTTCAAAATTTCTGAGGCTTTTTACACACTGTTAAAAACAATGAAAAAATGATATCTTAATTTTATGAATGCACTAAGTAGGTAAAGACTGAAAGCCTTTCAGATTAGATGAAACTGTATACAATGGTTGAATTAATAAATATATTGACATATGCCTTCATATCTATATTATTCCTCCCACTGTTCCTGGTTCTTATTTTGAAAGGTATCTTAATATCTTTGTAGTACTCAGTCAAAAATGGAAAAATAGGCTCGGGAAACATAGTCTTGTAAGCTAGATTAAGAAATCACTACCTACTGTACTGAGCCAGTACACAGGTCTACAAATATAGATATCACTGTTCCCCCAGATTACTTAGCTCATGGAGAAATCATTTGCTTTGTGCTTTTGTTCTAATGAGGTTTTCTTCATGCAGTCTTTTGACCTCTCTGTAGTGCAGTAAGATAAGTATATGAATACCATATTCACAGGTAGTCTTGTCTGCTGGTCTCTCTTTGTCTGTTAACTTCTTTAGCCCAAGGTGACGTTCCTTCACTAAAACCTATCATTTGCATATTGATTTTCATCATACCTACCTGTTTTTCCAAATTCCCAAAGAACTGGTCTACTCAGTTATGTATCTTAGTAAAATATTAAATGAGAAATATCAGCTATCAATTTGTACTATCTACTTGTATCAATTTCTGATATATCAGCTTGTTTGTGGTTGTTTTTATGTGGTTAAGCATTTACAAAATTTCATCTCAACAGTTTTCCTTTTTTACTTCCACTGTGTGTTTGTCTGAATGAGGCAGTCAGGAAAACCCTGAGAACCTTGTGCCAGACAAATAAGGCTTACTCTTTTTTTTGCTATAGAGTTCTTTTAGATTCCTTGTTCTTTCATTATTATAATGGAATATATATATATATATATATATATATATATATTTTTTTTTTTTTTCTTCTTGCTGTGATGAGTGTTTCATCACACAAGGAGTTTTGGGGGAACTATTTTTAAATCAAGTGCCTTTGATTTACTTTAAAAATTGCTCATTTTTATGCATTATGTAATCTTCACTTAAATTTCATTCAAATGGGGGGAAGAATACTTAAAACATATTGTTAAATATTTAATAATCATTTTAATGAAATGCCACAAAAATTAAGTACAAGTAATACAATTTCATATTTTAACTCATTTGTAATTGAAGTTTAATTATTCTTAATGACAAATCAAGATGTTAAATATATTATTTATAGTAAGGATGGCAAAAGAAATGATCTTGCTCAAAAACTTAGCAAAAGGGCAAATGTTTTAAGAGAGAATATTTTAAATTAGTGGAATTCTGATATACAAACTGAAATTGAATAATCTCCACAAAGTTCAGAAATATGCTAGTTCTCAAATTGCAGTTCTGACCTTGCCACTCATAGCAATATTTTTCTACAGGCGTTCTTCCTCTAATTTCTTTGTTGTTTATTTGAAGGTGTTACAGAAAAGCCTCCATATGGCTCTGTAGAACTCACTTTCCTTAACTGCTACGAGGGGTAGATGTGTTTGTTGAGATGTGATTGCCTTTGTAGGGTTTCAAAACTAATCACTTAATCTCACTGTCCTTTTCATGGTGTTATGTACCGGACAAGCCTAGGTTTGCTATTCATTCCGTGGCAGCAGAGAGTGCGGTTTTCTTTCAGTTCTGAGTTACTGCATGTAGGTCATATTTCCATGAATGTAGCAAATCCTCTTCTAGTGAGGTTCTACAATACAGCTTCATCTTATGCAAAAACTTTATGTACTATACTGTAAAGACTGAACAGTTTTGGCAAAAAGAGTCCAAGTGTTGTATATGATTCCTTATGGGAGTAGCTTGGAACATCAAAGCTTTAGAAACTGTTAAGGTGTGATTAGAGTTGTCAGGTGTTTGCTGATAGCATTGAATTCTATTTGCATGTCTGCTGGTCATAACTGTATTGGAAGTGATCTTTTATGCTCTTATCTAGATATTATGGGAAAAAAAGGGGGGAATATTTCAAAGGGGAAAACATGCAGGGTATATGTTAATATTAGTCATTCAAATACTTCAATGTGAATTGCTGGGGGAAGGGAAAAGCTGCCTGCCCTAGAATGCATGATAAGCAAATAATTCAAAATCTGATGTGAAATAGTTTTTTTCATTCATTCTTTGAGTTGCTGGAGACTGACTTTAACTTCTTCCTTTTTGCCTAAGTGATGTTTTACCATCCCTTTTTAGCTTCACACTTACATGTTTGGGTTAAATGATAAGCTTTATGGGAGGGAAAAAATATATCTGCAATAATGAAATGCTTTGGAATGTACTTCATTCAGTTATAAATCCAGCTTTTAGAATATCACAACGCAATATTGCCGATACTGTGAATGTGGTGATGAGAACGTTCGTGTTACAAGCAGGATATTCATAATGCTAATAGAAATTTGCTTACTTATTCTGGTTTTCAATTCCTTCAGCTTAAGGAAATTTAATTATTTGAATCTGTTGTACTGAGAATGGCTGGAAACTATGAGTTAAGCACTGTGACCTTAGGGGAGTTGCTTAAATATTCAACCAGAAGTGAGTTGAGCAGGAAATAAAAAGGAGTCATAGTAGGAAGGCATTTGGGTGATAATGGATAGTTCAGAGTACCTAGAGTAGAATATTCTCTATTTACTCAGAGAAACAGGTGGTAAAGATAAATCCTTAAATCTTCATGTACTTGAGGTTGCCCTGTTGAACAAAGAAGGATTTTCTAATGATATTGAAACATACAGAAATGCACAAAGGCCTTGGAAAGCTGTTACCTAACGTGGCTCGGAAAAGCTGAAAATCTAGTCCAGCAGCACATGTCATAGCTTTGCTGGTCCTGATAAATAATCCGTGATAGGATATCTCCTTGATAGGAGATGAGTGGTATAGAGGGCCTGATGATACAGAATTGTTTCAAAAATTAAGGAGAAAGTGGTGGGTGCTGTTTGAGTCAAGCACTTCCCGTAGTGTTACCTCAGAATTCTATAAAGGGAGGTTAGCTTTAGGGAAATTTTTTTTCCCCTGTCCCCAGGCTTTTAGAAATAGGACCTGCATGTAGTGATTATCAGAAGTTTTCTAATATACTTATCTGTTGATATGGTGCTTTCCACATGCTTTCACTATTAGCGCATATTAAAGAACATCACTTTATTATAGACTCACAGGAGCCAATGGAGTTTAAAAAAAAAAAATTATCACTAAATCTAATTTACTAAGTCATGGCAGTTGGACAGTCTGATAGATTTTCTGCTAATGCTTAATCTTATTACAACTTCCTTTAGGCTTTTGATGTAAATGACATTTCCAAGTGCTGATTCAGTTCAAGTCCATTATCTTGCCTTGGATTCCTGCCCTTTTAGAGTATTTTTGCAGATTATTGGAAATGGAAAAGATGAAAATTCAGTCTAACTACTTTTTTATATGAGTTGGATCACCGAGGTTCATCTTCCCTGGCTGTGTTCACCTTAATGTTCTAACATGAGGAAAATGTTTTTTCTCGACTTATAAGTGATGAGTGTTGGGTCCTGAAGCATGAGATTGGTTAACCTTTCCTTATGATGAATGATGTGACAGAAGCCCGGAGTAAATTTCAAGTGCTGCAGAACTGTAACATTGATTCTGTTGCAAAAGTGGAAGTGGAACTTCTCTTTCCACGCTGTGGGGCTGCATGGCTGAGAAGATTCTGTCCCAGTCATAAAAAATGAGCTAGTCCAAGGATAGATAACCATCTTGAAGAAGAATGCACATACTTGCAGACATGCATGTGCCTGTGTACATGCATATGCATATCAGGAAATCTACACTCGTGCATTTTTCTCTTTATGTCATATGTTCATATGTATCTCAGGTTTCCAGAGCATCATGCTTGGGATTTGTTTTATGATGTCTTGTTTTACAAATCTGGAGATAATAGTTGTCACAAATGTTAATTTTTAAAGAAAAATAATTGTTTAAAAGTTAAATTTGGCAGATGAGAATCCATCTTTTTGAAAATACCAAGTGCTTCTGACAATCAATACATCATGTTTTATATAACACTTGCCATATTTGAGTCATGTGTAATGACACTGGTATTCTTGCCGTAAATATTCTCTCTGTAGATGTTTTTTTGTCCCCTCATAAACCTATATGTGAATCAACTGGTGAAGAGAATATTTATTACATACAGAGCTTTTCTGAAGAAGTTTTTGCTGTTTCGTTCATATACTCATGTTTCATATACTCATATATTCATGTTTCAAACAGTTCTGAAAGAGCATGTTAGGACTGATGAGGAAGATACTGATGAGGAGGGTTTTTATTTGTATTTTTTCTAGCTACAACTTGGAACAGTTAGGACTTTTTTAAATTGGAAAAAATAGAAAATAAAAACAGAAAAAACAACACAACTTAGAATAAGAAGCAGTACAGTCTTGTAGCTGCAGCATTTTTTTATGACTATGAAAAAGGTTTAAAAAAACCTGAAGCAAAGCAAAGGATTTTCTTTAGGCACGTTGTACAAAAGCTGCAACACTTTCAGGATGTCATCATTTTACATTATAACTTTGCTGAAGAAAACCAGCTGGTGTAGTTAAGTCTCTTATTGGAAATTTTAGTCTGATTCATTACTGTGATTTGTGGTTATACACAGAAACACTTAATCATTCTTATGCTCCAAGCTCTGTTGAATCTACAGAAGGTATTCTGTTTCTTGGCATAATTTGAGTTGCCAGTCTGCCAGCTTGGCAGTGTTTCAAACTTGTTGCGTTATCTGTGTTTGTTTGCTCAGGAAGTGATGCTGTACTTAGGTTAAATTTACAGTAATTCTTTTGTAATGGGTTAATGAGCAACAATACTTCATTCACACTGCTCATGCTCACATTACGTGGCTTTGATTAGTTCAATAATTGTGCAGCTCTGCCACTGTGATCATACCTACACTCTACAAAGTACTACAAAGGAAATTTTCTTAGCTGTAGGTTAATTAAACTTGCTGAAAAAATAATTTGGATTTTATGTTCTTTAAAAAAAAACAAACAGAGGTGAAAATATTTGTATTTTGGAGATTTTTCTGTGTTCCATCATCTAATTCATTAAAGGAAAAAAAGCTGCTTGGTTGCTGTCTACTTCATTGTTTTGGAACAGAAAATGATGCTCTAACACTGCATGACGTTTTGCATATGTTGTGAGGGACTTGTATTTCTTCCATTGATTTTGATGGGACTTAAGGATACACAGAGAAAAACAGAACCTTCTAGTGTTATTCTCTGTTTATGAGTAACTTTTCTTACCATGAACAAAAGAAATGGCTTGGAGATTTCAAGAATGTATGTTGCCTTACCTATATTTACCACAATAGCATTACTGTTTGTTATGGTTGCTACTCAGCCATAAGGTATTTATGACTTCTTCAGCTAAACTTCTAAATTCAAAAATTGTGCTTAAGGACAAACAAAACAGTTCGCTAGAAATGTAAAATAAAATATGTTTTGTGGGAGATCAAAGGAACTTAAAAGAATGGAGATGTAGACAGAACTTATTTTCTTTACTCGTAGAACACCACTTTCTCAGAACATTCTTCCCTTTCAAAATCTGTGATATGAATGAAGCATGGCTTGGAAATACAGTCCAAGTTGAAAAAAATGCTAGTATCTAGACTTGTAGATAGACAGACGAGTATCTGTTTCTGCTATTGTAACATAAGCCTTTATTATTGCAATATCATCTTTTAAAAGATGGTTTTGTTTCTTCCTGAATTTGAACCCTGGGCATTCTTCTAGTTTTCCGCAATGTTTTTATCTCATTGAAAATTACTCTCCTTTGTTTTTATTTAATACTGTGTCCTTTCCTTTAACAGTAATTTGCTTTCACATATAGCACGGATTAATGTTCATGCAGTCACACATACCTGAGGTAAGATCTGGTATAAAATACTTTATGGAGCCCAGTAGAATGTGTATTGTCCTGTAGGTACCACTTTACTGAACTAACTTGATGATACTAGAGAAGGGAGAAAGCAAAAAAGAACGATGACTGAAGATGCATTCATGCACTAATGCAATAAAAATAAAATAGAAATCTTAGCTTTCTTAACAATAGAAGTGGCTACCAACTTACTTCATAGAAAGTTCTTTTCTCTAAGACGTAGTAAGGAATATGATGCCAACATATATAAGTGAATCTCTGTCATCTTAAACAGAATGTGAGACAACATTGCAGTAGTTTATGACACTTATTTTGGCAGTCATAGTGACAATTAACTTCTCTTTCATATTCTTTTATCTGTATGTGTGAATTAGCAGACAAGAAAATGTTGCACTTCTAATCCATTTCATTTTCTCACCTCAAGCAGCAGCATGTTTAAAAAATACCTTCATATATAGATACCCATGGAAGGAAAAGGACATTATGATGTTATCAGACACCATTTGTAAATTTCAAAATACCATACTGGCATTAAGATGATAGTAAGTTGAGAAAAGAGGGGTTGGTATGCGACTCTCCCATCCATCCAGCAAGTACTTGAAAGATTGCAATGTAGTAAGCTGACAATTAGCTAGATCATCTTGGGGAATTCTGCTTTTCATAGAAATGTCATAGCTGTTAATGAGTGCCAGAATATAGAAGTTCAGTTTTTGTGAAGCTCTGATGTGCAGACGTACATTGTACTTGTAGAAACTTGTGAACTGTAAAATAGTTTTTCTTTGCATCTTGCAGTCATTCTTTAACATCTTGTTAACAGCATCATCTGAAAATATCATAGACGTTGGCACAAATGAGTTAATCTAATCATGCTAGCAAAACCAGTTCAAATTGATTTTGTTTTCATTTAAATACCATAGAGGTACTGATATCTGTAACCCTGAGGGCCATCACATAAGGCATTCCCTCTCTGAGTGTATGCCGTATCTTGTAATTTATAACTATAGGCTTGATATTTTGATATTTTTGAAATTATTTTAGGAAAATGAAACATTTTGGCAGTAGAATTCAGTACAAGTAATGCTTGTGCAGGAATTACCAAGACAGCTGGTTCATTTCAAGCTCTATTGCACCTCAGCACCGGGCAGCAAATAATATATGTATAGAGGCTTAGTTCTGTTTACTACATGATTTTTTTGTTCAGCAGAATTACTTTTGATTTAAACTAGAATGATAGTAGAATCAAGTTCAAAGGTGTTTAATTAGAACAGGTGTCTATGATAGGTAGAATTATTTAACAGAGTATTTGTAATATAACAGGTTAATCTAAAAAAACTTTACTGCTGCTTAAGCGAAACAGGTCTGATATTTCTTGGGGTGGGAGATCAAGTAATTAAAACAGCTAGGTGAAGTAGTAGAGTTGTCAAGTAGTGGGAGCAACATCAGCCTGGCAGTGGAACACAGTGATTAATGGAGTTAAGTACCATAAAATTAGAACCAAAGAATGGTTAGGAGGAAAAAAAAAAAAAAGAAAAGTTGCTTTTTTACTCCTCTACTCCTCACAGACATAATGGAACCGCTAAAAACAGTCTAGAGAGTGAGGTGCTTCCTAAGGTGTCTCCTTGCATTTTGCAATTTGCTCAAAATGGTAGTTACATACACATCATACAAAAATCAAAGAAATGCAGAATTGTAGGGGTTAGAAAATAAGCTACTGAGCTTAAAATTAACACCGCTGCTGTAGGTGGTGTTAAAAAAGGCATTTCACAAAAATTTTACCCTCTAAAAATGGATTATTGTTTTTTCTCTGTGTCTCAGTCGATGTGAGAGAAGACATGACAATTGCATAAATATCATCAATATAAATTAACAAGAGAGGAGACAAACAACTGTAGAGAATGCAATGGAAATACATTTTAAATTCAGGTCTAAGAGACTCTAATGGAACGTGCTGATTTTTGGATGCTTCCAAAAGTCAATTTGTGCTTTCCTCATTTTCTGTTGAAGTGCTGAAGTTAAAGCTGATATGATTAAAACCAATAAAAACACATCAGAATGTACAGATGCAGGAAAACATCCAAAGATAAGATGTGCAGTGAATCAGTTTGCCAGTCAAACTATTAAAATATGTTCTGTATTATCTTCATTGAGAAAGGAAAAATAGGAAAGGCAACTGAGGAATTTTTTTTGGTGGCTTCTGGCAACAGAACAGAAGCAGAAGGCTCAAACAGAGTGCATCTATTAGTAACAGACATTATATATTTGTCTTCATTTATTTTCCAGTTTAGTGACATGTTTTTGTTAGTTAAACATTGAATGTGATAGAAAATAGTAAGCTTCTACTTGATTATAAATCAGTGACCTGTCATTTATGCTGGGTATCCAGAGATAGTGTATTCTGCTCTTAATCTCAGAAATTGTCACTAGCTGTGCACTCATAAATCAAGGGCATGGAACTTGAGCAGATTTACAGTGTATGTGTGTCCATGTGTATGCATCTCAAAATACATGTTAATATAAACATTGACAAGTATGTTTCAAATTGTAAAGATAAGAAACATGCTGTATGAGACAGAGGTAAACTGCCACATTGGACAGTGCTGAAAAACTACTTAAGTTTGTAGCATGACACTGGGATCTGAAATGCTAATGCCAGGTACATCACTGGACAAGTTAAGGATTTATGAGTATTAGTAAAAACGAACAGTAATGATTTTGAGAGTTGTTGCAGTAATGTAGTCATGTTGAAATGACCCAGACAGTACCTGGTTGTTTCAGAGGTCCTATTTGACAGAATGCTGAATTTATGGAAGTGTAGGACTGGTGTAATGATCTTGTTATATATATCTAAATATTGCTTATGAACTATAGTCAGCCTTGGATTGGTTGTGACTTTAAAGACTGCTGGCTAGTGGGGGAATGCAGTAATCTTGAATTAAGTATAAAGCAGTGCCATAAGAATATCCACAAATCAGGCAAAATATTGAGAATTGGGATTCAGTAAAGAACTACAAGAATAGTTGAATGATTAAAAACACATCTTATCATGAAAGGCAGGGAAGCATCATCTGTATTTGTTTACCATGGAAAAGAGGTAGGTAGGCTTCGTAGTCACTGTTTGGATATTTATTTGGAGAGATACTTTCAGCAGGCTTGCCAAAGTAACATTAAAATTTAGCATAGGAATCTAAATTGGATAGTGTAAGGGTACCTTCCTTCAGCTTTTTAATATGTGCTTCCTTATATGTTTTGCAAAACCTTTCCTTGTTATAAAACAAATGATGATGGAAATGATATCAGTTCAGTCAGATATGGAAGTAGTCTTCTGTAAATAGTGTCATATCTTTTTTCTGTACTTGCTTTGAACAAGACATGCTGTCAGTTCTATCAATACATTTTTATACGCAATGTGATGCATGTATACTTTAATCATGAAATCTGAATTAAATAGTGCCACATGATTGTTTTTCTAGCTAGTAGTTCAATAGGTATTCAATGTAAGTTTTCTTCCAGACAGATGTAAATGTATGTAGTTCAAATACTGCATGAACAACACGTGCTGATACCAGCAAAACTAGAAGAAATGTCTGTTGTGTAATTGTACTCGCTTATGTACATTGTGCTGAAACTAATAAGGTTAGATTTTAATGTGTTAAAAATTTTAAATTTTGTAATTGAAAAGAACACAACTGCACATGATCTTATTTAACTGTCACATTTGTGTCTCATTCCTGTACCTAGAACTCATAGTATTGTGGGAAGGTATGACTAACAATGCTGACTTGTAATGGCTGTTATTCCTGAACTATATTTCCTCTTATAAAAATGAAAATTAGAACAGCAACAATAAAAACCACCACACTTAGACCATTTATCTACTTATACCGCAGTCTACTTCAAGCTGGAAAATATTAGTCCAACTTTCTAGAGAGCTCTAGTACTTTTACGTATCCTGGGTTGTGCCAGAATATATTTGGTTTCATCCTGTCCTGACAAATAAATTTGTATTTAATAAATTTAAGAGTACTCTAAACAGCTAGGACTGGTGTTGTAAAGCCATGAATAACAAAGATGAATTACTAAATCTAAAAGAAGCTTAGAATATTTTCATTGGAGTGTACCACTGTTCTGCATTTACTATTTTATTTTCTCACTGACTACTCTGTCGGAATACCGTATAGCACTCAATACTTATTATTCTGGGTTTTTTTTGGTTTTTGTTTTTTGTTTTTTGTTGGTTTTTTTTTTTGTTTTTGTTTTTTTCCTTTCGAATCTGAGTTTTGTATACATTTTGGATAAGATTATGGGATTTTTCTTATTCCAGCAGCTTAGATCAGATCATTTTCCTCTCGGTAGATGCTTCTAAGCATTATTTTAACATTATTTTGAAGTTTAAGTTAGCAATGTGATCAGTATGTTTTAGCATGCAATATATGATAAAAGCACATCAATATTTGTAGAGAGAGTGGAGAGCTTTTTAGTCTACTAATCGTTGGTATATGTGGGGAAAAAAGTAAGTTCCATAAAAATTGGTGAAGGCTCATAGGAATATCTTAATTTGTTGTAATATCTTATTAAGGTCACCTAATCAAATGAGATGTATGTGACATACTTGCATGTTAACACTTGACAAACTGATTAGTTTAGTTTAGTTGAGTCTTTAAAAAAAAAAAAAAAAAGCAGATGTTTTTAAAGAAAATGAACGGACAGAGAAAAAATGAAAAGTGGTCAAGCTGTGCATTATTTGTACTCATGAACTACATCAATCACAATGCAGAAGTAATATTTCCTTATATTTTATCATTGCTATTCAGGTGAAAAAAAAAAAAAAAAAAAGACGTTTTTCTGAAATTGATCACTGTTTCAGATGTTTTCTACTTATGAGCCTATCAAATGAGTTGAATATTAGTGAAGTATATGAAGTTTCCAAAAAACTTTTTGATACTCAAAAGCCTTAGGCTGCCTGCTATCTCTGTCTGCAAGGTTCTGGGTGTTAGGAGTAGACTGTGATGGTAAAGATTGGTTTTGCAGCAGTCAAAAAAAAGTTGTGCTAATAGGAACAATTCTGTGATATGCTGTGATCAAGGTCTACATTTAATACTGCTAATTTACCATCAAATGTCTTAACAATCTTTAGAAATCCTTCTCTAGTTGCTATAGAAATTTGGCATTCTGAACTGCAGTTGTAACATGTTAAGTCTAACACAAAAATAAATTGTTACTTGCTGGCAGTCAACAGTTTTCATAATGAAAGTCAATGAGAAAATTATTTCATCTGCTCTTTAAAACTTAGTGTCCATGCAACTGTTACATATTCAATATGTGATGTCTTTGTTCAATGAGAACTCTTTGACTGTTGTACTGTAGAAGTGGTGTGATAAGAAATTTGTATGTGATCACAGAATGGCTTTAGTTAGAAATGACCTCAAAGGTCATTTGGTTCTAACACAGCTGCCATGGGCAGAGACACCTTCCGTTAGCTCAGGTTGCTCAGGGTCCCTTCCAGCCAGGCCTTAATCACCTCCATGTGATTAATGCATGTGATGTCTGCAGCTTCTCTGGGCAATCTGTTGCAGTATCTGTTCTGAGTGAAGAATTTTCTCCCTGTGTCTAACCTTAGAATCTCATTTTAGTTTAAAAGTCTCTCCCTTTTCATATCATAGACTTTATCAGGGATTGTCTCCCCATCTTTCCTGTAGGCTCCACTGTAGGTACTTGGAAGGCAACAATGAGGTCTCTCCAGAGCCTTCTCTTGTTCAGACTGAACTACCTGAACTCTCTCATCTTCTCTTTGTAGGAAAGGTGCACTAGCCCTGTGTTAACTCTCACAGATCTCCTCTGGACCCACTCTAGCAGGTTCATTAACTTCTTGAGATTAGGGCCCCAGAGCTGAATGTAGAGTGGAATAGAGGCCCTGCTGGCCATGCTTTCTTTGATGTTATCATCTTGGAAATCAGGAAATCAGCTTATCTGCCAGCTTTTTGTGTGTGTGTAATAGTCTTTGCTAAATAATGATCTGGGATAAGATTTACTGTTGTGGCCTCTAGATGGCAGAATGATTTGGACATACTGTCAATCCTACAATGTCAATTGGATGCCTGAATAGAAAATAGCTTTTAGAGAAATAAGATTCTTTACTGTAAAAAACAAAAACAACAAACAAACAACAACAAAAAACCTGATGTTTCATACAAAACAAAGTTTAATTAAGATAATTGTGTGACAAATTCTTACAGAAAGGACTCTTTTGTTCCAAAAGTTTTACTTTTGCTGTTGTTTCCATTTTTGTAGTTTAAGGAATAGATTTATGTATTTGAGAATGGACTTGTACAGAGCTGTGGAGTTACGGTTAAATTCTGTAGTTCAATATGTTTAAATGGTAAGCTCTTTGCAAGCAGACTTTTTAGGATTGCAAGTTGCTGTAATGTAGTTGTGGTTCATACTTTGCTCAGTTATCGAGAATCTGCAGCAGTAGGTTTTTAATAACTAGTATTTTGTACTATCGTGTCATACATAACTGCAGTGTTCCATAGATGCAAATTGTTGCTTTCAGGAAATGAGGATCATTAAACCTGAGGAACTGGCTTTCAGAAAAACATTCTTTTTGTAGTTTAAATGTGTGTCCTGCATATTTTATCACCTGAAGTGAGAAGTAAGATTATTGCTTTACATCTTCTCAACTGTGTGTGAAGTCTGTGTTTGGCATCAATACTGTTATTGCAGTACTTACGGTACTTAAGTGGGAAGTTGAAGGTAGTGAAGGATGTAACAAAACAACATCAAAAGAACTGCAAAAATATTTATATATTCTATATATTAACCAATACGTAGTTTAACTGTTGACTAATGATGGTGTTTTATACAACGTAGAAGAATTTGTCACACAGTTATCTTAATCCTTCAACAAGACTACATTCTGTTACTTTCTCTAGGTAATATCTGAACATCTTTTTTGTTTCTTTGATCTGTAACAACAACAAAAAATGTTAATCAGATCTTTTAAAAGAGTAGCTGCACCTGAGATGGGAGACTGGGAGATGTTAAACTCAGAGGAGCTACCATCTCTTACAATTGGGGAGAAATATTTAGAACTTTTTTTACAGAGGTCAGTTCTTCCTTCAGACTGCAATAGACTTCTCTCGCTAAGAACTAACTTTTTTAATGCAACATATACATGCAGCCTGCCACCTGAGAATTAGGGCCTTTGGTGAAAGCCTTTATTTATTTATTAGTCTCTAAGTCAGGTTTCTTTCTCTTTATTTTCACATTATTTGCTCATTACTTATGTTTCTGCTTTTCTCTTCATTTTGATATCTTAGTTGTTGAATGTAATATTTGTATATACATATCTCCTGAAAAATCTGACCATGTGACATGTCACTATAGTGGTGAACAGAAAAGTAACATAACATGTAATGATTATGATTCAAATATTTTAATATTGTTTCTTCTTTGTAAATTGTATTTGAATGGAGTGGTAGAAAAATACATGCTAATCAGTTGGGGAGATTCTAAAAGATACTTCTATATTACTATCTGTAAATAGGATCTTTGTGTGCTTCAGTGTCTGAAAACATATATTTTTTTCCACTAAAAAAGCCATGAAAAAAAGTTTCTAAGCTTCTCGTATATTGGTAGTTTACATAATCATGAATGTGTTGTTTGACTTAAAAAAAAAAAAAAAAAAAAAAGGCAAGAAGATTGGTGCAAAATTCTTAATTCAGGTGTCTGTATATTAAAATTCCTTTCACTTCTTATGCAGCTACAGATAAGTTAAATAATGAAAACTCATTTCTGTGTTGCTGTGCATTCAATTATTTTCCATCTCATTACAATGCTGTAGTAGCTAACCTCAGACAGTCAAAGTGGTACAGATAGATAGAGGGCAAATTTCAGCAGTGTTACTTATAACTATTTTTTAAAAATACGCATTATTTTTTTTAAAGCTTTTAATTTTCTTTATACAAGGGCTGCTCCAAAAGGAATGCCTCCTATTTCATTATATTGGCTCACGACACTAGAGGCAGATATTGGTGGCATGACAGTTAAAGTTAAGCTCTTCCATTACGTTTTGTTGCTGTGTGACAGATGGCATCTGATGTGAAAGTGTTTCTGAAGCAAAGGTGTATCACTGAATTCCTCCATGCAGAAAAAAATGGCACCCATTGACGTTCATTGGCACTCAATAAATGCTGATGAAGATTAAACAGTGGATATGAGCACAGTGAGTGGTGTGTTTCAGCAGTGTGACAGTGATGCGAAAGACAAGCCATGTTCCAGACAGCCAAGCACAGCTGTGACACCATGAAATGAAGAGGAACTTGATCAGCTTGTCCACAAAAATATGCACATTATGATCAGGATACTGTGTACAGAGTTGTACATTGGCTTCAGTGCATTGCGAACAATGGTGGCAATGTTGGTATATTGCAGAGTTTGTGCCAGATGGGTCCCACGGATGTTGACACAGGAACAGAAAGAAGACTGTGTGCAAGTTTGTTAGTACCTACTGAACCAGTAGAAGGCTGAAGGTGATAGTTTCCTGGATCACATAATTATTAGTGATGAGATGTGGTGCCACTATTATGGGCTGGAGTCAAAATGGCAGTCCATGAAGTAGCAACATGTGAATTCCCCATTGATGAGAAGGTCCAAGATGCTGACATCAGCTGGTAAAGTGATGTGCACTGTCTTTTGGGATAGAAAAGGCATGATCTTTCTGGATTTCCTGGAACACAGATAAAACATTAGCTCTGATCATTACATCAAGATGCTGGCTACACTGAAAGCTAGAACTTGCAGAGTCAGGACAGAGAAGACACAATAGCATCTGGCTCTATATCAGTCTAAAGACCACGAAGCACACTGCCAATCCTGGCTGGGCTGTCTGATCACACGCACTGGACAGTCCAGATTTGGCTCTTCAGACTTCTGTCCAGACCAGTGAAAGTTAGACTGAATAGGCAACGTTTTCCTGGCTGCGATGCTGGTGCAGGTTTTTATGAGCACAGTGTGCAGGCTCTTATTCGCTACTGGCAAAAATGCATAGCTAATTGCGTCGACTATGTTGAAAAATAGTGTTTTGTAGCTGTGAATTTGCTCTATCAAATAGTGATATTGTCCTTTTTCTATCTGTTGTAGTTTCCATGGATACAAATAGAGGGCATTACTTTTGGAGTGACTGACATAGATATTTAGAATAAAATAATGACTTATTTGCAAGAGTATGCAGAATAGTGCTGAAAGTAATGAAACTATATTACAAGGTATGAGGAAAACAGTGTTGGTAACACATTGATGTTTTAGTTGTTGCTGAGCACGTGCTGCACAGAGCTAAGGATATTTCAGGCAGTACAGGGTTGGAGGTACACAGAGAGCTGGGAGGGGACAGAACAACACCCGATCCAAACTGGACAAAGGGATATTCCATACCATATAGCATCATGTGGTATGATAAAACTGGGGGTGTTGTCTGGGACCACTGCTTCTGCATGGGACCACCATGGTCACCATCAGTTGGTGGGTGACAAGCAATTGTGTAGTGCAGCACTTATTTTCTATATTTTTTTATCTTCCTTTTATGTTCTGTGAAACTGTCTTTATCTTAGCCAGTGAGTTTTACTTGTTTCCCAGTTCTCTTCTTTGTCCCTCTGTGGGGAACGCATGAACATCTGTGTCATGCTGAGCTGCCTGCAACTCATCGCACCATATCATCTTGGTTTCTTTTGTCACACGAGAGAAACACTGAAAGCTGCAGTTTTCTTTTTAGATGCTTCCACATGAAAAAAGAATTTTGAAGGAAATCTGTCAACTCTTAACAAAAACAAATTAGATTTGGCAAAGCAAATGCTTTTTCTAATTATGTCAATCTGGCACAGCCTGATTGTTTCTCCCAAAGGCCACAGCAAAACATAGTCAAACAGTCTCTAAATCAGAGTAATTCTAAGAATATCTAAGAAATTCAAATATAGCTATCAGAGGAAAATTGTAAGAGTTCCTTGAAATATTAGTTCTTTACTAAGCCAAATTTGTTTCTATCAGTCTGAATATGAAGACTTGTATATGAAGATTCTCAAACCTAGCTTTTGACTATCAAGTTCATTCAAGTGAATTGGACGCTAATGCATTTTATCTGTTGTTAAAAAAGTCAAGTTACAAAAGAGTTAGTAGCTTGCAGCTAAATATTCAGAGGTATTTTAAGCATTCTTGAAGTAGCTGGAGGTGTGATCACTGTATATACAGAAAGGTAAGTTTATGTATGCAAACAGGGACATAGGCTTCAGTAACTCAGCAGATTGCCTAATTATGTTTCCAGACATGCAGTATAAAAGCGTTGCTCAACTTGGTGTATGCAAATTAATGTAATCACAAGTGTTGCTGGTGAATTAAAACACATAGATTGGATATAATCGTTCAGGTGTCAGCAGTGTCAGAGGGGACAGAACTTCTGTATTTAGTACTAGTTATGTTATTGCTAGAGAAATCCCCAAATGTTTTTTCAGGAAATCAAGAAGTACAAAACCTCTGAGTGGAAGAGATTGTTTTGTATATGGTTTGTTTTGACAACATACTGACATGGACAAGAAGTTTTTTAGTGACTGTAGTGGAATAACAAAATTAAATGGCAGAATTTTAGTAACTGATTTGTTTACTGATTATTTTCCTCTTAACATTTTAAATATAAAAATGTATTACTTTAAACACACAGTTAAGTTTTAACTGAAATATTTTATGTTGTCATGAAGCTGTTTTTTGTATCCTTATATCATGGTCATGCAACAGTGCTTTATAATTCAGGACAATTTTTTATCATTGTAGTCATTTCTTAGTTATTTCCACATAAGCAATTTGTATGTATGGTCATTGCCTAGTTGGGGGGGAAAAAGCCCACACAAAAGAAAACACATGTAAAAGCACTAACAAATGTTCAAAAGAAACAAACTTGATAGAATTAAATAAGGGAGAAATGAAATGTTAGGATATGTAAGTTTGTCAGTGCTAATGGATTTTATGAAGCGCATGTTTAAATACTATAACTGGTATTCAAAGTATTCTTACTGACTTTCCTTATTTCCTTGCCAGGACATCAACTGACAGTCTGGTAACTGAGCAGCTATAATATAGAATCGTTTTTCTTACTAAAGCTTCTGAACATATGTCTTTCTAAGCGTTTGCATGACTCAGAATCTCTTGACCAATATGATGTATTGTTTATTTATCATTAAATCATTTATCCTGAGTTTGGAAAACAGGAATACTTCTGTTTTGTAGAAAAGTTATGCTAGTTACATGGAAACACAGATCTTGAGAGTGATTTGCTGAAGGTCTCAGGGGAACTGTTTGTAGAAGAGGAAACTTGACTTTCCAGCCTTGAATGAATGGCCTGGTATAGCTTGCATTTAAAAGCTCAAGTCTGGGGCTGATTGAGAGGTGATCTTTCTGACTGTGGTGTTCTCACCACTCCGGTTGTCTTCACAGACCTGTGATTTGTTTTCTCTGCTTGTTCCAGTGTCCAGCACTGTTGTGATCCTTTCTGAGATATCATAGTTATTCCTTTAGATGATTTTAATCATCCCTTTTCCTCAGTTTGGGCATGCCTTTCTCCCACCCCATTCCCGTCTTTCCACTGAAGGTATAGATATAATAGTGAGGACACATATGCTAAAAATTTGCAATCTCTACCAGTCTTGAGAAACTGTACATAACAGCAGCCTCTGTGTAGCTCAGGAGTCCTGCTTTTAATTTCTGTTGTCTATATGAAAATTCTTTCTGTTGATGTCTGGAATTTTTGCAATTGATTTATGCTGTTTTTTACTGTGTTTCTGTGTTTTGCTGTTCATCCGTGACTCAGATGAACAGAAATTACAATAGGTTTATAACTGTGACTCCCTAATCCTGTCAGTAATCTCAGGCTTCTGAGACATTTTTGGAAATTTGTAATTTATTTCATTAGGCTGGAGCTCACATGGATCCATGGAAAAAGTCAAGTGAGAGGAGCCACGGTAATAAGAGATTATTGCCACATATTATATGACCAAAACTACTGCTCAACTGTACCTTTCTGTAATTGAAATGAAATGGTGTGTATTTAGCCTTCAAAAAATGCAATCTAGCAGAAAGAATTTGTAGTAATTATTAATTAGTGATAAGTCTTTGAGTTCTCTCCTTTTCTTGTACTTTCCATACAGATATTTTACCACTCATTATGCTATATGTAATTGAATCAGCTTGGAATATAGTCACTTCATCATCTGAATGTAAATATGTATATGTAAATTACATGATCTTTTTCTTCTTAGAGACTATGTTTACTGACATAATTAGGGATAGAATAAAAATGTGAACATTCCCAATAAATAACAATTTGTTTTAGATCATCACCAGTTTATCATCATGCATGTACTTTCTTATATCTTATATATCTTATATATCTCATATATCTTAAATATCTTATATTTACTCTGCACATCATAAAAACAGAGGACAAGTTGTGTTTTTTCTCAATTCATTTCTTTTTATTACTCTTGACAAGTTCTTCTCAAGAGATAGTTTATGACTAATTAGCGGAACAATTGTTGATGATCTGTAGGTGAACTAAACTGAAAGAGTTCTGCTCCATTAAAGATTGAATTTTTTGAGAGTGAACATTTATCTGCTTTGTTGTATCCTGGTATTACTGAGTTTTAAGCATAAGCATTTTTAGAATTTTGACTAAGATGCCAAGCAGGAAACACAGAGAAAATAATTATTCTATTTTCTTATTTATATAGAAGCCATTAGTATATAAAGCATATTGTGGGTCAGTATACAAATTAGGCAGCTTTCACAAAACAACTGCTTCAGGATAGAGTGGTTGTTTTATGCTTTCACAGGTGCAAAAAGCATATGGAAACATCATGAAACAACAATTAATTCAGAGAAACCAGAAGAAAACATTGTTCTGTGGCCATATGATACAAGCTACTAAAGGCTAGGAGAACATTTTGAAGAAGTGTCAGAACTTTGTTCCTATTTCAGTCTTTAATCTCACCAGTGTAGCTTTTTGTCTGTGTTAAAATCTGGTTTTGTGTGTTTGCATATGGGTGGATGCATCCATGCAAGCACATATATATACAAACACGTGCATTTCGAATCTGTGTTCCAGCAAGCTGCCTCTATTTACTGCTGTACTCTACACTTGGTGGTAGAGTCTAAATTTTGAGAAATGCAGTCTGTGAAAGACAGCTGTCAAAGTAAGCTAAGAAGTGCAATAAAAGAACCACATACCTGTTTCTATTCTTACAGTAACATTTAATAATATTTTAATTTTAGCTTTTTAAACTCTAGATATAACAATAGCTCTCTTCATACTATTTAATAAGAAAAAAAAATATACAAATGCAACACAAGTCAGGTATCTTTCATTAATCAGTAAATGTAACGATCATAAAAGCACCATCTTAATTACCTCTTTCTAGGAAGATATCTTAGAAATTACATGCCGGTATCAAGTGTAGCTACAGTGAGTATGGTATGATAGCAAACAAGCATGTAGCAAAGAGTAAAAACTGCCAGCACTTTACTTAATGGCTGAAATAATGTGTGGCTTACTATTTGTAAAGGCTCATTAAAATACCCTGATTATGTTCGATTTTTACTACTGCTTATCGGAATTACATACTTTTTGTTTACTTACAGTATGAAAGAGGCTGGTTTAGGCCATAAACAGTGGAGGGGTGGTCCCATTTCATCAAACTGCAAGCAGTGTCCAGTAGTTTATACCAATCCTGTTTGTGGATCAGATGGTCACACATATTCTTCTCAGGTAAGAATTAAATACAGAACTGAATTATACTTTCAATGTTCACTTCCATTCCAGCTCTTGGAAAGTAAAATACTGTGTAGTTACACAAATCTACATTTATTTATTTTAACTGAAATATATTCCCAACTACAACCTACAGCAACACTAGCATGTCTTAAGACAAAAAATCAGAATGGCGCCAAATCCCAAACAGCACAGAACAGCAGTACCAAAAGAAGCACAGTGCAGTAGTGCTCAGCAATGTAGCAGAGCTCCTCTGAAATGTGTTTGCTACAGATACCAAGGCATGTTTTTAAAGAGGAAGAATAGTCTCGTGTGTCCTCAGTCTGGGATCAGGTAAACCTAATAAACCAAATATTCCTGTTGACCCTTGACAGGATGCTTCAAATTCCAAGCCCAAAGGCATGGAAGTAAAATATTCAGAGGAAAAAGTAGTAGCAATTAAAATAATTGTTGGTTATCGTCACTTCTTGCATCAGTACTTCACATATTTTAAGAATTTTCTGTCATGCTTATTTGAAGACAATAATAATTAAAGAATGCTGCTGTCAGTCTACCTAGTTTTTTTTTGTAGAGAAAAATTTTTGGTCACACAGTGTCACGGGTTAAGCGAAAATGTAAAACCATGACACATAAAAGTCCAAAAAACCATGAGCCTGCTTTTGTACAGTGCTCAGTTCAAACTTGCAGATGTTGCTGGGAAAATGGGATACTTGAAAATGCTGAAAACAGATAGATTGTTTTAGCATCTTCCTTAAAAGATTCAGTAGAAGAAAAAAAAATAATCAGACTATAACTTGTATTTTCTCCACCTTGACAACTCTTGTGCTTTTATTCTGAACTTTGTATTAGAAAATCTTGTTCTTAAAAAGACACAGTGCTTAGAGAACAGTGCACATCAATCTTAATTTTAACTAAAAATTCTAACTTTCAATGCCAGGTATCTGAAGCCCAGTGAATTTTGGACACCTTCTCTGGCTTAGCAGACATTCTGGCTTTCCAGAGACAATATGAATTAGAGGTTACTTTATGTATTTGAAAATGTTCTTTTTTTAATTCACAGTGATTTCCTGTGTTTTGTCAAGAGCTTGAAATGTACTTGCATCTTGCAGCTAGACATCAGATTATATTTCTACCATTTCTTTTGCTAAATCATGTGGAGTGCCAAGTCTAACATTTACATAACTATAAAAAACAAGGCAGTCCCTGTGATTTTGTAATTTAAGTACATAAGTAATTTGGGATAAATAATATTGAATTGTAAGTATAATTTTTTTTTTTTTTTTTTTTAAGTATTGTCAACTTTATCAGTCTCTCCATAATATCCTTATAATAAAAGCATCACGGCTGTTTTTCATGTTTATTTTGTAGTTTTGTATATTATAAATTTTCTGTCTCACAGAGACCCTGGAGGAAATGTTGCTGTCTTTGAGGAGAACACAAGACAAGAATGAAAGCAGGCTTTAGTTATCATAATGTTGTGGGTTTCCTTGTCCTTGCCTTTGGGAGCTGGCATGTTGTCTGGAGGAAGGAACAAAGCAATTCTTTTTGTAACCTTTCTTTGACCACTGTGCTGAGGCACAAGCAGTTGCTGCTTGCAAAAAGGAGTGTTTTCTCACAAATTAAGCTGAAACTGTAAAAATATTTTTAAAAATCTAAAGATCAGTCACATAAAGTAAAAAAAAAAAAAAGGGGGAGGGGGGATTTAAAAAAAAAAAAAAAAAAAAGCAACCATGTGGACACAAAAAGACAAGCCTGGATGCCCCCATTACTCTTAATTGAAGAATGAGCTTCTGTAGTTTTATTACTTGTAGAAGAAGGAGAGGAGAAACCAGAAGTTCTGTATTTGAACACAGATTGTCTTTATAGATAGATAGCTGTGAAGCAACCTGTACTTATTTTTAGAATCAGTCTATTGACCATAATAAATTATTCTGAGATATTGTTAAACCATGTGTGAACAAACTGTGATATGCTAGCAGATCTCTAAATTATTATTATTATTATTTTGTGGGAATATGTAAAAACTAACCAGGAATAATTGATCCATTTAGAATCCAGTAATTTCATTAATGTGGCATTCTGAACAGTCGTGTGTGTGAACACTGACCCTTATTCTCTATGTTTACTCTCAAGCAGATAAAGTCTATAAATAATGGTGAGTTGCAGACATTTTTACATCAATTAATGAGCTGAAGGTAAAGAGAGGATGTGTTGCTTAACCAGAATGATGAGAAAAGAATGGAATAAGTAGATATACTCTGCTTCCTTTACAGTGCATTGTCAGAGCTTCAGTCCTTCTAGCAGTACATGTTACTGGACCTCTGTGCCTGCTGAATGGATGTCAGAGTAAGGTTATATGGCATCAGAATGCATTTGCAGGGCTCTTCCTTTAGTATTTCACTATCTCATAGTGGCAGTCTAAATTACAGCCGGAGAATGCTCGAACAAAAGAAAATTAAAAAGTTAATGACCAAAGTTATGTATTACTATAAACATTATATGGTTTTTGGTTTTTTTAGTGATGTTATGTTAAGAAATTCAGTGGTGGAGTTGCATCAAAGTAGAGGTCTCTGCAAGGTTATTTCAAAAGAAGTTATTTTTTAAATTGATGTAAATACGAATACTTGTATTCCTTTACTCCAGGCAAAGTTTATTTTCATTGTGTCATTGAGCTCCAGCTGGAGTTTATATAGCAATTTTATTTTGCTTAGAATGCATTTGTCAGTGACTGTGTCAGAGTGTGCAATACATTTTCAGAAAATAAGTCATTAAATAGTAAGTCAGCCGGCAACTTGCAGTTATCTGGGAGACACTGTGTGCATATAATCTCCCTTTTCAAGCCAAACCATGCAAATGATTTTATAAAATTATACAATTTTATATATATTTCACGATTTATTTATTTATTTATTTATTTTTAGTTATATTTTTTTGCTTTGGAAAGAAAAAAAAAGAGACTATAATGGGTAGGCACTGTAGAAAGTAAGGTTAACTTCTAAATTGGGCTTATCCAAGGTCAGATAATGTTGCTGTGTTTCACACTGATTTGTAACAGGCCAGATTAAGGCTTTCTGTTCTTTCAGACCACAGTTATTCACCAATAGTTGATATAAAGGAAAAGGAGCAAGTAGGAAATTCTAATTATTAACAGTACAGGAATGCTGAAATAAAACTATTGCATGCTAAAATGTTGAGTTATCAAAGTGAACATTAATTACTATATGCTAAGAAATTCAGCATAAAGAGATGTGACAGTTTTCTTGCCAGGGTGGCATTAATACACAGCTTGTAGTTAGTAGCTTTTAAAGAATACATGTGTTTTTAAGTTTTGTTAGTCTAGTTTTACATTCTGAATTTCTCTGTTCACACACTGGATGAAGCCAGTGTATCAGTGGATAAGGTGATGACTGACGTGCTTGAAACAATTAACTAATATTTAAGTTTATTATAAGCAGGAATTTGGACAAAACCACAAGGAAAATAAAAAGATCACACATCAGAGTGTGTTCAGGCTGAAGCTATATTTCTTAGGCGAAGAGTGATTTGCACACAGCCCCATTGTGGCAAAACTGATCCTTATAAAAGTTCTAGGTCTTCTATCAACAATTTGTTTCAGTTGTTTTCATATTCACAATGAATTTTTAATGAAATATTTTATCTTCTTTATATGAACACTTCATAATATTGATGATAATGCTACACATACAAGTAGCATTAAAAATCTTATTTTACAAAAATAATGAATATGAACTTGTTTCTTAGACTAAGAAAAGATAAAGAAGAGCAAGCAAAAGGATATGAATTCTTAACTTGACATTTGTGGATGTTTTATTCAAGTACTTCAGTCTCTCAAATTATGATCCTTTTATCTTCAGAGCTGGTAGATTAGAAACACATAGTCTGTGAAAGAGGGAGTTTGGTACTGGTTCCTTACTTTGAGCAAGCTTCATTACTTAGTGTTTGTTTGTTGTTTTCCATAAGCCTAAATTCTAAGGACATCCCCTTTATAATTATTTTTTAAAATCAGTGCTGTTTATATCTATTTCAGGTGTGTTTAAGACTTTACTTGATCTGAATGTCTAAGCTATGTGTTAGGTACAAGAGCTTGTTTGGAGAGAACATAAGTATCAACATTTTATATCCTTGATTTTACTTGAATCATTTCCCTGTTATGAACATCAAATCGATTGATTTATTTGTTAGCTTTTCCTGAGTTTTCAGGACACATCTGTGCTACTAAAAATTACTTTCTACTTCAGAAACAATTATTCTAAAGCCATAGGTATTATTTGACACTTATGTGTCTGAATATTTTATTCAAATTACTGCCGGTTGTTATCTTCTGTGATCAGAATGTTATCTTAGGAGTGATCAGAATGTTATCTTAGGATTGATCAGATATTTTAGTGACTGATCTAATTTGTTATGGTAAATTGAAGTAATATTCACACACCTGAATGTCAGTCAGACTTTTTAAACTGAGCTAATCTAATGCACCTGTTATTTCTTATCTGCATTGGAACTCAGCTGTAGACTTAAATGAAACACAGACAAAAGTAATAAGTTTCAAGGTTTGCCTGCTATCCTTAGAAATAAAATAATGCAATCTGAAAGAAATCAAAGAAATCTCTTTATAACATACTAGTTCACAGACTTGCAGCTGGAAGGAGAGAGAAAAACAAAGACAGTTTCTTGAATATGATTCACTACTAGTCAGCAATATAAAAGGTATATTGCCTGATCGATGTACGAAGTAAACTTTAATGAAGCTAGACTAATTTTCAGAGAAATGCTCAGTGCTCCTTGTTTATTATTAAAATGTTTAGAAAGAAGGACTAATTCTAATAAATCAGATGGAGATTGTGTATTTTTCCTGTGTTTGTAATCAATGCATTTTACCAGTAATGCTTGAAGTTTTATTTGGAACCTGAAGTGTTAGGATATGATATAGGAGGGTTTAATCACTTCACTTAATTTTTCCAAATAGGCTGATGTAGTAAAAATTCCAAACTATACATTAACCGATATCTTTTTATCAGCTTAAACTTTTTATCAAAATAAATAGCTGCTAAAGCTATTGGAAATTGAGATGAAACCTTAGATGACAGAATATTTAATAGTACATTTAGTATTCTGAAATTCTGAATAGCTCAGTATTTCTTAGACGAGGATGACATGTTCATACTTCCAGCAATGGAATTAGGGTCCCTTTTTTTTCACTTCCGAGATACTGTGTTTGTTTAATATAAATCTATGTTTAAAAAATACTGCTTTATGGATTAGAAAATATATATATATCTTAAAGGCATTACATAAATGAAGGCCTATGTTATTTTTAAATTTCACTTTTCTGAGCAATTTTCTTAAAAATTAATTATGTTTTTCCCTCTAAGAATCGTTGTGACACAATCTGTAAGTAGCAGGCACAAAATAAGTTATGCTATCTTAGTTGTACTGATTATTCTCTGACACTTATCAGAACATTAGGCATTTGAAAAGCTACAGAACTGAAAACTGAAAATGATTGGAGAATGTGGAATTACTCAAATTAAAATTTACTGGAACTAATAGTTAATAGTAATGAAATTGAGCAAAATGTTCAGCTTCTATCAAAAACATGCCCTTCATGTAGGTCATTCTAACACTTAGCAAGAAACTGAAATAACTATGTGTTAAGTAGTAACATCAAACAGCATAAGTAAAATTTAGAGCAGCAGTTGTATCAACTAGCCATGCTGTCTCAGAGAAAAGACTTAGTCTTACCAATTTAGTGTGTCATCTCAGTGTAGTATCAGTAAAAGAGTCGTCTTTTAAGGATCGCTATTTTATATTTGTAATTCCGAAAAGTACACTGAAATACTGCAGGTGTGAACCTACATTTCTGATCCCTTGTCTTGTTTTTCTATGTTGATCTTGATCCAAGTGAAACCAAGTGTTTCTTAACAAACAAATGCACTCGGGTGAAATTCCAAGTTAATCAGGAGAAAAATAAGCAAGTAAAATAACTAAAAAAAAAATCAAAGAACAGATCTGGGCACTCATGTACACCACATGAAACTGAGAGATGGGGATCTGAAGAATATGGATGAATGTCAGTAGCATACCCTCTGTATCAAAGGGAAGTTGCAGGAAAGAATGGAAAATTCATAGATCACCATGGACTTGTTGGATGAGGCTTACAAAGATTTGCTGCTTTGTCTCTTCATTTGGAACATGACTTATGGCTTTTTGTGTCCTGATTTTAATTAGTATATTTTATGAAGTTAGAACATGGAAAACTTTGCATATTTTATAAATGATGTACTGACAGCAAGAAGTAGAAAGATTTAGATACAGTTTCGTGTGGCTCTATGCAAGAAATATCTCCTTGAGTTCAGATAGAGATATATGTCATCTAGAGAAAAGGCTATTAACTGCCACATATACAAGGCTGTTTCTTCCTGGACAGGATGAGAAATAATAATGAACCATTACGGAATTTTATAAAGGAATTTCCTTTACTGATAGCATTTTCAACCTAATATTTCTGGCTGAATAAATAGTATTTTGAATTAAAATATATTGAAAGGGGTTGATTCTTTGATGCATCTATCCAGCTGTCATCAGAATATAAGTACATAGATTTCTTTTTTTTTTTTTTTTTTTCCATTGATACAGTATAGTTTAAATGTCTTAGACTTGGACAGTATAGCCAAACATGGACTAAGTCTATGCATGTTAATTTAATTATATTTCCTGTAATTGAAGACTAATGAGCACACTCTTCTGATGGTATTTTAGCTCGCATATAATTTTATAAATATTTCAACTTAGATATAATTAGATAAATTCAGCTTGTTTAATTAGTAATGTAATCAGCCAGTATAGTAGTAAAGTATATGATATTAAAAATACAGTGATTATGCATGCTAATGAAGTATAAGCAGATAAAAAAAATAAAAATCCATGCTTTTACAAGCAATTTGTATCTTACTGTAGGCTTTACAGCTTACTCTGTTATTGCTTTTACTCAGAAATTTGCATGTCACCTGAGGATTTTTGAAGGTCTTTCTTAGTAGATTTTCAACCCAAATGTTCAGCTGTTTCTAAGATAACTTAGGAGAATTAACTTGCACTTTTATCTTTTCTTTAATTATTCATTTCCATTTGAAGTGGGAACTTGAAAATGTAAAGTTACTTTTCTCTAAGCATTATTCCTTTTTTAGTCTTCCAAGAAACTTTCTCCAAGTTACAGAACTACGAATACCAGAAAGAAGGTAGACCAAGAGTCTTATATTTACAGAAATTAATGAGATTCCATGGATCTGTAGCCTGTGTCTGCTAGAAATTATGAAGAATTTTCAAAAATGGAGCTTGTTAGATGCTGGAATTTGAATAAATAATATGGGTGATGGCTCTGAATAAGAGCCAACATTCAGATTGCAGGTTTAAGTAGATATTTGCATAATTCAGAAATTAATAATATCAAAAACATTTACAGTAGGCTGTTTATAAGCTGTCAGTGATTATAATAGAGAGTGAACAGAAGGAAAAATATAAGTGGGAATAATATAAATATCTGATTTTGCCCTCTTTGTTAATCATTCTGAATATTTTTTAATATATGTTTGAAAAATCTTGTCTTTTACAGAATTTTTCTTCAAGGAAGACTGAAATACTAATGTGAAAACTAGCTAATATATTTTTTTACCCCAAAATTGAATATAATGATCTTTGTGATTCTGATTCTGTGAACTATAATAAAACCTTTAAGAATATCAATTTACTGGAAATAGCATGTTTCAAATAGGGTTATCATGTGGTTTTGCATCTATAAGAGCTTAGACAGGTAGGTATCTAAATTTAAATAATCACAGTAGACATCTGTCTGCTTCTTCCCGTGAGTTAATATTTTTAGGATATCCAAAAAAAAAGATGGAGTAGTTAGTTGACTTGATTTTAGACTTTTCTTTTTACACTGTTGCACTGTACAGTGCTGTAGAAAACAGGCAAGAGCTATAGAGGCGTAAAGTAAGAAACTATATACTGATTTTCATTCTGTTATCTGAGTGGCTTTTTCTAGTTCATCACTGTAGAAGCAGTGTATCAACAGTCCTCTCAAACACAGAAGATTTCCTTTGCTCAGGGTTCAACAAGTATTTGTCCTTTTTTTCTCTGGTGAAAACTCTAGTTACATGTTTTTATAACTGGTATTTTTTGTGTTATTTTCATTTAAACAGTAGTTTATTATTTGGAAAAGGCTTTACCCAAACTCCTATTACTTGGGTAAGTAGCATGCATAATTAACGTGTTGTTATAGAAAAATCAGTTGTTGCTGAAATAATTTTAAAGCATTTTTAGATCTGTATGTGACACTTCACAAATAAATTTACAGGTTCTTAATTTCTAAAGCTTGAATTAGTTGAAAATACTGTATCTTGCCATTAGTGTAGCTGATTGTTTTTAGTTTGAAGCTCTATGTTGCAATTACATGTGTCTTCTCAGCTGCTCTTCCTAAGGAAATACAGATTTGCATAACAGTTTCCATGCTGGGCTTACTATTATAACATATTTGGGCATGTTTTTACTTACATTTTCAGGTAATCTAATGTCTGATACCACAAAAGAAAGAAGCAATATCAACCACTGCTTTTCTTCTGCCCTTGAGTATTGAATTTCTTTACCCCCTTTTCAGATTTCCTATCAAGTACTTCTTTGTGTTGAACTGGATATGGAACATTACTAGACTAATATGCACTTTTCTTTATCCCCCTCACCCCATTTGAGATAGCAGTGATAAATCTATTTACAGTATACTGAAGTTTCTTACCTGATGTACTTTAGGACATTCAAATCTGAGACCATAATTCCGCATAGTGATTTGCACAAAATGCAGTAAAAGCAAAATTTTGAGAAAGTGTTTAAATGTAATCTTTCTGAAATTGAGATAAAATGGGGGTGAAAAATTTCACAGAATGAAGTTGAAATCATGCAGTACTGCTTACTGGTATAGAGTAATTATCTGATCAACTGTCAGAGACATCATATTCTAAAACTAGAGAGAAAATGGATCTCTGTAGATGGATTAATATCGAGTTCTGTGGGAGAGGTTTCTATCAGTAAGAAACATAATAATGCTGGAATAATTGTTTAACATTTAATTCTTTTCTTCAGCAGCTTTCCTTGTTGTATTCCAGCAAGAGATTTTTTTCTTGGAGATCCCGTTGACTGCATCATACTAAAATCTCCTGCCACACATTCATGTTCATCTAGAAAATAAGGAAAAAAGACCTGTAAGCTTTTATTGTAGGAATGTGTAAATATTCAAAATTCACTCCTTTAAGCCATTCAGTTTGTACAGTAACAGATTTCTCTTCTTGACCCATGGACATTCAGTTGATGAGTGTTGAGTGCTTGTAGTCTACAGTGTTAAGATTATGGAATTCTCTGGTCCCTACTGATAATTTTAATTTCCCCGTATTCTCCTCTTGTAAGTCTAAAATGTTTGGTTAGATTTGAGTGAGAGTGTGGAAAAGTTGAGAAGTCAGAAGTAGGGCCTCTTACGGTCTCCTCTCTCAATGGCTAGTGTCAGAGCAATAATCAGTGACCATAATTAGCATTAATTACAAAAAAAGTATGTAAAAAAAGTGTTTTTACTCAAGTATTTCTAGCATATAAACTAGCATCATATGAGTCTGAATTTAATTATTCATCAGTGTATTTTTTTCTTAGATTGCACAACCTGTTTAATTTTACATGTACAGAAAAGCCATGGACTTTTAAAGAGCTCTTATTATTAATATAATGTATAATTACAAGTGACAGTTATCTTTCAAAGATAAACTTTTTTTTTACAGTTGTGTGAGTTACAGTCTGTCTAAAAGGTAATTTGCTAAGTGCTCAGCATTTAATGGAATAGTATTGTAGAAAGCCTTTTTATATATTATATGTGCCTCATTGCATCAAAAAAGACTTTATATCCTATTCTACACTGCAAATTTATGTTTATATTCTAGAAAATGGTGTGCTGACATAACCTAACCTTCAAGCTTTAAGTACTAGGGACTAATAGCAGTGTTGCCATGGCTTGCAGCATGTAACGAAATGTCATGAAATGTTCTAGACTATAAAAATATTCTCAGATTATTCTTTTTCACTCTGATAGAGTATTCATATTAGGTAATCATGCTGACATAATACTGCTTTCTGTTGAGATTTCCTGCAAGCTTTCAGACAAGAAGTTTCCCCAAGTCATAGATTTATCGCAGTCTTCCACATATATGTGCATGCATACTGTCATTCACACTTCAAAATTACATCAGTTGGTCACAGGAACTTGATTTGAGGGTATTCTAAAGGTAAGTAAGTATGTAGGGAAGTATGTGATATCTGCCTGGAAGTTGGTTTACATATAAATACAACAGAAGGTGGGATTCTTCAGTGAACTCACTGTAAAAAATGTATGCTGTCCTTGCATTCATAACAATTGAATATACACAAAAATACATTATTATTATTTTTTAATTTCTCTGAATATTCATTATTATTTTGCCACGGAAAAGAAAATACTGTTTTACTGGTTTTTTTCCATCTTGTGGCAAAAGTAGTCTTTTATACAGAACATACAGAGATTGGTTTGTCAGCTGCTGACAGGTAGCTCTTTGGATTGGAAGGTAGCACAGCTTAATGAAATATATTACTGTCGTTTAATCTTTCCAGCTCTGTAAGAGTAGTCATAAAAACAGAGCTCATGTATATCAAAATATCGTACATAGTAATTGTTCCAGAAATACAACTGTTCTCATCTTTACTGTAATAACAGTAAAGCTGCATGAGTCATGTCTAGAGATGACATACATTTTTTTACGTTATTTGCATGGATTTTAATTGCTTGTCTCTAGTTCACCAAACAACTACTTAAAGTGAATGTTGAAGAATGTTGGGTTCATTACTACTGTACAGGTTTTCAAACAGGCAGAATAAAAGTAAACAAATCACATTTTTATATGGAAAACTTTCAGTACAGAAATGAGGAACTTACACTGCCAGGAGACCCTGTTGTGGTACTTACACTCCATCTGTTTTCAAAGCTATGTATTTCTGCACAGTGCTTAAAAGGAAAAAATAGCTATTATTCTGTCTTGAAACAAGATATGCAAAAACTCAAACAGTTGAAACAGCCCTGAAATCAGACATACAAATGAGACGTGCTGAAAATCTGATGCAGAAAATTATGATCAGAAGATAAAAAGCTAGATATATTAAAATGTGAAATGGATTCTTTTTGTGCATATAAAGTATTGGGGTGAAAATAGCACAAATAATTAACTGTTCATAAAATCACATTAAATAACTAATTCTACAAAAGATTAATTCCTTGAAAGATACACAGTGATATATTTTCCCCATATAAAAACTCAATATTAAAGATGAATAAATTAAAATTATTTTGATTCTATTTGTAATATTATGCTTTGTAGTTACGTTCCTGAGTTTTTCTGCTGTTTCATGTATTCAGATATTTTTCCTCAAAACCTCACAATGAACAATTTTGTCATGTTTTTAATACTTCCTCTACTAGAAATATACAGCGTTTCCTCATATTCTATATGCCATAAATTTCTTTCTCTGTGAAGTTTTTCAAGTGTGTTACCTGCTTTGATGCCAATTTATTGAGCTGAAAATTGAGGGATATCTAGCCTGTCTTTGCTTTACTGAGCTGTCTTTGTAATATCCCAGTGCACTGTTGATTTAGAGAACAAAGACAAGAATTTTGAACTATTATTATACTCCTGGTTTCATTAGCTGCTGCTATTAAATTGTCGGAAAAACCTATTGATTTATTTCTGATTTATAAAAGCACTATGATTTTACCTTGTTACTGGAGATGGAGATTGTAGCTGTGCCCACCTGTCCATACAATGAGTTCAGTGAATGTAAAATTCTAGCATAGCTGTGAATGGGAATACCAAGTTGGAACTATTGTGTACTGACCTTGCACTCACTTACTCAGGTATCAGTGTCCATGACAGGTGCGAGGCACTGGTGTTTTTATACGTTTGAGAGGGCACTGTTTCTTTCAAATAGAATGAAGCAGGCACCTTCAAAGAAAATTAATTCAGAGGACTAAACTAAACTCATATTGCATACCTGTCGTGTTGGCTGGGGCAACTTTGAAGTGTTTATTACTTTCTTCAGCAACACTTGAGTGAAACAAAGTGGAAATGCTGGAGTCTTACACAAAAAAGCATAAAAATGTATTTCTATATTTTATGCTCCTCATGTTTGATACACAGTATTTTAAATAAATAAATAGAAATAGAATTTGTATGTCCAGTTTTTAATGGTCTCATTGAATTCTATTGCTAACTGACTCAGGGCCTAAAGAATTCTTGTAAGCATCCTGAAAGTAAAGTATTTATAGATTTGACTCCCTAATCTACTAAGACTGAACGGTAAAATACTCAGATCTTAAAACAGGCAAAAGAAATATATATTAAATTCAGGCTATGATCTATTCTACTGACACTGAAGATTATTTCATGTATTAAAATATGAGTTACGTCATGTGCTGTCTGGAAGGAGGTCTAGTGGGCATCATGGTACCTTCCTGTACAGTCAGGGCAACAGTCCAGGTGTGCAGAGTAACCAGTTTTGTCAGCCTCTGTAAGGAAGGCAGTGTTATTTATATAGTTTTCAATCGGAATAGATCTGTTATAGTGCTTTGTTTTGTCAAATTAAAGACTATGTTAGCCATGCTGTCCTTCACACATGCCTTTTTTTGAGTAAAGGTAGCGCATTCAGCACTGAGCTGTGATTATGATTTTGTCTAGATGCACAACATTTGAGATACTCTCAATCTTCTAGTATTTTGTCTCTTTGATTCTGGAAATGGTGCAAAAGATATTTCAGCGTGGTGAAGTTCAAGTGGAGAAATGCATGATAGAGTGACAAGATTAGAAGTGCAGCAGTGTTAAAAGTTGATAGGATACTGTGAAATCATAGAAATGAACTGCATTTAAATCATTCTATCTGCATACTAGTGGAAACCTCGTCAGGCCTTTCAGCAACATCTTTTATATAGCTACAGTGTGTGCCCCAACTCCTTCCTCAGTTTTGGGCAAGGTAAACTTTGACTTTAGGATTTGCCAGAAATCCTGTTATTTGTGTGATATAATTGCATGAAACTGATGTTACATACCTAAACAGAACAGGGAATATAGGTCACAAATTCTTAATTTATTTATTTTTTCTGAAATTGTGTGGTGCATAAAAAAACTATTTCATATTTTTATTTGTCACTTGAAATGTTTTTCTGCTCCCTCAGTTGTTTGTTATTTGTCTTCTGTCTGACTAATGAGGCATCTTCAATCCTTTGTACAAGGATAAAGTGTTCTACATAAGCACTTTGCTCTTTTCCTTTCCTTATCTATGAGCATTACAAATACTACATTTTTTTCTTGGTTTTCATTTTTTCTTGACAGTATGCTGGTAATCTTACAGACAGATCTGTTTGTCAAGAACTTGTTTTGAAATAGACGTTTTATATATTCGAGACTATTCCATTTCCTGGCTAGATTTAGTTAAATTTTGCAAGGTTTGTGAATCAGAGCTGTAAGTTCACAAATCAGAACCATACAGTTGAATCTGTTTCTATATTTGGAAAACTGCCACTAGAATTTAATTGGCCACAGCTTTCTATTTTGTTACTTTTTACTAGAATACCCGTCTTAAAAGTAGAAAATAAGTAATGAATCCCGTAGTAGATCCCTCTTAATCCCTTCCTGTTCATAGTGAATATTGATGCATTGTTTATTTGCTCATATAATATAAATAAAACCAATGCAGTCTAATTCTGTTTGGTATATGTACTCAAATCAGTCTACAACCAGAAGTGAATTAATGCCTGAATCGAGTTCGAAACTGTAGACAGCTTAGTGAGCAAAACCTTTATACGTTTATCTAATCAGACTTGTTAGCATACTCTGCAGAAATGTTTCCTTGCACCTGTGTCTACAGAAATTTAAGTGCCTTATGAAAGATCCCTTCAAAATATTTAAGGAGTTGTAATTTTTACTGTAAAAGATATTTGTATTAATGCCAGTTGTTCACTCTTCTTGCAGTGCAAATTAGAATATCAAGCTTGTGTCTCAGGAAAACAGATCTCAGTAAAATGTGAAGGACGTTGCCCTTGCCCTTCTGACAAATCCACAAACACCGGCAGAAGTGATCGGAGAGGTGAGTGATGATAATTTTTAATGGCTCATGTCTAGAAGAAAATCAGATTTTGTTCATGGAAAAACACAGTGATCACAAACATTGTATATTTTTAAATAAAAAGAGTCTTATTTTATTCAAGGATCTTTTCTTTTGAAATTGTTCCTACTTCAGTGCACCACTGTAATTTTCAAATGCAGCTATTTTAGTGTGAGTGATTGTTCTTTTCTTTCCTGTTAATATTCCTCAAGATACCTGTGGCAGTACATATGACAAAGAAAAAATTCCTCTCTGTTCCTTAATGTTTTCAGCTGAATTTGCAAGAAAATGTGACTGGGGGGAAAAAAAAGAAACTTAAAAAGCCCTCATTAAAGCTTATAGGAAAAAGCAGTTGCACTTAAACTATGGAACTTCTGGTAAAGATTGTCATGTAAAAATGATTTCTTAGAAAAGTGGATTGAAATGTGTTTATCTTTTTCGATCATATGTGAGTATGGAAACATTTGGTTGCTTTGCTCTGCTGCTGCTTCGCTACTGATGCAGCTGAAGAAAAAAATTTGTGGCTAAGCATATTTATATTTCAGTAACTACAGGTGACTTTGGAATGTTGTTAAACAAAACAAAATTTAGTGATCCTGCAAGGAGAGCCATTACAGCATGGTAATATATGCATGGCATATGCATAGCATGGCAACCATGGACCTGAATTTGCCAAGAACAGAACTGGAGGTCAGCCCTGAACTTTGCTATCTGTATTTACTTTTTATTCTATGTTTAGTCACACTGAATTTGTGAAGCACAAGTATCCTGTATCCTAACTGGTTAAACACCATATTAGTTTTTGAAGATTTTTTTTTTCCTATAGAAATCTTTTAAATACAAAAGAATCCAGAACTATATTTCTGACTTACGTTAACATTGGGGTTTTTAAAGCTTTTTATTAAGCTTGATTCACCATTGTTTTATTGAGAAATTTACTGTTAGCACTTCCTTTACCAGCTCTAGCTGCTGACAAAAGTGTATTTTTTTAATCATTATTTTTTAATATAACAATTTTTTAATGTTTTTTAAAAAGGACATTCTTTGAACAGGTAATGAACGTATGAGCACTGTAAACACTGGGCTGTGTGCACTAGACAAGCCAATCAAGAACCTGCTTTGAAACATTCCTTTAAGCCACTCATGGTATTCTGTAATATTACTGATTATATAATTAAATATTAGTAAGTATGTGCAATTAAATTTTGACTGTGCTGCAAACTCTGAAAACTGATGCACCCTTGGGATTTTTTAAAGCATTTATTATAAAATTTCATGTAGGAAAGGTAAAAAAAAATACATAAATCTGTTATTTGCTCACACTGCCAGCACAAATTAAAACCATAATAGAAGAGGCAGTCATATATGGTCAGTGTGATGGTCATATTTATGCTATAGAGTATAGCATAAATGAAGTTTGCACTAGCAGTGATTTCTGGCTTGCCAGAACAGATGTAAGGATATTTGCCTAACAGTGGGTAGGAAGTGAAATTCAGACAATCAGCTGAGAAATATCTCTCTGTGAGTAGTAAGCCTGCCATTTGCTCTGTTAGTTTTTGAATATATCACTGCCCTCCATTAAAAAAAAAAAAAAAATTAGCATTGTCTCTGCTTTAAATTGTTTCACCTGATACAGTTTTGTTTTTTTATTTAATTTTATCTTAGTCTGTGTTTTCTCAAGTGGACTATTTTTTCTACTCCTGTATGTAAACATTGAAAGCAACCTGTTTTGTTTCTAATTAAAATTGTTTGTAATTAGTACTGGTAGGAATGAACTCTTCTTGAAGACTTATGCTGCCAAGGGAACAAGATTACTTATGCTTAGTTATGTAAAAGAGAAGGCAGAAAGAACCTATATAAGTGTAGGAATTACCACTAATCCTGTCCTAACAGATTGTCAGGGCAAGCAAAATCAGGGCTTTCCACATGCTACATTTTACCAGAACATTTAAATTTGAATATAATTTCCTTACAAGGCCAAAGGCCAGGAGATGTAAGAAATATTAATGTGAGTTGACTAGCACTACTGACATTTCAGCCACTATTGTAACTTGAATACAAATTTTGTTATAAGTGCTGAAAAAGAATCCAATTATTTTCTTTAAACTGCATTCCATTAAGTGTTAGCTGTGTGTGCATCTGTGAATTGCTTAGAGATTTGACAAAGCCAGAGACAAAGGAAGATTAGCGCTCCAGTTTCAGATAACTTCCTAAAACATATGCCCTATCCAAAACATTTTTCCTTTATTCCTATTCACAAGTTCTGATTTTTTATTTATTTATTTATTTTTTAAAATTTAATTTAATTTTTTAACTTTTTCCCTTTCCATGTATCTAGGAAGCAAGCATATCTATGAACTTACCCGAAGTATTTTTGGTATGAAATGCCATGCTCCTTTGGGAAGCAAAATGAAATCAGTATTCAGAAAAAAAGATTTGCTTTTCAGTGTCTGTGCCAATCTGATCATAAAACTGCACAAAACTCTTAGTTGGAAGGTGTTTCTTTCTTTGCTCAATGTATGAGGCATCTGAGGGTGTGCAAGCTTTTCTGAAAGGTGGCTCAACCCAGTGATACATTCAGTAACAGTGAACCTGCCCTGTGTGCAGGGATTGTTAGTTTGAATCCGAACACAAAATGGCAGAAGACTTGATCTTGACCTAGATGTACAAGTTGCTAACAAAACAAGCAATAAAAAAGAGCAGAAAAATATAATCATACTAATCTTTCTTTATTTTGTTGTGGTTATGATTTAGAAAAAGCAATCTGAGTATCATATAAAATAAAAATAAAAAAGAAGCTTAATCTATGGCCGTAAGAGTGGGGCAAATGTGAAGAATGCTTGAAGTGGTGTTAAAAGGAAGGGTCACACACAGAAATGAAAATACAGAATAGTGGAGTGTGTTAGGGAGTCAAGAAAGAAAGGTAAACCAGAATGAAAGAGTGAAAGGATCCCTAGTGACACCATCCCTAGTGACAGAGAAGTTAATCAAGAGAATTGAGGAAGCACTTAGAGGGCTCAGTCTTTTCCCAGCAGATCCATTGCTACACGTCCCACTTTCACCCTAATCCTATTGAAATATGTGCCAGGATTTGGGGCATTCAGGTCACAATGGCTTGTGCAGATGCGCATATAGGGATTTCACTGAGTGAAATCCATTGGTCTTGATTTCTGCAAGCTCTTCAGAGTTTTTTGCCCAGTGTTTAAATGGGACCAGAAAACAGGAAGTTTTCTTTGACAAAAACTCTCCGCTTTTTATAAGACTGAGGAGACTTCTGTCCTCTTGGCAGTATCTAATGCTACTTAGAATCTTCTGCTCTGGAGCAGTTTGAGGCTCAACATAGAAGATGAAGTGTTTCAGACCTTCAGTCTAGCAAAGAGAGAAGGAATATGTCAGTCCTTGGAAGGAAATTGTTTCATGCTCATTCAGGAGTTGAGGTGAAAGGTAAAGAGTGTTTGCACTGAACTAAATGAGACCTCACTTTTTGCATCAGTAGGAATTCTCTCTTTAGTTAGACATTACCTTCTGTTTCTCCTTTACTTCCTATGGAGATTATATGGAGGCTACTGGTTAAATAAATTTAAAAAGAAAAAGAATAGAAAAATAATATTAAAAGACTTCAGGAGGTGGTACTTTTTTCTGGGCTTTTTTTCTTGCCTGAACCAAATACCTAAATAGTGAACATGTTTTGAATGCCAAGGACAGCAGATAAGCGTGCGGCTGACAACTCTTAACTATGAACAAATTGCTTTTAGAGATACCTGAGGAAAGCAGTCCATTGTCAATTGGCTTGAAATTACTATACTGGAATTTGCTCCGCAGATACTGGAGAAGGTTTAATTATCCTTAAATACAAAAAGCTTGGAAACCAGAGACCTAGACAAAGTGCCTATGGATTCTTCCTGGTTTACATCTTTGAATATCTTTTTCCTGGAAACAAGGTTGGGATTCTGTCCCAATAGACAGTCACCATGGTCCAGCTGAGATGCATGCTTGCATCCGGAAGCTCAGTACTAGTTGAAGGTCTTTCAGTTTAGACAGAGAAAGCTGCAACACAGTGGGTAATACATTCAGTCTCCATTTTCATTTGCTACTGAAATGGAAGAATTTGCTCTCAAATTTTTTTGAGGGTATTTCAAATAAGTCCTGTAGTAAGAGATGTAAGATATCACTTGTTATTTTCACTAAAGTAACAGAGATAGACGAATTTGTGAAAGGGTGGGCTTCTCTGTTTCTGATCATCTAGAGAGTACAACACAGCTAACATAGGAAGCTGCTATAAATGTCAGTCTCTTCAAGTCTATACTTTTGCCGGAAGGAAGTAAAAAGCCGGTGCTGCATGCTGAAAATATTTTCAGTTAGCATATTTCAAAGAATTTAATCATAGAACATAGCTGCTTTCTCAGCTGCATCCTATTTTATGCTGAATACTGACGAAGTGTTAATTGCTGTGAGAAGAAAAGTAACAGTAGGATTAAAGACATTGTAGAATCTGTTACATTCTGTGTGCACCAGGGCTTGAAAAACAAATAGCAAGACTGCACACCTCCAAATCCTCTTATTTTATTTACATAGCACCATCTTATCAATACATGACCACAGCCATGCTTCATATAGTACAAGTGTAGGTGCCAAAAAAGAGCTTTTGTTCTCATTGCATTCCAGTAATCACAAATATAGAGTTTGGGCCAAAAATAACTTTTGTGTTAACTCCTTAATCTCTCCTTTTCTCTAACTGTTCTTGAAAGTAAAAAAATAAAAATTTTTAGTTGGCGTTTTTCCTTCAAGATTAACTCCAAGTTATCAGTAGCATAAAATCTGTATCTAGAACACTGTATATTGGATTGGACCAGTTAGGCCTCATAATATCAGTCCTCAGATGTGGAGTAGCCAGGAGAAGCCGTTTATAAAATACAATAAACAAAATTGCCTTCTGAAAGGTGAAGAAGTTCACGCTGTGATGTCAGGATTAAAATTTACCCTTCAAACTTCAAATGTGAGAAAAACAACCCTTCAGTGAAATTCTGGTAGGTTACAGTGCACTGCAATGCTTATTTGCTAATAGGTTGTAGTGTTTGGGATTTATTTAGAAATAAATTAGTATGTTGTAAAATATTTCACAAAGCATCTAATCATAGCATCAAACTTTGCGCTGCCTTACCTGCTTCAGAAAATAAAAAATAAATTCATTATAAAAAGAAGTACTAAGAGGAAAGTGTGCTGTTCATAATGGACAAACTACTCCCAGTTGTTAACTGTCTCAGAAGAGCATACGCAATAAATGGAAGGTTTGGGGCAGACACAGTGGAAACATTTCATATGTGTTAGGTAAATTTACTTTAGGCAATGGTCAGATTTCTAGTCCACTGTTTCCAACTGTGTTTTTACATAGTTCAATAAAATACTTTGTTACATAATTGCTATCACAATTCTATAGAATGCAGCATCAAATTAATGAAAACCTCCATACTTCTTTAGTTGCTTAATTTTCATTGAACTTTGGTGATTGTTCTCAAAGTGATTTTAAATGAATCCAGAAAGAAAAGTGAACCTCTGCTAGTGGAGACACTCAAAACCAGACATTCATCCCATCTACTTGGGCATTCACTTTTTGAGAGTGATGTGTTGCTTTGCACTCTAATCACAAATATCGAATCCTGAGCAATTATTTCTCCTCTTGTCTTAACTACCGTCCCCAGTGTGAATCTTACCACTAATTTAAATGTAAATAAGCTCTAGGGCTGTGTCTCAGTTTCCTTTTTAGTGAAAAAGACATTATTTGTGGATGAGTATTTATACTGTGCCAATGATTCTGAATTCTTTTGTGATTTTAAACAAACTACTAGTGTGTTACTGTACATCCATTTTAATCCTTTAGAAGGTATTGACTTAGTAGTAAATGTCCATTTTGCTTTAATTGCTTTTTACATGCAGTATTCACTTTTAAATCTCAAAGTGGTTCATCTTAGACCTACGTTTGTCCAGTTATGTAACCTAGAGTACTATTTTTCATTTTGCTTATTTCATCATATTCATTTATAATAATTGTGAGCTGAAGGCATACATTATATAGACAGCCATTAGAAAGTAAAGAGAAAATGGAGGCATTGTAGATTTTTATGCTGATACATTGGGTCATGCAAATTCTTTAAGAATATCTTTTCTCTCTTTTACGTATATAAGCTGCATGTGTCCTTCTTGTAGTGTGGGGTCCAAAACTGAACACAGTACTTAAGGGGTGGCCTCACCAGTGTTGAGTACAGAGCAATGATTACCTTCCTGCTCCTGCTGGCCGCACTATAGGCCAGGATGCCATTGGCCCTCAATTCCATTCAATTTAAATGGTAAGTTCTTCAGGTGTTGAAGCTGTGGAGAGCAGTCCTGGGGAAAGCCTCTCTGTCCCGTGTTGCATTTTGAGATACCTTCTGTTAACAGCAAATGGGTGTAACTTCAGATCTGATGCTCTGTTAAAAGTTTTGGAATACGATGCTTTTTTTCCTTTCGGAGTGCCTTTAAGAGTTTTTCCGGCATCTCTGCTCATTGTGTGGGTGTTCTAATTCCCAGGCACCAACAGCATTTATGTGCTCAGTCAGGTGGGACCTTGCCAACAGATGAGCTTGCTTGAGGACATAAGCATAGCTGGAGTTACTTTGTGGCTTTATCCACCATAGGGATTGATTTTGTACCTAATCTTTGCCTTAGCTGGAAGTATTTGTTTCATTCCAAATGAGATTCCAAAGTATGTGAGGGTGAACTAACGCACTTGAAGTGGACAATGCACTTGTGGCTTAGGATTTATTGACTTGTATGGGTTTTTTTTTTGTTGTTGTTGTTGTGTTTTGTGTGTGTGTGTGTGTGTGTACAGCTCAGACAGGACTTTAGGCATGCTGGTACTTTTGACGTAAAGACTTATTATGTGCAAGATAAGTAATTAATTAGTCGTTCAGAGTTGCTTTCTTTTCTACTTAAAATAAGCTATGCTCTGTTCATACATTTTTCACAAAGGAAAACATCTCTATATGTTGCTTTAAACTGATCTACTAAGAAGGTCTGGTTGATTTTTTTTGTTTGTTTGTTTTTTTAACGTCCTCTTTTTTCATTGTATAAACTAAAAGGGGAAATCTCATGGTGAGTGCCTTGAGGAAGGCAAAGGTTTTAGTTTCAGTGTGTTATCCTGTTTGTATCCAAGTATATTGTTTGTGTGTGCTGCTGCAATTTTAAGAAAGAGATAGGGAAGCCATCATAATGAAAGAAGATAATGAATGTTGTTTAATTTTCTGTTTCATAATTATTAATTTGTATGTAGGTCATTAAACTTTTGATGAGTCATCTCAGTATTAGAGGTCCCCCAAACATCCAGATTGTTAGGAAAGTTTAGCCTTTGCTGCACAGCAATCTCTACCAAACTACATAAGACAGTCATAAGAGCATGCTTTTTTGGGGATATGTTCCTTATCTTCTTTTGCTCTATGCCAACTAGCATTTATGGATTATAAGGCTAGAAGCTTAAATATGGTTCAGACCATTAATATGGTGTAGCATTTAATTGTAACAGCTATAATTGCCTTAATTATGTAAATGAAGGGGCTGTGACAGTCTTAGGATACATTAAAGGCTTTAGAAGTGTGTCACAATAATTCTATTGAGGGTAAATAACCAAAGAGATGTAGATCATATGCTAAGTATCTGGATCAGCGTTATCTTTTTGTTCATGCAGTGCATGAATAAACTAACAACATACTGCTATGTTTGTGTCTCAATTACTGACGTGATTGTAACATTTTCTCACTGATACTATTTTTATACCATTAATATGCAGTTGTATGTAAAAGTGATTCATCACACATCAATGGGAAATAACTGCCAGAAAAATACTTGCTATATAATTATTTTAAACTAGGTTATTTGACCCTTATGCTTATTTTTGGAAGCTAAAACTTATGGTAGCAATTGTGCAACCTACTGCCAAGCTGTTTTGTGCCATCATCATGTCAAACCTTATTTGATGTTCAGGAGATCATTAGGAAACTCAGGCATGGAGTAAATCAGTATGTTCTGAGTGAGTGTTGGATCAGCGGAGTACAGAGTGGTCTTCAAGTCAGATGTAAACCCACTATTCAAAGAATGTGTAACATCCTATTTGGAAATAATTCTCAGTAAGAGTAATTCAGTCTTTAGTAGTTTAATTTCCTGTTTACTACATAACTTTGATTGTGCCATGCATGCTTGCTGTTACGTAGTTGAAGTTATTGTTTTAGTAGCTGGAAGTTGTCCTAGTCACAAACAACATTTATCTTAGTGTAGAGTTTAAATCTCTAAAAAAATCATGCTTCTAATATATATTATGAAATCCTGATTATTTCAAGCCTTTTCTCTCAGTGAAATAATTAACTAATAGTTCTACCAAGATACACGTAGCTCACACTGTTGCTTTCATTTCATAAATATTTGAATGCAATTTAAGAATTGAGAACTGTTCTTTTTGTTGGTGCAGTGTATTGAGGCACTAACGGAACAGTTTATATGGCTAGAATTTCTTCAGTGATGCTCTGAAAAAGTTTGTCTATCTGTGCAGTGACATTTGATTACACTTAAGCTGCATTCATGTGATCTGAATATCCTGTTAATGCCAAGATGTTGTAATTTCTCAAAGTTTGAAAAAGATGTTGCCGTGCAAAAAAGAATTAATGATGTATTTCCTTTCTGGGGTAAACCTTGCATGCCTCTGATTGTCTTTCTTTCAGAATATATCTTCCTCTTCCCTTTTAAACATACCCAACTGTTCATGCATAATTGCCATTTTAAAATGCTATACAAATCCAGCCAGCATTAACTTTTCTTAGATGTTACTGTATCTTTACTCAAATTCTTGTGAAGAAGAACTAAACAAATGTGCGCTGGTATTGACATCAGCTACGTCTACTTCAAGATATGTATTTTTATATCTGCATGAGTTTTGCTATTGTGAAGTCAAATTTTCTTGTTGGGGAAAAAAAAAGTTGTTTTCTGATGAATCAGCACTATGAAAACATACGTTAGTAAAGTAATAATGTATTTTGTGGCTCGATTATTGTAATTACCCAAGTGTGATGCTTTTTTTTCTGCTTCATGAATTTCAGCATTAGCTTTATTTTTTTCTTTCTATCTTAATTTTATATCCCAGATAGAGACTACCTCACATATCAGAAACCCACTAAATAAAACATAAAAGTCTTCATGAAAAGCAAAAAAGCCAGCTTTGGCCCTGAAGGCACAAAGATCCATGTAATTAACTGCAATATCTGTTTTAACTGTTATTCCTGCTGATACTGCAAGATCAAGTGCTGTAGTCACCTTGTATGCAAGCGTCAGCAGTTGCTCAGTTGTATCAAACTGAAAGCTTTGGCTCATTAACATGGTGACATTGTTATGATGCCACTAATAAATGTATGATGAATGCTAGTGAGAAGCACTCAGTATTAAAAACGTAACTATCCCCTAAATCCAAGGGGCTTTGAAAAATGGGTTTGTGTTGGGATTTATTAGTGCTGAAATGCTGTTTTTAAAAGAAAGAATCATGTGTTTATGGTAACTTTAAAAAAAAAAAAAAAAAAAAAAGGAGATCAGGTATTTATACATATTGAATAGTGATCTCTGTCAAAAAAAAACTGTTAACTGTACTTATTTGTAGTAGAGGTTTATTGTAAACTCCTATGACTTAAAAAGAGAAATGTAGACCGAGCCTTTGGTGAAACTAAGTACTGAAGAGGTTTTTTTTTTTGTTTCGCCTTTTCGGTGACATTGTCACCTTACCTGAATTTAGATGTAGATGAAAGTTTTAAGTGGGTTTATAACCCAGTTTACTGTGTCTTAAAAGATTTTTTTTTTTTCCTCTACGTTTTCTTGCAAGGTTAATATTTGATCTCTTACAGTATTTTTACATGTGTAGTAGAAGGACGTTAAAAGAGACTTCAGGAACAATTAATATACTACTATTTAGTTAATTTCTTTCTGAAGAGTTAACCTAAGAAGGGGGAAAACAAAATGTGCATTGTTTGACAAGTGAATAGGATGTTGTGGTAGCTCAGAAAAACAAAATCAAATGTACATTCTACTCTTTTATTTTAAAACAAGGAAAGCAATGGAAAAGGTCATTAGAGTAAAGTTCCCAAACTATGGCACAATAATATTTTTGTATCTGGCAAATCTGAGAAAGAAATTTTCTTCTTTTAACTGAAGCATAAGAGTAGGAATACACTTTGACCTTACATTTTTAGGTCATGAATTGAGAAACATGTGGCTTAGCATATAGCATAAAAAGTAATCACAAAAATGTGATGAATTGTGTTTAAGTCAGTAGTAACTTAGAATTTATCTTGTGTTCTATTCAGAAAGATAAAAAATTTAATAAGTATTTTCCCAAGCAACTTTCTTAATTGGTAAGAAGTTTTTTAAAATGTGAACAAAAACATTCACTTTTTGTAGCAACTTTTCCAGATGCCTAAGAAAAACAATATATTCTAAAAACACATACATTTGTGTAACAAATGAGGGATTTTTTTATAGTTGGGTATTTGGAGATTACTTTGATCACCAAAAGTTTTTAAGTTTTATTACTGTTAGGCCTTGTTTTTCCACATCAGATTCTCTTTGCAGACTTGAACCTTTTTCCCAGTTTTTCCAGTTCTCATTTTCTTTTAAAATTGAGTGTTCACAACTTCATCATTTCGATAGTTTGATTTTCCTTAAAATTTCAAGAGCAAACCAAATGGCATTTTGATTTCATGTTCATTTCATTTCATGTTCAACATTTGGTTGAACAAACCAATTGTTCATTTTGAAAGTAAGTGTAATATTTTAAGTTTAAATATAGCATGCCATACTTGGATATTAATGCTGCTTTTTCAAGGTGGTAATTTACATTTGAAAATAACTCATTATTTTTCCAGACTGATGTATTTTGTAAATAGCATACTTTGTTGTAGGTAACAATAATACTTTCTTACCAGCTTTATTAGCTCTTGCTAATGAAGTGCAGCCTGTAGTTGTAGTATCTGGGAGATAAGAAAAGCAAAATTATTTTCTGTGATTTTAAAGTATTTTTAATTAATCTTTAAAAGAAAACCCAATTATTGCAATCTTTGAAGCTTTAACGTATGTTTTATTTTTATTTTTCTATACCATTCACAATTGCAAATGAAGTGTTTCCAGTTCTTTATTCTTACTGTAATTTCTAATTCCAACTTGGAACTTTTATGATTCAAAAATATTATATATATAATTCAAGGAAATAAATTACAAGTGAAGTTACTGCCTAGCTTCAAAAATTAAAGCAAAAACCTTAAAGTGGCTGTAATGGCTTTGCATACACTGTGGTTCTGTAATCATTACTGAAATAGTGGTGATGCTCTGAATATGTCTGCCTTCCACTACTGCTGTGAGGGGTGAGCCAAGAGAATGAATGTTGTGTTCTTCAACTGGCTATTCACCTTGACTGAGGAACCAGATTACTTTTACTAGCTATAAAAATTTGTATCTGGCTTAAGAAAAGCCTTATGAACAAGTGGTTAGAGATGAGACAAATGTTGTTTCATGATCAGTATGTTGTACTGAACTAGATGAACCTTTTATGTGACATACTGTTTCTACCGTTTCATAATTAGTCAGGGGCTACTTTGTAAAGAAGTTGGTTCCAGTATTTATAGGCCATATCATATTTACAAGAGGAAAATGATGGGTTCAGGTAAATACTACAATCTTATAATTAATGATGTAATGAAGCACTTTCTTAATGGGATTTGCAACTCATGCAACACAAGTTTACCCTTATGAAATAATGAGTGAATAATGAATAGGTTTCAGGAGGATCTTTATTGCACAGTCATTTATTTATTTATTTTTCACTTATCCTTTCATAAAAATAACATGAAATGTGCTCATAGTTGAAAATGGTCAGATTCTTCCCTACCAACTTTAATTGGGTGAACCAATTATGAGCCATGATAAGCTTTCTCCCCCTGCTTGATCCACAAAATATTACTCTGCTCTCTTTCCGGAACAGTTATGATAACTTGTTCTAGGAGGCAAGACATTAGACTTGATAGAGTTTGGTCTAATCTGAAGCTGATCTGAAGCCACTCATGCTTAGCAGGCATAAAATTGGCATTCATGATGATGGAAAGCTACTGTTTTTACTGCAGTCAAAATTTCTCTTCTGCTGCTACAAAGCTTGTTCTCCCTGCAAGTAGAGGTTAAAGAAGTATGTGCAGCTTTAAAGTACTCTCCTTAGTTTTTATTCTTTTTGTATATTTTCTTTAGATTGAAGTTTGATTTTCCTCTCTGATGCACTTAAATTATAATGCATGCCATAGTTCTTGTCAGCTACAGCAGTCCTTCAGAGTGACACTATACACTTCCTAGATGCCATGAGATTTAGGCAGCAGAAGAAAGCATAAAGCAATTTAGAGGCTAAGCATTCATCTTAGCAGAAGAAATGCCATACATTCTTCTCAAGAAAGTGTACTCAGGAAATCCTAAGAGGAAGTGTTATAAGTATGGAATCCCTCAGCATTGGGGTTATTGCAAGTTAATGCAAGCAATAAACTCTCTAACGGCCTTGTGCATTAACTTCATTGTGTGCTTGTATTTTGTTAAATTTACATGGGATCTTCTGCTGCCAGCACACATAAGTCAGTTTCTATGGTTTCTTAGACTATCAGACAGAGCAGGTTGGGGAAAAAAATACATAGGTAGATGGATGAAAAAAGGAAACCTTTATTGGTGGATTTTTTTCCTTTTCATTAATTCCCTCTTAAAACTTTTATTTTGAAAAAAAGGGTTCCAGCCTCTGGAAGTCTGGTTTCCTCTTCTGTAGAAATTTGCATGCTTTACTAAGGGAAAGCTTCTACATATGTACTTCATAACTGCTTGATAATGAAGCAGTTTGTTCTGATAGCCAGTTCATCTTCAGCATTTCAAATCTGTACCTCCCCTGAAGAGTGATGTTAAATATGTCCCTTTAAATAAGAGAGCACCCACAGGGAATATCTTTTATGAATGCCTTACAGAATGAACAGTTAGCTTGCTCTGTAACTATTTCTCATGCTGAACATAACATGGTCTCAGTTTTTGGGACATGGACTTGAGGTGAAGGAACACTGGAGATCACAAAAGGATGTATTTACAGTCAGATACTGCAGCTCATTGGATTTCTCCTCTGCTCTTGTCCTTGGTTTGCCTTGGGTTCATTGCCAGACATCCTGTTTCCATTAACTATCTGTTCCACTTTCAGTTATGCCTCTGGGAATAGCTGTCTCCATGGTCTGCTTCCTGTAGACTGGGTGAAAATCGATAGTTTAATAGTCCTTCATTTTGTTTCACTTCAGTATCCTATCAGTCAGGCCCTGTGCCCTCCAATATTTTTGCAGACACACCAGTACATGCTTTACATATCCTTTTTTTCTTATAAAAGAGTACTTTCAGAAAGTTTCATTTCCCTCTAGCAATTGTAATTCAATAAGATCACATTAGTAATGCAGAATTTCCGGATTTAAAAAGATGCACAGGTGTAAAGATATTAGAAGTTACAAAAGCTAAATAATTTTCCAGCTTCGTGAATATTCATACATAGCTCATAAAAATTCTCCAGACTACATCAGACATTCATGAATGAGCCATTTGGTGTTCAGTACACAAACTAGCAAAACATAATTACATTCTGCTAAAGTATTTTGTGTCTGTATGTGTAAGCATTTTGGATATATGTACCCTAATCATATTTTAAAAATCATTGCTTTCTTCATTTCTCCATCAACTTTTGATTACTAAGTTTGTGTGAAGTCAGAGCTGCAGATTACATTTAACAAACTACAGTTCTGTTTTCTGTGAAGTGATGGCACAGTTGTAGTTGGCCCTACTGTTATACTGTCTGTGTAAGGGATTACTTTAGTACTAGGGCAGTAACTTGTAGATAGTTAAAGGTAGATAAATCTACCTTTGATGGCCTCACTTTAGGAATGAGAAACAATTATGTAAATGAAATAATTCTGTCTCACCTCACTGAGGTGTCTCCAGGTAAACTGCTCTTTAATGTACAATCTTAAGTTATTAAGTTCAGTGTTGATGATTGGCCATTCAAAAACACACAAGAAAATAAGGTGTACAAAGTGATTTAAAGTATCAGATCACAATCTAAATACAACAAAGGAATTGCTGCAATGGCAGCTATATATCTATCAGACATTAGTGAGGTCCAATGTGATGTAAAATTCCCTTATGACTGACACTTGCAGAAGTTTAGCCTCAGGTTCACTTATGCTGTCTTTCCTTGAAACAAAAACAGTGCAAATGAGTGGACAGTTCTGTCAAAGTACAATGTTAATTTTCCATCCATTCCTTCTACCAAATGTGGTAGACCTTTGAAGCCTCTTCACAGCACAAAATGCATCTGATTTCAGAAATTTTCTGATTTTCAATGTAGGAATTTTTTGTTTTCTTTATATAGCGTCATTGTCCAGTCATTTTTTTTATCCTTGTCTGTTGGTTGGAAAGACTTTGTGTCAAATGCAAAAATGTCATTATAAGACCATGTCAATCTTGTCCTTGAAAGGAAGAATATGTCCTGACTTCATCCCAGTATTGTGTAATGTTTTCAGAGAGCCCTGAGGCTAGATTTTAAAAAGTACATCACTTTTAGGGTAGAGCTGGCTAGAAAGCTTTCACTCCTAAGATGATAGCTATTTTATTCTTTGAAACTTTTGGTGCCTTAAATGACAAAAAATACTGTATTCAGAGGATTTGTGAATGAAAAAGTCTTGGAATATAGCATGTTATACTGGAATATCACCTGGCTATCTAATGCTTTTTTGTTAACTAGCTACATAAATGTGCAATTAACAGATTAATAACATCATCTTCATTATCAGAAGTTAGTTGTTCAAAATACCAGAGCGTGATGATAACCAACACTTAAGGTTAGTGACAGTTAGCAAAGGAGGCCATGTGTATCAACTGTCTTCCAGAAAATAAACTGATTAGGCAATAGAGTTACAATACTTCTGATAGATTAGGAGAGTACTGTAGTCTTATTTAATTGTGATACTTTAGAAAGTTTACATGTTTTAAGTGGAAAACAGTACCTTAATACATAGATTCTATATGTTACTACTATTTTTTCCTGCACTCTGAAGTGGTCATTATATTTAAATTTGGAGAGTCTTTAAAACTGTGAGGAAACAGAAATGTAAAGTGTTGGGGTTTTTTTTGTTTTTTGTTTTATTTTAGAAAATGTAGTTTAATTGAAATCATTTTAAATTTTATGAAACATTAATCATGAGCAGAATGTCTGTATGGAACATTAATTTGAGCCAGTAGGAATAAGCAGCTGCAGTTCCCTGATACGGTATCTGCAGCATTTATATTAATTATCTCATAACACAGACTAACTGAAGTAGAAAATTCATTATGTTTAGTTAAATAGTAAGGAAATCAGAATGCCTTTATTCGTTAATTTCAAGGTATCTTCTTAAAATCATGGGCCCTGTAGGTAACAGATGGCTAGTAAACTCCACTATCTCATAAAAATAGAAATATATATATGAAGTTTTTCAATTTACAACCTTTTTTTTTTAAAGTTATGGTTATACATATGGAACTGTGAAGAGCAAACCTAAATGATTGTCCTATTGTTTAGTTTTATGTTTGAAGGGCTTTTTGTCCTTCAGACAAATTGTTTTTAGTGAACGCATTTGTTTTTGCCATACATTATGTTTCCCATATGTGACAGAGCTAGAAATACTGCTATTTATTGCAGGAATTGCTAGACCATTTGCATGCATTTTTTAAAATGTATTCTTATATGCTCAGAGTTATCTAAATGAAGACTCGCCCTCAGTCTGAGGCCTGATCTTTTCAGTTTGAACAATCTGTTCCTTACATTTATATTCATAAACCTATGCAGAATGGCAGCCTCACAGAACACCAATTCTGGATATCTGTCCTTTATATAATATTCCACTTTAATACATACTGTATTTAAAGGAAACGCTGTTCTCCAGTATTAGGGTTACTGTATTTTCTTGTAAGGCTCTCTTGAAAAGAAATATATTTATTTCTTTTCTTATATATTATTAACTGCACATGCTGGATGTGCAGTTAATTAGTGCAGCAAAGGTACTTTGACCATGCAGCCATACAATAGTATGGCCAGGTAGTAGATAGAATATTGGACTCTCCAAGCATCAGCTCTGGACTGTTCTAAATGAGCATTTTCACAGTTGAATTGAAATTGCTGCCTGTATCTGAATGTCCAGCAGTCCTGGATGCATGGTAGCAATGTCTCCTTGTAAAAATAGGAAGCCTTATAAAGTTATGAGATGGTCACATATTGTTGATGTTAACGTGAGTTAGTCTTTCATAAAGTGAAGAATTTTCATGTGAATGGCACAGTGGTTACTCAGGATGTGAATGCCTGGATGCGTCCCTAAGCCTTAGCCTTTTCGACTAAGATATCTGGACCTGCAGAAGTTTGAAGACTAAATGACTTCTGGAATTTACTTCCACTCTAAATTATTCTGTAATCATCTGTAATGATTCCAACTCACTGAAGAAACGGAGATGATGAGAAGTCTTGTTTTAGCACACACTTATTTTTAAGTTAGCTATCCCAAGGAGGAATAATTTCTAGTTTGCTGCAGAAGGTGTTAGATGTTATCCTGCTTCTGAAGTTTTCCATAAACTCTGTGTATATTTATATTTACTACACTGTCACCTCCTTGAAAGTGTAGATAACAGCAGGACAAGGGGAAAAGCTTTTAAGTTGAGGGAGGGAAGATTTAGGTTGGATGTCAGGGAGAAGTTCTTTACAGAGAGAGTGGTGAGGTGCTGGCACAGGCTGTCCAGGGGGGTTGTGGATGCCCCATCCCTGGAGGTGTTCAAGGCCAGGTTTGGATGAGGCCCTGGGCAGCCTGGTCTAGTACCGGATCTGGAGGTCGGTGGCCCTCCATAGGCATATGGCAAGGCGGTTGAAGCTTGATGATCCTTGAGGTTGCTTTGAACCCAAGCCATTCCATGATTCTGAGATTCTATGATATTTGAGTTCCAATCAGTAAATTATATTCAAATGCCCACAGAAGTTGTATCATTTACTGTAAGTGAAAATAAATTCAACAATTAGTTCCATATAGCATTTAAATAAGATTTATTATAAAGATATTTCTGAACTGGGTACCTACAAGTTATCAGATCCCTTCATGTTTTTGCTTAGCTATGTATGTTGTTTTTAAAATTCAGTCTGTTCTTAATACTTCAGATGATAGGGGACTCTAGTAACCTCTTAGCTGGTGGCTTCATTTTACCTCATACTAATTCTCTTTATGGCTGCTAGAATTGATTATAATAGCAGGAGTGCCTTGCATGGACATCAGACAAAAACAGAAGTACTTCCTGGCAGGTTCCTGAGTGAATTTGTGTGATTTAATATGCATTTTCTGATTACTGTCTAACCTTCTACAACCTTTACTGTCTGTCTTTTGCCATTAAAGATTCTTCTCCCAGTCTATCAGTTGAAATAATAGTTTGAATAAATCTGAATTACCTCATCTTGACCTATTTTAAATCAGAACATACCAATACATACAATAATTTCAGCAGCATGTATCTGTGGAAGCTGATCACTGGGACAAAAAGTCCTTAAACATATTCTAGAATGCAGTACTTAATACAGTTTTTCATCACATAGCCTAACCTTGAGCAATCCCATTTCATTGGCAGTGTTTTAGTGAACAAAGCATTAGACTGAGCCTCTCTTATAGAGAGAGCAAAGTATATTCATGTTAATTATTGTGATTGATTTGGAGTACTGTGACTGGTAGTTATCATATTATTGTTTTACATTTCTGAAATGCTTAAGTCTTCTTCTGAGATGTTGGTAAATTAATATTTGTTGATGAAAAAAATTGTAATAATCAAATATTAAAATATGAGATATTTTTATAAACTCATGCTTGGTAAGGGCACACTTTGTCTATGCAAATTTTTAATTGTCCATATCACTGTAGTTCTGCTGTATCTTTCATGTATATTTCACTTATAGAAAACATCTGGTTTTACTTGACATATTAGAAGTGCTATGAACTGAAAATTCACTGTGCATTTAAATTGATAATATGGTAAATGCAATTACCTGCTGTGTTTGAGAGCTGACTCCAGATCTTGAGTAGCTGTGGGGTATAAAATAATCAAACAACAGTTATAATCAGCTTGTTTTGCATTGCCTTGATTTTTGAAAATGATCTATTCCTATGATCAAGATACCAAAATCTGTAAAATTAATAATAACAACAAAAAGATTATAATTTTCTCATTCTTTATTTTGATCTAGAACTTGTAATATAACATTTCAAGCAAAGTTTGGGAAAAGAGTTGCAAGAAATTGAAGTTGGAATAATGTTCCTAATCTGAGAACTGATATAGGATGTGTCTGATGCCCAAAATGTGCCATATGTGCATTTCATTTTGAAAGGAACATAATTCACAAGAGCACAAAAAATGTCATTTTATGTTGTATAATAAACAACAGCGGCTAGTGTCAGTTATTGAAACTGCGAGCAGTATCTTATACCTAGTAGTTGAAGCCGCACTGTTGCCTTTTCCTAATGCTTCATTTTTACATCTAAATGGACTTATGAGATGATTAGCTTAATTATGTCTATTTGACTTCTTCTAAAAATGGATAAATCATGCATCTCTCCATCACGCAGTTGTCATGTGCTTCTTTCAGTTAATATTATTGAAATAGAACTACTTACTTATATCCAGCACTCCTTGAATTAGAGATTAATTAAACATAGACCAAAATAACCAGACTTCTGTACTATATTCCATGCCCTTTGATTCAGTTCTAAAAGTTTTTCTGTTAAACTTAGAAAGGGTATTTAGAGCAGACCATGTTATGATTTTTCTGCTGTAATGGAGGGGAAAAGTAAAGAAGGTCAGTGTTCCAAGCCAGGTTCTTTATTCTGGCCTGTCAACTGATGCAAGATTTAAAAGGAAAGATGTCATCATTGTAGCAGCATAGGAATCCCATGAGCTTGAGATATGAGGTGGATCTTGTCTCAGGAGATAGTTTTCATCTGATTGTCACAGGATGACATCTTTGAATATACATGCCAATAGATCATTAACAGTGCTTTCTCTAGTGCCCTGTTGAATTATGCGAGGGGGGAAAAACCCCACAGGTAGGTGCTACAACACAAGAAAAAAGTACATTAAGGTAGGTGCTACAACACAAAGAAGTACATTATAAGTTTTAATAAATAATCGGTGTGCATACATTATGAGCATATGTTACAGCTAAGTCTTTCATGTAGAGAATCGAAGTCTTGAGGAATGTTGTAAGCAAATTATTAATAAACAAAGTGCAGAGGTGACTTCTGTTGTTGACATGGTGACCTATTTTAATCTCAGCCAAATAAAATAGGTGTTACTTAATTTATGAAAGTGTGCTGTAAGTTATGTTACCAAGTATTATAGATTGCTACATAATTGTTGCAGTTTTAAGAGTTAATAAAAAAAACGTTTTAACATTCTGCATTTTGTTTTTCAGTTTGCAGTGACCTGGAATTTAGGGAGATTGCAAACAGGTTGAGAGACTGGTTTAAGGCACTTCATGAAAGCGGAATTCAGAATAAGAAGACTAGGATTGTTCAAAGGCCTGAAAGAACCAGTAAGACAGTTCTACTTGCATTCTTTGATATTCTCTTTGATATTTTTTCATAATACTTGCCTTATTATTGTGTTTTAAAAAGTCATGTGCATGAAGCCATAACTTGGTGCTTTTCTAAAGTTGATCTCCTATTTATGAAGCAGAGCCGTATGGCTTACTTCAAATATATGTTTCTCACTTGAAACTTCAAAGCTGTTTGACCAAACTTCTATTCATAAGAATATATGGCTGCTGCCATTCATGTTGTAGAAATCAGTAAAGCTTTAAAATGCAATAATATTTAATTCAAATAGCAATTAAATATGCAGTAATAGTTTTGTGAGTGATGTTCTACTGTGGAGGAAAGCCAAATTAGATTTTTTTTATGTCTTAAAATTTTGCCTTGTTTTAATATGAAGAGCAAGCTTGAATTCCAACTGAGTTCAGGTTTCACAAAACTTGACCACCACATTCTGACCAGATTAGTTTGTTCATCATTAATATTTTAAGTGTTTGGGTTTCTTTTTCTTTGTGATTTTTTTTCCCCCCATGTAAAAATAATAATTCTCTAATGAATTAAAGATTAACGATCTCTTAATACCTGGGAGTACTTTTCTGAGCACTGAGAAATACTCTGAGATACAGTGGTAACAGAGGAATGTTATTTCCCTAATCCTGAGAAAACCATAACATATATTTTCAGTTGGTAAACATAACTGCCGTATGTTCTTATCCAGGAATAAAGGCAAGAGAAAAAAAAAAAGACTCTTATATAAGTACTTATTGAATAGTAATAAATGTACCTAGTAATATAACTACTGTTATCATATCACTCAGTTAAAGCCCAGCTCAAGCACTGTGTATTTCTTGCTGAATAATCACTTTAGTGAAGTATGGGTCTAAATAGTCATGAGGTCAAAAGGGTAGTGAACTGTTTAGGAGCCTTTCATGGTTTTGGCTGGTATAGAGTTAAATTTCTTAATTAAAGTTAATTAAGAAAAATTCTTAATTTTTTATTTTTAATGAATTTTCTTAAGTAAAATTACTCTTAAAATCTCTGCTTACAAGTCCAAGTTTTATGTGATGATATGTTTTGAATTTTTGTTGAAAATAGAGGTGACAGCTCACCAATATTTAGATGTTGCAAAGCAGCGCTTGCACAGAGGCAAAAGCATTTCTCCTCCACATGCTGCCCTGCCAACAAGGGGCTTGGAAGTGTGCAAGGAGCTGGGAAGGGACAAAACCAGCACAGCTGACCCAGACTGGCCAAAGAGATCTCCTGTATTAAATGGTATCATACTCAGCAATAAAAACTATGGTGAAAAATGAGGAGGGGGAACACTGAGAATGATGGCATTTGTCTCCCCAGGAAGCTCCTGTGCATGACAAGTCCTGATCTCCTGTGTCCAAAGTGGTTGGTTTGCTTTTCAAATCAAGTGGTCAGTTAAATTTTGGAAGAAAATATTGTACCTTGTGTCCCTGTAGAAACACAAATAAGAAAAAGAATGATAATAATTCAATGTGGTAATATATTTTCTAATACTATTTAGAAATTCTTACATCTGTTCAAGATGTAAGCTCTGGATAAAGTCTGATCCAGTCCCTCAGAAGTTAGTCTCCAAAGTCTTGGTAGGTCAAAAATATCAGGCATCTTAATTCCTAATGGTATCAGGATTACACAGTCCAACCCCTATTTTAGGGGTGTGTGATAGCTACAGAAACAAATCATGCAAAGAAGTTGTTGATTATATGTAGAGACCTTATCCGTATTGCATGTATAGGTCAAGGACCTATACAAAAACAACAACAACAAAAAAACAAACAACAACAAAACCAACAACAAGAAAAAGCAGCTACTTGAATGCAGCCTCCCCATTCATACTCCTAATTATTTCAGCAGAACTCTGGACTTGTTCATTACCATTGAGGAATTAAAAATCTGTTATGGCACCCACTCCCTCAGGCTTTTATTCTTGTCAGAGTTCCTTCTTTGCTGAGAAACTAGTCTGAATTTTAAAAAGCAATTCATGACATCCTTTCCGGTTGTCTGTTTGCATTTTGTTTCCTTTCACCTGTTTCAGTCTCTTTTCTGGCATTCGGGACAGGATATATTAAGTCTTTGGCTCAGTCCTTCTGACCAAGGTAGGGAGAGTGAAAGTTGATAGTACTATTCAAAATTATTTCAGCTGTTAAATAGTTCACATTCACGGTTACATTCATGGTTGCTACTTCATAACAGCCCAAGCACTAGTGCTTAAATTGTTCTATTAGAAGCTTCAATATTCTGATACTGAACTAAAAATGTAAAATGTCTAGCTAGATGACTGTCATTGTATAGTTCTAAGAGATAAAGCATTTTTAGTTTTAAATATTGTTTTTGCTGTCTTGAAAATACTGACTTGTCTGAAACCTTACCTGCTTTCTGAGGTTATCTTTAACAATATCCAGTATCCTTTAACCGCAGAGCCACTGAGGCTGGTAAGCTGAATTTGAGTTGCAGTTAAGTTTCCTGGAGGGAGAACGTTTTTCCAAGGACTTTCTGCCTACTCAGAAGCTCATCTGAGCTGGAATTTTAAATTAATGCACGTTTACCTAAAATCAAGAATCTAAGAATCTAGATGAACTAAATTTGTATTGTTGTCTGACATTTGTTACAGTCATGTACAGGCAGGATTATCCTCGTACACAATGAGACAGATACAGATGCTTTTTTGTAGCATTGTTTATTTTATTCCTCCCTCCTGAGGTACCTTTTCCATAACAAGATGTTTATTTCAATTGTGGCCACTGGCATTGTGCAGAACTCATTTCATTTATGCCATCCATATAGTAACATGTTTACACCTTTCAGCAATAGGCTTCCGCTTGAATTTTATCTTTCCCATGTAAAATTCTTTAAAACACTTTCTGGAAAAGAAAAAACTTCAGGATTTGAACTTCCACAAATGTTTAAGGGACTTTGCAACAGTGCTCTGTTTCTTTTCCACCTGTATTCTGTTGTAAAATGAGTCAGTTATCGTGGGTATATCAGGTACGTTTGGTACCTTCCCAGTGTTTTAATTTAATCCTGGCTCTGCTCCCACCTGTGTAGTTGTAGTCATCAGGAATATATTACAATTTTAGACAGGCTACAGAGAGTGTATGCCTAATGCTACTACTTGTTGCTGGATGAGTCTCAACTAGAGCAGTGTTTTGTGAGCAGCAAATGTGATACAAGCCTTCACATCTGCTTAATTGGCCCCTGTAACAATTGGACAGATCAATACAATGGGAAAGGCATTACAACAGAGATGTGATGACAGAAAGACCATCATGATAGAAAGGTGCAATAAAGATGATTGTTCACCTATATCAAAAGATTCTAGGTTTGCAGGGGAAAGCTCCATTAAGAAGGAATCTCCAACCAGAAAACCTTCTATGCTGGCGGTTAGCCCTAAATGAGGTCTAAGAGAGATGCAGCCAGGCTCCAGCCCTTCTAGTCACACAGATGAATTGCCTTTACCTGTGCTCCCAGTTCATTTCCTCTGGTGCTCAGTTCAGGCTGTGACTCAACAGTTCCCATACATCCCCTAAGTTTAGTTCTTACTCATATTTGTTCTGGTATAACTACACTGGGAAAGAAAACTTATTCCCAACTTGTGCAGTGTAGGCCGGAGCTGTGAGATGCTGTTAACATCAAGTTTTCTGTTAACCTATATGCGATAAAAAATGATCACATGCAGACCTTGCTGCGCAGCTTGCTAGCTGAACAAGTAAAGACTGTGGTTTAGACAGTAGTTTGCTCTCAAGCATAGAGTATATTGTGTTTATTCACTTGTGTGATTTGTCAGTGCTTTTTATTGTGCTGGATGGTGAGCTAGTAGCAGAAAGAATCACGCCTTTTGCTTCTCCTGGCGCATATAAACAACTTTACATAATGCACTATGTGAGCCATTTGTATGTATGCTATTTTGGTTTCCTCATAAACAATTACAAAAGCTATCTTCCTCAACATACGCTCATAAGAAATAAATCCTTGTGTAATAACCAAGCAAATAATATTTTTACATTGAAAAGCAGATTATGATTACCTTGAGTTGAAATTCTCTCCTGAAGAATAATCAGAAACATGGGATCATTTTTTTTTTTTTGTTGCTTCCTTTCAAAATGATGTTTTGGATGCTAATGTTTTAGCCATGAGTGAGGGGTATGTTTGTGTTTGTCAGTAGTATTTCCCTTGGGATTGTTTTGGCTGGGGAAAGAAGCTTATGCTGGTACTTCACATTTTTTTTTAATCAAGTTCTTTTGCAGTGTATGCATTAGATGAAATAAAGCCAAATCCTTAATACTTCTTTTGTTCACCTTTACTAGATTTACACAATGTTCAGAAATACCTACGTAAAAGCCCCCTTCATTATCATATATGAAAATAGATTTCAAATAAGTGCTTAAAACAAGAGAGAGAAAGAATTTTTCCTCTAATTCAGACAACTGAGCAGCAATTTTGCTCTCCTCAATATGATATTCTGGAACATTAACAGGAATAAATTACTATCCTTTTGCTATACTAATTCTTCCCCTTTACTTTCTGCAGTTTGTTTTGTATCACAACTGTGAAAAATGTGTGAGAACAGCATTCCATTTGGCTCTAGAAGTAAAATATATATCTGTGATTTGGAGCAATTTATTTCTAGTTCTGGGTCACTTAGTGTTAATGCACCTTGCATCAAACCACATCAGGTGTTCTTAAGTGCTGTGCTGATGCTTTTTTTCTGTAGTCTATCAGCTTTGAGAATAAGAAGTGTATTGATTTCTCAGTGTTATATTAGAGGTAGAAAATCATTGCAAAATGAAATGATCATCCTAAGTTTTCCCAGTTGCTTATTTGACATCAACATAGTAATCTTTTAAGAGTAGATATTATGAACATGGATCTCAGGTAATGATCTTTTTGTGGCATAACAGTTCTAGAGTAGGTGGACAGCTTGTTTTTTACTTAAAAAAAGTAATTTCTTTGTCAACACATGCCTAGTTTACTTTTAAGTACTTCAGCTGTTTTTATTTATTTCACCCAAAGTAGTATTTGACATAGACTTCAAATGTTTCTCTACAATGCTGCAATGAGACTTGTTTCATATGGCAAAATGAAAGCAAAGAAGGTATGTGGTTTTCTCTATTTAAAATGCTACAACTGTAAATACCAAAGAAAGAAATAATTTTAAATAATAGTGTACTGCTACCTGAGGGGATTTTGTAACAAGGTAGAGGACAACTTCTTCCCCCAGGTGATAGCGCTAGGATGGGAGGTAATAGACTCAGGCTGCACCAGGAGAGGGCTCTGGAATGCACTGCACGGGAAGGTGGTGGAACATCCCTGGAGGTGTTCAGGAAAAGAGGAGATGTGGCACTGAGGGATGTGATTTAGCAGGCATGATGGGTATAGGCTGATGGCTGGAAAAGATGATCTTGGAGGTCTTTTCCAACCTGATACTAATAAATAGGTAGGTTATGACAGCTTTAATGTAAGTAAATGTTATTTTTCAGGCTCTGAACAAACCTAAGAAGATTGTTATACAGAAATTTCTTGGAAAGTCAGAGGGACATCACGACTGGACAGTTTTTTAAAACATAAAAGCTGTATAGAGGAGAGAAAAAATTGAGGAATTGGAGTAGAGGATGAATTGAAATTGCTAGTTAATGGAAAAGAAACCTCCGGAATACAATCTTTTGAAGACATGTATTTTTATTCCAAACCATAATTTTCTTTGAAATTTTAAGTGGCCTTTCAATGTACTTCAGATAAATATATTTCTTTTTAGGATAAAAATTGAAATTGACTACTAGAAATGAAATAAGCAGAGTATTTGGTGGGTTTTGTTTGGTTGTTTTTGTTGTCCTTAAAAGAGTTTGTTACATATACAATATAACAGTTGCTTCTAGTATCCTAGAAGACAGTATAATTAAGGGTGTACTTCAGTGGATTTATTCTTCCAGTATGGCCAACATATGTGTGTCCCAAACTTGAAAACTTGAAAACTATACCTCTTTCACTAGACTGATGCTGAAAATTCCACATGCTCATGTACTTTTCTGCACAGTTAACTAGTTTGACAACAACATTCATCCCTGAATACAAATTTGGAATGGCTTTTGTCTTCTATTCTTGCTAGCGTCTTATTCAATAAAACCTCTGTCTTTTCCTCATGGTTGCTCTTTTTCTGCAACTTTTCTTACAGTCTGGTGAGCTTGCAAGAATGCCAGAATCAGAAAAATTTTATGAGCACAAGAATAATTCCTCCCTTCATACAGGTACACAAAAGGCAGGATAGGAAATGGTATGTTTCATATCAAGCACTTTCTGAATCCAAGGTCTTGTGGAGGATCTCTAGCTGAAAGCAGGACTAGCAGAGGAAAGAGAAGTGTCTGGGAAGTGTTAAGAGGCCTTCAGGAACAGAGCCTGCGAGGTAAATGATGTTATACTGAAAATTCATCCTTGGAAAAAATGTTTTAAGGTGGAAGAACATTCCAAATTTTTTCAAATTGGAACACTTTAAATAATTTTGATGTCTTTTACAGATGAAGATGAATAAAACATGTACCGATATATCCTTGTACATTCGGTCTAGTCTTCTCTGTCTCTACTCACCATCGTTCACAGAAAATTAAGATTTTTTTGTCTACGTGTTTTGTCAGAACAGAATCTGGAGAGTAAGGAAGACTGTCCGTTTCTTGGATGCTTCATGGTTAAGTGTCAATGTAATCAGTACCAAAAGGCTTGTAATGTTTTTTTTCTTTTTCTTGTCAAGCAGAAATAACAGTGAATGCAACAAGCCAACAGGGAGCAGGATTAACTCAAGCAAAAGGCATCATTTATTAACATATTTAGGGAGAAGGGGTTTATGTGGTTTGGCATTTGCCTTTGTGAAATGGTTGTTCTGCCACAGCCTGCATGTTCCTGCATGCATATATATCCAAAGAAAAATAAATTGATTTCTAAGTCAGGTTTCTGAATTCTCCTATTTGACTTGTTTTAGAAGTATATAGCTATCTCTCATATTTCTTTATTGTTTTCAGAGCAACAGCTTGATTTTAACTGTAGTAGAAGCTGGGAATTTCTGTACGGTAGCTGGAACTCTCACATCAACTTCTCTATAGCCACAGTCACATCTCATCTTTTCATTCCCTGGTTTTAGCTGAAAAACCATGCAGTAAAATCTTTTTGTAATCTGCTAAATCTTGTTGTCCATTAGGATGTACAGTCAAGTGCATCACCATGTTCACCATGGCAGAACCCATGGCACAGAAATCGGAAAAAATCTGTGTTAAATGCAGCTCACATCCATGTGAGAGGCCCATCAGTTCATTTCCCCTCCATGTCCATATGCAAGCCTGCTTGTACTTTACAGCTGATAGAGTACATGAAATCTGAGATCAGGCTACAGGAATAATTAATTCAACCTCTTCCTGGTGGCCCTATTACCAAGGAAGAGCTTAAGCAAGCTGTACAGGTCAATCTAATACTGGAAGCGGGCTGCTCTTAGTCCCCTTTTGCATGCCTCCCCTGAGATGTACAGTGCATCAGATAAAGCTAGAATATCAGAACTTTCTAGGCATTGTTGAGACAGTATGAAGTTCCTTTTTTATTCAGCTGAATATACATTATAGGAACAAGCAAGTATACTTCAGTAAGTTGCTTTGTATTTAGTATTTTCTTAGTTTTGTGAACTTTGCATGCCACTTCAGCTTTGCTTTGCTCTCCTGACATATAACATCACTAAAATTCTTCAACAAAAATTATTTTCTGGGAAATTGTAGATTGTTCATTACTGTACATACTACACATGCTGTAAGTGTGATATTTGACAAGAAGGCTCATATTTCTAACTGCTTTGAGGCTGATGACTGGATTCATTTTAAACAGATTAACTTAATGATTTTTTTAAATGAAGATAAAGTGTAATTTATACATGGGATTTCAATGGCATACACTGCTTATGTACTGTATCCTTGTAGCACTGGAGCAATTTCTGTGATACAGCATGCTTTTGTTGTGGCTGAGCTCAGCACTTTCTTTATCTTTCCTGTTATCTGATTTATTTTTATTTTTATTTTTGGCTCCTAGGATTTGATACCAGCATTCTGCCAATTTGCAAAGACTCCCTTGGCTGGATGTTCAACAGGCTTGATACGAACTACGACCTGTTGCTGGACCAGTCAGAACTTGGAAGCATTTACCTTGACAAGAATGAGCCATGCACAAGGGCATTCTTCAATTCTTGTGACACATACAAGGATAGTTTGATATCTAACAATGAGTGGTGCTACTGCTTTCAAAGACAGCAAGGTAAAATATGAGAACAGCCCGCATATTTGTATGACTTATCTTACTGTAGTGCTCCATCTTTTCTTTAACATAGGAAGATTATTATGGTGAACTAAAAGTTCTTTACATGCCATACATGCCATACTGTGAATCTGTGTACAGATTTTTGATCTATTATGAATGCCTAGAAAAGAAGGGGTAAAAAAAATAGACATAAAAGCTAAACAGAAAAGTTTGATGAAAATTCCAGTACAAAGGAGTGCCAAAAGCGTTTACAGCAAATATTGTTTTATGTGCCAACTTCCAGTATTTAGAAAGAGGAAGGAGACCAAAATAAAGAATAAAATTACTTACTTTGGTTCTTTCCCAATCTACTTTGCCTATGTTATAAGATAAGCAGGGCATCTTAATGTTTTATTTTGTAAGCCTGTTACAATAACTGAATTAACATTATGGATTAAGTTTTTTTTCAGTCATTTGAACCTAATAACAGTTGATTTTCACTGCCTGGAAGAATCTTTTTATCCGTTTTTAATGTCCTGATTTAATTTGTTTAAACAAATAAACACAGCATATAAGTACTGATTTTTGAGTATCATAAAACAATTTTAGTTTTCTCTGAGTCATCACATAAGTTATATATTCAAACTAGTTGTGTGGAATTACAGAGTTTATTCAGTAAACATTGGCTGAAACTGGACAGAATTGCCCATTCAATTTTCTTGCTATTATGAGGGAGATTTTCAAAGGGATAAAAAGCAACTCAGATCCAAATCTCTGCATATACTGACTATAGAGGAGGTAAGACAGATGATGTGGTGAAAAATTTCAAAAACTGTTAATCTTTTTGAAATTTTTTTTTTTTTTAAATATATATCTTACTTATGCTTTTAAAACTTCCACAATAAATTCCCATTGACACTCACTATCTCTGCTTTGGCTCTAATTTCTGTAGAAATAAAGATGTAACATACACTAGCTGTGTAAATTTGAGCAAAAATAAAGCTGCACTTCTTTAGATGTATAGTAACTGCCTTCTTTTCTTTGGTAATTTTACCACTAAGAAGTTAAAAATCCTCTAAGCGCCTTGCTTACTTTATTCTAGAATAATATTCATTGTTATAAGTAGTGCATTCCTACCATAAATTAGTCAATAAAACATTACATTATCAAAGTTGTTCTTAAGTAAAGAACATGGAGTGTTTTGTTTGATTGTCTTTAAAATAAACAAACAAAACCCCCCAAATCAGACTAATGAATACTTCGTAGTGTATATGACTTATGTGAATTCTCTAATCACTGTTTATAGCATTGTAGCGTCTTTTAATTGACTATCTTTTTACCTCAACGAATAATACAAATATGGTCTTTTACTAGGCCTTTGCTGTAGATAGTAAGGAAGTGGGTAAGTAGAGAAATTTAGTGTTTTCTTTCTGATGTTCACTACAGTAAGATGAGATTAGTAGAAGGCTTCCGGTCATGAAGGCAACTGTCTTATTCACTGAACTTACTAGGTGTTTTCTGGGTACATAATTTTACAGAAGTATCAACCCAGTTTTAAGTGAATACAAAATGTATTTAATTATACACTGGGATAGAAATTCCATTTTACTGTTTTTAAAATTCATAATCTTTGCTGAAGTCATCATTTGAGAATGCCTCTTGCTCTCTCATTTTAATTTATCAGTTCATGTCTGTTGGGATCAGACAATTACTTGCAATTCTTTGTGCTTCCTTTTTGCTTGAGGTTTATTATAGTGAGTTAAAGTACACTAGACCCATTACTGCACTGTACTCACATCTAGTCAATACAAGCAATTTCTTATGGCACTCAAATCTATCTTGCTCTTCCTGTAAAAGCAGTCCTACTAGTTTCTTACATACGGCTCAGTGATGCATATTGCATTTTTTCTTGGCCTTATCCCACTGTAAGTGCAGCTCAGCATTTCTGCAGTACTTCGAAATCTGGACTTTGCTAGTGCACTGCTGTCTTCCCTCATGCTTTTGTCCCTCTTGACCTCCAGTTTCAACTAAAATTGATACAAGTGCTTCAGAACTTATATTCCTAAGTCCTTGCCCTAGGAAAACACTTCTGTTTAACACTTCTCTTCTTGTCTAAATACTGAGGCACTTCAGCACTTCACTGTTGGACTTTTTACATGTTGGTTATTTCTTCTAGTACTTTTTATTATAAGCTGGTGATTTATTTATTTATTTATTGCGTTGTTGTTGTTTGGGGTTTTTTGTTATTGTTGTTGTTTTGTTTTTTTTGCTTTGTTCCTTGAAAATAGAGTAGGAGAGTACCCACTTTTACTGGAAATATTAATACTTGAAACATAAGTATTTATTTACTACAGGTCTCAGTATGGCTCTATTAGTCTAGCATTTATCTTGCATGTCTTTTTCCTACAGGCTCTTCTGCTTATCAGGAATTAAAAACTACTATGTGACCTAAAAAATAGTTTGTCTTGCAGAATACTGCTAAATATTGTGATTTCTTTTTGTTGCATCAGTCTCTTGATACTGCAGGGTGTTAAATATGATTATAGGTGGTTCAAGATAAACATGTAATGTAGGCTATATAAATGAGGTCCCCAGGAATGTTTCTTGAACTGCAGTATTAACCACTTCAAATGTCTTTAGCTAGAGCCTCTGTTGTCGATGGTTAATTATATATACTTGACTTCAAGTGGAGACAAGACACAACATGAAAACTTTAATGTTTAACTAGGGGCTCTGCAAAATATTATCTACTCAGTACAAGGAAAATGTTTTGTAATTGAATAAGATAATCTGAAAGCTGGAGGCTCAGTATTTGAGCAGCAGCTCCTTGAGGCATTACTGTTAAGTATTGTAGACATTCTTTGACAAATCTATCAATGTTCCTCCCATTGCTCTGTGAATTTACCTCTTTTTGTAAACCAAAGCTGCATATTTCTGACATAATTATGAACAAGATTCTCATCAAAGCACTTCTTACACCAAGAAGTATGTAACTCCATGTGACTTCAGCATATACTTTAAAGCCTGAAAACACAATACCCACCAAAAGCTGCTAGGTTCCAGTTGTTGTCAAGGGGATACACAGAAAATTTCCTGATTATCTGGAAAGGAATTCCTTGAATTTTGTTCTGGTACTGATACTCCTGTGAGTGGTATTTCAGAATTAGAGCCTACTTTTAAGTTCCTAACTCTAAAAGGAATCACCGTAGATTTAATACAGCCCACTAGAGTTGAGAGCAGTCTAAAATTTTATGTGTCTTTAAGTGTATGAAATTGTCACGGGTTAACTGAAAATCTACCTGCGCCCGTGACAGGGGGGCAGCTGGCCCACAGGGCTGCTGGCCCAAAGGGAAAGGGAAAAAGGGAAAAGGAAAAAAAAAACAGCAGCAACAATCTAAGGAGGCACACTTATTTACTAAATACTATATCGAAATACGGGATAACACAATATAATACAAAATAATTGAAATTAAGGCTAATGAATCAAGCGAAATAGGAGGGAGTGACTACCAAAACTGAGAGGCCTACTGTAAGCTCTAGGCAAAACAGCTGGAATGCTCCCCCATGGCTCCGATGATTCAAGAGAGAAAGTCCAGCCCCGAAGTGAGATTATATGGTGTCCTTGTCCCGTGACTTATCCCTGACCGTGATGTTCTCTGGGATATGTAGTCTTCTACTGTGAGCTGCACATTCGGTAAAATTATCCATGCTTTACATGATGTTATGATGTGGAATACTGATAGCAAAATTACAAAACCATGACAGAGATACGCAAAGAGCATTTAAACTATAAAGCCAAGACAAATTAATAAGTGGATCTTAATGACTGGTTATTGATGTCTTGCAGTTTATATTTATTCTGTTAGATAAGATGTCATTAATAGCATCAAAAGCCTATTGGTATATCCAGGCTATGCCAAACGTTGACTATAAATTTATTTTTGATCCAATTACTCTATATATTTATCACTAGTGTTGCAGCATTCCCACAAGAAAGATTTCTTTGGATATTATATTTTTGTCAGTCCTACACCCTTCTGTGCATCCTGTACTTCTCCCAGCTGTGTCCCATTTTTTTTTCCTCTGTTGACTACATGATGAGAATTCTCGTTTTCCCCTGGTGGAATTCAGTCAAGAAAGGCTGCTTTGGACTTCGACCAACTGACCACTGGAGTGGTTTAGTTTTTTTGGTGTTTTTTTTTTTTTTTGGGGGGGGGGGTTTGTTTGTTTGTTTTTGTTTTTTGTTACTTTACACAGTGACTGATTTGTGGTCACAGGGCATCTTTTGCTGGCATGTCCAAAGCTAAGCTGATTTTACTGATCTGAAAGTAACTTAGTTTCTATTTTCTCTGTGCTTGGACAGAAGTAGTTTCATGAGGAAGCCTTGAATAAATTGCATAGCAAAGATGTATTGCAAATAATCAAAGATTCTTAAAATGGAAAATGAAATTAATAGCATGTGATATTTTAGTGGAGATGTTATCAGAATATGGTCTGGGAACACTTTAAGGTAAAGACACACATGTGAGCAAACCCACTATCATTAATACTGATTCAGAATGAGAAATACCTTTATGCAAGTGGTGTGATATAGTATGCAATATCTCAGTTCAAAGATCAGTACTTCACTGGTTTAGCTTCACTTATTTATTCAGCAACAATGGAAATGTATTTGTGTCTTATTTCCTTCCCATTCCTAGAACATACTCTGGCTTTAGTAGAAAATCAAATGATTCAGAGATATAGCTCTGAACAATGGAAAACTTATTACCTCTTCCACCTCTTATCTGAAGTTTAGTCACAGTTTTAAGCTAGATTGCTAAAAAAGGAGCTTCATACCCATGGAATTCTGTCTTTAATTGTTGCAATAGAACCTGAATCTGGCAAATTTCAGTGAAGAAAATTCTTATTTAGTTAACATCATATTTGAAGCACAAAATTTGAACATGACTTCTAACAGAGACAAAAGGGTAAGAATTTCAAGAGCTGTCCTGTTTCTTCACAGTCGCACAGAGTTCTCTAGACTGACGAAGTAGGGTATGATAGAGTTACTGTTTCATTACAACATTCTTCAGTTGTCGATACTGGTGGCCAAATGTTCTCTTACATCTGGGTTAACTGGTAGTTGCTTTCTGCTCCAATCCATGTCTGTGCTTGGTTTCCTAATTCCAGAGCTGTGGCAAGCTGGATTAATTCTTTTCTTTTAGAGTTTAAAATGCAACTGCTAACTCAAAATCTGTTTGTTTTTTAAGATCAGCATTTAAAGAATGTAGCAAAACATGAAAACCTAGTCACTGCTTTTCTTCCTAGATACGGTGTAATGTGTTCAACATTTTTCATGTCATTTTAGACCCACCTTGCCAGACAGAACTCAGCAACATTCAGAAGCAGCAAGGAGGAAAGAAGCTCCTAGGTGAGCCATAGATCATTCTTTTGAAGGTTTTATTGCTTACATAAATAGTCCTAGAGAAACAGCAACATAAAATCAATATTAATCCAACAAAGATAGAGAACAGTAAATTCTAGTAACGAAATTTATGAAGTTTTCGAAAGCTATTAAACTTAGTTTTATTACCATACCTACCGAAAGATATAATGTCTGTTCTATTAACCAAATAGAAAGTATGTTTTTATGGTTATAGAGGGGAGAGTCAAAGGCACTCCTAAATTAGTGTCTCTGCTGATCCTTTACTTGTATTCTTCTTTAAGTAATTGGAATCTTTGTTGTTAATCAGTTTATAATGTATTAATATCACTAAAATGTAAGATCTCCGTTTTGCTCCTAGCCTCAGTGTGAAAGCTGCAATAAAAGGTTTGACCCAAAGTAGTCAAAACTATATTTCTGCTAAGGGTGGTTTCTGTATACTTCTAAATGTTTTGTACAGTACTGTGTGCCCATTTTTCATCTTTCTTTTAAAAAGATGTCTTTCTTTCCAAATTAGAAACGAACCTTAGAAAAGCCAGTGCCTTACTAAATAAGTCCATGACTGTGTCTCTAGTTGTCACTGGTTTTTGGGCTGATTGGACCCAATTCCTTGACTAATGGTTTAGAGGAACCCACCGACCAACACCCTGGGAGAGAGTGAAGGGAAAAAGGGGAGAAATGGAGAATGGGCCTGAAAAAAAACCTGCAGCAATGAACTAAGGGAGAAAACTAATTTACTAAATATGATAGTGGAATGTGAGATAACATAATACAATATAATTGGGATTGAAGCTAATAAATAAAATGAGAGAGTGTCCAAAACCAATGGTTTTACTTTAGTACTGACGGCAAGATGGCTAGGGAGCACATACCACAGAGACAAGCAGAAAGAAGGGTCAATCTCATGACTCCTGAGCAGTTTCATTCTTCAGTCTGAAGAGAAGATGGAAACAGAACATTGAAAGTCTTCTGAGAGATGTAGTTCTTCTCAGAACCAGGTACCTGAAAATATCAACAGTCCATGGAACTGGAGCTTTAACTCTTTAAATCCCAGTGAACTGCATGATGTTCTGATGTGGAATACCAGTAACAAAAGTCATAGAAGTATAACACTGCTACTCCTGGTGGAGAACCTGTATGGCTTAAAATCTAATTAGCCTCAGTATTTTCATGCAAAGTGCAAAATCAGTGATTTTCATTTTTTCCCTAATTTATTGTTTTGAGAATTGCTGCACTATGCTGCACCTGTCTTCTGTGGTTGAGTAAATACAAGTGGGCGACTAGATGGGTATTATATAGATAAATATAAAATTAAAGTTGCAACTAAACCTGGTAGCAGACAGCTTGTTATTCCAGGAAGCCTGATCCTTATTATTCAGACTTTTTTTGCACTCCAGTGATTATAAAATATCCAATTCACAGCTGTGAGCTTTGTGCCCTTTCCCTAGCATGTCATAGTATTCTCAACAGAGACATTCAAGGAATAAGGAATATCACAGGATCAATGAAAAATTTTAAGCAAGACTAACCAGTCCAAAGCTGGTATGCACTGTTTTTTGTTGCATATCAGTCACTGCTGCTTAACTGAATCTGGCAGTAGAAAGTAAACTGGTCAGTGGAGAATCTGGAATAAGGAAATAGCAAAAGGTATTTATTTTCTGCTGTAATTGTTATATTGGTCAAGAGGCATTTATTATTGTCCATATTTGATATTCATATATTCCAGGGCAGTACATACCCTTATGTGATGAAGATGGATATTACAAGCCAAGTCAGTGCCATGGAAGTGTAGGGCAGTGTTGGTGTGTTGACAGATATGGCAATGAAGTAACAGGATCCAGAACAAATGGTGTGGCAGAATGTGGTAAGTTTATAAACTTCTATGGATTTGGTTTAGAGATGTTATGTGCTTTGATTGACAACCGGGCTGAATTTCTTCACAGAGAAGATGCATGGAATGCAAGTACATGGATTTTGATGTAAATATAATTAGTGATTTTTATTACTTTATTATTCTTCGCAACTGCTATTACTATGTCATTTGTTAACTGACCTCGTATATGTGCTTTGCATTGTGTAGATAAACATAGGGAAAATTAATTACCTATAACAGTACTAGACAAACCCTAAAATGCTTCGTGACATCTCTTTGGGTAATCAGCATGCTAGATTTTTCATTTTGTTGTAAGGAATTCACAAAAGGTTTTAAAACATTACTTATTCCCTTTTTCCCCTAAAAAGCCCTGCTAAATCCAGAAATTACCATACCACCTTTATTTGATCTCCAAGACATCAAAAATGGCAATTAAAGCCTTGGATTTCTTCATTTTCCTTCCTTTGCAGAGGAGCATGGCCTAAAATATTGGATAAATTAAACACATACCAGTGTCATAGCAATTGACATACCTGTTCAGGCCTATTTTCCATCTAATCCAGGATATTTTCTGAGTAATTGTACAGTTCTAGGTAGTTAAAGATTATACATAAGAACTCGGAAACAAACTTCTATTTTGTCACTAGTCCTTATTATGAACCATAAGTAGGACTTGAATCTCTCTCTCTATTCTTTACTTTTCTAGCGCTTATTATGTATAATATATATATATATATATATATATTATATATCCATAACATTCATCTCCATTTGTTAAAACTGAGAAATTCATCTCTGCTGATGTGGAGTTCCTGTAAGACAGAAAACAAAAACAAACAAAACAAAACAAAAAACAAACAAAAAAAAAACCAAAAAAACCAAACCAAACAAACAAACAAAAAAAAAACACCAAAAAACTTTATTGTGCAATTACGTTATATTCTATGTGAAAGTTTTCTTAAAAATAAGTAATTTTCCCGAAACTAAATATTTTGTATCTCTTTTGGATACCTATGAATATTACACTATAAATATGGTACATATTATTCTATGAACACACGATGTAGTTTGTGTGTCTCTTGTATAACTATCATGCCTTTTTAGCTATTGATTTAGAGACGTCAGGTGATTTTGCTTCTGGTGATTTCCATGACTGGACAGATGATGAAGAGGATGATGATGAAATAATGAATGATGAAGATGAAATTGATGATGATGATGAAGATGAAGGAGATGATGATGTAGATGACGACGATGATCACGATGGATACATTTGATGAAATTAAGAGGGTCAATTAATTATACCTTTCTGAATTTCACAATATGACATTTCATAAAATCCCTTTGCTCTTCAAGATCAAAAGGATTCTAACAAATGTGTATATTTTGTATGATTATTTCAAACATTGCAGCTGGAGTCATAGACTTTTTTGTTTAAATAAGAATAATTATATTATGTGCTTTTGAGTTTTTAAATGCCTTTGTGTTGAAGAAAACACATTGGAAGTGTAGCCTGAAGAAGAAAATGTTACGTGCTACTGAACATATAAATGATATAAATGTAGAAAATACACTATAAAACCAGTCTTTTAAAAACTTCAGTGAAAGATATTTGCCCTTACCCAGAACTGCGCATGTCCTTTTTGGGACACTTACTGTAACTTTAATTCTGTCAGGCATAGCAGGCTTTGTAAGTTGCCTACTAAATGCAACAAAAACATGGCGCAGGAGAAAAAAAATGATGCATAACCAGCCTTTAATTAATTAAAGGTAAGGAGAAAAAGTAACAGTTCTTGAAAGGATCTTTCAAAAGCAGTCTCATGGACAAGCACTAATTCTGTAAATTAAACATTTTCTTGACCTACCTTTTTTTTATTATCTTTTTTTCATGTCAAGGTTGTCTAGACTTTATGGCTGTTTACTCAAACATGACTTCACCCTTTGGTGTTTTTCTGTGTTTCTCTCTAATCAGATTACCATAAAATATTTAACATGGGGAAAAATTTGCATAAAATTATATTATCTTTATATATGACTGTATTTCAGAGTATTGACAGTTGCCCCAATGTAATTTTTAAAAAGTACATAATTATACTTTTTATTTTCTTAATTCAGGAAATAGTTTTGCATCCTTATCTTAATTCATGTTTTCTGTTACTAGTGCAGAAACTTAGCGAAATTATTGTAAAGGTGCCTTGCAAAATAGAGATAGAGAGATTTTGGCATGCATACCAGTATAGGTTGTTAGGCAATAGCTAAGCACACCCAATTACCAAATTAATGCCAGTATAGGTACTGCTGCTGGAATGAAGAAAATGGATTATTTTTTTTCCTATTGTTATGTAACTACCAGGTGGATTAGATCATAATTATTGTGTAGAGTAGCACTTAAGATTTGACTGTAGAGAAAATTTCTTTAATCACTGTATTTATGTTAGCATGTTAATTAATTGTGTAGACATTTTGGGACTCCACCATCTCCATATCACATCTGTTGCTTTCTGCCCACAATAAAGTTGTGAAAGTTGACTTGACCTGTATAATGTAACACTACAGGTTGTATGATTTCAAAACTGGACTACTGGTTTCCCATCAGTAATTAAAAGGAAAATCAGTTTATTATTTGAATTAATTTTTACACACTAAATACAAAATCTAATGTTTATCCTATGTGATACTGAAAAGTATATTGCATTTTCTTTTTTACTGTTTCTGTATAGTTTGCAAAATAAAGACTCTTGTAACCAACTTTTTTTGCCAACTTAGCCCATCATTTTGAATTTTTGCATAGTTTGAAATTTTGAAACAGGAAAAAATCATATTTCAGATATGTTTCATCTATAAAAAACATGTATTTATTTATATTAAAAAGCATTTTTTATTATTTTAGTTCCAGTAAATAATTTTGGATTAAGGCAAAACCCATAATGAACTTATATTTTTCTGTATTTTTTTCTGAATTTTCTATAGTTTTGTGATATACTTTTATGATGTCTTCATTATACAGTAAAGAGAGACATACTTTTGTTTAAACTCCATCATGATTTGTGGGGCATAGGTGTATTATTTTCTTAAATGAAAATAGCTAGGGGTTTGTCAGTCCATTACAAAGGGATTTTATCAGAGAACAGTTTCTTACGGATGAAATTAACTGATATATAAATTGATTTTAAATAAAGAAGCTAAAGATAAAGTGTTGTCATTATTGGCTGATGTAACATATCCTTTTGTGTTTGTTGTGTTTGGGTTTTTTTTTTTTTTTTCCTGTTATGGCAAATTTTCATTAGATGGCAAAGTAAAAATCATTTCTTGAAATCCTGTGATTTTGGAAATTAAATCATGAAAAGAAAAAAGAAAATTCATAGTTTATTTAGCTAATGAAATTACAGTATGAAAACTGAAAGTGAGCTGTCGCACAGAAGAACATGAAAGACATTTGTGTTCTTCCCTGAAAATTCCACATTGAAATGGAAGAGGAGCAGATCAGCTTGGATTTTAGTTCTCGAGTATCACAGCTACCTGTCATAAAAGTTAGAAATACGACTAGGTAGCTAAATTTACTAAAGATCAGCATAATTTTAAAGAATTTTTGTGGTCCAAAACTAAAGCATTAAATATGGAAATCTGAATTGTTCCTCATTGATTTGGGAAAGCTGTATAGTTGGAGACTTTCTTTGAAAGCATCCTTCCTGAGAGGAGAGGAGAGGAGAGGAGAGGAGAGGAGAGGAGAGGAGAGGAGAGGAGAGGAGAGGAGAGGAGAGGAGAGGAGAGGAGAGGAGAGGAGAGGAGAGGAGAGGAGAGGAGAGGAGAGGAGAGGAGAGGAGTCAAATGGATCTATGAATTAATCTTATGATGTTGATTTTGATTTCATGAATTGTAAACTACCACACTGCATCATGAAAGAAATGCATTAAATCACGAGCAGGTATAACAAATGAGAGCAAAGGGTGAAAATACAAAATCTTCAAATAAATGTGCCATTCAAAAGCTGCTTCTTTCTATCATATCCAAGCAGTATATCCCTTCAAGTGCAGTCAGACAGAAATAGGGAACCCTTGACTTTAAAACTTTATAAATGATTTTTATGGTGTCATTGCCATTTTGTATGGTTTTTCTTTTTTTTTTTTTCCTCTTATAATTGTGCACATATTTATGTATGTACAAATATGCAAATATATATAAATGTGGAGATTTTTCAGACAGTGATTAATCTTTGTGCTTTTCTAAGAATGTGTGAAAATATAATTCTCATATTCGTTGAAAAGGAATACTGAGTTCAATTAAATTATTACATAATCTCCCAGGAGAATATTATTTTTTCAGGTCAAACCACATATGTATTTATAGTTTAGAAGCAAGGGGAATAACTGTCATTAATTCACTTGTACAAAACCAGTTTACTGTGCAAGACTGAGAAGATGAGCCATGATAGTATGAATTTTTTTACAGGAACTAGATTTCTTTAATAGTTATTAAAGAATCAAGTGCTCTGGTGGAATAATAATATTAGAAAGTTAGTTACTTTATGTTTTGTAGGAAACTTTTAAAGTGTTTGTATTTGCAGGGTTTCTTCATTAAAATAATGCCACAATTACCAAATGCTGTTAAAAACTGGATTTAAACCTGTGGTAGCACAAGTTTACTTGGAATATAGCAATCATTTTTACTCTTTTTCTACCAGCTTAAACATAGAATTAGAAATAATCCACAATTTTGTTTCACCTAATGTAGTGGATGCTGCGTCGTTTGTCACCAAATTTCCATTTGAAGAAACCGATCTGAATAAAAGCAAAGAACGATACAATGGATTGGAAGAATCTCCAGCTTAAACAGTTAACAATTTTGTCATTTATGATATCTGAAAAATGAGCAAAACAACCAAAAATCCCATTCTCAAAGATAACGACCAAGCTGTATATACTGAAGTGACAGGATAACCTTTTGTCATGGGTAGAACTCCACTGGTATGATGAGATTGTACTTGTTGTACAAGGTGGGTGTAGTTTGCCAAGTTGTTAGTTCCGCTAGTAAAATCGCAGTAGAAAGAAATGATTCTTTGAGGTTAAGGATACAGAGCAAGAAGAGGAGACGTTCTTGCTTACGCGAAAGGTGAAACCTTGCCTTGAAATCTTTGTTGTGTTCCAGACTGAACTACTTCCTGAAAAGAAGACTAAACACCATCTGTCTGATGTCTCAAAGGTGAGTTTTACAAACAAAATGCATGTTCCTATTTTCAAAGAGAATCTGATTAAGACTTCAGAGAGTGGTGTCCACAAAGTTGTCACGTTTTAGTTACCTGTCTGAAAGTAGGGCATGTTAATTATATTTTCCCAAGACAGCAAAAAATCCAACAGAGCATCCTGCATCCTGCTTTTATACTATTCATCAGGCAAATGCAATTTTAAAAGTCTGCCTATATCCATCAAGAAATAGAGGGTGTGCACTATAGGTCTTTTTAATAGCAGGAAATACCTGTCTTTAGAGGTATGCTCATACTCCTTTCCTATTTTATTGTTTACCTCATCCATTTACATAAGGACAGGTTTTGGTGAGGTGGCATTGTCTGCTGGACTGAGTACAAGTGAAGTAGGGAGGACTGGATCTCTTCCATGGTTCTGTGATACTCCTGATGAGTTTCCAGTTGCCTGATGGGTCTGGGGGGCCAAGAATAATGTGGTTATTTGGAAATGCACTATGATTAAGAATCCATTGCTTTGATGTATGATGTAAAACTTATTTGGGGGTCACTCAATTTTACACTTACAATTGTATTCTTTACTGTTTCTTGGTGATAAGAAACTAAAACAGTGTTTAAGACAAAATCTATATTTTCTGTTCTGTATATATTGAAGTTCATCTGTTTTCTGGTGTAAATATTAGCTCCCGATGAAGACAGAATCTACATTTGTCTTTAAATATTCCACCACAATAATTCCAAGCCAAATCTAAAAATGACTGTGGCTCTGTTAGTCCTGTGATCTGCCTGCACCAGTCCATAGCCAGTGCTTTATTTCTGGAATGGAGATATTTGAGCTCATCAGATGCTCCCTCAGAAAGCTCTGTTTGCTGTGTTGCTAAAACATGCACACCATCAAGGTGAATTTAAATTCAAAATTATCCCATCTGAAGCTTAAGGGATGTTTAGTAAAAATATTTGATGCATTTACATAGACATATATGACTCAATTCTTTCATGTACTAACTTTACATTCATGGTAAGATCTAAATTAAACATTTCTGATTCAGAACTGGATAATGAGTTAGAACAGATCTGTACACAAAATTCATTAGAAATGTTATTTGAATGCTCAGTGACAGTCAAAGAGACTGCATAAGGAATTATTTGGGGAAGAATGAAAAGAAAGAGAGAGCAAAACCCAAAGAAAATAGTTTATGTTACATCCTGCTTTTCTGTGCTGATTTGCAGTTCCTCCGTGTTGCTGAAGGGATAGAGTGGGTCTAGAAAAGTTACAGGTAAGTTATGAGAGAGGAGACTTAGAACAAGTGTGAGCTTCAGTGTACAAGAGAAAAAAATTAGTAGAACTTTTGCTTTTTATACAGACAGTATATGTCTGATAATGTGTCTGTGCAATAGCTTGGAAAAGCCATTTTCTGTTGTATTTGAGAATGTATAGATCTTGTTAAAATCTTGAGTCTAGGAAACACGTTTTTTAATACCTTGAAAACAACCAAGCACCTAAAAAACCTACAGTAAAATTTGTTAAGGGATGGTTAAGAGTATTTGGGAAACATTTCCTTTCTAGAGCTCATTAAGAATTAACTATCTCTGCTGACAGCATGTAATTATTATTGCGGCTAAGCAATAAAGAGAATCGGGCTGAGAATAGCTTCAGTTTTCAAACAGAAACATGGCTGTCAGTGGTCACTGGTGCTGGGATGCACTTGTGGTTCATGGGATCTCTGATTAATTATACAGTGTAATGTACCTTAAGGACAAAAAAAAAAAAAAATGCTGCTGAATGTGTCTAATAACTTTTCTTGTGAAATAAGTACTGAATATTAATTTTGCTGTACTATCTGAATCCTTCACATTGGGAATTTTTAATGCCAGTCAAAACCTTAATCTTTTTCATGACCTCTTGATCAGTTGTGGTTGGACAAGTAATTCTTTTACCACTTGGAAATAAGAGTCCCTTTCTAAGAAAGGTCTAAGAAACTTGCAGGTGATCTGCAGTAGAAATAATAAATATATAGATAAATAGAGACAAATTAATGACAACACATTAAATAACACTAAACACCTCACAGGTTTGAAGCTCCTTTGCACACTGACTGTAAGAAGTCTAACTAATCCCCTGCACACGCAAGAAATATTGAGTTCTCACAGCTTTACATATGTATTTCTCTTTAAAAAAGAAAAACAAAACAAACAAACAAAGAAACAACACCCAGAAAGTGGCCTAGAAATGATTTTAAAAACATTATTCTCTAATTGGAAATGTGTCACCATCCCTGGATGTGTTTAAGAGCTGTTTGGATGTGGTGCTTGGAGATATGATTTAGCAGGGGGTTGTCAGAGTTAGGGTACTATGGTTAGGCTGTGGTTGGACTCAACCTGAGTAATTCTATGCAATGTAATTCAGTTACTGGCAAAGGAATCTAAGCTGGGTCATAATATATATACAGAGAAGCAATGCATATCCATTCCAGGAAGATTTATATTCATTCCTGCTGTGGCATAGTGGCTGTGCTGGAAAATTATATAAAAAATGAACATTAGCGTATGTGAACCACATCTGTTATCACACACCACTTTTGGAGCACATGAGCATGCAGTGACCCTTCAGTGATAAATCAGCACCGTGCCTGTCCTCAGCTATGGTTGGTTAACAGTGTAACTGCACTGTGGACTGCAAGGGGGGTGGTGGAGCAGTTCATCTGGGACTGGGCAGAGTTGCGGAAGGACAGAAATGCAAGACAAAGAGGGTAATGACGTGTTTATTGTTGATATAGTAAAAAGTTTCAGATATATTGATGTAATCATAGTTAAATACCTAATGTGAGTGGGAAGTCATTTAAATTCCCTAAGCCAGATGGTCTAATTCATCTCTCATTTAAAGTGCTTCCATTTTGAAAGGGTCTAATGCTCCATTTTATAGAAAGGTGGGAGGGCAATGTATTTCACACTCCAGACTTAACAGTCTAGTTCTATGAAGCAGAGACTAAACCACAAGGACAATGCCAGAATCTTGCTGTTTTAGTAGCAAGCATGGCAGACTCTTATTTGTGCATTTTTACTTCTGGAGAGGCAGCAGATGAAAATCAGTAGGGCAGATGAGTGCCTGTCTTCTTTCTATAATGTATAGATTTGGAATTTGTTTTTTCTCCCAGTAATCTAAAACTGGTATGGGTGCTACAGTGGTCCTGACCAGTTTAGTTTTCTCTTTTTAAAACAAGTGAAGTAGAAAGCCTCAGTAAGTCAAACTTGATGCATGACTGAACTCTAGTAGCTGGTTAACTGGCCTTCTCCAATGACCAGGGGAGGCCTGGGTTGGGTCATATCTGAACACCCACCTGCCCTTTCCCTGCTGGGGAGCTAAAAGCCTTCCACTTAGCATTGACCAGCCTTTTTCTGATCAGTTTGTAGTGAGTAAAGTTCAAAGTCCACAGAGATTAATGCTTTAACGCAGAGTCTGAGGCTTTTTTTTTTTTCTTTCCCCAAATGAGCTGTCATTTACTTATGCATTTATTTGGAAAAACACTGTCAGAGTAAAAGAATTTTGCATTTTCCATTGTTCTGAGGATTGTGGAAGGTTTGCCAAGGACACCAGCAAAGAGGTTGCTTGAAACTGTTGAAATGTTTTTCTATTGTCATTTATTCACATCAATTTTGTACATATAATAAGCCCATAATAAAGAGCTATCATTAGTTAATCAGATCTCTTCTACTTCCAATCAGAGGTAATGTGTTATCTGAAAGAGATTGTGTATTCTGAAGGAAGAAAAATCATGTTTGCTTTATGCATTTTCTCTTCAGTTACTCAGACATGGACTTTGGTAATGAATATTTGTGCAGGCCCGAGTCCCTTTCACCTCAGCTACTTTTTGAAATGGTTGACTGTGAAGCTTTAAATCTTGTGCTATAATGACAAATTTGTAAAGATATGGGGAAATTTTCACTGGATTTTTTTTTTTTTTTTAAAGAATTACCTGACCTTGGTGTTTTTGGGCTTACTACATAATAATTTCTTTGATGGTCTCAGTAAAAAGTTTCTAAACTTTTTTTCTAGTGGACAGTCAGTACTCCTCACTCAGATTTACTGTGGAGTTCAATAAGAGTGCTGCTTTCTGCTTAGCTTCCTCCTGTGACTGATTTGCTGGGGAGCTGCATTCATAATACCCTGCTGTCTCAGCTTGACAGGCTTAGCACCTTTTTCTCTTCCTCTGAACTTCCTTAACTGCCTTTCTGGCATATTTCAGGCTTAGATACTTATAACTCATTTTAAAGGCAAACTTATAGTGACGTCCTGGGAAAAATAGTTCTCAACAGAATTGTCAGAGCTGGTGGCTGGAAGAATATATGGATCCTTTTAGTAACAGGAAAGATGGCATCAATCTGAATGGGGCTGACAGGGGTAAAAATGAGTTTCACACAGAGAGTTCTGCCCTCGTATTCACAAGTACTTTTCTTTGGATCTGTACTTCTTCATTGATTTGTTACTGATCATAATTATTTACTATCAATGGCCCTGATCCTCAAGGGCATCTCCTTGGCTCAAAACTGTACGTCTTCCTGGTGCGTATGTGAGAAATACTTATCTGGGCAGCGTAGTGGAGAACACAGAGAAGTGCATGGGGATGTCAAAATGAACCCTCACCTCACATTGTCAATTACTGTGTTGCTGATGCATATATTTGAAATTGTTTTAGAGATACCTAATAGAACAACTGCCAGCCTGATCCTGTGGGTTATTTTAAATGCCAGCAGAGGGGGCAATAATGAGAGTGGAACCTTTAGCAAACAAATTTTTCACCAGCTTTAGTGGTCCATATAGGAAGCAAAAAGTACTTGGACATTGTCCACCTGTGATACTACTGTCATAATTTTCTTGTTTTCTTGTCTAGACATACTATCAGAAAGCAGGACATTTATAATTAAGATATCTATATCTAACGTTATCTATATCTAATGATATCTGTATCATAATGTTAGCAGTGAACAAATGCCTCAAGACTGATTTGTAATGGTGTGTCTGGCCAGTGATGAAGTTACCTGGTGTTCTTCTCAACAATCTCTTGCTAAGAGATCAGGATGAACCTCCATTAAACACCCCAAGCCATGCTGAGGTGCAAATTTTACTCCTTCTCTAAAATCAGAAAATAGTGATTGCCATTCCTCTGCCAAATCAGTAGATTCTTCCCACCAAAGTTCAGGAACATCTTTCAAATGTGTTGATTTTGGAAATGTAATTCTGAGTTTAGTCAGGAAATAAAACCAGTACTAGGACAGATGAATGCTTTTCTGAATTCTGACTTCCTTACTTTTAAATGTATATGATTAAATTCATTCACCAAAAAGAAATTATGTTTGTGTGCCTTGGGGTGAGGTTCTACCTTTGCACACAGGAGAAGAAGTGAGAAGTCAGAAATGTCTTCAAGAAATGTTTCAGGCCTGAATTAACTGCACACGTAGATCCACTTCATCTCCTTTTTGTTTCTATTAATATATTGTTGGGGAAAGTACCTTACAATAACTTCTGAAGTGCCTCCGTGCACAGCAAGATAGTATTTTTTTCCCCTCTAAATATAGATTAAATATTTATAATGATGGCTCGATTGTGGTATTTTTTCTCATCTATCTCCCTGAATGAGATCTCAGCTGAAGGAAAAACACTTGAGAAGAAGAGCCTGTGCATGAGGGAGTGTGTGAAGGAGCCAGCTTCTCCTCGGTTATTTTTTTTTTGTATATATTTGGTTGCAGAAGCATGCAAGGCATCAAGAATCAACAGTAATGATTGCAGAACTGGGTGTTTGTTGGAGTTACTGATACATGATTCATCTTCTTCTGAAGTTCAATAACTCTTCTTAAATAGCATCAGCCTGAAAAGTCCTCCACTGCAGAAAATGATCTATTTGGGTGCTGTGTGAAGTGATACAGGTCAGAGTTACAGAGAATACAGAATGAAAGAAAAGATTATGTATTTGGGCTCATATCTATAGGTAGACTCTTTGAAAGTCAGAAATGAATCAGAATGTAAGAGTTATTATTAATTGCTGAAAAGTAGTCCCTTTTTCTGGCATGTTACTTGTCTGGTGGTCAGCAGCTGACTTTTTTTGTAGCTTTTCCTGCTTTCATCTAAAGAATGGAAGATGATGTTCTATGACTAAATCTTAATTTAAACTACTGTAGTTAATGAGCAAGACTCTTCTCTGTTACGTTATTATACTTGCTGCCTTGAAAAGTCATGATGATGAATCTTACAAAATCATAGAAAGTATTCCTTTTTTAATTTGCTCACCAGAAGCATTAACTGAAGCTTCAGGAAAAACAATAAATGTGGTCCCTGAGGTGTGTGAAAGCAAATGATTTTGTCTGTTAAGTTCCATATTGTATTGAAGTAACATTCGAATATCTCATCTTACTTATGTGGTAGGTGAAAAAATTCCAAAGTCACAACAGATTCACATGGAAGCAGTAAAGACATGGGTAAAAACATTGTTTTGGAGCATCTACATTTACAGAATCAAAATTGAGCACCCTGATGTGGTTGTCACCCTGCTGATTGCAGGGGAGTTGGACGATATGGCCCTTAGTGGTGCTTTCCAACTCAAAGTATTCTATGATTCTACAAAATTAGGAAAAAAAGAAAAACACATAGAATACTGTGACATCAAAGGATCACTAATGAAAAGTGAAGAACAAATTTATTCATTCTTCCAATAAAGAATGAAATCCCATAGCCCATAATTGAATGACTAAGGACAATCCATACACTATGTGGGTTGAACTGGGGAAAGGTGGGTGACCCAGCAACAAAGGCATGCTTGATAGTGAGAAGATCCATTTCAGTTATCTGCTCTGTCAGGGGATCTGCCAATTAGAGCAATATTTAGTGTGACAGTGCTCGCATTTTTACATTTGATTAATGGAACAGAAATTTGAGGGTATGTTGACAGTTTATAGGGTGCTTAGGCATTTTTATATTGACAAATGTTAAGAGAAATGATTAGAGAAGTTTCTATTTTCTGGATTCAGACATAGGCCAGATTATGAGATAGATTCAGATTTGCTCAAATGTGTCCTTTGCAGGGCATTGCAAAAGGACTTGATGGATCTAAGAAGAGCAAATTGAGGTAGAGGAAAAGTGAATCTGTTTCTCCAAGTCTGTAGTTGTTGACACAGTTTCTGTTCCAGTCCCATGGCATTGTTCGTATGAATTTGGTCATCTCACTATGGCTCCTTATTTGTCTGCATGAAAGATATGTTTTCTGTTTCCTTGAGCTCTGAGAGAAAAGCAGTGCATTTTTAAAAGATTCAACCATCAAAGGCAAATGTAGCAATAACTATATGAGGCCTCAATATCATATAAAATTAAAATACACAATCTTAGAGGAGAATTGAAAATAATTGTTGTGTTACAAAGTATATGTAAGTACATAGAAAGGACAACTCAATGAGTAAGATGCTTTCAATAAATCTCAATCCCTTACAATAGTGCTGATTTTTTCATAAAGAACAGAAAATAGAACTGTTCATAGTTTTCGTAAAAGGTCAGGAATTTTCCTTCAACACTTCTGTTACATATTTTAGGGGAAGCCAGGTGAATTATTCATGAGCAGTAATGATGCAAACAGCAAAAATACAGTAACAGCTATGTTGGGGTGCTAAGTTGTCTTTGCAAGCATTTATGAGTGCATACAGTAGTTCTGAGTAGATGGAGTGTTCTAGAATAGCTGAGTTAGACCTATAGGTTAAGAGTTAGTGGGCGGGGGGTTTAGGTAGGTGTGTGTATAGGTTCTCTCACGTGCATTGGGTTTTGTGTAGCAGGTGTACGCGCCTGCGCGGAATTTAGGTTGGCATATAAGGTGTGTCATGCAGCAATAAATTGAGAGAAGACATTATGGCATCCATGTTTGTGTTTCTCTCCCCCGGACAGTTGAGGTCCTGGGATAAGTCAGGTTCATTGGCAAATACGTTGCAGCTAAAGAGAATATTTGTCTCCGCAAACTTGACAACTTATGTCTCCGTAAGCAGAAATTTAAGAAAACAGATTTGTAAACTTTAGCCAACTGATAATGCTCAAATCAGGCTTTGTGCAATAAAGAATATCCAGAACATGAAAAGGTAAAAGGACTTGAACTGCTTCAGAAGGGAAATTTCAGTAAAACATTCATAATTTCTGATGAAATTATTTTATGCTATGCCTGATAATAGATGTGTATTTAGTAATACATTTAGTACTGGGCACTTATTATGTTAAGTTTGATTTGCAAAAGGAACAGAATCTTGAATTATGGATGCACAAATGAATTCAGTTTATGCTCAAGTAGTATGGATTAATGTTTAATAAAATAGCATTCTTTTTACTGGATATGAATAAGAGGTGGTATGGTTTGTGTAGAAAAATGATATGCCCTTCTCAGTCAGCAAAGTGTTCTTATAGAAGAAAGGAGGCAAATAGTAAGGAAAGAGAGGTCTTTCTAATATGTAGTTTGAGAAAATATTTACCTTGTGGCTTTCAAAATAATACAGTACACTGGTACTGACTTTTGAAAATGTCACTTTCTACAAAGACAATGAACACTGACTGAAAGGCTGAAATGGATTTGAAAGACAATTAGATTATTTTCTTTAGAAGCACAACATTAACACATTCTGGTAACAAAGAAGTGAGTAGGATTAAAAACAAACAGAAGAAGAGCAATCAATTTTAGCCAGATGTTTTTTTCTTCCTAAAATAATTTGCAATATACTACAAGCTTTGGGTAAGAGACAATGGGTAGAGAGGAAAAAATCATTTGCAAATATCTTACATTTGTTTTGCCATTTATAATGTGTCTCCTGTCATACCTTAAATGTAGAATCAATTGTCCCTGCAGGCTGAAGTCTGCTGCTGCACTTCTCCAGAGAAGTCAGCCTACCTTCCCTCAACTAGATGAGGCATGTAATTGGTGATGGGTTTTATCACAAACCATGGAGCTTGTTCATTTGAGAATAGGCCCTGAATTTTATTTTTATTGCTGGCTCAAGGCAGGATAGTGTCTGAATGTCAAAACAAGGAGTTTCCTACATTTACAGACACATTTATTTATTTATTTATTTATTTATTTCCCATATGCAGGTATAAAATAAAGGGGACTGCTTGTAAGCTTCAGGTCTCTGAGTCTTTACTACTCAAATGTAGAATATCTCTGACTCAGGAGGAGACCAGAGGAAGTCATTTTCTGTGCATGGATTGTAACAATCTGCTTAAGAATATGCTCATTCAGAATAAATCCATGTGCATGGAAAACTCAACTCCCTTCACATGGTTTTGTTAATTCCGCTTGATCTACACTCCTTTGGGATTTACAGATTCCAGATATTCACAGTATCACAATATGCATCCTTGAGAGCATTGTGAAGTCCTAACTTGGCCACTTGAATGCCAGCTCTTCCCATATTGTTTTTCTCTCTCTCTTTCTTAACAATCACCCACACAGGTTACACTTCTCTAACTACCTTTCACTTACTAAACATTTTTTTTATTTTTTTGTATTTGTATGCCCTAAAAGGAAACATGATAATCTCCTACCATCATATATTTTTCCTTTTGACCAATGTGAGCATCTTTCATCTTCAAACAAAAATTATTTCAGCTACCGTTTCATTCAAAACTTGTGTTCAGTTACATTTGTGTTATTTTCATTGAGTAATGTTTTCCTGATTTACCTAAAAATTAAGTAGCTTGCATTTAAAAATATTTAATTTACTGGTTTTGTTTATTTTGTTAATTTTGTTTATTTTCATAATATTGGCCATAGTTCAGTTTTATTGTTTTGATTTTCTTTTGTTACATTTTGCATCATCCTTCCATTTTAGCTTAATCCTTATATATCATTCTGTGCTGTTCATTTCCTCATTGTAATGATTAATGAAGATGGAGACCTACACAATGTCCTATATTGATTTCTATGAAGTATCCTTTCCAATCTAGATTAACTAGCTCGTGATGTAGCCTTTCTTTGTGAGTATCAGTCTGGAAGACATTTGTTAAAGTCAAAACCTTTTATTAACAAACCAGTCAGTTAATGCCGATCTGCTTACTATGGGAGTAGGATATTTGGAGGTAGTAAAAGAGAAAAGAAAGATGGAAGCAAACTCTTTAGCTGTATAACACTCTTCAGTTGTGAACCTTGTCGTACAATATAAGCTGGAAATAATCTTTCTCTGCTGCTTTCTGTGTCACTAATGGTTGGTCTACTTTTCTGTGTGATCTAACATTTCAGATATTTGTAGAAATCCTCACGTTAACTGCATATCACCATTTTTCTCCCAACCTGTTGAATCTGGATGGCATTTTTCTCTACCCATTCTACACTTGCTGTTTTTGAGTGTTCAAAACTGGTAAGCAAGAAAGGTGACTTCTCACCAATCAAGTAGCTGACATTTCTGGCACTGCAAATGGGGGGCATTTAACAGATTTTATGTCTGCTTTTTGAACTATGGTGCCATATCTCAAAATAATATATGATGAACAGTGTACTGCAAAGGGTAAGGTTATGTTTCAATCTATACTACCAATATTGATAATCACATTATTCTTCATAAATCTGAAATTCTGTTGATGTTTTGCCATTTGTAACTTTACTCATTTCCCTATGGTGTTTTACATTTGTTTTATAAACAGCATATGTGCAAAGCTATGCCATATTCTCGAAGAAGGGGGGGAAGGGGGAAAATCTAATATTAAGCCCTAAAGGCATCTGTTCAGTAACCTGTATCTGAGAGTAAGGCAACCATGCTGCCATCTGTTATATTTTCTGTGTGATGGCTGTTGCCCTCATTGTAGGTTATTGCAGGTCTCAACGGGCTACACTCACTTTGCCTTGGAGCTATTTTCTAGAAAATAAAAAATATCTCACATTTTCTCCTGTCACTGCACAAGCTGTATTGTAAAGATTGCTTCAATTACTAGATCACTTATGTTATTTCTAAGCAGAGCTGATTTTGTTTTCATGTTATATAGATGAAAGTGAGCTCTGTAAAAGGCTTTTAAAGTGCTATGTTCTTGTTCTTTCAAGTACCTGAATGCTGTGCACAACTTTGCATAATGGTAATGAAACTATTTACTATTTATTTAAGACATTTAGCGAGAAAAAAATATTCTTCTGAGAAGCCATCTGCCATCTGGGTACAACAAAAGGAAGACATTCCTTAGATTTGAATGTTACAAAATAAAAACATAATGCAACATATATAGCTTTTTTTTTTTTTTTTTTTTTTTTTTTTCCTGTTCTCTTCCAGCTGCTGATCTTCATCAAAGTAAGTCAGATGAAGAAAAAAGTGACTCTCTACAGTCAGTATGCTCATGGTTCTTCTAAGTGTGAAAAGTGTGATATGCTGCTGGGATCCTTCTCAGATAGTCAATTTCTTTACCAAAACTAACCAGCAAGAAAAGAACCCAACACCTTTTCTCCTGCCAATGCATAGACTTAAAGCTTTGGCTTATCTCTGCAGTGGAATTTTCCTTGCTTTTGCGGATTCAAGAAAAAAAAAAAAATATAAATATATATATATATATATATATATATATATATATCTGCAAGCACATGACTTTTATTTTTGAGGAAAGAAAAAGCACAGTCTTTTTGGATCTTTACCATGGCCCCTAAATGGCAAAAAAAAAAGTCATCCTCCTTCCCCCCCTTTTTTTAGTTTATGTTTAAGAGAACAAAATCACGTTTTCTCCAACATGAAAGATTTATCAAAACTAACAGATCTTTGGGGGAAAATAAGTGTTCCTAGGTCAAATAATAACATTGAAAGAAGCCAGGGATATGAGGGCAATGTATTAATAGTATTCTCAGAAAATATTTTCTGGGAAAATCTTACCTGTTAAAATCTAAATTGTTTGGAAGGTTAATTGTAAAATGAATACGCACAGCTCATTGATATATTAGGTAGGAGGAATGAGGAACAACAGACTTTTTCATCCAAACAGACTAAGTGGCAAACTTGTGACCAAGATTCTCTGTTATTTACCACCGAATGAATTCCTGCAACAATGACTGCATTTTGAAATGTCAAAATGTGAAAGCATTTTTTAGCATCTTTTAATGTGACTTAACAGCTGAAAACAAAGAGGACAGCCAGCATCCTATTAGGTAGCTTTTCGCAAACTGGATTTATGTATAACACTGGAAAATACTTTCTGAAAAGGAGCTTGATACCTTTCATATTTTACTTTATGATCCCCCACATGAAGAAATGAGTTGTAAATATGCCATGATAGTTCCAGTTCCTTGAGTATGATCAAACAAAAGCAATTGCAGTAAAGCCTGGCATTTCTTTAACTAAGATATGCAGTTCCTCTTTATTGAACAATAGATTCGATTAACCAGAGTCTCATTTCGGGCACAACCCTTATCTCTCCCCATTTCATCTGTTGTAAATGCTTTCCTGAAATTTAAAATCATATTTCAGGATTCATCTCTGTGAAGAGCAAAGGAAAGGAAAAAGGCTGGAGGGGGAAAAGGAAAATGGAGGATCCCACAGTAGGGAGGGGATCTGAGAGCAATTGATTATGGTGAACCAGCCACCAGTGTGCTTAGTTTCAGTAAACCAACTTAATGTGTTGCACTTCTAATTAGCTGTAGCTTTGTTTCAGAGTAGTAATAGCAGCTTGTCTCTTTTGAGCTGAAAAGAGGCAAAACTATGCTAATCTACATGTACTGAAAAAAAAAAATAGTCAGAGGGTCTTAATCACTTGAATGAATGAGGTATAAACTTGGTTTCTGAGATATTTCCCTGTATTTTTCTTTGAGACAATGGTAGATTTGGCTTCTAGTTTCATTTTAGCAAATTATTATGGTGAATCTTAATGTAGTAAGATTTCTTTTATATCAAGGTATATATGTTGGTTCTGAGACTAGTATTTAAATATTTAAAGCTTCCTAGGTCTTCTCCCATCTTTATTCATGGCTGTACAACTCAGTATCTAATATACCAAATTTATTTCTTGCTTATTCTTTTTTCTTTCATTGGAACAGAAGCAGAATAGCATGTCCATAGTATATTTGGAAAAATGTTATTCAGAATGTTCCCTTTAGGTTTTTTGTCTTCATTTATTCAAGAACAGGGTGTCTAGGCAGTTGCCACATGCTATCAAACTATGTGCACTTTCTGTCCCATTTTATATGTAAAAAAAGAAAAATGCTTTATAAACACTACCGGATAAGATATGGAGCCCACTGTTATTGCTTTAAAATGTTAGAGGAAAATTTTTACTAAAATTGGCTTTAATAATCTGAACTAGAAAGTACTGTCTTCTGCATTACAAACATCTTCTCCTCTCTATTTAGCAAAGTCTTTTTAAATTAATGTTGTAGAAAATGGCTAGAAGTAATTCTGATCAATTTTGTGAAGTCTTCCAACTTCACATTTGGTAATTAATTTATTATAATTGTCCATCTGTTTGTCCCCAAACTCATCTTTCAATGTATTCCTTCTCATTTAGCCTCTTATATTTTGCATCTAGAAGATTTTTCCTGCCTCTTTTTGCTAATCCTACACTACTTGGGAATTTTTCTTCTGTTTATCCACTTCAATTTTCTCATTTTGCAGTAATGTCTGAGGCTGTAGCTCTAAGGAAATACCTTAGCACTAAGACTGAAGAAGACATTTATGAGGGATGCGAGAAGGAGACACCAAAGAGTCACCGAAAATGTAACATGGTGGAGAGAGAAAGCTAAGTGCTCTGTGTCCTGTTTTCTTCCTCCAAGTTTATATAAAAAGCCTTTGAAATACATTACTCCTTCTTCTCTTCTGTGGTGTCAGTGAAGACAAGGAAACTTCTTCTGACCAAAGGATTACAGAAACCATGGGCCTTTTGTGAAACGGGTTGTGGAAATTGGTTACTATGACAACTCAGAAAAAACGAAGTAAAGGTGAATACAGGTACATAGATGTGTATTTCTGTGTTCCTTGATTCAGTGCAGTTGCACACAGTACATTCTGAAGTACCAGCTGCCAGAACTGTGACACCATTTGAATTGTTGCCACATTTATTAACCAAACCATCTGTCACTGTAAGATAAACTTGAGGATTTTTTTCTTTTTTCCTGAGACAACAGTGAGCATCCAAAAATCAACAAACCTGACTATTCAGTGTGACAAACCCAACACAAATATTCCTGAGAGAGGATCTTATTTGATATTACATAACAGAGGTCAAAACACAAAGTGAAATACGGAATCTTCATCAGCACTGCCCACAGAATCATTTCCAAAGTTAAAAGCATTTCAAGCAATTGAAGGTGAGTAAATAGAACCTTTGTCAGAGGGTGCTATTATCTCCCTCATCCTTGTTAGGATTTGGCATCAAATCTCAGAAGCTGAAAATATTGAATGACAGTATCTGGCACACCAATTGCTGTGACTCATGCTGGCCATCTCATGTCTGTATTGAAGAAAAATCACATTTCTATGAAGCTTTTCTAGGACTTTCAGCTCATTAGTGCTTCTTTCATGTGTTTTCAAAGTTAATAAAAGATATCCACAGACAGTGGATGCAGCATTGAGAAATCTCCCCAAAGAGTGAAAAAACAGAGAGAGAAAAGAATAATAGTGTAGTCCTTCAAACACTACCTAATGCTTTAGTGTTTTGCTATCTTAAAGTTTCCCAGTGCCACGATGGTGAAGAAAATATATAAAAATTAATATCAGGTCTCTTCTGGATTTCTTAATAGCTTAATTTAAAGATGCTAACTGACCATAGTGTTTAAAATTACTTTCTGACTGGAAGAGTTTTTGAGACGTTCTTGATTGCAGAGCAGAAGTGGAAGATTTTCTAATGATCCAGTAGCCTGCTGAAATCTTCAATTAATCATAATTGTAACTCCTTTGAACAGCTCTGCTGCTATATTCACTATGTAAATGAACTCTATTGTTTTGTTAATGAATATTCACAACAGAGTAGAAGGCCTGTAAATGGTCTTCTCCAGTTGAAAGAGGGAGCCTGCCCCTTATTTCTCCTTTCTAACTGTACTGGAAAAAAGTTAAATACTTCAGGAAGTTACAAGTAGCACATGGAAGAAAAGTCTTCTGATACATGAGATTTCCCTTAGGAACTATGTAAACCAACACCAAAAAGCAAACCTGTAGTCAGCAAGAACTTCATCAGAGATTGTGAATGCTGAATTCTAATGACAAATTTGTCTTTCTGTTCATCATCATTAATTCTTGGTATGACTGTGACAGCAATTTTCATTTTTATTTTTAACCTTTGATATGAAAAATTTAGAAGAGAAAGGTGAAAGAAAAGGTTCATACAAAGGAATAGTAGCCACTAGTTTAAACTATTTAGCAAATTAGGAGGTAAGGTTAACCTTTTCTTTGTACAAATAGGGTTTTTTTTAATTGTCTGTTCGCAACTGTTCAAATGCCAAACAATAATTTTTAATCAATAATTGTTTACTAGATTACTGAATGAAATAATTTCTAAATTGTTCAGACTCAAGAGAGGTCACTGCAGGTTTCATACGTAAGTCTGCAGTCAGTCATTAGCATACATTTCTACATCACCATTCACTGTTAAACATTTTTCTTGCTCCTAGCTATTAATATGCTTGGACTTTCTATTGTTCATATCTTGCCTTTCCATCTTGAAAAATCAAGGAGGTAGTCTCCCTTTGTTCCTTTTGTCTTTTATGTAGAAGTGTTGAGATGCTACACTCCCATCTTTTAGTAGAAGGCTCATCTTGGTTCTAAACAGGAACTGTGAATACTCTATTCCTGGGATTCAATTCATCCAATAGGATTAATTAGCTATCCAGCCGCAGAATAAGAGGGCATTCATTCTTAAATCAGAAAACACCATATAATCTTCAACTTCTTCTGTGCTAGGAGAATGACACTATGGTCAGTGGTGCCCTTTAAACAATATGTAGGTGAGAATAAAAGGTGTGAAAAAAGAGAAGATAGATAGATTATGGATTTAAATCTGTTGTTACCATAATAGCAGAGACTGAGGTACTAGTATTATATGCCAGTATTATAACCAAGGCTAAAGAAAAAGCAAAAATTTACATTTCTTATGTACATGCATATTTAACTATAACGATCAAGACATTACAATGTTGCACGCTCTTTTCAAAGTTAGGGAAAAGGTCTTTGCCATGCTTCTTTAAGTACTAGGAAATATCAGACATATTCTTTTGAAGCAAACTATGAAGCGTCATGCTGTTTGGACCATTCTTTCTCTCATTTCCTGCAGACAGTTAATGCACCATTCATAACTTCTCTACAGGTTTTCTTTGAGTATCTCAAATCAGATTAAAGAAAAGACAATGCTAAACAATACAAGTGACCCACAGAGCTTATGCCAGATGTGTCATCGTGTGCATTTGTATACATTCTCTCTCTACTTTGTGTCCCTAGTTCTTCTACCTTGCACAGAAAAATATTTAAACATTTCATCCAATAGATGTATTAGTTTTCAGGTGCAGATGTTATTCATTTTTATATGTGAACATTTGTCACCTTTGAATTATTGTCTATAGCTTGTCTTTGTCAGTACTTGGAAGCTCAGAAGCTTTGAAATAATGGATTCTTCAGCTAAAATGACATTGGCTTATACTCAAGTTTCTGTGCCTCTTCTTGCATTATGAACTTTGCAAATGTATATCAGGAAAACTTCTTAATTCTTTAAGACTTAAAACGAGGCTCTAGCCAAGTGACAGCAAGAGTCTTTGTGTTCTGAGAATAATAATAATAGGAATTAGTAAGTGCTACACTGAAGGAGACCATAAATGTGGAATAGGTCATAGAAAAAACATCTAAACTAGACTGAATGAGAACTGATCCACAGATACAAATACTCTGAAATGTCAAGAATGTTTGGGAGCTAGGAATGCACTTAATACTCCTATTTACAGCTTCTGCATGCAATGCCTACACAGATGACATAATGAAAAGTTGTCTATAAATGATTAGGAAATTAATAATATTAAGCAAAGTGTTGTGGCTATCATTAGTGTTATTCTTGTGTAATGTCTTTCTAAATAGTGCTTTCTTGCACACTCTCCTTGTATAACACTGCATATGTTGCAATGGTGCATCTTTCAGTGATTAGAATGGGAAAACGACCTCTCTGCTTTCCCACTTTATTTTTGCAAATCCTTCAATTCTTGTTTGATATTCAGTGACTATTCCCTGAGACATTATGTTTAACAAGTATTTGTTTCTTCAGTGATAACTTTCAAACTCAGTAAGTGTTAAGTGTCCCTAAAGTTCATTAAAAAAAACTCTTTCTAGAAGGAGTGAAGAAGTAATTGTTTTGGCAACCGCATCTTCGCTGTAAGATATTGGAAAATATTCCAAATCGCAATGAACTTGGTGGAAATATTTTCACTCTGAGTTTAATATCAAGCAAATTAAAAGCTGTCAGATTCAAACTCTCTCTCTAGTATCAGTAATGCTTAATATCTGCTCACTAGAAACTACCTCTGTTTCTGTCTTTGTACTTTCTCCCAGATGTTGCTATGAGCACATGCTATCTTTCTTCCCTCTTGTCCTGAAATGTTAACAGATTTCTACACAATACGTGCTTTGACTCCAGAAGACTACAAAGGTTACTGGGGACCAAGAGAAATTTGCATTTTTGAATTACATTAAGGTAAATTCTCATCAATTAAATTAATTTTCAAAAATATTCCCTAGTCCTATTACTGTGGCTAAAAAATTCAACTTTTATTATTTTATTGTACTATATTTCTTTACCTGACCATGTTTTATTGTTTCATCTACGGAGAAAGAGATTATTCTCTACTGGGGCTTCATTGTTGGAAAGCAGAGATTAGCTTTCATTGCAGTAACATAAGCAGGGAAACACACTAGGGATTTTTTTTTATCATAATGATCATGTATTCCATTGTGTATGTTCACAGCATTTTGTTAATAATCTGGTTAGACATGAGTAAGTTAGCAGAACTAGTTTTTAATGTAATTAATATATTAAAGTATTTTGATCATCAGCTTTGCTGCTGAGGCACTCGTCCTTTCTAAATGGCAGAAATGAGAGATGAGCCACAGATGCAAAATTCTGTTATCTTTCCTGATTTCTACAGTAATTTCCTCAACGTAAATTACAAATATCTGGATCCAATTAACCCCCTTCTGCCAGGGGTAGGATTCTTTTTCTGTGCAATATTAGGGATTTGGCATTTTTCTTTTAAAAATCTTTCAGAAGAGAGTTTGACTGGCACTGACAACTTCATTTCACTTAGAAAAAGAAACGTATAAATTTATGTATATCATGGTTATTTTGTTTTGTTTTGACTTGCCATGGAGTTTTGCTTAACTGGCAGATCTTCTCCACTGATGATCCTATAAAATTGAGCAAGCTATGCTTACATCTTGAAGTCCCGAGTTTAAAAAAAAGAAAAAAAAAGAAAAAAAGAAAGAAATTGAAAAAAAGATAAATATTTTGATTTTAATTATTTATAAGTAAAATAAAACTTAAAATCAAACACAGCATGGAATGGGAAGTGAAAGCTCAGATTGCTCTTTTCACAAATGTCTTTTTTACTTAGATCAAGTAGGTAAGCAAAAATGATGCAGATTCAGAAACTTCTTCACTATTAATGAGGGCAGTTTCATGAAAAAGTTTTGATATTATTTTTCACTGTTATACTGAAGTGAGAAATGCTGCATATTTTCAAGTGACTCTACCAGCTTTTTGAATGGGCTGCAACAAGTACAAACACTACCTCTGTAGATTATCTGTGTCCAGCTGCACGTATGTCGTATCGCAAAGAAAATTTTGCCAACAAGTGGGAAGATAAATTCACTCATTCTGAATGTTTCCATATTTTTAGGGTTTTCTGCCTTATTTTTTGAGAACAATTTGGAAAACCAACTTTAAATTGGAATCCTATGACTGCTTGCTTGATATTTCCAACCTGTATCTAATCACTAAGATTTTCTTCATCTACACTCTATTCCTCTCCTGCTTTTGTTCTCTCTCTTGTGGTCTTCTTCAGTGTTTGTGGTTGTTTACCCTTAGTTTCTGTATGACATTCCAGACTGTCTTATTTCATCTCTGTTGTGATATAAAAGAATAAGATTTGCAGTGGCAGTAATGAATGATGTAGAATCCTGCTTCTAATGGTATCAGCGAGAATTTACTAGAGAAGTATTTTTGGAATCCTATCTAAATCTTTCATAAAATGTGAAAGTGAAATTCAGATTTTGAAGTCTTTTTTTTTCTTTTTTTTCTTTTTTTTCTTTTTGTGTCACAGTAGATCTTTTGAGAATAGACAGAGAGACCTTTGGGAAGAAAATATTACACTTAAGAAAAGAGAGCCTACAAAAATCTGTCTTGTAACAATGGTGTCAAAAAAGAATTTTGAAAACTCACTGAATAATGAGAAAAGAAATAATACAAGTGTGATTTAAAATGAAAGTTGAACATTAACGTGAAACAATGTTACACTGACCTTCAATGTATAGTTCTTAGAGGCATGGCACCACGGCCATTGGTTAGGTTTGGCAGCAGCACAATCACTTTGGTCTGTTAATCAAGGCAAAGAAGCACTTTATTCCCACTAATTGAACAGTTTCCTCCCCTGGGCACAACATAAGTCAGTAGATCTGCAACCATTATAGAGGGATAACTTAGCTTAATAAAAGCTAACAAATGTTTTCACTGATGTGCCAGGCAGCTCAGTACTTGATTCTCTTTACTGCAAAGGTTATGAGCTAGTGAGATCAGGTTAAGCTATTTTGACTGGTTAGGCAGGGAACCCAGGATAATACTATAAGGCAATGAAAAAAAAAAAACAAAACAAAAAGCAAGTACAAGGAACAGATTAGTGATTGGCACAAATTTCTACATGAGTGCATTAATCACATCAAGGGACACTTCCACTCTTAATGGCATTATAATGAGGAAAAGTCTAGTATTCAGATAACTTTAGCAGCTGATAATGCTTGTGGAGAATTCTAATGCATTGCCAATGCAACATTAATTGCTGGAAATGCGTATGTAAAGTAGTCAATTGAGATTTGATCTTTCTAGTTTCTTATTTTGTTAGCTACAAAATTTTCAACTATGATAGTAAGAAAGGCCAGAAATCAATATGTTCAAAACTCATTAGAAATATATACTTCACTAGTATACCATGACTTGCTGCTACAGGTTTTACTAGGTAATGAAAAGATTTTGCTTTAGAATTATACTGGTCTTGCTGCTTTGCTGACGTGGATGAAACCTGATTTTTCACACAGTGATCTACAACTTTCATATGCCTATAGGATGCTCTTAGCAACATTGCATTCTGTCTTTCCAGTCAGCCTAAGGGATCAGATACTTCTGGAAAGAGGAATGTACAAGCAACATCAGAGGATCCTGTGGGCAAAAAAACTGTTTGTGAGTCATAGCTTGAGAATCACAGGTCTAAACCAGGCAACTATATTAATGTGATGTTGAACTGCTACTCTGAATTAACATAGTCCTTTGATATCACTGTGTGTATCTTTCTTTATTGCAAAAGTGAAGATGTCAAAATAGTCTGTGGCACTCTTTTCATTTGTAAAGCTTGTAGAAATACCCACATAATTTTAATTAGAAGTGACTTTTTACTGAAAATTCTGGGGCAAAATTGGCTAGCTAATCTGAAAAACAGCTTGATTCGGTTTACACTGTTTAACTTAGTCTGTCAAGAGTTTATCATCAGCAAAGACCCAGGGGGGAAGAGTACTTTGTCTGGGACTGTCAATAAAGTTTAGTAAAAACATGAAAGGAAATTCTTCAGTCACCGTTTGGCAGGTGACAAGTGGTTTTTTTGTTTGTTTGTGTTTCTTTTGTACAACAATGTGACTTCTTCTGCATTTTGACATATATCAAAATCAGCAGGTATTTAGTACAAATGGATGTTTTACTCTGCATAAGAACTGAATCCATTTGCAAAGCCAGCCTTGTTATGCCTAGAGATTAGACTGAGATTAGATACAATGCTGTATTTTTGCTCAGTCCAACGCAGAGCTAATATAGAAACCCTAAAGTTGGTTTAAGCAAAGACCATGAGCGAAATGACATAATTCCCCATTAAGACCGAAAAAGCAAATGTTTGATCATTAATGTTCTTTTTTCATGCTTGTAGAAATTGTGTTTTTTTAGCCCCAAAATGGCTAACAAATGTAAAAGGTGCCATCTTGGGAAAAATTTGCTTAAAGCACATTTTTAAATCTGTCTCTTGTAACCCCAAGCATGCATGAATATTTCCCAAGACATAATGATTTATGCCCTTGATTTAATTATTATTACAGCAACTTGTGGTATTGCTATGACCCCAGTTTCCCAGTTATCTTACAAGTATTTTACAGAATTGCCCAGTATGATAAACTCCTTAAATTATCACTTTTTTTTTTTCTTTTTTCTTTTTTTCTTTTTTTTTTTTTTTCTGATTTCCCATGGAACAGCCAAACTGCTGGATAACTATGGGTATATCTTTAGATGCTATATTTTCATGACATTTAGAAATGAGAAAAAATGTTTACAGTAAGACTGTGCAGTGCAGTCATCTGTGATAACAGGTGACTGAATTAAAGTCATCTCTCACTTAGCTTGTATTTTGATGTTCTGTTGCCTTCTAGAGCTTAACTTAGGATTTTCCACATAAACTGTAGATATGAAACATTGGTTAGAGCACTTCTGTCTGGAATACAGAGACTGGATCCCTTTGCATGGGAAATGCATAGGGAGGAAGGTTGAGTGACTGGTTCTTTGTCTACTACTGAGTGTGGAAACAGCTGAGATAAGCACAGTGGATGTGTAATTGAGATGCATTATTGGTAACAGTGACCAGAAAAAGAATAGATACAGCTTTCTCTGCTTTTCTCTTACTTTGTAATGAAAAGAAACACATGGAACAAAGTGCTGCTTGAAGGCACAGAAGTTGAAAACAAACCAAAAACCTTCATGCATATTAAGTGTAAAACAAGTTTAATGTAGGTAACTCAGAGCATGTAAAGATGAGACTCTTAAGAAACTCTTACTCTTGTAGATCCTGAAAAAAACTCACTGAGAAATTGTCAGATGTTTTTATTAAGGATTAAATTAAAGAGATGAAGTTTAAAAATATTGCTTGAATGCAAAATCAATTTGGTTGTGTCTAATTTCCTTGGAAATATTTACTTTAGAAATAATTATTTTAAAATTTTATTTTGACAGAAAGTCATGAAACTGTTTTGTTTTTGCAATGAATAGAGGTTTTTAGACATGTTGAAGAATAGAGAATCCTGGGTAGTTGGATGTCTCTAAAAACCATTACTAACAGCATTATGCCATTGTTCCAACTGATGTCTGACCAAGATATCTTTTAGGGGAATTGTTCTTTGCTGACAATGGAAATATTGCTTTCAATCCACAAAGCTTTGTGAATATATTTTTTTTTTCCCACATGAAAATGGCATTTATACAATTTTTGTAATTTTTAGAACAGGAGCTTGGAGAGCTTTTGCCTCACCACAGAGGGTTGTGCTACAGCTGAGGTTGAAGGCAGCACAGGGCAGACATGAATAAGGGCAGAATAAAAAGGATTGCTCTCTGCATCCCAATAGTGTAAACAAATGTAGGTTTGTGATGTATTTAACACTCTTGAGCAATAACATTGCTCAATTGCCAAAATCACACAAAAATGAAATGGATTTGCCACTGGTGCAACACTGTGTATAACATTCAGACTAACATTTTCCCATTGTGCAAACGGTTTTAAAGACTGTCTTTCTCAATAAGTGTTGCACAGGGGATGCTTTCTTGAATGAGAAATCACAGTAGTGCAACATTACTTATGGGACTGTTTGTACTCTACACTTGCTACAAAAAGAAAAGTACTACTGTTGCTGTTACAATATACAGTTGTATTTTTAATAATGTACATAACTCCCAGGGTAAAATCCATAACCGAATATTCTTCATCTCTTTTCCAACCTGAAACTTCATAGACTTTACATCTACTTTTGAAATGTAGAGCTCCCCTCAAGTTTAAAAAGAGTGAAGTACATTTACTGTGCAACTTATTGTTCTTAAAAACATGTGACATTTATTCTGACAGCTTGTATACCTGCCTTTTCTGAGTAATTCATCATAAAAAAAGAATGTATCACAGGTTTCTTAGTAGAATAATTAAATATTTTCTTAAGTCTGTTAAGCAATTGTGCAAAGGAAACATGGATCTAAGTCTCATTTTTTAAAATGTTAGACTGTAGAAAGACCCTGAAATGCTATAATGGAAATGGTAAAATACTTTTAAAGAGGCCAACATTTTACTTAAATGGGAGACCAACTTTATATTAATAAAGGCCGTCATGAGAACTGAGAAACATCAGAGAGTGCAGCTTGTCACCAGACACTTTCCCAGTAGGGCATGTTTAGGGGATGGAATTTTTAAGAAGTTTCTATACATCACGTCCTGAAGCTCAAAACTTTCCTGCACTGCAGAACCTAGAAAGGATGAATTTTATGGCAAGATTTTAAGCTGAGAGACATGTGCCTATTTTATGTATGCTCTGTATAATTTCATTAGCAAACATCAATATTAATCAGCAGGTTTAAGTCTTTTTTATTTACATGCAATAAAATATACTTGCCTAAAGAATGCTAAAATTAGCATTTCTTTTTTTCCCAGAACATAGTTGCTCCTCCTGAGAAGTTTAGTGTGTAATAGTTTAGTTTTGTATAGCATGCACCTTTTAATTGATAACTAAATGTTCATTTTGACATCAATGTAGAGTAGCACCCCTGGGAGTGCTGTGCTATGAGTCAGTGTGTCTGGGCAGTTTATTCAGCAGTTTAGTGATCAGTGCTTTGTAACCAAGCAATGATCAGAGAGATGGCAGACATTTTCCCCAGTATGTTCTTGCCTCACTTATGTCTTTCACTCCACCACACTCTGAAGCTAGCAATGAACTGGAGGCATAGTTCTTAACCTCCTTAGCAAGTGAAGCATTCACATGTTTTGTGCAACATGAACATCTAATGCAACTATTTTTCTGCCACTGTAATTTACTGGACATTCTGTTTGGCAGTTCAAATATTCAGAGCTAGTTTGGAAGGATGTTAAATATTTCCTAGACAATATTAGAAGGCAGAAAGAATTTAAGTGGATGTGTCTTTCTAAAGTATGGACAATTATTAATGTCATTCTTGATGTGGTCGAAATGATGATACATTCTAATTTAAGTGGAGAATCTGCTCCATATGTTGACGGTTTTGAAAAATTTAGCATCACTGTGGAAAAACTGGTGAAGGAAGATTCCTTCCACTTTATGTTGGAACAGATATACTACCAAGCAGTAGACAAAGCTAACTAAATCAACCTATTCTAACAACAACAACAACAACAAAATTTTTTTTTAAAAATAGCATCTTTGATTTTCTAAAGCTTTATTATAGTTAATTAAACATTCCGGATCTGTTTTGTGAGGAAATCACCAAGATGACAGGTTAAAGTTTTCATATTAGTATTTTGTATTTTAATGGAAACATGACAGTTATTCCTATAAAATATTCCCTTAGAAAAGAATTGATACTGCTCTCAGTATAGCTGTGACTACAGTGTCAACAGTTTGACAGCTGCCTATTATATCTCTGCACATTGACTTCATGCATGTACTGACTGTACTGGGGTTTGTAATGAAACTTGACATGGACAGACTATTTCCAAGTATCAATTGCTACAGTTCCTGAAACTTTGTTTCCTACTGCACTAGATATTGAGACTGGTCTGCAGTTTTGGAGGTGGAGACTTCTATTATGGTTTAGACAAAAGACACAAAAGCTCTTGCAGACTTGTGCCAGATCTCTGGCACAGACCTGTGATTTGTTTCTGCTTTGGGCAATTATGTGACCTCTCCTCTATACAGGTGCTGGCTGGTTTTGCAAAACTTATAATAGTGTGTGACATGGCAGCAGGAAGATAGAATGCTTGGTTATGGAAATCCATCTTGCAAAAGAAATGAGAAAACAAGTAGATTTGGGTCCTGAAACTGCTTGCTTAAGGATTTTTGTTATGTAGATGATAGTAGGTTGCTTCAATCCACAGTTTACCCTTTAACTCGAGTTGATAGTTTGAGTTATTTTTGACACAACAACGTATATGTAACAGATGCTAAAAATAGTACAAAAATGTAGAGAGTATTGTAAGATATTGAGTTTTTTAAAGACTGACATCAATATGGAGAGACAGGTACAATTACTCTCTCGCTGAATTTCCTACTTACTGCTAACTTAAGCTGTAAACCCTTAGAGCAAACCAATTTAGTAATGCTGCTCCCACTTAACACTAATAGGACATTTACAGATAATTTCCTGTGCACCAGCTGGAAAATCTGCCACTTAATATAATCTAAACATGTATTTATAGCTTAATTATTCTCTGCCATTAGACAAAATGCAATATTATACAGTTCTGCACATTTTATATGATATTCTGTAATAATATGTAATTGCTATTCTTGGGGGGGAAAAAAAAGCAAAAAATATTCAAAATGTTTTGCCATTGGATCTTTAGAATTAAGATAAACCTGGCCAGGTTATGCTTATATAATTACTAAAACAGTAACAAAAAATATATATATATTAAAAAAAACATAAGAAACATATGACTTTCAAATTAGGGACATATTTTCTGACAGTTCTTAAGCCTAAACTGAATTTGAGTACACCAGATTCATATAAAACACAAAGAATGTATAAAACTGTTACACTCTTGGTGTAAGTAATAGAAGAGAACAGACCTGTGTCTGGAACGTCAGACCACCCCTGCTGTTTTAAAAAAATCTATTCAAGCGATGAAAATACATCATCTCTACTTAGAATGATGTTCAAAGAAGCTTTCATGTGTGATCACTGAATTATGAGAAGCAGAAAGTTTCACAGCTGCATTAAAAATCAGGAGGGTTTTTTTGTTTTTTTTTTCCCTCTGTCTTCCCCAGGGTGTGCTTGATCAACCAAAGTCAAAGGAAGGAAAGGGAAAATTGCAAACTCATGAAGTGGCCTTCAAGATTGAAAAGGTAAAAGGTAAAATGTTAAACTAAAGAGGCTGTGTTTAAGGCTATTAAAGCTTGTAAATTACCTAGAGGAAAAGCAGTATACAAGAATTCCCAGTTATTGTGCAGTTATATATATATATAGGTTATATTGATGCAGTATATTGGCTTTCAGAATATTTTCACACCAGAGGAAAAAAAAAGCCCAACTTGAGAAATCATTGAGAAACTATAGGCCTCTTATATTGCATAATACTGCTGATCAGAAATGGCAGTTGCTATGAGCTGGTAGAAGTTCCTAAAAATGAAAATAATTTAAATAAGTTGAACTTTTTGTTGCTTAAAGAAATATGAAGATTTCTGCAAGTCAGGAAAGAAATGACCTTCCAAATCATGTGGCATGGCTACTAGCATTAGAAATACCAAATTAAACTGATATCCACCTAGTATAAACATTAGAAGAATGTATATGCTAAAACAGCCAAGGAAATGACGATGAGAAACACACTCTGATGGAACCAATGTTATTCAATGAGTATGATTCCTACAGTTGATTAAATTTCTTTTTCTTTACTGTACACTATAAACACACTATACTATAAGTCCTTATTATGATAGCAAGAAAAGTGGTTAATTAGATGAGTGATTGTTCTTGGTATTTTAATAAGTATAACACTGAGGCAATATCATCAATGATCTACTTTGCCAAAGACATTATAAAAATTTCTAACAACAGGTGCTGAAGCCTGGTTATATAAGTAAGATTTTATACTTTTATTTGTGTTTCTTAATATTATTTAAATATGTTTACTTCATTCCAGATTTGAACAAATACCTTTTATATTTTGGATGAATTACTTTTATTTTTAATAAAAACTTTCACATTTCTTTCTTATTAAGCCACAAAAGTCCAACCCAAATCCTCCCTACTTCTTCTTGAGTCTCTCTGTGTTGAATTTTCACAAAGTGATGCATCAGAAGGGTAATATTCTTATCAGGCACGGACAATTTGAATGCATTTTCTAGACTTTCTTTATAACGTCTCAAAAATTGGCTAAAAATATATATTCCAAAACTTTAATGACTATTTCCTATTCCTGAAGAAATTGATACAGCCTTATAAATCTTATAAACTTATAAATCAGTTCTTCCTGAAATTAGGAGATCCTATATAACTTACACCTAAATGTTTTTCCAGTACAACACTTGGTTCTTTATGGCTTATAGCATCCTTCACCAGGGAGAACTATAGAATTTTTAATATTTATAGTACAAAAATCTTTATTTATTATCATGTTTAAGTTCTATCAGGAACTTTTACTGCATTCAGACCTTATTTGCCTTGGTTCAGCTGCCCTATTATGCATTTTAGTTTTCTGTATCATTTACTTTGGCAGTGAAATATCTACACATAGAATCACAGCTTAGAAAAGAAATTTATGAAGTAAAAATATAACCACAAGAGTCCTCAAATATTGAGTTCTGGTGTCCACAGAAGACCAAAGAGCTGAGGTCTATTTGAAAACCTATCCCTCAGAAGTTAATCACACTTCCTTTTCTTAAAAGTATTTACAGATGCAAATTATCTTAGAATTCAGGATGCTGCTGAATCTGCTTCTGTTTCCTGGTAAGATCAGCAAGCATTTCAGAATCTAAAGATATATATTTAAAACAACTTTTGAGTCTAGGTTCTGGTTATTTTCTAAGACACTTATCCACTTATCCCCATTTGGAGAGACATTCTGAATTACAATATCTTCCTCCTATTTTTTATTTTTTTATTTGTGTGTGAGAGTATGTGTGTGTGTGATTCTCAGTCTTAATGAAAACACAGTTGATGATATAATGAGGAAATAATATGCAAAAAAAAAAAATAAATAAAGGACCTAGAGAGTTTCTTACAGCTTCCACAGTAGATGGGGGTAGAGGAGGCTAAGGAGTCTGCCATGTTTAAGTCACCAGACAAAGGCAATTTTAAAAGATTTCTTTGATCCCTAAATTTATCTGACTTCAGCTTTTTTTAGGAGGTTGCAGTGGAGAGAAAAAGTCTATTACAAATATGAGTAGAGTGCCATCTGGTTGAGGGACATAAACTTACATTATAGCACAGACAATATACTTTAAAACAGTTAAAGCTGTATGCCTACGAAAAAGATTGATACTGTTTTTTTTTCTGGCAGAACACTGACTTCTAGTAGTTTATCTTAATATTCTATTTATATAAGAGCTGCAACCTTAAACAGACAAGGTAAATGAATGACTGCCCTTTCTAGTTCCTGTGCTTTGTGCAGCATTGAAAAGGTGGCAGATTGCTAATCAGGAATCCTTGACACTTTGTCCAAACCTGGAGGTGAGAAACCTCTGTTTTACAGAAATTATAATTACATGTAATTGCAGCCATGGACTCTTTAACTATGAGTCACAGTTAAACCATTCATCTTTTCTGCATATCCTCCTTGCTAAATGAGATAGCAATGTACTAAGAAGCATTCAATTGATTAAGGAATAGTTTCCTCTTTCATAGTGTTAGCTATGACACTGCATCAGGAGATTAAGTGAAGCTACAGATGGCAATATTCACAGTGACACTGTCTTTATGTTTATATACTAGATAGGATACTTGTCTTTTATTATTATTATTAGCAAGATTTCTTGTCTTTTTTATTTTGTGTTTTATATTCAGGCCTGGTAGTGAAGTGGTGTTTGAGCACCTGGTGGGAAGGCAGGGCCAACCCAGGGAATCTCAGGTGCATTGCAAATCTGAGTGACCAATAGGGGTGAAGCCAGAATCCACCCCATCCCAGATCTTCTTTAAGTGTTGGCAGTGGAAGCAAGGGTATCTTGCTGGAGATCCCAGCGTGCTGGAGGCCTTCCAAGGGTAAGCAGATTCTTTTATTTGTTTCTATGTATGTGGCTGCTGCATGAGCTTACCCTTGCTTACTGTAGCCTAGCATGTTGCTACTACTTTGTCACTGCTGAGTTTTCCATCATGTTAGAGTGTTACACACGTGGAAGAGCTTCTTTATGCTTAAGGATGACTGAGTACTGGAACAAGTTGCCCAGAGAGGTTGTGGAGTCTCCTTCTATGGAAATATTCCAGATCCCCTTGGATGACTACCTGTGTGACCTATTGTAGGGAACCTACTTTAGCAGGGGGTTGGACTCAATGATCCCTTAAGGTCCTTTCTGACCTTTGCAATTCTGTGTTTCTAACACTTCTAGTCATGACACTTGTCCTTTCAAGTAACTGTTACATGTGCTGAGGCTCTGTGTTGCAGGACATCTGTCTGTAAGTGCAGTGACTGAATTATTTAATTCCCTTTGCTTACACATTTGGTGTTGCTTCACCCATTTATCTAAACTTACAGGCTTTTAGCTTCTGCTCTTCTGGTTCTCTCTCCAATCACCCTAAAGAAGGACATGCTCATCATTATTAGTAGTTCTAGGGAAACATTTGCCTTAAGTATAGCACCTCCTTATTTCCAGTTTTCAATTAATAAGAATTGCTGTCATTAAAACAGGGATATTTTAATCAACTTTTTTTTTTTTTAAAATTTTTTTTTTTTTTTAGCTTTTTCACGAATGTAAAATGAAAAGCGGGTAAGTGTCTTGTTTGAGTAGTTTTTGTTGTTCATTTGTCATTGCCTATGACATTTTGGGCACTTGCCAAAAACTCAGTAAAAGATCTATCCTCTGAAGAGTCATTCAGAATCTTAAGGACAAACAGGCAAAGGTTATAGGAAACAGATATTGGTGAAAACAGATCAATACATAGTGAGGAGAACTGATCTGTTTAACATATAGATGTTCAAGCCACTAAAGATGGGACTGGCATACACAAGAATTTTTTTTTTTATAATTTTTTTTTTTTTTTTTCCTTAAGAGAAGGTCAATATCTCTGTAGTGTCTCCAATGGTATTTCAGGATGTTCCCATTTGCAAATGACATTTTGCTGTTGCCAGAATACCTCTATTTTCTCCTTGATACCTCTGCTTTCCTTACCAGCTCGACAGCTTCCTCAGCACCTAAATACTGATTACATATGTGCGATGAAAGGGCTTCTGTTTTTATTTAGACTGTAGAGAAAATCTTAAGAAGATGAATTAAAAAATAAAAAATGAATATTTCTGGTTAAATAATAAATAATGTTATATTTCTTACTTGAAAATAATCTTAAAATCAGTGTGGATTAATTTTGTGATACTTCTACCTGCTTTCTGTCCTGGCATATAATCACTTTAGGTTGATTACTTTAATACCACACATTTCCACTTCTCCCTGGTGACCTCTATGTGTGTGCGTAACTGTGAGATACATGTTGAAGATACATTTCTCAATGTGTGTAGTATATCCTACTAGACATTGATTATTTGCTGCTGTTATAAAACAAACAAGATCAGTAATAGGAAAACTGTACCAAAGGATTGAGAAACAATAATAGTACTAGTTTATAATAACAGTGGTGAATATATTATTTTAAAAATGTTATTTAAACAAGATCCTGTACTTACATAAAAATAAGGAGGGAAATCTTAAAATCTCTTAAGTAGTTATTACAATATTTTCTCCTCCCGTGAAGAATCATTTATTCTTGAGAGGCTGGGAGATGTATTATAACTTTTTCAAAATAAAATATCTCATACACTATGAATTTCTCTTTAAGATGTCCTTCCCTACAAAGCTTTCAGTATATCTTATTCTCCAAGGAGTAATTAACTTTCGCACCTATTTGCTGTATGCATGTGTATGCCACATGTTTGTGAAACAGGCAGCAGAATAATGGCCATGAGCAGTACAGATAAAACTTATTCCTACAGAACATGAAATGCATTTGGTGGAAGCTCATCATGTATTCTGACAAAACCAAAGTAATACCTTGTGATGAAAATGCAATGTACGGGTCATCTGGGTCCCATATGTCTAGACTTTGTACCTAGTAATATTCTTTTTCTTCTAAGTGTTTGTATAATTGATTTTGAATATGTTTATGGTTACAGCTTTCGTGGCTGTTGTTGGCGGTCCATTTCACATACTAATCACCATCTGTGCCAAGATGTTTCCCAAATGCCTTTCATGCCTAGTCCTTCCCTAACTTCAGTTTATGTCATCTTACTTTACAGTCTGCATTATTTCACTGAACACCCTACCAGTACCAGTCCTTCTCAGTTCTGCACTTTCAGTGCTTATCAGAGCCACACTGGAGTCTTTTTTATCATGCAATTATCACATATAATTGAATTTCTCTTAACCTATTTGATATTAACACCTAAATTTTTCTCTTTACTGCTTCTTCCTCTTCATACCTTTTACACATTACCTTCTATCCCTGTTCATTGTTATTTGACATATATTTGATTCAGTCTTTCATTCAGTACCAGGAATGTTTCCACTTTCTCACAACTCCATGAGCTTTCACCTTTGGGTGAGAGTTCTCTAACAAGAACCAGTATTATAGCGTTACCCGGGCATACAGGAACCAGCCGATTGACTTCATTTAGTACTTTCTGTGTGTAGATCCAGATAAGTGTTATTACTTTTGGTTCCTTTTAGGATTTAAGAATATACATATTATGGTCAGGAAAATAAAATCTTCTGCACTCACAAGCAGTAGGTATTTGATCAAGAGTACTGGAGACATCAACATAAGTGCTGGTAAAACAGAGGCCAAAAAGACACATTCAAAACACTATAGATCTCCAGAACTGACTGAGAGCTACAAAGAGAGAACAGGAAAGGTCTGTTGTTGTTTCCTCTAAACAAATTCTAAAGGACTTTTTAATTAAGAATAATTTAGTTTTTGCTTTTTAAATATGACACATACAAACATGGGGCAAGCAGCACAAAAATCCTTAAGTAAAATACACTTACATTAAATTGGACTTAGTATATACTAGGGTAACTTTATTCTTATTTAGCTCAGTACAAGGTGCATGTACTAGGTATTCCTTTGCAATAAACTTCAAGTATCTCCAAAGGTCAAGAATAACCTCTTTTCTTTTTTCTTTCTTTTTTTTTTTTTTTTTTTTAATGTGTTTATGTAATTGTAGTTTCCCTACAAGTGTTTACGTAAAATTTTCTCATTGAAATCACCGTGAATGTTTCTTGCCCTTAATCTCATTTTAGCACTAGAGTATATTATTCCTTAAAGTTTCTTCTCTTTCCCACAAATATGCTATGACTGTCACTCTAACTTTCTTGGGAATTTCTGTCTGTTTTTTGTGCTTCAGGTTCTTATTTCTCAGAAAGCATCTATGTCTATGGCAATATTTTAACACCCTTCCCCTGGTGCTAAAATTTTAATTGTGATTTATAGCTGGAGAAAATAGTCAAAAAAAGAAATAAAAAAGCGTGCACACACACACAAAACCCTGGTATTTTTCTTTTTCTTAAGGCAACTTAAAGTCAGGCAGCATTTCTTTGCCCATGTTTAGTTGCAGTTGAAAGACATGAGCCAGATATTCTAAGGAAAATTCTGTGCATTACTGATAGTTGCTTATTTGTTTGTTTGTTTTCCCTTTGAAATAGCTTTATATATTGTTGAGACCACTGAATTAAATCATTTTTGACTGAGATGAATCTTCCTGAATTACATTTCTTGGATAAGAACAAATACCTCAAGTCACCAGAAAGGCTACAATGTTGAAATTCACATATCTACTGATAATGTCTTAATTCTAAATTATGTATTAATTTACATTTTAAAATTTTCTTACTGATGTGTGATCTTTTAAATACTTCCTATGACATAAAATTGTTTGGAACTTTGAAAAGCAGAGCTTGTTCTTATTTTCTGTCACATAAGAAAATTCAGAATTATGTGTAATTGCCTTGACATTTTATTTCAGTATAACAGCTTCTGATAATGAATGAAACTCTAAGGTGGATATGAGCTTGAAAGCAAAGGAATTAAGTAATCCTAGTCTTTATCTGGATGTGTAATTGAATTCCTGTATCATTTTAATTGGGACAGAATACAAACTAATTTGATCTTCAGCAGCATAACTTTGCACTCGCCCTTCACCACAAATTTCTAAATTCTCTTTTAATTTTTCAAAATTAGTTCGTTGAATGTTCTAGCAGCAAATTTTATCTTTCTCCAGCCATGGAAAACTAATATGATATTCAATGCAGCATTTTCAACTTATACTTCTCTAGGCTGTCAATAAACAGGTATGTTATTGCACATCCTCTGCACATAAATTCAGCAATGCAGTTGGAGCAATAGGAGGCACATTCTTATTGGTTTTGAACACCCACAGCACACAGATTCAGCAACACAGTTGGACTATCCTTATAGTACAGAGAGAGGTCAGCTCTTATTTTCACTTGCAACTTTGCCTCATGGGATCTAAAACAATCTGAGATACTTCAGTAATTTTACATCTGTTTTTCTGCTGAATTTGTTTTGTTGTTACTTGGAAAGGATGAGAGCTATTATCTATTTGTACAATCAAAAGTCATTATTTCTATCTGTGTGATATGCCTGGCTGTGATACTGAACATCATGCTTTTTATTTTCTAGCATTGAGATTGCTTGATGAATCAGAGACAGAACTCCAGTTTGCTTTTTGTTAACATATAAAAGGATATATATAAAACTCCTACAGATACTTTGAGTCTAAAGGTAATTGGGTGAATATGTCTTTCCCAATGCTGTAAAAACAGGCAGAGTAATTTTCTTAGTGTGGACTCCTACATATTTGAACCCAGTCAAACTCTACTCTGAAAGCAACATAGCATAAAATCATAGGATGGTGTAGGTTTAAAGGAACTTTAAAGACTATGTAGTGCCAATCTCCCTGCTGTAGGCAGGGACATCTTCCACTAGACCAAGGTAGCCCAGGGATGCATCCAAACTGGCTTTGATCACCTTCAGAGATGGATCATTAACAGCTTCTCTGAGCAGCCTGTTCCTTATCACTCACTGAGTAAAGAATTTCCTCCTAAAATTTAATCTAAATCTTCCCTCCTTTAGTTTCCATTGTGCCACTGATCATATACCGCAGGTTTTGTCAGGGCTAATTAACAAAGGTTCAGGGCACCCAAATACTTTTTCACAGCTTTAGGGACAGAGTTGACATGCGGCAACTAGATATGCTGGTATATGGCATGTTCATATGTCTTTCCCTGGGTAACCCAGTCACTGCTTTCCCCCTTTGCAAAAGTAACTGTGGTATTAAAACACAAGCAATAGAATATTTTCATGAAAGAGACAAAATCTTTCTTCCAAGGTATGAGAGAGATGAAGCTCTGAGTAATCAGCTCTTGATCTTCCCTGTAGCGAGTATTCATTAGCAGTTGATTACAAGGAAAACAGTCTAGATAACCTTTATCTATCCATGCAGTGCATGAATCCAGCCTTTATTAGTACAGATAAGAGTCTTTTTTGGAGAGGTATGGGACATGTGAGACAAAACTGGTCTAGTCCAAAAGGGAAGAAATTGGAAAGCAAATGGTTTGTCACTCCTCTGCCTTGTGAGACTTCCTATTTTTCAAGCTTTTGGTTGAAGAATCCTGTGTGGGGAAGTTTCTGGTTTTTCTTAAGCTGTTTATCCCTGTTCACTGACAGTAAGACAATATACATAATATATTTGCTCCTCAATTAACAATTAGACTGTTGGAAAATATGTGAGTACTAAGTGCACTTTTATGCTTGAAAGCAGAAATTATTTCAGGATAGTTTGTAAAATGTCACAAGGGAATAATTTTTGTATTTTGTTTTTCATGATCAGGAATGCCTCCAAAGCTATGTACTTCAGATAAATTTACTGGCTACAAAGTTTTGGGTGCATGATGCTTCATGTTAACTTCAGTGTTGGGCTTTTAAAAATCAGTAATTTAAGAGAAGTAAAATAAAGAAGCAAACCAGTATTTTCTCAGTCTTCGACAAATAATGTTATTTAGTTCTTTTATTCCTTTATTTATGCCTCTTTATTATATGTTACATTAGGGATGACACTGAAATTGTAGAAACGCCGTAGTCTTACTACATGTGACCATACAGTTGACTTGAAAGTAAAAAAAAAAAAAAAAAAAAAAAAAAGTAAAACACTTCCTCTATCTGTTTGTAATCTGCTAGTAAACATATTTCTGTGTTGTGTGGAATTCAAGTGACTTTATTTCCTTCTTGTCTTCAAAATTCAGTGCTTCATCTTTAGCTGTTACTTAAATATTGTAGCCAAAAGAACTGATGAAAAAGTACTTGCCAGAAAACAAGAAGAAATTTGACTTGTTCAACAGGTAAATAAGCTTTTACTCTTGGCTGCTATTTCTTACATGATTTCTCTTATTTATTCTTTTCCAAACCATTGTATGGAAGCCAGGTACAGGAAATGAGAGCATAGGAAAATTTTGGAGAGCATATTTTGTAAATCCTCATTTGTGAGAAAAAGACAACTTGGGTAGACATTTGGCTTTCTCCAACACAAAAAACTAAGGCAGGATATGATTATACTTCTGTTACTTCAGAGACATACAAGCCTATTTCTGCACTAAAGTAAGACACAAAGCCTGTAGTGTTCTATTCCTTTAGTGTCAAAGTTTTGCGTGAGTATAGTGCTTCATTCATCTGACTATGTTCCTTAATACAAGAGGTCAACACTGAATTTTTAAGCTGTTTGATCTACGTTGAATATAGTGTGTATTTCATTAATTAGGAGCAGAAGCATTCAAATAATAGAAAACTGCTTTCAAGTAAGCATTTGTAATGCAAAGAATATTGTGTCGTGGCACTGCTCACAGGCATCTTGTTTTCATTTTTGCTTCAGTTCTATGCTAGCTCCCTCAGTGCAGTCAGGGCCTACTCTTATCTGTTCTCTCAAAGATCTTTTTAGCACCCCATAATTAAACTCCTGCAGAGTTACTCTGGCTTGCTAGTGGATGTGAGGACTGAGAACTTCAGTCCTACATGTGCAGCTGCTTTGGAAGCTAAAGTACACCGCAAGGGCATCTGACTGGGGACTAATAAGTCCAACTGTGCCCAGACTGTGTACCATAACTTATGTCTCTGTATCCTACTTTTCAATACTTTAATTTCACAGAACTTGAGGTAAGAAATTTGCAGTGAATGTGACTAACTGGGCTTTTTTTGGTCTGATTTGTTCTGGTTCTGCACAGTGCAGAAATGATTAACCTTTTTTTGTATGTGGGGTGACCTGGACTGAGCAGAGTATGTTTGCTGCACTATACCTGCCCTAAGAAGCTCAGCTGATCTGAACTGGCTCTACACTGAGCCAGCACTGACTCTTTCTATCCAGGGCATGATTAATCCACCTGGATTTGATTACAAATGGTTAATCCGCCTTGGATAAACCATGGATGATGGGAACTGACTAAGCCCAACTGCAAAAGAAATATCATTATTCACTGACTTTAATAGCAGCTTGTGTGATCTAAATAGAATAGCTTGTTTTACCAGAAAAACAAACAACTAAAAAAATAAAATGGAATTGGGTTTTTATCTCAGCCAAGGATTACATTTGGAGGGATTTTAAAAAGTGGATTTTAAAAGATTAATTTAAAATAATCTCTACAGTTCAATGAGTTTTAAAATTGCATTAATTTATTTTAAAATATATTTAAAGCCCTTTTTAGAAAGTAATTTTCTTTCTTTCCCTATTGCATAAAAAGTCACCTTCTAATTTTTATCGTGCTGCTAGCCTCATGTTATGTGATAGATGTTTAATTTTCACTTTAATTAGTATTGACTCATGATACTCTAATTAACATTACAGTCAGTCTTATTACTAAATAAATGTGAAGTTTGAGAAAAACCACAAATACCAGTTTCTGGCCTGAGACTCAGTGTTTTCTATATGATGGAATTAGAAATCTATCTTCAGAAAATTATTTTTATATCACTTTTTATACTGAGAGAACTCCACAAGAAATCATTTAAAATCCATTAAAATACTATGAGAAAGGCCATTTTGATTATTTTAGTAGTCCTATTACTTGAAGAAAAGCACTGAAAATGTTTCAAACAGAAGTTGTCTTATAGTCTTGTTTGGTGACTACTCCATTTGTGAGGTCAGAAATGTTTGCAAAATGCACTTAAAGATGATAGCTGCAATAAAATGTTGGTAAGAATGTGCTGTGGGCTCTGTAAAGTCAGGTATCCTGAAGTATTTCTTCTGCATGTGCTCCTTGCACTTGGGAATGTCCTCTGGGATCACAGACTATCTGACATGTAGAATTAGTAATTAAAAATGTTGTTTCAACTACAATTTAAACAATTAAAATAAAAATGAAATAGCAAAATATAAATTAGTTGTCTGAATGAAAAATATGCAGTAAAAATTTCCTTGCTTATGAGTCACTAAGTCTTTCCCATCTAACCCTCCTAAAACTTTGGATAACTTGGCACATTTTGTCTGCATTCTGTGATCTTGAAGCCTACGATAATTAATGTTTCAGCACGCATTTGCAGAGATTTTTAGAGATGGGATTTTGAAGAATGTCCATGGTGTAAAGTAGTAATACTGGTGAAATATTCCAAACAACATATAAGAATGTTTTCCATTTGCTTTAGGGTTATAGTAGCAGATTTGTAATGCTTCATTTTAGCTTTCTCTCAGTTCCTTCACTAGAAGCAATTTAGTTATGCATTTTCTCGTGAAAGCACTAATTAAATCAGCAAACTTTTTTAATTTAAATTGAATTATCATCATGAGTGCTTAGTGGCAAAGTAAAATACTGAAGTTGTTTAATCAGTGTTTATGATTCATGACCCAGCATGTTAAGTTGCTTGTTTTTTCTTCAAAATTATATACAACAAGAAAGCTATAGCATGAAAAGAATATATGTCCTTAATTTTTACTTCCTTCATGCACTTAAAAAGTAAGAAATAGTAAAGATAATATATAAGTTTAGACTTGATGAGAGTAAATTCCTGAGAATTTTTTCTATAGATGTTAATTTTAGGTTTGCTTGAGGGATATGCAAATCACATTGTCATATAAGGCAAATTTAATATCTAGACAATTTTCCTTGAAATATCTTTACACTTACAGACTGATTTTTGAATGCATGAAGAATATTGCTGGGGAAGGAATTAACTTCTGCCTTTAAAAATTAATTTATAATACGAAAAGAAGTCTGTTCATGATCATGAGTATGCAGTACTCTGTTAGACCAGATCTGCTTTTCAGTTTAAGAAAACCCTCAGATCATGAAGTGATGAATTGCTTTGCTTCTTGTAGTGATAACACTGACCTACTGTATGTTAATACTGATGGTGAGACCTTTGCAATGGCTAGGAAATAGGAGTCTATTTGTGGGTGTTCTGAAACTGAAATAGTAAAAATGAGCAATGTTTGTGTTATAAAGGAAAGGTTACAAAGCATCAACAAGAAAAAAAATAGTTGCTATTGAATGCTTTATGTGGTGAGGGGAAATCTAGTAGTACTGAAATATAAGATTTGAAGCAATGATACATTATAAGAAGAATGTAAAATTATAGAGGAAAATTAAGCATTTGATTTGTGAGAAGCCAAAGTCTAGAAGACCATACAGCAGAAAGAGGGTGAAGTAAATGTTTAAAATAAGTCCACCTTTTATGATCTTTTACTTTCTGTTGTATTTACTCTTTAGGAAAGTTTAGGGGAAAAAAAAAAGTGATGTATGGGCAAATAGTAGTTTTTAATTGATGGGGATGTAGAATCAATTAAACCTTCATTATATGTGTTCTGATTTAATTAAAAACAGCTCTCCTTATCAAGTTAGGAGCAGAATGTCTTTTAAAAGTTCAGATTACCAATAACGATGTGGGTAAAAATTGTTTTTGCTAAAATTAAGCTCAACTCAATTTTCAATATCACTTTAAATCCTTATATCTAGTGAAGTTGTTTTCTTCTTAACAAAAGTACAAACCTGTAGATCACACATAGAACTGAAATCCATATAAATATGATCTCTATTACGCTTAAAAGATCTACCCCATAGTAATTGTGGACTTATATATAGACAGGAAGGTATGTAATTGCATTTGATGAAAAGCCAATCATTTCCATAAGTGATTAAGGAATCTCATTCAGGTGTAAATATATAAAGAGTAATGGTGTTATATACACTACATCTAAGGGCAATGCTTTCCTAAATACCAAAGATTTGAGTTCCATAGCCTTTTTTACAGTTTCTTTATGTTTTTTAATAGTTTCCTGATTGCCAAACAAACATCTGAATTCACTAACTCTCTTATTAAAACTCAGTTTGATAGGTTCAAACTGCAGCAAATCATAAACTAATCTTCATTTGTTTTAAATTATTCAAGAGGAAATGAGACCCAGTAGAGTGCTTCTATCTTGAGCCTGGAATAAAGGCAATGAAAAAGCTCTGTTTAGTTCAAAATGGTCTTGAAACTGATTTACTCTATCAAATAAAGTGTGCTTCTCATTTATTGTTGCTTACATATTAACGTTTATCATGAACACAGCTAGGTTTATATCTGCACACATACAATACATCCAACAACAAAAAAAGATGGGCATTTCTGTAAGTGTCAGAGAACCTAACCTGTTACTACATAAAAATACATGCAGCACTGTGAATGCTTTATTTTAAAGAATTTATTGCATTGCTTATCCCAAGCTGTGAGGCTGATGACAATGATTTATAACTTGCAGAGCAGTAGCCCTGATAGGATGATGAAGGACTGTTTCTCCTCATTATGCCAGCAGAGCTTCTTCTCATCTCTTCTCTTATTCTCTGTTCATTGTTTTCCCTTGGCATCATCAGTCAACAGGCAGTACAGTTTACAAATACTGTTTTGGCTGACAGAAAATAAATTATTTGGCCAGTGATGTAAAATCTATCAAGTTCCTACCAAGCAGCATCTTGAATCCCCCATTCAAGCTCTTGTCTGAGACTGATCCATAGCTTAGGTAACATTTTACTTCTAAGAGATAGATTATTTCCCTTCTCAGTTGTTACTCAGAACAAGATGCATCTTGCATTTCCTTTAATCTTTCCGCAGGCAAATGCTGACCAACTTCTAAGAGCTGTAGGAACTAAGCCATTTGTCTCTGGAAATTTCTTGCGGTTTTGTTTTGTTTTGTTTTGTTTTGTTCTTTACAAAACCTGTTTAGACATCTTTATGGAGGAATAGCATAGCAGTATTTGCCATTTCTGATAAGCAAATATGAATGACACCCATTATGATAATAAGTAGCTGGACTTTGCCGTTGAAAAGAAAACACACACATCAAAGATGTGCTAGAAACAAGTTTGGAAACAGAAACCATGTTTTGCATTTATCTATCTGCTTTGCAACACTCACACAAAGTCATTTAAACTATGCATCTGTGTTTGAATAGCTTTCTGTGATCCCCAGGCAGATCAGTTGGCTACAAATGAATGAAGCTTCTGAGTGAAGAATTATGTACTTTTTTTTTTTAAATATTTAATTAATGTTACAAATCTGAGCAAAACACACTCTGGTACACATAACCCAGCTATGCGAGTGTGGTTGTTACCACAGTGTGACTATAGACAGCCTGGGATCCAGGAGTAAATAAGAGAATACTCAAAGTGTAAAGATGGAAGAAGAGGTATTTCTAAGTGCCAGACCAATGCACATGTTAAACTGTTGGGTCAAAGACTTGAAAAATATCCATTAACAGTCATTACTGAGAACAATGGGCACTGAATACTGAGTTCTCTGGAAGTTCTGAACCTGTTGATGATTCAGATGAGATGAGGCGCAGCTCCGGTTCACTCCAATTACATCACATGGTTTACTTTTCAGAAATGCATCAGTAACCGATGCTTTTAGTCTAGTCTTACTTTCTATTACAATGTGCATTCACAGAAGGAAAGCCTCGACAGATTCTGGCTCTCAGTTTAGGATAAGAAGCATATCATTTGCCATTGAAAAAATTTGAGGGAGTTTGTAATCCTGTTAAGTAACAAAGGAGGAAAGCATGCTTTAGTTCTGGTAAGTTTTATTAAATGCCATATTATATTTATCTCATAAATATCTCCTTTGTGTTTCAGTCATTGGATTCTCAGTGCAGTCACAAGTCTATCAAAGTACCTGTTTTATCAAATGAATTTGTGCCTTCGTGACCTTCTCAAACAGTGATGTTGGATTTTTAAATTACTGATACTTTAATATCTGACTGCTTATGTCCATTCAGTTCTCTTTTTATTCTTCTGAGAGCACAGTAATTTTTCGTAGAATTTTTTGCTTATTTTTGAGGGAACCATATAAACACTTTTTGATTTTCTATATACTTTGAACTCATTTGAAGATTAGTAACTCTGCAGATGACTTTCTGGAAATGTTTGGAGTTTATCTTATGATTATGGGGGTGGAAGAGAGTACCTACAGATGGAGCATTCACTGGATCCAGTGTTCAGCCAAGTCAATATAGTTGACAGTGTGTTCAGCACAGTATCCAAAGAAGGGCAATGAAGATGGTAAAGAGTCTGGAACACAAGCCTCGTAAGGGGAGGCACCCAGTCAACGAGTGCCATTTTTAATGAGCAGAGGAATTCAATGACACACATTTGCTTCATATACACTTCAGATGCCATTTTGTCAGACTGCCTCTCTGCTGTCACGTGTCACATGGCAACAAAATAGAACAGAATGTTGGTGGGAAGGCTCAGCCTCTACTGTCATACCACCAATATCTGCCTCTGATGTGCTTAGATGTAACTGACTCAAGACTGTCTTCTGTGAAGAGTTTCGGAGATTACAGGAATCTAAGATTTTACACCAATCAAGTAGTTTTGAAACAAGCTTTGTCTATGATATTTTATGAGTGTGATTGTTACCTCTGTATGAGGTAGAAATTATGATGATTACTGTGTGCTATGGAAGGAGCCAAAACTCATGCTATGGCTCTTTTCAGGCCATCCCTAGGCAGCAAGCTCCTGGCTATACAGTTCAAGCAGAAGCCAGAGAGCAAATTAATAGCTGGGTAGCAGGGTTGATTTTAAGTCATTGCTCTCTTAACTTTCATTTTTTTATGGGTATATCCTTAATGATATATATGGTAATATCTACTGCAGCTTTAGTCTATCAATGCACAGTATGCCAAAGTATGGATACAGTTTGCACAAGCAAAGCTACACTTATCCTGCTGTCAAATGGAAAAAGGAGGCCGTAATGGAATTAAACACTGTGGTGCTTCCTCATCCTGCCTTCGGCTTACAGAGATATGTCAGTGAAAGACTAAATCTAAAGTACTAAATGTTCTGCAAAATGAGCTCTTAACATCCCTTGAAAAATATTAAGATGCAATAATCTTATTTCTTTGTTAGGTTTACTTGATTCTCTTCTGTACCGGTTCTTATAGTGAAGAGCATGAAGGTGGAACAAAAAATAAAGATTATATATACTTAAAGATCTGTGGGTAGAAGAAGCTATTTCAATTTGAAATACTATTCGATCCCATTTATTTAATATCCAGAGATCTTTTGGAAAGAGTCCTTACAGTGCTTAGAATTACTGTGTAGCTGTTCATACTGACAATGAATCGCCAGTGTAGATAAAGAACAAAGATATTTTTGTTTGTTTCTTGCTTTTCTCTATCTTCAAATAGTCATTGCTAGATAAAACCAAGTCCTGAAGCCTTTATTCATTAGTTATTCTGTTAAAAGTTCATTTATCACCCAAAGATCTTTACAAGAAAGTTTTGTGGTAACTGGAATTTATGGATAGGTTCTAGTGTAATTATTTCATAATACGTGCTCCTGTGGAATATCTGGCCCAGATTAATCCCGTTCCACTACAGGTATATGCATTAAAAACCTCATTGCCTCATATTCCTTCCCTAATCACCTAAGGCCCGTATCACCCTGGGGAGTTGCCTGTCTTTCACTACAGGCTCACAGGGAATTCAGGATGGCAAAACTGCTTTTGTCCTTGTGTAGGAGAGACTGAGAGGAAAGCTGAACCCATGCTCTCTTTAAACAATGGGGAATAATATAGTCTTCCAGTTGTAGAAAGTGGGACTTTCACTCTAATTTAATCTAGGAATGATTTGGCCTAGATGCACGAAATGCAGTCTTCTAGAAGAAGTGTTCACACAGGAGCCTATGAAATTCAGAAACATTCTGATTTTTTATTTATTTTTTTTCCCAGAAGGTCTTCATCATTGGATAGAAGATATTTCATGGGCCAGATGTAAATAAATAAATCAATCAATTATCTTTCTCAGTGTTTTAATGCAACAGAAATACCAAACATAGTAAGCTAAATTATTATGTTTTGATGAAATTGTGTAAAATCTTACTTTAAATTTTGAAACAATTACTATCTGCATTTACTTTTTTTTACCTTCTGGTTTCCCTGAAAAATAGTTAGGAACAAAGATTTTTAGTTTATACTGCTTTCCAGAAATATATTGGCCTTCTTTTCTCCTCTGCATATTTTTTAAAATTTGTGAATCTGTTTTCACACTTGATAAAAGATTCTGGTGAAATTATGTAACTAGAGGAGTTAACCTTCCAGCCTTCAAACTTCTGAGGAATTTTAAAAATTCAAAATCTTTCCAAGTATTTGGTAATTAAATCAGATTCCTTGAGCTGAAAGTAAGTACACACACAGGTGTTTTTCAGATTAGACCGCTCACTTGTGCCTCTAATATCTAAGGCTGCATTGAGGGGAAATTGGTGTCTGGGTGCTCAGAGGTGCTCTCTGCAATGTGATGGCTGCTTTTCAGCAAAGGAACTAGTTTTTTTAAACTATTGCTGTGCTCAAGTCTTGGTCTTAGTTTTTATTATTCTTTTGAGTAATGGCGCCTGAAAAGCCCTTCCAAATATAGCTGAACAAGCTAAAAGACTGCATATCATCAATGAACAGAGAAACAAAAAATCATCTTTATTTCCTGTAAGCAAATATGGATATTAAATCAGCTAGACCTCCAACTGCTTTACATTTCTAACTTAAGAAATAGAAATGTAGCACATGCTGAGAAGCTCTGACTGCAGGAAGCTGTTAAAATAATGAGCAATTTATTTTGAGGGATAATAAGTGTTTAGGTTTGACTATCTACAATGAGGAAAAACAAAAGTAATACAATTAAAGTCTATGACATTAGAATGGTGTGAAATCTGTGTGAATGAGGTCAGGAAAAAACATCCAAATGTATTTTCTGATGCAACTCTTCTGAGAAATGAGTTGAATTTTTCAGGTAAAACAAGCAGGTTTTATAATCATGCATTATATAAAGGCCAAATTTTTCTACTGCTTTTCTTCAGTTTGTGTTCCTTAGCTTTATTATGTTAATCCAAGGCCTGATTATTTCTCTACTGTTCATTCTGAAATAGTCATCTCACTCAAAAATGGCTCCATTAATGCCTATAGGCTCACTGGAGTGGATAATGTTGGAAGGTCTCATTCTTCAATTGATAAGAGCTGGTTTTTAAAAAGAAATCTTAGATTAATCTCTAGATTAATCTTAGATTAAAAATCATAGTTATACCTTTATAGTTTAAAATAAAGCCTCTTCTCTTCCTAGTTACAATAGATTTCTCAAAACTTAAATGCTTCCACATTAGCATGCATTTAAATCCTGTCATAAAAATATACATCCACAAAGCTGGGTTTTCAAAGAAGTTCTAGAGAATGCTTTGACATCCTGTTATTCTCTGGAGAGTAAAAAGGAAAAATACTGGACCAAAGTATCCTACTTTTATCTAGAAGGCTGAAAGTCATAGAAACCTATAATGTACAAACCCAAACATTCTTCTTAGGTGTTATCAGGTCACATTGGTGGCAGCTTATACTTCACTGTGTAATGCACTGTCATGTCACCTCAGACACAATGAGAAAGGATTTGGCATGGTGTCACCTGAGATCATTATGGCTTAGACAGACTACCTCTAGCTTGGAAAAAAATATAGAACTGTCCAAGAAGTTTCTAAGGAGAAAAACCTCAGGTTGTGATAATTCTCATTTGGAAATATTTGGAAGAGTGTTCTAAAATAATTATGGTTCAATTAAGCCAATGTCTGTCAGCACAGTGTAGTTTTCACACTTTGTATGAAACTTATAAGTTATACTTTGTTAAGGACAAAGCTTGATTAAACCAGTGAAGATTCTCTCCTGCAATATTTTGTTTGATGACAGGTAACCACATATGTCTTTCCCAGTACACTTACGAAAAATAATTAAAAAATTATTTTCCCAGATTTAGAGATGCTACTTGTACTGGATGTTCTAGATGGAGTATGCTAGTATGAGAATGTTGTTCTGATGGACTTGTTCTCACTTTTCTACCCTTCTCTAAACTTTTCTAGCCATTATCTTTTGGGAGGGTTAGGAATCTGAATTATGTTTTAAAATTTTTGCATTCATTTCTGTATTTCTCTCATCCTTGGTACTTTAGGTGTGTAGGTCAAATTATGTGATGTCCTGTGTTTCAGGTAATATA